>NC_141674.1:60050000-62450000 GCF_028749965.1 Puma concolor | reverse complement strand
TCTAGGGTGCCCACCAAGAATCGAAAAACAGAGTGCATATTCAAAGAATCCAAAGAAAAACAAGCAAACAAACAAAAACAGGATAGGGTGAGAAAAAAGAAAAACTAGAGAGAATAAAATAATATGTTAGCAACGAATTCCAATTATTTCAGCAATCAATGAATGTAACAATCCATATGACAAAAAGTATATAAGAACCTTACAGAGAAGATTATAAAATCTAACTACAAGATCTTAAAGAGCATTTAAATAAATGCAAAAATGCACCAAGTTCATGGGAAGGGAGACCCAATATCATAAAGATGTCAGATCTTCCAATATTGATCTACAGTTTTAAAATGTCTATTATCTTGGGTGCCTGGCTGGCCCAGTCAGAAAAGCATGAGATTCTTGATCTCAGGGTTGTGAGTTTGAGCTCCTATTGGGTGTAGAGATTACTAAAAGAAAATAAATAAACTTGAAAAAATATAATCAAAATCTTATTTTTTTGTGTGTGGAAAATGCAAGCTGATTATAAAATTTATATGGAAGAGTAAAAATCCAAGAATAATCAAGAATAGCCAAATGAGACATGCTCTACCAGATATCGAGACTTTAAAAATGTTACTGTAATTAAAATTGTGAATTGTTGACATAGGGATAAACAAATATTCTAATAGGATAGAATATAAAAGCTGAAAAGAGATCTATCTAAATGTAGATCCTTGATGAATAAAAGAACTACTATTACAGATCAGTTGGGGAAAGGATGCTTATTTTTTTCTTCTTTTTAGGAAAGAAGGAAAGAAAGTTTATAATCATTATTTCATGTTTGTTCATCCTGTTCTCTTTATACCTGGACAACACCTCCATCTTCAGTGAGACCTCTCCTAAATACCTTAACTCATAGCAATCTCTCTCTTTTACAAACACACTGGGAATGAATGGATCAGTCACTTCTCTCCTCACAGAGTTCAGATACCTCCATTCTATCCTTTTGTTCATTAAAAAATGTGGGTAGACATTTAATACTCTAATGGTGACAGAGTGGTATAGAAAGAGGTCTGAATGATTTGGCGGTTCATTATTTTTGGATAAGAACATATCTGAACTTGATAGGAATGTAGGGGCCAAAAACTCTGAATGGTAGAGTTTTACTCACTTAAAATGCAGAAATACAAAGCATGGCATTCATAGCCCAACTAATGATTCCTCTAATTTATTATAAATAAACATATTTAGTATTCACCATCCACAGTTAAATTATAAAAGAGATATTATAGGCATCTGAATAAAAACAAAAGAGAAGACAATTTTTGTCCTAGAAGTGTTTATGGGTTAATGGAGAATAAAAAAATAAATAATTATGAGACAAAAGCATGTAAGTGCATGAAGTGGCACAAAATTCTGTGACCCATAGTAAGGCATGGGTGACCATGGGGTAGCCCCAGAAAAGCCTCCCTTATGATCTAGTGATTAAACTGATTGAGATATTACTGATGGCTTATTAATACTTTGGCAAGATTGGGGGGTGTCAAGGTTAAAAAATACAGGGTATGGGGATAGGTTAACAATAGGTTCAACACAGGGTATGTATGGGACATAGTAGAACTCCTGGTTTGTCTAACAGTGTGCATTACTGGGGATGTTATTGCTATTTTATACAGGATAATTTTTTTTTTAAGTTTATTTATTTTGAGAGAGAGAGAGAGAGAGAGAGACAGAGAGACAATCCCAAGCAGGCTCTATGCTGTCAATGTAGGGCCTGATGCAGGGCTTGATCCCACAAACCACAAGATTCTCACCTGAGCTGAAACCAAGAGTGAGACACTTAACCAACTGAGTCACCCAGGTACCCCTGTACAGAATAATTCTTTATTTTGTGGAATTGTCCAAAACATTGTAGGAAGTTCAGTACTCTGGCCTTAGCCAAACTAAACACTGGTTGCACCTCCTTTAGTCACTGGGACTACCAAAAAGTGCCTCACACAGATCCCAAACTCCTAGCATGCATTTGAGAAGAGAAGTGACCATATCACTCTCTGCCTAGAACCATTGGAACATATGATACTCAGCAGGAGGTGTAACTGGAAAACGTACCATTGATCATTTTAGATTCCGGGATGACATAATTTCACTTAATTTTAGAGGTAATGGAGAATTATTGGTGGTTTCAAAGTAGAGTAATGATGTAACAGGAGTTCTACAGAAGGAAAGGTCATGCTGGCAGTAGAGTGTTAAGTGGATCAAGGCCAGAAGAAAGCCGGAAGGGGAGAGAAGTTAAAGACAAAGGAAGCAGAATGGTCATGTGAGACATAAGGACTGGGGGGTTAACTGTGTGTGAGTCTGTGTGTGTGTGAGAGTTGAGCTGAGGGTTAATATGACATCACAAGAAAACTCATGAAGACGAGAGAAGCAAGGTAGGAGGAGCTGAAAGTGCTCATGAGCAGTGTTGAGATTGCTGATTGTGATGAGCTGGTGAGAGAAATAAATTGGGGATGAAATGGGGATGAAGAATGGAAGAGCACATTCGAAGAGCCTGAGGGAAGGTTCAGTACAAAGATGCATGTAGGAGAGGTGGTAGATTAAAAAGAGAGTGTTGACCTTTGCTGATAAGAAGGAGACGCTATTGCTTGTACTTGATAAACATTCTGCTCCATAACAGCAAATGGCCACACTCTTCTCACCGCTCTCCTTTTTTTTTTTTTTCATTCCTCCCAGGAACATCAGTTTCAGGGTGCTATCATCTTACACAATTGCTGCATTCCGGAAAAACTATGTGTAAATTAAAATTTTATAACTTACATTCAACTTTTATAAGTCAAATTGCATTCCAAGTGCACTCGGCAAGCTTTCTATTTAAAGGAACCTTTTGATGGACCCTTTCGTAATGTGAAAAATTAATTCCAAATGTATCTGTTTTACAGTTGCAGTCCTGGATCTCTGGTTTTCTTCTCCTGGACAGCTAACTAGGTCGTGGCGTTCTATTCTCAGAGCCCAGCCCCACACAAACACTAATTGGTTTTCGCATCTGAAAGGTTGTGTATCACTTTGTCATTTCTAAATTTACATGATGTAATCCATGTACAAGATGGGAGAGATTTCATACCCAGTGGGAGGAGCAAGTGCCACATGCTTAGTTTTCCAAATATATCTAGAGACACAAAATATTTTAAAAGAGGCAGTACTTCAGAAGCGCCTTCCTCAATCTCAGATTTCAGCAATTTGTGGTTTCAGTAGGAACTGGCAAATCCCTATAACCTGTGGAAAAAATATCTGACTATTTCCCACCTTGACATTTATTTTAGGAAGAACAACAATAATCATTAAAAACAAATATGCAAAGGAACAACAACCAAAGCCATCACCAAATCATGCATCATAAAAGTACAGGCTATGAACTTCATACCCAAAAACTGAAAAATAAATCCACCATTTTAAAGGCACTGTTGAGGGCTGTGAGACCCAGAATTGGAAGCATACATTAGTTAGGACTACACCATTCTCTTAAAAGCATGATGCCAGGCTAAAAATTCCACCTGTGTGATTCTAACGAGTTAGGATGCCTCTTAGATCAGCAGTCACTAGCACACTGCAAGGATTTCTGGGAGAGGCCACACAGGTAGTCAACCGTCAAAACGATATCCTTTGGTTACAGCTGCTGGGTCACCTCTGCTCTCACTTGCCTCTCCTTGTTTATCCCCTTGGTTGTATCCCCTTCCCCTGGAGTGACTGACAGGTTAGCACTGTAGCATTCTCTTCTAGCGTGCTTCTCATATTCAGAGATATATATTAGAATCATCTGGGAGATGTTACAAGCTTCTGACATCTGGGTGCCACCCCCATGTGTTTTGGTTTAATTAGTCCTGGGCATTGGTACTTGTAAAAGTTCCCCGGGTGATTCTAACGTGCAGCCAGAGTGGAGAGCCACTGTCTTGCAGGCTGTTAAACTCGTGGCCCTGCTGGGCTTACTCCATCAGTTCCTGTATCCTCAGGCTCTTTGACTTTAAGAACCTATTGATCTCTGGTCTCACTTGCTCTGTCTTTCATATATAAAAGCTGAAAAGGCAGGCTTAGGAGAAGTAGCTGAATTCTTTCCCTGACCGACTTCCAGAAGAAACTGGAAGAAGTCCAACAAATATGAGTATTGGCAAAATATATCAAGCTTCTGAAAAGTGCCAACTCCTGTACCAGAGAAATTCAGTAAGCATAGAAGAGACTTAGGTGAGAATTCTAGCTCTGCCTCCATAAACTCAGGAAAGTGACTTATCCTTTCTAAGCCTCAGTTTCCTCATCTGTAAAATTGGAATACCTACTTCCTAAGGTTTACTGAGATGACAACTCAGTGTCTAAAATAGCATCCAGCATGCAGCATGCACTCAATAGTGATAGGTATATAAATGGAAAGCACAGAGAAATTTAAGCTTTTTCATTGATTATGTTTAAAATTAATAACAATTATAATTTGTTGAGCCAATGTATCCAAATCTTTATCTATGAAACAAATATTTACTATGTATCGACTTTATGCCAACCATACTGCTGGATACTAGGGGTAGAGTTATGAATAAAACAGACATGATTCCTATTTTAGTGAATCTGACAGCTTAGCTAAATGCTTCACCTATTTCTGTAGTTGATTTCAAGCAGTCCAGAGACTGAACTTGCTGGAGGGATAGTACAGCTAACACACTGACATTCAATGCACCCTCACAGCAAACACTCAGGATGTACTACATTGTTAAGAGAAACCTGAACCAAGTAGAGAGCCAAAGACTTAGCAGAATTCTGCAACAGTTGTGAAGGGCCAGAAAGGTAGAAGAAATCTTATGAGACTATCAAAAGGAACATCTCAAAAAACCTGACGGGTTTTTCCCACCCCATTTGAGCAGTTTTATTAGCAGTGGTATATTTCTCGGGGTTCTTGAAGGCCAGAGAAGTTGTATTCCCTCCACCCCCAACTCACCCGATTGGGAGCACACCTGTGCCTCCCGTGCTGTGTAGCTGTCTCTGTATTGTAAATTGTATGACTTACCTACACTCCTGGAACTTATATTTTTTGCTTGGGTCTACTGACATCTTTTAATCAATCACTCACTCCTGTGACAATACTGCCTCTCTCAATAACAATCCTAACAGCTGGTGTTATTATCTCTATTTTATGTATAAGACTTAAGAAACGTGCCTAAGGTCATTGGGCTGGTAAATAGCAAAGCTGAGAGTGAACCTCAGTCTGTATGACTCCACAACTTATCCTCTTAACCTCTGCCTCAGAGTAGACATACTTCAGGTGACTGTGCTTTGGAAATATCAAAATCTGACCATTCAGAGAATTCATTTTAAAACCACAAGTAAAGAGTAGGAAGACCAAATGGAACTAGAAGACAATGCTGTGACTGAGCCTAATCTAATCTTGGCCTATGGGCCCTTTATGAAATTATATAAGAGACTGGAATCTAATAAAGAATTGTGTCCAGTTTGCCTGGTTATCAATCAACCTGCTGATACTTAATTTTATGACATTCTGTAGATTAAAGGCTTCATGATTCAGATTCCCATCTCTTCATAGCTGTAGCTGCCACTCTTTTGTTAGACCTAGAGTATAATAACTACAGCTAAAAAAGCAACATGAGCAATTTGTGTATGGTATAAGATCCTTGATAACTCCAGATAATCCTTCTCCATATTCAGGGTAAAATTTCTTACTCTGATGATGGAGAGTGTGAGTGAGTGTGTAGGCATTTATATGTGTGCCTGAGTATACATGTAGAGCAGCTCATGTGTAAATGCTCAGGAGCTCATGCAGAAGAACAGATATTTTAAGCCATTTTTTTCAGATTTCCATAGGTTGCAGTATATATGCAGTAGGGTATCCATTCAGCTTACAAGTAAATGCCTTTCTGTTTCCCATCCAGAACAGGGGTTCCCGGCAGCCATGCTTATATTAATGAAATATGACCCCACTGCCACTCCAATCATGTTGCTTATACCAGCAGGGGCCATTTGATCCAAAAAAGGCCAATCACATTCTCTCTCTCATGGCAGACTCCATTTATTCTTAATTCATTATGGTTTCTGTATCTATGCCTTTTGTCATGTGACTTTTCAGTTCTTTCTATTAGAGGCTGTGTATATATATTTTCTCTTCCTATTGGATGTTGGACTCAGCTATGTGACTTGCCCCTAGAGCTGGCCCATAGAATGCCATAGGATGCAACTTGAACATAGGCTTTAAATGAGGATGTGAAGCTGGGTCTGTCTTCTTGAATTCCTAGCCTTTGTCCATGAGAAGAACATGTCTCAGGTAGCTGCTGGTCTGAGGACAGAGAAAGACATGTGGAATAGCCCTGGATAAAATCTGTGCTCAGAGTCAAGCCCACCAATAAGCAGTTCACAGGCACATGAGCAAGAAATAAAAGCTTATGATCAAATATTGTTGAATTTTGATAGCTGGTATTTTGGTATGCATTTTATAAAGAATTATTATGGCACTACATAACTAATATATCTCTTCTTGAAGCTTTACAATTAAGCTGAGAGACAAAAAGATCTCCTATTGAGAGGAACAGGGGCATGTAAAATGGCAGAGCTTGCTATGGAAGAATGTTGAACTTTTTTTCCCTCTTTTTCTGACTTGCTCCTTTAGTTAAGTTTCTCTCTCTCTCTCTCTCTCTCTCTCTCTCTCTCTCTCTTTTAAAGTTCATATAAATGCAATTAACCATGTTAAGGTAAACAATTTGGTGACATTTAGTGCATTCACAGTGTTTTACAATGACCTCTATCTAGTTCCAAAATATTTTCATCACCCGAAAACAAAACCCTGTACTCATTAAGCCTTTATTCCTAATTTCCCATCCCCACCCCAGCCTCTGGCAACGACCAATCTGATCTTTTCTTTTTTTTATAATGGGTTTACATATTACCTATTATGGATTGAGTTGTGTCACCCTCCCACCTAATTCGTATGTTGAAGCACTAACCCCTTATGTGAGGGTACTGGAGATGGGGCCTTTAAGGAGGTGATTAAGTTTAAATGAGGTCAGAAGAGTGATGTCCTGATCCTACAGGACTGGTGCCCTTATAAAAAGGTGAAAATTGCAGAGCTGTCTTTGCCATGTGAGAGCACAGTGAGAAGAAGGCCATCTGTGAGCAGGGAAGATGAGCATCTGTAATTCCCACTGGAGTCTGACCATGTTGGCACCCTAATCTCAGACTTTCAGTCTCCCCTGGTGAAAAAGTAAATTTCTCTTATTTAAACCATCCAGTCTGTGGTATCTTGTTATGGCAGCCTGAATTGACTCACACACTTATTCTGAATATTCATATAAATAGGATCATATAACATGTGGTCTCTGTGCTTGGTGTCTTTCCAATGAAGGCAAGTTTTCAAGGTTCATCCATGTTGTAGCATGACTGAAGAACATCTTATTGTGTGCGTACCACGTTTTGTTTATCTGCTTATCTGTTAATGGATATTTGGATTGTTTCCACCTTTTGGCTATTGTGAATAGGACTGCTCTAAACATTTGAGTACAAGTATTTGTTGGAGTACTTGTTTTCAATTCTTTA
The DNA here is from genome assembly GCF_028749965.1 of Puma concolor. Taxonomy (NCBI): domain Eukaryota; kingdom Metazoa; phylum Chordata; class Mammalia; order Carnivora; family Felidae; genus Puma; species Puma concolor. The sequence goes on along the minus strand of NC_141674.1, from coordinate 62,442,452 downwards.
GGGTATATACCTAGGAGTGGAATTGCTGGGTCATAGAGTAATCCTCAGTGTGCTGAACCTTTGGTGCTCAGATCCTAAAGCTGTTTCTTGGTTGCCACACAAGGAATTCTTCCTTGGATTCCATAAGATAACCACAAAATACTTTCAATAAATTCCCTTTGTTGCTGTAGCTACACAATTCTTACTTAAGCTAGAGTTAACTGCTGTTACTTGAAACTTAGAATTACTAAACTAACAAATAACAGAATTCCTATTTTTTGGTCCCATAATATTAATATAATATTATAAGAAAAATGGGCTAAATCCTCTTACTTCAAAGTTCGGCATGGGGTGGTAAACCCCCCATTGATACTAACCACATCAGATAACTATCTTGATGAGATTCTGGAATTCATCTGGACTGTGAGATTGTTGCTTAGATTGCTACTCACCTTTGGGACCAGGCAGCATAGGACCTTGCATTTAGAGCATATTCCAACTCAAAACGACTTCGTAAAGCTGCCACATGGCTCCGGCCAGGCCCTCCACGGCTCACCAGGCAGTCAGAAGAAGAGGAAGGTGACAGAGACCCACTGCTGTTACTTGATGTGGGAGACATCAGCTGAGTGAAGAAGGGGTAGTTTCAATCCTTTAATAAAACCAACAGGCTTAGGGCAAAGAATAGAATATAGATTTATTTTAGCTTTCTATTCTAGGATTTCTCATTTTTAATTTCTATTCATCTCAGCTTGCTTCTGGCTTTTCCTATCGGCCTCTGATGGCAACACATGGCTCACTTAATTTACTTTTTTGACCCAGTTCTATGCTGAGAGCTGGCCCTTTAAACTTACACTCATCTTTCAGAAAACATGGTAGGCTCAAATCAGATTCATAAAATAGATATTTAAAGGGTGATTATTTAATGGCTAAAAGATTACATTTTTCACAATGGTGATAAGATTCATGGCAGAGTTCCTTTAAGTTGTAGCTTAAAATTATCCCCTTTATATGAAATTATTTCCTTTACATAAAATGAATTTATACACTTTTCCAAGAATACATCCATTTTATAAAATGAAGGATGCTTTAATGTCTGGCAAGCATGAGGACTAAAGAGAGTCTTTGGGAGAGAATTTTTAAAAATAGTTACAAATAGTTAAATGTAGCTAGAAAATAGAAGAGTATTGAGGGAAGAAAATGAGGAGTAGAGAAAAAATAGGAGAGTAGTTTTCTTGAATTTCTGATGACCTTGCTGTTTATGCACTTTACCTAACCCAACTGAGAACATTAGTGCTTTGACATTATAATTTCCTAAGACATGTAGACTGTAGGTTTGGGTTTAAAAATATAATATATGTAAATTCTAGGCTCTTCACAGTAGCCAAGGCATTTCTAAGTAAAGCTTTGAGAATCATGTGATGTCAGTGTTGAAATGAACCTTCAAACTCTTCAATGATTGAATCTTTTCCGTGCCTCTTTTCCAAGTTAGCTATGTAAGCTGATGGGGAGCTTCCAGTGATGGGGAACTCACTGCCTCCAGATCTGTTCATTTATCTTAGGACAGATCTGACAATTAGAAAGAAAGTTCTTTCTCATTAAAACAAAACAAAACAAAACAAAATAAAACAAAAACCTTAATTACCCTTCATTTCTATTTGTTGGCCCATAGAGAACAAGGCCAATCCCTTTGCATGTGATAATTTTTCAGATGTTTACAAAACAGCTCTTGGACTCATCCTGATTTTCTCTTCTCTGGGACAAACACCCCTGGTTCCTCTAATTGGTTCTTACATACATGACTTCAATCCATTCATCATTCTGATATCTCTCCCCTAAAGTTTGTGTTCCAGTTATAATTATCCTTTTAAAAGGACAAAACTGGGTACTATTTTGTTTGGCTATCTCAGAAGAGAGAGGAATAATCCCATCCTTATTCTGTAGCAAGACAGCTACTTCACATTCTAACTCCCACAGAGTTTGTTATCCATTGACATTCATGATGCTCCTAAACCATATCTCCACCATTTGATATTCTTACTGTTGTTTCTTTGACCCTGGTGTGTGATGTTATACTGATTCTTGTTAGACATGTCCCATCATTTTATCTTCTGAGATATGGAATTCCACAAACCAAGCCCCTGAAAGCTGATTTGGGTCCATTATTTAGTACAACCCAGTCCAGCAAGTTCTCTTGCATATAGTTATTCATCTTCTCTATGAGGGGAGATTGTGCTAAGAGGCTTGGTCAGTATAAGAAGACAAACTAGTTTAGGAAGTCCTACCATTGTCTCTTGTTTCTGGAATCCACTCTTTCATCTAATTGGATATATTCCCCAGACTTGGATATCTCTTTCATCTAATTGGCTATATCCCCAGCAGTTTTGCCCTGGGAAACTCAAAGGTTCTGAGTGAGGGGACACTTGGAACTCAAGCCTTAAAAGTGTCTTTCAACATTCAAGGCCTCTGGCAGATTCTCTTGTTGGTAGGGGCTGCTGAAGCCCCACCAAATATATATGTTTCAGGACCGAAGAGAAAGGAATGAAAGTTTAATGTCCAGAGACTGAAGCTCCTTCCTACATACAAGGCTTCCTTTTTAGAAGTTCTGGTAAAGAGTTATGAGACAGAGCCATTCACTCCAGGCTGTAAGTGAAGACCTGGAACCCTTTCCCAATAAACTGGGTTCTAATGACACTAAGTTGAGATTTTTTTTAGGGAAAAAAAGTGGGATGGTTCCACTTTGGAATTTCACTGTGCAATCTCGGGTTGATGCTGTTTCCCCTGTTTTGGCCCTTCCCTTCATATGCATATGTATATATGAGCCTATACGTGTGATATCCACCCCCCTCTCTTGCAGCATTCATTTGCCTTGGGAATATATTATTATTTTTGAATTAGTGCTCATGTTTTAGCTTCCTTACTTATTTTCAAATCCTATCTTCTGACCAGGTGTATAGAAAATTAAGGCAATTAGAGAGAAAATTAAAGCAAACAGCTCCTTGATATTAAGGGAAGAAAATTCCATTAGCCTGATTACCAACATATATCACTTTATGCAACATATGTGTGGTATAAAAGCAATGCATCCCAATTAATTTATGCACTAATTTTAGTGATAATTTTCCCTTTCTTATTGAGCATAAATACACAGTGGCTTAAAATTTAATTTATGTTTCACTGTATATAGGAGCTTTTGTATAGAAAAAAGTTGATTTAAACAATTAACTTCTAACGTATTGCATGCACTTGCAAGCAAGCAGGGGAGGAGGACAAGGAGAGGGAGAGAGAATCCCAAACAGGCTCTATTGATCTCACAAACCATGAGATCAGGACATAAGCTGCATCAAGAGTCAGATGCTTAAGGGACTGAGCCCCCCAGGGGTCACTACTGTATTTTCAAGTTTTTACATATTAATTTTAAAGCTGGGCATACCTGTGTCCATTTGCCTGACTGATTATTTGTTGGAAAGGCCTAGATTCATGCTGGATTTGTTTTTATCCCTATAGATTCAGTTAGTCCACCCTAGAAACTTAATGAACAGGTTAAAAATATGAATGAAGTTATAGACCTCCATACCTACTATCTTTCTAGAAGCACCATCTTACTTATTCCCCAACACCCTTGGATACTCAAGACTTTTTTTATGGACATATTTCAGAAGCTAAAGTTCTTACCTCAATGTTGCAGAGACACTCTTCTAACTTGGTAACAACTTCAGAAAATTCGGGTCTTCCCTGTAAATAAAGAAAAGACTTTTTTTCCCCCAAAGAATAAAAGGGAGGCAACTCTCTTTGGATTTTAAAATTGGGTATTTGCATTTGTAAAGAATGAGATTAACAATAAAGTATATTTTTATTTAAAATACACTTGTATTGAAGTGTTAATTGAATGTTCATTTGCTGTTCAGGGAGGGATGTTGAGTCTCCTTCTGATAAGAGTTTTAAGTCAGAATTTGCAACTACATTCAGATAATGAAATAGTGGAAAAGCTTTAATTAGCTTTGCATGCTTTTAAATGGCAGGTTTTCCTCTTCAAAATGAAAGAATAAAAGTGAATACTAAAAACTGTTAACTATCTCAGTGCCTTATAATATACTGTACAATGTGTCTGTAGGAAAAGAACGACTAAAGCAAATTGTATAATTAGCTTCATTTTTGAAAAATGCCACCTCAGATTCAAAGCTAAGATCAATAGAAACCTTGTGACTATATCCTATTTTAGGGTTAAGATAAGCTTTTTATATTAAAAAACCTGCCCTTAAAGACATTGTTCCTTATGAACTTCTGTGTCAGATGAGTCTGCTTAAACAAAAATTTACTGTATTCTGATCATATTCCAAACTTTGTTCTAGTTGCTAGGGATACAAAAATGATTATGGATCTATGAAAAAAATTCTGGGAATTTTAGAAAGTGTTGTTCTCTTTGGAAGAAATTATATGCCTCCTTTTGTCAGATCCTAAGGACTATATAACCTATCAATTCTCCTTTATGTAACTTTTACTGCCAGGAGGTGGATAGCCCAATTTAACATTCAGGGGCAGTAACCGACTAATTTAGATTCTTAGTAGAACAATTTCTCCCTTAATATCTAGCCCTCCCCTGAGGACACTACTTCCCCTAGAGCCCACTCAAGTGGAAGCTGTTTTATCTTGCATATTCCTGGTACCTTCTGGTTGGTGGGGGAGGTGATGGGGTGAGTAGAGTTCTGGGTCTTCCTTACTGTTCCTGCAACTTCCGAATGGTTTCTCCTCTAAAAACCACCGGTTCATCAAGCTCTCCCACCAGTCATTCTCCCCCATTCTTTGAAGGCTTTAGTGTTTGGCTTCCTGCCATGCTAACACTACTTAGTGCTTTTAATATCCATGTAGCTCATCATCACAATAGTCTGACCTCTGGGTTCCTTTGTCTCCTCTTCTGCCTTGATCTTACACCCCACCTTCCTGGTAGGTAGTCACATAGCTCCCTAGATAGACCCTGTTACTAACAAGGTCTGCAACCCTTCAGTGTCTCCAATCTGTCAATTTCCATCAGATCACTATCTTGGCTCTATATCTCCTTTCTTTCTAGCTTACTTCTTCTGAAACCCTGACTCCAACAATCTTTACACAAACCATCTTACCACTTTAAGAAACCAACTTTTTATTGTGAACATTTTCAAATATACCCTAAAGTATGAGAGAACAATTCAATAAACCTTCATGTATCTATCACTCGGCCTTAAAAAAACATGTTTTTGCTAATATTTTCTATGTACATACATACATCCATATCTATCTACCTACTTTTCATCTAATCTCCCCTATTTTTTGTTCATCTTACCACCTTTTCACTGTCATTTACTCACCTTGTTTCTTCCTGTGCTTAGCTTAGATTTCACTGGCAATCATAATCACTCTCTTCCATACTACCTCAACTCCCTTGCCTTATCATGCCTTTTTTTTTTTTTTTTTTTTTTTTTAATTTTTTTTTTTTCAACGTTTATTTATTTTTGGGACAGAGAGAGACAGAGCATGAACGGGGGAGGGGCAGAGAGAGAGGGAGACACAGAATCGGAAACAGGCTCCAGGCTCTGAGCCATCAGCCCAGAGCCCGACGCGGGGCTCGAACTCACGGACCGCGAGATCGTGACCTGGCTGAAGTCGGACGCTTAACCGACTGCGCCACCCAGGCGCCCCAATCATGCCTTTTATACAGTATTGGGAAAAATCGCAATCTTGACTGAATCCATCCTGACTGGACTTACTTCAAAATCATGTCCCTCTAGGGAAGCCTGGGTGGCTCAGTTGGTTAAGTGTACAACTTCAGCTCAGGTCATAATCTCATGGTTTGTGAGTTCAAGCCCCACGTCAGGTTCTCTGCTGTCACTGCAGAGCCTGCTTCGAATCCCGTCACCCCCCGCTTCTCTCTCTGCCCCTCGCCCACACATGTGTGCACTCTCTCTCTCTCTTTCTTTCTCAACAATAAAAAAAAAAATCATTTCACTCTAACCTCAAGTGCACCCTCAGTACTCCCTTGGGAGATTACACATTTTTTAGTTCACTTACTCTTCCACACTCCAGACCTGTCTTGTACCTTCTCCTCTTTCCTCAAATGTCTAATTCCCACTACTACATTGACCACTCACCAATGCCTAAATTCACATAATTTGCCTTCAGTCCCACTTTTATGGATGAATTTTGCCTGATTCTATCTGAGGCCAATTCTTATCCCTGCCTATCTTCAAGGGTATTGCTCTAACAATAATTTTCCCTTCTACTTTCCTTGCATCACCAATGTTTCTTTTATTTAATCCCAACATACTATTAATTCTTCCATCTTAAAAACAAATAAGCAACAAAATAAAACTCTTGACTACACTTCTTCCTCAAGCTAGTACTCCATTTTCTCTATTCGCCAAAATTGCTCAAAAGAATTGCCTAAATTCACAGTCTTTTACTTTATTCCTTCCATGTGATCTCCACCCAAATCACGTTTTCTCCTGTAACACTTTGCTAACCCTGCTCTTGTTTAGGATACAAAGACCTGTCTCCACATTGCTAAATTCAAAGGTTAAGTTTCAAAGCTCAGCCTATTTGGCACTGCATTAAATACAGATAATCATTCATTTATGCCTGAAACATTCTTTAATAGGATTTAAGGTCACTACTTCTCACTATTTTTCTCTTCCCTCACTTGCTCTTTCTCAGTCTCCTCTGTTAATTTTGCTTTTCTTCTTTATCTTTAAATTCTGGATTGCACCAGGACTCAGGCTTTGGGTCTCGTCTCATCTATCTTTAGAGTTAATTTGTTGAGGGTTTAATTCTGTCTCATGGTTTTAAAAAACAACTCCCAAATATCTATATCTAGCCCAGTACACTCCCTAGGCTAAATTCACATATGCAATTTCTTATATTTATAGTCTTCCCTGCTTCAGTAAATGGCAACACCATCCTTTCACTTACAGAGGCCAAAAACCATAGACTAATCTCTAATTTCTTTCTTTGTCATACTCTTGCTCCTAATCTACCAGGAAATCACATTCATTCTGCTTTCAAAGGGTATCCAGAAACTGAATGGTCACATAGCATTTATAGCAGATGGACCCTCCCCCAGACAGCTGTAAACTCTGGACTAAATATAAAAGACAGCTACCTGAAGGCAGAAGAGAGGGAACAAAAGCTGGTAGATTCTGGAGGGGAGTCAATTAGAAAAAAGGAAAGGAATGTAGTAAGTTTTCCGCTTTAAAAATTTTTTTACAACACCTACCCTAAGGGCAGACCTCATTTAAGTCTTAGGGAACAATTAAAATTCTTATGAAAGCCTGCAGGCTTGGTTGCTTAAAAAACCAGAAGAGGGGCGCCTGGGTGGCGCAGTCGGTTAAGCGTCCGACTTCAGCCAGGTCACTATCTCGCGGTCCGTGAGTTCGAGCCCCGCGTCGGGCTCTGGGCTGATGGCTCAGAGCCTGGAGCCTGTTTCCAATTCTGTGTCTCCCTCTCTCTCTGCCCCTCCCCCGTTCATGCTCTGTCTCTCTCTGTCCCAAAAATAAATAAACGTTGAAAAAAAAAAAAAAAAAACAAAAACCAGAAGATAAAATTCAGGGCAATCAAAGTTTTTTTAGCTATGGTTTTATAACAAGTTATCACAAATTTAGTTGGTTTAAAACGATACCTATTTATTACCTTACAGTTTCCATGGGTTAGGAGTTGAGTGCAAAATAACTGGGTCCTTTGCTCAGGGTCTCACCAGACTAAAATCAAGGTGTCAGCTAGCACTGTGATTCTCATCTGAGGCTCAAGACCTCTTCTAAGATCACTGGTTATTGAAGAAATAATTTCAGGGGCTCCTGGGTGGCTCAGTTGGTTGGGCGTCTGACTTCAGTTCAGGTCATGATCTCATGGTTCACAAGTACGAGCCCCATGTCAGACTCTGCGCTGACAGCTCAGAGCCTGGAGCCTGCTTTGGATTCTGTGTCTCCCTCTCTCTATGCCCCTCCCCTGCTCATGCTTTTCTCTCTCTGTCCCTCAAAGATAAATACATGTTAATTTTTTTTTTTTTTTTTTTTTTTTTTTTAAGAATTCATTTCCTTGTGGTTGTATGACTCAGGTCGCTGTTTTCTTGCCAATAGTAATTCAGGGATGACTCAGATTCTGAAGAATGCAGTTTCTTGCCACATAGTCCCTATTAAGTCGTTCACAACATGGCCATTTGTTTTCTTCCTGGCCAGCAAGGACATGTTTCTCTTCTTCCTCTGTGACAACTGGAGAAACATTCTCTGCTCTTAAAGGGTTCATCTGATTAGATCAGGCCTACCTAGGATGCTTTTCCTTTTGCCATATGAAGAAACATAATTATAGGAGTAATATTTCATCATATTCATGAGTTCTGCCCATATTTAAGGGGAGGGGATTATCCTTGGCACGTATACCAGAGGGCAGGGATCTTGGTGGCCATCCTAGAATCCTGCTAGAAAATGAGAGGAGATTCTGGAAGAAAAGAGTCTGAGAAAGGGAGCCCCAGGATCTGCATATAAACTCTGTTTAAATCTCTGGCTGACTTCTGGACCACATATGCATGGGGTTGACTAAGCAGCTCAGGTAGGCTTAAAAAAATGAACTGACATTAGGTCTTTTGCCTAATGTAGGACATTGTTACTATTTTCTCAGACTAGAATTATCTAACTCTTATTCTCTGCCTGTAGAAATCCTCTGCCCTCTTCAAGGCCCAACTCACAAGATACATCCTTCGTTAAGTGTTGAAGTGATTCCAAACATTAATTTTGCAACTTTGTTTAGATTTACTTCATTCTTCCTTGTGTTATAACTAGGTATTTATGTCACTAACTAGAAAGTGCTTTGAGAATAAGCAATGCCTTATTTATTCCTGATTACCTCACATGTTCCATTGCACAGGATAGCTTGTCTGAGCTCAAATTTGTTACATTAAATTGCATCATAATAAAAAATTATCCATAATCTACCTCTATTTTTCACGTAAACCATCATCATCTCTTTCTTGTAGTTGTATAGTTGCCTTGTAACTACTTTTGCTGCTTCTGTTCTTTGCCTATCAAAAGTATTCTCAACATGATAGCCAACCTACAGCTAACATAATACTCAATGGTGAAAAACTCAATGCTTTTCCTCTCAGATCAGGGATAAGACAAGAATGCCACTCTTGCCACTTTTATTCAACCTAGTATTTATTGGGAGTCCTAGCTAGAGTAATTAGGCAAGATAAGAAATAAAAGGCATCCAAATTGGAAAGGAAGAAGTAAAACTGTCACTATTTATAGATGGCATGATATTACATGTAGATGGCGTGACAGAAAACCCTTGAGACTCCACCAAAAAACTGTTAGAACTGATAAGAAAATCCAGTGACGTTGCAAGATACAAAACCAAATGTACAAAAGTCTGTTACATTTCTATACACTAGTGATGGACTGTCAGAAAGCGAAATTAAGAAAACAAAACCATTTTTACTTATGTTGAAAAGAATAAGACCCTTAGGAATAAATTTGACTAAGGAGGTGAAAGATCTGTACACTGAAAACTATAAGATGTTGATGAAAGAGATTGAAAAATACACAAATAAATGGAAAGATATTCTGTGCTCATGGATTGGACAAATTCATATTGTTAACATGTCCATACTACCTAAAGCAATCTATGGATTCAGTGCAATCCTTACCAAAATTCCAAAGGCGTATTTCCATGAAAATGGAACAAATGATCCTAAAATGTGTATGAAACCACAAAACACTCCAAATAGCCAACACAATCTTGAAAAAGCTGGAGGCCTCATGCTGCCTGATTTCAAACTATATTACAAAGTTAGAGTAACCAACACAGTAGCCAAAATAATCATTTAAAAATGTACTACAGATCAAGTAATATCGCTCATAAAAGACTCCAATTACACTCATCTGATCTGGATAAAAACCTAAACCCTTACATTCATCTGTAAGGCACACATAGCCTGCCCTTAGACTGCCTGACCTTCCCTTCCTACTGTGTTCTTGGTCACGCTGACCTCCTCAGGCCAAGCACACCGGGCTCCCATGGGTTTTTGCTTTCAGTATTCTCTCTATTCTCTCTACCAGAACTGACCAGTGCCTTCACCTCCTCCAGGTCTTTGTTCAAACACTACTTTATCAGAGTTTTCCCTTGTTCACCATATTTAGAACCCCCAAGCCAGTGCTATCTGCTCCCTTTTTCGCTTGATTTATTTCATAGCTCTTATTACCAGACGACTTGATACCCATTTTCATATTTCTTTATTTGTCGTTTATATCTCTTATGGAATGTCTGCCCCATGAGGGCAGGGATTTACTGTTGTCACTACATTATTCCCACTGATGTTAGCAGTGTCCAGACTACAGAAGGCATTCAATATATATTGTTGAACGAATGACAGAATTAATGATTTTATGTTTTATTTACATTTTATTTAATTCACAAACTATGTTATCATATAGAAAGTTTTTTATTATAAAATGTGTTTCATATTCTCCCCCTCCCCAAATCGGTCAGAGAATACATTATAAATAAATAGGCTTTGGGGAATATTATATCCAAATTATGTTAACATTTCATTGGAGGGCTGAAAGAGCATAAAAATAATGGTAGAATTTGACATTTATTAAATAGGGCATTCTATTGAATTTTTACAATATGCTCTATAATGTAAACATTTGTTATTATTTCTATTTCAAACATGAAAAGGCATAAAAGAAAAAAGAAGTAATTTACCTAAGATACTATCATCAGTAAAGAGCAGAACTAATTCAAAGCTAGGTAGAGCTTGTGATCTTAATGCTCCTCCAGACTCCCTTTCTAAGTATGGCATCTAAATCTGTACAGAATAATTTGCTTGTACTTATGTAAGATTCAGTGCCTGAGATTAACTTCTGCACACTAGAAAGAACACTTAACAGAGAGTTAAAAGATGGTGAGGTTAAATACTGAAGGGCTATGCGACTTTAGATAGTTGATTAACCATTCCGAACTTCAGGTTTTCAGCCTCAAATTGAGTTGCAGAGTTAAAAGAATTAAATAAGATAATGTATGAGCAAAAAAAAAAAAAAAAAAAAAAATTACGAAGTAATTTAATTCTTAAGTAATCTGTACTAATGTGTGTGCCGTGGATATGAGGTCTCTAAATTTATGGCCAAATGCTTTAAAAGTTTGGTTTAAATTATACACAAATTAAGAATTCTAGCTATTTATCTGGCATCTTGTGAGAACCCAAGGTGCTCATTAAATAGCAAAAATCACCCAAATGGCTCCTGAGCTGACTATACTGAAAGCACGGATAATAAATACCAACATCATGATGTGCCTGCTCTCTCCTTTCAGGTGGATGGCTCATACTCTTCGCCATGATGCTGCAGGTGGTGGAGGCCTGCCCTGCGTCATGTGTGGTGTGCGCCAAAGATGTGACCCTCTGTCACCAGCTCACCTATATAGTAGGTAATAAAGCCAATAACTCTTAAAAGAAAGTGTTAAGTGTATCTGGCAAATCCGTTGCCATGGCTTTCATTACACCGAGTGCTCTCTGGGCCCAGCCTGAAAGAGGTAAATGTTTAAAGAGCAAGCTTTTCACAGTGACTGAAGACTGATACTATTATTTTATTTTTCCTATTCCTGGTGGTCTCAACCAAAGCTATGTTAAGACCTGCAGAGGCAACTGAAATATTCTGCTATTACAAAAGAATACTACCATTTCATGCAGCTACATACTTTTTTCTAAGAAAAGAAAAAAAAAGCAAGCCACTTTAATTATATTTTTGTCCACACTTTATGCATATGTGAACCCTACCACTGGCTGAAAAAAATATCAATGAATTAGAAACCTGAACTACAATTGCTCAACATTAGTAAGATTAAGTGATGTACCAGCAAAACAGATTATTATCAAAGTGCATCTAATTTTGAAAGTCTAGTCTTTTTTTATTGGTGGTAAATGAGCTGTAGAAATGCTAACAAGATACACTGCCTGTATTCATTACATATTGCTTGCTTAAGTCAACAATTTAATAAGACACCTTATTAACAAATTTGAGGAGAATGTGATTTACATTCTGATATCCAAGACGAGATAAACAAGCTATAAGTTCTTCCAATGGAAAAATTTCAGAAACAAGTCCGAGTTAAGATGGAGCAAATGAAGCTGATTTTTTTTTTCATTTTGAAAATCCTATGACTCTATGAGAATTAAGAGATAGAAGTTATCGTCATCCCTGACAGGAGAGAGACAGTTTCAAGGGTAGTTTGTTGTACACGGCTTCCAATTAGTATCAAAAACACTTAAACACTAAAATCCTACCCTCTCAAATAGATTTCCTGACTTCACTCCTTCCCCCTGCCCCAGCCCCCCCATCGGAGATAGCTGATGTCGGTAAGAAACAAATATTCCTCATCTACCTTGTCGCACCTCTCTATCTTCCTTCTCATTTACAGTACATCACATTTGTGAAGTTAAATTTCATAAACACAGAGCAGTAAATGGATGACCTGTGGGTGGAGCGTCTGTCTAGTCCTAGACAAGAAGTAATTGACAGAATCAATAGCCTGCTCCCTCAGACTCGATAAATCCCTAGAGAACTGGGGATCCATAAAAATGAAACTCCCTCAACCCATATCAAAAACAATATTGAGAGAAACAAAATGCTAAACTGGCCAGAATTAATAGAATTCAAATAATCAGTGATAATACTATAAAGGAAAAAAAAAAAAAAACACCATGACTTAAGCTTGCAGGTGCTGTAGAGATGGGAACAATTCTTCCAAGAGAAGGCACTGTGAAAATTCTTTGTTTTTTTTACATTTTTTTAACTCTTTGTTTCAGCAATGCAAGTCTGAATTCCATAAGGGAATTGTGATTTGCTTCCCCCATGGTTGATTGTTCAAATATCACCTGTAGACCTCCCAGGGACAATGGTCTCTTCCATCTTTATGACACTGTCATTTGCAGTCAAAACAATTTTAGCATGATAAAGATGTGTTACAATAACTCCTGATTATAATACATCTTTATTGAGTTAAAATGCTTTGATTTCTAATGACAGAGCAGTGATGGCTCTGAGGTGATTATGGTGAAGGGATTTAACAGTCGGAAGCCCTGAGTACCACCTGCCATCACATGATATACTTCATTGGAGGGAACAGATATTAGGGAGGAGGCCAAGATGGCCCAGACTATAATGAGAACCCCACTGACAGATCCTCAGGTCATCCGGAGAGAATATGGATCCTTACCAAGTTGCCAACTTTTAACCTGGAGCTAAAAAGCAGAAACCAACCCTCCTTTTCACTCCTCCCATCCAACCTATACCTTTAAGTTTGAAAGAAAAGGTGACTGCTTTCACAGCATCAATATACACTGATGGTGGGAAATGGGTTAGGAAGCTCAGACCCAGGCATGGCTCTTGGGGGAATCTGCTTGGGGCCAACAGGGCTGGAGCAGGTCACTGCACAGCCTCACAGAGGAGAAGCCTATAAAGCCACCTTCAAAAAAAATCAGTGGTGATAATTCTAAACAGTGAATTAACTTCGACATGGAAAGGAACAGATGGGTTTATGTTTCTCAAATAAACATGTCATAGAAACAAAGAATATAAAAATCCATCATTCTGATAAAGAGCCAGCTTCCCTTTAAACTGAGAAATCAGAGAATTATTTTCATTTTGTTTATTGTTCTTACCCAGGTGATAAGATTGCTCAGAGGGCATCGATTGTCTCAGCTCTCCACTGTACTCTCCTCTCACTTGTGTGTGCCTTGTTTCTGGTGTGTGCTTTTCTTCCCCACAGCAGCCCCTGTGACCACGAGGGTTTTAATCATCACTGATGGATACCTCTCCACTATAGACAGCACAAACTTGTCTCTCTTGTTTAATCTTGCCTTGCTCTCCTTGAGCAGAAATGGCATCGAGGATGTTCGGGAAGATGCCCTGCATGGTCTCTCAAAGTTGCGGACATTGTTGCTGGAGCACAACCGCATATCCAGCTCTTCGCTTACTGATCACACCTTCAGCAGGCTTCTCAGTCTGCAGGTTCTGGTGCTTAGCAATAACGCTCTCCGCACCCTGCAAGGGTCCTGGTTCCGAAACACCAAGGGCCTGACCCGGCTCCAACTGGATGGGAATCAGATCACTAATCTGACAGACAGTTCTTTTGGAGGCACAAAGCTCCACAGTCTCAGGCATCTGGATTTATCTAACAATTTTATTTCCTACATTGGGAAAGATGCCTTCCAGCCCTTGCCTCAACTACAGGAAGTGGACCTTTCTCGAAATAGGTTGGCCCACATGCCAGATGTTTTCACTCCACTGAAGCAGTTGATCCTTCTGAGTTTAGATAAGAACCAGTGGAGCTGCTCTTGTGATCTCTACCCTCTTGCCCGGTTTTTAAGAAACTACGTTAAGTCTTCTGCTCACATGCTCAGGAATGCCAAGGACCTAAATTGTCAGCCGTCTGACACAGCAGTGGCCGTTGCAAAGAGTGTGCTAAAGCTGTCTGAGACCAACTGTGATTCCAAGGTTTCCAACTTGACTCTGGTTCTAAAGGACAGAAGTTCCCTCCTCCCAGGGCAGGATGTGGCCCTGCTGACTGTCCTTGGCTTTGCAGGTATGCCACGGAGAAATGTGTCCAACTCTTCTCCATATTCTTAAAATACACTGAATGATGCCAATCCTGGGCAATTGGGGAAATTTTCCAGGGCTTTGGAAGGGAGAGGTTGTCACTGAATGTGGGAGGATAGTGATTAACTTGGCACAGGTTGTTAGAATTTCCTGTTGCAGAGAAGCTAACAGAAGAAAGGGGCTTGGACCAGATTTCAAGGGCTAGGTCTTGGTATAACTACCCCTGTAATACTGAGTCTATTACCTTGCTATTTAGACTTCAGTTATCTTGTCTAGTGTGGGAATAGTATCTATATTTCATCCATCATCCATCTGCCATGAACTACTGGTACATTCATTAAAATGCTAGGAATGGGGATTAAAAAGTGATGAGACATGGTCTCTTTCCTCAAGGCACTCACATACATGTGTATGCCTCCCCATGGGATAGTAAGAATTGGTGGGCTTAACCATGTGCACGAGAACGTGCTATTAGGACAATCACATGCAATCCTGCTCTATAATGGTTGTACAGCACAATGATTAAGTACACGAGCTCTGCAATTAGATTGCCCAAGATTGAATCCTGGCTCCCCTCTTACTTGCTATGTGACCTTGGGCATGTTATTTAGCCTCTCTCTGCCTTGATTTCCTCCTATTTGGGGGTTCTGAATTCTTACAAGATTTCTGTTTGTCTAACTCATTCCTAAACTTGGCGCATACCTCCCCAGATTGACTAAGCAGAAGATAATTTTCAACTCTATTATTTTGCTGTGGTAGTTTAAGCATTTCTTTAACTATGCATCAGCTATTGTTACCTTTCACTGGATGAATGATATAAAGTGGTACTTAGTGTCATTAGTCAAAGATCAAATACACATGAGATTTCTTGAGTCATCTACCTGGAATGTGTATTTTCCCCCTATGCTTGTAGTTCGTGGTGAAATCCTTAGCACTTGTAGGTAACCATGGCGAGGAGTGGTGGGTAGGGTGGGGTGGGGTGGGAGGTGGTTCCTCAAAGCTAGAAGACCAGAGGCTGGGCAAATTACATCCAGGACTGAAATGAAGGTTTTGAATATGTGCTATATATAATTATTCTATAGTAGGTTTCCAGTGAAATCTGAACATCATATTTTCAACTCCTCCTGAGAGTTACACTTTTAATCAGAATAGATGGAAACCAGAGTCAGGTCTAAACAATGAACTACCATCAGCAATAATCAAACTCACTTGGAAGTGAATTTAATCCTCTCAGAAAGATAAATTGTTTTAAAAACTGTGTAACCATGTCAGTAATTATAAGTGTTAAGAAATAATTTACCATAAAAGACAAAAGTAACAGGGCAGGGAGTTTTACCCTAAATGTCCGAGAATGCTAGAGTTCAAAGACTAGTTCTAGGGAATAATTAATACATATTTTGATAAGAACATACACAGATGCAAAATGTTGTGGGGCTCAAATAGATTTGGGTAATGCTGGACTAAACAAAGTGAAACCGGCTTCTTTACTGCAGTGTTTTCCTCATTGCCTTTCATTTTCTAATAAGCATTATGAACCCCAAAGTTCATACAATGTGGGGCACTTCTCAAATTCATTTAACCATTAACTCTTTTTTCACAGAGGATTTCATTACATTAGTGTTTTGTAGGGCATCATTTTGGAAATATTACAATAGAGATTTTCAGTATCTTCTAGGTATTTTTATATCTATTTTCGGAAAAGATTTTACTAACAACTTATGTTAGTGTAGAGATGGATATAAATTCTGGAAGGTTCAAAGGTTAGTCAAAATAATAGGAAGCTTATAATAGGAAGCATGGGTAAATTCTTATAGTTATGAATACACACATGTTAAGTTTTAAAGTGTGAAAGTATCTTAATGCATCTTTCACTGAGTAATTGTTACAGATGCTGTTTTGAGAAGGTGTTTGTCTTTTAAAAAACTCTGATTTTGTACAATTTATTCTATTAAGACTCTACTCCTTTTGAAGTAAAAGTGTAGTCAATAATCTATATCTGTAGATTATGGGGTAAAAGACTTAGAACTATAATTTGACCTCTGATTTCCCTTTCCTTCTTTGGCTACAGTAAATCATTACAATTCCAGGGAATATAATCATATTCAGTGAATTTAAAACTATTAAGTGATTATTTGGCATCAAATGCTAACATCTTAACACTTCCTACTCTGAATTGGTGGGTGAAAAGAGAAAGATTTCATGAAGCTCTAACATTTCCAATGAGAACTTATTAAATTTGTTTTTTGTTGTTATTGTTGTTTTTCCAACTCAGAAAGATTGTTAGAACAACCTCTTAAAAATAGCAACAATGCCCATGGCAATGAAAATTCAACCATCTCCTTAATAGCACGTTCAGCCTGCATACAAGCTTCATTTGCTGCTTTCTGCTCCCTGCACTAATAGAAAGTGACCATACCTGAGTGGTAAGTTGATACAGACATACTTCTAGCATCAACAGCAGGAGAGTGAGTGGTTCCTTGCCATTTAGACACAATTAGAGGAGAAATTTACCCTATAATCAGATTATGCCTACTCTCATTTCAATGGCTGATCATGTGTTTAAAAAATTTTATGTCTTTATTTCCTTTATTATTTGGTTTAGTAACTGCACCAGCCATACAAAGTATTCTCTTAATGATTTTACTTTTTGGACTTTTTAATCCTTCTCCCCTCCCCCAACCATTAAGTGTTCTAGGACCTAATAGGGCAATATCAAACCTAAACAATAGAAGCAACAATCATAACCATGAATCATGATGATAATTCACTGAACCTTACTTTAATCAAAGCACTGCATTAAATATGTCACATATATTACCTCACTTAATTTCTGAGTGGTAATAATCATCCCTGTTTGACAGAGGTGGAAAAATAAGGCTCAGAGAGGTTAGAAAACTTGCCCAAGGGAGGGTGCCTGGATGGCTCAATTGGTTTAGCATCTGACTCTTAGTTTCCCCTCAGGTCATGATCTCATGGCTCATGAGTTCCAGCCCTGCATCGGGCTCTGTGCTGACAGCATGGAGCCTGCTTGGGATTCTGTCTGTATCCCTCTCTCTCTGCCCCTTTTGCTCTTTCTCTCTTTCTCAAAATAAATAAATAAATACCCTCTTTCTTTTTCTTTCTTTCTTTCTTTCTTTCTTTCTTTCTTTCTTTCTTTTTCTTTCTTTCTTTTTTTTAAAAGAAAACTTGCCCAAGGGAAGTGTCAGAAAAAGCTTTGAATCCTGACTTTTCTTACCCCATGTAAGAGATATAGAGTGTTTCCAAAATTTTCGTATTTTCATATATTTTTAATATTTTAAAGCTGAAACTGTTGTTTGGAATAACCCTAGCTCTAGGATCTGGCAATAAAAACATTCTGGTATACATTTTGCTACTACTTTTAAAAAATGTTGAGTCTTCAATAGATATTAAATTATTTCAAACTGTGACAGCACTAAGAATATACTGTTGTCAACTAAATTAAAATGAGGCTTATAAGACTTCAAGATCTCGTAAACTATCCAAAGGTTGAAGTTTTGTATCAGCGGCTGCTGTTCTCTTTGGAATCTTCATCCTTAACAGAACAAGGAAGCGACCATGCCTGACACTTTCCCTTTTCTTTCAAGTTCAAAAAATAACATCATATTTTCATTAAAGTTGCCTGCAGTGGAGGGAACCAGGCATGGTGCAGTCAATTGAAAAGTCTAAAATGCTGACATCATCTCTTTCACTGTTCTCATTTCCAGTGTCAGGAAACTGTGTTCTCTAGGGGAAATGACTTGCCTGAGGTCACACGGCAATTTATGGTCAGAGCTAGACTTAGAAGACAGAGCTCCTAGCTCAGTTGATAGTGATGCCATGTCTTCCCAATCACCATTTGTAACATTAGACCACTCAGTGCATTTCATTATTAGAACTCATAAACAGAATCCCTTCTGTTTATTTAAGAATATTCAATAAACATTTCTGGAGTGCCTGTGCTAGAGTTAAGGGTACTGGAGATACAGAGTGAACAAGACTGAAAAGGTCCATTTCCTCATAGTGCTTAATTCTAGCGGCGCGGGGCGGGGGGGGGGGGGGCAGGGGAGAGACAGACAGTGAACAAGCAAGCAAGTGAACCCAATAATTTTATACTGTTATAAGTGCTGAGAAAAAAAGGAAATCACTGTGACAGAGAGGGAGTTGGGTATAACTCAGAGACTTTGGTTTGAACATCTAGGTGGTTGAGCATGCCGTTTGTCAAGATGGGAAACAGGGATGTCTAAACAGGTTAGACTCTGCACGTGAGTTTGAGAAACACTGCCCTTTATAATTTTATTCAGAGAATAAACTATATTATTTAGAGAATAAACTTATTCAGAGAATAAGCTACACATACAAAGAACATGAAAGAATAGTACCAGACAGTCTGAGATTAGATGTCAGTCATTTTATTGTGGGAGTTCATAGAAGGGAATGATCTTTACAAGATGGAAAAAACAGCAAACATATCAAGAAATTTTGAGGTATTGATTCAGTTTTTAAAAGATAAATAAATTTCAAATAAGCAGAGATAGGAGAAAGTATTGCAGGCATCACTAAGGGTGTGCACAAAGGCTCAGAAGTACCTTAAGACTAATGAAGAGTTTGAAACACAGTGTTTTAATAACGAAAAATGAAAAAGTAGGCAAGGGAGGGAGGTTATGGCTAGACTGCAGGGAATGTTCTATGGGAATTTCCAGGTACGTACTAAATATAGTCTATTTTTATTCACTATGGGATTAAGAAATAGAAAATTTGGTTTCCTATAGGCAGAAAAAGAACTTTAATGCAAGAATTATTTTATCTTGGATGAATCTCAGTCCATGAAAAAAACCCTTTTTTTTCTACCAAAGATATTCCAGATGACACTTTTTTCTTAAAATTTTTAATAGAGACAAAGAAAGATCCAAATTAACAAACAGAACAATGTTGAATAAACAGCCTCTGTCTGGACTGACATTTTTCTACATGGTGATAGACTGCCCACCTATTCTGATGCCCTTTAAACCATTAACCTTGATATTTGTGGATTTCACATTTGGTGATTTATACGTTTCTTCCTATGATGTTATCTTTTAATGGTCTCTCTATTTGTCACAGGAGCTGTTGGTCTCACTTGCCTAGGTTTAGTTGTATTTAACTGGAAACTCCAACAAGGCAAAGCAAATGAGCACACATCAGAAAACCTTTGTTGCAGAACCTTCGATGAATCCCTGTGTGCTCATGAGGCAAGAAATTACCACACTAAGGGATACTGTAACTGCCACTTAACTCAGGAAAACGAGATAAAGGTCATGTCCATTGTGGGGTCCAGAAAGGAAATGCCGCTTTTACAGGAAAACAGCCATCAAGCAGCACTGGCCTCTGAGTCCACAGCCCTTGACAGATCATTTAGAAACCTGAAAGGGAAAGACCATGGGGCAGACAGCACTTTCTTCTGCTTTGGTGGCAGATTGCTGCAGTCAGGATGCTCACAGCCTCCTGGGAATGTGGCAGCTTTTAATGAAGCCAGCTTACTTACAAGATACTGTCCAAAGAGAGTTAAAAATCTAAGGAATCATGAGTTGGGGGAAGTCCAACCTCAAAGTCTGCCACAGCATGTAACAAGAACAATAGGTGAGTTGTCTTGTTTTAGAAAATCCCACTCTGTTTAAATTTCTCTGAAAGAGGTAATCTCCTTTAATTTTCTCAATAGAAGAATGCCATAAAAATCATTGTGTAGCACCAGTCTATCCTTCTTATAAACATACTGGACCCCTCTGGGTGTGGTGTGGGTGTGGATTGGGGGTGACGTGTAGATGAGGACCCTCCACCCCCCGCCCAGGACTGAGAGTAAGTATATATTGTGCCTTTTGGAAAGTGAATTTTCTGATCCAATGCCTAACAGTGTTTTGGTTTTTATTTTTGTTTTTGTTTTTTTTTGTTAAGAAAAGAAGCCTTTTAAATAGCAATATACTGTTAAGATTTATGAGAGGCTGAGTATTGGCTTCTATTCCAACATCCTTCGAGCTCTAATGCCAATTCTGCAGTAAGCAACCTTCTCAGAGCATGACATGTTAGAAGAATGAGCCTTCTAATGCTAGTGATTCATTTCAGGAATGATGTCAAGACACACACTTTGCTTGCTGAGCTGTCAGGGATGATAACTTCCCAGTCCAGGGAAAGTCAGGACTTAATTCATCGTCCCATGTTGGGAGCCAAGTGAATCTGGCCATGACATCTACCCACCGTACATGGGCAATGTCAATATTTAGGTGGAGGCAATGAATTAAATGTCTTCCTTTTCCTTCCTGAATAGTAAGGTAATGCTTTCAGGATCAGCAGTGAAACTTTGACAGTTTCTCTGTAAAGAGGTTCCTGTCATTTATGTGAATTGGTTTACAACAAGCAGGGCTTTCTCTCAAATATGAATGGCAGAGGTGCTGCACCAAGAAATTCGCACCATGAGGATATGGCCTTAAGGATGGATTTGGGGACAATTGGAAAAGAATGAACCCGTATGCTGTCTCAGATGTGGCATAAGGCAGGATGTGAATTTATTCCATTGTATTCCCCAGACTCCAGTTCTTACTAGTTTCTGGGGACTGATTATTTGATTCAAGAGAGGAATAGCCAAGGGGGGAAAAAAAGCAAAAAAAAACAAAACCAAAAACAAAATCCCAACAACAAAACATCTGCCATAGAAACCAGATCAGATTGGCTTTATTTTATAAAGAAATAAGTACTTACCCTTTCAACAGAGTCACACCTTAGACAGATGGTTAGCTTTGTCCAATGCCTTAACTTTTCTATGGGAAACTCTTATACTGAAGGGAATGCTGTCTCTTAACCATTTAAAACCCAGTCCCTTGTTTCACACAGAGAACACATTTGTTTGTCAAATCAATATATTTACTTTTAAGAAAGACTTGAAATTCTGCTACTTACCAGGCAGATGGAGATAGAGAAGACAGGTATTTGAGGAAAAAACAACCAAGACCACAAAAGAAGTCAGTAAGAGGCAATGTCACTCTGATTATGTCTTCAAACTTGGGGACACAGAACCATAGTATTTCAGGAGTAAGGGAGACTTTAGAGACTATGTAGTACAAAAGTTCCTAATATTTATCTTTGAGTCACAGAACTCTCTTAGAATCTGATAAAGGCTAAAATTCTTTCCCTAGAATAATTTTACACCCACATATAATTCTCATCTAAGTCTTGTCTCTTGATACCCATTGAGTAAATAGCTTCTCCAAGGTCACGCAGAAAATTGAAGGCAAATCTTCAAGTTAGATGCTAATGTGAAGCTTAGTTCACCCCTTCCTTTCTATTGCTGAACAGAAATACTTCTTTCTTCCTCTTGGTAAAACAATTTCAGAAGACAAGAGACAGTACGCTTATAAGATGTAATTTTAAGTCTAATATGCATTGGGTTAAGAGAATAGGGTTTGGTGTCAGACAGACTTGGGTCAAGTTCTGCCCATATCATTAGTGGACATGTGATGAGGGGAAATGTTTCACCTCTTTAGGCTTATTTCTTCACCTTAAAAGTGATAGGATGATAGGACTTGTCCAGTGGATCACATCTTCTGTGAATATTAAATGAGATAATGAAGGTATAATACTTAGCACAATGCCTGGCTCTTAGTAGATGCTTAATTAATGGTAAATATTTCTATTACTTTTGTCATTAATATTATTTAACATGTATCATTAATATTATGCTAACATGTACAATTTAAAACTCACAGAGATTTCCGCAATAAAGATAAGGCCATATTCCAAAATACTCATTCATTTAACAAATATTTAATTAATACTATATATTTTTTAAAAGTTTATTTTTGAGAGAGGAAGAGCACACCTGTGCACATGTGCATGGGGGAGGGGCAGAGAGAGAGGGAGAGACAGGATCCCAACCAAGCTCCTTGCTGTCAGCACAGAGCCTGACTCAAGGCTCAATCTCATGGACCATGAGATCATGAGCTGAGCCAAAATGAAGAGTCAGATGCTTACCCAACCGAGCCTCCCAGACACCCCTTAATTAATACCATATTATGTGATGGGAAATAAGGCAGATATGGTCTCTGCTTTGTAGCCAATAGTATCATAACTATTTTGTTGTTGTTGCTAAGGTTATTCTATCTTTGAAATCTGAACATTATTCAATACAGTATCATGTTCTTCCTAATATTTAGTTCCAACTGGGAAATTAATGCAGAAAAAAATTATGCTGGCCATGTGAAAAGAGTTTAGCTATTATTCATTTTTTAAAGCTGACATAACCAACAACTAATGTAAAAACATACAACTATGAATGTTTTCATTTCTAATTCTGCAACTTTTAGGTCAGCATTGCAACTGATTAAAATGTGGCCATAAAGAGTAGCCTTGGAAACACACTAAACTACCCAAAGTCTTTTGTGAGTTTGGTTAAAAATCAGGAAATATTCAAGAATTGCCATAATCAGAGGAATCATTTTTGCACCTTTCATAAGGTTTCTAAGCATCTGTTTGGTTGGGGTAATAAAACTCTGCTCAGTGCAAAATTTCTGCATTTATTGTTCAGCAGATATCAACAGTGACACATTTAGTAGAAGATATGCAACATCCGGTTCAGCCTTGGCAAGAGAAAATCTTGAAAAGCATTTAACAAATGAATCATGGCAGCCTCCAATAGAAAAAAAAGACAATGGCTTACAACCTCACAGGCAGAGACATTTTATTACAGGCTCATCATCCAAGCCTTGTGAGCCTGAGGAACATTGTGTACAAAAGGTCTTACAAAAACATAGATCAAAATATGATGATCCTTGTGGACTGTTAAAACAGAGCAGGACTAGGTATTTTCAGCCGAAAAATTCTCTTATCTGTAAATATGTACCCTGTGATCAATTTCAAGATTATGTGAAAGAAAAGAAGCCAAATCGTAAAGAACATTCAAAGGCTAAGAAAGAGCAATTCCAAATTAACAGTGCAATAGAAAAATTCCTTATGAGTGAGGACAACATGGAGTTATCAAGGTTGTCAACAAAAATCAAGAAAACATATTCCCCAAAGAGGGTTAGCTTCTGTAGTCCTGATTTAGTATCCAAAACATCAACCCATTGGAAACAGCAGAAAAGTCAAAGTAGCCACCTGACCAACTTGGATCTTAAAAAATGTGTCAATCTTCAGGAGGGAAACAAGGGAGGAAAATGGCTTACTGATCCACAGATTCTGAAAAAGAAGAGAACCAATCAAACTGACCTCAAAGGGAAAATTAAAAAACAAACTTCAAGGATAAAATTAAATTTACACCCTTTTAGAAAAGTCAAAGTCCATCCAGAAAAATCCTTGCCAGAACTCCCAAGGAAATGGAAACACATATTGTTACCACCGAATAAATTATCTAAAGCTTCTCAGAAAGAAGCCAGTATAAACCTTGTGTCCTCTGCAGAATTTTCCCAACAGCCAGAGAGTAACAACTATGTTAGACTCATTTCAAAGAGTGTGCCTCTCAAACATGCTCCAAAGCAGACCCCACATTACAAAAAAAACACTAAAAAGACTCCTCTGCTCAGTGCTAATGACTTACCTCTAGTCAACCAGAGCTCTACAGAAGTCAACTGTCACCCTACTGGCCTCATTCTTGCTAGCAGCCTGTCAACATTGCCTCAGCCCACATCCATCAAAGCTGAACACAGGCATTCAAGCTCTCAGTTCTCAACTGAGCAAATGGAAGGTGCAACTCCCCTTGCATTGGATGTTCCTGGGTACTTACTAGCTACCTGGGAAAGTACAGGAAATGAGGTTTTACCACCCAGCAGTACCAGGGAGACAACTGACCAAGAGGCAACAGAGCCCACCCAGCACATGGAGCAGGACAAACCAAAGACCACTGAGCCAAATCAGCTTTCTTTGTCTCTGGGGAATCAAACACAACTTGTAGGTGTCCACAAGACTGACACCTATAAGGAACATACTTTAGATCAAAATCAAACTTTAAAACATGTAGAGCAACACTCAAGTCATAAACAACTTAGAAATGAAGAAAAAACATTAATGACAAAACCAAAACTATCACATCAAATTGTGGAAAGTTGTATTACGGATGAGGGAAATGATGTAGGAAAAAAACTTTTTCAAACAGAAACTTATGATTCCTCTCTCATTCCCTCTGAGACACAAGCCAAGGGTGACCTAACAATGATGAAGACAAATTCTATTCCCTACCAAAATAGAACAGAGACTCCCAAAGATATCAGTACTTCTCTCAGTACTCAAGCCATTTGGAATCTAACCAATAGTGGCAAAAAAGAAATTGACAGCACAAATGCATTACCTAGAGATGATGGCACTGAAGCACTACAGATAAAAATATTAGAAAAAGAAGAGAATAAAATGCTCGATGAAAGTGAGGCAAATTCTAGCACATTAGTTAGGACTTCACAGATGACCTTAAAAGGCAGCAGAAAGGAAATGCAGCAAACTTGGGGAAATGGAAAAAGTGAAAAAAACATGTTGTATGATTCAAGTTCTGTTGAGGCTACCATTACGGCTAAGGATTTGAGTATCACGTGTTCCCCTGAAATTGAAAATAGACCTTCTTGTAGTGAAATTAACACTAATATGCAAGATTTGGGAGCCATTCAAACTATTCAACCAGATAAAGATAACAACACACATGAAGAAGGTATAGTAAGAGTGGAGATACATGAGGTGCTTTCCTCCTTATCAGAGTTAAAAGACGCTAGTTTTGAGACAAAAACTAAGGTGCCTCTAATTCCTAGAAGAATAACTGAAGCTGAAAACTCTGCTTCAAAACCTACACTGTATCCACCATCTGCTGATTATGTTAATACATCACCTTTAGAGGCAGAACTCAACTAATGATCATTTTCTACGTTACCTTTCTTCAAAAGGACACACAAACACCCCCTAGCCTTTGCATACATTCCCAATGCATTATTTTGGAGGAAAAAATCCTCAGTACCTCATTGTTATCAATGAAATAAAAGTACTACTGAATATAATGCAAAAATCAAAGATGGAGCCACAAGATATGTTTGACACAATTAATTGAGTTTGCTTCTCTAAGGAACAGAAAAATGGGAAAGAAAAGTTTTGTCTAGTCCTGGAAAAGAAGACAAACATAAAAAAAAAAGCCTTAAGCAAATGAAAGATTAAATAAGAAAAAAGTACTTGAACAGTTTACACTTGATGTTTATTTTATGGAAATTACTGTACACATCTCAATTAGTGGTATTACAATATTGCTTTCTACACAGATGATTATATATTCATATTTGTGCCTGATCTGTTTTCCTAATTATGGTATGAAAATAAAAATTGAGCTTTGTTTGTTAACTGTAGTCTAGCTGATATGCATATTGGTATATTTCAACCATTTGCAACTGTTCTGTTGACAATTATCCTAGATCTTAAGTAGAGTTTTTAAAACCTGTTATTTCAATAAGAGAAAAAAATTAAGGATTTCCAGGGGTAGTAGGCTTGTTCTGTAAAACCTGTAAAATCCTCTAAATCCACTAGGTGGGGATCTCAGCTTCAATCATTTTAGAAGAACAACTGGGGCTTCAAGATCAACACAATGGATCCTGAACAAAAGGAATTTTAACAAGCCTTATTGCCAATTATTATTAAGATTTTGAAAACTAAATAACCCATTAGTGTATAAGCTTTCAAGGTTTGATCTCTTGAGTTTAGCATGTCACAATTTTTTGGTGTGAGTACTCCTTGTGCACAGAAATTAAATGTTCTTATAAATATTAGATTTAAAAGTAATAGCAGAATAAGCCTCTCTCATTCAAAGCCAGAGTTATTGGAAAGATAGAGGTATACTGAAACCATTTTATTTTTGATATCCCAGTAAAACATTCAAAGCATACCTTCATGGTATACAATATTACCCTATTTTATATTTCCTAGTGGGGGGAAAAAGGTTGTACTTTCTCTGCTCCTATCTATATATAATATATTTTTATATTTTTATATCTTTATATATTTTATATATTTATATATTTCTTAATATATCTTTATATATCACTATCTTTATGTCTATATTTGGCAAATGGTTAAGCTTAAAGGACTACTAGAATAATGTAAATACTCTTAGATGACCCACCTATCTCCTATTTTTTCTCCTATTCAGAATTGCCAGCAAATGATGTAACTTTCTTATTTTGAAAGTCCCTAACCTTATTCCTTCTCTTCTGTTTTCTCTCTGGGTTTAAAATTTCCTTGCTTTTAACTCCAACTCCTCTCCCCTCTATTTTTGTTCAGCCTCTCTGCTTGAGCTTAGCTCCTATGCCATCTGTCTGCCTACCCTGATCCTACTTCATTTGGTTAAGCGCCTTTAAGGTGAGAAGAGCAGCTATGCCAACTTCTTGCGCAATAACTTTTTTCTAATTGACAGTTCCCTAAGTTTTGTAGACCAGGTTAGTTGTTTTTGTTTTTGTTTTTGTTTTTGTTTTATCTCTTGGTAGCTATCTTTCTTTTTTTCCTTTTTCTATGCTTTTTTTTAAAAGCAACTTCACCTTGCTGCAGAGCTGTTGGCTTTGTTCTTCTCTCATTGTCAACAATATCCCTGACACCTAAGGGCCTAAAGAACCAGTACTCTGGTCACTAGCTGATTCTCAGAAGGCAGCCGTTGACAGTTCTCCAGGGCTCTTTCCTCTTCTTCATTTCCTAAACCCAGTCTTTCACTTCCTTAGGATGTTTTGTTTCCTTTGAAGTAGTTCTCAAATTTACCCTTGTTCCTGAATCCCCATGGTAACCATTATAGTCTTTGTGTTGTAATCAACTGGATTAATGCAGCTAGCAGCCCAGCTGGAAGCTCTGACATCCCTGTCTTTTGCTCCCGTTTCAGCCCTCTAATTCTCTGCCTTTACTGGGCACAAACCGCCTGAGGTGCCTGCTAAAATGACATGTCCTAGACTCCATCCCAGACATTTTGATTCAGTAGATTTAGAATAGGGCCCCAGAACCTTCATTTTAAGAAATATTCCCAGGTAAACTGGAGCAGGTAATAGGTAGCTTACATATTAAGAAACAATGCTCAGCTATCTCAATGCACACTAGAAGATAATTTAGTGCCTGTCTCACTAGACTACATATAATTCTTTTAAGTTAAACTTTCATACCAAATTCAGATGGATTTTCTAAAAAAAATTGCTTTTATCATATCTCTGCACTGCTTTAGAGACAAAAAAACATAATTGCCTGGAATTTCATATCCAAATTCCCTATTCTGGTTTCCAAAGCTTTCCAAAATCTGACCTAACAGGACTTTTCCTCCACCTTTCACTATTTTCCAAACAGCATTTTCCATTTCCCACACATAGGAAATAATAATGTGCTTTCAATTTAAGGAATGAGGCAAAGACAAACAAGAAGGAAAGAATGAGTGGTAAACTAGATAACCTAGAAAGCAATGGCCAGGAGAGCATGGCGTTAGTTCTCAGATCTAAAGGTGAACTTGTTTCAAATGATGGTATAGAGATTTAATCCCTCAGTGGCTACATGTTTCCATAACTAATAAGTCTCTCCCTTGTGTCCTTTCTCTCAATGAGTTTGTACGTGGTCTCTTTGCTTGGACTGTTTTTCTCTCTCACCAACCCCCTTCATTCAGCAAACTCCTATTTATGCTTGTGATCTCAGCTCTAGTGACACTTCTTCCAGGAAGCCTTTCCTGACCTACACTAACTCCTTGTCCCTCACTTGCCAATTTCTGTAGTATGCATTCTCATCTAATCTTATTTTCCTTGCTCTGCCTTGTAACTCTAAAATCATTAATGTGTTTATTCAATTAATCTCCATTTGGGTACTGGCCCTTAGGCTCCATGGAGAGTGCATCTTCACTGAATCCCCAGAACTTGTTCCTGGGGCAGTATATAGTAGAGACTCAATAAATAATTGTTGAGGGAAAGAAAGAAAACCAGCTCATTGTTTCCCTTTTCCTCACTACTCAGGCTACTCACATGAAGACCTTATTGCATAATGCCAAGATGATTCAGGTGTGTCACATCCAGAGGCAGTTAACTTCTTAATGAGATGGGTACCATGGTTAAGCCAGGGCCCAACCTGACTGTCCAGCCCAGAGATAGCCAGCTAGTCAGATACTTTGCTTCCTACTGTGCTTTCTCCCCATCCTTCACCCTGAACTTCATTCCTGGAGTCCAGGCCCTGGGCTGGTAGGCTTTGCTGCTTAGCAATAAAACTTTTCCAGTAAGCACTTGATTTTGGCCTCTTAGTATTTTTTTTTAAACCTTATATGTACCCTCCTTTGGCTTTATTCAGGTTCTCTTTCTCATTTCCTTTTTTTTTTAAAGCGTTTATTTATTTTTGGGACAGAGAGAGACAGAGCATGAATGGGGGAGGGGCAGAGAGAGGGAGACACAGAATCGGAAACAGGCTCCAGGCTCTGAGCCATCAGCCCAGAGCCCGACGCGGGGCTCGAACTCACGGACCGCGAGATCGTGACCTGGCTGAAGTTGGACGCTTAACCGACTGCGCCACCCAGGCGCCCCTCTTTCTCATTTCCTAACCTGTTACTTGTGATATCCATCTACCCCCCGCCCAAATGCTTTTAGAAGTTGCTAATAACTTGCTTTTATCTCCAAATGAAAACTTCTATAGGTTTCTTATTTATAATCATAATCATGAAGAGTCAGTTAATAGAAGCCAAAGGGACTCTTGTGATTTTTTTTTTTATGTTATACTTTGGAACAACTCACACACCAAAGAGAGAAAGAAATTCTGCATTATCTCTTTGACATACTTATTCCTAGAAAATATGCCTAAGGTTCATATTGAAAACAAAACAAAACAAAACAAAACAAAACAAAACAACAAAGCCTTTTCTCAAACATTTTAAGTCATGTAATTTTCAAGACAATTTTTGGACACTGAAATTCAGATGAGTGGATTGGAGTCATTGACAAGCAATAGTGATATTCATTTACTCAACAAATATTTTTGACCATCTCCTAGGTATGGTTCTAGGTGCTGGGGTTACAGCAGCAAACAGAACAAGCAAACAAACTAGTCCCTGCTAGTCCCTGCTTTCTGGTAGTGAAAGAAGGTTCTACACAAATAAATACATAATCTGCCAGATTGAATGCTTAGGAGAAGAGTTCTTTTTTTTTTTTTTTTTTTTTTCTTTTGAGATAATTCAAATCACATGCCATAATAATCTTTATTTTTCTCCTTAAGAGTCTCTGTGTACACTTGTGGGATTGGGTAATGATTTCGTGTGGGTTTTGCCTATAGAAAATAGAAGTGGGGAACTATGCTTTCTCCTTCCAATATCTGGACTGGGGCTTACTCTATTTCTCCTTTGGTGAGGTGCTTTCTGAGAAAACAATAGTTACACTTTATCTGCTCCCTTGTTGAAGAGAGACAAAGGATGAGAAACAAGGTCATGTAAGAAAAGCACAATAACTAGAGTGGTTTGGACTGGACAAATAAGGGCCATTGGGCTTTTATGTATAAGAACCTCCAGCATGAAGAATGTGAACTGGTTCTCTCTACTCAGAGCAGGAGAATCAATGTGGCAGACGTCAAAACACAAGGATATCAATAGACAACAATATATGCGGGCAGGGAAATTTTAGACACTGTGTTATCAGGAGAAAGTTGTGGAATCTTCTCCTTTGTCATTCTCTGAGGACAAAGTAGGCATTGAAATGTCTGGCATAGATAAGAAGAATCCTTTCCTGTAGACAAGTGGTCTGCGATTTCATTCTGGGATTATATGTGTGTTTCCCTCAACGATCTTAGATCTATGATCACATTTCATTTTTTTTCACTGTTTACATATTCTACTTTACTTATTCCTTCCATAACATTGATCCCTCCATCTGTGCTCTTAACCACTTTATCACAACCACTCAGAGAGTCAGAGAAGGACTAGGGCTAGGTCTCCTGTCTCCTGCTTGAGCCAGTGCTACTAAAGACCACTTGTCATGGGGCCTTTGCCTGAAGGCCTGCCTCATGGTGAAAAGCCAACACAAATCCATCTTGTGCCAAACTTCTTTCTTCAGAAAATGACTAACTGTGGCTCAAGCATAGTTAATAAAATTGCAGCTGAGATGAGACTGTGAGTCATCTGTCATACCCCGGTCTCTCTTTTGCTAATCAGTTGTGAGAAACATTTCAAAATCAGAGAGCAGCAGCAAAGAAATATGAGATACTCAGACTTCTTGAGGCAATTAGAGACTAAAGAGCAGAAGGCAAATCAGTCTTCCTGCCTTGACAGTCTTAAAATACACACTGAAAGTAGACTTTGGAGTTACACTATTTGTGACAGATTTTGACCATAACACATTTTCTAAGAGGAAATAAAAATTACTCACTTCAGGACATGCATTCCACCCTCGCATCAGCAGAGATGATATGGGCTTGGGAATGGAATAGCCAATGGGAGGTCTGATATGGTGGTAAGCCATGTCTGCTGCGGCAGCCGCTGCAAACCAAATGATCATGTCAATTTTGAAATTCACGTATTTATTTTAAGAAACATGAACAGACAACAAAAAGTCATCAAAAATCAATCTGTGCAACATTAGCTGAGAATCAAAGAGAGCTCCATGCTGTTTTTTTTTAATGCTTAAAGAAAATGTTGGATAATTTGATACTATAAGATTATCTTTATAATTTTCCATTCATTCAGTTGTTCATTCAACAAATTGTGAGCAGAGGGAATTTACAAAAGATCAAAGACACATACAAAAGAACACACAAACATCAAGTAGTTTTGTGTGTGTGTCTGAAGTATAGGGTGTGTATGTATGTGATGTTATGGGAAGTAAAGACTGAAAGGCAGATTAGACAGTACAATGTCATAAGTCCTAGAATAAAGGGCTTATACTATACACAGCAAGTCATGGGGTGCCACTGAACTTTGCAGTTCTGAAAGCACTTGTATCACTTGGGCAAAACAGATGAGTTTTTGTTTAAATACAATTAGTGCTTATAAGAATGTTGGGATTTTAATATTTAATACTTATAAAGTAGTTACTAGTTTTTAAACTTTTAGCTAATCCATCATTTTAGCTAATACCACTCATTGACTGAATTCCCTAGTGTTACCTGCCTGCTTGGATTTCTAAATATTGCTCATCTTAAACTCCCCGTTATCGTGTTGTAATTCTTGGGACTTCACTCTTGATGCCTGGCTGTAGCCTATTTTTCGATTCTGCAACCAGTGATTTCTATACTCCCTTGGAAAGCAAGTTCACAGCTACTTTTATTGAACATGTTTTGTATTAGGCATCATGGAAGATACATACAAAGCTCTTTTAAACCTCCTAACACTCATGCAAAGTAGGTATTACTCTGTGTGTGTATGTAATTAGTTTTTAATTTGTGAAAAAATTAAATATAATTAGTAGTTGGTGTAGCCTCTTGTTCCAGATTCTATGCTCTCTTCAGCCACTTCACATTGAAAATACTTTGTACACAACACATGAAGCTCTTTTTATTCTTCAGAAAAACTTCTCTGTACAATTAGGAGGTTAAAGTTCCAGGACAATGCTGTTTCCTATCTTCTAGATTGTGATGTCATAAACATTTGTCTATATCTTAATAACTTTTTTTGAGATATGACCTACAACCACCACTCTCCACTAAACTTTGCTCCAATTCAGTTCTGTTTTAAGATTTACTCATCTAGTAAAATTATATGTAGTGTAACTTAATCAACATTTTGCTTTATGGATCAGTCAGAATTACTACCTAATTTTGACAAATGTGACCTTTATACTTGTTTTCTGTAGAATTTTAGAAACACAATTATAATAGAGGACAATTGTTAAAATATTTTGAGTATTTCTCATATATTGTTTGTATCATTGAGCTCATGTCCAATCCAATATACAATTATGTAATGCTTTTTTCCCCTAAATATCAGCTACAAGTTATTTCTACAAGTTATTAAAACTCCAGGTTAACATATTTTTACAAGTTATTAAAACTCCAGGTTAACATATTTTTAATGGTTCTATATTCATTATGATTTACTTAATCATTCTTCAAGTTTAGGTTGTTCAAATTTGGACATAAACACTTCAAAAAGTATATCTTTTCAATATGAATTTCCCAATTTCACACGTTGTTTATATTTTGAGGGGTGAGATTAATGTCAAATGGCATAAGACTTTTGACACATACTGATAAGCTTTTTTCCTAAACAGTTGTACTAATTTATTCCCTTAGTCACCAATGTGTGAGAGAGTTTTCATTACATCGGCAATCTTTCATTACATCGGAATCAGGTTTTCTCATTTTGTGAGAGATGTTGCTAACATGAGAGGTAAATTATATCAGCTCATTTCTTGTTTAAATTGTGTTCTTTGATGACTAGTGAGGCTTAATATTTTCCCAAATATTTACTAGTTATTTGTATTTGAAATTTTAAGTTCATTTCCTTTGCTGCCTGGCATTTTAATGTTTCTTTGCAACAGCCGTTCTAATTGTACAATGGCTCCAGTTTGAGGGCAGAGTCAAGAATTCCATTTCTGCTTTTATTTTCAAGGCCATTTATAGAATATTTGCATTGTCACATTTGTCCACCATTTCTAGCCATTATCAGCTAGATTCGTAGTTGCTGACACTAAGAAAACACAGAAACAAAAGACTGGCCAAAACATATTTAGCAAACTTAACATGACTTAC
Organism: Puma concolor; assembly: GCF_028749965.1. NCBI lineage: Eukaryota > Metazoa > Chordata > Mammalia > Carnivora > Felidae > Puma > Puma concolor. Next base: position 62,409,198 of record NC_141674.1, on the reverse strand, counting down.
AAAATATGTCTTTTGTGTCACAAAAAAAAAAAAAAAAAAAAACTAGGCATGTTAGATTCCTTCCATTGGCTACTCTTGAGTATTTTTAATTCCTTTTTGGAATGAGGTAAATAAATAAGCAAACACATTAACTAATGCTTAATAATCATTGATCTTCTAACTCTACTTTTTCACCTTATGACCATTTGGATATTGTTGAGCTGGTGCAGCTATAAGCATATAAACCAGTGTAGTGAATGCATTTAAACTAATTATACCTATCCTAATGGGTGGGGAGGGACTATTCATAAAGTGAGTTAAACTCAGATGCAGGTGCCAAATGTCTCCTTTGAAACCCTTTCAGACTCTGATACCAAGTCTATAAAGTTACTTGTTTTGCTTCTTGGCACTGTGTCTGGAAAATCAGTTTAAGATGAATGCTATTTAATTCTTCATTATTCAAAGTAGATTCTGCAAGGCCTTGGCATCTCCTTCTCTCTTTTGCTTTATACACCCTTGGCAGTGATGCTACTCATTAGCAGCAGAAAGTGGACAATGCAACATGAGGCGTCATGGAGTTGAAATTTGTCACCTTTAAAATTGCTTTGTCAGTCTTGCCTGAGTGGCCATGCTACACTAACATCTGGGAAATTTTCTAGTATTCCAGATTCAGGACAGGGATTGTCAGCCCATTTATCAAATTTTTACCTTGATTGCTACATAAAATATGTTAAGTGATTTATGTACATGTTGGTTTCTACAATCACAATGGAAACTTTGCTATTAAGAGAGAATAAGGCTAAATATAAAAATATCAATAACTATTGAGTACATACCATTTCTTCAGCACTGTGATAATTACCAATGATTTAGTGAAGCTTATAATCTAGATTCTAGAGTAGGACTGTCTAATAGAACTTTTTACAATGATGGAAATGTTATGCAGTGTTCACTATGGTAGCATACGGCTATGAAGCACTTAAAATGTTGCTATTAAGCATTAAAATGTGTGACTGAATAACCGAATTTTTATTTTCATTTCAATTAAAATAAATTTAAATTTAAATTTTTTTTTTTTTTTAACGTTTTATTTATTTTTGAGACAGAGAGAGACAGAGCATGAACGGGGGAGGGGCAGAGAGAGAGGGAGACACAGAATCGGAAGCAGGCTCCAGGCTCTGAGCCATCAGCCCAGAGCCCGACGCGGGGCTCGAACTCATGGACTGCAAGATCGCGACCTGAGCCGAAGTCGGATGCCCAACCGACTGAGCCACCCAGGCGCCCCAAAAATAAATTTAAATTTAAACAGCCATGTGTGTCTAGAAGCTTCCATATTGTACTGCACAATTCTAGAGCATAGCCTTTTCCCACTCCTATTTTCCTGAATAAGATTCAAATTAAACATGATTTTGTGAGTCAGCCTCAAGGGTTTATATAACCATGGTGTTTATTTGTGGATTCAAGTTCTTTATTGTTCGTTAATAATTTATCAAGAAAAAATGGATATGACTAGAGATTGTCAAAAGGCATTCAATACAACACATGATAACCTTCATTTATTCATGTGACAAAATCTATTGAACATTCCATATGAGTGATAATAAGCTAAGAAAAAATAAAGTGTTAGGGTGTCAATAAAATTTGGCAAATAAATGGATAATTATTAAAGAAATGAATTACTGGATTTTTCTTGCTTTTTATGGTTCAAACACAAATTCAGAATTGTGATCCTTTTTTTTTCTGAAATGTTCTTTCATACCCTCTTTTCCTACATTACATCTAATGTCACTTAGGTCTTGGCTTAATGAAGTGTCTGTGGGTGCGCTCCCTATGTACTCCCATAGCACCTGGTACTACAATAGCATATATGTCATATTATACTTAATTGCCTATTTATTTGCTTGCCTCTGCAGATAGATCACAAGCTCCTTGAAGTCAGGATCTGTATCTTTTCACCATCATATCTCATGTGCTTAGCACGGTGACAGGAAATTAGTAGGCATCCAATTGATGTGCACTAAATGAATCAATAAATGAGACAGTTCAAAATATGATTTCATTGGAAATAATACAGATCATGGCATAGAGGACTCAGTAAACATGTATTGTATAAATGAATAAAGATGATGGATTAAAGCCTATTAGTATCTTGCTCTTTATTATATGTCTTTAGGACAGAGCACAATGCCTAGTCACAAAGAAACACTGTAGAACTAATATAATGTTTATTTAATATTAAATTATGACACAATTGGGTAAATTATTCATATTTGGTGGCATATTTAGATAATAATCTTATATTTTGTTCAGAACATTTGGGGAGGTGGCTTTAATAAACCAAAACAGTATGACTATTAAGAAATGCCCTTAACAAGGAAATCTGGGGGCCTAATTTCCAGTCTGGCTTTGCTTTTAACTCCCTGAGAGATCCTAATTAAGCTAATTTGCCTGTGTGAGTATTAATTTCTGTTCATGTAAGATGAAACAGTGAGGACACAGTGTAATGGTAATAAGCATGGGCTTTGGGGACAAGGAGCCATGCTAGTTAAGTCTTGACTACCCCTCTTACTAGCATGTTATGTTGAGCATATATCTTATCCTAATAGAACCTAAACCATAGGTTACTGTTAGAATTAAAGGAGACATCGTACAGAGAGCATCTGGCACATTGTTAGTTTTCAAGAAGTGTTAGCTGTTGCTGTTGCCATAATTATCATCTACAGATCTAAGGGTTTTGCCTTTTCCTTTTAGTCTGAATCTAGAGAACTAGGTATCAGAAACATTGTTGAATATTTTCTGTTCTGTTTAGACCAGAAATCATCTATCCTTTTGAGGTTTTTTGGGAGTATGAATACCAAGTAAAATATTGCATTGAATTACTGCAAATTACAAGGCTACAAACCCTCTCATCTGTCATTGGCTCCAGCTCATAATGTAATATGGCTACTGTGGAGAGGATGACTATGCACCTCTTCATGATGAATTTAATTAGCTATATTGCTTATGGATAAGTTGGTACTAGATTCTGAATTCCTAAATTAAACTATCACTCTTATGTTTTATAAAAATAAATCTAGGCACTCATATAAAAACAGAGAGCAATAAAGTACAATATTTTACTTGTAAGCCTTGACTAAGATAAAACTGCTAGAATGTTTTTTATTTGTTTTTTTTTTTTTCAATTTTGATTGTGTGTATGTGTGTTCTAAAAACACAATTGATTCTACTTCATTGTTTTTATGGGTAGGGCTATAGAGAAACAAAGCAAATGCGTACGGCTATCCCAGCAAGAGCTAAGACACACTCTTTGTTAAACTGACACTTTTCAATGATGTATCACCAGAGCATATAGCATCTGAGAGAGACCATGAGATTGCAATCTTGAGATTGCAGTAAGAATGGCTTAATTTTTTAAACCACATCCCATTCTCATTACAGACTGTCAGAAGAATAGATTAATTTGCACCAGTGTCTATTCTCATTGCAATCTTTGTCAGTGTAATGAAGTATTGGAATGTTAATATCAGCTATGTTCATAGAAATATCACCATCCATTGGAACGATTTGATCTTTCTAGTGATCTGTGTAGTGATTGGCTGGCTCTATCAGTGATAAACTGATAAAGATTAACACAGCAAACACAGGATTTCAGAACGTTAGATCACTCCTATTTTCCTATCACTTGTCAAGGCACAGTCCACATCATCGATGTGCTTATGCTTTTTGAGGTTACAATATTTAGGACGCTTTAGGATCCTAATCATATATGGAATATCTAAGCAGCGGTAGCAAACACAAATGACTACAAATATGAGATCCTGTGATATAACTATGTTTCTAAACGTACTTAAATTCATATTTTTTACAACCATATGTGAGACAAAAAAAAAGCCATATTTGGCCCCTGTACTACCGTTTGCAACTCTGAGTTAAAACCTCAATATGAAGTCTCACCCAAATCTGGCTAGAATAAATTGGCAGATGTTCTTAATTTGCTGCCACATCCGAGACTTAGTTACAGCTTGGCATTAAGGAATCCCAGGACACAGAGTTGAGTCTCCTTGTGAACCAGCTGGCATCACACAGGAAAACAAAAGGAAAACAAGAGGCGTTCTTCTTTGGTCTCAAACTATAATCTGAAAGTGATCCATAAAACTTGGTACCTAGTTGTAAGGGAATGGGATTGGATAGAATACATATCGATGGATTGATTTATCCTAGATTTCTTCTTTAGTTTTTCATGATACATCAGAGGAGACAGACCCAGGAGAGATATAAAATCTGGGAAGCAGGTGTTGGTTTCTTTCTCTGAAATGTATCCAAGACAGCTCTTGTTTGCCAGGTCATACCAGCTCCTTTTTCATCTTGCCTGGTTCTTTTCTCTCTGCTTGGCTTCACACCTTGGCTCCTTCTCTTCCTAATCTTGTCACTTCTTTCACAAATCTGCTTTCTCCCTGGATCCATCATCCTCCTGCTGGCTGAGCCAGAAACCTAGAAGTTATCCCTGATTCCTCCCTCTCCCTTATTCTCCCACCTGAACCCATCCACAAGTCCATTCAAATTTCCCACAACCAGCCTCTCCTTTTTCTTCTAAAGTCACTACCCTAGTTAAGGTTTTATACATTCTTACCTAGACTACCTGGTTTCTTTACCTCTGGTTTCAAACCTCTTCAGTCCAGCCTTTGCTTTGTAGCAAGAGGGATCATTCTAAAATAATAATAGCATTATATGATTGCCCTGCTTGAACTCCTGCAGTGACTTTCATTGTTGACACACAAGGCCCTTCACCATCTAGCTCTAGATGTGATGGATTCCCTTGTGTTCTCTGATTCATCCCTATTGAATTATTTGTGGATCTCTCATGCCTCTGCACCTTGCCCATACTGCTTTTTGTTGGGACTCCTTCTCTTCTTCCCCACTAATTTACCTATTTAATTAGCTTTCATCTTTTTGCAGGTCAGGTATCGTCTGTTCTCAGAGTCCTTCTCTGATACCATTTTCCCATTTTTCACAATTTCAGAAGGAGACTCCTCCAGGGAGCATCCTTAGCACTCTCTCTCAGCTTCTCTCTAGTTGGGACTTACCTCTGTTCTGTGCTATGAAGCCCTGAGCAACACTCTATTCTTCTCTGTTTTCCTCTTAACTCTAGCATAGTTCCCAGCCAGAGGAGCACTCAATAATAGCCTAAACATAATAAAAATAGCTAATACTTATTGAGTGCTTCCTATTCCCAGTCATCCTTCCAATCTCTTGAGGTAGGTCCTAGTATTATCCCCACTTTTAAAAATAAGGTGAAGTATGGCTCAGTTAAGTAGCTTGCATAGTTACAAGGCTCATGCTCTTACACTTTATGCCAATTCTCTTTAGTTCTATTGTGTTGGCCTGAAAAATGCTTTCTTAAAAATTGAATTAATTGCCAACATTTAAAAACCTTTAGGTATCTAAACAAACACACAGAAATTGGCTGATATGGTAAAGGAATCCTTGCATTCCTACATGGATTGTTTGGCTGGAGCTGGGTAGCAGCTGTTCCCTTGAGTCAGAGCATGTGATTTCCTGTCCATCACACTGTCCTCTGTTGAGTGTTTGCCTGTTTCCCCCAGCCCTTTGGCCATTTGATCTTGGATGACCCTTAGGATGCTGAATGTGATGGATTTTTGGTTCTTTCTAGACCTGAGATTATAAGGTTAATTTGAACATGTACTATGCAAAAGAGACTCTAACTTCAAGTTCTTCTCAATGAATACCCATCACTTATTTAGGAGTCAATGCTAATATTTGTGTTCTACTTTTGTATTTCTTCCAGTGCTTCCAGGGCTAAATCCAGGAGGATGAGCCATGTGTAATATTGCTACTACCATAATTGATAATGCTGTCATACATTGTAGTCATGGATTTGTTCCTCTTTGTAAATGGCTAATATGTAGCTTATATTGAATCTGATGCTTCACATAATTTATTGCTGAACATATGCTAGATTGCCTAACCACTGCAATGATATAAACAGCCTCATTTCTTGATGCATGGTCACTGTCCAACTTTAAAAAAATCAACATCTATCATAAACAAACTCTCTTTCCAATAAAGTACTATAAATTCTAATATCTAGGATATTGGAATCAAGTTATTCTTAGGCAAGCCTTTTAACTGTTTTATTATACAATATTCTCCCTCCAAAAAAGGGTAAATATTTCTGGGGGTCCATGACAGAAGGGGTCTTTATCTCTTTGAAATATTCACTTTATAATTAGCAAAGGATAATGGAGTAGGGAAAATTCCTAAACTATATGAGTAAAATATGATAAATACTGTAAAAAAATGATGACTTGGGGCATGGAGGAGACTGCTTTAAGTCAACATTAGAGGATTAAGGAAGATGGTTTGGGAAGAAGTGATATTTAAGCTAAGATCTAAAAGTTAATTAGGGTTAGTATGATGAAAAGTGGGCAAGAGTATCTTGACAGAGACTAATGTGTGCAAAGACAGGAAGTCATAGGAAACAAGTCACATTTGGGAAGAGAAATAGTGCTCTGTGGCTGGAACATAAAGAACATGAGAGACTGCAGATGGCAAAGGTAGATCTGGGGAGGAAAGTAGGAATGTAGTGTGAGGCTTTGTAGATTATTTTAAGAAATTTTGTCCTTATCTTAAGAGCAAAGAAAAAACATTGGAGATTTTAACTAAAGGAGGCCAGATGACCTAACTTGAGTTTTTTAGAAAGCTAAACCTAGATAGTATGGCAACTGGTGAAGATAGTCAGAAAAACTGGAGACGAGAACACCATTTAAGATACTGTGCAGAATTCTACGTGCAAAATAAGGAAGTAGCAGGGGAGAGGAGATAAGTGGAAAGATTCAAAAGATGTTCAGAAAGTGGGGTCAAAAATAAGGAAATGAGTGAGAAAAGCAAGGAAGGAAGGAAAGGAATAATGAGGAAAAGAAGGAAAGAGAAGAGTGAAAGGTGACTGCAGATTTCCTATGAGCATTCTGGAGACTGAGTGCCATGCAGGTACAGAATCATAGGAAGTCTCAACCTTGTGTTACACTTTGCCCTCATCTTTAATCTTACAGCTGCAGAGAGTTTTCAGTTTACAGAGTTCAGTCACAAATACCATTTCATGTGATCCTCACAGTAATCTTCGTGGAGTCATCATTAACTGCATTTACTGAGGAAACAGAGTTTGTGAAAGGGCTTACAGGCCAGGAGAAATGGGACACAGTGAAGGAAGCAACACAGTGGCTGGAACATAGGACGTGAACTAATATGAGCCAGTCAGAGCTATAGAATCATGTAGAATTGTACAGGGCATATTAATAGTTTTGAGCTTTAATCCTAAGAACACAGGAAGACAGAATGATTTTAAGGAATAGTGACATAATCAATTTTATGTTTTTAAATTTTTTTTTTTCAACGTTTTTATTTATTTTTGGGACAGAGAGAGACAGAGCATGAACGGGGGAGGGGCAGAGAGAGAGGGAGACACAGAATCGGAAACAGGCTCCAGGCTCTGAGCCATCAGCCCAGAGCCTGATGCGGGGCTCGAACTCACGGACCGCGAGATCGTGACCTGGCTGAAGTCGGACGCTTAACCGACTGCGCCACCCAGGCGCCCCTATTTTATGTTTTTAAAATACCATTTCAGTGGATATCTAAGGAGTGGAGAGGAAGGGGGTAGAATAAAGGAAAGAAGTCAAATGGCTATTGAGGTAGTTATAGTGAAAAAGATGGCAGCTCTGACTAGCATGGTGGTGGGTGGAATTAAGTAGATAGATTTGAGGTATATATTTCATCACTTCCACTTTTTGTTCGTTGTTGTTCATCACAACATTCACTTGTGCAAGAAGGCAAGAAAAAGGTGTAAACAGACATACTGAATAAAAAGAAAGTTTCCTTTATTTACAGATGACCAAAAAAATTTATGTGGAAAATCCCAAAGAATGTAGAAAAAAAGCTACTTGAATTGATAAGTAAATTTAGCAAATTTGCAGAGTATGGGGTTGTTATTTAAAAATTAATTAAGTCTCTCTTCTAGCAAAGAACTGTTGGATATTGAAATTAAAAAAAATAACATTTATAATAGTATCAGAGATAAGTCTAAAAAAATGTGCCAGGTTTGTATGCTAAAAACTACAAATAGGCTGATAACAGAAATAAAAGAAGACCTAACTGAAGGAGAGCTATACCATGTGGATTGACTGGAAGATTTGATATTTTTAAGTTGTAAATTCTTTCCAAATTGATCTATAAACTCAATGTAATCTACCCAAAATTCCAGTGGGCTTTTTTTTTTGGTAGAAATAAACAAACCGATTCTAAAATTTATATGGAAAACCAAAAGCCTAGAAGAGCCAAAGCAATTTTATTAAAGAAGGGCATATTTGGAAGATTTATATAACCTGAGTTCAAGACTTAACTATAAACTCTGAATATAGTATGGTATTGGTGTAAGGGTAGACATATATCAGTTAAACAGAGCCCAAAAATAAATACACATATATGGTCAATTGATTTTTGACAATAGTACCAAACTAGTTTAATTGAGAAAGGAAAGTTTTTTCAAAAAATCATGCTGAAAAACTTAAGCATGCATATTAAAAACCATAAACTAAACTATAAACTAAAACTATAAACTAAAAAAACACAAACTAACAAAAGAATAACAAAAGCTCATACCTGTAACCATTAAAAAAAAGAAAATAAGTAGATTCTATAAATATAAAACCTAAACCTATAAGAGTTCTGTAAGAAAACATGGGAGAAAATCTTTGTGGCTTTAGTGATGCAACCATATTTTAGAAAGAATATAAAAACATGTGATTTAAAAGTTTGATAAGGTAGACTTCATTGAAATTAAAAACTTATTTCAACACATTGCTAAGAATATGAAAAGGCAAGCCACAGACTAAAGAAAAATACTTTCAAAACGCATAGTAGATGAAAGACTTCTACCTAGTATCTATGAACTCTTACAAGTAAATAATAAGGCAACCTGAACAAACACTTCACCAAAGAAAGAGGAACACAAACGTGAGATTTTCCATATCATTAGCTATTAGAAAAATAGAAAATACTACTACAATGATACACCATTATATACCTACTCAAATGGCCAATGTCTTATTTTAAACAGACAACAAAAATATCCTGGCAAGGATGTGTAGCAACTGAAATTATAATACATTGCTGGTAGAAATCCATCATGGTACAGATACCTTAGAAAACCTCTTATCATAAGATCTAGTACTGTAATCATTTCTTATATATTTATTCAAGAGTAGTAAAACCATCCACACAAATACCTGGATGGTTTTAGTATCTTATGCACAGCAGCCCCAAAGTGAGAATAATTCAAATAATCATCATGTATGAATGCATTATTAAATTGAGATACATCCACACAATGGAGTATTACTCAGGAACAAAAAGGAATAAATGACTGAAAGTCAACAACATGATTCCATTTATAGGACATTCTGGAAAAGGCAAAACTATAAAGACCTAAATCAGATAAGTGATTGCTAGGGGCTGGATGTGGGAACAGTGAATTAACTCAAAAGAGGCACTAAGGAACTTTTTACAGTGATGGAAATACTCTATATGGTGATGATCATGGTTATGTATTTGTTGAAACTAGTGGAATTATTAACCTAAAATGGCAATGTTGTTTCAGTTCAAAATAGAGTCTTTACATTCACACTATAATAAGGACTAACTCTCATGATTTTCTATGAAAAGTATATAGAAAAATATTAGGACAATTAGTTAGAAACTATGCAGAGGATAATTGAAGACCATATGATATTATGGGGAAATATCTTGAAAAGAGAGTGTGAGATGTAGCTTTGCTCTGCAAATGAGTACTAACAATTATTGGGATCTTGGTTAAGACTTTTAATTTGTGAGTATCCACATTTATGGGATTTGTCTTTCCCTAACATCCCTTTTGACTTCGTCTGATATATTGTGATAGGGTGGCCACCAGGAGCTTGCAAAGTAATTCACTTAAAATTTATTGTGATTTAATTTGAAAACTACTTTTTAAGCATACTAGGTTCTGGGGATGCAAAGCCCTTAAGGAGTTCCCAGTCTAACGGTGAATACAAGTAAGTAAGTAGATTGACAAAACATAAAAGCTGAAACTCAAATAAAATGAAGAGACAGATGCAAATAAAATTTACCTTAAGGCTCAAAGATGTGTATATTTTTCATGTGATTAGATTTCCTGCCTCTACTGTCTACATGTACATAGAGTGTAATGTATATTATCACCAAAAATTAGGCTCTCTCACAAAGCCCCATTTTTGGAGCGCATCTATTTATGTAATACAAAATTATTATGAAAAGCAATTCTCTTTTATATAACATGAGACAAGCAGAAAACGGTCCTGGTAGGTTATTTTTATGTGTTGCTACTTTCAGCTCACCCCTGTATACACACTAAAAAGGAGTTTCTAGAATCTAATCTCAAAAAATAAGTATTACATTGTCAACATTATTTGCACCCACCTGCCATGTGACCATAGTCATTTGCTTGTTTTATTAACAACAGATAAATCAAAGCCCTAAACTTTAATAAAATATACCTACAATTGTGTGTGCCTGTGCCTAAAGTCACACAGTTAGGTCAGTAAGTTTTCTGGATTGGGCACATACCTTGAAACAATTTTTAAGTTGTTTACTTGATTCTTATCTTGTGGACCCACCAAGAGTAATCATTTTGGGGAAAAAAATATTTCTTGAAGTCGTGACAAGGCATAGAACTCTGGAAACCTTTCAGGATGTCTTACCTGGCTTGAGATGAGCAAATGGGATTTCACCAGTGAGAAGTTCCCAGAGACACAGAGCATAGCTGAAGACGTCAGCTTTGATGGTATAACGTGTGCACTGCGTGAACACCTCAGGGGCCATCCAGCGGAGGTTCTGTGTGTTCAGAAACATCCACAAGTCATTTGCCAAGTGTTTAGTCATCCCATTGTAGAAACAGTGCTCTTCTCTGTGAGGATTTGGTAAGTGTTCTCCCATTGTTCTCAGAAGATATAAAGATAAAATAACACTGATTACCCTGTACCATGCAATAAGCTGATGTGTTTATACATTAATACCATGTTTACTATCATTGTTCAGTTTTACAAAGGCATTTTTCTTAATCATTGGAAGATCATGAAATTCATAATCATTCCAAAAATATTGCAACAATATTAATCATCAAGTAACCCTGCATCTTGTAAAATGATCACAGCAGCAACATTTTTTGTTTACTTCTGAGCATCTTTCCCCTAGAAGCCTTATAAACTTATGAATAGCCAACCACGATTCATCCAAGAGCTCTATGCCTCCCTGGGGGTGAATCACACCTTTCTTCCTTTAGATCTTCAGGTTGTAGTTTAGGAAGCCACTAAATTAGACCCATAAATAATGCTCTCATGACTGAGGAGAGATAGAGCCTTAGAGGAGTGCCCAGGACATTCTTATGAAGCAGATAGCTCACTGGCAGGATCAGGTCTGTCATATCTCCTGTGTTTGCCCAGTTGTGTTATTTCTGAATATGGTTTGTGCAGTATTCCAGGAAGAAAACCTATAAAATGTTATAGTTTTCTCTGTATGAAGTTTTATATTCATGCTTTGATGGCATTATTTACATTCTTTTCACTTGCAGTTATGTATTTTTTGGTTTGAAATATAAGTTTGCTTTCTGAGATGCAAATGGCATACATTTGGTTGATTTGTAGTTTAGGGGAAAGAGCACTAGGTTTTGAGTTAGGAGAAGAAAATTCCAGCTCCAGCTCTACCATTCACTGTTTGAGCAGCCCTGGGCAAGTCTTGTATGCTCCTGGACCTCGGATTCCTTAAGGGCAGAACAGAAGAGGCAAACCCTTCCAGCTCTAAAATCCCATGGCTCCATAACCTTATCAGTGAACTTCGCCAAACACCTTGTTTCTTTGTATTTCCACTGGAAGAAACCAGCATTCTTTTATTGCTCTTACTGAAATTCTATGTAGAGCTGGCTGCTGATAATTCTTTTCAAGTGTCTACCTTATTTTGAAATCATGCATAATTATAGCATTCTAAGAATATATGTATTCCGATTATGATGCTTATATGCAATTCTTCCACATGGGCTTTCACCTTCCAAATAGCCTCCAACTTATGTAGCAGATTATGCCTTGTGTCACAACATTGCATAAGTGGAAGTAGGCATACCGTATGCCCATTTTCCCACAGGGGAGTAATAGAGTAATTAGCCAGCTTACATGAGGCCACATAACTAGTAAGAAACAAAATAGCCTTCAAAATAAATCTAGAGTAGTGCTGTGCTTAAAGACTGTGCTGCTAGGATTAAAAAAAAAAATTACTTGCTGTTGGTGAAATCCAATTCAATTTCATTCAACAAAAGTTTATTTAGCCAGAGTCTGGATGTATTTGAGAATCACCTGGGGGAAATTTGAAAAGATACAGGTACCCAAGATCAACCCCAGGCCAATGAAATCAGAATTTCTGGGGGATGGGTTCAGGCAAAATACTTTTTAAAAAGTTTCTGAAGTGATTCCAATGTGGTGCCAGGGTTGAGAATCACTGATCTAGCTATCTCTGTGTCTCAGGTACTGTGTGTCCTATCAAAAGAGGACTCATTCTTCCTCTCTTACCTCATATCTTGCCATTCTCCTCTTGCTCACTACACTCTAGTCATTCTGCCTTTGAACACACAAAGAATTTTCCTGTGTCAGGGCCTTTGCACTGACTGTTCCCTCTGCCTACATTGCTCTTCCCCTTACATGGATGACTCCTGGTCAGGCCTCTCATCAAATATTATCTTTCCCTCTTACCCTATCTAAGTGATACCCCCATTCTCCATTCACATACTTGCTTTGTTTTTACTCTGTAACACTTATCACAACCTGATACATATTTTGTTGATTTGTTCAGTGTCTATCTCCTTCTAGTAGAATATTAGATCCATGGGAATAAGAAAATTAATTTGTTCACTGCAATATTCCCAGTTCCTAGAAGGATGTCTGGCATTTAGTAAGTAGTCCATAAATATTTTCTGGATGAATGAATGAAATCTAACTGGGGAAACAAGACATGCCTAATCTCACTTACAACATGGTCCATGATGTATTTCCTGCCTTCCTCTCTAACTCATCTTTCACTTTCTCTTCCTCACCCAGAGCATGCCAACAATGACAAGCTCTTTGAAGTTCCCCCAGGAAGTCTGATATTTCTCATCCTTCCCTACATCTTTGCTCATGCTGTTGTTCATTCTACCTGGCACTCTTTTCTGTTCTCCCTGCACCTAATTTATTCCCATTCATCCCAAGATGCTCTGTCACACCTTACTTATCACAGGACTTCCATACTGCTTTAAATCTATCTGCTTATTACTGTGTTTTCCCCATAGAAAATGAGCTCTTGACATCAAGATTTTCTTCACATTTTGCATTCCTGGTCCCTTGCACAATGTCTGACACATGGTAGGCCCTCAATAAATGTTTATTGACTGAATGAGTAAGGGTACGAATTAGCAGTACAAAATGCTACAAAAGCACAGACAGAAAAATGCACGGGGAGGAGGCAGCAGGTGTGTGTGTGTGGGGGGGGGGGGGATGTTATGGAAGGGAAGGCTCTTACAATGGATAAAATTTCCTAGGCCTTGCAAGACCTTTCTAGGTGAGGTGGAGTGAAGGACTGTCCAGGCAGAGAAAGCCACACTAGCAGAGACACAGGGATATGAATGTGAATGGCCTTTTTGGGGAATGAGCAGGAGGCTTGTGTATTAGGGTGTAGGGGACTTGAGAGAACTTACTGTGGGAGAAGAGGTCACAGAGGGGCCCTGGGCCAGATTTAGGAGGGCAGGAGGCTTCCAGGCAATGAATTTGGATTTTGGCCTGTGGGTACTGGGTATCTGTGATGGTTATAGGAGGAGATGAATTGTCAGAACCTAACACTTGGCTGATGTTGCAAAGAAGGAACTGGAAGACAGTACTGGAGTTAGAATCCTACTTCTAGTCCAGAAAAGGGATGATGAAGACATGAACTGAAGTGGAAAATGAGAGTTTCGGATGAACTTAAAACAAGCATGCAAACAAACAGAAAACATGACTGAGTAATGTATCTGTGGAAGCAGAAAAAGGAAGGAATGGGAAATTACCCTAAGCTTAGGTAGTTAAATAACACACGTGGTCTAGGAAGAGAAGTTACTTTTTTGGGGGAGGGGAGGAGAGTAAAGAAGAGAGCAGGTAATGATTTTAATAGCAGACATTTTTGAATACAATTATGTTTGCTCCAGATGTTAAAACTTATATTTTAGTTAAACATTAATACTTGGTTATATGCCATTTTACCTTATAATGCTGAAGCAGAAAAAAGTTGTTACTAGATGCTGGTTAACTACAAATTCTATAGTTAGTTACTGATTAAATGTTAACTCTCTCCACTACTTAATAAGAAGATCTAAAAATGAAAGCCAATTAACCATGCCTGCTTGGTACTTTTTTCAGTTACATCTGAAATAAATTCTGTATTATTTTATCCATCTCATTTTCCAGACATATATCTAATCTATTTTTCTGGTACAGCCTTGAAAGAGTTCTTTTGAGGGTTTCCTGAAAATAAAAACATAAAACTTTATCCTGCCCCTGGGACAATGACAATGCTTCCAGTTAAAGCTGCTCTCATCTCACTTCCTGTCATGCTGAGTTTACAGATTTTAATTGTTTCATAATTATAAGGAACATAAGCAGCAGCAAACCCCAGGTTGTTTTGTCATGTTGTCTTCATCCAGAGACTGTAGAAATCTTGATTCTGATGGAAAGAAAAAATGAATTCGTGTTAAAGAAAACATCTTTAAAAACAAGGTCAAAATCACAACTAAAATTTTGAACCCCCTAGAAACCTCTTATTTAAAGGCTTACTTCCTTTCTTGTACCTGGGTATATCAAAGAGAAAAAACTGAAAATAAATGATATACTTTTAAAATTCAGGGTCACTGAAATTTGAATGATTTAGAAAAGTATAGCTGTCAGTGTGAACTGCTTTTTCAGCTTCATCATACAATATGAGACACCAACTAAGAATGAAGAAAGAAACTGATGTCATTTGGGGATTTTTCATGGAAATCTCTCACCTCCAAAATCTGCCACCACTGCATGCCCGTCCTCACAGAGAAGAATATTGTGACTGTAAAAAACAAAACAAAACAAAAACAGTGAAACAAAAAACAAAACACTGACTTTGAGTAAACTTCATTATTTCTGAATCTGGTGTCTTAAGGAAGAGGTTGATAGTCATCATTTGTTTACCCAGAGGCTGAACAAGCTGCAAAAGACTGGCAGAGATCTTAGGTTAGTGACTCTTATTTTTTTTTTAATTTTGCTAATTCAAAAGGAATATTTACAAAATCATTTTATATCTAACTTGGAAAGTATACGCAGTGTCTCACTTTGGATAAGCCCTCTAAACTTGTCAAAAAGACCCATTCGCTGAAGATCAGTATTTCAGCTCTCTGTGGTTCATTTGCTAATACAATTGTTAACAGGCAGGGTCAAAGGCATCCATGAGCATATGAGAGCCAGAGCAAGGGAACCAGCTTGCTGGAACCCTAAGCATAAGGGCAGTTCAAGTCAGAGCCTGACATGAACATAATAAAAGGACCCTTTGTGGAATAAGTCTTGGCCAACATGTTCTAGCTACACTCCCAGGAAGAAGGAGTGTTTTTAAGCCTGATACTAGCTAAACCCCTTTTTAAGGTTGTAGGGAGAAAAAGTTATAAAGATCACCAAAGTCTTTCCAACCCAGAATTCAAGCGAGATTAAGAATGTCCTGCCTTTTCAAAAAGTAAATCAAGGCTGAGACAGCCCCCAAAGAGGTCATTCTTCCTCCCACATATTGGTAAAATGAGCTGTGGGATATCTTATGGATGGACAAACACATCATGATCCAAGATTGTCATGGAGTGCTTCTTACTGAATGCTTATTTCACATTTGCCTTGTAAATGAGGCATTTCAGTATTAGGAGATCATCCACTGGATTTCTTTTAGTGTCTATAGGTTATACTATATTTATTGTATTTGCTCTATCCTTAATTGTTTTGCTTTGTGATCAATATACAGAAAACACTATTATTTTCTAGTCCTGAATAAGACCCAAATAAGATATTGAATTCTTTACATAAATACTTTCTGGGGCTGACTGCGGCGTTATAAGAAAGTTACTTTTGAATTTCCCTAGTATCATTAATGAATTTTATTTCAGTAATATAGACTTAATCCTCTTTCAACTACTTAAAATCTAGAATATGTTTAAAGCCAATTTGCTTGGAAAAACCCAGTGTAGAAGTAATCAAGGATGTCAAAACAAAACCCCCAGGATGCTCTCTTTAACTTCAAATTTATCAGTTGCAACATATGATGAGACAACTGTCATAAGAACTTGATAGCATCAAGAACTCTCTGGAAGTTCAAGTATGACAAGAAAATGCATCTGATGTTGTACCACCAGATTCTCTGAGGGATTTATGGGAGTTTCAATACCACAATATCTTGGTCTATCAAAGGATATGGGGTGTTACATTTTAGAGATATCATTAAAACACATATTGAGCATGGATTCCCTAAACACAATACACCTATATGTATAGCATCTTGTCTGTTATTTTATTTTAATTTTGATTAGTTATCTAGAACAGTGGTTATTAAAAAATATTTTGAGGAGCATAATCTCAACATATAATACAGATTTTTAAATGGAGCTGTTCAAGTTAAACAGAGGGAAAGGCTCCCTGAACCACCAATTAAACATTCACTTTTTCCACAATAGTAGTCATCAAGGTAATAGCTTAAAACCATGGATCTTGAGAAGCCACCAGATAAGTTACATTTGTTTGGAATATTTATTCATTTGTTTGCTTAAATTTCTTCCAAAGTAAGTATTTTATGTTATTAAGACTGATTATACCACCTAGCTGGAGTTGGGGTGGAGAGTTTAGCAAAATTTTACTCTTTTATCAAAGAAATTTCAATGAATTTAGTCACTGGGCCACCCAGTGCATCACAGTATGAGAAGCAGGGTATGTCAGGAATCATGCAGGGATTATGCTCCTTGCTGTACCTCCAGCATTTTTAGCACATGCATTGCACAGGAGTATTCAATAAACATTTGTTAGCAAATAAATTAACTAAAAGTAACTGAAAATAGACAGTCATGAGTACTGTTTGAATACCGCTCATCTGTCTGCTGATAAATATTTAGAATTCACAGAATCCTACAATTGGACGAGACATTAGAACTAACTTAGTATAACCCTCTTAGTTCCTGCAGAAGTCTCAAGTTCAGAAAACTTAAGTGTATCAACAGAGATTACACAGGTAAGTAGTAACAGTGAAGACGCAGAATCCAGTTCATGTAGGCCATCATCCCAGATCTTAGAACAGGGACTGGCAAACAGTAGGTGAAAAATGATTTTATGAATCATCTTTGTGTTGTGTTATGGACCTTTCCCCCCAAGGACAATATTTACTTTCCTCACATTATCAAGACACTCTGAGAGATGCAAAGTGAGGCAAGTTATAGATTTCATCTTCAAAGAACTTATAATCAGTTGATAAAAAGTAAAGATGAATGTGGGTTATGTAAAAATTCAGAAAAAATAGTGTAGGTTAAAAAAGGAAATTATCTTTGAAGTGGGCCTTGAGAGACAGTCAGTAACTCTATAAATATAAATTGGCTAAACGTGGATTATATACCAGGAACTTTCCTATATACTGGGATATAGTGGATATAGGCAAAGCGTTTGTGAGCTTATGTTGTAGTGAGGAGGAAATGAGGCAGATGAAGGGAGAAAAAAAATCCAAGTTGGGGGATAATCTTAGTAAAGGCCAAAAGTTGGGGATGCCTGGAGTTGGTATCAGGAATTATAAGAAGAATATACTTACTAAATTAGACAGTGCATGCTGGAGAATAATGGAGGAAAATCAGGTGGAAGTAGTATTGGATAATTACAAGGAAATATGAAAGCTGGGAAGGGAATTCTAGGCTTGATACAAGGAAATAGCACATTTTTATGCATAGGGTGCAATGCTCTGAAAGCAGAGAGATTAGCCTTCAAGAATAATTTTAGGCCCTGGGTATTAAGGACAAAAGTAAAAAGAGTGGAAAACAAATAAGATAGGGTAAATCCATCAAAACATCTAAAATAAAGTGTCTAGATCTTGGGATAGCTTAGATAGAGAGGACAAAAAAGAACAGAAAACCAAGGATCATCCTTCATCACACTAGGAGTTTTCTAGTTTAGAGTTCTTAAGTACAAAGCAATAAAATATCCAATTAGAAAGGGTTGTCTTACTAAAAATTCTATGAATTTTTATGAAAAGGATAGTGGCTGACTTGGGAGGCTGAGAAACTTGACTAAAGTCAATGTTGTGCTTGGCAAGACTGGACTCACCAGACAAATAACTACTGTTTTTATCAAATCGAAATAACATGCAACATGAACTCTTGTGTTCTTTTTGTTTTTAAAAAAAATTTTTTAGTGTTAATTTATTTTTGAGAGACAGAGAGAGAGGGAGAGACAGAGTTCGAGCAAGGGAGGGGCAGAGAGAGAGAGGGAGACACAGAATCTGAAGCAGGCTCCAAGTTCTGAGCTGTCAGCACAGAGCCTGATGCGGGGCTCGAACTTACAAACTGTGAGATTGTGACCTGAGTAGAAGTTGGACGCCCAACTGACTGAGCCACCCAGGCACCCCTGAACTCTTGTGTTCTTAACAAGCAATAGAAATTAAACAAAACAAAGGATGCAGTGACAATTTAGGACACTGGACAATTTGAGTTCATAGCAGCAAATGGGGCCAAATTCCAAAAGGGAATCTATGCAAATAATATTGCAGAACTTTGGGAAGTGCTGGAATAAAAGGGAATTTTCTACTTACTTCAAGATAGTCTTCTGGATTTGTCCACTCCTTCTCTAACCACTCAGTAATAATGGAAACTAGCTTTTTAAACTACCCCTAAAATTCATCCATTCATTTTATTAGTTGGTGCTGAGTCATACTTCCTATCTGGAGTGAAATAAATGGAGAGAGACAGGCAGGCGGTGAAGCTGAGAGAATCTATTTTATCAGTGACAGCAGCAAGGCTTTGAAGTAGGCTTTGTGCTGTGTCAGAGAGTCACTGGCATTGGGGTTGAGGATATCTAGGGAAGAGGATGAGTTTGTAGAAGAAGCCAGTTAGGACAATAGAAGTGATGCAATTATTATTAGTGATAATTTGAAGAGTTTACCTGAGATTTGTCATGAATGGCAAGTTTTGAGAGGAAGAAGAACAATAAAAATTGAGGGGAGATAACAGAGAGGGTGGCAGTAAAGAAAAAAGTGAGTAAATATTGCATGAGAGCCTCCTGTGGGCAAGCACTGGTGTTTTTGAGATTTTTCCATCCCTCATGGAGCCACTGTGTGGTTGATATTAGCATATCTACCCTACAGATGGATAACTGAGGATCAGAGTGGTCACCTAAGATGGCCAGTATCATAGCTAGTAAGAGGTGGAGGAAGCATTCAAACCTCAGTCTCCAAAGTGTGCCTTTTTTAGGAGAAGTTGACTCCCACATCATCCAGATAGGCCCTGAGGAGCCAGAACTCTTCCAGCTTGATGTCTAGGGCAAAAGTCCAGAAAGTTTGAGTGAAGAAAGTGATCAAAATTCCAGCTAGTGCTAAAAATTCCTGTGTTCAATGTATGACTGTAAGGTAAAAAGAATGAAGTCAACAAGCTACATGGAAATAAATCTAATACACCTTTGATCCACCAAGAACCAGTAGACAAATACTAACCTTCTTCCCTTCCAGTGTGTGGCTAATGTGTCATATGTAGGTGAATGAAACACAATCCCTGTGAACAGGAAACTTGCAATCTGACCTGGGAATTAAGCTAGGTACACAGAGAATGTCATCAGGATCAGAAAAGTGAAAGAAAACAAGGTGATGGGAATTCTAAGGCTTTTTCTCCACCAGAACACCACCTGGGAGGTTCTTTTTTATCTGCTTTCTTTTGTATAAAATTCTGGGGAGAGACAGTCTTCTGTTACAGATAAGGCTTTATGGAGCATCTTCATGTACATAACATTGGGTGGAAACATCCCTTTGAGTCAGACCCTTCTGATGTGAATTTGGTAGATATGCAAACCTGTCAGTAATTGATTGAACTAGCACTTCAGCCCAAGTCCTACCATCTGGGAGAGAGGCATAAGGAGATGAGAAAAGAAGGGGCAGGAGATGAGAAGAGATGGGTTACACTGAAAGGAAGGAGGACAATGATGAACAGATGCTGTAATATACACATATGTACACATAAGCAGTGCACACACATACATATACATGCACACTTGCCATGTAAGCTCTCTGGAAACATCTTTAAGGGTCACATGATGCTGAGGAATGCTCTCCAGAAGGCAGTAGGTTTGGTAAAACCACACAAGGAAGTTCAAGAGGTAAAGATCAACAATCCTTAATTCTTACAGTAATTTTTGGCATTTCTGATTTAACATTTTTCCCCACAAATGAAACTATTTTCAATGAAAATTAACTACATCAGTGAACATTGGGATTCAATTAGAGTTCAAACACACTGAAAAGATTCATTCGTCTGTGTGGCCAAAGAAACAAGTAGTCACCAGAACCAGAACTGTTCAATTCTGCAAGCAATTAATGCCAGCCCCTCTCTTCTGAAAACCAGCCACAGACTCAGTCCAAAACACTCTGAGTGACATGTAATCAATGAAAATCTCATTGGAGTAATGAGATTTTTTTTTTAATTTTTAAATTTTACTTAAATCCAAGTTAGTTAACGTACAGTGCAATAATGATTTCAGGAGTAGAATTTAGTGGTTCATTACTTTTATATAACACCGAGTGCTCATCCCAACAAGTGCCCTCCTTAATGCCCATCATCCATTTAGCCCATTCCCCTACCCAAAACCCCTCCAACAACCCTTAGTTTGTTCTCTGTATTTAAGAGTCTCTTATGGTTTGCCTCTCTGTCTCTGTTTATTTTTCCTTCCCTTCCCCTATATTCATCTGTTCTGTTTCTTAAATTCCACATATGAGTGAAATCATATATTTATCTTCATCTGATTGAATTATTTTGCTTAGCATAATACATTCTAGTTCCATCCAAGTTGTTGCAAATGGCAAGATTCCATTCTTCTTGATTGCTGAGTAATATTCCATTGCATATATATGTATATATACCGCATCTTCTTTATCCATTCATCAGTCAATGAACATTTGGGCCCTTTGCATACATTGGCCATTGTCCATAGTGATGTTATAAAATTGCAATGCAAGTGCCCCCTTCAAATCAGCATTTTTGTATCCTTTGGACAAATACCTAGTAGTACAGTTGCTGGGTCATAGGATAGCTCTATTTTTAATTTTCTGAGGAACCTCCATACTGTTTTCCAGAGTGGCTGTACCAGTTTGCATTTCTACCAGTAGTGCAAAAAGGTTTCCCTTTCTCTGCATCCTCACCACATCCATTGTTTCCTGAGTTGTTATTCTGTTCCTGTTATTCTGACAGGTGTGAGATGGTATCTCATTGTGGTTTTGATTTGTAATTTCCCTGATAATGAGTGAAGTTGAGCGTCTTTTCATGTGTCTGTTAGTCATCTGGATGTCTTCTTTGGAAAAGTGTCTATTTGTGTCATCTGCCTATTTCTTCACTGGATTATTTGTTTTTTGGGTGTTGAGTTTGAAAGTTCTTTATAGATTTTGGGTACTAACCCTTTATCTGATATGTCATTTGCAAATATCTTCTCCCATTCTGTCGGTTGCCTTTTAGTTTTGCTGATTGTTTCCTTTGCTGTGCAGAAGCTTTTTATTTTGATGAGGTCCCAATAGTTCATGTTTGTTTTTGTTTCCTTTGCCTCAGAGACATGTCTTTTAAGAAGTTGCTGCAGCTGAGGTCAAAGAGATTGTAGTCTGTTTTCCCCTCTAGGATTTTGATGGTTTCCTGTCTCACATTTAGGTCTTTCTTCCATTTTGAGTTTATTTTTGTATATGGTGTAAGAAAGTGGTCCAGGTTCATTCTTCTGCATGTCTCTGTCCAGTTTTCCCAACACCATGTGCTACAGAGATCGTCTTTTTTCCATTGGATACTCTTTCCAGCTTTGTCAAAGATTAGTTGGGGCACCTAGGTGGCTCAGTTGATTGAAATTCCGACTTCAGCTCTGGTCATGATCTCACAGCTTGTGAGTTTGAGCCTCACATCAGGCTCTCTACTGACAGCTCAGAGCCTGGAACCTGCTTCAGATTCTGTGTCTCCCTCTCTCTCTGCCCCAACCCACTTGCATCCTGTCTCTGTCTCTCTCAAAAATAAATAAACATTAAAAAAATTAAAAAAAACAAAAAAGATTAGTTGGCCAAACATTTGTGGGCCCATTTTTGGGTTCTCTATTCTGTTCCATTGATCTATGTGTCTGTTTTTGTGCCAATACTGTCTTGATGATTATAGCTTTTATTGTGGCTTGAAGTCTGGAACTATGATACCTCCAGCTTTGGTTTTCTTCTTCAAGATTGCTTTGGCTATTCGGGGTCTTTTCTGGGTCCATACAAATTTTAGAATTGTTTGTTCTAGCTCTGTGAAGAATGCTGGTGTTATTTTGATAGGGATTACATTGAATATGTAGATTGCTTTGGCTAGCATTGACATTTTAACAATATTTGTTTTTTCAGTTCATGAGCATGGAATCTTTTTCCATTTCTTTGTGTCTTCTTCAATTTCTTTCATAAGTTTACTATAGTTTTCAGTGTATAGATCTTTTATCTCTTTGGTTAGGTTTGTTCCTAGGTATTTTATGGGTTTTGGTGCAGTTGTAAGTGCGATTAATTCCTTGATTTCTCTTTCTGCTGTTTCATTATTGGTGTATAGAAATGCCACAGATACATTGATTTTATAGCCTGTGACTTTGCTGAATTCATCTATCAGTTCTAGGCATTTTTTGGTGGAGTATTTTGTGTTTTCCACCTAGAGTATCATGTCATCTGCCAATTTGAATGCCTTTTATTTCTTTTTGAAGCCTGATTTCTGAGGTTAAGACTTCTAACACTATGTCAAGCAGCAGTGGTGAGAGTGGACATCCCTGTCATGTTCCTGACTTTAAGGAGAAAGCTCTCCATTTTTCTCATTGAGGATGATATTAGTGATGGGTCTTCCGTATATGGCCTTTATGACTGAGGTATGTTCATTCTATTTCCACTTCCTTGAGGTTTTTTTTTTTTTTTTTTTAAATCAAGAAAGGATGTAATTTGTCAAATGCTTTTTGTGCACTATTGTGGGGATCATGTGGTTCTTATCCTTTCTTTTATTAATATGATGTGATTCCAAAAGTCCACGTTGTTTGCAAAACAATAATTTTGTTGTGGCAAATGAAGCTCAGGCTCAGAAGCAAGTAGCTTAGCTATTGAGCATGCCAAGTCAACCTTGTAGCGTCAGTAGCTCATAGGGCTTTATTGCTGTCTTTGGTGATCATGCAATACAGGAGAAATGGTATGCTGGAATGGTGTTCGCCAATGTGGATATGTGCATAGGTTTACCCTTCCTGCTGTGAAGGCTTTGTTCTGTGGTAGAAACCGCAGCACCTGCTTTTAAAAAGATGAGATGACAATCTGATTGGGGATGACATGTCAACTGAAAGGGAGAAATATTATCACATATAAGCTAGAATGTAAAGCAGCTTTTACTGTCAGAGACCTAGCAAAGAATATGGTGGATATAAGAATTAATTCTGGAGAAGATCACTGAAGTAGAAGGGAAGGTCTTAAGCAATAGGATGAACAGAAGGTAGTATGTGGGAAAGGGACCTGAAGTCAGAATGCCTGTTTTTTTTGTTTTTTGTTGTTTTTTTGTTACAAGTCCTATGAATTTACATATAGTATTTTCTTATCTTTAAAAATTTTGAGAAGAATGAAGAACATTAAGAGGTAATACATAGAGTTTTGTAAATTCTAAACTGCTAAATAGGTATTGGTTATTATTTAATACACGAAAGACCTAGCTTACAGAGTGTTTGTATAACTTACAAACAATGCCCTTTGTAAACTATACAGCCATGTACTTGTTAGGTATTAAGCGATGAGTCTTGGAAGCAATATGACTTTCTGAATCAAAACCCACAGTAGAAACTGACTTCACTATGGAATACTTCAACTCATTCTTAGCCCTAGAGAGTCTCTTCTCCTTCTATTCCCATTGTCTAATTCTATAAAACTATTGTTGCTTTGATTGAATGACTGCATTTCACCTAAAGGAATCTTTGTTCCCCTGGCTGCACTGATGCTGCAGAATTGGGAGTTGGCTCCAGCTTTGTCTTTTATCATGAAGCAAATGATTTGGGTCAATTGTTTATGTAACAGAACTGAGTATTTATCTCTTTGAAATGTCTGTCCCTTACAGATGACTCCACAATAAAGTTCTTTTAACCTTAGCAATGCATGCACTTAGTAGAATACAAAATATAACAGAGGGCAAGATTTACTTCATCCAATGTGAATACAATCCAAGCTCTGACCTTCAGTTCTTTTTTCCATAGGAACACAGTTCACTTTCAGAAAAGAATAAGCTGTTTTCAATGTGGTGGGTGTATTTATATCTTTTAAGTATTTTCTCCATTTTTTTAAAACAAAAGTGAATGGAAGTTAAATTCTGCTGGTTCTTTGTGACTTTTTTTTTTACTCCAACCTCAGAACTGAGTTAATTTAATGAAGTCATTATGTAAGCATCATGAGTCTTTTCATTTTAATTGCCTATATTGAAAATTTACCTAAAGTGCTCAAATGATTCATAATCAGTTGGTTATGCACTATAGTCCAATACTAATTGTCACTATTAATCAGACTGGCCTGATTATTAGACCATTTTCCAATTCTGACTTTCTTCCAGAGCCAGACTGAAGTTCATGATGGCCTTAGAAGGATCAAGGTGAGTTGCTACTCTCCTACCATTAAGCACTTTTTTTAAGTCACTTAAAAAAACCCCACATAAATATTAATTCACTTTTTTCCTGAATTATAGAGCCATGTAATTGCCTGTGTCAGTTGCTACTAACAAACACTAGTTTAAGGGCACCATGGCCAACCTCTCAGTGTCCTTATTTGAAGAGATGACAGCCTCAGAAGTGTAAACGTAATAATGCAACAGCAATGCTCCCCAGATTTCCTATAAGCCACTGTTTTCTGATAAATGCCTGAAGGTGATTAACTTACATGATTAAAGACACATGGCTATCGGCATGCCTGGAAGCATTCCAAGGGTTAAATCAGTGGAAGCAATTAGGCTTCATTTTCAATCTCATCACACTGTGAAAGTCATTAGTTTACAAACACATCTGCCTGACAAGCAATCATTCAGACCTGATGCTGAGGAGTCCCGGATCTGCCTGCTGCCACATTTTGCTGGTGGTACTACTTGATGGCCCAGGACTCGTCTTGCTACAGACATCCCGGGAGGGAGTACCACCTTCTTGACTTTCAGCATGGGCAACTATACACTGTTCTCACTTATCAAGTTCCCCTTGAAAACCCTTCCTAAGCCATTGCCACTACCAAACCAAATGTGGCTCTTTACCTCTGAGTATGTAACCCCCATACCCTGAGTTACTTCCAATTTGTTTCAAGTATAATGTAAGGTGCTTTCTAGATCCTTGAAATGCAGTAAAGCTCACATCTACTCGCTTTGGAGCTTTGCACTCTTTTCTAAAAAAGAAACACTTCCAAGTCATCTAGATCAGCTCCTTTCAGTCACAGATGTAGTCTCACATGCTCTCTCTTTTGATATCTGTCTTCCTCTGATTTATTTTTCTATCTCTGCTTCTTACATCCTTAGGGAACAAAAAAAGTTCAAAAATTCAGTGTCATCATGAGGGATAACTGCAGGGGATCCTGGGTGTGAGCCCCAGATAATGAGATAGCACATTTGGTTTCAGAGACCTGGTTGATATCTCTTTATTATGCATGTTATGTGGGGCCCTCGGCGACCACCTGAGAGTCCCTCACAATTTGGGCTGCACACACAAACCTGATAACAATGGTACAGTACCACTGGATATCATGTACTTTGATTCATAGTTTAATAAGGCCTCCACCTCTATTCTTGTCATCTGTGTACCTTTGGGCCCAACATAAAGTGTTCCAGAACTCCCACCATAACCAGAAGATTTTCTTGTTGTTGTTTCTCTCTGAAAAGTGAGATCTCTGGAACTCTGTTTTGTTTGGGTTTTATTTCATCAGGTGCCCCTCCTTGACAAAGGCCAAGGGAATCCCAAGCCTAAGTTTTCCTATTAATCCCTTTGAAGCTAGTCCTTCACTAAAACTAAGAACTTTAATTTTATTTTTTATGCTGCCAGAAAATAACCCTAGTTAGGCTTCATACACGCTGACAAGATAGCTTGTATCCACCATTGGTTCTTTAGAGATGGCATGCTGGGGAAAACCCATGTTAACAGTAAAATAGACCTCCAAACTCATTCAGGAATAGTAAAATACAGATCTTGAACATAACATAGGTAAGAGAGGAGGAATTTACCAAAGCCCCATATCATTAACTTCTAAACACTGAAAGCCTAATTTCAGTGAACCCTTGGAAACCATGGAAACAGAACACTCCAATAAATGCAAAGGATTGCAGAACCTTGACTTTTCCTAAAACAAACTTCAGTCTGTCAGTAGAAGTATATTTGAAGGCTTACCTCTAAAGCTACTGGATTTGTCCCATTGCCAGTGGGATTGAAGAGGTGGATTATAAGATTTGTATTGTGGTTAAACCCATTTATTGAGAATAATGTGAAAAAAACTCCATACTCTTACTATTTGCTCAACACCATGAAATGCAAGTGGAAGAGTGATAATGACTGGATAAATCGAACCACATGCACAAATGCTATTGATTGTAAGGTTTCTACGAGTTAGTATCCTAGAATCAACAAGCAAGTATAATTTCTGCTTCTAGGGATGGCTACAGCTTTTGCTTATTACTTTTAACAGGATAGAATCTTAGGAGGATGAGGACTGTCAGGTATGCAAACTGCAGAATTTCAACTCTATAAAGGAATAATTTGAAGAGCTTTTTTTTGTTTGTTTGTTTTATGTTTTGCCTAGGTTACCTTATTCAGCCCCTAGTAACTGTTCTTTTTCCTGACTCATCTGCTTCCTTTCCCCTGATCTTGAGAATCTAAGCATGTCTCCAGCCTCTGTTAAGTGCAGACATATAGATGCTAAGGGTGCCCACAACTTGCACTGAAAAGTGTGCTAGGACTCTGCCCACCCACGTTTAAGAAACCAGGTCTAATACTGATTCTTTGGAAATGTGCCTTCTGAGCATAAACACTAAAACACAAAAGGTGTGTTCTATCTCTTACGATAAAATAAAATAATGGACACTAATGGGGACAAAGAAACAAGGACAGAGAGAGAAGAGAATAAGAACACAAATATGTAAGTAAGAGAAGAAAATCTCTGGAGTTTGGCATGGCAGACACCATTGATATTTTGTGTGCCAAGTTTCCTGTGTAAAGAAAGACCCTGAAGTAGGTGTACATGTGTTAAGCAGAGGAGGACTGAGCTTAAAAATAACAGCTGAGAGGAGAGCTGGGCTTTATCAACAAATAAGGTTTCCTGAATTAAGTAAAGCAGTCTTGGACTTGAGCAACTCTACGAGAGCAGGCGAGGTGGCTCTATCTCTGACAAACAGAGGCTGTACTCCTGCGGAGCCTGACCTCTAAAGGGGTGTCTCCTTCTAACCTGAGCTATGAATAAGTGTTTAAAAAAGTATGGCTTCAGAGGAATTTGTTTCCAGCCCCTTTGGAGGCAGGGATTTGTAGGTAACTCAGGAAAGGAACCGTTTACCTACTGGACTAATCTGAAGCTATGGCTTTTACTGTGGTATCTCTATCTCGTCTTAGCACAGGGAGACTAAATGCCCGTATCTGTGCGAAAGGCCAGGTTAAAAATGTGCTTAGTCCCACATGCCTTCCATCAAGGACACTTTGAAAATTCAAAAGAAACTAACGGGTCTATTTTTTAAAAACTCACTGAACCATTCAGCATCTCTTCAGTTGCCGAGAAGAGGGCTGTAGGTTTTTTTCAAGACACTAGATAGTCTATCCCCGTGGGATAGAAGTATTAGTCACAGAAACACAAGTTATCAACCATGACGGTTTAGGGCTATTTTAGTTCTAACCCTTTGTCAATGCTGTGTGACTGTCCCCACAGTACCCCCAGCTCCTTTCTCCTTCTCTCCTTCCTTTTGTTCATGCTGTCTTCTCCAAGTTTGAATTCACTTCCAATTATCCTATAAACAAATATCCTAATTTTTCAACACCCTGTCCAGTGATTTCTTCTTATCTGGGCTTTCACAGTGCTTGTCTCCAATAAGATTATAAGCTTTACAGGAGGAAGACCCATGAACCTGGGAAATTATTGGCGATCAATAAAATCTTATTTAATTAAAATATCTTTTTAATACTGGCAGAATAAAGGAAAAGAACAACTGAGAATGATGGGGGAATTTTATGGTGAGATTATATTCAGCTGTAACTTTTTCTAAGTTCCATAGAATGAATTCTGTAGTTACTCAGGCCAAATTGATGTTTCATATTTTCTATAAAGATCAAAATTTGTGACTCAGAATAAATTCTCTGAGACTCAATACCTTAATTTTCCCATTTTAGTCTTACTCCAGGCAAATTCTTATCTGTCAGTTTCCTATATAATCAGCATTTACCCAACAAATATTTGGTTAATATTTATTTGGCATCTACCACACTGCTGGATATTATGCAGGACACAGAAAAAGCTTTAGAACAAACCCACCTTTCCAGTAAAGATAAGGAAATGAGCTGAATAAACACTTCTCACTCTATCCCTCTAATCACTGACTGCCATGCATGAGCCTGAAGTTCTATTCATCTCATTTACCCCTCCCTGCCATGCCTTTCCTGACCACCTAAATCCTAGCCCTGCTTCAAGAACAAGTTTAAATCTTGCCTTCTTTTTGAAATCTTACCCAAGTATTCTAGCCCACACCAATAAATCTGAGACTGAATGCCAATAACACAGTTTTCAGTTCAATACATTTGGTACTTAGGATATGCTCTAGTTTTTTTTTTTTTTTTTTCTACATATCTCCTATTTCCCAAAGAGAGAGTAAAACTATTCCTAAACCAGTTTCTATCCTTTGATCTCTAGGGCTTGGCAAATTATAGCTGCTCAAGAAACATTACCATTGTGAATAATCAATATAGCTACTGATACAACATCCTGCTTTTTTCAAAGTAATCCTCTGGACAACATTCTACTGTTCTCTTCCCCTTTATAGTCAATATTCTTGAAGGGTTTTCTTACACTTATTTCTGCTTCTTTACTGGCCAGCTCCTCCTCTTCAATCCACTAGTCTCACCTTTTTTCCTTCCTTTCCAATAAATCTTTTCTCCAACATGAACATCTGTGTTGCTAAATGCCATGGACTCTTTAGCCTTGAGCCATCTAATCCTGAGCTCTGCTTCCTGAGTAAAGCTTGCTTCTCTTCTCCTAGTGCAGGATATCACCATGAATCAAATTACCCAAATAAAAACTAGGGAACCATCCTTGATTCTTCCCTGAACTTTAACCCCCTCATAAAACCAGTCACTATGTCCTACTGATTTTGCTTTTCTAATATGTTCTATATCTGTCCATTTATGCTTTCTTTGCACTGGGCCCTTATCCCATTTTGACAAGTCAGTAATCTAAAAACAGGTTTGTTAGTACCCCGTTTGTAGAAAAGTACTACCGATAGGAGATCTTTCAAGCTAAGCATGGTGCTAGGTATTAGGTAATAATAAGTAATGCTTATGTATTACTATGTGCTAGGCATGGTTCTAAGCAATATATGTTAACCAATTTATGGTTAACAATGTCACATAACCCCACGAGGTGGATATAGTTATTACCTCACTTTAAATATAAATGGAATCGCAGAAAGGTTAAGTAACTTCCCTAAGGTAACACAGCTAGGTACTTTGAATTCCTCATCTCATTTAGACCCTACTGTAGCTTTATTTGGTGATATTAATATTTCACCTTACACCTGAGGAATTGAGGCTGAGAAGCTTAAAATAATTTTCCTAAGGCCACCCATTTGGTAAAAGTGTCAGAATCATGATTAGAATCCACTAGTTGGCTTCAAAATTCATTTACTGTCCTCCACACATGCTTTGAAAGCACCACACAGAGTGGTTTAAGGAAAGCTAAATTGGAAAGTACAGACTGATTTTCTCATCTGTCATATTAATTTGTGTTTGATACTGTTTTTAATGGAAGAGGATGAGTGTGAAAATAATGAAATCTATAAGTTCAAAGAAAGTACGTGCAACAAAGAACAAACAATAATGACTATGGAGAAAAGGCTGAACACAGAGAGGGAAGAGAAACAGGACCAAAGGAAGGAAACAGAAAGGTGGGGGAGTAGGGGATGTGGTGGATCCAATGGGACCTGAAGGAGGGGCTAAGCTGAAGCATGAATTGCCTTGATGGTATTTAAATCTAATGAGAATGTGTTAGAAACTGTGGTATGTGACTAAATAGTTCAACAACATGCATATTTCATGATGTTGGCTTTATGTGACTGGGTTACTCAGGAATCCACCAGCTGAAACAAAGCCAAAAGACACCCAGTGATTTTATTCGAGCTTACCAACAGCTACCCAGACTTTGTACGCAGCATGGAAATGACAAATGATTAGTATTCGAAAGAAGTCTATAAGCTATCCAGCAAGTTGTGGATACTTTGTATTCTGGGCTTACCCAGTACGGCAGAACATTTTGTTCCTAAAGAATTTAGTGGGGTTTGTTTTTATGTTTTTGATTTTTTTTTTTCATTTTGGTTTTGATTTGTGTGTAGTCTTCTATTTAACTCCATAATGATGGAAACAGCAGTCACAAATGTTACCCACACACCCTGTATAGTCAAAGAAACAATTGCAAACAGCAATTTGGGTGTCTGGTCTCTAGAAGATGATGAAAGTTGGTAAAAGAATGTGAGTAGAATGTGGAAATGAAAACGGACTGGGAATCAGAACACTTGGTTCAAGAATCACTTCTGCCATTTAGGCTACTGAGTGACTCTGGGGAAAGTAATTAATTTGTTGAACTTCAAATTTCTCTTATTCAGGATTGTGAGTTCATTAAATAAAGATTAAATGAAATAATACTTGTGGAAAAAAAATTCATGTGGCATAAGCCTGACACATAGTGTTTTCTCAATAAAAGAAATAAGTAAAAGAAATGAAATGCCAGAATCAGAGAACTACTTAGTTGGTTTCTCAAAAGAAAGATGGAGGATTACAATGCAAACAAATGATATTCCTCACAATAATAAATAATAATAAATACATATATGTATCTTCACTTTATGACACATAAATGGGGATGTGTGAACAATTTTAAATATTGGACAAAAAAACAAATATCCTTAGGTAGAAATCACCTTAAGGCATTAAGTCTTCTAGAAGACGTGCTAACCCTTTATGTTTCCAAGGATTATAAATGATTACATATCTCAAAGTGGTTAGGTTAGCCCCCAATTTAAAAGCTCTTTCTTAGGAAGAGTACGTTCCTAAGAAGAAGTCATTACACTGAAAAAATTAAAAGCAAAACAATCCACGGCTCTTGTTTCTTCACTGACTTGTATGTTAGTCTTGGTTTTTTAGATTTCTGGGAAAGCTTTCAGAAGGTTGCTAGGTAGTTTTTGGATCAGGACATTCCATGTAAGAGTACTTATAGTGGTAATCTACACAGTGGGCATGACAAGATCCAGAAAATGCCTACTGCTATGACATGACTTATGTCTTTATTCCTGCCAGCTTTTCAGGTTATGTCAATCCTCTTATCCTTAGCAATCAGATTAAGTCACCTCTCCTTTTGAAGTCTCTACCAATTTCCTCATTTTATAACCATCTTTCTTCTCAGTTTAAACTCTTACAGTTATATAGTGTAGTAGAAAGAACAGTGGGTTTAGAGAAACAAAACTTTGACTCTAGTCCAGTTCTGCCAATAGTCTTTTAAAAAAATTACTCAAATTATTTATTTCTTAATATGTTACCTTAAATTCTCTTATCTTTATAAATGTCTTGTCAGGTTATTGTAAGGATTAAACAGTAAGTCTGTAAGACCTTAGCAATTTGCAAAACACTATTAAATGTAATTCTTCAGGGGCCTGGGTGATTCAGTTGGTTAAGCATCCAACTCTTGATTTCGGCTCAGGTCATGATCTCATGATTAGTGAGATTGAACCCCGCTGTAGAGCTCTGCACTGGCAGTGCACAGCCTGTTTGGGATTCTCTCTCTCTCCTGCTTTCTTTGCCCCTCCCCTGCTTACATGCATGTTCTCTCTCTCTCAAAAATAAATAAACATAAAAAAATTAAAAAAACGTAACTCTTCATTATTTATGTGTACTTTTGTATCTGCCACTCAGCTATAAACACCTTAGAAGCATGAATCATTGTTTTCGTGTCTTTGAATCTTCAGGGATTAGAAGTTGGTGAAGCTTTAATTTTTTTACACAGTGGATATTCAATAGATATTATTCATGCTGGCAGTGTTGTGGGGGTTGTCAAATATCAGAACGAACATTTAAATGTCATAGGAACTCTTTAAAAAAATCTTTCCCTCCCATCTAGAAGCTAATGGGTAACTGATGGTCCAACCAGGATGGAAGTATAATATGCAAAAGATAAGAAAAAGAGTAAAACAAATGAAAAGTCTGGACAGTACAAGTAAGAACAAACCATTTTTTCCCTTTTAGGGTGGCATGAAATGTGAAGTCAAAAAATTACTTTCCAGGATTGATGCAAGTCACATTCCCAACTTGAAAGAGGTACTATGTGATAATGTTTCCTCTGACACTTATTACAGCTATTGCTAAAACTGGCATCTGTGGAACGTTACATCTTAATGCCGACGTTGCCTTGTTACAGCTTGAGTGGAGGCACTGCAGTTTGACTGCAGCTGCTTTATGACATGATAAAAAATTCTGAAAGTTGCGATGCTATTTGCAGTGTCCTTTCCTGATAAAGTAATAGTGTGGGAGATGTATGTTGGTATTTGATAATTTTGAAAGCTTTGAGAAAGCTACGACAGCTTGGCAAAACATAGCTGGCCAGAAAACTTCTTTGAAGTATTTCTCAAGCCCTGTGACTGTCCTCAAAGGCAAAATGAAAGTCAAGAAAGACACTTCATGGAAGCAAATCCCAGCACCTGCCGCTGGCGGTCTTGCTAGAATTCTTTCTTGTTCTTTTCTCCTTTTGTTTGAGCAATTGGATGCATAGAATGGATCGTGTGCATTCCAAAATGCTTTTTTTCCAAACAGCAGTTTTTAAATGTGTAAATTTAAACATAGAAAACATCTAGCAAATGTTTATTTGCAGTTTTACTCCTCCAAATATATTGGGGTTTCTTCCATGCAATTTCTGGCTTACACAGATTTCTACCTCTCTGGTAGTTACACACACAAATCTATGTATTCAATCTTTTCATACATTTGTGGTAAATGATCAAAATGTGCATCTCAACACCAAATGCTGGTGAGAGTGTGGAGCAACGGGAACTCCCCTTCATTGCTGGTGGGAATGCAAAACGGGACAGAGACACTTTGGAAAACAGTTTGGCAGTTTCTTACAAAGGGAAACATAACTCTTACCAAAAGATCCAGCAATTGTGCTAAGTATTTAGACAAAGGAGTTGAAAATTATGTCCACACAAAAGTATACACGTGGATGTTTATAGAAGCTTCAGTCACAATTTCTTAAACTTGGAAGCAACCAAGCTACCCTTCAGTAGTTGCATGGATAAATAAAGTTTGGTGCATCCAGACAACATAATAATTTCAGTGCCAAAAGGAAATGAGCTATCAAGCCATAAAAAGACATGAAGGAAACCTAACTGCATATTACTAAGTGAAAGAAGCCATTCTGAAAAGGCTGCACACTGTATAATTCCAACTATATGACATTCTGGAAAAGGCGAAACTATGGAGACAGTAAAAAGATCACTGGTTGCCAGGATTAGTGGGGAGAAGTGAAGGAGGAATAGACAGAGCATAGAGGATTTTTAGGGCAGTAAAACTACTCTGTATGATACTTTAATGATAGATACGTGTCATTATGAATTTGTTCAAACCTATAGAATGTTTAACACCAAGAATAAACCATGATGTAAAATATGGACTCTGGGTGATATGATGTGTAACATATCATATGATGTGTAAGTTCATCAACTTTACAAATGTACCCCTCTCATAGAGAATGTTGACAATGTGTGTGTGTGTTGGGGGGGTGGCTATTCATGTGTTGGGAAAGAGAGGGTATATGGGAAATCTCTACCTTCCTCTCAGTTTTGATGTGACCCTCAAATTGTTCTTAAAAATAGTCTTCATTTTTTTAAATGCACACATCTATAATTTTGGTCTTTTGTCTTTCTTCCTGATTCATGTCACTTGATTTCATTCTCTTTTTGGACATTATTATTTTCTCTTTTGATGTACAGCCATTTATGTTATGTTATATACCCTTTTAAAATATTGTAAAATCTTTCAGTACAATATATGTCTTAATTACCTTTATACTTAGCATGGTGCCTGGCATATAGCAGTCATTCCAGAAATGTGTACTTAATGAAGAAATGAAATAATACTTAGCTTTTGTCATCTATTTATATTTGTTATGGTACTTCAATAATATCCTATACAGCATATTAAAATATATAAAATTATTACATCAAAATATTCTAGCTGATGGTAGAAAACTAGGGAGAAATTCTGCCTGAAAAACAATTGATACACATCCTGAATATCTAAATTGTAGACACAGGTTATTTGGTACTCTTGAGATTCCTTTTAAAATATCACACACAGGGGCGCCTGGGTGGCGCAGTCGGTTAAGCGTCCGACTTCAGCCAGGTCACGATCTCACGGTCCGTGAGTTCGAGCCCCGCGTCAGGCTCTGGGCTGATGGCTCGGAGCCTGGAGCCTGTTTCCGATTCTGTGTCTCCCTCTCTCTCTGCCCCTCCCCCGTTCATGCTCTGTCTCTGTCTGTCCCATAAATAAATAAAAACGTTGAAAAAAAATTAAAAAAAAAATAAAAATAAAATATCACACACAAAAAAACCCAAAACATACATACATATGTTCAGACACACATCACAAATACATATATTCATAAATTTACACAAGCACTATAATACACATACAGTATACAGTAGCGTAAATCAGTGATTTGCTAATCATTTGAAGGAAACAACCTTAATTGCAGCATGGCTAACACAGTGGTTTGAATGGTGGCAAAAAGACTGCAATCTTCTAGTCTCCAGACCCTGTGAATATTACCTTATTTGGAAAATAAGGGTCTTTCCAGATGTGATTAAGATTATCAAGATGAGATCATCCTGGATGTTCTGGGTGGGCTCTAAATCCAATGACAAGTGTCTTTATAAATAAAGACAGAAGAGAAAACAGACATACAGAGGAGAAGGTGATCTGAAGACAGAGGCAGAAATTGGAATGATGTGGCCGAGAACCACCAGAAGTAGAAGAAGCCAGGCATAGAATTTCCCCTAGAGCCTCTAGAGAGAATGAAACTGCTGACACCTTAATTTTGGACTTCTAGCCTCCAGAACTGTGAGGGAATCAATTTCTGTTGTGTGAAGCCACCACGTTTGTGATAATTTGTCATGGCAGCCATAGGGAACTAATATAGATGGACTAGATAAAAAAAAAATAATTCCCTGCTAACTCATACACAGAGTTTTGAAACAGAGCAACACCAGACACCAAGGAGGAATGAGGAGAAGGCACTCAAATTCCCCTTCATGATTATCGCCTACCTATTATGTGGACCATTTAGCCGCATCTAAACATATCTTGTTAAAGTCTAAAAATTTTTAATGATTAAAGATATCTTACAAGCATCCAAGAAAGAAACTAAGTAAAACAAAAGGGATAAAAATCATGTTTACTGTAGGTTTTTCCTTGGCAACTTTGCATGACAGAAGGCAATAGAGTAACAAAAACAGCATTTTGGGGAAATAGGATTTTAACTAAGCCTTTGTACTCCTACTCATTTACTGAACAATTATTTATTGAAAGGGTACTATATGCTAAGCTCTGTTAGAGTCACTGAGGATATAGCAGTAAGCAAAGCAGAAAAACTTATTTCTCTCATGAGACTTACATCCAAGGAGAAGATATTCAACAAACAAACAAGCACCTAATAACATATAATGATGAATGTTAGGGAAAGACACAAAACAGAGTAAGGTGGAAAGGGAATATGGAGATGGGGGTTCTAGTTTTCAAAAGTGGCTCAAAAAGCCCTCTCTGAAAAGACAATCTTTGAGCAGTGGCTTGAAGAAAGTCAGAGTGAGCCAGAATGATATCTGATGCAGTGTCCCAGAGAGGAGTTGAAAGTTTCAGGGCTCTGAGGCAGGAATGCGTTTGGGGGCTTCAAAAGCAACTGCCTGTGGGCCAGCCAGAGGGGAAAACTTTGAGCAATAAAAGTAGAGGGAGCAAGAATCAAGAGAAGGGTGGGGTGAGACTGAAATTCCTGTGAAGGGGAAGAGGAGGGAGGATTGGGGACAGAGAATCTCAGAAGGCAGCACAGTGGGAAGTCCTTGAGCAAAAACTACCTGTTAAAGAAGTCCACTCCCTGTAGGAACGGGCTTGCATTAATACCCTGACTGTGCAGAGTCATGGCTTGGAGAAGCCTACAGGAAACATATGTGGGGTTGGATCAAGAAGTAGTCAGTTATGCTCCTCACAACACATCGGGGTGGCACATTTTCATAACTGCCACAACATCTAATATTGTATCTGATATAAAAGGAAAGATGGCCCTCCATCTTTTATGTATCTCCTAAGAACTAGAATTATGTATCTTCCAGGAACTAAATTATTCTCCTGCATAACTACAATGCCATTATTATGCCTCTGAAATTTCACACTGACACAGTTACATTATCTGGTATAACCTGAGATATCTTTTAAACATTCAAGTGGAGATAACCAGTAGGCCGTTGATGATAAGCTTCTGAAGTTCAGTGGAGAGTAAAAAAAGTTATAGACAACCAAGCCAAGGTTTTATTAATATCTAAAAGTAATGAGAGAAAATTATCAAGATAGTCAAAGGCTCAAATTATACACACATCATGAGGTCTTACACAAAGATATTCTCTAGAAGAAATGAATGGAAAATAAAAAGACAGAAATGAAGAAATTGTAGCATCATAGAACTCCAGAGAACATTAGTACCAGCAAAATGTATAGGTTTCTATCAAATGAGAGTGGTGATATAGCAAAATTAAATTGCAAGAGTGAAAATTATTCTTGAAAGACAAGATCTTTAATAAGAATAAGAAAAATGTATTAATAAAAATCTATGTATCTAATTTCAGATCATATTAGAAAATATTAAAGATGGGAAATAAAAGCATATTAAAGTTCTTGCTTTCAATCAGGGGAGTCCAAAGTTTTGATATGGTTCTTGGACTTAACTCTATAAGTTATCTTACTACAACTGCATCTACTAATTTAAGGCCTCTATCTCCTGGAAAAAAAAACTAATTTAATAATTTCTAGGATGCTCAGAACTACTATATTACACATGCTAACAAATACTTCTTTTCAATTGCTCTATGCCAGTTCACCAGTCTATTTCAGTTCTGTTCATTAGTCTCTATTATTAGCACAGACCTTAGAGGACACCATCCCAAGGTCTCCTGAAAGTACGCATCATGACTTCCAAGGTGATTATCACCAGAGGTCGCTGTATGTCCATGAAATACTGAAATACTGACTGCTCTGAATTCTTCTGGTCTTTAAATTCCAGTGCTATGCTTTGCTTCCTGTCAAAGCAGAAATTCCCTCTCCTCAATTATGTGCCATATTTGAACATTTGAGAACCAAACAATGCTGCTGTGAAAAGAGGAGCTGTGACTCTAAGGTACAGCTGCTTCTGCCAAAAATTCTGGAACTGAGAGTCCTAGAAGGGTCTGGGACCAGGCTGAGCCTGGGCTATGCTAAAAGTTCTCCCCTTTCTACAGGGGTGAATTTTTGTGCTCCTGCTGTCCGTGGAACTCCTTATGGCAACCAACTAAAGCACAGTTTCTCTCTTTTTTTAATGTTTATTTATTTTTGAGAGAGAGAGAGAAAGCACAAGTAGGGGAGGGGCAGAGGGACAGAGGATCTGAAGCAGGCTCTGCAGCTGACAGCAGCAAGCTCCATGTAGGGTTCGAACTCATGAATGGTGAGATCATGACCCGAACGGAAGTCAGATGCTCAATGGACTGAGCCACCTAGGTGCCCCAGCACAGTTTCTCTTGAAGGGAAAACTGGAAATGGCTGCACATCAGTAGTCAAAACTTGGTTAGAGCTAGGAATCTTGTCTCCTTCATGATAAACAGAGAAAAAAAGGTTCAATATGGTTTATAAAATATAAAGATGACCATAATCCAGAACCAAGAACAGAATCTGTACTGCTCAAATTACTGGGGAAGAAAATAAAATAAAGAATGTTTAATCTATATACAAAAAACACAAGGAAACAGCAAGGAAATAAAAAAAATAGTAAAGTAGAAAGAGCATAGAAGCCAGAAAGCAGTAAAATCTAAGTATGATAATAAATGTCATTGTAGTTAAGTATTAAAAGACAAAGATTTTCACAGAAATATTTCTTAAGGAAATATTTACCAAACAAATATAATAAGCAAAAACAATGAAAGAAGGACAGTAAAAATAAAAAAAAAATACACTGTATTAAGCAATCTACACTCACAAATATACATACAGTAGGACAAGACAAACCATTTGAATACACAGTTTGTGAGTGAGTGAGAAGGGATGTACAGAAAATACAGCATAGTAAGGAAAGCAGGAAGAGCTGAAGGGGCAAGAGTTGCTATCTGATCTAGGATGGTCAGGAGAGGCCTCACTGAGGAGGTGCTATCTGAGAATGGAAGGCAAAGATGACAGCCATGTGGATAGGTGGGAGAAGAATGTTCCAGGCAGATGGAACAGCAAGTGCAAAGGGCTGAAACTGGGCATACTTGGAGCATTAAAGAACAATAAAGAGGCCATTGTGACTGAAAGGGAATAAACCAGGAGAGTAACAGGGGTTCATGTCAGAGTGTTAGCAGGATCAGCCTTTTAAGTGATTGTATTTTGACTTTTATTGCAAATGATCTCAGGAACCACTGGAACATTTTGAGAATAGTAGTAATGTCATAGGCTTTAAAAAAAAATAACATTTGTTGCTGTTGAAAATAGAATGAAGGGTTAGGGGAGCACGAATGGAAAGGAAAAGATGAATTAGAGATATAGTGTGATGGTCCAGGTGAGAGACAATAGTAATTAGGATCAGGATGGTAGTGGTACACATAGTGAGGAATAGTCCAATTCTAAACATATATTCAGGAGAGAGTTGACAGAATTTCCTAACTGGTTAGATGCCTTTTGTAGCTGTTGATTTGCTTGTTTGTTTTCCTTATAAGGCTAAGAGTTCCATAATAACAAAACACCTGTATTATTCAGCTTAGATCCTTTGCACTAATATAGCATTTGCCCTATAATGAGCAATTGATATTTTAAAACTACATTTAATTTCTGTATACAGATATTTAAAAATGGGCATTGTGGAATGGTAATAGACATTGAACAATGCAAAATGCACTCAGTATCACTCAGAATTTATCTGCCCATTACTTGACATAAGTTCACAAGCAGAATAACAATCTAAAGTACAACTGGAAGAAAGGTTAAGATTAATATGCTAGACCAAGTGGGCATATGTTTCCATCACTGTTATAATTTTTTCATGCATATTTAATTTTTTAAAATGAGCTGCTATTAGACTCTTACATCATAATGTCAAAAATATAAATTTTAGAAAAAAGTCATAAGACATGTGGTACTATGTAATCAAAGTTGTAAAATAACCAGCATATATTGTTATGTATGGTTAGAACATTTTCAAGCAAAGACTTCAAGGGACTTTTAATATGTGGTCAATTCAGATGCTATAACTATGATAATAATAAATATGACAGCTCAATTACAAAACGGTTACTCTCAATGCACTCAGTGATCCATTTATTCAAAATTTTTACAGTAGGTTTTGATGAAGCTAAAACTTGCAGAATGCTCCTACTCTACTACCACACAGCAAATAGCCATTGAAAAGGATGTGCTCATTGTTATGAAATCCAATACACAATATGTATCTTACAGCATTCTAAATGCAAAATAAATATACCAACTGTAAGTCCCCTACCATCATGTGGCTGAAAGAACTGATTGCAACTGAATTCAGTAAGATCTATATATTGTTCTAACTTCACATTTCTTTTTTTATTCTCTTTGAAAGAAAGGCATCTTGGGAATTTTTAGGAAATAACATTCAAAAGTAAAATAATTTGGATACACACTAAAACACCACGTGTAATGTGGTACCCTACAATACACATAAAATTTTTGACACTTCCTTGCATTCAAATTAAACAGAACTCTCGATGTTCTTCATATAGAACTTAAAGAGCCTGCAATTAACTTCCACGAAAGTTGAATTTCTTTTTAGTTATATTAAAAGTAATGACACATATAGTTTGCATTAAAGACATTTCATCAGAGGAGATCAGTTAATTTCTTGAAAATTAATACATCAGAATTTACAATACTTATGAAATTTAGGAAGAATATGTGGCTTTCCTGTGACCACTATTTTATAATTGATTACCACTATTTAAGAAACTATGATTTTCTTAATACAGCTTGGAACTGCTTAGGAAGACGTACAATACATACTTTATATAGTGAAATGTATTGTGTTACTATATTGGGAAAAGGCTAGAAAGTTAAATAAATCACATCTTCTAGTGATTGTTTTATATTAAGATCTAGGATTTTCCTCTGTGTTACTTAATAAATGGTTAAATATATGGTTACTACATGAATGAAAGAATAAACAGATAAATGAATGAATGAATTAGCCAATCAATCAATCAATCAATCAATTGTTAATTGTTAATCTGACATCACTGTTATAATACTTGTATTGAATTGTTTTTCTAGCCATAATGGTTGTCTTTTTTTGAATTACTGACA
This sequence comes from Puma concolor, assembly GCF_028749965.1. Lineage (NCBI taxonomy): Eukaryota > Metazoa > Chordata > Mammalia > Carnivora > Felidae > Puma > Puma concolor. The sequence goes on along the minus strand of NC_141674.1, from coordinate 62,368,054 downwards.
TTTTCTTACTTGGCCCACTCAAAACTCATGGCCTATATTAAAGGAACAGAGAATTGAGATTGAGTGTAATCAAGAAACAGTACAAAATTTGTGGCCTGCTGATAATTGAGTCAAGGTGAGACGTTATTTAGCAGGGATCTTAAATAACCCAAGCGTTCAACATAACACACTAAATTCAATATACACTAAATGCATCTATGTTTTCCTCCATACTCCTATTGTGGGCTTCCTCACATGGTAATGGGAGTGCTCCAGAGGACAAGTCTCAATGAACAAGTAGTTTCCAAACCTCTGCTTGTATCATGTTAGCTGATTTCCCTTTGGCCAAATTTAGTCACCTGTCTGAATCCCAAATTGGGGTAGGAGCAGACTACATAGCTTCATGGATACCCAAGAGGTATGATTCATTGGGTGGGGTGAGATAAATACAATAACACCAAAGAGTAACATAATTGGTTGTATATTCTGGGACAGTCACCCTACAAGCAAAATAGAGAACTGATTAGATGTGGAGAAAACAAAATTTGGGGAGGCCTGTCACAGCCTATTCAACATTAAAAGAGATGTATTGGTAGCTTGAACTAAAAGAATAGCAATGGGATGAGGATAGTGGGTAAATTTGAAAGCTATCTATGTGTTACAATAGAAAAATTTGGTATGATTGGCCATAGGAGTGAGAGATTAGGTGTTACATAGGATGACTCTAAAATTTCTGGTATGTGAACCTGCACATATGGTGGCACCACTTCTGAGAAGAGAGATGTCAGATGAGAACAATACTATGATCATGAATTTGGTGCTAGATATTTTGAGTTGGAGAGTCCTTTAGTTATCCAGGTGACATACCAAATAGTTGGCTATTTAGGTCTAGAATACAGGAGAGAGAGGTCTGTGCCAAAGATAAAATTTCAGATAATAATTAAAGTCATGAGATCACCTTGAAAAAGCCATTGCAATGGGATAATCAAGGTAGAAATTGAACTGATGAGTATAGCATAGGGAATTGAAGAAGAAATAGAGATAGCTTAGTGTCTCCAACTTTTACCAGAAGTTTACCTGTGATGGGGAGAAACCTTCCAGATACCTGGAAGGAAAATTGGAATCAATGAACTTATTTCTCTTTTATTTTTTAATTTGTTAGAGATAGGAAAAATTTGAACATTTAAAAAATTCTCACAGGCAGAAACTTCAAGAAAGATGTTAAAGGCATCAGTCCTCCTTGACTCACCTACTTATCTTATTGTTGAATCTAGTAAATTGATCTTAATCACCTGCCATCAATTGATAGGTATACATTCAAAAGGTATTTGGACATTAATAGGGAATAATTTTCTAATTTACCTGATTTCTTCAGCCTGGAATGCCTGTTCTCCACGTTTCTGTGTGCCCAAATCCTGTCCATTCTTCAAGGGCAAATTCAAATATACCTTCTCTAATTCTTCTTCCTCCATGCTCACTCCTCCAACAGTTGGATATTAGTATCTCCCTACTTTATCTGTATCTCTTCTCTTCTTTCTTTTGAATATCTTTTTTTTTTTACCTACCTTGTTTTTTATTTATCTTTCTGTCCCTTCACTGCAAGATACAAAATAGGCAATTTAGAAAGTTTTAGTGAACACATGCATTGAAAGAGTTTCAGACAGCAGTCACAGTCCTTTAAAGCCATTATTTCTGGACAAGAGGTGTGCATGTGTGTACATGGGGTGAGGGAGATCCTTACTCAATGCATACTACATAGTTTGTTACCTATTTGACCCACACATTATACCCCTTTTTGCTGCATTGGTACGAAGAGAATTTCTAATTGAGGGTTGTCTCGGGTTGATACCTACAAGAGCCAATAAGTTTTAACCACGGTTATTATTCTCTCTTTTAGATAAAAAGATTTTATCTCAGGGTATCCACACTTAGTTGCATCCCAAATGGTTTGTAATGATGATAATTAGCATTTAAATAGAAGCTTACCTATTTAGGGGCCTTACAGCCACGCTTATTATTTAATGGAACGGTCACACTATTATCCTTCATTGAGAAATCTTCAAATATAAAAACCTACAGAATATAGATATCATAAAAGCCTAGAAGCTGATAGAGTTAGTGATGCTATGCATTTTGCTAGCAACTTCAATTTTATGGTATAAAATTGAAATGTGGAAGACCATTAGTACTTTTCTAGCCCTGAAACTTAGCATGCAATGTATGCTCTAAGGTATAACTACATAAAGACAAAAAAATTCCTTCCACAATAACCCACCATTTGTCAAGGAGAGAAACCTTTTCTTTTCAACAATCTCTTAATCGCCACAGGACATGAGTGAGCACTGAAAGAAATCAGTCTGTTTGAAAGTCTTGGTGAGATCATTCAAAGCAAGTCTCAGGCTGTGATAACTCGTAAGACACTACTGATTTTGAGAGCACCATAAGAGTATAGTAAGGCCTTCAAAGAATAAATCTCAATTTAAGATCTCTATTGGGTTCTGACAGTTATCTCATCATCTTGGCTATTATACTACTGTATCTTAAAAGGAATGCCAGGCTTTCTTTCTTTCTTTTTTTCCCCCCCATTCTCGCCTTAGATGTCAAGTTTATTTCTAGTTTTTCCTGGCTTAATTTTATAACTGGTATGCTCTTAAGAGAAATACAGGACAAGGTCTGAAACCAGGTTGATGAAAGAACTGTAGCATAACTTGAGGTAAATGGTAAAATGCAGATAAAAATACAAATTTTTCATTCTGTTAGAAACTAAATATACTTTTCTATTTCTTAAGAGATATAACTTTTATTTTCTCATGAAATTTTGGAGATTCAAACATTGAGGGAATCTGGGGTAGTGAAAAGAACAGTAGATTAAGAGTCAGAGTTAAATAGAATTATAATACCCTTTTGCCATTAACTAGCAGTACATTTGGGGGGAAATTAATATAATCTCTGGGAAGTCTTAAATTCTACATTTTTAAAATAGGAAGTTGGGAGTTAGTAGTTACTTTAATTTTATATTTTTATTAAGTATCTATAAATGAAAATATACAACTAAAAAAATAGAAAAAGCCTGTATTGATGTGATTAGTAGCCTGGGTCCTCTAATACATGTTATCAGAATTAATTAATCATGTAGAATCCCATTAGTATATTCATCAATCAAGAATTATTTTAAAACACAATTGTTCTTTCATTAAAGCTTTGAATAACTCCTACACCAATAATGAAGCAGCAGAAAGAGAAATCAAGGAATCGATCCCATTTACAATCGCACCCAAAACAATTAGATACCTAAGAAGAAATCTAACCAAATAGGTAAAAGATCTGTATGCTAAAAACTATAGAACACTTATGAAAGAAATTGAGGAGGACAGAAAGAAATGGGAAAATATCCCATGGTCCTGGATTAGAAAAACAAATATTGTTAAAAGGTTTATACTACCCAAAGCAATCTACATATTTAATGCAATCTCTATGAAAATACCACCAACACTTTTCACAGCGCTAAAACAAACAAACCTAAAATTTGTATAGAACCACAAAAGACCCCAAGTAGCCAAAACAATCTTGAAAGAGCAAAGCAAAGCTGGAGGTATCACAATTCTAGACGGTAAGCTATATTACAAAGCTGTAGTGATCAAGACAGTATGGTACTGGCACAAAAACATATATATAGATCAATGGAACAGAATAGAAAATCCAGAAATGGACTCACAGCTATATGGTCAGCTAATCCTTGACAGAGCTAGAAAGAATATCCAATGGAAAAAATACAGTCTCTTCAACAAATGGTGTTGGGAAAACTGGACAACGACATGCAGAAGGATGAAACTGGACCACTTTCTTACACTGTACACAAAAATAAGCTCAAAATGGATGAGAGACCTAAATGTGAGACAGGAAACAATTAAAATCCTACAGGAGAACACAGGCAACCACCTCTTTGACTAACTGGAATTTAAATAAAGACTTAAAACAAACAAACAAACAAGCAAAAATAAATAAAAATGTTATTCCAACTCAACTACCTTTTTGCCTAGGCATCTTTAGCAACCTAAGTGGTTGAGGTATTTCCACAGAACCTGTGTTTCTTAGAGTATCTAGGAATCACTGAATCAGTTGGAATGTTGGTACGATTTCATATACTGGCTTTCACAATAAAGTCACTAACCTATCTAAGTGCTAATAAAAATAATAATAATAAAAATTATTTGCAAAATCTCTACAAAAAATGTGCATTCAAATTTAAGATATACACAAATGCAATTAGAAGTCTGAAACAAAATAGTTTACATCCTGGAGAATACATAGTTCAAAGTGTTATGGATGGAACCTCAAGTAAAACCAAAGGAATAAAGAACTCTTCCACATATTTAAAAATAATGACCAAAAAATGTAGCAACATGGATTAGAGCAAAGAGCACTGACTTTTGAGTAAAGGGATTTTGGGTGTCTCTTGGTCATAATGGTGAGGAGCCTGGGTTCTGTCATTAGTCAGACTTGGTTTTGAACACTGAGTGCTGGACTAATTACATGATCTTGAGCAAGCAACATAACCTCTCTTAGCCTCAGCTTCCTTTTGTGCAAATTGGTGATAAATGTGTCTTTCCTGACTGTCTTACAGGCTGTTGAGAAGATCAGATGAGTAATGGATGGAAAGTATTTATAAACTGCAAAGTGTATGCCAATGTAATTTTATTTGATGAAGTAGCAGCTAATTCTGGTACTAAGAAGATCCTTTGTTCTTTTGGCTATACGGAGGCATTAGGTAAGTGTCATCTTTCTTGAAGTCTTCTACATATATACAATGAAGAGAGAGACTTTTTAATTAAGGGGTATGTGTGATGGGTTGAAATAAGCTTTCTACAAAAAGTACAACCCTACAAAATGTCTTATACAGACTTGGGTTATGAAACTGTCAAGTTTAGTGTCAAAGTGTGCCTTAGTCTGAAGGACTTCAAAAATACAACACCATGTTGCATTTGGATTTGAATCACTGGCTTTTGATTTGTTTATCAAGACACACTAAATAAAGACAGATTTAACATGCTCAGCCTATGACTTGTGACTAACTTGAGTTAACTTGATTAATAGGGAATTCAAAATTAGGGTGTTGATCTTTCTGAACTTGATTTGTGGGAGGAGAAAATGTGTCACAGAGATGTAGATTGCCTGGAGAGAATAAATGACTGAGAAAATAAGAATGCAAATCTGACAAAAGCAACAAAAGGAGAATTGAGGAATGGAAACGAATTTTTGGTATGTATCTGCTATGCATCTGGAAGGTATTTTAGAAACATGTCGTCATTTTTTTTTTCTTCTCTAGATCGTTATGCAGATGGCAATATTAATTTCAGTTTTTATGGAATAAGAAAGTGTGAGTGAATAAGATCGGATACTTGGTCTAGTCTATGAGGTACTAAGTGGCAGAGGTAATGAGTCTCAGTGATCACTAACATCCTTTCTAAAGTCAGTACTTCATGAGAAAGGCTAGCTATACATGAAAATTGTCATCAGCTTAGCATTGAAAACCACACTCATATATCTGTAAAACTTTGTGGTAGGAAGCAAGGTTGACTGGTTGTGATGAGGTATAAGGTTCTCATATCTAGCTGTTATATATGTGGTGAGTTTGAGAGAAAAACATCTTGTTCTTCAAGTGGTAGAGGAGGGTTTTCTAGGAACTGGGGAGATTTCTTGGAGAAGAATGGTTATTTCATTTGCCATGGGATTGGTAATGGTGGTACAAGCAGTGACTGAAACAGAGAGTAAAGTAGTTCACATTCATGAGTGTGATCTATGAGGACAGATGACATGATGAGATAGAGAGAAAAACTTGGTAATAATCATGAACGTATACCTGCAGGGACTGAAAAAGGAGAAGGTGGCTACTATAATACTAAAGCCTACGTTTAGTCTTATTTAGGCATCGGAAGTGTTGTCTCCTTACATTAGCTTATAGCAGATCTAGAGAAGCAAAAACCCTAACATCTTCACTGGCTGGGAGCTAAAGGTAGGTTTTATTTTGTACCTCTTGCACAATTCATAATATAGAAAGGGGAGGGAGGTCAGAGACTAGATGGCTGTCTGGTATCAGATGGCATCATCTCCACTTGGATTGTAATATTATCTATACTTAACACACATTGTTTTTATTTCATTTCATTTCATTTCGTTTTGTTTGTTTATTTATTTATTTATTTATTTATTTATTTATTTATTTATTTTGCGTGTAGAACTTTTCATTCTCCTGACATCTTACATATTTCTGTCTCTGATACTACATATTTTGGGCTTACTGAGAATGAATTTAGCCTTCTTTTCAAGAAATTAAAACAAAAAGAACTAGGAAAAGGCCAAAAAAAATAGGAGAAATATTCTAATAATCATTTGCCTGTCCGAATTCTTCCAAACCACCAATACGGCTGTGCTTCCATCTTTTCTGTAACACTAAAAGAAAATAATGCATGACAATTCAAGTATTTCAAAAAGTAGAATGTGTGTAAGTCATGAGGAGAAAAAATAAGGACCCAAGCCTAAACTCTACTCCAATATGTACTTTTAGAAAAACAAAAATACATTGTTCTTAGAAAAACAAAAAGTTAATGACTTGTGTCAAATGCAAAAATGCAACTATTAATCATAAGACCTAAAAATTCCCTGAATAAAATTTTAGTAAAAATGCTAATTTAATTTCCTATTGTTACTGCCACCATATTTCCTTTTCACATTAGGTATCAGAATTATATTTTCATGTATCGTATATATTAGAAGTCTCTGCTAGAAGGCAAAGCAGCACAACTGCAATAAAGGATATTATGAAATGACATCTTCCAAGGGATCCTCAAGTTAATGCAAATTTGGAAACTGCTGGTAGATTTCTAGTGAATGTTAACCATATCATCAATAGTTGAATTATTTTTCATGCAATATTGCTGATTCTCCCATTAACTTTGGCTTTCACTGAACCATTATGCCTGCAACCATACATGCTAATCCTGTGTGTTCATTAGCTTAAGAACTCAAATAAACAACTGGTTTATTGTGGATAGCTTTGACAGAAATGTATTTTAACTGATACTAAAGACACTAATTTTGACAAGTGGAGTGATGGAAGACTAGGAGAAAGAAAGAAGCAAGGAGCAAAGCTTTCAGCAGGTAGCCTGATGTGGGCTGTTTATGGAGGTTTTCTGTGCTAATTAGGGGAGAAACTAAGACATTCTGTAATGACAATGGTAAATGGCATAGTCCATTCACACTGGACTATAATTTTTGTTTATCTTAGTAAATGGAAAACCTTAATATGAATTGTGGTAGGCAGAATGGCAGCCCAAGATGCACCTGTTACTGTGAATATGTTAATTAAATGTGACAAAAAGGGCTTTGTAGATGTAGTTAAGGCTACAGAATCACCTGAGACCTTAAAAGCACAGAACTTTCTTGGTCTGGAAGCAGAAGAGATGTGGCAGAATAAACCAGAGAGATCCCAAGCATGAGAAAGATTCAGTGTGCCTTGCTGGCTGGCTATGAGATGTAGTGACAGACACGCAATGCTGGAGAGGCATCTCTAGGGGCTAAGAGAAGCTCCCAACTGATAGCCAGCAAGTAATTTGGAACTTCAGTCTTCCACCTACAAAACTGGATCTGCTAACAACCTGAATGACTTTGGAGGTGGGTTCCCAGAGCCTTTCAGTAAGATCCTGGCTAACCAATGCCTCATTTTGGGGGGGTTTCTTTGCCAGAAAAATCAGCCAAGCTGACCCAATTTTCATCTATAGAACTATCAGGTAATAAATTTATATTGTTTTAAGTTGTTAAATTTGTAGTAATTTATACAGCAGAAACTAGCAAAAACTAACACACGAATATAATGAAATATGAAGGTGTTCATATGAGTAAAAGATCAATATTCAGATGTAAAAATGTCAGATTAGTACTCAGCTGACTTTATGAAAATCATGAGGGAACACTACTTCAGTTGGCTTCTTCTAATATTACTCAAAGATGCTTTTGGGGAACCCAGTAGTTGATCATAAGAAATCATGTTTCTCTCTTTCTATTCCTAGAAAATTTCTTCTTTAACTCTCTTTTGTGTAACTAGCCTCTTCAATTTTTCCTCCTGGTGTGCCAGTTGGTTCTGCCATAAGAGAGTTAAATAATCTTAGGCACTTTTCTATACCATGAAGTTGTAGAAATGTTATTTCATAAACAGTTTGTAAAAATGTCTTTAGTTCTCTGCATATTGGTTTTCACTATGTCAGTTTATTTTCTCATTATCGTTAACTTAGATCATTGCTTATCTCCCTATGAGTAGTGTTATTCATCATTTTCCAATTATAAAAATATAGAGAGGATCAGATCATTTACAAGCTTAAAATCCTTCAATGACTCCCCATAGCTCCATACTCATTTGCTTGGCCTAAATAATCGTGCATATTTTGGTCCTTGCTTAATTCTTTAGCCTCATATTCTTTTTAGACTTGTGTCTATTCACTTTTGGTCAACCACACTGAGATTCTTAACCTATTTGTGTATACTCCATCTTCTCTGAGTGCCTTGTCTTTATTCATTAACTGGATGACCCAGCCGGTAATTCAAGGCTCAACTTAGGCATCTTCTCTTTCCAGAAGCCTTCTGTGCTCCCTGTGTAGTCAGGATTAAATCTCTCACCTTTGTGTGTTTTTATAGAACCCAGTGCTTAACACTATCATAAAACTTAGTGTATTATATTGGCATTATCAGCTTACTCAGTGGTCTCTCCTTAAACTATAAGCTCCTTAATAATATGGAATAAATTTTTCTCATTTTGTAGAGACAATGACTATCACATACAAGGCATCAAATATGTAATGAATGATGGAATGAATAAATGAACCAATTAATCATTCAATCAAATAAGTTAACAGAACTCTGGTTGTTCTTCAGCGTTTTAAAAAAAACAGAGTCAGAACCAAGAATTTAGTAGAAGAAGAGTGGGCTATAAATACAGATAAAAATTAGAACTAAAAATATTGGAAGTTCATATAGGAAAGGAACCATAAGGGAATTGAACTTAGGTGGAATGAGTCTAAAATCTGGGGGATCAGCAGAGGCCAGTGGTTCTCAGTGTATGATTCCCAAACCAGCAGCATCAGCCTCACCTAGAAACTTCTTAGAAATTCAAAGTTTTGAGCCTAAACCAGACTTACTGTATCGGAACTCTGGGAATGGAGTCCAGAAATCAATGCTTTAATAAGCCCTCCAGATTGTAGTCTGAGAACCACTGGCATAGGCCAAGTGAATTAGATGGGGAACTTGGATTTTAGCAAGTAGTGCCAAATATCTAAGAGATCAAGTTGCTGGGAAGAAGGCACAAAGTTAAGAGACACTGGATATGAAAAGTTAAGCTACCAATCCTGATGGAATTGAATAGGTATAGAGAGATAGAGCAATAGTTATAAGGAAACAAAAGCAAATAAGACTGTAGTATTGAAACAATATTTCCTAAGGTGGTAAGTCTCAATAGACTAGTGGGAGGTATAGATTCTGATACATCCTTAGAGGTGATAAAAGAGATGAGAGTAAGAATTCATATTTAATAAAGTCTTTCCAGGTGATTCTGATATGTATTACCACTTGGTCCTAAGTGAGATATTATTTTTTAATTTATTTTTTTATTATTATGTTTTAAATGTTTAATTATTTTTGAAAGAGATACAGAGAGTGAGTGGGTGAGGGGCAGAGACAGAGGGAGACACAGAATCCAAAGGAAGCTCCAGGCTCTGAGCTGTCAGTGCACAGCCTGATGCAGGGCTAAAACCCACAGACCATGAGATCATGACCTGAGCCGAAGTCAGACGCTTAACCGGCTCCCCTGAGATGCATTATTTTATTATAATCCTTATCCAAATATTCTGAATTGGAGCTAGAACTGAGGTTTAAGCCTAGGTAGGAAGTATCCAATCTAGCTCAAATAGTAGGATATTGGTGTGGAGAGCAGATTCTTAACAGACACAAATTTTTAAGCAGATAACACATACGAAGACTGTGAAGTTGCAGTCCCTTACTCACGTGATGGTAATAAGAACACGGTGTAGGCAACATGAAGCACAAGAAGTAGAACTTTAAAAATGAACACTCAGCTTACTCTTCATTATCCATGGTAATGTGATTAGCGTGGACTTCAGCCAAATCTTTCAACTATATTCCTCATTAACTATGTAGCAAAATTCTTAACAAGGAACATAGTTTCCATGTGGTTGTGTACATGATGCCAAAGATTCATATAAGAATTAAAACCCAATAGATTTTATGGGAATCTTCCCAAATCTAAATATTTGGCATTGTCACTGATTTACTTTCATTTTTCATGTAGATGTTTTGGTAGCTATAGCCGGTACAATGTGCTTTTTTCCTTCTAGTAACTTGCTGTTGTTTTGAATCTATTGATAAAATGTTTATTTAATCCTACTAGATGTTCAGCAATGTTTAATTAAATTACCAATGTGGTATCCAAAGTTTAGATACTGGTATCTTCAGTAATACAGAAGAGGAGAAATATAAATGTTACTTCTGAACTAAGAAAATTCAGAACAAAATATACTCCTATTTGCTATGTGGAAATGAACCTGAAACCTGACATTGACAAGTTAAAATCACTTAAAAGAGGATGTGCTTTGAGAGTTCCACTTTTGGTAATAGCAGATTGAGAGAAGCTATACAAAATGTTAAAAAAAAAATAAAATCTATTTGAAGGCACAAAACACCTGAAAAGCAGTGCAGAATTAAGGATCTAAGATCAGGAGGAGAAGAAAACCCATAGATATGAGCCCAAAATTGAGGAGTCAATTTCTCCCTTTGGGAATCTTCCTATTCCATTTCGAAATAAAGAAGCAATAGAATTACATGTATTTGACCCCCAAAAGACATGAAAAGAATGTTCAGAGGAGGATATTCTTACTATAGAAATGGCCCAAATATACATCAATAGTAAAATGGAAAAATAAATATATTTGCTGAATGGAATACTATAGAATGTTTTAAATGGGTGAATTCACAAAAAGGATGTTGAGCATAAGAAGCCAGATATAAGGCATTGTCTATGAATCTACATATATAAAATTAAAAAAAAAAACAAAACAGGCAAGACTAATCCATGGTGTTCTACATCAGGATTGGGGAAGGGATACTGATTAGAGGTCTGACTTTGCATCTGACTTGCCATCGTTCAAGACTCTATTGTACCTCTAGAACAAGGGGGAAAAACGAGCTTTACATATGGTCCAGAACAGAAAAATTTTTCAGTGGGTTTGGGGGCCAAATTCTAAGTGAATGATTCCTTACTATTCCTAATTTTGTCATAGTTCTCTGCACATTAATTTCCCTCAGGGACTTCTAAAGGAAAAGCAGTATAATCACCATCAAGGCAGGCTTTAGACATCTTGGGTTGCCTACTGAAATATCACCTTATTACTGCATCATTCCATCACTTCCAAGAGTCACATAATTACTGTCAAGAGTTGACAAGCAGTCACGTCATTTGACCAAGTGCCATTTTCATTTATCTACACTTGGATAACTCTATGATGGAACAAAAGTTAGCTATTAAAACAGAAAGAAAGAAATTTAAAAAATATGAAGAATGAAAATACTCAGATTATTCCAACCTGAGTTTTTCATTCAATGATCCATACATACACATCTAAACATTGTATCATTTCTATGAATATCATTTAGGATGGCAATAATAAGCATAGATCTGAAATTGCATTTTCTTCTCAAAATAATGAGCTCCCCTCCTGATGCAAATACTATGGGTGATCCAAAGCCCAGATGTCCTGGCAAACCCTTGCTTGAAGAATTTAATATTGAAAAATAAAATAGGCAGAGTTTTTAAATAATTACATAGCAATTTTATTGTTTGAATTTATATGGCAAAGACAGAGCTGATCATATTTGACATCTTATTTCTTTTGTTATTTCCTTCTGTGTTAAGCTGTTATTATCTCTCTTAACCTCCTAATGGGAGAATTATATTTGAGCAATTGCCTCTCCAGCAACATTTATGAAAATGAGTATAGTACTCTGAAAATACTTCCCTCTGTAGCTCATTAAATGCTCTTTTCTAACCTGTTCACATGGACTATGGATTATTTAGCTTCCCCATACCCGAATGGTAGAATTTACCAAACAATGGCAAGCTATTTATATATTTTCCTTTTTGTTCAAAGTGCAGACAGGTACATGCCTTTTCACTGATAGTGTTATTAAAGATTCAATACCACTTGTGAGTAACAAAGGACTGAATTATGTAGTTAAGTACTAAAATTGATAAATAAAAAAGTTAAAAAAATCTTTCTTCCCACTGTGAATGCATTAAAAAGAGCTTTTCTTTAGCTCATCACAAAGAAATGTACAAAGTATCAAAATTGCTGTGACCTGGAAAATCACCCAAATATGACATATATATGTATACATATGGATTTGAATGACTTATAGAAAGAAATACATCTATGTCTTTATCAAAGCTCTTATCTATATAGAAGGAAAAAAAAAACCATAGAGGTTATGCTCACTCATTCCCTTTGCCAGTACATAGTAGCTACTTAGAAACTGTCTTTTAGTATAAGGCATACTGTTAATTTTGAAAAGTAATAAAGTGAATCTTGAACTCAAGACTTTAAAACATTTTAATATTCTGGACATCCTCTTTCTGGGAACTACTAAGGTTAGGTCTCCTTTAGATTACAAAAATCACACAAAACTTTTCTAATGTCTTTTTCCTTATAAGGCAAGAGATGGAAGTGTTTCAGTTCTCTGCTTCCAAAGACATCACTGCAATAATCTGAATTTCTTCCCATTCCTCTCTTTCTCACCACAAGGCATTGATGGACCATTTTCCCCTTCCTTTTGTAATTGGCTCTCTCTCTTGCTAAACTGCTCTTGAGAAAAGTTGCACTATCAAACAGTGATCTAAAATGTTGTATAGGATTTTTCTCTAAATTTTTCTCTAAATTCCCATAATACTTTAAACTGGTCTTGATCTTCCTCATTCTGTTGGTGTTTATGTCTGTGGTATGTATGAGTTCTCCAAGTTTTCCCTCCTGACCCTCATGGGCTTTTTCTATCAGCTCACACAGCATTAATTGTTTAGGTGTCTTGATTAAGAACCAATCTGGCTTAGTCATTGCTGTTTTTATTTTTTATTTTTTATTTTTTTTGTTCCGGACAAAATTCACTGTGTCTGTGATCTCTTTAACATTCTTTGTACATGGTTGGTTACATTTTACTCTGTACTTTCATGGTACCTACTTATTTTATTATTCAGCAATTTTGTTTTCCTACTAGGTTCAGAGCTCCTAGAGGATGGAAACTATGTCTTAGTTAAATTTGAATCCCCTAGTACAAAAAAATCATACACAGTAGACTTTTAATTCTTACTGAATAAATGCATACGTCAATAATAAGCCATAAGAACAAGGCAAGGCTACACAACTTTCATTGTATAATTTTTACAACAGTGATATCCAACCCATGTTCCGTGGTCCTTAGTGTGGCAATGGTTATTTCATGGGGATTACACAGTTGGAAAACTGTTATTTTTGCTTGTTAAGCATATATTCATATTTATTTATTTTCCATGGGGAGTCCCCCTTCCTCACTTTTAGTTCATGAGTTTCATGTAGATTTAAGGTTCCAGGAGTGGTCTGTGAATGATCTAGCCAATCAGAACATCACATTCTCTGATCTCTAGTGATTAGTTCAGGAATTATGATATGCAATTCAAGGACATGTGTTGGTAACATAGAACTAGAAGACCTCCTTACACTGCAACGATGGTCACCAGGTGGAGAATAAAAATCAAGCTAACAATAATGAAATTAATAAGAGAAAAAGCCTAGTGGTGGAGAAAGAACAAGTTTTGATGATATATGGAATTGTAGGTCTAGCTGTGTTTTAAAACACATCTGCTGGACTTTTCAGTTACAGAAGTGAAAATCATTTTCTGTTTTGCTTAATCAAGTTTACGTGGGTTTTCTGCCATTTGCAACTTGAACAGTCCTGTCTAATACAGTCTAACAATCCAAGTTTACACTAAGCTTTGTCTAGAAATTAAATAGTATTAAAAAAATACTACACACACACACACACACGTATATTTTTCAGATATATGCAACACTACTGTGATAAATAAAATACAGAAAAAATTGTGCATAAATAAGTGTTATTGACCTTACACCAACTTGGGTTATGCATTCTCTCACTTGATGGTACAAAAGCATCTAAAGGAACAATAGCAATAGCATGCCTTGAGGTCTGCCAAACTTTTAATGCTAAAATTATTGTCATATTCAGAATCTTTGTTATCATTGGGGTGCCTGGGTGGCGCAGTCGGTTAAGTGTCCGACTTCAGCCAGGTCACGATCTCGCGGTCCGTGAGTTCGAGCCCCGCGTCAGGCTCTGGGCTGATGGCTCAGAGCCTGGAGCCTGTTTCCGATTCTGTGTCTCCCTCTCTCTCTGTCCCTCCCCCATTCATGCTCTGTCTCTCTCTGTCCCAAAAATAAATAAAAACGTGGAAAAACAAACAAACAAACAAACAAAAAGAATCTTTGTTATCACTGATTTGCAACATCTGGTGCAGTCCTGAATCTATAATCCATTTTTAGTAAACATATATTGATTGACTTTAATCACAAGAGAAGTTTTCTCCATTAGCTTAATGATAGTATTACCTTGAATCATATGATACTGTTGATATGCAACAATTTTTACCAAAAAAGGACAATTTCATATGGTTCAACCTAACAGATGAATTCACAAATCAATCAATAAATCAATATATTTTTGCTGTTTTTACCTCATATGATACTATGCAACAGGAGTAGAAATAGCCATTTTATGAGGATTTGTTACCTGACTCCTCTTGTTTTTTCATTCAAACTGACTTGTGTGTCTAGGCCAGCCTGAGATAGAAATTGCCTGGGACATTAATTTACATTTCTAGGTTTGAAAGAGCTATTTCAGATACTTGGACACCGGTAGCTCTCTACCATCTAAACTCACTTTCCCTTCTTCTTCCATCCTGATGGATGTATCATGTCTGTGTAAGGTGTTGTTTTTGTTTTTGTTGTTGTTGTTGTTGTTGTTGTTTTCTTAAAATAATTATGTGATATGCCAATCTAGAGAAATGCTTGTAAATACATTTTTTTCTTAACCTTTCAAATCCTTTCGGTGCTTACCTTTTTTACCCAGAAGCCTTTAGCATCCTACCTGTATCCCCCTCTAATTCATTATTTCTTTCTCCCCTCACTGTTTTAATTATCTGAGATATCATCTAGAATGAAAATGAAACTTGCCCTGCAATTCTGAGAATAAAAGAAATATAAAACCAGTGCCCACTCCCTTCCACCTTCACCTCACACCTTCCCCAGCACATTGTTTTCTGCTAATTGTCACAATAACAGGCATGCTGATTATTTATTTGCCACCTCTGCGAGGACTCCATGTTCGGTTTCTTCACAGTGCCCAGGGTGCTTGTGGAACAAAGGAACACAGCCATCTGAGGTTTGTATTTAAGCAGAAAATGTTCCCAAAATTCTAGATGCAAAATATGGTTTATTTTGTATTCCTGAAGACCCTTATGTACTGCCTGAATCTTAATTATACTTCCCAACATTTGCAAAATTAAAACCTCAAATTAAACATCTCATTAATGTAGCTCCTTTGCAATTTATCCATTTGTTTCAAAAACGATAAAGGGGGAAAATTATGCATTTTAGGAAGTACTTGGTCATAATACCAACTCACAGTTCTTTGAATGTCTCAGAAAATAGAAACTGCAAAGCCTGTTGTGGAGAGAGTGTGGAATAGAGGAAGTCAACCAAGTGAGTAAACATGAAATGGAGGATTATCCTTATTTGTGGAGAATCCATTCCAGCAAGAAATTGAATCAGGGACTTCTGCATCTAAAACAGTGGGGCTAGTGACAGAACCAGAGGGAAATGACTTTTTAGATGAGAAGTAGACTAGACTAAGGGCTATGAGACAGCACGGTCTAGTGGCCTGCGAAGTGCAGAGGATTCAGAGATTGGGGTTAAATCCCAGTTCTGTTACTTGCCAGGTTTAAGTAACTTATTGTAATTCAGCAGACTCACACAGAGTCCCTACTGCTGCCAGGCCCCCGAGCCAAGTGCAAGGACTTTGTTCACACAATTAGATGCTTCTATCTTGCAACATCAACTTTTCCTCTTACCGGATTATTCCATCAGCATGCACACATGCTCTAGTAGTTCCCATCTTTAAAAACCCTGCCTGACCCACAGACCCCTCTAGTTATAATCCAATTTCTCAGTTTCCTACTTCAAAACTTCTTGAAAAATTGGTCTCCACTTCCCTGCCTTCCATATCACCCCTAAGGTTTTAGAGAAGCAGTAAAGTAGTAAAGTCTCAACACTGGAGCCGGCCTAGATCCAGTCTAGGCTCAAATCCCAGCACTGTGAGGGCCAGTTATTGGGTGTCTCTGTGCCTCAACTTCCTTAACAGTAAAATGGAATAAAAACTGCATCTAATTCATAGTTGTACTGATCTCTTCCTGAGCTTTAGATTTTCATTTGCAACTGACTTCTTAAGGTCTTTTCTTAAATAGGCTCCTCAAATTTAAAATGGCCACAAAAGATCTCTTGATTTCTGTTTCCCAAATAATATCTCAAAAATGGCATTGAGTCCATTTTCTTTTTCCCTCATCTCCCATATGTATCTATCCACAACCTAGAAGACTCTACCTGCAACAAAACAAAACAAAACCAAAATAAAATCTACTGACATCTCTCCATCTCCACTGTTAACATTCTAGCCCAATTCACTTTTGTTTCTCACCTGGAACACTGCTATAGACTCTTGTTTTTTTGTTTTTTTGTTTTTAAATATATTTATTCATTATTGAGAGAGACAGTGTGAGTGGGAAATAAGCAGAGAGAGAGAGAGAGAGAGAGAGAGAGAGAGAGAGAGAGGGAGACAGGACCTGAAGCAGGCTCTGTGCTGACAGCAGCAAGCCAGATGCGGGGCTGAAACTTATGAACTGTGAGATCATGACCTGAGCCGAAGTTGGACGCTCAACTGACTGAGTCACCCAGATGCCCCACTACCATAGACTCTTAACTGCTTTCTTTGCCTCCACTCTTGCCCCATATTAATCCATTCTCTACAATACATTTAGAATATTCTATGTTAAAACCATTAATCTACTAAATGTAATCTTCAAAAAGGCAGGATCTGTTTTGGTAACTATAGTATCCCCAATGCGAAAGTGTTGGCATATATTATATGCTCTATAAATATTTGTTGAATGAATAAGTAAATCAGATAAAGTTTTTCTCCTGCTTGAACGTCTATCTCAGTGGCTTACTATCACATTCAAAATAAGACTTGAACTTCCAAATGGCCCATGTGCCATATATGAACTGGTTCTTGTTAAACTGAGATTTTATCTTCTATCATTCCTTCATTATCCAGTATGCTTCAGTCATCCTGGTCCTCTCTCTCTCTTCTCTCTCTCTCTCTCTCTCTCTCTCTCTCCCTCTCTCCCTCTCTCTCTCTCTCCCTCTCTCTTTCTGTGCATATCTTTGTTTTTCATTCTAACCAAGAAAGTTTTCATTTGCTGCCTTGTTTTTTCTCTAGAATCATATCACATCCATATCTTCATCAGGCTAGCTCCTTTGTAGTATTCAGATCTCAGCTCTACATATAAGCTTCTCACAGAGGCCTTCCAAGACCAACAGTCAAAATTAGTCCCTCCATCACCAATCACCTTCTATCACATCTATACATTTTAAAGCACATTTTTAATTATCTGAAATTATCTTGTTTATTTATCTTATTGTCTGCCTCCCCTCACCCCTTATCCACCTCTAATATGTATACTTCATGAGAACAGGAACTTTTGCCATCTTGTTTAATCCTGCATCTTCAGCACTGAACAGTATGTGGTACATAGTAGACATACAGTAAGTGTTGGTTGAATAAAGGAATGTCGATGTACAATGTTACCACTGCTACAAGATGAACTTCAGTGGAACTCAAAGAATACATCACTTTCACAAAGTCAGCTGAATCAGAAAGAATTCTGACAAACACTAATAGTACCCACTATTTTACCTGTAAAATTAGGAATATAAACGTGTTTGTAGTGACACAATCAAAGCAGCATATCTTAAAACGCATTCCAGGGAATATTATTTCCTCTGGAATGTTAATAGGCAAGTTGTAAATTGTCAAAGAAGTTGGTGAAATACTTTGCTGAAATTGAACAATTATTACAGAAGCTCTAATGGATTTTCTGCATCTCTAAATGTGGGAGGTAATAGTCAACCTTACCCAATCTTCTTCTTTCAGAAAGCTTTTTTCCATGGCGTATCTCAGTTGACTAGAATTTTGAAAAATATCCTTTAAGGAAAACACTGAATTAATGAATCCAGTATATATAGAGGTCATTATAATGCCCTCCTATTCTTCTTAAGCCTGTTCTTTTTAATTCTGAATAATGAGCATCCTATTATTCTGCTCTGCTAATGCTCTCCACTGTCCACTACCTTTCAAAGATCACTAGTATCATTATCCTCTCCCTAGACATCCTGGACTTTTTGAGATACCTGGCATTTCTGACATCTTATTTCTAAAATTTCTGCCTTTTTGCTTTATCTCTGTGACTATTCTTTTTTCTCTTCTCTAAAAGCTTCTCATCCAGGGGTCCTTGGGTGGCTCAGTCAGTTAACCATCTGACTCTTGACTGAAGCTCAGGTCATGCTTTCACATGGTTGTAAAATCAAGCCTTACGTTGGGCTGTGTTGACAGTGTGGAGCCTGCTGGGGATTCTCTCTCTCCTTCTCTCTGTGCCCTTCCTCTATGTGAATGTGCACATGCTCTCTCTCTTTCTCTCAGTATAAATCTTAAATATATAAACATTAAAAAAAATAAACGTTTTTCAACCTGTATCAGCTCTTACTTCCACTGCTGTTTCTATTTGTACTCTTTACATAAAGTCAATTAATCCCATAGGCATAGTTATCACCTCTTTGAAATATACAGCTAGCACTTTACAACTTCTAAAGATTCCAAGGCACTACTAGTCATTCAAGAAATAGATTTTGAGCATTTAATATTTATTAGGATCTATGCTTAGTGTAGTGGTACTAAGGTGAGCAGAACCAATTCTGATTAAAGGGACGTAAGTGTAAGGAAGGAAACAAGTGTCATTACACATCAAGGAAGTACCTATCCTGATCTAAGAGAAGTGGATTAGAAAAGGTGTCCAAAGGAAAGTAACATTCAGGCAATTTCCAAATGTCCTATACTGTATTCCCCACAATTTCCCATAAAGTAAAGATAATTATTTCACTACATTTAAAATACATATGGTTGAAATCAGTTTCAATCTTTGCATCTTACTGTGTGTATCACCATTTACTCAGCCACCCAGGCTGAAATTTTGGTATCTTTCTATCTTTTTTCCTCCTTCTCGATTTGGACCAGTTACCAGATTCAGTCAATTTCACCTCTACCACAGGTCTATAATGCTTACATTCCTTCACTTTCCCATTGCTACTGTCTCAGTGCAGACCCTTATCACTTCTAGCCTGAGCTATTTTAACTTTTTCCTAACCCATGGCAAATACTCTTGTAATAAGTCACTATAACATTGCCAGAGGGTTTTTTTTCTTTTTTTGAAAATTTATCTTATGATGGCGTGAGTCTGTAGTCCATTCTCTTGCCTGTTAGCTAACAATAAAGTAGAGCACACTCTCTCCATCCAACAATGTTCTCACAGAGGAATGGGTGCTTTCAGGATGGTTAAAGTTTGCATTAGTTGCCTGCTGCAGATAGCATGCAAATATCATGGATGGTAAACAAGAATTTCTAACAAGAACAGTAGCTCTTTCACTATCCTAGATTCCCAGCTGTTGCCCCATTTGAAAGACTGGAGGTGGGGAAACATCCCCGAGAGTTGCTTCCCAGGGCAATGTGGAGGTTTAGAATGGGATTCTATACCTATTATTTGATGGTATATTTTCCAAAGAATCAAAATAAAATAATAAAATACCCTGGAACTGTCCAAATATGAGAACAATTTCCTTTGTTCTTTTTTTTCCCAAATAAGTCAGAAGAACTAAGCTATGATTGAAAAAATTGACAAAAGTAGAATAGTGTCATTTTTCAAATTATCTATCTATAAATTCTTTTTGGTGATCCAATATTTCCTTTTTACTTAAGAAGATCTCAGGTGGCTGAGTTAAGACAAGTCCTTACATTGCAGAAGAGGAGAGGAGAGGGAGATTATTTGAGTGGGTTTGACTGTTAGAAGATACACATACACACACACACACACACATATATAATTTTAAGTTCAATTAACTTCTTATGTATATACATGTATATATAATGTGTATATACATGTATATATAATAAAAATAATATGTGTATATATAATAAAAATATATACATGTATACACATATACATGTGTATATTTTTTATTCTCAAGTTAGTTACCATACAGTATAGTCTTGGCTTCAGGAGTAGACCCCCATGATTCATAACTTACATATGACATGCAGTGCTCATCCCAACAAGTGCCTTCCTTAATGCCCGTTACCCATTTAATGCACCCACATCAACCCTCAGTTTGTTCTCCGTATTTAAGAGTCTCCAGTGATTTGAAGGGGCACATGTGCCCCAATGTTTTAGCAGCACTATCAACAATAGCCAAAATACAGAAAGAGCCCAAATGTCCAATGACTGATGAATGGATAAAGAAGGTGTGGTATATACACACAAAGAAATACTACTCGGTGATGAAAAAGAATGAAATCTTGCCATTTGCAACAACGTGGATGGAATTAGACTGTATGATGCTAAGTGAAGGAAGTCAGAGAAAGACAGATATCATATGATTTCAACCATAAGAAGGTATATTTTGAATATTGACCTTTTGGCTACCACTTTCTCTGCAGTGCCATTCCCTCTGCATGCTTTCTTCTTCCTCCTCTTCTTCCTTCTCTTCCTCTTCTTCTCTCTCTCTCACTTTTTTTTTCTTTCTCTCTCTTTATCATGATGATTGGTGGAGCTAAACAGCACATTATGACCATCAGGAGGAAGAATTTTTGTTGAGTGGGAGAGTGGGAAGATAGAGAAATAATTACTAAGCATTTTTTCCTTAGACATATTCTTTGTGGCCCTTATTTGTAGCAAAGATGTGAGAGTTGGGACTTTGATAACATACATTCAAATGGTTCTGGAACCATTTTCAGTGAAGGCACCAAGAACTAATATTTATTGAATGTCTACTATGTGCCAGACACTGCTATGAGGTAGATACTATCCCTATTTTATAAATGAAGAAAATGATGTTTAGAAATAAGTTGTCAACCATTAGAGCATTAGGGAGTGGCATAGCTTGGATTAAGTCTTAATATTTGACTTGAAAGTGCAGTCTTTTCTGCCATAACTAGGATGCATTCTCTCTGATACAACCAGGGCTCTGAAAACTGCTATGACAATTCTTAGTGTCTGCAATGTTGGCCAAAACCTATAGAAACTTCTTTTATAAGAAATGATACTGGAAACTAGTACGGGAAAGCCAAACCTAACTTTTGGGAGAAAAGCTTCAGTTCCAGAAGTCTCAAAGGTTTTCTTTTTTTTTTTTTGCAACAAATCCTAGTTGTAAGAGTTCACCTCCGAAGTGGAAACTTTTTTTATACAAAGTTTTGTAAACTTGCTGGTTATACAAGCACTTGACCAATCTAGGACTTTAATAGTACTCCACTGATGAAATGCTCAAAATAAAATGTTAAATTGTTAAATTTAGTTAACAACATCAAAAATGTTAAAATGTCAAAATGTTAAATTTAATTAACTTTTTGTTTGTTTGTTTCTTTCACCTAGAGTATATTCTCCTTAGTTCTCACTACTGTAGGTTCTATTTACCAACCATACAAACATAGTTTTCCTTAAAAAATTTCTGAAAAAAATATGTAGCAAAATAGAAAAAAATATATAAACTAGTTTTAATCTCCAATTACTGAGACATTTGAAAAAAGGAGGTAAGATTATAAAGCCAGAAAATCCAGCTTCCTTCATTGCTTGTTTATTTTTGTAGCAAAAACTATTAAATGTGTTTGCTAAATTAAAAGAATACATATAGATGACATATACTGTGTAGCTTTTCTATATGAATTTTAACATTCACAATAAACAAATGGCTCTCTGAAATGTCTAAAGCTGCCTTGTCCTGACAATGAGTAGAAATGCTTAGCATCCAGTTAAATTTAGAAAATAAGCTACTGCTCAAATGAAAACCATCTGAACTATACCTTTCTGAATCACTTATAGTCATCAAGAAAAAAATGCAATTTATCACAAATACCTTCACTGTGTTTACTGTTGAAAGTTGAACATTCTCTTTGCTCATTTCCTTCTGTCAACTAAATTTGGATTGTCCAATCCAATTTTTTGAATTTGGGCTAAACTGACCCCAAATCGGAGTGCAATGGGAACATTTTCCACAGACCAGTTACTTGATATATACTTTTTAATTTAATTTGTTGAGACTTATATAGAGATGCTCTACAAGGCTCATTTTGAAGAGGGAGTCTAATCATATATTTCTTGGACATGACTTATGTTGTTTATGCTATCTCACTTCTCTGAACTTGAATGTAAATTAATTAATTCATTGTATCTTTTCTGAGTTACAGCATCAAAATTCATTAGATTCCATAGACCTACTCTTGTAAATGACATTTGGAAGATGGAAAAAGCCATTCTAGCCGAAGCCTCCTGATCCACAGATCCATGCTGTGTTATCTAGCAGCACATCACTTTTAATCAACTTAGTGATATTAGGGTAGCTTTTCCTTTTTCACATGTTGTATTTGCCAGTTTGCAATTTTTCAGAGCTAATGTTTCCAACCCACCAGTTTTTTGATGATATGTAAACAATCTGGGCCTTTTCTTTGCCATTCAATGCAAAGAATGCACTTTCACATTTGGCTGAGGAGTAGATCCCCATACTGAATGCCATTGCACCAGACTGAACCAGCAAAAGTGAATAGAGGGTAGGTGCAGAGTCTCAAGGACGCTTTCTCATCTTCTTCCCTGTCAATGTCTACGGTCCTTTGACTAAAAACTAACGTTTGCAGACAGCCAACTTAACCTCAGTACAATACAGATTTGTATTCAGTGATGTCATCTGAGTAAACCTTTTTTCTTCCAGTTCAGCTATGTTGATTCTTCTCCTTTAGCTGGAATTGGTTTCGATATTCTCAAGCGAGATTATTTGGCAAATGATTATTTCTCCTTTTTAAGGTTTTCAAAAGAACAATACCTTTCATTCATGATTAGAAAGGCGCCAATTCGTATTACGTTATATATTTCTTTTTAAAGATTTCATTTTTTATATTTACCATTTGTATTAGACAAATTCCTTGTATCCACATTAGAAGAAAGAACTCGTCCATTTAAAGACAGCAATTCAATGAGTTTTAACAGATGTATACTCCTGTGAAACTACCACCTCAATCAAGATACAAACCATTTGTGTCACCCCAGTAGGATTCTTAACCACCCTTTCAGTTCATTCCTCCTAGTCCAGCCCTAGGAAACCACTGATCTGCTTAAAATGTTTATTTATTTATTTTGAGAGAGAGAGTGAGGGAGAGAGAGAATTCCAAGCAGGCTCTGTGCTGTCAATGCAGAGCCTGCCATGGGGCTCTAACCCATGAACTAGAATCAAGAACTGGGCGCTTAACCGACTGAACCACCCAGGTGCCCTATGATCTGCTTGTTGATGCCAGAGATTAGTCTGCATTTTTTAAAATTGTACAAAATTAGATCTTATGGTATATATTCTTTTATGTGTGCTTTATTTGACATGGCATAAGTTGAATATAGACAGAGAATGCTGACCATATTTGAATAAATGGTTGGGATAATTCCAATCAATTAGGGAGTGAACAGTAACTGAGAAGTGAAAAGGATGACTTAGGTATTTGTGTTAAAGAAACCAAAGAAAATTTTTAAAAAATATATAAATAGGAGACATAATATATTTGTGCTGTTGAAACCACAAAAAATATTTTAAAAAAGGAATATAAATTCTTGCCAGAGAGTAACTTCTGGGTCAGCTAAAAATTAAAACTTTTCCATTAAGGCATACAATAATCACTGTATTTAAGAAGCTGAGCATCAACATAAAGCAAAATTGTGAAATGATTAATTTAGACATAAAAATATAACAAGTTCAAGAAATGTCGCCACTGGTTTTTCAGGTTCACCTGAATCTGATTTTAGCTCCCACGTACTCTTTTCAGAGGATATTTAAATAATTTGACTGTGACAAGCCAAACAGTTTTGAGACCTCATTGAAAGTCAAATGAAAACATTAATCAAATGCAAAAATATTCTAGTCAGGCACAGAAATGCTGCAGGTTAGAAAATAAAAATGTTGCCTGTGAGAAGGAAAATCAATCAATTCAGAAAAAGCAGGTATTGGTTCGAATCTACATAGTCAGTAGTGACTAGAAATCACTAGAATTTCAGAGGATTATATTTTTTCTAAAGAATCATCAGATAGTCTTGGGCTATGTCTACATTGCAAAATCAGTTTGTTTGGCTAACTTTTCACCTGAGTAAATTAGAAAATCACAGCAGTCAAACAACTGATCATATCTTTTTTTCTCACTGTCTCCACTGTGTTTTTGGACAGGCTTTAGTGACCAGCATACAAATAATTATAGCACAAAACAGCTAGGTAAGTGACTTGTGGAATAGCAGTCTTAATTGAGTAAAAGAATAACTTTCATATTATTAAATGCCACTAAATTGTTTAATATTAAGTGAAAACAACCTTTTAATTTCAGCTATGAATTCATAATCTATGCCTTCCTTGGTGAGGCAATCTAACAAATATTGCTTTGCTATTCAATCAGAGTTACTCCTGGTTTGTGATTAAATGGCTTTATATCCCTATGTTTTGGATAACTATAGATACAGGTGACTATATAGTATAAGTAATGACCTTAGTCTGTCACTTACCATCTGTATCACAATTTCTTTGTCTCTTTAAGCCCTTTTTTATCTGTTCATTTTTTTTATTTAATTTTTTTAAGTGTGTGTTTATTTTTGAGAGAGAGAGACAGAGTGCAACCTGGAGAAGGACAGACAGAAAGGGAGACACAGAATCTGAAGCTGGCTCCAGGCTCTGAGCTGTCAACACAGAGCCCAATGGGGGGCTCGAACTCACAAACCACAAGATCATCACCTGAGCTGAAGTCAGACACTTAACTGACTGGGCCATCCAGGCTCCCCAGTCTTTATCTGTTTAAAAAAGACAATTTACACTGCAGTGCCTGGGTGACTCAGTTGGTTAAGCATCAGACTTCGGCTCAGGTCTGCTCTCAGCACAGAGCTGGGTTTGGATCCTTTGTCTCCTTCTCTCTCTGCCCTTCCCCCACTTGCATGCACACTCTCTCTTTCTCTCTCTCTCTCTCTCAAAAATAAATAAATCAACTTTAAAAAAGATACAGGGTTATGAGTATTTAATAAACTAATACATATGAAACACTGAGAGCAATGCCTGGCACAAAGAAATTGTGCCATTAATGATACTTTCATATTCCTTGAAATGCTATTAATTAATTCATGCATTTGAAAAATATTAAGTGAACTTTTATTAGGATCAAATGGTACAAAATCCACAGCCCCAGTCCTAATTAAGCCTCATGTGTAGTAGGGAATACATGCAAATACATGACCAATTTCCATAGAGTGCTATCCTGAGATAAGCAAGAGTAGGGTAAGCTGTGGGAATATACGAGTGGGCTTCCTGGAGGAGGGAATAGAAATTACTTAGAAGAAAAGTGATACTGGAGGAAGACAGAGAAACAGCAATGAGGGGAAGTAGGGAAGGAGGTAGGGCAGGGGTGGATGCTTCCATCAGAGCAAACAGTATGTGTTAAAGCCTATATTTTTTTTAAATTTAGCTTTTTAGGGGGCGCCTGGATGGCTTAGTCAGTTGAGCGTCTGACTTCAGCTCAGGTCATGATCTCACAGCTCATGAGTTTGAGCCCCGCATCAGGGTCTGTGCTGACAGCTTGGAGCCTGGAGCCTGCTTCAGATTCTGCGTCTCCCTCTCTCTCTATCCCTAACCCACTCACATTCTATCTCTGTCTCTCTCAAAAATAAATAAACATTAAAAAAATTTTTAAAAATTAACTTTTCAGATGGAGACTACAGATGCAATTCAACTGACAAAGACAAAAAAAAAAAGATTAAAAAACCCCTCAAACTTTGTTTTCTGTCTACTGCTTACAGTGCTAGAGAACAAGCTTGGCAAATAACAGCTCTTTAGCCTCATATTTAAGAACCAAAAAAGAAGAAACTTTGTCAAACCCAGAAGAGGTTAATAACAGTTCAATGCTAAAATATCTGTCCTTAAGGCCAACCATATCTCAATAGAAGGATACTCAGAGTGTCTTTCTCATTCTTTGTACTAAATGGAAAAAAAAAATTAAAGAAAGAGAAAGAATTAGAAGAAGCATGTAATCAATCCTTTCCTTTACAAATCCCAGCAATTCAGGAGACTGCCAGCAGCTAAGTCTTTCAGGGACCACAGACAAGAAAAAGCCTATTAAAATGTGCCCCATTCCCAAAGAAAGGGTCACTCAAGATCCTCAGACCCTTAACTCTGAATAGACTTAATGAAAGCCAACTGCTATTTTAAGAATTTAGAAGGGGATTTCCCTCCCCAAAGAAAAGAAGCCAGACATCATCAATGCTCTAACACTGTTTCATCTATGGCACCAGGCATTGCTTTTCACTAACTTTCTGTAGGTTGTTAAAGCCATTAAATAAGGGTTTAGTGACTGAGAATACAGCTCATCACATACAAGGCTTAAAATATAATTGATACAAAGACCAGCCCTCCAGGAGTAAAGAGTTCTAATCATTCTGTGAGGCTTGTATGCTCTGTTCCCATGCTGGTCAAGGTAATACTAAGCCTTTCTGAAAAGGAGTGTGTTGTTCTCCACACCAGTTAGTAACCACAACAGTTTTCAACTTCAGTTGGAAGAAGATAATCCAATTACCCTACAAATAGTACAGATCCAGTAGCTGGATACAAAATGAGTTTTACTCTAAGACTTTCTGGCAACTCAGTTTCATGTGATTAATAAAAATGATATATGGGTTTCTCTTGTAGAACCTTTCTCTAGAGTTCTTCATGTAACATTGTGCTGACACCCCTATCAATTGCAAGGATATCTCTGTGGACAGGTACGCATTAGACATCATTATCATCTGCAAATGAGAAACTTGAGGCAGAAAGAAGTCAAGTGACATGACAACAGTGTCACAATAAGAATAGGAATAGAAATGAGAAAAATGATTGTCTCCTGTGAATCAAGAAAGATATGATGGGATGAATCCTTCCTTTTCTCTATTGAAGGAAGGGCAGAACAACACTTTCACTGCTAATTTTGAAAACATTCCGTCCTTTTCGGGCGCCTGCGTGGCGCAGTCGGTTAAGCGTCCGACTTCAGCCAGGTCACGATCTCGCGGTCCGTGAGTTCCAGCCCCGCGTCAGGCTCTGGGCTGATGGCTCGGAGCCTGGAGCCTGTTTCCGATTCTGTGTCTCCCTCTCTCTCTGCCCCTCCCCCGTTCATGCTCTGTCTCTCTCTGTCCCCAAAATAAAATAAAAAACATTGAAAAAGAAAATAAAAAAAAACAAACAAACATTCCGTCCTTTTCTTACAGCGCTCTTTGTAATGAAAAGGAAAATTGCTGAATAGAGTCATTAGGTGAACTCACTGGGCATAGAGAAGAAAAGCTACCTAACACTACATAGATGCTCCACAAATCCTCTACCAAACCAGAACTTCTCCTACTTGACGTTTTTGCTTGGCATGATCTCTGGGATGTGCCTTGGATGAAGCTTCCCCTTCTCTGCCATTATATTCACCAACAAATGATTGTTGAGTCATCGAATGGCTGGTGTTTAAATTGTATGCTTAAATTTTGTGAATGAGGTATAGGAAGAAGATTTACCAAGAAGGGTCTTGGATAATTAAATAACGCCCTCCAACCTTTAGCTGTTCTGTTCCAGACCTGCATCTGCCTAAGGGGAGTGTCAGAATCCCTGTTGCAAATCTGAACCATGCAGTGATACAGGATTAGAATTCCCTGGTCCTTCTTCATATATAGTAAGAGATCTACAGTTAAACCCATCCAGTTATCTCCTAGATCTTAATGACAAGAAGAAATTAGCCATCTGAGATATTATAATCAAAGTTTATAGTGATACAATCAAAGGGAGAGACAGGCCTTTAAAAACATTTAATTCAGTAAATAAACTTCACCATCAAGAATATTAAGTAGTGAAAATACGCTTTCAGAAAAATAAAGAAGAAAAATAATGATAATAATAGCTAATGTATTTTCTCATTTAAACTCAATACAATATACATTATTATTACCACCTCATAAATTAGAAAACTGGTTTTTACACAAATTGTCCAAGGACACAGATGAGGTGTTACAGAGGTGGTATTTGAACCTGCACCGTCTGGCTCCATAGCCTGTACTCTCAATTGGTTCATCCTATAGCCTTCCAGTAGGGTGGGAAACCATACCAACATAGATTCCCAGAAATGGGAATACTGACATTATCTGAAAAGTTGCTTCCTCCCAAGAGTGACAGGGAAAATTTTGAAATAAAAATTGTTAAACAAGACAAGGAAATTTACAATTACCTGCATCTCTTTTTCAAGGCAAAATACAACGTATAGTTATTGGAAATTCAATCAATGGGAAAAGAAATACCCACCTATTAAGATTGTTTCTGCTTTATTAGCTAGAAATTCTGGCTCTGGGTCCCTAGTTGGGTTGCACTCAATTAAATTCCAGGATCTTAAAAACACAACAACGTAAATGAATCTCAGCAAGCAAGGGTTGAAAATGATGAACTGAGAAATGCACAGATAACCACAAGGCAGCATTAATATCATTATTGAAAGGTTAGCTGCTCAGGAAATCGACAAGGTGCCAAGAGGGCACTCACAGTGCCTCCCAAGAAATGAGAGCAGAGAAGAAACGAGGCTGAACAGAGCAAAGCCTTTGTTGACATTTTCAAAAGCTGACTTTATACAGGCCGTATCCCTGAAGAATGGAAAATGGCAATATAAGGAACCAGTAACACTAGAAAATTGCAGGCCAGTAAGTTCACCACCAGTCACAGGGAAGCATTTGAAAGGTTTTAGAGGATCAAGAGGGGGCATCACCTCTACTCTTCCAAGGTCAGCCCTGGGCTGAGAGAAGGTAACACTGTTACAGGAAAAGCACTCCTGTCTCCCTGACTTTGGGAATTCTCAGGGAATAGCTGTGTTGTATTATGGAAAGAGGCAACAGAATGGATGACTTCATCACAAAATGCTCAGGAATAAGAAATCCTGAGGCCAGGTTCCAGAGTGATTCAAAAGTGAATTCTGGCATCACAGAATTCCTGTTTTCAGTCAAACCCTTTCTGTGTTATTATACACACAGATACATTTGTTTTGTACACACACAATCTTGTGTAGTGTTTCAAATGGCATATGGTGGCTTAGAACCCATCTCTATAATGTAAATGTGAGATTCAGTGATTTATCTGACTGGGACCATTGAGGCCAAGATTCTGATGAAAGCAAGCAAGAGATGACAGGTTTGACTAGGTTTGTGTGAACAATATGATAGTGTGAACAGAATGGATGAGTTTTCCTTTGACTTAAATATACCGTTTTAATTTAAAGGGAGTGTGTGTCTAAGGGAATTTACTTAATGGGGTGTTAAGTAAGAGCACTATTTTTAGAATTAGTGGATGTAGCCAAAATTAAATGAGACGTTCTAATGGAGGCAGCTGAGAAAGGAAGAACATTTTAACTGGCCCTGGGAGGGAACTTTAGCTATTTCCATTGGAGTACAAAGAGAGGACAACTCAGGACTAAAGGACATTCTAGAAGTGGAGCAGGAGAGACGGAGGGGCCTGCTATTTTAATTCAGAATGAGGAACCTGAACCAAAATGAAATGTGATAGGAATGTTTGGGACACTGCCTCTGGGAACCGTGGCAATCAGGTGAGGAGGCAGGGATGAATCTACATTCAGAGGAGATGAGGACAAGTTGGATTGTGAAATCTCTATTTAAATAATAGGTAGGAACTTGAGAGTCCGAGGGAACTCTCTGAAAGTTTGTGTAGCTGAGGACAGGCAGATTGACTTTAAATGGAGACTGAGAATGTCAGAAATGGAAATTATGACTGAACATCAGCACCTGAATGGAGTTCATAAACACCATTAGAGTAATTTGTAGAATTAAATAGTTAAGGAATGCTTTCTGCTGGATATGGTACAATAAGGTTCTCTGGATAGAGTGATGATAGTCCTTCTGTGTTTTAATTTTCACTCTTAAAGGAAAATGTGTGTGCATGTTTTAATTGACACAGAGCACATGGAATTTACTTCTGTTTCCAATTTGTATAGTCTATTCCATACTATTGTATCTCATTACAGTACATGTTTTGCTCTCGAACCATGTTTTGATTCAGGGACATATGTCTCCACACTCCCAAAGCTATTCTCATATCTTCAATGTAACCAACAAAAGTAAGTGAAAAGAACTGTTTCAAAATTAACTCATACGTAATATGCTTTATTAAATAGCTTTTGGTATACTTCCTGATTAGTGGTATTAGTTTATAAATTGTGTAATTGTATTCATAAAAAATATTTAGCATGCAATTAACATTATATTAGTGCAATTGATTCATGCAAATTTAGACCAGGCTTCTCAATTATTATCTTTACCTAAAACCTAGTAACCCTAGTAAAAATTATTATCACTAGTGCAAATAGGGCGAAGGTAGCACGGACTATGGGCTGCCCATGAAAATTCATTCCCTCTTCTTCTGGACACATAAGTAAGACATGGCCATGTGACTGAGCTCTAGCCAATGAGATGTAACTCAAAGTGATGCATGACATTGCAATGCCTGGCCTGTAAAACATTTCATGCGTGTCTCACATACCCTTGTCTCATTTTTGCTCACATGAATGGAGATGACCTCAAAGGAGACTCTGGAAGCCACATGTTTAAAATGGGTCTTACTTGCTTACACCATTCACAAAAACAAACTCAAAATGGATAAAGGACCTGAATGTGAGACAGGAAACCATCAAAACCCTAGAGGAGAAAGCAGGGAAAAACCTCTCTGAACTCAGCCGCAGCAATTTCTTACTTGACACATCCCCAAAGGCAAGGGAATTAAAAGCAAAAATGAACTATTGGGACCTCATCCAGATAAAAAGCTTCTGGACAGCAAAGGAAACAATCAAGAAAACTGAAAGGCAACCAACAGAATGGGAAAAGATATTTGCAAATGACATATTGGACAAAGGGCTAGTATCCAAAATCTATAAAGAGCTCACCAAACTCCACACCCGAAAAACAAATAATCCAGTGCATAAATGGGCAGAAAACATGAATAGACACTTCTCTAAAGAAGACATCCAGATGGCCAACAGGCACATCAAAAGATAATCAATGTCGCTCCTCATCACGGAAATACAAATCAAAACCACATTCAGATATCACCTCACGCCAGTCAGAGTGGCCAAAATGAACAAAACAGGAGACTATAGATGCTGGAGAGGATGTGGAGAAACGGGAACCCTCTTGCACTGTTGGTGGGAATGCAAACTGGTGCAGCTGCTCTGGAAAACAGTGTGGAGGTTCCTCAAAAAATTAAAAATAGACCTACCCTGTGACCCAGCAGTAGCACTGCTAGGAATTTACCCAAGAGATACAGGAGGACTGATGCATAGGGGCAGTT
Source organism: Puma concolor (assembly GCF_028749965.1). NCBI lineage: Eukaryota > Metazoa > Chordata > Mammalia > Carnivora > Felidae > Puma > Puma concolor. Next base: position 62,336,186 of record NC_141674.1, on the reverse strand, counting down.
GTGCCCCAATGTTAATAGCAGCACTCTCAACAATAGCAAAATTATGGAAAGAACCTAAATGTCCATCAACTGACAAATGGATAAAGAAATTGTGGTTTATATACACAATGGAATACTATGTGGCAATGAGAAAGAATGAAATATGGCCCTTTGTAGCAACGTGGATGGAACTGGAGAGTGTTGTGCTAAGTGAAATAAGTCATACAGAGAAGGACAGATTCCATATGTTTTCACTCCTATGTGGATCCTGAAAAACTTAACAGAAGACCATGGGGGAGGGGAAGGAAAAAAAATGGTTAGAGAGGGAGGGAGCCAAAACAGAAGAGACTCCTAAAAACTGAGAACTAACTGAGGGTTTATGGGGGGTGAGAGAGGGGTGGGTGGGTGATGGGTATTGGGAAGGGCACCTGTTGGGATGAGCACTGGGGGTTGTATGGAAACCAATTTGACAATAAATTTCATATTAAAAAAATAAAAAAAAAATGAAAAATAAAAAACAAATAAAAAAATGGGTCTTGAGTGACTTCATGGAAAGGTGCCACACCAACAACCTATTTATTCACATAATCAAGATACACACTTCTATTGTTTTCGGACCATTATCCATTTTTTTAGTCTATTATTGTAGCAGATAATACCCTAACAAATTCAGATTTCATCTTAGAAAACTGAATAGTTTAGTGTTTTTTTTCCCCTATTACTCAAAGCAGTAATGAAATGCACAGAGATCGCTTTAAAAATTAATCTGGAAATCTGAACTCACATTATATTTTTGGACAAAAACATTTCAGAACTACTGGTACCCCTTTAACCCTGAGGCCCTAAGTTCTAAGGCATCTATTGTAGGTAATGAATACATTTCTCGTCTATGTAACTCGGATGGTATAGCTATGTCTCATCCTTGGGAGAATTAAGAAAATTGTCCCTCAAATCATTTCCATAGGGCTTAATTCCTTCAGGATTCCAGTTGAGAAAGGCTGGAAGCCTTACAAAAACATGCAAATGTGTATGCTTATATGTGTATTGATACATAATACAAGACACAATTTATATGAGTCTTTATCCTTCTATGTGTGAATTGATTTATTATATATAGTTCTGTATTCTTCCAGAGTTTATAGTCTTGAATACTCATATCACCTGTGTGTACTGCAATTGTCCAATATCGAAACTTATACTTCTGTTTTGGCTGCCTTTGAAGATTCTACACTCCTGGGAACTTTTTAGTATTAACCATAAATTAGAAATTAGATGTTCCAGAGTACCTTAAGTATACATAGCACAACTCCTATGGAAACTGCTCGGTCTTGGGATCTACTCTATGTTGTAGGTATCATGGGCCTTTGGACTCAGTCTTTTGCATTCATTATTAAATAGATGAATGAATGAATGAATGAATGAATGAATGAATGAATGATTATACTGTACTTTGGGCAATTATTCTCAAAACATTTAGAATTCTGCTATGAATTAATTCCTCAATATTCCCACTCCACTCTGGCAGCAGAGAAGGGTGAGACTGTATGGCAAATGGTTAGTGTAATTGTCATGAGACTTGAAGGTTGTTCTCAAAGGTTGAATCACCAGGGGTGCTCTATAAAAATATGGTAACTGGGCCCCACCTCTGGAAATTCTGATGAAAGAAGCATCAGGTTTTTGTTTTTGTTTTTAAAGTTCTCCCACAGTTTCTAATGTGCAGCTGGGGTTGAGAAAACTGTTAGGACAATATTTCCCCTTCTTGTTTGATCATAAGAATTAGCTGGTAATCTTGTTTAAAAGTATGGATTCTTAGGCCCATTTTAGGACATTCTCAATCTGTGCCTTTAAAGGAGGAGTCTTTGAATTTTTGTTTTTTAATTTTTTTTAAATGTTTTAATTTACTTTGAGAGGCAGAGCACAAGTGGGGGAGGGGCAGAGAGAGGGAGACACAGAATCCAAAGCAGGCTCCAGGCTCTGAGCTGTCAGCACAGAGTCGGATGTAAGGCTCAAACTCATGAATCGCAAGATCATGACCCCAGCCGAAGTCAGACACTTAACCAACTGAGCCACCCAGGCACCCCTTGTTTTTTTTATGAGGGTCCCAGATGATGCTTATGATAGGGAAATTTGGGAAAATACTTCATTAGCTTCCAAGCTCTTCTAGAAAAAAAATGCTAAGGGCTATCATTCTCAGCTGTATCCCTAGGCATAGCACAGACTCTGGTTCATATTAAGCACTCAAGTATTCATATTAATTAATTTATTCATTCCACTTTGAAAGTGGAAATGGATGAGAAAATTTTGACAAAATTTAAAATGTCACTGTGACCGGTTTAATACTAGAGAATTACAAAGTAGAGTTATGAAGGATTTCATGAGTTTCAGTGGATTCTCTTTCATGATCTACTATAATTATTGCACTGTAATCAATTGGTTTGCATTTAGAACTTCAGAATTCTTTGCAAGGTAATATTTGCCAGTGAATATTAAACTCTACATAACCACTTATTGGGAAAATCACCAGGGAAAGGCATAGCTGAGAGTAGACTATAAGAACTAAGGAATACCACTGTACCCAACAGTTCAGTAGTTAGAAGAAACTGTTAACAATTCATTTATTCGTACTTGACTGAGTTTTTTTCAATGCAAGGCTTTTATATGTGTATTCAATTGAAAGACATATCCACACATCAGCTTAAAAACAATTATTAAACATTTTTTACCAATAATTTTTTCTCTCATGCTTTTTGAAACCTTCACAAATTTAGTTAAATGTGATCTTCAAAATTAACCTTCTTTTAGCCTTTACCAGCTTTGTCAGTTTATAGTATCTGTCATTATTCATAAGTTGGCTGTTTTTAAATTGTCATTAATTATTTTCCTTTATTGATACCCAAATAAGCTGACACTCAAAAATCAATAGTAGTCTTTCTCAGATGTAGACCTACACCCCCAACTAATTACTTGTGTTACATAAAAAGAAATATTGATATGTATGAGAATATTGTAGAGTATTTTCCATCTTCTACATATAAGGGAACAAGTGAAGGGTTAATAGCAATAGCAAATGTCATTTGTATAGTGCTTCACAGTTTACAAAATGCTTTGATATACATATCTCATGGGAGTACAATGGCTGCTCTATGAAATATCACTATTTCATTGCATACAGTGTTGTTATATATACTTATACAGGGGAAAAGACCATTCATTTGATCCATATATGTTTGCAATGATATTTTGGTTTCAATGTTAAACAATTTGGAAAATGTACTTTTCCAAGGAAACACAGAGAGCTGTTTGTATTCAGTAAAAAGGCTCAAAGCCGTTAGCTGTAAACCGTGCTTTGCAAGCTCCAATGCTGCAAAATGAATGTATAAATTGGGCCAAGTATAAGTTGGTAAGTTGGTAGGTAGTGGGGTCTACAACAAATTGTTAAGTTCATTCCTGTCTAAAGCTATATACATTTAAAAAATATTTAAGGGTGCCTGGGTGGCTCAGTTGGTTAAGCGTCTGACTTCGGCTCAGGTCATGATCTCGGTTTGTGAGTTCGAGCCCCACATCAGGCTCTGTACTGATAGCTCATAGTGTGGAGCCTGTTTCAGATTCTGTGTCTGTCTCTCTCTCTCTCTCTGCCCCTCCCTTGCTCGTGCTCTTTCTCTCTTTTTCTCTCAAAAATGAATAAATATTAAAAATTTTTAAAAAAATATTTTAACACTATAGACCAAAGGAAACATATTATATAGATTTTCTGTTCCACACGAAAAGAACATGGGTTGTAAAAGAAGAAATAAAGCAGGAACGCAGAAACACAAGGAGATGACATGAGAAATTATTTGGGTCACAGGAAACACAAAAAGCAAAGTTGGTAAATGCTGATGATGCTTATTTAGTACCATCAACCTCTGTCTCTCTGTTCTGACTTGGTTTTGCTGTTGTTCTTGGGAGAGCATAATATAATGTTAAAAATACTGTATGTTATGGATGTCACCTTGGAATTAGTTTCCTTATCAGTAAAGTGGAGATAATAATAGCTATGTTATAGAATTGTCGTGAGATTAACTGAGCATACATGAACTCCTTTCACATTGTGAGTGGTAAATAAATGGTGGGTATTATCATCATTCTAATCATCATCATTGGAAAGAACCACTTCCTTACTCATTCCTACAACTTCTCCTTAGTACATACTTAAAGATCAAAATTAACTTCCAGACCTGTATGGTGAGAAGCTTGCCAAAGGAAGGGCAGAGTTCCTTCCTCTCACTCATAAATCAACAACCACAAAACCAAAGACAGAAGTGTCCCCTTTCTGTAAGCTGATCAATAAGCTCAAACAGCCTCTTTACTTTGCACCATAAAAAAGTATGGGGAAAATTAGACTACCTAAAAGTAGCCATACTTGTACCAACTATGCCATGGCTTCCTGAAACGATATTCACCAAAACGCCCCTAGAACTTGGTTCAGTTAAAAACGCATTGATTGAACATCTCTGTGATAAAGAGAAAAGGATCTTTGCTCTTGAAGCCCTGACACACCCAGATTAGTGGGAAAAAGAAAAATGTAAACAGGTCATTTCAATACAAAAACTCAAACATGTCCGAGTTCCTCACTCTGATGGGCATCTTTCCTTTTACCTCTTTCAGTGGGACTTCAGAAGCATTGTAGACATGCAAGGGTTAGTATGCTGTGAGAACACTGAGGGAAGATACACGCCTATTCTTCAAAGTCCAGCTTTAGCCCTACATCCTCCAGGAAGCTTTCCACTCTACTTTGATCTTTGACTTACTCGAAATCCTTTGATTTCCAGTAAAATTGCCACTTAATCATTTTGGTTCCTAGTAATTTTATACCTTACATGGGAAATAAATTGTTTCCTGGGCACGTGTTCTATGTACCCAACCATAGAGTAGTAAGCCCTCTAAGCAGAAAGACTTATACTCTTTTGAGCAATATACAGTGTTATATCTGCATTAATCTGAAAAACTGAATGTTTTATTGTTGGCAGATTAAGATTAGTAAAAACTAGTTCACAAATAATAAATGCAATAGTTTGGGATTCTATTACATTGGGTGCACCTATGAAACAGTGTTTTATAAAATTTGAAGACTTTTTGGTATGATTTAAAGCATTTGAATTATTAGAAACAGAAAAAATTGTAAATATAAACATATCTGTTACACAGTAAATGTTCTATTTCTACTTTTAATCATCATTTATATTTTTGGTCCTGCTTTACAACCTGGTGGTAACAACTTGCATTTACTCACAGGGCAACAGAATACACATCCAATTGCCCCATAATTGAAGAGTTACAGCTAGACAAAACTTTCGATGATCACTCATTTGTTTTAATACCACATGCAAAATGGTTGTGATGATAAGATAACACTCCTAAAACTCACAAATCATCAGTTTATATTATGCTAACTTATCACTTAAATCTATTTCCTAAATATTTTTACTGAAACTCAAAGAAAAAAATATTTATTAACATAAAGGTTTTTAAAAGAGAGGTAAAAAAACCCCAAAAACCTAATAACAACAAAGAAATGACCTTTGTATGAAAACTAATAATTTTAAATGGATTAAATCTCACAAACATTTACTTCTAATATCTAAGATTCACTCTCATATCTAATTTATTTTATCTCCCCTATCTTTAATATGTCCTCCCTTTCATTTCCACTGCCACTAGTAAAATTCTGCTTTTCATTACTTCTCAGTTAGATTACTGCAACAACTGCTTCATCAGTTTCTTGACTTTCCCATCAAGTTGATCTTTTCCAATGATGCTAGATTAATTATTACATAACACAGTTCCAAACTTCTGATTCCTAGCTCAACCATTTGCACTGCCTACTTTCTTACAGAACAAAGTCTAAACTACCTAAAGTCTAGGATTCACTGATTTCTGTGCTATTGTTCCAATTTATCTTCCTGAATTTCTTTCCCAATCATATGCTTCCTACATTACACATATTACATACATTCATAGACACTTCATCCACTAAAGCTAAACTACTCATTGTTCCTGTATATGCCTTTAACATTCTAATCTCTATTTTCTTAATGTTTTCTCTAAGCCTAGGCTACTCTCCCAAATTCTACCCATCCTTTGGAGCCAAGTTCAAATGTCCCTTCTTTCATGAAGATGTTTCTAAATTCCTCAGAAGTAGTTAATATTCTTCTTTCTGAAATTTTATAGAATTTTAAAATGTCTCTCTTATGGAACTTGTTACTTTATACCTAAAACATACTTAGGTAAGTGTTTCTCTGCTTTACTAAAACGGTGAGAAGCCCTTGAGAATGGAGTGTATGGCAGCTTCACATCATAAGCTCTAATGGGCCAAGTATAAAGGCTTCAAACATAGTAGATCCCCAAATAGTTGTTGAACAAAAGGCTGAATGGAGTGATTACTTGTTAGTATTCTCAGAATTGTGGACTTTATACAAAAGATTATGTATGGGATCTATATGAATGTTATTGATAATCATTCAATGAAAATTATTGCCTTTGAATAATCTGACTCGTTTCATAAACTAGATCAGTGGTTGTCCAGCTCTTCTCCACAGCACCTTTGGGACTCCACAGACGTGGCCTGGGGATCTCCCTCCTGGGCAGTAGAAAATGGTAAGTGAACAGATTTCTGTACTCTGCATTCTGCCTTCAACTAAAGCTGCTACATTTTGTATATTGGCCTTCTTGTAAGACTTTGCTTAGAAAGCTTTCACTGTTTAAAAAGTTTTTTTGAGGGGCGCCTGGGTGGCTCAGTCAGTTGAGCGACCAACTTTGGCTCAGGTCCTGATCTCACGGTTTGTGAGTTCGAGCCTCGTGTTGGGCTCTGTGCTGACAGCTCAGAGCCTGGAGCGTGCTTCTGATTCTGTGTCTCCCTCTCTCTCTGCCCCACCCCACTCATGCTCTGTCTGTCTCTGTCTCAGAAATAAACATTAAAAAAAAATTTTTTTTAGAGTTTTTTTGAAATCCCTTGGGGTTTTACCCCTAGAATACTATAATTCCATATTTGTTTCAAGTCTCTGACCCACACGAAAATAACTTCACATGAAAACTAGGTAAATGAGCTGCTGTGTTTTTGGCTGAATTTACTATTAGAAAAATACCAGAATGGTAGCACAAAAGTAGGTAATTTAAATCAGGACCTCTTATAATACCTGACTTTGTATGAGACCTGCTATAATAGTCTTTGACCTAAATTTTTGATCTGACTTTATTGACTTGAGAACAAGCTAGCTGGTGAATCTTACAGACATCATTCTCTTTGTGGCCATTTCTCATAGATTTGAAAGATCCCTGAGAGGCAGTTATATAGCTTTCTATTTCTGTAAAAGACAATGACAAAACTTTCTATCACCTAGCCTTAAAGTAGCCTTTCCCCTTACCCACAAAGAAGAAAACTGATTTGCACTGTATCTTCACAGTGCTGATTTGCACTGTATCTTCAGTGAACAGACACTTAAATCTGTCTTAGACTCCCAGTTAGTTACACAATCCTATGTTCATTATTTGAGGTGGGGGGAATACCTGTTTAAGTCACGGTGTATAATTGGCTGTGTCAGGTTGTGAAGGTACTCCATACCTTTGGCAACATCTACTGCAATAATTAATTTAGACTGCAAATCAAGAATCCTAGAATTAAAAAAAAAAGATTTAGTGAGAATGAAACGGTCAAAGCCAATAACACATCTTTCTAAAAGAAATCAATGGTGTGTGTGTGATTTGTTATTCTGTGTATCTTTCAGCCTTTTTTGCTTTATTGAAGATTAAGCTAAAAATTCAAAAAAATCTGGAAAAATAGGCTTCCACATCAGAAAATGCTTAATTCTAAATCAGTTTAAATACAACCTCACATATTTAAAATATTTTACTTGAGTTTATAATATTTATAATATTATACTTAATTTTTTATAATAACATAAAATTGATTCTATTTTAATAACTGAGAAAAACCACACTCTGATTATTGTATGCATATATCTAGGAAGTGAATTAGAATTGATTGTGCAAGCCTATTCTTTTTTAACTTTAAAGCATAAATGCTTGGACCCCTGATAATTATTTTATTCTGAGCTTACATATATCTGCTTTATTGGTATGTCATATTAACTTAATTAGTGTAAGCTTCAGTTGCTAATTTAAATTCCTTGGATTTGTTATCTTCAACTGAATTCCTGTTAAGAAAGTACAGAAATATTTCTATTCATTAAAACATAATTCTTGGGCATAAATTATTAGCCATCTTTAAAATGCTACCTTTCCTAGCATTCAGAGATATCAGAAGGTAAAGGGTCACCCAAGCAGAAAGTCTCTGAGGTGTTGCAAGGATAATTCCAATGACACTTAAAAGGATAAGTCAGAACAAGAGAACCATACCTCTTCTGTTCGTGAAGGAGGGAGAATAGAGAACCCCCTGATATGTACTGGGTGACAATGGCGAACTGGCTGGGATCATTCAAGCAAGCACCCACAAATTGAATTACACATGGATGATTGAGCCGGCAGAGAATGGATACCTCTCGGCAAAACATATCCACGTCTGATTTGGAGCAGTAGGTGTTGGCTCGGTAACTGCAAATGGCAGGAGCGGGGAATCCTCAGTCAACAGATGGATCAAAACAAGGGGCTTGCCATGCATATGCTTCTTAAAGTTCACAACTCCAGTCTGATACTAAATTTTCTCATTTGCTCGCTTACCGTTTTATAGCCACTATTTTATTTCTGCACCGTCCTTTATATACTTTCCCAAAAGAACCTAAAATTGTTTAAGAGAAATGAATAAACACATATTATCTTGAGCTCTTGAAACTAACAGCAGACTAGTGTTTTCTTAGGTTACCTGAGCCGATAATCTCATGGAACTCAATTTCTGAGAGTTGAAGATGGAAATGTGAGGGTAATCCAGCCCTTAGGAGGAGGACATCTGCCTTCTCTGCAAATAGGAATTGTTATTTTCTTTTTTAAGATTAAAAAGCACACATGGATGTGTCCACATGATTTACATACATGCTTTACTTAACGAAAAATGTCATTCCCCAGTAACATCTAATTTTCCAAATACAGTTGACTCTTTGGAGATACTAAAACCTTATCACAAATGATCCCTATTCCCTGCATTAAAATCATGTTAGTTTTCTGTCTCTGTTCTCTGACCTTTGCTATCAGGGCTAAGGGTTTATTCCTAATCTGATCAATAACTAGCTTGTCTGCCTGACATGGCAACCCTGGAGTACAGTTCGTATCACATCATGATAAGGCGTTTTATCTGGTCAACCCCGGAAGCATACCACAGTAGGCTTAGCCAAATATCCATCAGCTAAATCTCAAAGGGATGCCAGTTAGATGTCAAAAAATAAGTATGTGAATCATTCAGAGGAAACATCCCAAACCAAAGATAATTTTTTAAAAAACTTCAAATTCTAAATAGTTACATATAAATTTATAGTTGAATTATATATTTAAAAAATTTTCCTGATTCAATGCTATTAATTTCTATGTGCAGCATCCACACAAGAATTTTCCAAGGTATTACTTATTTGGGGTCTTTTGAAAAATAACTTCTTTGTTCAAATTTATTTTCCTATGGCAAACCTATTACCAATTCTCCTCAAAGATATAAACATTGGTAATTTAGATTTCATTGAAAGTACAAATGTCTTTAAGAACTTGATCTTTCTTTAATACTTATGAAATTCTCACTGTTATACCTTCATGAAGCAAGATGCCATATGAAAAATAGTACGGAGGTAAGATTAACTGTGGGAAGAATGGCTTGTTGGTAATATTGTTTATGCACGCAAAATAGTCATCATGTATAATATGTGAAACAGAATAGAAAGTTATTGTATGTGAGCCAATTGTTATCCTGAGTGATAAAGTGTAACAATTGTCCCATATTGAAATACCTTTTGTCATGCTTTTAATCTTCCCCAAGGGAGATGGAAGAGACACATAGGAGCCATCTAGAAATCAAATTAGATTATAGAGTTGAAGGTAGCCATCATTTTTTTCTACACAGACATTAAACATTATAAAAAGAAGCAGGTGACAAAAGAAATTTGCTAAGAAAACCAAGTGAAAATATAGCTTTAACCCAGGTATTTCTCTGTATACTGAAACTACACAGTGAGTGTTTATTTAGAGAGAACACAAAAAGATTAAAAAACAAAAAAACAAGGTCTAGCAGACTCCAACAGATTTAATTTGTGTCTGGGTATGATATTCTCTGGCCTGCCTTAATAGATTACTAAAATGGAACATGACTGCTTTCAGCTCACCCAGGCCTTCCTAGTCATGCATAAGCCTCATAGAAACCCAGTCCAGGGAATGTTAGTTAAACCTGAAGGAACTGCAGATTGGTAAATTAGAAAAACAGCTTAAATGAAGGCTTCCTTCTGGTTTTAAGTATATTTATTTTGAGAGAAGGAGAGAGCGTGAGTGCGGCAGGGGCAGAGAGAGAGGGAGAATCTCAAGCAGGCCCTACACCATCGGCATAGAGCCAGATGCTGGACTTGATCTCACAAACCATGAAATCATAACCTGAGTCAAAAATCAAGACTTAGATGCTCAACCAACTGAACCACCCAGGTGCCCCAAGTGAAGGCTTCTTTATTTTCAGCCTCACCCAGACATAAGTTTTCTTAAAATAAAGCTAATCTGACATGCCCTCCTCTCTAACTCCGGAATATAATAGTAATAGAAACAAATGAAATAAGTCATACAGAGAAAGACAGATACCATATGTTTTCACTCTTATGTGGGTCCTGAGAAACATAACAGAAGACCATGGGGGAGGGGAAGGAAAAAAAAAGAGGTTAGAGAGGGAGGGAGTGAAACCATAAGAGACTCTTAAAAACTGAGAATGAACTGAGGGTTGATGGGGGGTTGGAGGGAGGGGGGGTGGGTGATGGGTATTGAGGAGGGCACCTGTTGGGATGAGCACCGGGTGTTGTATGGAAACCAATTTGACAATAATTTTCATTAAAAAAAAAAAAAAGATTTACCTTTGGGCACAATATTGTACTAACAACAAAAACTGAGTAAGAAAGTGATACCTCCTCCAGGCTGAGAATATTCATTACAGGGCAATTCATCCTGCGGTCTCTTATAATGCTTCAGGAGTGTGACAATCGGATCATGTCCTTCATAAAAAGACAAAAAGGACAAAGAGTCTTAACTTCTGTTTGATTTATTCAGCTCACCATATAACTCAAAAGTGACTAGAGACAGCTTGAAGCATAGGCTCTATCTTAAGAGATAATATACTGCAATAGGAATGTAGTACTTTCATTCATTCAGTCAGTCAAAATAATTCACTGAGACTCTACTACATGTGACACTCTATGTTAAGCACTATATTGGGCGGGAGATATACAAAGAACAGTGACTCTGGTTCTATCCCCAAGAAGCTTAGTGTAGTTGAATAATGATGAGAATTTTTAAATGAGGAAATATGAGGTGCTAAGGGCACCATTAAAAGGGTGAAAAGCACATATGGTAACCAGGCAAGAGGGATGAGTTTGCTTTGATTGAACATTACATTTCATTGGCAACTGCAGTATATAACATGGCCCTAAGATAATTTACATAGGTTTTTGTGACAGGAGACAGCTGGCTGGCTTGCTATCAATATTTGTACTCCCCATTCATGTAGTGATTTTGTCACTGGGAATGGCTGTCCACCCCGGGAGGTCAGTGCCCTGTCATCCCTGCATCCAGTTATGGCCTTGAGAGAAATTCTCACCAAGGGAACATGAGCAAAAGTGATGCTGCTTCCAACTCTTGGCTTTTAGAAAAAGACCTTCTCTACTCTTCCTATCTGCTTGCTGGATGCAGATGGTTGGGAGATGGGAGATGGAAGAAAGCCATCTACTGACCAGAAATGCCCACAATAGACTTTTACACAACCGAGAAATAAATTTCTACTACGTAACACCACCAAAATTAGGCAGGGGGGGGGGGTGTTATTAATTGTAATAGGTACTTATTGTGTAAGATAAAAAATGCTAAATGCTCCTCTGAGTAGACCAATGATTTTAAATAGAACTAAACTTTTTGATATTGTATTATGTTTTAACTATAAAAATAATCTACTGAAGCTAATTTATACAAGAGACAAATAAAGTCAGCCTTAAAGACCCTGCCAAAAGACTTGTGAAATGCAACAGAACTCATTGCAAAAATGGTACACTTTAGGAATTGAGAAAGCAGAAGTGCTTATCCATCACAGAGGGTTCATAGTTAACATTGATTCAGAAAACACCTAGCTAATGTATACAGCATATGCTGAGAGTTATGCCTGCTTACCAAATCCCCCTTCAAAAAGAGAAAAAGATTTTAATAGAGCATGCAAGATCATGAGATGGAGTAATTAAGATACTAACTAGCATTAAAAGCTTTTCCTGGGGCACCTGGGTGGCTCAGTTGGTTAAGCGAACGACTTCAGCTCAAGTCAGGATCTCATTGTTTGTGAGTTCAAACCAGGTGTTGTAACTCTGTGCTGGCAGCCCACAGCCTGCTTTGAATTCTCTGTCTCCCTCTTTCTGTCCCTCCCCTGCTCTCTCTCTCTCTCTCTCTCTCTCTCAAAAATAAACAAAATAAACATTAAAAAAAAAAGCTTTTCCAAATGTAATATCCCAACACCAGCTTCTTCAAGAAAAACAACATTGTGATGACGATTAATAAAATTTGTAGCAAAACTTAAATCTACCGAGTTAACAACTGGTGTTCATTTTCTTATCCGCAGATTTCAATTTATGACTGGTAGATCTATAATTTTCTCAAATCACAGACATAGGTTATGACAAAATAATGAGGAGCCAGTCCTATTCACACTTTTTCTTTGGATTCTCCCATGATCACAATCAGGGAAACCTCAGAACCCGAATGGCATTAGCCAATAGGCAAATTTCTAAAGAGACTAGTAGGCAGAAGGAACAGATAATGTAAAGTTCCAAGATGGGAGCAAATGTGACACCTTCAGAAATGAAAGAAGGCCAGTGTGGCCAGAGCATCACAGGCAAGGATGAGAGTGGTTCCAGACTAGGCTGGAGAAACAGATGAGTGCACATCACGTCAGGTAGTGCTTCACAAACTTTTTAGTGTGTTTAAGCATCACTTGGAGAGCATGTTAAACCACAGATTCCTGAGCCCTGCCCCCAGAGATTCTGACTGAAAGGTCTACAGTGGGACCTGAGAGTTGCTTTTCTGACAAAGTCCCAAGTGATGCTGATTAGGAGTCCACACTTTGATGCTACTGATGTGGAGTTTTGGATTTTACGACAGAGTTTGGATTTTAATGTAGGTGAAATGGGGAACACTTGAGGATTTTTTTTAACGTTTATTTATTTATTTTGAGTGAGAGAGAATGTAAGCGAGTGAGCAGGGGTGGAGCAGAGAGAGAGAGGGAGAGAGAGAATCCCAAGCAGGCTCCACTCACCAGGAGTCTGATGTGGGGCTCCATCTCACGACTGTGAGATAATGACCCGAGCCGAAATCAAGGGTCTGATGCTTAACTGACTGAGCCACCTATGTGCCCCTGAAGGATTTTAATTAGTAGAAGGACATGACTTGTTTTACCTTTTAAAAAAGGTCCTTATTTACAAGTTAGAACTATGATACACCCTCGTAAGGTTGTTGTAAAGATTGAGATAATGCATGTGACAGGCCTAACAATTTTAAGATATAAATATGCCTCTCAGATCTTTTCACTGCTTTTTGCCTTACTGTTTAGCCCCAAGAATTGTAAATGAACTTGGAAACTCCTTTATGGAACTTCAGATAAATTTTCTAAACATCAATATATTCCATTTCTATTGCTGCTATTGTTAATTACTGCAAACTTCGTGGCTTAAACAACACAACTGTATTATTCTCTAGCTCTGGTAGTCAGGAGTCCGACATAGCTCTCAATGGGCTAAAGCAAGGTGTTGGCAAGCTTCATTCCTTTCTAGAGGCTCTTGAGGAAGGTCAATTTTGTTGCTTTTTCCAGCCTTGAAAGACCACTGACATTCCTTGGCTGTGGCCCCCCTTTTAGATTTTCAAAGCTAGCAATGGCTGGCTGAATCATTCTCACTCCACATCACTCTGACCTCTGCTTCTGCCTCCCTCTTCTGCATTTAAGGACCCCTGCTATTACACAGAGCTCACTGGGATAATCCAGGATAGTCTTTCTCTAAAAGTCAGCTAATTAGCAGCCTTAATTCCCCTTTCCCATGTAAGGCAGCATACTCATAAACTTCAGGAAATAGGCCCTGGACAGTTTTGGGGGGCATTACGCTGCCACCACCCCCAGTACGATTAAAATTTCAGTGTGCTCTGTTTGCGCGTTGGTACTGCTTCCTGTTGTGCACCTCCCTTTCTTTCCCAGGGCTGATGGTCATTTTAATCTCAAGATAGAAGTAGCACAACCAACAAAAAGTTATCTGGAATTAAAATTCCCCTTCATCTGTCCTGCTGCTAGATTCATAGGTTCTGAGGTTTGTCTGCTCCTGTCTATGCTTTCTGCCCCCACTTTAATAGGACCTGTGTTGCTTTAAGTTGTTCTTTTACCTAATTTGGTCTTTAAGTGTTTGGGACCAAGAAAAACAAAAAAACAAAACAAAACAAAACAAATTATCTTATTTCTGTTTTTCCTTTGGGAAAAATAAAACAACCTAAACCCCAAGCATTTACCCAAGCATAACAAAGCTTAATTCACAAAGCCCACATCCCTGCCTGTCTCAGCCTCTCTGTTGGACTGACTGTGGCTGACAGCAGAGAGGGAGAGGGCCTCCTGCTTTCCCTAGTGAAGCAGAAAGCCGCATCTTGAATCCTGACCGTCTGTGTAAGTCCGTGATCACACCCTTGATGTTACCTTTCATTTCAACAGCTCTCTTGGCTCCACTTGCTCTGAGCAGTTTTAATTTCCTGCCAGCACAGTGGCACAATTTGCTGGCATTTTCTTTGGGATGCTTTTCATCAAGAGCCTAATGAGTGCCTGGGTTCTGGCTGATGATAAGCACGAGGCTGCCAGGGAAATGCCAAGAGGCCCCTTGGCTCTGGAAGGCATCTCCGCCTGATTTCCCACCTCCTGCTAACTATGGGCTGAGGCGCACATGTATGGGAAATTCTCCACTGCTATCACTGCTCTGACAAACTACCAAAGTGTATGCAAAGAAACCTGAAAACCACTAGGGCCCAGCTCCCTGATACTTGGGCACAAGGAGTTAAGTAGAAAAATGCCTTGATGGAACTCACTAAATGGACTTGTTAAGGCAAACTCCTGATAATGGATATACCCAGATAACCAAGGCACACTAATGGAACACGTCCAGAGATAATCAAACTTCCACTAATTAAATAAAATGTTTTCCCATATCTAAGAATTTACTATCTACATCCAAGTATTTTACCCAAAACAGGAGGTTGCTATGTTATTAGCCTAACGCAGTTATAATAATGCTTTGCACATTCGGAGGATTACTCATTGGAGCCCATGAAGGTTTTTGCCAGCTTGGAGTGTCTTTCATATCTTGCGCCCCACTCTTCCAGTCTGTCTGTACCATTCAAATTCCATGTTTTCCCTTTAATTCATCTCCTGTTGCTTTCCTTATACTTGGGAGCTATTTCCCCCAACCGCAAATTGCTTTGCTTTCAGCTTTCTGAATATCTGTATCTTAAAATCCAGGTTGTTGTGTAAGGCTACACGTCCATTCAAAGGGCTGTTACATAGACAGTTCACTATGTATGTCATGGTATGTAACAGAGGGTTCCTAATTATTCAAGAAGGAAAAGGACCCATCTTATTATATCCCTATAAAGTTGTGTCTCCACCCCCACCACTTCGTCTTAGGAATAACAGATGCTGTTTATTGCTATGAAAAATTATTTTAAGTACTATGTCTGAAGAGTAACTGTAAACGACACTGGTACTAAGATCTCCTCCCAGGTGTTGTGACTCTGAAGCCCCCTGGGTCTGAGGTGGAGAACATAGGGATTGGGTCTTGATTACATAAGCTAAGGAATTCTTATTGACTTCACATGTCCAAAATGCCCAGGTGATCAAAGGAGCAGTCTCAGCCTTTCTTTGGACTGCCTCAAAGAAGAAAACTTTCACAGTAATGGTATAGATGAGACTTTGCTCAATTTTGTTATCTCCCCTTGCCTGCATGTTAAAAACTCATCTTCCAAAAGCATTGAAAAGTGGGACCAGAGGATGGCTCCTGATGTTTGTTTTTCCTCCTGCCAGTTCTGGTCTAGACACTGTCATTTAAATTAGAGGCAAGAAAAATTCAAGATTTGCTACACCATCTCATCACTTAAATCTGAAAGATGCTTTCATAAGAAAGGGTACACACATCCTTTTCTCTCCATATTCTTGTCCCTTAATCACCAGGCTCAAACAAGAATGCTGTCAGTCCTTCTTCACTTTGAGATAACAATCCACAATCATGAATGCTTTTGCCAAAAGAACACTATATAAACCAAGTCACTTAGCATTCTTCTTTCCTCCTTTTCTCTTCTTCTTATTTGGCTTTTTCCTGCCTTCTTTTTCCTTCTATAGATATTTATTGGGCATCCATTAAATACCAGCTCAAGTAACATCTTCCCAGGGAAGCGCACCATGACTTCTCAGTCTTAAATAGTGTCCTAAACTTTTTACTCACTGTTGTGTTTCCTTTTAATTTTATTCATAGGACTTATTATCTGATAGTTTCTATTTGTTTTCTTGCTTATGACCTGTCTCTTCTGCTAGAAATACAAACTTCCTAAGAGTAAGGGAATACTGTCTAACTCACTGTTTCACCTCAGTTCCTAGCACAGTGTCTATCACATATTAAGTATGTAATATATTTTTTTGAATAAATTAATGGAACTGGGTATGAGAGATTAATGTTGAAATATAAATGTCCTTAATCTTGTAATAAACAATTTCTAGTAGAAAAGAGAAAAATTAATTATATAAATGATGACTCAAATTTTATTTGGCCAAGTTCTAGGAAGGAAAAGGTAGCAAATGCTGTGAATGTGCATAGCAGTGTTATTTCACAGTAGGCTAGAGGATTCAGGAAAGAGTTCCTTGAGCAACTGTCTTTTAAGCTGAACTTGAAAGATGAACATGAGTTGATTACGCAAAAGGGGAGGAGAACAGTGTTAGAGACAGAGAGAAAATTTTCACAATTCCAATGCATAGGAATAGGAGATTTACTTAGAGCACACTTTAAAATCATCTGCCTATTAAAATTTAAGCACAGGTAATAAGAAACCCACAATAAAGAAATATCTACATAGACAACAGAATAGTGGTAAGTGGTATTCTTGAAAACATCAACTATATTATGACAAACCAGATGCTATTTAGTGACACATAGAACAGAACGTTATGACTGAAATATCTGCTTATTCTCTAATCCACTTCAAAAAACATGTATTGAGCACCTATTAGGAATCAGTCATTGAATTAGCTTTTTGGAAGACAAAAAATAATATCTCAAATGTTTGCTCTCAAAAAGTTTATAATTTGTCATATGTAGAATTTAAGAAACAAAACAGATGAAGATAGGTGAAGGGAAGGAAAAGTAAAATAAGGTAAAAACAGAGAGAGAGAAAACCACAAGAGACTTTTAATGATAGAGAACAAACTGAGAGTTGATGGAGGGGAGAGGGCTGGGAGATGGGCTAAATGGGTAATGGGTTTTAAGGAGTTGTTGTGATGAGCCCTGGGTGTTATATGTAAGTGATGAATCTCTACATTCTACTCCTGAAACCAATACTAAACTATATGCTATATGTTAACTAGCTTGAATTTAAATAAAATCTTGGAAAAACAACAAAAAAGTTTCCAGCTGACAATAAAATAAAGGTTTATAATTTGGTAAGGGACACTGTTTCAATATGAAGTGGAAATATAGAAATAGAGATGCACATATGGTTTAATAAAACATAATGAAAGGACATGTATGCTAGCCTGGAATGTCAGGGAAGACTTTCAGGAAGAGAGGATCTGTAAACTGACTTTTGAAAGTTAGGTAGAAATGAGAAATTGAAAGCGTGGAGTAGGGTAGAGAGGATGGGGAGGGTGTAGAGATAGGACTGTATGAGAAAAGGCTTGGAAACATGGAACAACATGGTATATATGGGAAGAACAAGTATTTTGTATTACTATCACGTGAATACATACTGTCTTACAGAGTAATTGTGTACACATGGTGAGTTAATGCATATGAAATATTTTGAATATGCCTGGCACAGAGTGAACCTTGAGTCAATGTTAGTGATGCAGTGAATGTAACGATGATTGCGGCATGTGGGGTCACACATGTGAGAGGAGTGACTGGACATGAGGTTTGAGAGATAGGAGGGCACAGGGCATGGGCACAGGATTTGCCATGAAAATACACTGGAACTTTTACTATAGGTAATAATGGGTTACTGAAAGATTTTAAGCTGGGGAATGCTATGGCCCTGTTTACACCTTGAATACTTCTTTAAGACTATAGTTAAAAAATGGAATCAAAGATGCTGAAGACAGAAAGAAAGAAAGAAAGAAAGAAAGAAAGAAAGAAAGAAAGACAGAAAGAAAGAAAGAAAGAAAGAAAGAAAGAAAGAAAGAAAGAAGGAGTTATGAGGCTATTAAAATGGATCAGAAGAAAGATGATAAGGTTATGAACTAAAACAATGACAGTAAAAATAAAGAAGAAAGGATGGATTAAAATGTACCTATGAAATAAAATGATGAGAATTTTTGATTGAATGGATATGAAGAAAGGCAGATTGAGGGAGAAAAAGTCGTCAAACATCAATCCAGATTTCTGACTTTAGTGACTGAGTGGATGGTGGTGCCATTAATGACAGAATGAATAAGAGATATGGTAGGAAAACTGACTGATGAGGACAAAAAAGATATTAAGTTCAATTTTGGACTTGCTGAGTTTTGCATACTTCTCAGATATCCAGGTAAAAAGACCCAGTATGTTAGTTGGTATGCTGGTTTGAAAACATGGCTACAAATCCTCTGACACTTGTCCATGACTGAGGGGGAAACCCAGCTATACTAAGGGGACTTGCAAATTTGTGCTAAAGTTTTAGAGTATTGTTTTAAAATATATCTTCATGCAACCATACAAATTAGAATAATGCTTTTAAGTTACTTTTTAAATATTTTGATTAGTGATTTTCAAAACCTCCTTGATCTTGCTTTAGTCCTGAGGTTTTAAGATAAATGGTATTGCTTGATTCATAAATAAATATAAACACAACAAAACAACACATGTGTTTATATATTCCAGGTTTGTCTAGTAGTGTTTGGCAGGGATATAAACCCTTCAATGATTCTAATATGTCAATATGTCATATTTCTTACTGGACACTAAAACATGTTGTAAATTAGGAAAGACTATGAGATTTGGGGGTTATATGAAGTTTGACTGAATCTTTGTTATACATATAATAATAACAAATATCATTATTTTTATTGAGAATCTGCTATGTTCCCGACACTTAGATGTTATCCCAAAACTTCAGAATTCTGTAAAGTGGTCATTAATTTACTCATTTTAAATTTGAAGATTAAGACTTAGAGATGGTTAAATGACTTGCCCAAAGTCATTAAATACTAAGGATGGAATTTGGACTTAGATCTATCTGATTCTAGAGCAAGGTGGTAAGAGCTTGAAATCTGCCATAAGACAGAACTCTGTTTGGTACCAGCTATCCACTTAAGAGCTGTGTGGTTTGGGCAATTGTGACTTAACAGCTCTAAGTCTCAAACTTTTAAACTATAATAGAAAGGTAATCCCAATTTAAAGGGTTATCTTGATAATTTAATTATGCATGCATGTATATGCTTGTGTAATAGGCATGTAATGAATGGAAGTTCTCTTCTACTATCCATTTTAGTATATGCAGCTTTTTACATAGTTATTATGTTTCAAAAAATATTTCAGTGTGCTATCCCCCTACAAAAATGAAAGTTCTGACCATTCTAACGAGAGTTGATATTATTCTATTTATTTATTTTTAAAAGAGAAAGTAACTAAACATGTAGAAAGGTAACCAGTATGCATAAAATGAACACAGAGTTTGAAATACCATCTAAATCTTTTGTTTCTTCCTTCTTCTACCCCACCCATAATTTACTCTAGCACACTAAACTAAGTAACTAAACTCCAAATAAGTAAGAATTCAATATAGAAGAAACTTGGGAACTTATAACCCACTGATGAAGATTTATCAAAAAACCTAATGAATCTACTCTTCCTTCAACTCCTCCCCACTCTTTTCTTTTAGTTATTTTTTTTTTACTGGCTGAAAACTGTAGAAACTCACAACTGTAAGACTTTATTACTTTTAGAGGATACACGATAGTACGTTTACTATAAATAATTCACACCATACTACACTTGTCAAAAGGAATGAACAAAGTATATATCATGGTACAGGAGCCTTGATTTTTATTGTTTTTGCTCACTTACTCACTAATTCTCCAACTGCAGCTCCCTGTCACTGTGAATTAGAGTGGTTCTGATGTATACAAATATTGTATTCTGTGTAATTAGATATTGGGATAGGAGCCTCTGTAAATTACTTTAACTGGTGTCAGTACTGAAGCAAATAAGAAGTTTTTAGTTCTGTTTCTAGTTTGGGTTATTTTCTGACCCTAAACAGCCTGACATAAAGAAGTGCTTTTCTTTGTCAAAGGCAGCCTTTTCAAATCTAACTGCCAGACACACTATTGAGCTATGTGTTCAATTCTAATTGGCTGAGATCTTTTCAATTCGGCAGTTTCATCTTTAATGCAATGGATGTAAGATTATGTGTAGGTCTTTTCAATGGGTTTTCCATACTGGTGATTAGGGCAGAGGATTTGAACATAAGCAGGCTGCTGGCTATTTCTTCTGGCCAATTTAAATTGATTCATACAAGTCCTTTGTACCCCAGGGAAAGGGCAGAACAAATCCAAGTGAGTGAGACAGCTATCACTACTGTTAGATGGAATAGTAGAAAAGAAGGGAGGGTGGCAGGCTAGAGGAGGGGAAACACTCTAAATATTGTAAAATTAGAGCTCTGAGCAGTCTAGCAGAGAAATATTGCAACTTAACCAGTAGGCTTCTGTGTAGAATCAAGTTCACAGGGAAAATTATTTCCAAGATTGATTTTGATATCTTTAGGTTAAAAGGGCTATGTAAATGGAAACAGTTCTTCATATCTGATTCCACAGGGACCCATAGTGAGTGAACTCTTTTCTGAATTTCCAAAAGAGAGTTTATAACTCTTACAAAACTCCAAAGCACCCCTGAAATGAATTTGCTATGTCAGAATAGCAGAGGGTAAGGTAAAAATTTTGTTGGTGTCAGGTAAAAAATTTTTCTTAGAAAAGATCGGTGCTGTTGCAAAAAACTCCCAATTTTCTACTAAGAGGGTAGACTAGGATGAGCTATTCAAATTGGATGCATCCAAAGAGTACTCCTTTTCAAGAGAGACCCTGGTTATAAAGCTCCCTTCGGGTTTATCTCTCCCAGGAGAGAATAAGGTACGGGGTAAACCACGATGCGACCATTTATATAACATCTCTATCCTATGAAGAAGGAACTTCAAGTGAAGCCTTAGTGTTTTCTCAACTCCATCTCCAAGTTTCTCAGGAAAATCCTTAGTCTGCTATATCGGTCAATTTGGTGACTCCCTACCTAAGGGAGAAAGGAATCCATTTCTTTATCCAAAGGAAACAGGGACAGTGCACTGTTGACAATATTTTAACAAGGTCATTTCAATCTTTCCTGAACACACAAAAACAATCCAACATTTTTCTACCAAGAGAAAATAGCAACAATTTTCATTTTGTTGGTTTTGACTTGTTCTGCTCTAGAACATATGCAAAACACCCATCTGTCTCCTGAGCACTAACATTCAGTTTGTTAAAATTCATAGTAATAATGAAATGGAACACCGATGCCTATCACATTAGTTGAACAAATAAGGGTGACAAGTATGGCATATGTTGCAGAGACCAGTGGGTAAATCCTCTATGCTAAAAGATTTTTGTTGTTGTCATTCAATACGAAATGTTGGGAACTTACACAATGATTCATTGTTTCTTAAAATGTGGAAGTCCACAAAAACTAAAACTAAAACCAGTTTTCAACTATCACTCTCAATCAACTAAAAACAAACAAAGCCAACCCCTGTGAAGAGTTACCTACAGCAGCTATATCTGAGCTGTCTTCCGGAAGACTAATGCTTTGTAAACAGTCTTTTTTCTGAAACTCAAGTTTCTTGAGAGACACTGTCTGAGAATCACTTGAATAAATGCAATGTGTTGAGTAACTAGAACTTAGTAAGGCCTCCTAAGGCTTCAGAATATGTAGGATTTTCAAAGAGATACTCAAATACAGACTACCAGGAATTTATTTTATACAAATTACAAGGTCATTATAACTAACAGAAATGCATTCAGAAATTCATCAAAAGTCATGTATGTGAATGCTAATAGCAAAAGTATTCCTAATAGTCTCTAACTGAAAATTATCCAGGTGACCCTAAGCAATAGAATGAATAGTGATATAACAAAACATTATAACAAGAATTAACAATATACAACTGCCTGCAATAATATGAGTGAATCTCACAAATTGTTGGTCAAAAGAAGTCAGACCAAAAAATGTACATACCATAATGTTCCATTTATAAAGTACAGAAAAAGGCAAAGCTAATTTATGCCCCAAGAAGGCAGTGGTACCCTCTCTGGGGAACGACTGGAAAAGAATGTAAGTGGATATTTCAAGTGCTGGCTATGTACAGTTTCTTCATCTGGATACCGGGTACTGGATGTGAGTTCAGTTTGTGAAAATTCATCGAGCTATAATGTGAAAATTTGTGCGTGTGCACGCAAACACACATGTATATTTGCACTATACCCAAATAAAAAGTATAAAACATAACAGGCCTACATCTAACTCATTTCTTACTATACCATGTCTGTTCACTTTTCTCTATTAAAGTAACTCCGATAATCATTTTTTCACTAGCAGTCTTCAGATTCATACTTTTCTTTCTATGTGCTTACAACAACTCCCCATTTCTATCAATGAAACCCCATCTCTCTTTTAATTAATAGAATCTAATGTCCTATTTCAGGCAGAAAACCTTTTAGGTCAAATTGGTAGCCTGAGAAATCTTCAAGTTTAGCAATTTCTCATTTTTAGTATGGACTTCTACTAGCATTTAAAAAGATAAGAACACTTCTTTATGTGCTTTAAACATCCTAATAAGACAGCAAAGGTGGGCACCAAAGTTTGATATATTTTAGGTATTTAGTTGTAACCCTCTGAGTTCAATGATGATGTATATCATTCCATTTCACCTGAATATTTATTTATTTATTCATTCATTCATTCATTCACCTGGAAATTTAAACTCCATAGGAGAGTATGTATATAAGCAAACCTTGCTTATGAGGTACATATACATCATTAAGCAATGACAAAGAGGTTGCTCCATTGTTGATTATTTCTAGTTTCCTCTCCCTTTAAATGAAGAATTAATTTTTGTCATCTTTATTTATGAACTACTGCTATTACTACTGTTACAATTACTGAAATACCAATTCTTAGTACTTACTATGTGCTAGCCAGTGTTGTAATCAATTTGCCTACATCCTCTCATTTAATCTGTACAGTCTTGTGAAGGAGAAGTTGTGATAATTCCCCTTTTTGTTTCAGATGAAGAAAGTGAATGTCAGCAAGAATAGGTGACTTGTCCAAGATCAAAGAACATGGTTTGATGTAAACCCAGGTGTTCTCACATCAGAGCCCAAAGTTTCATCATTTTGAGCTGAAGTAAGTTTATATGTATTCACTAATCGTTGGCTCCCTTACTTTTTCTAGATCAGTCATTGTCAGCAAGGTTAGATGTAATAAATATTCCTTTCCTTTGTATTTATTTCATCAAAAGAAATTTGAATTCACATAAAAATTCCCATATATAAAAGATACAGTGTAGTTCTAGGTCTACTCTAAGAAAGTAACTATTGTTACATATCACAATTTTATTTCTACAATACCTAAGAATTTTATAGCTCATTCTCTTTTTAAAGTGCCAGTACCAAGAGTCCCTTCAGCTCACCTGCAGCCCAGGAGTTGGCTGCCTTACTGATGGTCTATTGGACTCTTTGATCAAGTTCCCAAAGTCAAATATAATCTACAGAGGAAATCAGAGTGCACAAGTCATACAAGCAAAAGACTTGTTGATATTGACATAATCTATGCACACAGTTCAATGTATCACTACAGAGATGCAATGATGAAAAAATATACCTTTTTCATAAGCCCACATCAAACAGGTCTGCTCATCTTTTTCACCACTAGACCTGCTGGGATCACAAGCTACCAGATTCATATCAGCTCCATTATCCAGTAAGAACTGAACCAGGCGAATGTGACCATGGTAGCAAGCAGAGTGCAATCCTATAATAGAATGAAAGTATGAAAGGAGAAAAGAGGCAAACCGAACCCCAATTTTCAAAAGATAGTTATTACCACATCATAGCATTTTTGCCAGAGATATAAATCAAAGATAGATTTCTTTGATGAAAAATTAATTCTACTTATTGAACAAACATGACATACTTCAAGCAAAAGAAGTATCCTATTCTAGTTGATCTTCTGGACAGATTTCCTTATGTTTAGCACAATTTCTAGTATTTCTACATCCACTGAAATTACCAAGAACAAGTGTTAGAATCCTTTTACAAGAACAAAGACCCCAAACAAGTGTTTTTCTTGAGCAGCAAGCCAGGCTAAGGCAGTGGGGTCAGTCTCTCCTGGTACAGATCATAATAGATACATCAACTGTAGATAATTTAGCACAATAATGAAACTGACCAAAAGTCAGTCTGCTTTTTATTATCACCATGCACCATCAATTCCAAATGATGTCATTGATAAAATATCCCTCCTCATTAGGGTTGACCACTCCCTCTTTTCCCTTCCCTCTTGAGCATCCCACTATTCTTAAGTATTGATATACATCAAAAACTGGTTATGTTTCACTAATGCCTTACCTGTGTGCCCATCTCTTCCTTGGTGGTTGATGCTTATAACATTCTGGTCAAGAAGAAATTTAACCAGGTCAATGCTCTTACCATAGGTACAAGCACTGCAAAAATACAACATAAAGAAAACAAAAGACTTCTGTTATGGGTTGAATTGTGTGCCCCACAAATTAGTATGTTATAACTTACAACCATTATATCTTCACAGTGTAACTGTATTTAAAGGGGTACAATTTAAAGAGGTATTTAAGTTAAAATGGAATCATTAGGGTGGGCCCTAATCCAATATTACTGCTGTTCTGATAAGAAAGGAAGAATAGGACACAGATGACACAGACCGAGGGACAATCATGAAAAGGCATAAGAAGAATATGACCATCTACAAGCCAAGGAGAGGTGTCTGAGAAGAAACCAAATCCACTGACATCTTGATCTTGTACCTCCAACCTCAAGAATTGTGAGAAAATAAATTTCTGGTGTTCAAGCCACCCAGTGTGTTGTATTTTATTATGGCAACCCTAGAACATGAATACAGTCCTGATTCACCAGGCTATTCCAGATGCTAGTGTGTATACAAGAGTGTTAAAGAGACAAAGAAGGGAGAACAAGGAAAGGAGAGAGAAGGAAGTGATAAAAAACAAGCACATATGGCAATAAAATCCTGAGATTCCCAAATCTGGGCCTTCGAGATAAGAAGTTGAATAAAACTTCTAGTGTACTATTATTAAATATTTCCTATGATACTCTTTTTCATAAAAGGAGGAAAAATATTGCAAGTTTCTTTCAGTTTTACCTATAGGTCCTAGGCATTCTGCAGGACAACTGAATGGGGGCACTTAGAAGGGTCCAGAGAGATTTAGGTGACAACTTGGACTTGTGATTGGCATCTGAAGTGGGGGGTGGGCAGTTTTGTGGGCCTGAGCCCTTAACCTGTGGGATCTGACACTAATTCCAGGTAGATAGTATCAGAATTAAATTGAATTATAGGACGCACACTTGGTGTTGGCAGAAGATTTGGAGAACTGCTTGGTGTGGGAACAACTCACACATGGCTAGGATCCTGTATTTTGAAGTGAAGTATTGAGTGTTTTTTCCTTCCAGACTCAGTTCTAGAAGAGGTAGTTCTCTGGATCTTACTATTTCCTCTTTCTGAGATGACCTTGCCCAAATCCCTATTCTTTAATTAAATATCATTATTTTCTTCAAAGAAATACATTATTCATCTAGCCGAACTGTTAGTCCATCTATGAAGACTTCTTATGAACCAAAGGCCAAGTTCATTGCTATCTCCACTGTGTCCTTGTCATTTCAGTCTTATGGCACTTATCACATTGCATTATGGTAATGGACACACCTCTGATTACCTTGATATCTTACAAAAGAGTTCCTTTAAGGAGGGAAGGGTCGGTGTCATCTTTAAGTTTTTACCAGTGCCAATACAAGGCAGGTCCTTAATAAGTCTTTCTCGAATAATTGAATGGATAAAAAGCTGCCACTCAGTGCAAAAGATCTAAGCACCATTAATTATTCACATTATAAGTAGGATCCATAACACTACACTTTTAATGTTCCATTGTCTGAACTGTCTCATTGTTTCTTTTCAAAGCGACCATTTACAGGAATTGATGAGTTCCGAATATATACATACATGTGTATACATATGTATTACATGTGTATGTGTGTGTGTGTATATATATATATATATATATATATACACACACACATATGAAAACAATAACAAAATGTATTGAATGCTTTCTACTGAGTGCAAAGCACTGTGATTTTTACATAGAAAAACTTCAGAACCAGAGTGAACTCCTCATGTAAAGGGAAAGTTTCTTTTATAAATATGTGCTTAAAGTGAATAGAATAAAAATATTAATATGTTATTCGTAGTAGCCACAGGGTTATACAAAATAAAACGATTCGATACATACTTTTAACTCACTTCACTGAACTTGTCATAGAGACTCTAGAGGTGGCAATCATCCTTTGATTATAGTCGGTTCCAATTTATGTGCACAGAGTAGCAAAATGATTTGAAAACTAGCCTAAGGTGTCAGCCTTAACAAGCATGACCTAATGGGGAAAGAGGACACCAGTAACTGTACATATCAGTTCTGCCAATTATCCCTTTGACCAATTTTGACTGAAAGCATGGTCCAAAGAGTTCTTGCATCTGTTCTGTTACAGAACATGCAGAACACAGACATAATATTTTGGTATTAGAACATGAAGACATATAAAAAGCACAGAATTTGGAATCGGGTAGGTATTTAATACATGATTTTCTAGTCATAATATTCTCTGGCAGATACTTACCCTCTCTGAGCCTCAACTTTCTTGTCTGTCAAAAAGGGATAATAAAACCTACTTCATAAAAGGTTATGAGGATTAAATGAGAATAATGGGTGCAAATCATCTGACATATACTCAGCACTCCATAAATAGTTTTTCTCACCTCCCTTTTGGCTGGACTTTTTGTATGATAAGATAAATCTGAATATCCAAGCAATATTGGATAGGGTGATGCCTTATCAGGAAGCACAAGCTTAATATTAATTCCATATGAAAAAAAAGTCTCCTCATTTCTATTAGTCACCAGTGCAATACAAACACTATGTAAATAACATAGTAGTCTTAAATATATTTTTTAGAGGTTGCAAACTAGCCAAGAAATCTGTAATGTGTATGTAAATGATTTTATATTCAAGGTGTATTAAATTCAAAGTATTGTGTTATTTTTATAACAAAAGTAGCGCATTGTTAAAAACGAGCATATCAATTTTTATAAAACATCTGCCTCACTTTTGGATATTTTAGGGAGCTATGGATCTTATTTTTAGCAATCTTTTCCCTCCTTTTCTAGAGCACATTGTAGAGGACTCTCATGCATTCCTAGAAAGGAGTTAATGCCTTCTTAGGTATCTCAGTGGCCACCGCGACTAGGCTTTTACAGGCTGACAGATGGATGTCTTAGATAGGTAGATACATTTGCACATAAGGTTTAAGTGGTAAGGAAAAAAGTGTCACATTTGATGCTGATGAATTCTGGTAATGAGATTCTTGTCGGAGGAGGATTATGGGCATTGCCCCTTTTGGCAGCTTTCCGCTGAGTGAAGTGGAATAGAAGCAATATGCTTACAGATGTTGATATGCCTGTTGCCTTGGCAACATCAGTCCCTGTCTTTGTGGCTGCTGCCAGGAATGCAGCATCTGGCTCTGGCCCCATCTGTTGTACTGACTGCAGCATCTGCCTCTACCTTTTCTTCTGTGCATCTAGCTTGGGCTCCTTGTCCTCTGCCCACCCTCTGCTCTTGCTCTCTGATTGCAACATCTGCCACTCTCCATTCTTGCTTTATGTGCACAACTTCAGGTGCCAAAGTGTATCAGCCACCCTTAGTGGCTATTGCACTTAAACATTATTTTACCTGTGAAAAGGTGTTTCACTGAAGATGTTTTCTTTAGTCAGACTTTCTATCCCCGATATTTGGATGATTTCCTTGGCGACTTCAAATTTGCCATTGTAGCATGCCCTAAAATTAAAGAAAATGTTTTTATAGTAGTAAGAAAGTACAGGTAGTAGAGCTGGAGGGTGTATGGAACTATACATATTACTCACAGGTGCAAAGGGGTATCGCCATAGATATTAACAACGTGCGGCTGAACCTCGATATCGCTCTGGAGCAGGTACTTCACTATGTCATGGTGTCCAAAACGAGAACAGAAGTGCAGTGGGACATGGTCTTCATTGTCCTGAGCATTCACTGTCATCAACAAGAAAGGAAAAGTATGTTATCTGGAATCCTCTGTTTCTCAGCCTTCTTAGGTGTAGTGTCAGGGACTTTTCTAAGTGCCCGAGAGACTCCTGGAAATTACCAATTAATGATAATAATAAAGGAAATTAAGTGCAGCCAATTTAAAAAGTTATAATTCTATTCCATTGCCCACTGCCACATTAAACAGGCTTTCTTCTAGCTTCCATAAATTCTATGGAATGCATCTAATCAAATCTACCTTGCACAAATGGAATAGTTCAGGAAACTAATAAGTATCCAAAAGATCTTTGTGGTCTTATTTCCACAAGTATCTCCTTCCAAAGTGATTTTTTTCTCCTCTGTAAGATGTTAAAACTTACAGGTCCTGGCTAAAGCACCATTCCCAGAGATTTTGGGTCAGTAGGTTAGGTTGGGGTCTAGCACTGTGTATGTTTACAACGCTGTTTAGGAAATGCTGTTGTGCCAGTAACTGAGAATTATCATATGACAGAATACAAAGCCTGGCATAAAGAAAAGACAATAAGCTTTAGAGTGAGGCAGCCCGTGTTAATTATATTACCACAGTTTTTTGATATTTAGGTGTTCACTCAGTAATGGGCATCTGTCCTTCTCTTTGGCCCAGCCAGCCTCATAACCACTTTGGATATTTAGGGAATTTTCTACACTGAGAGAACTGACTAGAAGCCAAGCCCATGTTCTAGCATATGCTTTCCAAGCCTCCTTTGCAGCTAGGGCACAGGATCAGCAGATAGTGACCGTATGTCCTGGATTAGACTTCTTATCCTGGCATTATTTTTAATGGTGATCCTTTACTTTCAACAGTGTCCTGCTTTCGACACTTTCCATAGGCTCCTCCAGTTGACACATTATATAAGACTGACATCACAGCTGACCACACAGAAAAGCAGACCTAACCTATCTTGGCAATGTAGTAATGGTAGAGTAGCTCCATCCGATTTCCAGAGGCAATGATTCCAGTCACAGATTCGGTGCCTTGCAAGGTTGGTGCCAGGAGCACAGAGTGTTGGCATGTGTGCCTAGCAGGGGTGGCAATGTGTCTTTAAATGACTACTTTTGGGGTGTGATTTTGGATATTGTTCCTCACTGTAAGAATTCCAAACCTGGGTTTCCATCCTGTGCAGGGGAGACACTTTGCACTAATTTGTATCCTTTAATATATTCATTTTACGCCTAAATTAGCAAGAGTTAGTTTCCAATGCTTGCAAATAAGAACACCTGATTGATACATACTCATTCCTCAACAAGTATAAAATGATCACTGTGTGCCAAGCAGGGTGCTAAGTGTTGAAGACACTGATTTTTTATTATCAAAAACAATGGATATGATAACACTATTGTTGCAGGGATGCGAAAAAGATTAAAAGAGATCATGATGAGAAAATGTCTAACATGATTCCTGTAACATATTAGTCACTTAATAAAAATGTGTATTCTTATTTTTCACTAATTTGCCTCCTAGATGTTTGCTAAGTGTTAAGGTCAATATGCTATAAATGTATAGCATCTATACCCTCAAATAACCTGCAATCTAGTTGAACATTCAATAATTACAGGCCTGAAGTAATAACAACTGACCCAAGCTGCTAAATTCTGGATCTGCTGTAGCACAATTTTTAAAACTAAAATAACTGAATCATCTGCTTTATAGCCATTTATTGAATTTGATTACTTTGTTCATCTGTAGAAGGTATTTTATTCAAAATACAAAATAACAATCCTTAAAAAACCCATATGTTATCATTCTTATGTATCTATAATAAAAAGTATCCGTAGAATCAAAAGAATTAAAGAAAAAAATGAAAGGATAGGAAAGAAAAGAAAGGGAAGGTAATGGTTAATTTAAAAAATGTGCAAATAGTTTATTACTACTTGTTGTTATAACTAACATTTAACATTTAATGAACACAGTCCTTGTAGCTGCTTTATTTGTAAACAATGATTCTTATTTTATTGTCCTGCAGGATCTTAAGCCAAAGGGAAATCTTTAACAAAGTCGCTGAACTTCTCCTCCCATGGCCGTTATTGAAAAATAAATCTTTGAATCTTTTTTATTAATGAGTGGCTCAGAAGGACACCCTTGCTTCAGAAGAATGTTCCCGGTTATTTTGATTATCTTTCTTTTTATGCTACTTCTCCTTTGTTCACATTCTGTTGGAAGCCAGGAAAAGTCAATACCATGAGTCAATGCTTTACAACAGTAGGGAGTCCAGGGCAAGTGGAGGTCACATAAGAGTTCCTGAGGTCCAGAGGGGACATTGTAAAGCAGAGTGCAGCACAATTTTCCATTAATTCATAGTTTGCCTGTGGCCATCCCTAGCCCCACCCAACATTATTCTTCTCTAGTTGAATCAATAAACTTCAAAGTAGATTATCTACTTGGTGAATTACCAGCAGTGGCCTAGATGGTCTTCTCATCAAAGAAGAGATAAATACCAACCAAAGGAAGGAACAAGTCAGGAGATATCCAGATCAGACACAGAGTTTATATATACACATCTATATTTCTGTGTCAGTCATTGTGATCTACTTAGTTTTGTCTTGAGCCAATTTTCAGTGACCAAAAAAACCCTATATATCATTATATCTTGTCCAAGGGTAAGTGAATGTATGAATGATATTCTATTTGCTCTAATTTAGCATTTTATTGGGAGATTTAAATAAAGAAGAATTTCAACCAAAGAAGTAGATGTAAATAATTATTAGGAAAATATTTATCGCCTAGTGCTCTACTTCTGAAGAGAGCATGTGTTCAGTAAAGTCTTTTGAAAGAAAGATTAGGTAAATGGGTGGGTGGATGGGTGCTACTTCTTGCTTCTCTCTCCTTATTGATCTTAAAGATAAAATAAAAATTTCCATAGTAACCCAGCAATGTAAGTACTTCCCATTAGCTCTGTAAAACAACTCCCTAATGTATCTTAAACACATTTTAAATAACAAATCTGTGTAATAGCTCTGACAAGATATACTTTTAGAAATAAAATACTTCCTCTTACCGGCCATGCCCTAGAAATTTTTGTGATTTTATATAATATCCAGTTCCATGTGAAAGGAACTGTAGCATTTAATAGTCAGATGACAAAAAATTAATAAACTGAATTTAAAATTTTCATTAAATTAAAAAAAAATTTTTAATGTTTTATTTATTGTTGAGACAGAAAGTGACAGAGCATGACCAGGGGAGGGGCAGAGAGAGAGGGAGACACAGAATCCGAAGCAGGCTCCAGGCTCTGAGCTGTCAGCACAGAGCCCGAAGCGGGGCTTGAACTCACAAACCGGGAGATCATGACCTGAGCCGAAGTTGGAGGCTAAACTGACTGAGCCACCCAGGCGCCCATCATTAAAATTTTTTTTAATGTTTATTTATTTTTGAGAGAGAGAGAGAGAGAGAGAGAGAGCAAGCAGGGGATGGGCAGAGAGAGAGGGAGACACAGAATCTGCAGCAGGCTCCAGGCTCTGAGCTGTCAGCACATAGCCTGACACGGGGCTCTAACTCACGAACAGCGAGCTCATGACCTGAGCAGAAGTCAGAGGCTTAACTGACTGAGCCACCCAGGCACCCCCCATATTTAACTTTATTCAAATGATAAGTTGTGAGGACTCGATCACTACTTTCTTCTTATGGAGTCCAGAAACATTTTGACCTTTTCAATCTCATTCAATAAGCATTACATTTCTCCTTTTTATTTTTCATTTTCCTAAGGGGTACAAAGAAAACTAGAGACTTGAAACATATATATGACTGAATAGGTCAGCCTCCAAACATGCTAAACTGAAGAGGTTGCTTTCAGAATTACATGTTGGCTAATTTTGTAATCTGAATTTATTTTCATTTGTGACATTCTGTTACCATGGAAACATACTGTACATACCAGATTTCAAATTGTGCCCCTACTGGGGTCATTAATTTACTCTTCCTCTTATGTCCATTTACCACAGGCAAGGGCCAGATTTAAAATAAATCATCTGGAGGCTTAGCTACACTTTGGAATAAATGAACTAGCTGATAATAAATCCTGTGCAGTGTGCAGTAGCACAACAGATCTTCCGGCTTATTCTTTGCAATTGGTTGAAGTACAAAAGGGACTTAAATATCAAGTGTGTATTAGAAGGAAATAAAAATACATAAAAATCTGAGTCATGCTGTCTCTTGATATTTTAAATGATTGAGTAGAAAGCATGTAGTGCTTGTGTGAATCAGAAAGAAAGTGTTGAAAATTCTATCATATGATGCTGGTATGTAGGGGGAATACGGGTGCAATATTCATTTCAATGTCTTTTGTAAGAAAGGAACTTTGATCCTGGAGACATGCTGATCAATGATACTCATTTTGACACCACCGAGCTTTGGAGTTGCACAGAGGAATAAAAAGCTGAGGTTGGCATTGATAATAAAAGGAAAAAAGTGAGCTGTTCCTGACCCTTTGGAAGAGCGAGGCAGTTTCAAAAACACAATTATGTGTTCAGTGGTTCATACAGGTGTACCTCTGCCTATTCTAAACCAACAGAATCAAAGAGACTGCTTAAACAAGGTCTAAGGAATGGCATTCCTTGTATCCTGACAACACAGGTTATTTATGATAATGCTATAGAAGAAATACCTCCGTTATTACATACGGGCTCATAGAAAATGACACCAACTATGTTTCTCAAACTTTATAAAATAAAATAGCCCTCTTTCCAACATGGAAACTGGAAACTACCCTTGCCTCTTGCTACACTTGTCTCTGGAAGCCTTTGTGTTTTCCTTACATGTAGGTGAAAACATTGATTAGCTTTATGAACTGAATATTGATCTCAATTTTGGACCAAGGAACTGGCAGTTCTAGAGCTCTGACAACCTCGTCCTTTTGTAAATGTGCATCGTTTCTGCTGCAAAGGCCAGCAGCTCTTACAGCTGGGCTTTTAATTAGGTCTCTTGGGGGTCAATGGAAGAATGTTGGATGTGCCTGAGAGAATTTAATGACAAGATGTAACTCTAAGTGAATTTGTGTCAAAAAATAAAGTTTGTAAGGAAGAGAAAAAGTAAGAGAAAGGGATAACTTTCTTTAACACTCTACTTTTAATCAATTTTCTAAAATTCATTTTATTATTAAGAAAATTAAAAGTTGTGGGAAATTCTATTCTGTTAACCACATCCTAAAATCTTTCTGTGTATGCTAAAGCTTTTTTTCCTCCCATCCTGATCATGCTGTAATGTTGTTTCCACCATAAATAATAGTAATATCAAATATTGGGGATAAATGGGGAGCAACTGGAACTCTCATATATTGCTGTAGGAGTAAAAAATAGTACCAACACTTTGGAAAACTCTTTGAAATTTCCTAAAAAGTTAAACATGTGCATACAGAAATGCTACATACCTGCACACACACTCCCATATACATACCCAAAAGACATAAATATATATATTCACACACATACACACAAAATTGAATGAGAATGTTTCTGGCATCTACATTCATAAAAGCCAAACACTAGAAACATTCAAACATCCATTAGAAGGATGATGGATAAACAAATTGTAGAATATTCATATAATCTTTAGCAATAGAAAAGAACAAACTATGATTCATGCAACAACATGGATAAAAATTAAAATCATGTTGTCAGTCAAAAGAAGGCAGTCCATGGGGTGCCTGGGTGGCGCAGTCGGTTAAGCGTCCGACTTCAGCCAGGTCACGATCTCGCGGTCCGTGAGTTCGAGCCCCGCGTCGGGCTCTGGGCTGATGGCTCAGAGCCTGGAGCCTGTTTCCGATTCTGTGTCTCCCTCTCTCTCTGCCCCTCCCCCGTTCATGCTCTGTCTCTCTCTGTCCCAAAAAATAAATAAACGTTGAAAAAAAAAATTTAAAAAAAAAAGAAGGCAGTCCCAAATCATATGAACTTCAAGAACAGAAAAAACTAACCTATGGCAATAGAAGCCACAATATTGATTACCTTTTGTTGTTAAAGCTATTTACTAAGAAGAGAGCACAAGGGAACTTTCCAGAGTTCAATTGTCTTTTCTTTTCTTTTCTTTTTTTTTTAATCTTTATTTATTTTTGAGAGAGAGAGAGAGACAGTGTGAGTTGGGGAGGGAGGGGCCAGAGGGAGAGGGAGACACAGAATCTGATGCACGCTGACAGCACAGAGCCTAATGCAGGGCTCAAGCTCATGGACAGTAAAATCATGACCTGAGCCGAAGTTGGAGGCTTAACTGACTGAGCCACCCAGGCATGCCCCCCCCCCCCGAGTTTAATTTTCTATATTAAAATGTTCTATATCTCGATCTGGGCGGTTTTGCATGAATTTATCGATGACAAATATTCCCTTAAGTCAATATTCACTTAATTGCTATATGCAAGTTTTACCTCAATTAAGAAACATATTAGTGAAAAATAACAAAATAAGAATGATATGTCTAGAAAAAAACCTGAGTTTTCTTGAAGTATCTAATATATTAAGAATTGAACTAAAATGTATAAAAAGGATTAACATATAGATTCATTATTATATTAAAATAATAAATTATGGGGGCGCCTGGGTGGCGCAGTCGGTTAAGCGTCCGACTTCAGCCAGGTCACGATCTCGCGGTCCGTGAGTTCCAGCCCCGCGTCAGGCTCTGGGCTGATGACTCAGAGCCTGGAGCCTGTTTCCGATTCTGTGTCTCCCTCTCTCTCTGCCCCTCCCCCGTTCATGCTCTGTTTCTCTCTGTCCCAAAAATAAATAAACGTTGAAAAAAAAAATTAAAAAAAAAATAATAAATTATGATTTGTGAAACAAATTAGCATATGCAATTAATCAGCTTCAGGGTTATTCACTACTAAATAAGGAAAATGCAAGTAAAAACTATACATAAAGTAGAAGATAGCAAAAGTGTTCTAAACATATAATCTTACCATCTGCTTTGCTGCCTTCTTCCATCAAGAGTTTTGCAATATTAAAGAATCCTTTTGCAGATGCAAGGTGGAGGGGCCTATCTCCAACTTCACCACTTACATTTACATCAGCACCAAATTTCAAAAGAAGGCGGGTTACCTAAAGGATCCATTCATTTGAAATTAGTATCAAAAGTCAAACAATAAAGCAAAGCTTTCAAAAATATGGAAGAAGACATATCATTAAATACTTCTCTTAGATTATTTTTACCTGAAAATAGCAGCAAATCTTAACTAAACTGGCCTAGACAATAAGGAATTTATTATTGTATCACCTCACAAGAAGTCAAAAATTGGAGCAATTTCAAGGTTGGATCTTCAGTGTACATAAATAATCCTCTCTAAAGTCACTCATAATCTGCCCCGAACCACCTTTTCCAAAGCTGTCTTCTGGCTAAAGCCAGCAGTATTTACTTGATTCTTCATTTTCACAGCAACTCCATGCATAGGTCACTGATGGCCATCTTATTACCAGAGTTCTGGGTTCTTTTCTGAATTTATGAATAAATGGGACATAGCTGAACTATCAGCATCTTCCTCAATTAGCTGAGATCCACACCCAAAGGAAGAGAGAGAGATGGAATGTTATTCAACTTAGGAGTCTTCCAGGCATTGTTACAGGTAATTCATAGGACTTCTTTTTTTTTTTTTTTAGCATTTTATTTATTTTTGAGACAGGGAGAGACAGAGCATGAACAGGGGAGGGTCAGAGAGAGGGAAACACAGAATCTGAAACAGGCTCCAGGCTCTGAGCTGTCAGCACAGAACCCGACGCGGGGCTCGAACTCATGGACGGTGAGATCATGACCAGAGCCGAAGTCGGCCGCTTAACCGACTGAGCCACCCAGGCGCCCCTCATAGGATTTCTTTAAATTATTTATAATATCTACTTATTACTTATTATTAGTCTTAATTAATTATTATACTACTTATTATACTACTTATTTATAATAAGTAATAAGTAATATATTAAATAATAATATTACTTATTACTTATATATCTTCTTACTACTTATTATTTCCAAATAATTTCTCCAAATCTGACATTGTCTCTTCTGGGAATTGCAGAAGTCATTATAATGATCTGAAGAGGTAAATTAGAGGTAAGTTTGTGCCATCAAAATAACAGTTATGGGAGAAGCCCTCAACTGACCTGACAACTTAAGTGTTACCATAAAAGTGAATTCAAACTCCAAAACTATTTTGACTTTCTATGTGGCAGCAAACAGACATGTCTTGAACAGAAAACTGTCAAGAATATGGTACATATTTGATAGAAATTCTAGGCAAAAAAAAAAAAAAATTAGCAGTATGGGATGTAGAAAAACATCCTATTGAGTGTAGTAGGTAAAGAACAAGGGTTCTGAAGTCAGGCTTCTTTTTATTAGCTATGTCACTTTTAATAAATTATATGACCTTTCAAAACTTCAGTTTATTCATTGCTGAAATGGGAATCACAATAGTCCTACTTCATAGAGTTGTTATGAGGATTAAATAAGTTATTACATGTAAAGCACTTACAAAAGTGTCTGGTACTCATTAAATATTAGCAGAAGTGGTAGCACAAATGTGTAACATGTGTATTTTATCCATTTGTTGGCTAATGGGCAGACCAATACTTAATTCAGGAGAAATTGGAGCAGTAAAAGTTAGTCTCAAGAACTGTGCATTCCTAAGCAGATACTTCCATTTACAAAGACTCCATAAATTCTGATTATGTGACTTTATAATGGACAGCTTTAAACTATCTTTGGAATCGATTGCCTATTAAGCACTATTATTATATACCTAGGAAATATTGCTCTTGGTCCAAAACATCTACTCTTCCACTTAAAAATAAGTAAATAAACAAATGGCAAGGAACATGGAACATTAGGCACATTTATATATCGAAAGTACCATTCTCCTGTCAGCATATTTTAGCAAATGACAATAGCATCCATAAATTACTTATGTGCTGTCTTTGCACACAGAAAGTGAGTCCCTTATCATAAAAAGGCCATCCACATTTTAGCATAATTTTATAAGACTGTGACTATATATTCAGGGAAAGTAAACAAATTTAGCTTTCCATCCAACATGCATAGAAGCTCTTTATATTTCTGTGGGTGAGGAGGTTAATCACCAAAGAGGATGACTCTACAAATAATATGCATTGTGTATATCCTGTTTCTGCCTAAAGTCAGAAAAGTACGGATTTTTTTCACCATCTGGGC
This sequence comes from Puma concolor, assembly GCF_028749965.1. NCBI lineage: Eukaryota > Metazoa > Chordata > Mammalia > Carnivora > Felidae > Puma > Puma concolor. The sequence goes on along the minus strand of NC_141674.1, from coordinate 62,298,232 downwards.
TTTTAGACCCTGTACTTTCAAAAGCATTTTCAGTGCCCATCTCTCCAGTACACTCCAGTGCACTTTGAGCAGCACATCAAATGAAATGAGAAATCTTTCCTAGCTATAGGTCACGCTTCACAGGTCTGAGAGTGTCCAAGCATATGCCAGCTAGCAAAGAAATAAAGGCACAATGACTAGAAGAGCACAGAGACACAAGTAAGTTTGATTTTTAACTTGGGATCCTGAGGCAGTGCAATGGCATGACCTCTACAGAGGTAAAAAGGTATAATTTTACTCCATAATTGAGTAAGACTAGAGATGTAGAGATATAAAGTGAGGAAGAGTGAAAATGGGATGTGAAAAGAAGAGTTAAGTTTTGGTTATCCAATTACATTTGTTATTTCTGTTTTATTTGGGTCAGTTTAGTTTCCTAAGGATAGCTAATTGGCGATGTTTGAAAGTAGCACATACAAATTTTGTCTTTCAATATGTTAAGGTTAAAATCAATGGGCTTATTTTGTCCTGGGAGGTATGTCACATAGGCTTTCTTTTCTGGAGACAATTTGATTTTTAACTCATTAGGCATTAACCTCTTTAGAAAACAGTTTGACCATTCCATAAGATGTTAAACATAGTGTTAACACATGAGCCATCAACTCCACTCTTAGATGTACCCAAGAGAAATGCAAACAGATGTCCATATCAAAACTTGTACATGATGTGGCTATGGGCCAGGGGAGGGGGGAAATGGGTGAAATAGATAAAGGAGATTAAGAACATGCTTATCTTGTTGAGAACTCAGAAATGTATAGAATTGTTGAATCATCGTATCATACACCCAAAACTAACATAACACTGTATGTTAATAATATGTGAATAAAAAAAATTTGAATGTTCAAAGCACCATATTCAAAATAGCCAAAAAATGGGAAAAATACAAATATCCATCAACTGATGAATGGATAAATAAAACCTGGCATATCCATACAACAAAATAGTATGCCACACTAAAAAGCAAGGAGGTACTGGTATAACGCTATAAAGTTGATGAATCTTTTTTTTTTTTTTTTTATGTTTATCCATTTTCTGAGAGACATAGCGTGAGTGGGGGAAGTGCAGAGAGGGAAACACAGAATCAGAAGCAGGCTCCAGGCTCCAAGCCGTCAGCACAGAGCCCAACACCAGGCTCAAACTCAAAAACCGTGATATCATGACCTGAGCTGAAGTGGGCTGCTTAACTGACTGAGCAACACAGGTGCCCCTAAAGTTGATGAATCTTAAAAACGTTGTGCTAAGTGAAAGAAGTCAGTCACAAAAGACCATGTATTGTATGACTGCATTTATAGGGAGTCTCCAGAAGGTAAATCTATAGAAACAGAAAGAATATTAGTATTTTCCTCAGGCTGGAAGAAAGAGGTTGGGAAGAAGGTGGAAGTAAGTGCTGTTTCTGGGGGTAATGGCTTCATTCAATTAATTGTGATGATGGTTGCGCAACTCTGAATATACTAAAGCCATTGAATTACACAATTTAAATTGATGATTTATATCTTTTTTTAATATAAAATTTATTGCCAAATTGTTTTCCATACAACACCCAGTGCTCATCCCAACAGGTGCCCTCCTCAATGCCCATCACCCACCCACCCCCACTCTCCCACCCCCCATCAACCCTCAATTTATTCTCAGTTTTTAAGAGTCTCTTATGGTTTGGCTCTCTCCCTCTCTAAGTTTTTTTTTTTTTCCTTCCCCTTTCCCATGGTCTTCTGTTAAGTTTCTCAGGATCCACATAAGAGTGAAAACATATGATATCTGTCTTTCTCTGTATGACTTATTTTACTTAGCATAACACTCTCCAGTTCCATCCACGTTGCTACAAAAGGCCATATTTCATTCTTTCTCATTGCCAAGTAGTATTCCATTGTGTATATAAACCACAATTTCTTTATATCTCAATAAAGTTGTTAACAATTTTTAAAAAAATCAATGCACTTGGGAGTTAGAGCACTAGGCCTTGAATAACTAGCCCTACCCCTCAAGCAAATTTCCTCGACTTTCTGATTTGTCTCACTGATAGAAAACAAATAAGAAGAGGCTCTTAGGTACAACAGAATAACTATAGGCTTTGGGATCAGACAGACCTGAATATGTATTCCAGATCTTCTAATTAACTGTGTGACTCTGGCATGCTACTTGACCTGAGTGAGCTCATGCATATCATTGGCGAGAGGGGGAAAATAATAGTTAACTTTAGGATTGTGGAAAAATCACAAACACACAAAATAATCAACATAAACTTCCTACCCCATAGTATGAGCTCACTCACATGGTAACTCATTAAGTTCATTAGGTTTCCGTGAAGGTCAAATGAAACTATTCATTGAATGAAGGCACACTATAAACTTTAAAGCATTCTATATTTATTATTATTTTATTACAGAATATCAAATTTTAAAATAATTGCCTGTTATATAATTACATATCTAAAGCAAATTATATTTAAAGCACATTCAGTGATTGTTTTTTATTTTTTATTTATTTTTATTTTTATTTTTATTTTTAATTTTTTAATATAACTTATTGTCAAGTTATAACATACAGTGTATACAGCATGCTCTTGGTTTTAGGGGTAGATTCCTGTGATTCATCACTTACATACAACACTCAGTGCTCGTCCTAACAAGTGCCCTCCTCAATGCCCATCACCCATTTTCGCTTCACCCCTGGCCCCCCATCAATCCTCGCTTTGTTCTCTGTATTTAAGAGTCTCTTATGGTTTGCTTCCTTCCCTCTCTGTTTGTAACTATTTTGCCCCCTTCCCTTCCCCCATGATCTTTTGTTAAGTTTCTCAAGTTCCACATATGAGTGAAAACATATGATATCTGTCTTTCTCTGACTGACTTATTTCACTTAGCATAATACCCTCCAGTTCCATCCACGTTGTTGCAAATGGCAGGATTTCATTCTTCCTCATTGCCAAATAGTATTCCATTGTATATATAAGTATTTTTTTTTAATGTTTATTATTTTTGAGAGAGAGAGAGAGACAGTATGAGGGGGGGGGGCAGAAAGAGAGGGAGACACAGAATCCAAAGCAGTCACCAGGCTCTGTCTGAGCTGTCAGCACTATGCCCGATGCAGGGCTGGAACTCACAGACCGCGAGATCATGACCTGAGCTGAAGTTGGATGCTTAACTGACTGAGCCACCCAGGCGCCCCTAGTGACTGTTTTTTAAATTTTTCTAGGTTATTCCATGTATTAATTTCCCACTGCTGCAAATCACCACAAATTTATTGGATTAAAACAGCACAGATTATTCTCTTAAAAGTTCTGGTGTTCAGAAGTCTAAAACCAAGGTGTTGGCAGGTTGTATTCCTTCTGGAGGCTTTCATTTCCTTGCATTTTCAGCTTCTACAGGCTGCCTGCATTCCTTAGCTTGTTACCCCTTCTAGCATCACTTTAACCTCTTACATTCACTGACACTTAGGTTTCCTGCTCCTTATTATAAGAACCCTTGTGATTATATCAGGTCCACCCAGATAATGCCAGCCTAATTTCCCCAACTCGAGATCTTTAACTTGATCACATCTGCTAAATCCTTTTTAGGGTAACATTCACAGGTTCTGAAAATTAAAGCATGAACATATTTTGGGGGATATTTTCAGTCTACCACATTCCAGGACAGTAGAAAAAAAAGAAGCCCAGTTTTTGAAAGACACATTTTTTCATAAAGGAAGGTCTTTATGATTTGTTTTATTGTTATTGCACTAGTATCATCATAGTGACAGTTATTGAGAATTTGCCAAACACTTGAAATTAATATCTCATCATATCCACAACCCTATGGGTAGGCACTATTAATATTTTGTCCATTTTACAGATGAAGAAACTGAAGATCAGGGAGATGATATAATCTACACATGGTCACAAAGCTAGGAATTTTTCAAATACAGGCTGGGTGATTCCTGGGAGTGTACACTTACTGTAGTGCCTCCCTTGGGTACTGAAACAGTTAGTGAAAATGAATTACTTGGCAGGTGCAATGTTTCTATGCATCTATCAGATCCTAAAGGTGGAACTGATGATAATATGGCAAAAGTAATCCAAAGGATAGCTTAAATATTCCTTCTTTGAGGCTAGGGCAGTTCCACAAAAGCCTGGAATGGTTCCCCAGCCTTTGGAAATCCTACCATCAGACATACCTGTTCATGTCCATAGTATGCTGCAATGTGCAATGGAGTGAAAAAAACTGCATCTTGAACATTGACATTTGCGCCATGTTGCAGCAGGACATCAGCAACCTGGACAAGAAAGAGAGCTCAGGTAAGACCTTTATTTGGGGCATCTGCCTATCAAAATTCATTTTACAACCACCAGGTACAACTCTTCTTCAGGAATCACCATCCAGGATGAGTTTTCTTCCATCTCCCTTCTCTGAAATCTCCAATGGCTGCTTTTGTACAGAAAATGAAGACCAAATCCCTTACTGTGGCTTCCAAAGTTCTCCTCAATCTGGCATTATCCTTTAAATGTATTTCCCATTATTCTCTTTCTTAAACTCAATAATGTAGTAAGATTGCATTCCATTTCCTGCTCCTTTGAGTCTTTGATCACATCATTTCCTCAGCCAGGAATTATCTGCTGCCCAATCTACAGATATTTAAACCCAAGCTAATTACCTTCTACTCCAATTTTTCTTTGATTTTCCTCCCTTCATTGCCAACTGACTTTCTGAATTTGTCTTCCTTCTTCTTAAATCTCATGTAACTTTCTTTCGTGCCACATAGAACATAGAAAAATTATATACATGTCTTTTCATCTCTACTAAAGAATAAATCCTTTCAGGACAAAATACATCACATTCATCTTTATAATCCTATCCTGGCATGTTTCCATGCAAATAGTAATCATTCCAAAGCATTTATTGAATGAATGAGTGAATGAGTGAGTGAATGAATGAATGAGCAAGTAAATAACACTACCAGGAGCTGTTGGGCAACTGTCTTCACGGAAAATTACAGATTGCCAACAAATCTGCTAGCCCTTCAGATTTCTTCTCCTCTCAAAGACCTATCTCTATGTCTCACTTCTCTGGAAAACTGTTTAGAATCATTTCCTTCAGATGCACTCATTCTTATTGTAGATTTTCCTAATGCACTATCTATTTGTCATGTGGTAAAATAATATACATTTGGAAAAATTTTCAAAAGTCTGTTAGACTTAGGAGAGAAAACAGGAAGATAAGATCTAAAAGCTCAAAGGACTTATGTTCTAACAACTCTTCTGTTCCAATAAACAAATTGCGTCCTTAGTCAAGTTTCCTTTCCTGTTTGAATCATAGCCTTTCAGAACTGGAGAGGCACCATGGACAGACATTACGTATTAAGCCCCTATGTTTGAAAGAGAAAGAAATTGAAAATGAGAGGAAGTAGAAAATTTCTCAAAGTCATGGAGCAATTGTCAGCACAGAAATGAATCTTTAGGCTCTTGCTTAAGCTTTGTGTCTGAGTGCTCCATAGTTTTAAATAGTTCATTCACTCTATCATCCATTTATTCATGCATCAATACACAATTTATTGAGCATGTATGAGCTAAAGCTGTGTTGTTTTACATGTTTATTCTCAAAATTTATTCAGTCACTAGAATAACATTAGAAGTGATTGACATACAAAAAAGGAATTCTTGTTGGGCCATTTGAAATTTCTGCTGGGTTCAAAAATATAAACAGGTGTATAGGCTTCTATACATTCCCAGAATAATGCTTTTGCTGATATTTGGGTATTGCTAACTAATGATCCATAGAATACATAATGTATACAATGAATTGTTTTTCTAATAACAAATCAAAATCACAGTTAATATTTAATATTTATTGAGGATATATATTGTGTCAGACCCTGCACTAAGTGCATAAATGGTAACTGGAGTGTCCTGTTTCACACAAAACACAGAAATATAGGTGCTACTCTTCCATTTTAAAGGTGAAGAAACTAAGCCTCATGAACTTAGTTAAGTTTCTACAGCTAGTAAAGGGCAGAACCGGAATTCAAATCTAGGTTCCCATTGATTTTAAACATTTTCCATCAGGCTCCTCCTGTGACCTTGACCTCATTAAGGCTAACCTTTAAGTAAATGAACTGACTCAAACCCAGATGAGAGGAAACTTTCTCTCAGTAGAAGCTCTGTAGATTCAGCTTGGAAATGAATACCAGAGCCATTTATATAAAGCGTGTCATATCTTAGACTTCACATGCCTGAGAGTTCAATCTTAGGAACCTTTACAGAAGGTCACAAAAGATCAAGTAAATGAAGCTTTTTACAATTTCTCTTATTTTAAATATAGCATAAAATAGAGTAGACAGCATGCATTTTTATTGTAATAGGGACTCTCCAATGTTAACATATAGAGCCAATTTCTTAGGCATGGTTCCAGAACTCACTTTCATTTTAAAAGATAACAGCTCTTAGGCTTCAATAAATGGTCCAAAGCAAACTTTTTTCCTCCTAAGTTTGCACTTATCCAGTCATTCAGAAGGTCAATCTTTTGGCTGAAACTTCATTAATTATGGAGTGCTGGCCTTCTGAGAAACTGTCAAAATGTAAGTCTTAATGCAACCACACAGAGTCATTATTGAACTGTAGGCTTTATTTAGTTTGTTTTAAAATTTAAGGAAATATTTAACTATTGAGAGCAATGTACATTGGAATTATCTGAAAAATGTTATATGTTACTTATATGAGTAGAATGCACTTATTGATTTTTATGACTTTTGGAATCATATGGGGAGAGTATCTCTTGGCATATGTGATATGGCATATATTATGGGAATGTAATGTATTGTGATGTACAAATATGTCTGTCATGTGGCTAAGACAAATATACTTGTATTAGCATTTAGCCTGGAACATATATGTATCAGATCATCAGTTCCCTTCTCTTGAACTTGAAAAAGTTGGTAAAGCAATTTCACTTGCTTTCTACTACATGAAGCCCCATAAAGTCACAGTCTAAATCTATTTATTTGCCACTATGCTAAGTATATTATAGACACCCAAATAACTGTTCAATTGTTCTGTATTTCTGGTAAAAAAATTATATATTATGAAATATGTTAATTTTGATATATAATGATATACAAGAAATTGTATATCATCATTTATAAGGGAATTTATATATTAACAATTAGGACTCAATTATAAGATAGAAATTTTAAATAATTCAATTCAATAAATATTTATTGATCACTTATTTTAAATTAATATTTAGCAAACCCCAGTGCCTTCTCCACGCCAGGAACTGTGATTAGAGTTTTATATGTATACATTATCTCATTAAGATTTTTGCAAGGCAGGGGCACCTGGGTGGCTCAGTTGGTTAGGTGTCTGACTTTGGCTCAGGTCATGATCTCACAGTTAGTGAGTTTGAGACCCGTGCTGGGCTCTGTGCTGTCAGCTCAAAGCCTGGAGCCTGCTTTGGATTCTGTGTTTCTCTCTTTCTCTGCTCCTCCCGCACTCATGCTCTGTCTCTCTCTCTCTCTCAAATAAATGTTAAAAAGAATTAAAAACATTTTTTGCAGGGCACAAAATTATTGGCTTAAGATTTTTTGATAAAATACAGTTTTGGTTTTTTTCCTTGAAAGCAATATCAAAACTACTAGTGAAATCGTAAAGTAGAAAAAAGTGTTATCACAGAAAGAATATCTTAATAATCTTTAAACACTTTAAGGAAGTGAACTGTATTATATTTAGATTTGTATACCTGACATATATGTCAGTATTATTATTATGATTAAAGGAATGATACTCAAATATGGTCTGGTAACTAGGTACATTTTCCTGATTGAAGGATAAATACCAAAAAGTGCTTCCCATTAAGTAGTTGTTTTATGAGCATAGAAAGTGGATCATTATTTTAAGAGCTCCTGATTATTTTGATACTAGGAATTACTATATATATTATACTTCACAGATATTTTTATTTACCAGTTGACTCACCAAAAGATCAAAGTGGAGCCTCTTCGATTTTCAGGTTGTAATTTAAACATGTATTTGTACATTCTGCTCTTTTTCCTAGAAAGCCTCCCTTCTCTTTCTCTGCCTGTCATATAACCAGTCTCAAGATCAAGCTTATATTCTTTTTTTTAATTTTAAAAATGTTTATTTATTTTTGAGACAGAGAGAGAAAGAACATGATCAGGGGAGGGGCAGAAAGAGAGGGAGACAGAATCCTTAGCAGACTCCAGGTGCTGAGCTGACAGCACAGAGACTGATGCGGGGCTTGAACCCACAAACCGTGAGACCCGAGCCAAAGTTGGACACTTAACCAACTGAGTCACCCCGGCGCCCCTGATCAAGCTCATGTTCTTCATGAGAAGTTCCTACAAATACTTTACCATATTGATAATTTCTTTCTCTGAATGATTCTAATACTTATCCTCACAACCTAACCTTCCCATTAATTATCACTGGGGTAAACCACTATTATACAAAATCTTAAACTTTTATTTTCCTGTTCTAAACGTGCCTCAGTTAAGTGTAAGAAGTTTGGACTTCAGGAAAAATAATTTTTCACTGCAATTTAATCATAACTAAAATAGCCAGTGCTTACAATTTAAAATTCTAGAGACATGTAGAAGAATGAACCTGGACCGCTTTCTTATACCATACACCAAAATAAATTCAAAATGGATGAAAGGTCTAAATGTAAGACAGGAAGCCATCAAAATCCTACAGGAGAAAATAGGCAGCAACCTCTTTGACCTTGGCCACATCAACTTCTTACTAGATATGTCTCTACAGGCAAGGGAAACAAAAGCAAAAATGAACTATTGGGACCTCATCAAGATAAACAGTTTCTGAAAAGTGAAGGAAACAATCAACAAAATTGAAAGGCAATCAATAGAATAGGAGAAGATATTTGGAAATGACATATATGATACAGGATTAGTATCCAAAATCTATAAAGAAATTATCAAACTCAACACCCAAAAAACAAATTATCCAGTGAACAAATGGGCAGAAGACATGAATAGGCACTTTTCCAAAGAAGACACCCAGATGGCTAGTAGATACATGAAGATGCTTAATATCACTCATCATCAGGGAAATACAAATCAAAACCACAATGAGGTACCTCATGCCTGTCAGAGTTGCTAAAATTAACCACCCAAGAAACAACAGATGTTGATAAGCGTGCAGAGAAAGGGGAACACTTTTGCACTGTTGGTGCAGCCACTCTGGAGAACAGTATGGAGGTTCCTCAAAAAATTAAAAACAGAACTACCCTATGACCTAGCAATTGCACTATAGTAGGTATTTAACCAAAGGATACAGGTGTGCTGTTTTGAAGGGGCACAGAACCCCAATGTTTATAGCAGTGGTATCAACAATAGCCAAATTATGGAAAGAGGCCAGAAGTCTATCAACTGACAAATGGATAAAAAAATCTGTGTTTTATTTTATATATATGTGTGTGTGTATGTGTGTGTGTGTGTGTGTATGTGTGTGTATGTGTGTATATATATATATATATATATATATATATATATATATATATATAATGGAATATTATCTGGCAATCAAAAAGAATGAAATCTTTCCATTTGCAACACCATGGATGGAACTAGAGTGTACCATGCTCAGCAAAATAAGTCAGTCAGAGAAAGACAAATATCATACTATTTCATTCATGTGTGGAATTTAAGAAACACAACAGATGAACATAGGGGAAGGGAAGGAAAAATAAGATAAAAAGATAGAGGGAGGCAAACCATAAGAGACTCTTAAATACAGAGAAAAAAGTGAGAGTTGCTGGAGGGGAGGTAGGTGGGGGGTGGGCTAAATGGGTGATGGGCATTAAGGAGGGCACTTGTTGGGATGAGCACTGGGTGTTATATGGCAGTGATGAATCACTGGGTTCTACTACTGAAACCAGTACTACACTGTATGTTAACTAACTTGAATTCAAATTAAAAAATAAAATAAATTAAAATTCCAGAGATGCTAAAAGAATGTCCATAAGAGTAAGGCCCTTATTGTTCTTGCTTGCTGAATGCTTCTCCTACAGTGTGACTTTAACTTATTTGACTTGGTCTCATTTAGCACCCCCTCTATACTTCATTTTATGAAAGCCATTGATAGCAATGAAGAGAAAAAAAGATCATATCAAGAGGAACTAAATGTCCCAGGGGAAAGAAGTAAAATAAGGTAAATTCTGAATGGAATAAAATGGCAATCAATGTCAGCTGAAATTGTCAAAGTTCAATATAGTGTCTTATACCAAGTAGATATAGTGTCTTATACCAGTAAATATCTACTTTTAAATTAAAATTTTCTTTGCCTTAAGTGGTATCATTTTCCATGACTTTTTGTAGTCTTCCTCAAATTAAAAAAAGAAAATTAACATTTATTTATTTTTGAGAGTGACGGAGTGTGAGCAGGGGAGGGGCAGAGAGAGGGAGACGCAGGTTCCAGGCGCTGAGCTGTGGCAGAGCCCAACGCGGGACTCGAACTCATGAACTGTGAGATTGTGACCTGAGCCAAAGTCAGACATTTAACCAACTGAGCTGCCCAGGGGCCCCTGTAGTGTTCCTTAAATTTATGTCTATACTGATGTTTCCTCAGGATTTATAGTTCATTTAAAGCCATAATTTTTACTTCAGTATGGCTTTATCTACACTTTATAATTGAGACTTACAGAGAGCAGAATCATGAGACTATATTAGGATAATACCCATTTCCATTTATTGGAAAATCTGTATCGGCAAAACTTTAGAGGAAAATGTTTTTTTTTTTTTTCTTTTTAGTTTTTACTTTAATTCCAGTTAGTTAACAGAGTATTATATTAGTTTCAGATGCACAACATAGTGATTCAACAATTCTATACATTACTCAGAGCTCATCACACAAGTGTGCTCTTTAATCCTCATCACCTATTTAAAGCATCTCCCCACCCATTCCCATCTGGTAACCATCCATTTGTTCTCTATAGTTAAGAGTCTGGTTCTTGGGTTATCTCACTCCATCTATTTTCTCCTTTGCTCATTTGTTTGGTTTCTTATTAGAGAAATCATATGATACTTGTCTTTCTCTGCCTGATTTATTTCACTTAGCATTATACTCTCTAGCTCCATCCATGTCTTGCACTGTTGGTAGGGATGCAAACTGGTGCAGCCACTGTGGGAAACAGTATGGAGCTTCCGCAAAAACATAAAAATAGAAATATCTTATGATCCAGTAATTGCACTACTGGATATTTACCCCCCAAATACAAAAACACTAATTCAAAGGGGTACATGCACCCCTATGTTTATAGCAGTGTTATTTACAATAGAGGAAAATGTTTTCTAAAGTCTATGCTTCATGAATTCAAAATGATCCCAGAGACATTAACATGCAAGTTGATTTAGATTGGTATTTCCCAGTTATTTCCTTTTTTAAAAAATTTCTAACATTCAACAACCAGTTTTCAATTATGTCCCCTTGAACCACTGCCCTCACTCCTAAACTTTACAGACAATCTTCTTTTAAAACTAGTCCATACTTTTTGTCCACATTTCCTCACCTCCTATTCATTCCTCATCCCACTACAATTTGGCTTTAGACCTCACCACTTTAGTAAAATTTCTGTGTAAAATGACATCAAAGGCCTCCTAATTGCCCATTCCAACAGATACCTTTTAGTCTTTTCCTTATTTTATTATTCATTTTACTATTTGTCTGCTCCTTGAGATTCTATTCTCCCTTGGGTTGATTGACATTGTAGTCATTGAGTCTGCTCCCTACCCCTCTGCGAACTTATTATTATTCCTCTATAGAGGTGACTGTTCATCTCTTAAGTGTTTCTGAAGTGTTGCTTTTTCCTTACTGACAACTGTTTCATTGTGTTTCTTTTTGATCTCTTGTTGAAGTTAATATACACAAAGCACTTAGCACAATACTTGGTACATAATAGTAAGTATTCAATAAGTGGTAGCTATTAGCCATCTTGCAGTATACATTCTCTGGTTGATCCCATCTACTACTACTACTACTACACCTCTCTCCAGTTATATGTGTTTTTCCAAGACTTCCTTTAACATAAGACCTACCTCCTTTGGCAACTGCTATTCCTGTTATGTATTTCCACTCTATTTCCCAACCACTTTTTGTCTGGGAGGATAGACCCCCCTGCACTGATCTCTTTATCACTTACACTTTGATTCTTGTAAATGTGAATGAAGCACTAGAAGACAAAGGGAACTAGTATTTATTGAATGGGTACTTTGAGAATATCTATGAGCTAAATGAGAATACCTGTTTCAGTTAATGCTTATAGCAATCTCATGGAATTTTATTAATAGTCTCACTTTAAAAATAAGAATAATGAAGTTCAGAATTATACAGCTTGTAAGGAAAAACACCAAAGTTTAAATTTAGGTCTATGGAAGTTCAAAGCACCATACTATCCCCTGCTGTTTTTCTTCTTATGTGTGTTATTATTTGTGGTCAGTTAGCAATTCCTCGCTACCTTATACAGTCCTGCAGAAAGATGTAGCTCTTGGTAGATATTACCCTCAAGGATTTTCAAACATAGTCAAACAGCCAATATGTGAGTAAGATTGATTCTCGCTATGTAATCGTTTGCAGTCAACTAAAAAACAAATGAAGTAAAATTTATTCTAAGTAGGAGTTGTTTGTTAGGAATCTTAAAGAGTATTATATACTTCAGCAGGGAGTTAGAATTTTTCCTAAAATTTTTCCTTACAGGAACTCACCAAGAGACTTTAAGTAAGAGTAAAATATATTCTGATTTGCATCTTAAAATGACCTGTCTAGTAATAGTATAGCAATGGCTGAAGAAGGAGCAAGATTGGAAGCAGGGTAATCAGTTAGCAAGGTCCTATAGTAAAAAGAGAGAGGTAAGGATAAAATGAGCTGAGGTAGCAGTAGTGGCTTGGAAATGGGGAGTGGGTTTTAGAGATAATTAGGATGGTGGCATCATATGACTCAGCAGATGAGACTGGGGACGGTGAGAGATGATGAGAAATTGTTAACAAATGATGTCTTTAAAAGAAGAAGCCTCTTAGGGGAGATGAGTGTGAAGATAAACTTTTATCTTCTTCATGAATTTATGAAGTGAGAACATTACCTACAGTTTCTGTCTCTCAGATTAATCACTTGCAATAGCCAATTTCTTCCAATTCCCCTTGACAGTTCACTGTGTTCTTATCCAATACCATAAGGTGTCTCGATTGGGGCCAATCCTTCAATCAAGATGTGAACATAATTCTCAAATTTTCAAACAACTATCAAAAATTATGTTAATTAAAGATACCAATAATTGCTTATCCATTTGTATTGAAGGCTTATATTACTTAGGAAACATTTCAGATAGTAGCATTTTCTTTAGATTTAATAAGCATTTCTTTCGGCTTTATGCTCTATTTTCTGTAAAATTTTCTATTTTTAAATATGTACACTCATTTCTTGACATCTACTACAAATGTTAGGTGAGAACTCTCTATTATGTAGTCACAGAGTTTTTCTCTTATAATATTTGCTGAATATTTTTGTAATGACTTTTTTTTTTTTTACCTGACATACCTCTAATTAAATATTTGAGTACAAAAACTTATTGGAAAATAGTTTCTTCGGGCTGTCACAGAAATGAGGTTCTCTTATGTGATCTTTCTCTTATTATCTAAGGTTAAAATTAAATTTGGTCTGAAAATTACTTAGAAAATGATTCCACAAGATAATATTATCAAAGAAATTAAAGGGAAGCTCCATATTCTTAAGTTGTAGAAATAGAGCTGAAGCATATATTAACTTATATACATATAAAAAAAAAGAATTCATCAATCCTATAAATGTATCACTTCTCAGGAAATGATGAGAGCATAAGTAGAAAAGCTGATATATGAAAAACAGTAATGAGAAGCAGTGAGGTCAAGGCTGGAGATACAAGTGGTATCATTTTATGAAAGTAATAATTGAAACCAGGAGATAACATCACTTCCGTAAGGTAAAAGGAGATATTTATGGGATATTTACTGCTAAAAAGTGATAATAAAGGGAGCCAGCAAAGGGAGAAGTCATCTAAGGAAGAAAAGGAGAACAAAGGAATGCTTATTAAGGAAGTCCATGGAAGAGACAGTTTTAAGAAAAGAGGGACAAAATTTTCTAAGCCTTCCAGCTAATCATCCTCTTGCTATGCTATTTTCTTCTTTATAAATACACTTCTTCTTCTTCATCTTCTTTTTTTTTTTGCAGCATTTCCTTATGTAAGGGTCTTATTTTAAAATCCTTGGCTGAGAAAACAGGCTTTCAACATTTACTCTGTTATGAATATATCATGTTTTATGCATTTCAAAAGCCACAATTTTTTTTTTCTTGTGAGATTTACTTATGTAGCTTGCCAAAGGCCCAACATTTTTCATTATAGTCCAATTGTGGAGACTTGAAAATTGTAGTAACATTTAGGTTTCCTCTCACTAATGTTCCTCCCTGCATGTCCATACCCTGGACATCCTAACTATGGAGTGCAGGTACCATCTGACAACCAGGTTTCTCATGACTTTTATTCTCCAGCCCAAGTCACCTGTTCCTCCATTTTTCACTCTTCTGCCAAAGTATTTTGAATATAAATGATTTACCTCCACTTGAAAAATCAACTTCTAAATTATACTTTGAAGGTGAGTTGGAGTCAACTAATAGAACATAAGAAGGGACACATAAAGATTTTGGCTCTTATACAAGATTAAGTAATAACAATCCTCCTAAAAATGATATCAATGATTAATTTCCAGCATCATCAACAGTAAAGTCTCAGGCTCAAGGATTAGTCCTGTTATGATCACAATATATGAAATATTTAGTGTTCCCCTTTGTGAGCTTTTTCATTAATTCAGAAAACTCACTATCAGATGAACTGCAATATACTACCTTAATTCATATTAGAACAGCAGATGTGGGTAATTAATTGCAACCTAATGGCTCTTCATTTTACAATATAATTGAAAATGTTGGTCTGTAATAACTTAGAAAAAGCAACACAATGAAATTGATAAATCCACAGTTGTAAAAATGTTTTAATGGATTATGAAGCACTAAACATTGACAGGTATAGAAATCAATTATAGATAATTTTCTTTCTAGAGAAGGACTTTATTAAAATGAAGAACACACATCATCTAGTCAAAGACCTATTATCAGGACAGAAAACAGTAGGCATAACGATGGTAAATACATTAACCATTCCATTGGTCATGTTAAACTAAGATAAATACAGAGTGGCTAATAATAGAAGCCTACAAGGAAAATAAAAAGAAACGCAGTGTCAAATCTGCCCAAGTAGTTTTGGCTTCAGAAACAGAAAGGGCCAAGAAATAACTGTGGATGAGACTCAAGCCCAGACTTTTCTAATCCCATAACATGGCTAGCTAATGGCAGAATCTGAATACAAAGCAGCTCAGGCAGGCTGGTTCCAGAGCCCAAAGGCCTAACCACCACACTATACTATATTGCTGTAGCCAGAAACCAATGCTCTAGGATCCCAGTTTTTCAGACATTTCAAACAATATGTTTCCAAACTTTTATTTATGAATTCAGAACTGAGCATAGGTACTATGACAGAATTGGGTGGAGTGGCACCTGGGGGTTAGGGGCATGGGCCTAGCACTCTCCTTCTTTCCTTGTATGACATCTGAGGCACTACTAAAACCCTAGGTATCCAGAGAATGCATACTGGAAATTATCGTTCCACAAAAGCAAGCTGCTAGTTTTTAGAGAATAAAACTGCCACCACATTGACTTGCTAGACCCTCTGCTCCTAGGAGAAAACTGGGCCACAGAACATGAGTATAGCATTATGCCAAATTTCCTGGGTTAACAGAGTGTATTTTCCAAACAGACACATAATCTCTCTATGAATCCATGTCTGTATATATTTGCTATTGTCATTAAGAAAATAGGGGCGCCTGGGTGGCGCAGTCGGTTAAGCGTCCGACTTCAGCCAGGTCACGATCTCGCGGTCCGTGAGTTCGAGCCCCGCGTCAGGCTCTGGGCTGATGGCTCGGAGCCTGGAGCCTGTTTCCGATGCTGTGTCTCCCTCTCTCTCTGCCCCTCCCCCGTTCATGCTCTGTTTCTCTCTGTCCCAAAAATAAATAAAAAACGTTGAAAAAAAAATTAAAAAAAAAAAGAAAATATAAGTGGTATTGACTATATATGAGGATAAGTAGTTCTCTTGTGTGTGGGCTTGACATAATTTCTCATTTATCATGAAAAGAACAGGGCAAAGGAATACCAATTCCAAGATTACATTACAAAAAGACTGTGACTTCATTTTACTTGCTTACTCTAGATCTCTCCATCACTCTCTCTCATGGGAGCCAGACGTCTTACTGTGAGCTTTACTATGCATAGGATCACATGGCAAGGCACTGATGTCTCAGGATAACAGCCAGAGGGGATCTAAGCCTGTCAACATCTATGTGAGTGACCATGAAAGTGGATTCTCTCCTTTTTTGGTTTTTGAACTAATCACAGCCCCACCTGACACCCTGTGAAAGACCCTAAGCCAGGGGACCCAGCTAAAACTGAAATTCCTGAACTCCAGTAACTGCACAATAATAAATATTTGTTGTTTTAGACCACAAAGTTTTGGGGTAAGATTTTACATAGCAATAATTAACTAATATACTATTGTGCCTCTCAGTTCATTACTAAAAACACCCAGGTCAGAACTGACTTCATTACTGTCCATTTGTAAGTATTATAAGAGAAGAAACAGTTCAAAGCAACAAATAGTTTTAAGCACCTAGGTATTCTAAGCATTCTGCTGCATTCTAGGGGTCAAAGGTAAATCAATTGCTCAAAAGCAATATATAAGTCAGTGGAAGAAACAAAAGTAATGATGGTATAAGGTAACTATGGATTTCATGGAGATAATGTATGGGGTATCATAACATGAGACAAAGGGCACAAGTTATAAACTCAGTCTGAGGAAGATAGAGAAAGCTATAGAGGAGAAATGTAAATATGGGACTTGAAGTAGGAGTTCGCAAAACAGAAAAGAAAAGATCAATCACTTAATTTGTTCATCTCTCAAACTTTTCTTGATCATCCAGTAGTACCTAGCACAGAACACATCTTGACCAAATTCTATTATTTCTTAAAATCTAGATCAAAGCTTACTGGCCTCATGAAATCCTTTTACACCTCTGGGCTCATTGAACTAATTATCAAGACGTGATTAAATAGCCTGATAGCTTTAGAATCACATTGAGGATCATAAAAAGAATTCATTACAGATAATCTCCCCAAAATTACTGATACTACAAATCTGCATTTTAAAAAAGTGACTTTGAGACTTCCTTTTCATCCAATATGGAGTAACAGAGACTAGTGTGGAGAAGCCAAGGTGGCTATAGAGTTCATAAGACAGAGTACCTGAGACAGGAGAGTAACAAGAGAACTACAAAGATCTGGAGGGAGCACCCTTCCACCCAGAAGATTAAGCTGAGCATTGATCAGTGTGTGCATGTCAGGAAATACTACTGACTGGGAAAAGAACCAACAAAGGAGATTAGTGGCAATAATTTTCAGTGATCACACAAGTCCAGGGATAATGCCTACTCCTACCACCCAGACTGGAAAAACCTCATGATTCATAGGACACTGGGTAAAATACTCTAAGAGACTTCCCTCAAAAGTTGGCTATTAGCCTTACACTGAGCACTACTCTAGTCCCACCAAGCAATTGTAAAAGCTAGACCTAAATGGACCAAATTATTTCCAAGTAAGATAACTGTATCCCACTAGAACTGGAGAGGTTGTCTTAATACTATATATAGGAATTAAAAAATGTCTACCACCACCACCTAACAACATAAAATTTGTAATATCCAGAATCAAATCAGAAATTAACAGGAATTCAAAGAGGCATGAAGATGTGACTTATAATAAAAAGAAACAATAATCAATCAAAACTGCCCCCAAATTGATACACATGTTAAGAATGTTCAAACAAGAACAATAAAATAGTTATTAAAACTATTCCATATGATAAGGAAGTACAGTCATGAAAGATACAAAAACTACCAAAATTATATTTCTAGAGATGAAAGTTATATTACGGGGGATAAAAATGCACTAGAGGGGATTAGTAGCATATTAGAAAATTACAGAAGAAAAGATTACTAAACTTGAAGATATAGCAGTAGAAACTCTACAAAATGAAATATGGAGAGAAAAGAGAATTTAAGAAAAATGAAAAGAGTATCACTGAGGTTATGGACAACACCAAACAGCCTAATGTGTATGTAATTAGAGGGGAGACAGAAAAAAGTATTAAAGAAATAACGGCAGAAAATCTTCCAAAGTTGAAAACCACAAATTCATAGATGCAAGAAACTCGATGAATCCTGAATGTAAGAAAGATGAGAAAACTATATCAAAATAAATGTCAAATAAGCATATGAAAACATTCTTAACTCATTGGCCATTAGGGAAATGTAAATTAAAATCATAATAAGGCATCACTGCATATGTTTTAGAATGGTTAAAATTTTAAAAGAGTGAATATGCTAAGTGTTGGTGAGGATATGGAGAAATTAGAACTCTCATACACTGCTGATAGGAATGTAAAATAGTGTAACAGTTTGTCAAACACTTTGGAAACAGTTTTTTTTTAATTCCTTGAAGAGTTATATTAATTAACCAAATGATCCAGCCATTCTACTCTTAGATATTTGTGCAAGATGAATAAAAGTATATGTCCATACATGTCATTGCAGCTTTCCTTATAATCACTAAAAACTAGAAAAAAACTTAAGTGCCCATCAATGAGTAGATAGATAAATAAATATTGTGGCAAATTCAAATAGTAGAATAGTACGCACTGACTGGAGACATTATTTGATAATTTATCATTACATGAACTTTTTAAAATTTCACACTTATTTATCTTCAACATTTTTACCTCCCATTCTACATAAAGCTACGTACAATGGTCTTCCATTGTTCATTGTTCCCCATCATAATGAACTGGAAATCTGTCATTTAGTTGCTGACACCAGAAACCTAGAAGTCTTTGTTGATACCATCTTCTCCTAAAACCCCCTCATATGTAATCCATCACTAAAATAATTTGATTTTATTCTCTAAATATTTTGCAAATCTGTTCTTGTCTCCATCTTTACGAATACCACCTGCATTCAGTCACTCATTATAGATTATTGCCTCCTAATACAACCCCCTGCATAGATTCTTCTAATTTAGTTTATTTTTAACATCTCAACCAAAGTTATTTTCTCAGAATGGAAATCTGATAACATTACCACTTCTTAATGACTTCTCATTACTCTTAGGAGACAGAACTCCTTAACTCAGTTTATCATCCAACCTACGGAAATTTTGAGAGTAAAGGGAAGTTCATTTAATTACACCAGGCCAACGGGAATAGACCCAGACAGGAATAGACCCAGGACTTTCCCGAGGCATCAGGCATATGTTGTCACACTACAAATAAGTCCCTTGGTTACCTGACCCCTAACCTTTTTCTCCAGGTTATTCCTTTTCCACCACATCCCCTAGCTCTCTCTTAGTTCCAAACACACACTCTTTTACTGTCTCCTTGCTGTATTTCCTACAGTCAGAAAGCTTTTACACATATAATTTCCACTGCTGGAAAGCTCTCCCTGTCTCAATTTCTCAGTTGTGAACTAGAGATAGTGATTTTATGTATTTTGAAGAGTTACTTTAAGGATTCAGAGTTAATATACATAAACCACTTAGTACATAGCACTAAAGGTAATTCTCATTACTATCACTGGTACTATTTCTTCCTCTGTTTACTTGGTTAACATCTACTTTAGGTCCTTGAGTTATAAACCTAATTATCAGTTCCTCAGAGATTCTCTCCTAACTTCCATGACAATTGACATATTCATTCAACAAATATTGTATGTCTACTATATGCCAGGCAGGCCCTGTGCTAGGAACTGATAATAGAGAGAAAAGAACAACAAAATCTGTCTTTTTTGAGCTGATATTTTAGTATAGGAAACAGACAGTAAAGCAAAGTAAATAAACAGTAGGCTACTATATAGTGATCAGTGCCAGAGAAAAATAAAGGAGGGAAGAGATTAGGATACCAGAGATTTGAGGTTTCAGTTTAAAATAGGATGATCTCATAGTCCATGGGTTCAAGTCCAGTGTGGGGCTCTGTGCTGACAGCTCAGAGCCTGGAGCCTGCTTTGGATTCTGTGTTCCCTCTCTCTGCCCCTCCCTCACTCACTGTCTATCTCTCTCAAAAATAAACTTTTTTAAAAAATTTTAATGTTTATTTATCTTTGAGACAGAGAGGGAGACGCACACAGAGTGTGAGCAGGGAGGAGCAGAGAGAGAGAGAGAGGGAGACACAGAATCTGAAACAGGCTCCAGGCTCTGAGCTGTCACCACAGAGCCTAGCACGGGGTTCAAACTCACCAACTGTGAGATCATGACCCGAGCCAAAGTCAGGCACTTAACCAACAGAGCCACCCAGGCGTCCCTCTCTCAAAAATAAACTAAAGAAAGAAATTATAAAATAGGATGGTCTGGGAAGATCTTATTGATAAAGTTACATTTGAACCAGGATCTTAAGAAGATAAGAAGGTAAAATAGTCCGTTACTAAGAGCCATGTAGACAGAAAGAAGAGCAGTGCAAAGGAGCTAAGGCAAGAGCATTCCTGGTATGTTCAAGGAACTTAAGGTGGATGAAGAATGAATAAGAAAAGAGTATTACAGTTAGGTAGGCAATGAGAACTTTTGCTCTGACTGATATGGGAGGCTTTTTGGGGAGAGCAGAGGAGTGACAGAATCTGATATACATTTTAAAAGACTCACTCAGGCTGCTTTGTCAGAGAATAGGTTGAAGGGAAAACAGTAGAAGGGAGACCAAATTACCGTCTTTTAGGCATGGCATCTTTGGTGATCTTCATAGCTCTTATTAAGTGGCAATTTTATGGGTGATTATATGATTATTTGATTTCCTTTTTTTTCCTGCTAGATCTTAAACTCCATGAGGCTACAAACTGTATATAATTCTACTCACTATTAAATTACCAGTATCAAACATAGATTTTATAACCTATTAATTCCTCAATAAATATTTGTTGAATAATTGAGTGAAAGAAGAATGTATATTATTATGTTCCAATTTTTTATTTCTTTAACAGATTGCAAGCTCCAAGGTGATATTCAAATTTATGATTTATACTTTTTTCAATTTCTATCACAACTAGACTATAAATGCTCAGTAAATACTTAGTAACTTGATTTGTTCTTCCCTGGTCAACTTTTACATCTTCTACACTATAAATATTCTTGAAGAAAAACTTGTAAAATCACAAAATAAAACTTCTAAAAGTCAAGATAAACTTTAAAAAGCCTAAACAAGGAACACGAACTCTTAAGGTTTACATATTGCCAGAAACTATGAAACTCACACAAGGGAAAACCAAAGATGGATTTTCTTTCTTGTCTTTTGGGAAATAAGACTTGATAATAGAAGTTTATTTATAATCATAGTTGCAAAATTGCCTCTAGGAAAGCAATAATAATGGGGCAAGTTATCTTGTTTCCTTATAACTCCAATTTAAAATAAGAAAAACTAAACTAAAACTCGGTCATACTTGTCAAAAATATACTGAGAGAACCAAAGCTACAGTATTTACCAATCAAGTTTCAGTCCAGTTTACTAATACTGTTATATAAAAATGTAGGCATTAATTGGATGACTGAAATGTGCAACAATAATACATTTTTTTGTGCTTGGGAATACTTGATAAATTTTAAATACACAATAAATACATTATTCATTCTCTAGTGGTTCTTTGCTGGACTAAAAAGTATATAATGTTTTAAATACCACGTTTAGAAATAGTATTTAAACTAGGCTAATAATAGAGTCTTCACTATCTCTGATTACTTTTTCTCCTCAAAAGACACCTTTATTTGCAAAATTGCTATTATGAGCTCTCTTTCACTATGTGTCAAATTCCCATTACTAAATCAAAACAGAACCTAATTTCTTTCCGTGAACAATTTGTATGCAAATCATAGAGTATATGCAGCATTCATATAACAGAGAAGTTCCAATGAGTTTGCCTCCTTTCCAGAAATATCCTTCAATATGCTCATGTTTTGGTCACTATTAGTGCAAGTTTAGTAGAAGGCACCTTGCAATTCTTTCATGGTTGGACAAGCGATGAGACCTAAAACATATATTTCAAATTGCTTTCATTTCCTTTAACCTATTTCTCAAGTATAAACTAGGAACAACCCAAATAATTTTCCAAAGCTCTAGCAAAATATAACCTATAGCTTAAGAGGCTGTGGAGTTTCATTATTATTATTTAATTAAACACACTGTCCTCCCCACCCTTAATTCTAACTGAATTAGAGAACACAGAATATGCATATATAAATTTTCCCCTCTCACTCTTTCATTTAATTGTGATTTTGATAATTTTTCCTGCTAAGAATATTTTCAGTAATATTTATTAAATTGTATAAGAACTAGGGCAAACACCATGATGTACAACCTATGCAGTCACACAAGATCCCATACTTAAAATGGCCTCATTCTTAGTTTAATGCTCTGCTTTGCTATCTTGAAGTTATCCCTATTTTTTTAAACAAGGGGCTCCATATTTTTTTGTTGTTGTTGAGAGCTGCAAATTATGTAATTAGTAAAGATGGCTAATCCAAGTAAATTGACTAGTACAACCTTCAAGCAAAACAAAAACATAAAAATTCTGAACAAAGAAGAAAGCAATACGTAGAACCAAAAATCTTGGGTTTTAAGACAGCAGCTAAAGCAAATGATACAGCAATGATAAGATAGAAACAAATGACAAACAAAGTGACACTTTCATTGTTGTAAATATTTAAAAAAAATATTCTTGTTACTAAGTTAAAAAACATTTTAAGTGCTACAGAAAATAAGTTCTAATCAGAATTGATAAAGAAAACATTTATCATCAAAAGTTTTGACAAGCAAGATTTTTTCTTTTCTAGTTCTTTTGAAATATATCCTTAGCATTTTAGCCTTTCACCAAAGACAGATGAAGAACATAATAGAAAGTATAATTTCCAAAAAAAAATTGTCTTATTGATGAGAAATCTTGGGAATAATCTTAAAAATAAGAACAAAGCCAAATGTAGAAGTAGAAATACAATAGAATATACAGAAGCAATGGACTTTCTCCTGTTAGATTCTCTGAGGAAGCTTTCCATAGGTCCTCTGTCTTTGGCTCTACAGAAAATTGATCAGGAGCTCAGTTTTGGTGTCAGCCAGTTTGGGTAAGATACTCTGATACTTAATAGTGGTGCGATTTGATACAGATCATCTCATCTATTTGAGCCTCAGATTCTTCAATAAAGTTATGCAAGGATTAAATTAAATGGTGTAATAAGCAAAAGATATGACTAAAGTAAATTATTCATAAATATTAATTTCCTCAGCTCTCAGGTTAGAGCATCAAGTCTATCAACAGGATAGAGAGAGCAGCTTCCTACCAGATAGAAAAGGCAGTGAGATGTCCAGGAATGTAAATCATGCCTGATGCCATGTTTAAAGGCAAGGCAAGTCTAGCTGCAATGGGCACATCATTCATTGGGGCTGAATTTGTGGAGAAAGCTCAGGACTTGGGAGTTCTTAGTGCACTAAGATAGTCTAGCAGGTGGATTATTATCCTTTGGGTAAGCAGTTAACCTCAGAGAGACTTTAGAAGACAGGACTGAGGGTGCCAGGGTGCCTCAATTGGTTAAGCATCCAACTCTTGATTTTGGCTCAGGTCATGATCTCAAGGTTGTGAGATGGAGCCCCACGTCAGGCTCCACTGGGCATGAAGCCTGCTTTAGATTTTCTCTCTCCCTTTTGCCCTTCCCTGACTATCTCTCTCTCAAAACAAAACAAAACAAAACAAAACAAAAACTAGGACTGCAGGCTTAGAAAGAAATCTGACAAGATGGAGCTAGGAAAGGAGGAGCCTAAACATAAGGCCAGACTAGAAAATTGGTGTGAGGAAATTGTGACTCCAGGGCAATTTCAGACTGTGTCAGCCAGTTATTCATTTAGAAGCGCCTAATGCCTACTTGGTGCCAAGCCTGTGAGACAAACAGAGATGCCTGGTCCTGGATTTAATGAACTCATTGTCTAGGGTGACAGACAATATAGTGAGAGAAGTATGCTAGAGATAAACCTGGTGTTATGAGGCAAAGATGAGGCACTGGATTGGGGGAGTGACTTCTCCAGAGATAGTGCCTATATTGATTATTGCTTAGGCTTCATAGGAGCTATCCAAGAAAAAGGTAAAAGAAGTTCCAACTATATAAAAACTACAGAACTCCCAGTCTCTAGTGTCCACAAGAGTGAAACATTCTCAACTTCATAGGAAGAAATCAGGTAAAATGTGGTCAAGGCTGTTTTGAATACTGTTTAGGTTCAGACTGGTTACTCTTCAAGCAGAACTGAGTCTTCTCAGGAAAGCTCAAGTAGCCCAATGGGATGAACTAGGAAGGCAGAGGCTAAGTAACTGAGGCAAGGAGAACAGGGACAATAATAGAGGAGTCAGTAGTAAAGCTGGGAAATACACACATAATCCCTGGCTCTCATCTTAGTTAAGATTACTCATTTCTCCTATTTGGAACTTTAATCAGTGACTAGTAAAATAGCCAGATATCATGGTCTCTTCTTTTCCTAATTCTCCCATCAAGGTAATGATGAAGACAGAAATGGCCAAAAAAGACCATTTGGTGAGGGGTAGCTAGGACACTTTGCCAATTAGAAAGTAGTCCAGAATAATTAGAGATTGATCTCTTATTCTAACCTGTCCTTATTACATCATTTAAAATCCATATGTTTATTTGGACAGAAAATGCATAAGACCTCATCACCATCTTTCAGTAAAGCTGCAAAGGCAAGAAGACCAGTCATAAATAACCTCAGTACAAGACACCCCATTTCTTTTTCTTTACATTTTATTTGTCCTTAATTCATCTTTACTGTGATTCCATGAACAAATTCTGTGATAGCCTTGTATCTTACATAAATGTCTCCCTAAACCCAAACCCCAAACCAGTCAATGCCATACATTGTAGGACATGTATATCTTAGGATAGAGGATCACTGAGAAGCTAGAAGGACCTCCTGCTTCTGGTCTCTTAGGCAGGTAACTACTTACAACAAGCAAGATTGATGGTGATTTATCCTGTTTTTAATAATCTATAGAAGAGAGGTTCCACAAGTTCTCTGTATTTACATCTCCCTCCTGACATTCTTTTCATGGCCATATGTTTCATAAATTAAAAAAAAAAAAATGAATGAATAAATGTATGTAAATCTTAACACAAGAAGTATAATAATCATATATCCTCAGAAAAGCTGTTCATCTTTTTAAAAAGTAAGGTAACAGGAAACTCCTACAATCTTAATACATATAATATGAAATGGAAATCACAGAGGTTATCAAAGGCTGTTTATTTTATAAAGTTAGAGAGGCAAAAATTCATATTTTTCTTTCAATTACTCATGATTAGGCCAGAATGCCATGAAATTTGTAAATTCTTTCACAACACATACCTACACAAAATATATTGTATTTGTCATTGAGCAAAGACCTTTAGGTAAGGAACAGGGGATTTTCTATACACAAAATTTCAGTATTCAGAGAAGACCATTGAACAAAGAGACCAAAATTTCATGTTTAGACCCATGACAAGACTCACTACCACTTACATGATAAAATATCTTAAGAATAAAGAAACCTCAAATTTGGTCCAGATAACAGAAATTTTCTAATTATATTAAAAATAATTTACGGCCCTTGATACCTTCATAAAATGTGCCCTGGGAGTTTATTATGGAAAGAAAGGCTTGCGTCCACTTTTGTCATGTTTTAAGTATTATATTCTGTGTTAATATATTTTTAGCTATTTTCATAGAAAAACTAGGGGGTGTAACATATCTAGTCCTAGTTCTCTGGAACCAAGGGGACTTATAATTGTACTAATGACTTTTTGCTTTTCTTTCTTTCTTTCTTTCTTTCTTTCTTTCTTTCTTTCTTTCTTTCTTTTTTTCTATGAGGGAAACTAATTAAGTAATAATTTAAAAAAAGAAAAAAAAAAAACCTTCACTGTATGTGATAGATTTTTTTTTCCCTGACAGCTAGAAGCCTACAACTTCTGAATTAATTTATCTGGTTATGAGAACTGAAAACTTATTTGAATAATTCAGTTTAACTCCTAGATTGCTCCACATTTGTGAAAGAAGAACAATGATTCAAAGTTATGTTTTCAAATATCAAACGGCTCTAAATTTACTATAGAGCATAGTTCAAAGACAATGAAGCTTGCACCTTGAAATTAATTGTGGGCAGGGACCGGGTGAGTGAGGAAATTTATCCAACAATAAACTAATCCACAACTGGAAACCTCTACCCTGAAAAGATACAATGTTTAGCAACTAAGTGATAGGAGTTGTCTAAAAGTTAGCCCTATTTTGTTTGTAGGTAAGGACAGAAAGCACAGTAAGGTGGTAGAGCTTTTACACTTGGCTACGTTGTATCTTCCCAGCTAGAAGGAGGTGCCTCAACACTGAAGCTAAATGAATAAGAGGTGTCATGTCACATTATTCAAGTAGGAGGGATGGCATATATGTGTGGGCTAGGAAGGAAAAGAGTTGATTTTCCATGATGTTACATGTAGTCAGCTCTCTCTTTAGAAGATACTCAGAATTAACTTAGTGAAGGAGCATCTGGGAGTGGTATCAGCAAGAAAGCAGAATAGGAGGTACCAATCTTTGTTCTCTCGCCCCATTCGTCTCCCTAAAAAATCCCAATGAACTATCCATGAAGGAAAATAGCCCTGGAAGGGCCCAGGGGCCAATTAAGAACCCGTGGCAACACAATGGAACTAAAAATGGGAATAATCACACATGTAGGATTGCTGGGGACATTGGCATACTTGAGATGTCTGGAGATGGCTAGGAGCAAAGAAGGTCAAAGTCCATCAGTATCAGCCATACAGCGAATGCCACTACGGTCTCCAGTGTTCTGCACTGAAGAGGACCCCAGTAGCTTTTGCCCTGAGTATCTCAACAGCCTCTGAAGCATATGGCAGCCACAGACCCTCACAGCTTTCACAATGGAGAAGCTCATAATTACTCATGTGGACTCCAGTGGCCTGTTCCAGAAAGGACACTAGCAGCTTTTGCCACCAAGGTAAACAACATCCACTGTCACTGAAGACCCCTGGAGAAGGAGATATTGCTATGCACATCTAGTGACTCCTGCCCCAGAAGGAACTGCTACATGTTCCACCACCCTGGAACTGGGGCTTCCCCTTCTATCAACCCTGGACATGCACTGGAATCCAGAGCCACAGCTGCTGTACACATGCCTGCACTCCAGACCTATGGCAGCATCATATGCATGTGTACCTCAGACTCCAGAGCCAGAGCCACAGTGAGCATGTCTGCTCCTCAAACCCCAGAGCCATGGCTGCTTGGAATATGCCTATTCTTTAGACTCAAGCTCCATGGTCACTCTGCAAGAACTCTCACCTAGAATGGCAAAGCCACTGCCACAGTGAGAATGCCCATAACCCAGATCCTGGAGCCAATATAGTTCCATTTGTGCCTGAGCTCTGGACCTCTAGCTCTACCACGACTCCATGGACTCTAAGCTCTAGCATCTGATACTAGTGCCACTGTAACCATGAGTGCACTGATGGGCCAGACGTGATGCCAAGAGGGAGCCCCTTGGCCACAAATTCTCCCATGGGAGAAAAGAAAGATCAAAAGAATCCCAAAAGCCTTTGCACCAAAGAACCCAATAGCCATTGCTGCCACTGTGGATACCTACAAACTTGGCTGCTAAGTACCCATACAATCTTCATCAATGCTGACCTTAGCTGACAGAGCTACAAGAAGAATACTTTCCTAAGCCCTCCTCAGAGATGGAACTGCCACACTACACCCAGCTGGCACCCTTGTGCTCACCTGTGGATGAAGGTCTTTCTCTACTTAAAGCAGTTCATAAATTCTAGAAGTGACTGCTCTGTCAAATGTGCACACATAATGCAAGGCTACAAGAAACAAAAAAATCAAGGAAACATGAAACAATCAAAGGAACACAATGACTTTCCAGTGATTACTATAAAGAAATAGAGATCTATGAATTGACAAAGAATTCAAAAAATTGTTTTAAGGACCTCAGCAAGCTACAAGAGAACATAGACAACTCAACAAAATCAGGAAAAACAATATATGAACAAAGTTAGAAGTTTCAAAAGGAGATAGAAATTATAAAAAAGAACCAAAGAGAAGTTCTGGAGCTGGAGAATACAATGAATGAAATGAAAAATACAATACATAGTATCCACAGCAGATTAAGTCAAGTAGAAGAATCTGTGAATATGAAAAAAAAAATTATTTTAAATTACTGAATTAGAAAAACAAAAAGATAAATGAATGAAACAGAGGGAAGAAAGTCTATGGGATTTATGGAACACCATCAGAAAGAAAAGCACACATTATGGGAACCCAAAAGGAAAAAAGAAAAGGAGAGAGAGAGAGAGAGACAGAGAGACAGAGAGAGACAGAGAGAAGGGGCAGAAAGGTAATTTAAAAGAAACCTTTGCCAAAAACTTTCCCAAATCTGAGGAGAGATACTAATATCTAGGTACAGGGAGCTCAGTGGCCCTCAAACCGATGCCACAGAAGAAGACTTGATAAAAACACATCACAATGAAACTGTCAAAACTGAAAAAAAAAAATCAGAGAATTCTGAAAGCAGCAAGAGAAAAGAAATTCATCCCATCTCATACAAGGGAACCTCCATATGACTACCAGTAACTTTCTCATCAGAAACCTTGCAGACCAGGACAGAGCAGGAGGATATATTCCGAGTGCTGGAAAACAAAAATAAAACAACAACAACAACAACAAAAATTGCTTAAAAGACATAATCTACCAAAACATAAACAAGAAAAAAACAGATGATCTGAATAGGCTTATATCTATTAAAGAATTTGAGTAACAGCTTAATAAACTTCCCAAACAGAAAGCATCAGATTCAGATGGGTTCACTGGTGAATTCTATCAAAATTTAAGGAAGGAATTATACCAATTCTCTACAATTTCTTTCAAACAAAAGAGGGAAAGGGAATAGATCCTAACTCATTCTATGAATCCAGCGTTACCCTAATACTAAAACCAAACACATTACAAAAAAAGAAAACTATAGACCAATATCTCTGATAGATATGAAAATCCTCAACAAAAAATAGGAAAATAAATAAAAAACACATAAAAATAACTATACACTATAACCAAGTGGTATTTATTCTAGATATGCAAATCTGGCTCAAAATTTGAAAACCAATTACTGTAATCCATCACATCAACAGAATAAAAAAGAAAAACCACTTCATATCAATAGATGTAAAAAAGCATTTAACAAAATCCAGTACTCATTCAAAACAAAAAGTCTCAGAAAATTGCAATAGAGGAAAACTTTCTCAACTTGATAAAGACTATCCACAAAATATCTACAGCTAACATCATATGAATGATGAGAAAAATCAAAGCTTTCCCACTAAGATTAGTTACAAGGCAACAATGTCCTCTCTCATTATGCCTGTCAATACTGTATGGGAACTCCTTGCTAATACAATAAGGTAAGAAAAGAAATAAAAGTGTACAGATTGGTAAGGAAGCTATATATCTATAAAGCTATGTTTACAGATGACATGATTATCCAAGTGGAAATTCTGAAAGAATCAACAAAAAATTCCTAAAATTAATCAGCAATTATGCCAGGTTGCAAGGTACAAGGTTACAAGGTACAAAAGTCAGTTGCTTTCTTATATACCAAAAATGAACAAGTAAAATTTGAAATGAAAAAACACAGTATCATTTACATTAACATAAAATACTTAAGTATAAATCTAACAAAACATATACAAGATCTATATGAGGAAAACTACAAAATGCTGATAGACAAAATAAAAAAAAAACTAAATAAATAGATATTTCAGGTTCAAGAAGAAGACTAAATATGTTAAGATATCAGTTTTTCCCTACTTGTTCTATAGATTCAATGCAATCCCCATCAAAATCCCAGAAAGTTATTTTATGGATATTTACAGACTGATTTTGAAGTTTATATAGATAGGCTACTGTGATAGCTAACACAATATTGAAGAAGAACAAAGTTAGAAAATTGATGCTACTAAAGACTTCAATCGTTTCTATAAAACTACAGTAATCAAGATAGTGGTATTAACAAAAGAGTACATAAGTAGATCAACAGAACAGAAAAGGGAGACCAAAAATATACAGACATGAATAAAGTCAAAGGATATTTGACGAAGGGACAAAGGCAATACTATGGAGCAAAGATGTCTTTTCAACAAATGGTTCTGGAACAAATGGACATCCACATGCAAATGAAAATGAATCTAGATACAAACCTTACAGCCCTCACAAAATTAATTCAAAATGGATCTATGACCTAAGATAACCTAGGAACAAACCTAGATGAACTTGAATATAGTGGTTCCTTTTTATATACAACACTGAAGACATGCTTTATGAAAGAGATAATTGGTGAGCTGAACTTCATTAAAATGAAAAACTTCTATTCTATGAAATGCAATATCAAGAAAATTAGAAGACAATCTACAGACTGGGAGAGAATGTCCGCAAAAGACAAATCTGATAAAGGACTTTTATTCAAAATACAGGAGAACTCTTAGAACCCAACAATAAGAAAATGAAAAATTGATTTAAAAAATGGGCCAAAGACCTTAATAAGCACATCACCAAACAAGATATATATATATATGATAGATATATATATGATATATATCATATATATATATATCATATATATATATATCTTATATATATATCATATATATATCTTATATATATCTTATATATCTTATATATATATATCTTATATATATCTTATATATATTAAGATATATCTTATATATATAAGATATATATATGATATATATATATAAGATATATATATTTATATTTATATATTATATATATATATAAGATATATATATAAGATGCTTCACATCATATGTCACCAAGGAAATGCAAATTAAAACAACAATGAGATACCAATATACAACTATTAGAATGGCCAAAATCCACCACCAAACTCTGGTGAGAATGTGGAACAACAGGATCTCTCAGACATTGTTGATGGGGATACAAAATGGCATAGTCATTTTGGAAGATAGTTGGGCAGTTTCTTACAAAACTAAACACATTCTTACTATATGATTCAGCAATCATACTCCTTACTATTTACCTTAAGGAAGTGAAAACTTATGCCCACACAAAAACTGGCACACAGATGTTTATAGTAGATTTATTCATAATTGCCAAACTTAGAAGTGACTAAGATGTCCTCCAGTAGGTAAATAATAAATGAACTCTACTACATCCAGACAATGGAATATCATTCACTGCTAGAAACTGATCTATCAAGCCATGAAAAGACAAAGAGGAACCTGAAATGCATATTACAAAGTGAAGGAAGGTCTTGAAAAGATACAAACTGTACAGTTTCAAATATATGACATTCTGGAAAAGGCAAAACGATACAGAAAATTAAAAGACTGGTGGTTGTCAAGGGTGGGGAGTGGGAAAGAGACAAATAGGCAGAACACAGGATTTTTAGGTCAGGGAAGATACTCTATATGATGTAAAGATGGACATACATCATTAAACATTTGTCCACCCCCAAAGAATGTACACCACCACAAGTGAATCCTAAGGTAAATTATAGACTTTAGGTGATTTATGATGTGGCAATGTAGGTTCATTCTTTGTAAAAAGTGTACTAGTCTGATGAATTATGTTGATAATGTGGGAGGATATGCATCTGTGGGGGGCAGAGGGTGTATAGGAAATTTCTGTACTTTTCTCTTAACTCTGTTGTAAATCTAAAACTGCTCTAAAAATTGTCTTAATCAAATAAAATAAGCAAGACACAAGTATATGCTGCCTATTAATAGACTCACACATAGGCTGAAAGTGAAGAGATGGAAAAAGATATTCCGTGCAAATGGAAAGCAAAGACAAACAGGGGTAGCTATACTTATACCAGACAAAATAGACTTCATGTCAAACCTGTAACAAGAAACAAAGGAGATCATTATATAATGATAAAAGTATTAATTCATCAAGACAATAAAATAATTATGAATACATATGCACCCAATATTGGAGCATCTAAATATATAAGGCAAATGTTAACAGCTCTTAAGGGAAAATTTGACAGAAATTCAATAATAATAAAGGACTTTAATACTCCACTTTCAACAATGAATGGATCATCCAGACCAAAAATCAATAAGGAAATATTGTAGTTGAAATATGTTTTAGACCAAATGGAGCTAACTGACATGCACAGAACATGCCATCCAATAGCAACACAATATATTCTCCTCAAGCACAATGGAACATTCTGTAAGAAAAAATCATATGTTAGGTCACAATGTAAATCAGATGTTAGGTCACAGTATAGAAATCATATCACACATCTATTCTGATCAAAATAGTATGAAAATAGAAAGTAATAACTGGAGTAAAACTAAAAAGAGAATCACAAAATTTGGAAATAAAACAACGTATTCCTGCAAAACCAAAGGGTGAAAGAAGAAATCAAAAGGGAAGTATCTTGAAAGCAACAAAGTGGAAATATACCATAGCAAAACTTACAGGATGCAGCAAAAGCAGTTCTAAGAAGGCTAATATGATAAATGTCTACATTAATAAAAAAGAAAGATCTCAAATAAAATCCTAAGTTTATATTTCAAGAAACTAGAAAAAGAACAATAAAAAAACTCATAGTTGGCAAAAGGAAGAAAATACAACAGATCAGAGGAGAAATAAATGAAATAGAGACTAGAAAAACAATAGAAAATATCAATGAAATTAAGGGTGGTTTTAAAAAAAAGATAAACAAAATGGGTAGATCCTTAGGTAGGTTAATTATGAAAAAAAGCTTGAAGATGCAAATAAAGTCAACAATAAAATAAGAAACATTACAACTGATACCATAGAAAAACAAAGCATCATGAGACGTTATTATGAACAATTATATACCAACATATTAAATAAATTCCTAAGAAGATACAACCTACCAAGACTGAATATTGAAGAAATAGAAAATCAGAACAGACCAATAATGAGAAAGGAAATGGAGTCAGTAATTAAAGCCTCGCAATAAACAAAAGTCCAGGACCAGATAGTTTCACAGGTGAATTCTGAATATTCAAAGAATTAATACCAGTCCTTCTCAAAGAGAAGAGGGAAGACTCCAAAACTATTTTATGAGGCCAGCGTTACCCTGATACCAAAAACTAGTTAAGGACATTAAAAGAAAAGAAAATGCTTAATATCCCAGATGAATATGCACGCCAAAAATCCTCAAAAAAATACGATCAAACCTAATTCAATAGCATGTTAAAATAATCATATACTATGATCAAGTGGGATTTGTCACTCATATGCAAGAATGGTCCAACATACACAAATCCATGAATGTGATACACTGCATTAACAAAATAAAAGATAAAAATCATATGATCATATCAGTATATGTAGAAAAAGCATTTGATAAAATTTGGTATCCCTTCCTCGTAAAATCTCTTAATATTTAGGTAGAGAGGGAATGTACCTCAACATAATAAAGGCCATATATGACAAGTTTACACCTAACGTCATACTTAATGGTGAAGGGCTGAAAGTTTTTCTTTTATGATCAGGAACAAGACAAGGATACCCAATTTTGTTCAATATAATAGTGGAAGTCCCATCAAAGAAATTCAGCAAGAAAAAGAAATAAATAAAAGGCATCCAAATCAGAAAGAAAGAAGTAAAATTGTCTCTGTTTGTAGATGACATGATCTTATCTAGATCCACCAAAATCTGTTAAAAATAATAAATAAATCAATAGAGATGCTCAATACAAAATCAACATACAAAAATTAGTTGTACAAAAATCTTAAGATACAAATAAATGCAAAGATATCCACTGTTCATGGATTGGAAGAATTAAAATTGTTAAAATATCCATACTACCCAAAATAGCACACACATTCAATGTAATCCCTATCAAAATTCCAATAGCATTTTACACAGAAATAGAAAAAAAAAAACAATTTATATGGAAACCACAAAAGCGCTCAGATAGTACTCACTTCAGCAGCACATAGAATAAAATTGGAATGATACAGAGACTAGTGTGGCTCCTGTGCAAGAATGACATGCATATTTGTGAAGTGTTTCAGATATTTAATTATTGAATCACTATATTGTACACCTGAAAGTAATATAACACTATATGTTAACTCTAGTGGAATTAAAAGAAAAAAGAGCCTAGATAGCTAAAGCAATCTTGAGCAAGAAGAGCAAAGTTGGAGGCATCACATTTGTTGCTTTCAAATTATATTATAAAGTGATAAAAATCAAAACACTATGGTACTAGTTTAAAAACAAATATTTAGACCATTGGAACAGAATAAAAAGCCCAGAAATAAAACCATGCATATGTATTCAACTAATCTTTGACAAAGTTGCCAAGAATACACAATGTGGAAAGTTTCTTCAACAAATTATTTTGGGAAAACTAGATATCCACATACAAAAAAAAAAAAAAAAGAAAAGAAAAGAAAAGAAAAGAAAAAGAAAAAGTATGCATATTCATACTACCCGTAAAATTTAACTGAAAATGGATGAAAGCCTTAAATGAAGACATGAAATTCCTAGAAGAAAACACAGGGGAAAACTTCCTTGACATTGCTCTTGGCAATAAGTTTTTTTTTTTTTTTTTTTTTTTTTGCAGGGGGGGATTTGACACCAAAAGCACAGATAACAAAAGCAAAAATAAATGAAGCAAACAGTATGAAACTTAAAGGTTTTTGCATAACCAAAGAAACAATGAACAAAATGAAAAGGCAGCTTATGGAACAGAAGACAGTATCTTCAAAACATATGTCTCACAAGAGATTAATATCAAAATTACATAAAGAACTCATAAAACTAAACAGCAAAAAAATTCAAATAAGTTCATTTAAATATAGGCAAAGGACCTGAAAGATATTTTTTTATAAAGAAGACACACAAATAGACAACACGTGCATAAAAGGTGTTCAACATCACTAATCCTAAGAGAAACACACATCAAAACTACAGTGAGATACTACAATGAGATATTACCTCATAGTAATAGTATGACTATTACCAAAACTCAAAAGTAAGTGTTGGTGAGGAAGTAGAGAAAAGGGAGCACTTGTGTGCTATTGGTGGGAATGTAAACTGGAACAGCAATTACAGAAAACAGTATGGAATTCCCTCATAAAGTTAAAAAAAGTATCTTATGATCCAAAAATGTCACATATGAGTATATAGCCCAAGAAAATAAAGTCAGTATGTCAGATTGGTAGCTGTACTATGAGTTCATTACAGCATTATTCACAGTGGTCAAGATATGGAACAACTTAAGTGCTCACCAACAGATATATGAAATATGACATACATATGTAATGAAATATTTTCTGGCTTTTTTTTAAAAAGTGGAAATCCAAGGGCTTTCCTTGGGTGGCTCACTAGGTTAAGCATCCAACTTTGGCTCAGGTCATGATCTCACTGTCTGTGAGTTTGAGCCCCGCATTGAGCTCTGTTGCTGACAGCTCAGAGCCTGGAGCCTGCTTCTGATTCTGTGTCTCCCTCTCTCTCTGTCCCTCCCCTGCTTGTGCTGTCTCTCTTTCTCAAAAATAAATACACATTAAAATAAATTAAAAAAGTAAATCCTGCCATTTGTGACAAATGAATGCACCTAGAAGACACTATGCTAAGTGACTTAAACCAGGCACAGAAAGACAAATAAATACTGCATGATCTCACTTACAAGTAGACTTCAAAAAAAAAAAAAAAATTGAACTCAATGCAACAGAGGGTGGAGTACTGGTTACAGGGTTGGAGGAAGGGTTGGAGGAAATAGGAAGATGTTATTCAGGGCTAAAAACCTGTGGTTAGATGATGAATAAATTCTGGGCACCCAATATACAGTATGATGACTATAGTTAATAATAATGTATTATACACTTGAAATTTGCTAAGAGAGTAGATCTCAAGTGTTTTTATCATGAAGAAAATTGTAACTATGAGAGGTGATGAATATGTTCGTTAGCTTGACTGTAGTAATCATTACACAATGCATATATACATTCAAAACATCATGTTGTACAACCTAAATATATACAATTTTTATTTGTCAATAATACCTTAATAAAGCTGAAAAAAACCTGCATAGCAAGACCTACCTGGGTATCTCACTTAGCCAGTCCCAAAATAACTGTTTCTAATGCAGCAAAACAGAGACTGGGTGACATATTGCTCAAACATTTGCAGTTTGTCGGTATCTTTTCAAAGCTTCTCCTCTGATTTAAACCCCGTGCTTTCCAAAAACCAGTCATATTTCATTCCCAAACTGATATTAGTTTACTGTTTATTTTATATATATAATTTATAGGGGTATTAATAAAAACTAATTAAATATAAGTAGAAAAAAGTAGTAAAAAAACTTAGTGGTATTTCATATTCTGATTACTATATTTTAAATTGTTTATTCAAAAGAAACTAAAGCAATAAATTGTATCTAATTCATTAACAAGTATTATGTAAGCAAGAAAGAGTTTCCTGAATACCAACTTAGGGACTTGCATGTAAAGAAAAGCTTTGGCTTCATATTTAAAGTGTGACAAACTGGGGCACCTGGGCGTCCAGCTTCGGCTCAGGTCATGATCTCGCGGTCCGTGAGTTCGAGCCCCGCGTCGGGCTCTGTGCTGACAGCTCAGAGCCTGGAGCTTGTTTCGCATTCTGTGTCTCCCTCTCTCTCTGACCTTCCCCCATTCATGCTCTGTCTCTCTCTGTCTCAAAAATGAATAAATGTTAAAAAAAAATAAAAAAATAAAGTGTGACGAATAAATGTGTATTTATGTTAAAATGAAAATAAAATATTCAACTATGGTATGTATTTTTAATACAAGTTCTCTCTTTTACCAATGTTTTTTCAATTAGCCAATTAATTGTAGGTCCTGATCACTTAAGATAAGAGGGCTTTCTAATGTCTGAAGAATGTATTACCCAAGATGCCAGGAGTATTGCTGGGCTAACAGCACAGCCCTCAGCTCTCTGCCCTCTCTGGAGATCTCCCTTGGCCAAAGAGAGCTGTCCTGTCACTAGAATCTAACGATTGGTTATTTTGCCAGTATAAAGGCCCAGGCTCCTCATTCCAACTTGGAAAACTCTCAAAGGTCATCCCAGCTTCAGAGTTCTCTCTGGGATTGACTGAGCTCTTACTGAGACTGCATCACAGTCCAATCTCTCC
The DNA here is from genome assembly GCF_028749965.1 of Puma concolor. Taxonomy (NCBI): domain Eukaryota; kingdom Metazoa; phylum Chordata; class Mammalia; order Carnivora; family Felidae; genus Puma; species Puma concolor. The sequence continues at coordinate 62,260,801 of NC_141674.1, read as the reverse complement.
CCAGCTCAGTCCTGCTTCCTCCGTTCTCCCTTGGTGTGGATTCATAATGTTTATGTTCCAATAAACATCCTGATCCTTAATGTCTGTGTGACTCTGCTTCCTGTGAGTCCCACAATAGGCTTCTACAGTGCTTTCACCCTAATCTGGCTTTCAAAGAGCATCTAACCACTTGCAGCCTGCCTGAGAATCAATGTCAAAGTTGAAGGTCTGACTTAAAAACTATCCAGAGATCCAGTCCCCGCTTGCTTTCTATCTCTTTCTCACTTCCAAATCCTTTCTCCATGTCTCCTCTTCCTGTGGAGGCCCACAGAAATGGATATCTGATATGTTACTTCTATATACTATAACTTTCATTATATCCCATTACCCTATCATTGTAATAAATAAGTATAATATGGTAATAGTCACTGCTGCAATAAGTGGATCCACAAATTTATGTTTCAAACCCAGAAGTTCATTTCTTGCTCATTTACTAATAATCACTAGGTAAACAAGTTGGCATGGAGCCTTCTTCCACACAGTTGTTTAGAAGTTTCTGCTATTTTCACCAAATGTTTCCCAAGGTTCCTCTAAGAGCTGGCTTCATTCCAGTCAACAAGAAAAGAAAAAAGTGTATGCAGAGAAAGCTGTGAAGATTTTGGAGGCCACACTTGAAAATGATGTACCTGACTTTCATTGAGTGCTCAGTTTGAGGTCAAACCAAACCACAAGTAAGAGTGGGGAATGTAGTCTTCCTGAACATCCAGGAAGGAGAATACAGATTTTGGTGAGCAGCTCTGTCACACTAGGGTCATCCAAAAGTTTCATGTCCTAGGACACAATGGGTTAATTCTCCACACTCAACTCTTTCTGGGACTTGTAAATGATCTATGAATTTGAACTCACCTTCTGTTACACCCCCTCTCTGTATGAGCATTTAATGTGATTGATGCTATTGATTTCTTTTATGTTCTTACATTTTCTAGAATTATCTAGGTTACTCCTAATTCCTTATATCACTCCTTACTAACAAAGATAAGAGAGAAATGTGTACATATTTTATTTTTTAAGCAGTTTTATTGAGGTATAATTTATATACAAAGAACTGCACATACTCAATGGTTACAATTTGATGAATTTGGACATATGCAAATACACATTTACTGTTACTGCAATCACAAAAAGAGACAAGAGACAAAGAGAGATCAAACTAAAAAGTGTTTGCATGGCAAAGGAAACAATTCAAAAAATGAAAAGGCAACCTACAGAAGAAAATATTTGTAAACCATATAGCTGATAAGGGACTAATTTTCAAAATATATAAGGATCTCCTACAACTCAGTAACAAGAAAACCCAAGCAATCCATTAAAAAATGGGCAAAGGACTTGGACAGACATTTTTCCAAAGAAAACATACACACACCCAGCATGAATATGAAAATATGCTCAATATCAGTAACTATCAGGGAAATGCAAATAAAAACCACAATGAAATGTCACCTCACATTTGTTAGGATAGCCTTTACCTATCTATCTATCTATCTATCTATCTATCTATCTATCTATCTATTTATTGTTTTTTAAAGAGAGAGACAGAGAGAGCATGCACAAGCATGAGTGGAGAGGGGTAGATGGAGAGGGCATGATAGAATCTTAAGCAGGCTCCATGCTCAGCACAGAGCCCCATGCAGAGCTCAGCCTCATGATGGTGAGTTCATGACCTGAGCAGAAATCAACCGACTGAGCTACCCAGGTATCCCTAGAATAGCTATTATTTAAAAAAAAAAAAAAAAAAAGTGTTGGTGAAGTTGTGAAAAAATAGGAACCCTATACAGTGTTGGCAGAATACAAAATGGCACAGCAGTCATGCAAAACACTATAGATATTCCTCAAAACATTAAAAATGGAAATACCAAATGATCCATCAATACCACTTCTGGATATTTCAAAATAATTGAAATCAGAACCTCAAACAGATATTAGCACTCCCATGTTTATTGCAGCATTACTTACAATAGCCAATATATGGAAACGAACTAAGAATCCATTGAAAAACAAATAAAGACAATGTGGTAATGGATATATAGCAGAACATTATTTAGCCATAAAAAAAATTCTGCCATTTGCAACAACATTCATAAATGTAGAGGACATGATGCTACAGGAGATAAGCATCACAGGACAAATACTGCATGAGTCCTTTCATATGAGGTATATAAAATAGTCAATTTTTTTAAGTAGAGAGTACAACAGTGGCTGCTGGAGGCTGTTGGGTTGGAGAAATCGGGAGTTGCTGTTTAATGGGTATAAAGTTTCAGTTATGCTAGTTGAATAAATTCTAGAAACATAAATTCTGTATAACATACTGCCTAGAGTTAACAATATGGTACTGTATACTTCAAAATTTGTTAAGAGGGTAGATGTCACATTAAATGTTCTTACCAAATGTCAAACAAAACAAAGGGAATATGTGTGCATTTTATAGTCATATCTTTAACAGAATTCCTGTATACATTTCCATAGAAATGCACAATCACACATTGTCAGCATATTTATAAAGAATAAAAGAAACAGAACCTGAATATGTCAATACCAATCATGGTTCTAGGCTCTTTAGTTACATTTATTCCTCACAACAACATAAAAAGTAAATCCTGTTATGATTATGTTAGAGAGAAAGAAATTTAGGGTTAGAGATAAAGTATTCGCCCCACCCCTACTCAGTTAAACCTAAATTTTCTGGTCTCCAGAGCATACCTACACTTTTAATCAATAGATGTGTTGCCTCATAACTGGTGTCTGCTAGAAACTGGGATGGGACTTATAAATAATCATGTTCAATTCTATTCCAACATCTTAGTTGGAGCTGGTCTTAACTAAACCTAGAAAACCAAAGCTTTGGGGTAAGATTTCAGTGCTCTATGTTCTTCTCCAGGCACTCTCCTGACTTTCACTCTGCCCCCTGACAAATCATTTATGCACTTTAATCTTCACCTTTAATACCTTTAATACTGAGATGACAATTCTGTAATTCCACTCAAGGAGTTTCAATCAGGAACAGTAACAAACATTGGCTGCAGATCAGATATGAGTTTTGTTAAAAGAAAACACATATAAAGCTGAGATATGATTTGGCTATTTAATACACTGTGAAATATATGACTTTGTTAATGTGTTAGGTTTACACAGAATTGCTTATATTTCCCCACATATACCATGATGTTTCTTATACTATTTTTCCCACCTTGAATGTTCCCACACCCAGTAGGGTGACTTAGTTTCCTCATTTATAAAATGAGGGCAATAATATCACCCATCTTGTGGAGTTATAATGAGAATATAAAGAGATAATGTAAAGTGCTTAGAAAACAACTGGCATATTGAAAACACTCAACAAAAGTTATTTTCATAGAGAGGGAGCTTAATCTGTGCTATAATTTACTTCCCAATAGTTTGGCCAATGACATACTATTAGTATAGAAATCTACTGTATCAAAAATGTCTTTCAAATTGCTAAAGTCTACTTATTTGATACATAGCTTATTAAAATATTGGCCTCACACTAGCAACCTGATAAAATAGCAAGATAAATAGGATTACATACCTATACATTGATAAATTATCTAAACATAAAATATACTTTAATGCTCTGCCATAAAGGTGCAAAAGCCAGTAAGCATCCAAACACATTAAGGTCATCACTGGTCAACACACTTCAAGTTATAGGCTGCCACATTTATGATGACAAGTAATTTGATATGTTTCACAAAATCAATAACTTAAGAGGTACTTTATTTCTGCTTTTTTCCCCCTCTCTCCCGTTTTTCAGAGGACCACACTCTGTGTCTTTCCACATCTGATATATTTCAGAAAGAATAATATCAAGTCTTAATTTAAAATGAGTGATGTAGTACAGAGTTTTAGACCATATATCTATTCAAAGCTGTCAGTTTCCTTTCACCACTTTTCCTATATTCTAAAAACAAATTTAAATTAAACATAGATCAACAATAAATCTGCCAGTTTCTGTCTTATTTATGGCACTTTTAGAAGTGATACTGATGTTCTTTTATAAGCCAAGATGGACACTTTCTCATTCCTTCAGAATTAAAATTAAAACATCTAAAATATTTTATAGAATTTTATTAACCAAGAGATGTCTACTATTTTGCTGATCTTAATATTATTCCTTCATGTGTCCCCCTGTAAGATACAGGGAAGCATGTTCTATGTAGTAGAAGGGAGAAGAGTCTCAGTTTTCATTGCCCAAACTTGATAAGTGCAAAACTATAATATGATTTGAAGATTTAAAAGGAGAGAAAGGTACAGTAGGGGAAGATTTCGCTGAATACCTAGGACCTAATCTATTCCAGATACATGCTATCTCTAAAACTTTACATGATTTAACTCCCAAAGCTGAATGATCAAGAAATTAGAATATATAGCATGATGAAAATTATAATAATCAAACAGCAGTTGTGCATTTATATTTAAATGCAACATACATACACATTACCATTTATTACCTAAAAATGTTCTTCTTCAAAACTGTATAAATGACCAAGAGCCCTCACATCTCATTACAATCATTCATTATTATTTGTACTATCTGACCATACTATGATGTTTGAGTCTCTATGACAACAATATGAGGTTATCTGCTGTGTGTGTCCATCTTCTACTCTGAATAGATATGTCTATTGTGATTATCTATGCCTACTTACCACTGTATGCTGGGTGTGTGGGAGGCAAACAACCTGTTGCTATTCCACAGGAATTCCAGTTGAGATAAACCATAGTAGAAGCACCAAACTTAAGAATTCTCATCCACACTTGAACCTGATTTACTTGAGGAGATCCTGGAATTTGAGCATGATGTGGTAATAGAATGTGGCTTTTGGAGGGGTATTAGAGGGGTTAAGTATATTTTGAATATAGGTAAATATTGAAGTATAAATATTAAAGTAAATAAATGACAAAAAAAGGACCCATAGCTGTAATATCACACAAATGGACAATCTGATTTTAAAATTTATAATGGATGTAGGGCACCTGGGTGGCTCAGTTGGTTAAGCGTCTGACACTTGGCTTCAGTACAGGTCATGATCTATCAGTTCATGAGTTTGAGCCCTTCATCGGGTTCTGTGTGGACAGTGTGGAGCCTGCTGGGGATTCTCTCTCTCTTTCCTTCTCTTTCTCTCTCTCTCTCTCTCAAAATAAATAAATACAAACTTTAAGAAAATAAAATAAAATTTATAATGGATGTAAAAGGCCAAAAATGGCAAAGAAAATTTTAAAAATAATTATAAAAAGGTTATCACATTTATACCCCTGGATATCAAAATTTGTTATAAAGCTTCAGCAATGAAAGTTGAGTGATTTTCACATGCAGCAAACAAACAGAACAATAGGATAGTAAAAAGTGTCTAGAAATAGGCCATCCATATACAGACATTTAATTTTTTAAACAAAGCAAGATGAAACAAATGGAAGTTCAAAATATGTTGGTAGATTTAACTCTATACAATGCAAATGGATTAATTAAAATAATGAATTTCTGGGTAGGATAAAATAAAATCCAATTATATGCTATGTATAAGAGACACCTGTCAAGTAAGCGGTTTATATAGGTTTCTATTAAAAGGATAGAAAAAGATATGCCCAATAAATTCTAAGCAAGAGAGGTATATATTGCTACATTTATATGAGAAAAATTAGACTTCTTGGGTAAATTAAAGCATTGCTGGAGATAAAGAAGGTTAATTTGTTTTAATGAAAGGATTGATTCTCCCAGGAAACTATAATCATGTTAAATTTGTGCATATCTAGTAACACAGTATCAAAATAAATTAGGAAAAATGTACAGAATTAAAACAAAGAAACAGATCTACAGTAGAGAATTTTTAACACAGAGTTGAAAGCATAAGCCAAAACAAACAAACAAGAAACCCACAAAATACATAAAAGATATGAAGGACACAAACATTTGACCTAATTTGCTCTTACAACACACATTAACAAACGATAGCAGAGTGCATATGCATTTCAGGAACACATAGAACTTTCACAAAATTGATCATATACTGGCCCATATACCAACACTCAACATATTTCTTTTCTTTTTTGAGGTTTATTTATTTATTTATTTATTTATTTTGAGAGAGACAGTGAGTGCATGCACTCAAGAGGGGTGGGAAAGAGAGAGAAAGAGAGAGAATCCCAAGCAGACTCTGCACTGTCAGCACGGAGCCTAACGCAGGGCTTGATGTCACCAACTGAGAGATCACAATCTGAGCAGAAATTAAGAGTTGGACACAACTGACTGAGCCACCCAGGCACCCTCAACACATTTCAAATACTGGGAAACAATGACATAGTTCTCTGACCACAGTGTAAATTAACTTAAAAATCATTAAGAAAAGGTAAATAAAAAAATACTGAATTTATAAAGTTGGAAGCCTACTTCTAAATAACTTGTGGGTCAAAAAAGAATTCACGCTGGAATAAGAAAGTAGTTTGAAATGAGTATCAACAAAATATGATACATCAAAATTTGGACAATATAGCCAAAGTAGAAGTTTAAAATATATAGACTTGTAAGTGATTAAGAAAAAAGGCTAAAAATTAATGAGCTAAGCCATGTATCCATCTTAAGAAATTTAAAAGAAATTCTTAAAAAAGTAGGAAAAGTAACTCAAATACATTTGAAGATAAGATAGGTAAGAGCAGTTAGAACCTATCCATCTTAAAGTATTCCAATTAAAGAGGATGGAATGCTTTATGAGGCCAGCATTGCCCTGATAACAAACCAGACAAAGACACCACAAAATTATGGGCCCATATCCCTGATGAACATAGAAAAATGCTCAACAAAATAGCAAACCAAATTCAACAATACATTAAAAGGGTCATATACCATAATCAAGTGGGATTTATTCTGGGATGCAAAAATTGCTTAACATCTGCAAATCAATCAATGTGATATACCACACTAACAAAAAGAAAGATCAAAATCATATGATCATTTCAACAGATGTTGAAAAATCATCTGACAAAATCCAACATCTATGTATGATAAAAACTCTCAAGAAACTCACTATGGAGGGAACATACCTCAACATAAAATAGGCCATATATGACAAATCCACACCTAACATCATAGTCAATAATGAAAAGCTGAAAACTTTTCTTCTAAAATCAGAAACAAGATAAGAATGCCACTTTCTTTCAAAATAGTATTACAAGTCCTACCCAGAGCAATTAGGCAAGAGAAAGATATAAAAGGCATCCAAACTGGAAAGGAAGAAATAAAAGTCACTATTTGCAGATGACATGATACTATATATAGGAAACAATATAGACTCCATCAAAAACTGTTAGAACAAATAAACAAATTTAGTAAAGTCACAGGACCCAAAATTAACATAGAGAAATCAGTTGCTTTCCTATATCCTAACAAGCTATCAGAAAAAGAAATTAAGAAAATAATCCCATTTACAGTCACATTAAAAAGAATAAAATACCTAGGAATAAATTTAACCAAGGAGGTAAAAGGACTTGTATTTTGAAAACTATAAGACACTAATGAAAGAAATTGAAGATGACACAAATAAACAAAAAGATATTCTGTGTTCATGGATAAGGATATTATCCATACTGCCCAAAGTGATCTATGGATTTAATAAAATCTTTATGAAAATACCAACAACGTTTTTCTCAGAACTAAAACAAAATATTCTGAAATCTGTATGGAACCACAAAAGATCCCAAACAACCAAAGCAATCTTGAGAGAGAAGAACAAGGCTGGACATATCATGCTTTCTGATTTCAAAACATACCACAAAGCTAGAGTAATCAAAACAGTATGCTACTGGCACAAAAACAGACATATACATCTCTGGAATAAGATAGAGAACCCAGAAAAAACTGTAAATATATGGTCAATTAATCCATGACAAAGGAGGGAAGAATATACAATGGGGAAAAGACAATCTCTTCAATAAATGATTTTGGAAAAACTGGACAGCTACGTGCAAAAGAAAAAAACAGGACCACTACCTTACATCTTGTAACTGTATACACTTGTGCAAGGCCGTGATTAATGACTGCATAGTATCCCCCTGTACCCATGTATCATCTTGATTCAATCAATATTTGTTTCTTGGCATTTAGATTGTTTTTCTTATTTATTTTACACGAGCACCCTTACGATCTAATCTCTTATGATTTCCATAAAATAAATTTCTAGAAGTCAGTTTGCTGGATCATAACACACACAAAATATTAAGGCCCAAAACACAGAGAGTTTTCATCATAATTTTGACAGCAGTACAACAAAAATAAATTTATTCATATACTGGTACTGGGTTTTGTTCAATTACAAATTTTATTTAAACTCTGATTTAAAAGATTTGGCTATCTATATTAGACACAATCTCAACAATTCCAGAAGTTCCAATGAGGGTTTAGACTTGGTTACTCACCAAAAAGAAGGAAGTGCTAAAAAAATTTCAAAGGCTTTTACTATAAAATATTACAGTTCCAGAATTTATTGACTGGATTTCAAGGATTTATGTTATCACACTTGCTGATGGGAGTGCCAACATCTAAACCAATTCACGTTCCTTATTGGAACAACACATTTCCACTCTTCTTGCATCATCAATGTGAAAGTTGTATATTCAGTTTGGCAACCAATTAGGCTAAAAGACATAAAATCAAGTTGGAGAGGGATTAGATATATAGTAATTCTCTAAGTGTAAGTTTACTGGGGAAAAAAAGCAGATATAAATAATCTGAAGATCTTTATTTATCTTGACAGTTCATAAATGGATCACAAGCTATCAGTGCTGAGGCTGCTGTGAGTCAGTAACTGATTTTATGTCAGAAAGCACAATTCACATGTGAGATCGGAGACAACAGTACTGATTAGAATGGAGATTAGGAAATTTCGGCCAAGTCACAGAGAGAGATATGCAGATCTCAAAGACTAACCATGCTCCCTTATGGATATGTTGGGCTTGTTTTTTGTGGAGTAGAATAAACTTAAACTGTTGCTTTTTTTGTTAGATCAAACTTAATAGATTAAGTCCAAATTCCTCCATTATGTTTTAAATAGGAGTGCACTTGTCATGAGCCCTGGGTGCTGTATGGAAGTGTTGAATCACTAAGTTGTATACCTGAAAATAACACTGTATGTTAACTGACTGGAATTTAAATAAAAATTTACTGGAATTGAAATAAAAACTTGAAAAAAAATAAGAGCATACAGAATTCCACCAATAGATATTAAGAGAAGAAAAAGAGAGTTCTAGCTTAAATGAAAGTGTATTTTACTATTTTTAAATTTTAACTTAAAATAATAAAGGTAATAATATTAACACATATGATATTAATATGTAAAATAAATAAATAAAAAACTTTAAAAAAAGATATTGAATGGGCAAAGAGAAAATTTTAAAAACAAAACTTGATCATTATTTTTGTTTGTATTGGCTATATACTTCATTTAATTTTTTTTAAAATTTATTTATTTTTGAGAGACAGAGACAGAGTGAGAGCAGGGAAGGGGCAGAGAGAGAGGGAGACACAGAATCGGAAGCAGGCTCTGGGCTCTGGGCTGTCAGCACAGAGCCCGACACGGGGCTCGAACCCACAAACTGTGGGATCATGACCTGAGCCGAAGCTGGATGCTCAACTGACTGAGCCACCCAGGTTCCCCCTTCATTTTATAGATTTTTTTAAAGAGTAATTTGTATGAAGCTATTTATGAAAATTGCTTGTGATTTTGTAAGCTACTTTCCTTATTAAAGATATCATTATAATCTCTTGTGCATTTATGGAGAAGAGAAATCATTTTCCTCATTCTGTGTGATTTGTAAAACACTTGCATAATCATTAATTTAGTCATTCAACAAACATTTATTAAAAACCTACTATATTCAGGGCACCTGGCTGGCTCAGTTGGAAGAGCGTGCTACTCTTGATCTTGGGGTCATGAGTTCTAGCCCCACGTTGGCTGTAGAGATTACTTAAATGAATAAATAAATAAAAAGTTTAAAAAGAAATAAAGAAAAAAAAAGAAATGCTCTAAGTTAAAAAAAAAACAAAAACTAGTATATGCAAAAGCACCATACTAGAATCTGTGAGAGCTATATAGAGATTTTAACATGTAGTTCCTATGCTCAAGAAAACTATATAATAAAATAGTAAAATATGACCATGTTTATAAAACAGGCAGTGTTAAATACTACGAGAAAGGTATAGAAAAAGTACCATGGTTAGAAACATGGAAACACCTCAAGCTAAGGGAATCCAGCAATTTAATGAAAGTGGCATTTTAGCTGAAATTTGAGGATGGGTGGGAGAGGCAAACTATAAAGAGACTATAGTGTAATAAAAAGCATAGGGAATATAAATGCATAACAGTTCACTGAATTTAGAGCATGGGCTGCAAAATGAAAAGTACGAAAACCCATGGCTGAAAAGGTAGGAGAATTGGATCACTATCACTTAATCCCTGCTGGGTGTGTTTTGGGATAAGCAAGTCTCTTGGTCAGAGGAATGACTCAATCAAAGCCACATGTTAGAGAACCTGGCAAAATTTCAGGAGTATTTAGGATAAAATAGGACTGTAAAAGATTGGAAGACAGACCTTATAAGTCAGAATACTATTGCAGGAAGTCCAGGAAGATAATGACACTGTGAATAAAGAGTAAGATAATGACAGTATGAATGACAGAATGAGGCAACATATTGATCACTATCAGTAATGTCTTTGATAGTTCTAGACAAAAGATTTGCATCCATTGCTTTTGTCTTATTTAATTTGGAATTTCCCCCCAAGTTTCCTGGATAGCTTGATGAATACCTTTCAGGAAAGTATTATGAAAATGATTCTTCAACTCCTGGTAGGATCTTTCTCAGGTGTGGAAATCTGCAGTAATTATGAGACCGCTCATCCCAGGACTAAGGATGCTAGTAGCCTACTTCAGGGCACAGAACAAAGTAAAAGGGCATCAAGGTTAAAGATGCTCCAAGTGGGTGTACTTGAATTACATCTCAGAGTAACTCTAGAAAGCTTTGTGTGATTTCCTTAACAGTTCCCTGCTTTATAATAGCTATATTAGTCTGATATTCAGTTGTGCAAGAATAAGGGATAAGAGGCAGAGGTGATGAGTGTCTTTGAGGGACACCTCAGAAGAGAGATGCTGTGACAGAGCGCAACTGTTGAGAGTCACTCATGGGGACTCTAGCCTCTCACTCTCACTCGTCCAACCTCAGCAACTTTCTAAAGGTTCCTTTGAGATCCACAAAAGGCAGCCATACGGAGAATAACTCACACAATGTTCAGAAAAGATAAAATACTTAAAGTCTTCTACTCCCTAAATACTATCCCAGAATGAATTATCCCTGAGAGAAAGTAGGTAGTACTCACCATCTACTTTACTACTGTATTTAAAGATCAGATAGAAAATATTGGTCTTCCAATGTATTCCTAATTGAGGGGGAGAAGAGTAGTAATTTCCTGCCTGCTTAGGACACAGGGAGCTTAGAAGCTCTGAAACTCCGGGGCTGTGACTTAAGCAAGCTATAGAAGCTTTGATTCATAACTGAGCATTCAAATTCCTGGTAGGGAGTATGGCATTGAAAAAGAAGGTTAAATGCACATGCATCAAAATATACAGCTGTTTCTTATCAATTGTCACAGATACCTAGCAAAGAAATTACTTCTGCCTTTCTGCCTAGCTGACACATTGCATAACGTTTTATATATATATATATGTATATATATATATATATATGTTATCTCTATACCTATCTTTTTAAAAATGTATGGAGGACCTAGGGTATTGGAATCAAATTCAGTGCACAGAAGGGTTGGCATAGAGAGGTAAATTCACACAAAATGCTGAATGGTTACAAAGGGATTTCTCATTCAGGTTGATTTGATTAGCAATTATCTATGAATCTAATTTCTCAGGTAATGTTTCTTTCATCATTTTCCATGGTAGCAGGCTGATGAACAGTTCATTTACATTTTTATTAGCCTATAAAGCTTTTCCTGCTTATGCTCTTTTACCTTACCCCAAAAGCAATACTTAATGTTTAATGATAGCTAATAGAACCTTTGGCAAAGACTCAAATGCCCCCCCCTCAAAAAAAAATGACACTCAAGCTAATGCCCTCTTGTATCAATATTACAATTGATATATACACAAGGTACCTCTTCTGAAACCATAAGATTACTGACTATGATGCATGGTCTATGATCTTGTCTCAGTCTCTAGACCAAAAACCTAGACAGTAGGAGACTGTCTCCTTGCCTTTAATAAACAGTATGCTCTGTAGCACATTCAGCAATTAGGACATAGAACTTCTGGTTTTGACTTCTGAGAAAACCACTTTTGAAGGCCACAGGAGATGTACTGTTCCTAAATCAGGTCTCAGTTTTTAAAGACTATTTGTATAATAAATATTTAGTTTCAGACTTAGCCATTTGATAGGAAGGTATGTTAAACTTTGGCATCACAGAACTGCAAATGACTATTCAGACCAACTTTAAAGTGAATGCCAACGAATGGTAATTAGAATACATATCAATCATTAATGGCATTCACTAGGTGATGTTTAAACAATCATTTATAATAATGTGCATTAACTGGTATATTTGGCCCTTGCTATGCTTTTTGTACCTGAATTGTAGTAGCTCATGATCTTCATGTAATATTTGTCTCTCTGCTTGCAAAATTTTGGGAGACATCAGAGACAAGGTAATGGTGTTGCACACTGTGAAATGACATAGGGTTCTGTTTTTTCTAATTCCAAATGAAGTTCATAAGGGACGATTGTCTATTCATAAGACTGTAGACAGGTCTAATACTTTTTAGTTATACTACTCCTGAGTACATTATCTCTTTAAGAGAGAGAGAGAGGCAGAGAAAGAGAGAGAGCACATTTTATAATTCCAAGCATTCACTTGTTTGTGCCTTTGGGAAGAAAACTAAAGCCATTTTAAAAGAAATAACTTAGAGAGAGTTAGAAGCTTCTTGGTAAACAAAACTCTCTCCTGAAACATTCAGATGATTTAGTTAAGAATGAACTGGAACAACATCAATTGCATTTCCTTGAAATCAGAAATAAATTCCAAAATAACTAGGAAGGCTTTCTGAAGCAGTGTTTGGAGAAGTGTTTACAATCTGAAGAAAGGATAAGGTAGGATACAATAAATTCAACTACAAAAATAATACTCTCACCTGCACAAAGTGTATATGAAACTGTGACTTTCTGTGACAAATAAAACACTCCCCATCCCCTATACATTACATATTGTGTCATCCCAGACATGCTTTTCTATTTGCTATTCAAACAGCTGTCTACAGCTACAGATAATTGATTTGTCTCTTGATAACTTTAGAAACTACTGTATGAAGTATCACAGTGTAACAGCTTTTAAAAGAATTATTTGACTAAGTATAAAGTGTTTTACACTTGGGGGATATGTCTGTGTATGTGTGGTGTATGTGTGTGTTGTATTCTCACACATATGCATTATACCTCCATGGGTTCTGGTGCCCATATTCTAAGTGCCATATAAAGCTATTCTTGAATTAATTTAATATTGATTTATTTGTATATGTAGCAACGTCTGGGCTTTAAATAGTAAGATATTCAGTTTATGCTTTATTTTCTGAATATATTTTTTGTGTCTTATGGGTGTAAGTCTGTTTTAGCAACACATGCAAGAGTCAAAAGGGAATAATTGTCCTTCTATATACAAGACTACAGATTTGAAATAGATAATCAGGTGTGGGTCCTACTCATCTCATTTATTCATTGCCTGAATGGCTCTGTGGAAGCCACTGAACTACTCTAATCCTCAGTTTCCTTATTAATAAACTAAATCTAATGGTAACTATCTAACAGGAGAGCCAAATGACAAATGCATGTGAATACCAAAGCACTAACAAATGTTAGCTAATATTTTTCATTTCTCATGGTTGAGAGAACATATGACTCATGTGCCCCTTGGATTTAAAGGGGAGAAGAGGGTTTAGTTCATTTTTGTAAATTGCTGACAGGATCTTAGGCCTTGCATAAAGCAGCATATGTACATGTATTGATAGATGGATAGGTCAGGGAGAAGTAGTGAGACCCAGGATAACTAGTATTTGCCTGTTTTTCAAAGCACAGTAAATCTAAATCTGAGTTCTCAAATTGCAATCAGCATGTCCAGGAATCCACAGCACATGTTCTCTTCTATTATTGAAGGAGACAGCTGCCTAGTCAATGTAAATTTTATTGTAAAATTGTTTAATAGAATTCACAATTATGGGAGGACAAACACACTTGAGACATTAATGGAGGTTCTGAATTTGATATGTGTAGACAAAGAGGGCTGTCAGACTTAGCATCACTTATTGTTGCACAGAGACAGGTGGGCAATAAAAGAAAGTGGCTACTAATGAAAGGGAACTCCCACTGCTACCATCTCTGCTAACCAAGAGTGAAAAACAGGAGTGAAATAAGCATCTAAATTTTTGGTATAATAAGTAGAGCTATCTGTATTTTATCCCACTGTTCTCATTGCACTTTCTACACCATTTGATACCCAGGATCCTTTACTGAAAGACTCCATAGTCCTAATTACTGTGATAGTACAATATCCTTGTTTTCTTCATTCCACTGTGACCAATGCATCTTTGTCCCTCAATGGGGCAGCAAGTCCTCAAGTCTCTATATATAGGCTCAGTCCTGGCTATCTATTAGACCCAATTTACAACTTTCAGCTATTATGGTTTAAAATATCACCTCTTCACATATAATTTTCAAAACCTTACATTAAACCCCAACTTCTCCATTGAATGCTAGTTGTATATTTCTAAATGATTAAGGAACATTTCCACTTGAAACTTTGGATGTCATCAGATCAACATGTTGGGACTAATTGAGTTCTCCTCCAAATTGATTCCTTTACCCGATCTTTTATCTCTCTGTTTAAGCATCATATCATCACTCTGGAATCCATAGTAAATTCTTTGTTCAGAGAAATCCTCTTCAATACATTACTTATCAAAACTCCAATCATTCTCTTGCTCAAAAAGTCCCAATGGCTCCTTATTTCCTATTAGAAAAAAATCCTACTGGCTGTAAATGTCTTTAAAGAGCAGGGATTTATTTGTTTTATTTAACTCCTTATCCATCTAGTCATGTGTGTTGTACATCATAAACTACAATATATGCTTACTAAGTTGAATGAAACTCCTTGGACTTTTATGCTCAGTTTCCTTAGTCTGGTCCATTCCTAACATCCAAAGGGACTTTTCACAACCTGTTTGTCATTACATTCACTCTCTCCTAAGTATGTTCAGCTCGTTCTTCTTACAGTTTCTGGACATGATTCCTCTTTTTTTTCTGTCAAGTTCTTACCACTCCTTAAAGTTCAGCCAACTTCAAAACCCCTCTCATAAATCCTTCCCCAAATCTTTCAGTCTACATTGATTTCTATTCCCAGTGAACACGTAACACTTCTCATTTTGTGTTGTCATTCTTTGCTATGCAATTATCACATTTCTAATTGTTTCTAATTATCAAACTCATTCTGATCTTTGACTCTTTCCCCTTCCTTCCTTCCTTCCAGTTTTACTTTTGAATTGTTTGTATAATTCTTCCTGTAGATTCATTTTTTTAATGTTTATTTGTTATCTTGAGAGAGAGAGAGAGAGGGAGCACATGCATGAGCACAAGTGGGGAGGGGCAGAGAGAGAGGGGGAGAGAGAGAGAATCCCAAGTAGGCTCCATGCTGCCAATGCAGAACCTGATGCGAAGCTCGAACCCATGACCTGTGAAATCATGACCTGAGCAGAGAGCAAGAGTCAGATGCTTAACCTACTGAGCCACCCAGGTGCCCCTTCCTGTGTATTCATTTTGTATGTCCAGCTACACTATAATACCTTTAGAAGGAAAAAGTATATCATACATGTTTTCTTCTATCATTCCCATATTCTAACGCTATGCTATGGAAAAAGTAGAGGCTAAAAATATTTATTAAATGAATGAATATGAGTAGGGAAGAAAATACATTAATAGTAAGTATTTATTGCAGTTAATAGCTTTGAAAACATAATTCAGAGAAAAAATTTTGTATTTTGAATATGAAACTTATAGGTTTTTAAATACCATTTTGTTTTATTATCTGACCTGTAACTTAATTCATCTATTAGATAAAAAGAGAATAAAGGTTAATGGATATACACCTGCTTTATGTACCATCAGTAATTGTCTACAAAAATCACAAAATGTTATTCATTTTGTGAATAACTCAAAACAGCTAATGAAGCTGGAGAACCCATAAAGAAATGCAAGGCAAGACTAGAGACATATTTGGAATTATTCTGGTAAAGTTTTCCCTAAGGCTAGTAGAATTATATTTCATTCTACACTATGATTTACATAAGTAAGAAAATAGATATTTCAATAGGAGAAGAAGAGACCAGGCTCTTAACCACCTTGCTTTTGACCCTGTTGTAATTCTATCCCTGACAAATGTAATCAGCTCAGCACTAGACAAAAAGGATTTTGTTTTGCAAAACATATTCTGCCATTTTCCCGGCATTAAGAGGCTGGATGTATCTCAGTGGAACTTAATGTCTATCCCATAAAACTTCCACCCAGACTCCTTAAAGTTTACCTTCCATTTACTTTATTACTGGCCTCAGTCGGTTTCTTTTTTGGAAAAGATATTTAGGTGATTCTAATAAAATTTCCTTACTCATAAATAACACAGATTCACCTATAATTACAGTGAATCTCACCAAAAGATTTATTTTGGGGGGAAACAAGAAATAGTAAGGGGTGGAAATGTAAGCACGAAGGAAACGATTTTTCTCTCGATGAAATATGTCAATATTTATCGAGTGTAAGAGCCCCTTAAAGTGACACTCTTAAGGGAAGTAGATTACACCAACTTCATAAGTTTTATGTATTTTATATGATATGCAGCTATATTTGTTCACAGTTGGCGTGTGTGTGTGCGTGAGTGTGTTAGCAAGGAAAATACAATTTAACTTGCAATGTGACTAAAAGGGAGAAATAGATAACTGTTTAATAATAAAGGTACCATGGTTACCATAACTAATAGAGTGTGAAATTTTGAGAAAAATGACCAGGATTCCAGACATGGCTCTTTTTTTCAGTGGATTTGCAATATGTAAAGACAATTACTATACAAGAGTAGTGGTTTTATATCTATCAAATGGCACTGTTGCTAAAAATTGTTTCATGAGAATTTGTGAGTGAATTAAATACGTAATACAAATGAAAGTGCTTTGTATGTATGAAATCAATATTTCAACAATTAAATCTAAGACATGACTCAGAATCCTTCCCATGGGCTTTAAAATATTTTGTGATCTGGTTTGTAAGCATCCACCTGATCTCAATCTCCATCACTCTATCTCTAGCTCATACCACATAAACAACTTTGGCTCACTCATATCACACAGACACACCTGAGTCTTTTCTGCCACAGGGCCTTTGCATGTGCTATCATATATATTTTATATACAGTTTTACCATATAGTTTATTTTAAATGGTGCCCATTTCTCCACTCTGTTTTCATTTTACTTTGTTTTATTATTTTTCTAGTACTCACTAGTGATGTTATATATTTTCTTTCTTTTATTGTCTGTCTCATTTTCTACAACTAAATTCCAAGAAAATGGAATCTTTCCTGTCTTTCCTGCTACTCTCACCTCGGAGCTAGAACAGTATCTACAGCACAACTGATGCTTAATAGATCAACTAATACATAAGTGAATGAATGAATGATCTTTTACTGAGTATTTACTCTATATGAAGCAATCTGAAAAGTGCTTTATATGGATTGTCTAATCTAATCATTACAATAGGCCTATTACTATTTCTATTTTATAATTGAAGAAAACAGAGATATCATGACGTACAGTAACTTGCTTGAGGAAAACACAGCAAGTGATGGAAAATGAACTGCCTGACTCCAACATCTCTGCTCTTTTTTTTTGTCCCCGAAACCTATGCTCTTAATCACTGCTATATAGCCTGTGTGTACCCAGCCATCTTTATATTAATTGGTGTTTGATTACATTGTTACAAAACAGACTGAATTGACTATCCAAAGAACATTTATATAGCTTAACTTGACCCTCCAAATAAATGATGTGTTCAATAGCTAAAAAATAAACCAGCTCCTAAAAGCCAGCCTTTAAAAACAGTTAAGAACAAGAATTAAAAGAGTCAGGTTTGTTACAGGTGACCAAGGTGAGACTTACCTCCAGGTGACCAGCAATTGTAGCAATATGTAGGGCAGTGAGGCCACCATACCCAACCTGCTGTATGTCAGCTCCACTGTGAAGCAGGGAAGTGATCAATTCTGCACTGTCCTGTAAGGAAACACATCTTTAGTGTTACTTTTCTACTAATAGCAGGTTTGGACACTGTGCAACAGGATATATTGATCCCTAACTGTCAGCCAGTTCAGGTGCTCAAAGAAAACCTAAGTGTGATTTCTGGCATAAGAGCACACGAGACAGCAGAGAGCAACTCTGAGATGGTTGAATGTAGGACCAAATGACAGGGCTATTCAGTTACAATCAATCCTCTATCATTTGACCATGAAAGATAGAAAGGACACTACCTATGGTGAGGTTCTTGAAAACTCAACTCAATCTTACGTGTAGGTCACTCCAACAAATGTGCTTTCTCCAGCAACTGTGGTATTGGACTTACTGCAGGGGACTATTTCATGGTAATCAGTAATTGTTTCTTCTCTGCATATGTGTCATAGCACCTATACATAATTAATGACACATAGTGTCATGGGCCTACATATAATCAATCAGTAGTGTCTTTCTTAACTTGACTTATTTTAACAGTGAAAATGTTTGAAGTAGTATTTAGGCCTTTAAGTTAGAATAATTTATGCAATGGCCAAAGGGGTCCTTACTTTCTTTATACTATTATTTGCACTGTATTTCTGTCTTTGGAGAGACAAGGAACTTTTTCACAATATTAATAGCAATTTACATTCATTGCATTTTTATTATGTAATTAACCTTTCAGATGCATTAACTTATTTAAACCTGGTATATGGTAAGACTTCAAAGATGGTTAATAAAACAATAAAAATAAAAAAATATTTTCTAAAATTACCCTATGAAAAGTTACTATTTTATACCTTATTTTATAAGTCAGAACATTCAAAAGAGTGATATGGAGGGTCACATATTCATAAAACCCCACAGCTGGAAGGGAATGCAAAGAAAGGTCTTCATGTTTCTTTCTTTTGAGTGAGATTATTTCTCACTCGAAGAAAGAATTCAAACCACAACTTCTGTATAATATTTGACCCACCAACATCTCAAACATACTCTGTGGCAAGAAAGTCAAGTGTTCATGGGATAGACCACTGCATTTATGCATGAAAGTATTATTTCAAATACTGTTGGTTAAGAAAATCCTCCCATTAAAAAAAAAAAGTTCGATTTCTTAATCCTGTTATACATAACTGAAGGTCTAGGAGAAATTATAAAAAAGTGAAAAAACTTTGGTAAAGAATTCCAAATAGCAAAATTAATGTTATAGTTTCAAAATTCTCTACTCTGTACATCTGTTCTACTAAGTAAGTTAAAGATTTTGTGTTTCTTTACTGTTCCATTGGCTCCCTTTGTTCAGAATAGAGACTTAAGTTTTCTCCAATCTTTGTTTTTTTTTTTTTTTCATTCTTTATTATTTTTAATGTTTATTTATTTTGAGAGAGAAAGAGGGGTAGAATCCCACATGAGTGAGCAGGGGAGGAGCAGAGAGAGAGGGAGAGACAGAATCCCAAGCAGGCTCGGTGCTGTCAGCACAGAGCCCGACACAGGGCTCCATCTCAGGAACTGTGAGATCATGACCTGAGCTGAAATCAAGAGTCAGACGTTCAATTGACTGAGCCACCCAGGTTCCTCTTCTCCATTCTTTTAAGCAAAACAAATAGAACAAAACAAATTTATTCCACTGAAGCTTATTCTTACAGTTATCTCTATCCTTGCTTCATTTTCCAAGCTTCTGAATAAAGTTATTGCTGCTCACTGTTGACAGCTCCGATTTCATTTCTTTAGTAATCCCTAGCCATGTATACACAAATCTTACATAATCCCAACTGAGTTCACTATACTCCTTACACATTGAATTCTGCTCTTTCTCACACCATCGGTTCTCCCTTTGTCCTTGCCTTATATTATCAAGAGAAATCACTATGCTAGTTTCTTCCACCTCAGACATAAGGACTCACCATGGTCCTGAATCACCTCCTCAAGTTTCAGAAGGTAACTTTGTTCACCAAATCCAATGTCAATCCTCCGTCTCCTCTCTATAGTCAGATTATCTCTTTTTTCTTAAAATCCTTACCTCTTTTGCTGTCTTAAAACCATATATTCCTGATTTCTTTCTCTTTGCCTCTTCTTTATTTCTGTCTGCCTCCAAAAAGTGAGTTTAGGCCCAAGCTACTTTCTCATTCCAAATGCCACCTTTGGTAATTCTTACACAACCAGATAACTTTATCTTTAGTCCAGATCTTCTAAGTCCAAATTCTATGCATCCTGCCTATCAATAGCATCTCAAATTAAAAATTCAAAATTGCTCTTCTAAATACCATTCATAATTTCCCCAGTGTTATCTGTCATCTTCTAGTATTTCTTATTCATGTTAATGACATTTTCTTACTCCAAATGACTTTAAATCTCTTCCACTCAATCAGTTTCAGAATTCCTCTGGTTTTAACTTACTAGTACTTCCTATATTTCTTCTCATTTCTAACATCACCTTCCATTTTACAACCTTCTAACTAGTCTCCTTGATGAAGGCTTTTCCCACTGCAGCCCATTTTCCATATTGCTACCAAATAAATATTCTTACACACAGTTTTTATGACATTATTCTCCTTTTCAATACACTTTTCATATACTTAACAAATATTTATTGAGCATGTATAGTATGTGAAACACTGTTATGAGCAGTGGAGACACTGCAGGAAGACAGTTAAATTTCTGCCTTCATGGAGCTTATATTTTTACTGTGTGTATGTAAGAGTAGAGAGATAACACATAAAAAGTAATGTATGGAATGATACAGTACCAATGACTATGAGGGAAAACAGGCAAATGATAAAGGGGCTACTCTAAACTGAGTAATCAGGGAAAGCTTCATTGAGCTAAATGTGCACTTGAGATATGTGGTAAATACTAAAAAGGAGAAATCCAAGCCACAATTTCAAGGATGGCCACTAAAGGCCAGGGAGCAGCTGGTGTGAAACATATAATTTCTTAAGATGGAAATAAACTTAGTGTGTTTGAAGGCCAGTGTTGAAGAGAAGGTTTAAAAAAAAAAATCAAGAAAGGAAAATAATGTTCAAGAAGAGGTCAAAGCCACATGATCTCATAGAGTCTTGCAGACCAGGGTATTTGGTGTTCGAATTTTTCCCAAGTGCAATAGCTAACAGAATGACATGAGCTAGGGAAGAGTTAGGAAGAAGTAGTTTGGGGGAGAAATAAAATGTTTAATTTGTCACATGTTAAGTTTGAGACACTTACAACATATGGTTAAGACTGTGGGTACTAGAATTACCTCCCTAGTTAGAATCCCAGCTCTGCCAATGACTATGTCAATTGGGGCAAGTTACATAACCTCTTCACATGAAGTTCGTTGGTTTTCAATAAAGAGGACATTAACTGCATCTCCTGATGTGATACACATACAAACTGTGCATTCACAACTGATGTGATAATACATTTAAAGTACTTAAAAGGTACCTGGAAAAATAATAACTCAATAAACTTATCACCGTTGGACATAGAAGACTGGAGCTCAGTTTGGTCCTCAGTGAAAGCTTCCAAATAAGCAAGTGATTTGACCCCATCATCTAACTTCTGTTTCTCCTTTCCCCTTGCCTTCTCCCCACAACTTCATTTCCTCTGATTCATTAGTTACCCACTGAAATAATCAAAGTAATAAAACATAGGAAAACTCTAAAGCAGTACTGGAAACAGGAAATGTCTATGAGTTCTGCTTTCTCCAGGAATAAAAACAACAAAAAAAAAATCATGGGAATTAATTCCAACCTCATCAATAACTTTTAATTTTAAATGGTGAGGCTAAAGACAGGGGTAGTCTCTGAGGTAAATGAAAAATTAGAATGTTTTTCTCTGCAGATTGGTAGGCAATGAAGGAAGTGGAGAAGGTCTTTTTAAGCACAAAATCATTTTTTAAAGTAGAGGAAAAATATGATAAATTTAGGCAAATAAAGCGATTAAAAATACAATAAGATAAATGAAAAATGAGAGAAACATCTGTAATATGTAAAATTTACAAGTGGTTTGTGTATCTAATATATGAAGAACTCGTA
This sequence comes from Puma concolor, assembly GCF_028749965.1. Lineage (NCBI taxonomy): Eukaryota > Metazoa > Chordata > Mammalia > Carnivora > Felidae > Puma > Puma concolor. Next base: position 62,238,400 of record NC_141674.1, on the reverse strand, counting down.
CAAATCAGTAGAAAGATGGATACTCTTTAACTTGACAAATATGTATTAATGAATATCTACCTTTTGACAAGCACTGTACTAGACTATATTAAAATAATTATATGTAAAAAATGGAATATATAAAATATTTATCAGGCAGATTCTAGTAATCTCAACTAATAAAGTTTTTAAAATTTTTTTTAACATTTTTATTTATTTTTGAGAGACAGAGACAGAGCATGAGTGGGAGAGGGGCAGAGAGAGAGGGAGACAGAATCCAAAGCAGGCTCCGGGCTCCGAGCTGTCAGCACCAAGTCCCACGCGGGGCTCGAACCCACAAACTGTAAGATCATGACCTGAGCTGAAGTCAGACGCTCAACCGACTGAGCCACCCGGGCACCCCAATCTCAACTATTTTTATATATTTTTTCTTATTTAGCTGAAATTTGTGGAATGTAAGAGAAAGTATGTCATGATTTTTTTTTTTTTTTTTCTGAGAGAGAGGGTTAAAGTGAGTGAGTGGCAGACAGAGAGAGAAAGAGAGGGAGGGAGGGGGAGAGAGAGAGAGAGAGAGAGAGAGAAATAGGGCTCACCTGGAGCAGGGCTTGAGATCACTCGATGTGGGACTCAAACTCACGAACTGTGAGATCATGACTTGAGCCGAAGTCACATGCTTAATGACTGAGCCCAGGTGCCCTGTCATGATTTCTCCAGAACAGTCAAATGTTGAGTCAGTTCAAAGTACTAAATTATCCTTTCATATCTTGGTTGGATTTCTTAAGTTGATCTCTGATTGATCTAAATTTTTTTTTTTTACCAAATGCGATAAAAATAGTAGTTTTCTCTTTCCAAGCTGTGTTAAAGAGAATGTAACAAAACAATCATTGCTACTTAAAATTTGCTCACTATGATTAAGTACCATGTAAAATGTTTTGACATAATCTCTTTCAAGTTTCACAAGTTACCTATGAGAAAAATAGAACTATCTCTACTATACCTGATAACAATCAGACTCAAAGAATTTGAAGTAATTGTAGAAACTTAGTTTGTAAGTGTTGGAGCTAGATACAAATTTAAGTCTGTTTGACTCCAAATTCCATGCTGCATGTTTGACGATCCATGGTGCCGATCTTTCCTTTGTTCCAATATCGAAGAGAGGATGATTTTTGCTGTATTTTGTTGCATTTAAGTGACAAGTCCCAAATATTTCTCCCCTCCTCTACAGAAGTCTTAAGTTGTAATGGAAGAATTTTAAAATTCAGCAATATGGTACACAGCTCCCAGAAAAAAATTCATACAAATTAATAATATTAGGTAAATTTTAAATATGATAAAGCTGATCTTATTAATTGCTTGCTCTATGATACATAACAAGGATCTAATGGCAAATTTTTAAAAGAATGACCCTTAAGCCTTGGATAGGGAATAGTCTTCTGGAGAATGGACAGGTTTTCCCTTATGCACTGTCTAGCCAAATTTACATCATTATTACTCAGTGGAACACAGAAGCATTCTGAAGTGTGGGGCAAATAAGCCTCTGTAATGCATTAATGTATACAATATTTATTTTTAAGAAAAAGAAAATCCACATGTGGTAGAGTAAGGCTTGGACAAAAAAATCTGTCCAGGAAATCCTTGAAAAAATAGGATTCAGGATACAATAGATCTACAAAGATTTAAGTAAATGGGTGAAAGCTTTTTGTAATGGTAGCAACTTCAACTTTGTATTATGCATAAAACTCTAACACAGCATCTAATATCTTGCCTGTTGTTAGCTCTGTGATTGTTACTATGGATAAAGCCAAAAATAAGTAACCATGAGTGTTAGAGAGCTCAGATTCTCTACCACCAAATTACATAAGTTAAATACACACACACACACACACACACACACACACACACACACATTTGTTTTGTTTTGTTTTGCCAATCCTATTTCAGAATAAAAACTAAACTGGGAATTTTAATGTCTAAAATTTACTTTCTTCTGATTTGGAAATATGTGTTCTGCAAGTTTTAAAACATGGCACACATTAATTTATGATCTTCCCGTATAGATGTGAAATTTGTGGCCCTTCCCCTTGAATCTGGGTGGGTTGTGACCAAAAGAGTGTGGTAGAAGTAAACTATGACCTCCAAGTCTAGGTCATAAAAAGCCACATTCCTTCATCCTTATTTTCTGGAAAACTTGCTCTTGAAGCTGTTAGCTACCATGCAAGAAGTCTTACTAATTTGAGGCAGTCAGGCTATACTAGGTCCCAGGCCACATAGACAGAGAAGCTACATATCACATAAAGGCTTTCCAATCAAATGACCTAGCTAAAGCCAGACTTAGTCATTCTAGTCCAGGCACACCAGATATGTGAGGCCTTCAAAGGTTTCCAATTCCCTGGTTGATGGAGTACACCAGTCATTTATGTCTTCTCAGCTGAGGCCCTAAATACAGTGGAGAAGAATCAAGCCATCCCTCCTGTGTTTTGTCTGAATTTATGAACTGAGAATCCATGAGAATAATTAAATGATTGTTGTATTAGAGGACTAAGGTTGGGGTAATTTGTTATGCCTCAATAGATAACTAGAATATGTCATAATAGAAAATGTAGAAAGTAAAGGAATAAATAACAATTTATAACCTGTAGTACTACCATATAATCACTATTATCATTTATGTGTTTATTTCCTTCCATTCTTTTCCCTAGGTACAAACCTTCATGAAACTAAATAGAGCAAAGAATATCACAACAAAGTAAACTTGTGTTTGCATACTGACAGCTACTTTCTACATTTGGGACATGGTCCCCTAACTTCGTAGGCTATGGAGTGTTTTTCTATTCAGTGGAGATCATAATATCAATCTCATAGAGTTGTGAGGACTCAATAAAAAAATGTAATGCATTTTTGCATAATGCTTGACACATAATCTTTATTATTAATATGTATACAATTGAGCTCATACTACATATAGAGGTAAGTAATCTCCTTTTTTCATTTATTATGGAATCATGGATATTTCCCCTTGCATGGCAGATGCAGACATATGCCACTCAGATCTCCCTTCAAGAAGAGTGTACTGGTAGTGTGGTTAGCTGAAAGCCTCCCTTAGCTAGCTCTTTCAGGATCCACTGTAGCAGTAGAGCCAAGAAGATCACTATCTTTCCAAGGTGGCCCCAGTCATGGACTGAGAAAGCTGATGGTAGAAGGACCTAGCCACTCTAGTGATACTCCTCTAATAGGCAATTTTTGCTCTGAGGTTCCCATTGGGGTGGCAAAGATTTTAACAAGTCTAACTCTACTATCTTACCCAGACTAATTCTACTACCTTCCTTTCCTTTTCACAGGTGTCACTTCCAAATAAATCTCTTGCACTCCAAAATCCCTTTCAGAGCCTGGTTTTCAAGAACTCAACTGGCACACCATACCATAAAATACATTTATTTAATGTACATTTAAATCAAAGCTGAACTGGGATTTGAACTTAATCTTCTGATTTTAAATAGTATGCTTTTCTCAATATGACATGTTACCCTCCACCCCCAACTAATCTACTCTCAATTTTTTGCCTTTCATGTATAAGCCCTGACCAAGTGCTCTTCACCTGTAAAAAGGGAATCTAATATCTGCTGTATCTATCTTATAGCATTGTAACAGGATCAAATTGTATAATGTATACATGAATGTCTATAAACTCAAAATGTTTACAAGTTTATATATTAATATTAAACGTATCACCTCAAAGACTGACCTTTGAGAACATTCACCTTACATCATAGTCCACTCTATTTCTAAATATATTTAATCATGAAATATCTCAATTTCTTCACCTGTAAGATGTAAGTTAGGCTAAATTGTTTTCTGTAACACCCTACCCAATGCAAATATTCAGATAGTCCCTGAAATGTCACATCAAGTTAACAAGGAAGACCTGAACTGGGTTTGGAAAGAAGACTGGGTTTCTGGGTGTGAAAACAGGGGTATAGAAATAAATATTTTAATAATGTGCTTATTTAAGTATTTTTTTTTTGTATCAACACAATTTAGCCAGCCCAGTAATTATTATAGCCTGTTTGTGTTAGTAGGGAAAAAATTAATAAAGAAGTTTTGTAGACTTCAAAGAATATTAAGGTTTACTTTAGGGCAAGGGACTATGCAGAGCTTCAGTATGAAATATATTTAGTTCCAAGCATTAAAGTTTAATGGACTAGAGCTGCCTCATGCGTCATAGACAGCTCCAGTGAAAGGATCCATTAATCAGTATAAAAATAACTGTTCATGAAAGTTCACACCTACATGCCTCTTGTTGAAATAATTCTGAATTTATCTTCACAAAAGATATCACTTATTAAAGGTATCAGTGTGGCAGAAGCACTTGACTTTGCTTGAAATTTTGAAAAAAAAAGAAAAAAAGAGAAGGAACCCACTCTTAGATTGAGTACCTGTACTAAAGGTAATGTCTCCAAATTTGCTTTTGACCTCTTTTTTTCTCATCACCTCTGCTGACCCTTCCACATCTGTTTTCTATAATGACTTCCTATGGGCTTCCTCCAGTTGGCTTTTGAATGCACTTGTTCTCTTTTTAAATAATATAGTGATGATTTAATAGGGAGGAGCTAATCAAAATCTCTGGGAATTTGGGAGAATGCAAATACATGCTGTTTGAAAAAGCAAATTGAATATTATAATTTCTTTAATTTGTTTTCACTTATATTTTAAATTAAAAAAAAAACATCTAAACAGGCAGTGAATGTCGATTTTTTAAAAAATTTTAAATGTATATTTATTTTTGAAAGGGAAAGAGACAGAGCATGAGCAGGGGAGGGGCAGAGAGAGAGGGAGACACAGAATCTGAAGCAGGGTCCAGGCTCTGAACTGTCAGCACAGAGCCCATACCAGGGCTCAAACTCACCAACTGTAATGTAAGATCATGACCTGAGCTGAAGTTGGATGTTTACCTGACTGAGCCACCCAGGCACCCTCCCTTTGTTTTTTTTCTTAATTTTTTTAATGCTTATTTATTTTCGAAAAGGAGAGTGTTGATGTTTATCCAAAGGAACAAAACTTTAAAAAGATCAAAAACATTCTATTGTAGAAATCTTTCTGTGATTCTGGCATTCCTCAAGATACTGCCCAGTCTTTTGCCTTATGAAAGAACAATTAATATTCATTGCCTACATTTTCCCAACTCCATTTATTTCCAATCCATTTTTGCACTTTCTATTCCCACAAATTCACTAATATATCCCTTAAAGAGATATATATGACAATTTCCTAATTTCCACTTATAATGGCCAAAATAGAACCATATTTTGTCCAATGTCAACATAATTCTTCCTCCTTTGGAGTGCTTTTCTTTTTCCTAGTCACCATAGAATTATAACTTACTAATTTATTTATGCAACATGTATTTATTGATGAATATACACCAGGAATTGTTCTAAGTATTTAGATTACAATGATAAGCAATTTAGATCCGGTCTCTGCCTTGGTGGTGCTCATAATTTTACCAGAGATTACAAACAGGCCACAAGTCAGGTGGTGGGGGGGTTCAGAGGGGAGGGATATATATGGTTTGGCCTGCATAACACAACTAAAAATTTGAAAGAATGGAAATTGCATATCAGGAAGCTTCATATAATTTCTGATTCTCTGAAATTTGGGGCAATACTGGGCTTACATTACTAGTTGGCAATGATTGGCTGGAGATGAATTACTACTCCCTTTACATGGAGCATAGATTCTCTAATTTTCCAAAGTCTCCACCACTTCTTGTGTCTCAGAAACATTGAGTGTTAGTTCCCATTTAACTTTGTCATATCACTATCATCTTAATTCATTTATGTTACCTGCATCATTCCTGCAAGCATGTAAGATTGTGACTCCTAAACTAGAGGAAGATGTAGAGAAATAACCAAGAAATGAAATACAGAATCGTTCACAATATGATAAGGTACAGGGTGTTTACAAGAGTACATTGGAGGGACACCTAATCCAGACTTGGAAGGGGTCAGGGAAGATTCTCCAGGAAATAGTGCCAATATAAGAATTGAAGCATGTGTTAGGGTCTTCAGTTAAAATCCTATCAATGTTTTACTGAGAATATGTTCATTTAGAGATTATGAAATATATTGGATTATTAAGAAAAGATATGAATATAAATATTAATGTTTACTCTCATTTGTGGGTATAAATGTTTTCTGGTTCCTTAAAGTAAGAGTCAAGTATTAAACAATGTTTAAAACTTGCAACTAACTATAAAGTTTAGTTAAGTATGCAAAAAATAAGATTCTTTTTTTTGTGGGTATGGATTTTGTTTCTTTTTTTTCCAAAGAAATTTATTATTATTATCTTGGCCAATTCCCATCTGGAGAAAATGCTCTCTTTAATGAAGAAACCATTCAATTAAAATGTAACTTGGATTTAAAGAAATATCAGGGCACCTGCGTGTCTCAGTCAGTTAAGCATCCAACTTCAGCTCAGGTCATGATCTCAGTCAGTGAGTTCAAGCCCCGCTATGGACTCTGTGCTGATAGCTCAGAGACTGAAACTTGATTCGGATTCTGTCCTGCTCGAGCTCTGTCTCTCTCTGTCTCTCAAAAACGAATAGACGCTAAAAAAACCTTTTTTTTTAAATATCAATTAACTTTGTCCTCTAAATTAATGGTTTTCAACAGAGGGTGATTTTGTCCCCCAGGGGCAACGTCTGCAGACATTTTTGGTGTCACACTGGGGATGAGTGCAGTGGCTATCAGCAGCTAGAGACTAGAGGCCAGGAAAGCTGCTAAACATCTTACAAATGCACAGGACAGCCCCCACAACATGGAATAATCCAATCTAAAATAAGAATAGAACTAACACGGATAAAATCTTATCTATGTAAAGGATTCAGAAACTATGAAACACATGCTTTGTGACCTGGATTTTAGGATAGTTGAAAAAAATATCAATTTTGCAGTCCAATACACATGTTAAGGAAGAAAAAAACATTGGAAAAAAAAGATTCAACAGTTTCCAGGCTATAGATCACCATGAATAGAAAACACAGAGCTTTCTGTCAGGCATTGTTTTGTGGTAATAAGAACCTAGGTCTAGTAAGCCAAACTGTCATAGGTTGAATTAAATACCCCCCTCCTATGCCCTTCCTCTTTGTAATAAATATTTAAATGACTTCTTCTGAATGATTGGAAAGAGATCTTGCTAGAAATCTGTAGGATGGAATAAATGACCATTCAACACCTGCTTTCATCACATAAAATGCTTTTTAAAAAGTTGACTAATCAAAATGCTATTTTTCTTTCACTTGAGAAATTTTAAGTGGTTTGCCTGTGTGAAGGAAAGATATATGTGAGATTAATTAGATGGTATAATATGGTTTTGTTCATTAAAATTCTTATTTAAGATCTTTGAAACTATAGAAATCTCAAGATTTCCCCCAGAGTCTTATGTTTCATTTTAGGACTACAACCTAGATACCATTTAAAGAAGTATGCCCCATTTATTTTTATTTATTTCTTTTTTTAATATTTATATTCATTTATTGTGCACTGGAGAATTTTATACAGGTTTTTTTTTCACATTCTTTTTTTTTTAATATAATTTATTGTCAAATTGGTTTCCATACAATGCCCAGTGCTCATCCCAACAAGTGCCCTCCTCAATGCCATCACCCACTTTCCCCTCTCCCCCAGCCCCCATCAACCCTCAATTTGTTCTCTGTATTTAAGAGTTTCTTATGGTTTGCCTTCCTCCCTCTCTGTTTGTAACTTTTTTCCCCTTTCCCTCCCCCATGGTCTAGGTCACTCATCATCAGGGAAATAGAAATCAAAGTCACACTGAGATACCACCTCAGGCCTGTCAGAGTGGCTAAAATGAACAAATCAGGAGCCTATAGATGCTGGCAATGATGTGGAGAAATGTGCAGCCACTCTGGAAAACAGTGTAAAGCTTCCTCAAAAAATTAAAAATAGAACTACCTTATGACCCAGCAATAGCATCGCTAGGAATTTAACCAAAGTATACTCCATTTAAAGTGGGATGCAAATATGACCGGTATCTAGTAAGAAATTAATATGCAAAAAAAAAATTTAGAAATTCTATTTATCTTTATTTGTAAATAAAGATAATTAAATTTTACTAATATTGAACATGAAAATTTATATTGGTGGTCTCAGCTCTCAGCTCATACATCAGTGAGCCATGTGTCACATACAATACCCAAAGTTAATAAATAAATACTTATAATTCCAAATGTAGATAAGCTGAGAGTTGCTCCTCACTTTTTTTTAGCAATTAGTACATAATGATGCATTATAGCTATGTGAGCTAAATTAAGTAGATTTATAGATTTTAATATCTAATTTTATCTGAATTTATCCTTAAAAAAATTAGGAGGCTATCTTTAAAAGATTCCTGTGAAGCCATCAGAGATGATATGTATGTTATTAATATAAGAAGAAGGGAAGGAAAATGGCAGAGCTGGCACTTTTCTTTCTAAAAATCTGAGCTTTTTGTACGCCAAATTTCCAGGCAAAATTAATGACAATCTAATCATATTTGAAAACAAATTTGTCAAAATATTTTGATATTATCAAAAAGGATATACGAAAGATGGATTTACACCCACAAATTTACGATTTTTGTTCATAATTTTAATTTAAAAACAAATATATGCATTTGAGGATGCTAATTTTATATGGATTATGATAAAAAAGTTTGGAGTTCATTGATATAAGTGCAGATTTCACTACTTTGATGTTTTTAGGATTACATATTCTCATCTCTTTAGAATCTAATAATCTAAAAGACACGATCCTTTTTGTTTTTCTGTAGAAAATGGCAGAACATTAGGTTTTCAAAAAATGTTTGTTTGAAGCGGAAGTTCAACGAAGTTAATTTTTATTAAGTACTTACTGTGTGCTATGTGTTTTGCTGAATATTACATATGGTTTGTCTTTCTAAAACTATAAACCACCCAATGAAATAGGTAATTCTATTTCCTCCATTTCAAGACTAAGGAGAGAATAATTTGTCTAAAGATACACAGCTAACAAGTCTCAGAACTGAGATGTGGAAACAAATAGTCTAGCTTCTAAGCTGACCATCTTTATTAACGTACATTACATCAATCAAGTATTTTTTGTGCTCGTGTTTGGATACTCATCATTAATATCTCATGGGTATTTATAAAGGATCTTTTATAGGTCCTTACACACTGAGGAATTAAAGAAAAAGACTATCTCAATGCTCAAAGTTCACAGACCAATATGTGAAATATCCAAACAAATAATTATAAGTGCTGTAATATAAAACAATGTGAATTTGTAATTGAAACCCAAAAGACAGTACAATAAAATCTGCTTGGGAGTTCAAGAAAGCTCAAAGAGGCTCAATTTATCTTGATTTTAAATAAGTAATAATTTCCTATTGGGAAAAGAAATAAACATACATTTAAGCAGAAGAAATAATAAGGATAAAAACATTGGAGTATGAAAAACCCTTGTCCTAAAGAATAAAGTAATCTAGAACAGTGCTTTTCAAACTTTAGCCTGCAAACCTGTCAGCTAGAATTAAAAATGAACAAACAAACAGACAAACAAACATTCTGGATGGTTAGGGGTGGGATAGGAAGTGACATTCAGCATTTCTAAAAATCTCTCATTGAAGCAGGTCCTGCTGGTCTTACCACAATTTGATTTGCAAGACTTGAACAATGATCTTCATCAGGTAGCCTTACATTGCTTACATCAAAATTGCCTAGGCCATTTGTTAAAATTTTAGATTCCCAGTATATTCTACATATATCAAATTTGATTGAGGTGAGATGGAAAAAGATATATCCATTTTAAACATGTAGTTACCATATAATTCTTATGCATACTAAATTTGAAAATCATTAGAGTTGGGTGAATAGAAAAAGTCTGCAGGAAAAAGTCTGAAAAGTGATTCCAGCAAACATTATGAATTAAGGGATTTTGAATCTCTTATTTAAAACCTTGAATTTTATCATCCAGGTAATGGATGACAAAGGTAAGTTTTAAACAGAATATTGACATTATAGATGTGTGTCTTATGCAGATCATTTTGGAAGTAATCTAAAAATAGATGGGGTACTGGATAACTTGCATAGATTTTCCCTACTGGCAAGGCAAAAAAACCCATAAAATGTAACAAAACGTATGACAATATGAAGAACATGAACAAAGAACTGTGATCTTCGGACAAACGGAAAGATTCAAAGGAAACCTCCACAATATTCCATGATTGCTGTGGCTTTCTGCCTGAGGTTATTTCCTTGTCACAGAAGATAAAGTGGAAGGGCAATCATAATGAATTGACAATGGAGATGAAATTTCTGGGATTATAAAATGACTGTAATTTGTCAAGCAGGGTAACCGAACAGCAGAAGAAGCTTCACAGACAGAGAACTGCAGATATCTGCATTGAGATTCACTTCAAGTTTTTGAGTTAGGCTGCACAGGAACAGAGAAAAACTCTATAGTAGATAAAATCAGCTGATTAATGGCTGAAAGGTGAATGGTAATGATGGAAGAGGTCATGCAATAATAGAAGATTTTGGAGTATCAGAAGGCAGAATGGAGACTTTACTGAGTGACTTGGGCATTCAGGTAAGATATCAAAAGGTAAGAACCATATTCAGGAATGAGGACCACATCCTGGAGCAAGAAGTATGCCATTAAGCTTAGTTTGAAACTCAAATAGACCCATCCTAACAACAAATCAAATCAAGATTGAGTAGGTGAAATGAATCCACCAAAAATGTAACTGCCTTCCAGAAATAAAACAAAAGAAAAATTCAACAACCTTTAGTTTTTTGTTTTTTGTTTTTTTTTTTTTTTTTTTTTTTTTTTTTGAGAGAGAGAGCACGAGCAGGGGAATGGCAGAGAGAACTGGGGACAGAGGATCTGAAGCAGCCTCTCTGCTGACAGCCCAGAGCTTGATGCATGGCTTGAACTCAGGAACTGCAAGATCATAACCTGAGCCAAAGTTGATGCTTAACCATCTGAGCCACCCAGGTGCCCCAAAACTCAACACCCTTTAAAGGAAGATAACATGATGATTTACTAAAACAAATAATATATAATGTCTAACATGCAATAAAAAATTAATAAATAGTGAAGAAACTGGAAAATGTAATATTCAGCCAAGAGAAAAGTATCCACTAGATATAAACACTGAGGTAATCCAGGTGTTAGAAACACCAGATAAGGCATTTAAAAAGCAGTCATTGTGGTGCCTGGGTGCCTCAGTTGGTTAAGTGTTCGGCTTCAGCTCAGGTCATTATCTCACAGTTTGTGTGTTCGAGCCCCACATTGGGCTCTGTGGTGACAGTTTGGAGCCTGGAGCCTGCTTCTGATTCTGTGTCTCCCTCTCTCTCTCTCTCTCTCTCTGCCCTTCCAGTGCCCACGCTCTGTCTCTCTTTCTCAAAAATAAATAAACATGGGGCACCTGGGTGGCTCAGTTGGTTAAGCGTCCAACTTCAGCTCAGGTCATGATCTTGCAGCCGGTGAGTTCGAGCCTCTCGTCAGGCTCTGTGCTGACAGCTCAGAGCCTGGAGCCTGCTTCAGATTCTGTGACTCCTTCTCTCTCTGCCCTTCCACCTCTCACACTCTGTCTCTCTCTGTCTTTCTCTCAAAAATGAATAAACATTAAAAAAACATTTATAAATAAACAAACAAACAAACAAACAAATAAACATTAAAAAAAACTTAAGTCATTAATCATAGCTTCCAGAATTTAAAGGAAAATAAAGAAAAATAAAAGAAACAGATGAGGGGCGCCTGGGTGGTGCAGTCAGTTAAGCGTCCGACTTCAGCCAGGTCACGATCTCGCAGTCTGTGAGTTCGAGCCCCGCGTCAGGCTCTGGGCTGATGGCTCAGAGCCTGGAGCCTGTTTCCGATTCTGTGTCTCCCTCTCTCTCTGCCCCTCCCCCGTTCATGCTCTGTCTCTCTCTGTCCCAAAAATAAATAAACGTTGAAAAAAAAATTAAAAAAAAAAAAAAAGAAACAGATGAGTAATCATAAAAGAGAAATTGAGATTATATTTAAAAATCAAGGGAAATCCTAGAACTGAAAAGTATGGTATCTGAAATGAATAATTCTTAGATTAACATCAGATGGGAGATGGCAGAGTGATAGTCTTTGAACTTGAATTCAGGTAAATAGAAATAATCAAATTTTAAAAACAGAGAAAAAAAAAGAGAAGAAAATGAATAGAGACTCAGTAACCTATGGAAGATTATCAAACATTCTAACATACATATATGAAAAAACAATAATCAAAATTGATGAATTTGATAAAAACATAAACTTATGGATTTAAGAAGCTCAGTGAACTCTAAAAAGCATTATACAGAGACAATCATACATAATATTATTATAACCAATCTGCTGAAAACTAGATATTTTCTCTCACTTTCTTTAAAATATATGAAGTGTTGAGTCTTGAGGAGGAAGATGGCGGCGTAGGAGGACGCTGGGCTCACCGCGCGTCCTGCTGATCACTTAGATTCCACCTACACCTGCCTAAATAACCCAGAAAACCACCAGAGGATTAGCAGAACGGAGTCGCCGGAGCCAAGCGCAGACGAGAGGCCCACGGAAGAGGGTAGGAAGGGCGGCGAGGCGGTGCGCGCTCCACGGACTGGCGGGAGGGAGCCGGGGCGGAGGGGCGGCTCGCCGGCCAAGCAGAGCCCCTGAGTCTGGCTTGCAAAAAGCGGAGGGGCCTGACGGACTGTGTTCCCACAGCAAGCGCGACTTAGCGTCTGGGAAGTCATAAGTTAACAGCTCTGCTCAGAAAGCGGGAAGGCTGGAGGACAAAGGGAAGGAGAGCTGCTGAGCCCCCGGACGACAGAGCTCAGTTTGGTGGGGAACAAAGGCGCTCGCCAGCGCCATCTTCCCCGCCCATCCCCCAGCCAAAATCCCAAAGAGAACCAGTTCCTGCCAGGGAACTTGCTCGCTCTGTGCAAACACCCAACTCTGCGCTTCTGCGGAGCCAAACCTCCGGCAGCGGATCTGACTCCCTCCTGCTGCCACAGGGCCCCTCCTGAAGTGGATCACCTAAGGAGAAGCAAGCTAAGCCTGCCCCTCCTGCCCCTGTGCACCTTGCCTACCCACCCCAGCTAAGACGCCAGATCCCCAGCATCACAAGCCTGGCAGTGTGCAAGTAGCCCAGACAGACCACCCCACCCCACAGTGAATCCCGCCCCTAGGAGAGGGGAAGAGAAGGCACGCACCAGTCTGACTGTGGCCCCAGCGGTGGGCTGGGGGCAGACATCAGGTCTGACTGCGGCTCCGCCCACCAACTCCAGTTATACACCACAGCACAGGGGAAGTGCCCTGCAGGTCCTCACCACGCCAGGGACTATCCAAAATGACCAAGCGGAAGAATTCCCCTCAGAAGAATCTCCAGGAAATAACAACAGCTAATGAGCTGATCAAAAAGGATTTAAATAATATAACAGAAAGCGAATTTAGAATAATAGTCATAAAATTAATCGCTGGGCTTGAAAACAGTATAGCTGACAGCAGAGAATCTCTTGCTACAGAGATCAAGGGACTAAGGAACAGTCACGAGGAGCTGAAAAACGCTTTAAACGAAATGCATAACAAAATGGAAACCACCACGGCTCGGATTGAAGAGGCAGAGGAGAGAATAGGTGAACTAGAAGATAAAGTTATGGAAAAAGAGGAAGCTGAGAAAAAGAGGGATAAAAAAATCCAGGAATATGAGGGGAAAATTAGAGAACTAAGTGATACACTAAAAAGAAATAATATACGCATCATTGGTATCCCAGAGGAGGAAGAGAGAGGGAAAGGTGCTGAAGGGGTACTTGAAGAAATAATAGCTGAGAACTTCCCTGAACTGGGGAAGGAAAAAGGCATTGAAATCCAAGAGGCACAGAGAACTCCCTTCAGACGTAACTTGAATCGATCTTCTGCACGACATATCATAGTGAAACTGGCAAAATACAAGGATAAAGAGAAAATTCTGAAAGCAGCAAGGGGTAAACGTGCCCTCACATATAAAGGGAGACCTATAAGACTCGTGACTGATCTCTCTTTTGAAACTTGGCAGGCCAGAAAGATTTGGCACGAGATTTTCAGTGTGCTAGACAGAAAAAATATGCAGCCGAGAATCCTTTATCCAGCAAGTCTGTCATTTAGAATAGAAGGAGAGATAAAGGTCTTCCCAAACAAACAAAAACTGAAGGAATTTGTCACCACTAAACCAGCCCTACAAGAGATCCTAAGGGGGACCCTGTGAGACAAAGTACCAGAGACATCACTACAAGCATAAAACATACAGACATCACAATGACTCTAAACCCATATCTTTCTATAATAACACTGAATGTAAATGGACTAAATGCGCCAACCAAAAGACATAGGGTATCAGAATGGATAAAAAAACAAGACCCATCTATTTGCTGTCTACAAGAGACTCATTTTAGACCTGAGGACACCTTTAGATTGAGAGTGAGGGGATGGAGAACTATTTATCATGCTACTGGAAGCCAAAAGAAAGCTGGAGTAGCCATCCTTATATCAGACAAACTAGACTTTAAATTAAAGGCTGTAACAAGAGATGAAGAAGGACATTATATAATAGTGACAGGGTCTATCCATCAGGAAGAGCTAACAATTATAAATGTCTATGCGCCGAATACCGGAGCGCCCAAATATATAAAACAATTACTCATAAACACAAGCAACCTTATTGATAAGAATGTGGTAATTGCAGGGGACTTTAACACCCCACTTACAGAAATGGATAGATCATCTAGACACACGATCAATAAAGAAACAAGGGCCCTGAATGAGACATTGGATCAGATGGACTTGACAGATCTATTTAGAACTCTGCATCCCAAAGCAACAGAATATACTTTCTTCTCGAGTGCACATGGAACATTCTCCAAGATAGATCATATACTGGGTCACAAAACAGCCCTTCATAAGTTTACAAGAATTGAAACCATACCATGCATACTTTCAGACCACAACGCTATGAAGCTTGAAATCAACCACAGAAAAAAGTCTGGAAAACCTCCAAAAGCATGGAGGTTAAAGAACACCCTACTAACGAATGAGTGGGTCAACCAGGCAATTCGAGAAGAAATTAAAAAATATATGGAAACAAACGAAAATGAAAATACAACAATCCAAACGCTTTGGGACGCAGCGAAGGCAGTCCTGAGAGGAAAATACTTTGCAATCCAGGCCTATCTCAAGAAACAAGAAAAATCCCAAATACAAAATCTAACAGCACACCTAAAGGAAATAGAAGCAGAACAGCAAAGGCAGCCTAAACCCAGCAGAAGAAGAGAAATAATAAAGATCAGAGCAGAAATAAACAATATAGAATCTAAAAAAACTGTAGAGCAGATCAATGAAACCAAGAGTTGGTTTTTTGAAAAAATAAACAAAATTGACAAACCTCTAGCCAGGCTTCTCAAAAAGAAAAGGGAGATGACCCAAATAGATAAAATCATGAATGAAAATGGAATTATGACAACCAATCCCTCAGAGATACAAACAATTATCAGGGAATACTATGAAAAATTATATGCCAACAAATTGGACAACCTAGAAGAAATGGACAAATTCCTGAACACCCACACTCTTCCAAAACTCAATCAGGAGGAAATAGAAAGCTTGAACAGACCCATCACCAGCGAAGAAATTGAATCGGTTATCAAAAATCTCCCAACAAATAAGAGTCCAGGACCAGATGGCTTCCCAGGGGAGTTCTACCAGACGTTTAAAGCAGAGATAATACCTATCCTTCTCAAGCTATTCCAAGAAATAGAAAGGGAAGGAAAACTTCCAGACTCATTCTATGAAGCCAGTATTACTTTGATTCCTAAACCAGACAGAGACCCAGTAAAAAAAGAGAACTACCGGCCAATATCCCTGATGAATATGGATGCAAAAATTCTCAATAAGATACTAGCAAATCGAATTCAACGGCATATAAAAAGAATTATTCACCATGATCAAGTGGGATTCATTCCTGGGATGCAGGGCTGGTTCAACATTCGCAAATCAATCAACGTGATACATCACATTAACAAAAAAAAAGAGAAAAACCATATGATCCTGTCAATCGATGCAGAAAAGGCCTTTGACAAAATCCAGCACCCTTTCTTAATAAAAACTCTTGAGAAAGTCGGGATAGAAGGAACATACTTAAAGATCATAAAAGCCATTTATGAAAAGCCCACAGCTAACATCATCCTCAACGGGGAAAAACTGAGAGCTTTTTCCCTGAGATCAGGAACACGACAGGGATGCCCACTCTCACCGCTGTTGTTTAACATAGTGCTGGAAGTTCTAGCAACAGCAATCAGACAACAAAAGGAAATCAAAGGCGTCAAAATTGGCAAAGATGAAGTCAAGCTTTCGCTCTTTGCAGATGACATGATATTATACATGGAAAATCCGATAGACTCCACCAAAAGTCTGCTAGAACTGATCCATGAATTCAGCAAAGTTGCAGGATACAAAATCAATGTACAGAAATCAGTTGCATTCTTATACACTAACAATGAAGCAACAGAAAGACAAATAAAGAAACTGATCCCATTCACAATTGCACCAAGAAGCATAAAATACCTAGGAATCAATCTAACCAAAGATGTAAAGGATCTGTATGCTGAAAACTATAGAAAGCTTATGAAGGTAATTGAAGAAGATTTAAAGAAATGGAAAGACATTCCCTGCTCATGGATTGGAAGAATAAATATTGTCAAAATGTCAATACCACCCAAAGCTATCTACACATTCAATGCAATCCCAATCAAAATTGCACCAGCATTCTTCTCGAAACTAGAACAAGCAATCCTAAAATTCATATGGAACCACAAAAGGCCCCGAATAGCCAAAGTAATTTTGAAGAAGAAGACCAAAGCAGGAGGCATCACAATCCCAGACTTTAGCCTCTACTACAAAGCTGTCATCATCAAGACAGCATGGTATTGGCAGAAAAACAGACACATAGACCAATGGAATAGAATAGAAACCCCGGAACTAGACCCACAAACGTACGGCCAACTCATCTTTGACAAAGCAGGAAAGAACATCCAATGGAAAAAAGACAGTCTCTTCAACAAATGGTGCTGGGAGAACTGGACAGCAACATGCAGAAGGTTGAAACTAGACCACTTTCTCACACCATTCACAAAAATAAACTCAAAATGGATAAAGGACCTGAATGTGAGACAGGAAACCATCAAAACCTTAGAGGAGAAAGCAGGAAAAGACCTCTCTGACCTCAGCCGTAGCAATCTCTTACTCGACACATCCCCAAAGGCAAGGGAATTAAAAGCAAAAGTGAATTACTGGGACCTTATGAAGATAAAAAGCTTCTGCACAGCAAAGGAAACAACCAACAAAACTAAAAGGCAACCAACGGAATGGGAAAAGATATTTGCAAATGACATATCGGACAAAGGGCTAGTATCCAAAATCTATAAAGAGCTCACCAAACTCCACACCCGAAAAGCAAATAACCCAGTGAAGAAATGGGCAGAAAACATGAATAGACACTTCTCTAAAGAAGACATCCGGATGGCCAACAGGCACATGAAAAGATGTTCAGCGTCGCTCCTTATCAGGGAAATACAAATCAAAACCACACTCAGATATCACCTCACGCCAGTCAGAGTGGCCAAAATGAACAAATCAGGAGACTATAGATGCTGGAGAGGATGTGGAGAAACGGGAACCCTCTTGCACTGTTGGTGGGAATGCAAATTGGTGCAGCCGCTCTGGAAAGCAGTGTGGAGGTTCCTCAGAAAATTAAAACTAGACCTACCCTATGACCCAGCAATAGCACTGCTAGGAATTTATCCAAGGGACACAGGAGTACTGATGCATAGGGGCACTTGTACCCCAATGTTCATAGCAGCACTCTCAACAATAGCCAAATTATGGAAAGAGCCGAAATGTCCATCAACTGATGAATGGATAAAGAAATTGTGGTTTATATACACAATGGAGTACTACGTGGCAATGAGAAAAAATGAAATATGGCCTTTTGTAGCAACGTGGATGGAACTGGAGAGTGTGATGCTAAGTGAAATAAGCCATACAGAGAAAGACAGATACCATATGGTTTCACTCTCATGTGGATCCTGAGAAACTTAAGAAAAACCCATGGGGGAGGGGAACAAAAAAAAAAAAAAAAAGTGGTTAGAGTGGGAGAGAGCCAAAGCATAAGAGACTGTTGAGAACTGAGAACAAACTAAGGGTTGATGGGGGGTGGGAGGGAGGAGAGGGTGGGTGATGGGTACTGAGGAGGGCACCTTTTGGGATGAGCACTGGGTGTTGTATGGAAACCAATTTGACAATAAATTTCATATATAAATAAAAAAAAAATAAAATAAAATATATGAAGTGTTTATCATGAAAATTCTGACAGTATATTCATATATAGAAATAATGTACATGGAAACAATACTATAAAGAATGAAGATAAAGTGGAACTATAATATGGAAGGTGCTTACATTTAAAGTGATATAGGCCAATATTAACAGACAATGCACATGTTTGTTCAAGATCCATAGTGTAATCACTAGAGTAATCAGTTAAAAAATAATGCATAAAAGTTTTTCTCTTTAAGTGCCACTGCTAAGACAATGAAAAGCAAGCCACGGACTGGAGAAAAGTTTTGCAAAATGTGTATCCAACAAAAAAATATATCTAAAATATATTTTTAGATATCTAAAATATATAAAGATATCTTCTTACAATTTAAGAAAACAATAAACCAAATTTAAAAATGGAATTAAGATTTGAACAGACACTACATCAAAAAAAAAATGGTGACAAACTAGCACATAAAAATCTATTCAACTCCCTTAGCCATTAGGGAAATGTAAATTAATCTTGAAATATTAATATACATCCAATAGAATCACTAAAATAAAAAATATTGATAAGTGTTGGCAAGAGTGTGTAACATAACAACTAGAATCTCACACATTACTGATGGGAATAGAAGATGATATAGCTAATTTGGTAAAGATCTTGGCATCATTATGATATGACCCATCAATTCCATTCCTACATATTGCCCAAGAGAAATAAAAATGTATGTTCAAACGAAGATCTGTACATGAATGTTAATAGCAGATTTATAACAGTCAAAATCTGGAAATAACCCTTATATCCATAACAGATGAATTGTTAAACAAATGGTGGTATATCCATAGAATGGAATACAACTACAAATTAAAAGAAGTGAATTACTAAACACACAACAATAGCACTCTGCTAAGTGATAGAAACCATATATAAAAGAAAATATACTAAATGGATTGCATTTATGTAAAATTCTAGAAAGGGAAAAACTATAGTGAAAGAAAACATAGTATTTACAGAGGCCAGGGGGCTAGGGCAGGGAATTAATCACAAAAAGGTATGAAGGAACTCTTTTACATGATAGAAAAGTCCTATGTCACAACTGTGATGATAGTACATGACTCTATACATTTTTAACGTTTATTTATTTTTGGGACAGAGAGAGACAGAGCATGAACGGGGGAGGGGCAGAGAGAGAGGGAGACACAGAATCGGAAACAGGCTCCAGGCTCCGAGCCATCAGCCCAGAGTCCGACGCGGGGCTCGAACTCACGGACCGCGAGATTGTGACCTGGCTGAAGTCGGACGCTTAACCGACTGCGCCACCCAGGCGCCCTAACTGTATACATTTTTAAAACTCATCAAATTGTCCACTTAAAATTGTGAAATTATTGTGCATAAATTATATATCAATAAATTTAATCTCTATTAAAAAAATAAACTAAGCAGAAACAAAGGAAAAATAAACCAAAAAAGTCAGAGGAGTGCTAGCTATCCACATGGAATTAAAAAATAAAACATCTGCTCCATTATTATCAATAAAAGCAGAGTTGCCCTGCTGGTAAAAACTACCCAAGTCTGAGGCAGGCCCAGCATGCCAGGGTGTATACTTGAAAAAGCTGCTGATGTGACCAATAAAAAATGCGAAAATCAAATTATTCGTTTTGTGAGTGTTAAGAAAAAATTCAGTTCATTTGCAATATTTATAAACATCCAAATAAGTACATATAAATACATAACTATTCTGTATGCACCAAAATATTAGATCAAGAAAGGAAAGGAAAGAAAAGGAAACAAAGGAAAGGAAATCTCTTTTAGATAAAAGGAGATTACAGAGACAAGAAAAGTAAAAATGAATGATTCTGGAATCAATCCTAAACAAGAAAAAAAATAAACAGCTTTTTATAAATGATGCTAATAGGATAATTAACCAAATTTGACTTTGGACAATAGATTAAATAACAGTATTGCATCAATGTTAAATTTTCTGATTTTGATCATTGTATTATGATTATGTAAGTATATTTTCTTTTTCTTAGGTAGGGCAGAGTGGATAGTTAGAACTAGACTTAATGCAATGGTTTCTGTGTTTTAAGGGAAATTGTAAATTTAATTTGTTTTTGCCCTTGTTAAAGAATGAGTAATCATGTACTCTACTATGGCCTTTTTAAAAACGTTGCCTACTCTGTGTCCTAAGATTCTAAATTTCTTTAAACTTGCTACAAGAAAGCGAGTCCATATATCCTTCTGTAAAATATATGAAAACAGAAGAAATAGAGGGAATCCTAAAAATGGAAACTTAGTTTGATAAAAAGAATTGGAAGAAAGAGATTCTGTAAAGATTGTAGCACTAAATCATTGAGAATGCATTTCTGTGGTTGTGTCATGCTAAGTGTTAGGAAAACAAACTAATGCAAAAAGGAATCTCCCAGTCAGATTCAGGATTCATGGTTTTGCATACTGCCTTACCTCTCCATCATTCCCTTCCTATTCCTTGGAGGTCTTCTACTTTCACCTCCTGCTAGTCAGCAGAAAAGCCAGCATCAGACACTGTTTTCCTACCTCCTGAACTCAGCCTCAATACAAGTTTCACAGGAAACTTGGTATTCAATTCCTCCTAATACCTGCACAGTTACGTGCAGTTATCAGCACATAACTGATGCTTTCTCCCAGAAAAAAAAAAAAAAAAATTGGGCATTGGCTGGGGGTAGAAAAGGGTATGCATTAGAGCATTTGCACTATGAATCACAGGAATATGTGAATCTGAATCATGGCAAAATATGGCTCTCTTCCCCCAGTGATTAACTCCAAAGGTTGAAGGAGAGAATGTAGTGCAAAGTGATCCTGGTACGAGCAAACAGCTGCCTACCCCCCATACCTGCACATACAAAATTGAAATAAAATCCTGCCACAGATTCACATGAAATTGAGAAAGAACAAAATACGCAATATAACAATGAGAGTCTGAAACTATGAGCCAACTGCACTTGATTCTAATCATTACTCTGACATTTACTAGATATCTAATTTTAACCTTCAATTTCCTTTTTCTATAAAATAAACCCTATTATGCATCTCACTAAGTTATATTAATAAAGAAATAATGCATATAAAACCTAGTGTGATAGTTAACTCATAATAAGTGCAGAGTAAGTAGAAACTCATTACGATTAGAGAATAATATATTTTATATATTCTAATTTATTTTTTTTAATGTTTACTCATTTTTGAAAGACAGAGAGAGACAGAGCACAAGCATGGGTGGGGGCAGAGAGAGGGGGGACACAGAATCTGAAGCAGGTTCCAGGCTCCGAGCTATCAGCACAGAGCCCGACATTGGGCTTGAACGCACGAACTGTGAGATCATGACCTGAGCTGAAGTCGGATGCCCAACTGACTGAGCCACCCAGGTGCCTCCAACTTTTTAAATTTTTAATTTATTTAATATTTTATATATTCTATAAATTTATATTTATGACAATCTCAAGGATCTATCCCAATATGGAGTATCCTAGTTTTTCCAATCCACTTTTACATTTACTTTCTGACGAGGTACTGAGATTAGCTTGGAAACAGGGACTGGAAACAAACTAAAACAAAAGTAGGAGATATAAAAGAAGGAGACTAAAGGGAAATCTAGAGACATTTTTAATATCTGGAGGTATTTTTAATAATGTGAAGAAAAAGAAATGTAGCTTCAATGTGCTGCTTTTATCTTCAAATACATCCTCTTCTGCATGGAAGCAGCTTGGTCTCCTGGTCAGAAGCTCTGGCAAGGGGACCAGACTGCCAGGTCTTAAATCCTGGCTAACCCACTGACCATGTAATCTTGGGGACAATAATAGTACTCACGCACAGGTTTCCTATGAGAATTAAATTAACATGGAAAGCATTGAAAAGAGTATGTGTCTGGTATATAGATGATACCTGTTAAATATAGAGAAAGAACTTCATCCAGTAATATAATAATGCTCTGGTTCCTCTGAACGTTTCCCACGATTGTCAATTTGCAAAAAAAAAAAAAAAAAAAAAAAAGTATGGAAGAAGAAGGAAAGGAGAAGGAGAAAAAGAAGAAGGAGTTGGAGGAGAAAGAGAAGAGGAATAGGAAGGAGAAGGGGAGAAAGGAGGAAGGGAGGAGGAGGAGGAAGAAGAAGAGGAAGAAAGATAGCAGCAGCAGCCTGAAGATACATTATCATCCTTGGTTCTAATACAGTATTGTGGGAACAAAGATATTATACCTTGTAAACTGCCAAGTGCAAGGCTGTAAATCCGTTTCTTGTCAGTCGAGATGGACGAAGCCCTTTTAACATAAGGGTTCTAATATGTGACTTGTTGCCTGAATGAGAAGAGTGAAAGAAACTTATGTTGTTGTGGGGATAGACCAAGTGACTTTAAAATATCTTTTTGACTTAATGATAAATTCACACTGATGTATGAAAATGTCAGACTGCTGTTCTGCAGGTAATTTGTAAAGTTTTCTATTACTTGACAGCCTTCCTTAGTAGTGAACATTTTATTACACTTATAAAACTTTATATCAATGCTGTTTATTTTAATGCATTTGTGTTATATTTTTCTATAGTGCTTTCATCATTAGTTGGTTTTAAAGCATTAAAAAAAGGGAAAAAATCTTAATAAATTATTAGTGAAAAGGCTTAGATAGAAATCGAGTTGCCCAGGATACCTCAGAACATCATTAGCAGAACTTATTTAGATTAGAGATATCTGGAAGAAATGATGAAGGTTGGGGAAAGTATGTTTAAATTTGGGAGGAAAATCTGTTAAGTAGAGTATGCTTAATTTGTTTGGGAGGAATGGTTAAGGAATAGGATTAGAGTTGATATTTCTACATTAGTGTTTTATTTAAAAATCCAAGTTCAATGAATACTAGTTTGGATTAACAAAATAAATACTAACCATTCATTAATTCAATAAATTTATTAGGTACCTACCAAATGCCAGTCTCCATGCTAGGTGCTTGGAATACATTAATGAACAAAGCAGAACAAAATATGAGCCAAATTTAACTCTAAATCTTCACTTTGATCAATCTTCACTTTGAGATTTTATGTTTGGCATTTATCTTACCTTCCACATATCTTACTGTAGATTGTAAAGCAATTGCATGATGATATTTTAGGGAATGCTTTAAGTGCTTCTGAAATTAACCTAATCTCTGACTAGCAAACCCAATGCTGAAAAATGTTTTTTTTGATTTCCAAGCAAACTAAGTGACTTGGTTCAGGGTACGAACACAATAAAACTTAAATTCAGAGCTAAATCAACTGGAACATCTGCCTGGTAGTTACTGTTTCACCTGAAGGTTATCAGGGTTGTAGGGATAAAGCAAAAAAGAAAATTGAGTATGAATAGAATCCTCCTGTAGACTATAAAGCAGCTCAAATCATTGACCATCTTTACATATAACGAGTTTATAAAGTATTGAGTTTCAAGCGCTCACCTCCACAAATGCAGCATAAATGAAGTAGAGACAGCCCATTTTCTGTGCGGTAATTTAAGTTGACTTTACTGAAGGCATCATCGGAGCTGAAAAAGAATTTTTTCATATGATCAAAAATTTCACCTTTTAGTTTATTATTTTTTACTGGAAAAAATATAAAAGGGACTACTATTACTATAAATTAAAAAATACGTCTTTTGTGGGATTTCATTGTACCTAGAAAAATAATTTTGAATATACATCTATATGAAGAAAACCTAAGTCAAAAGAAAATAATATGGAAGTTTGAGAGCCCAGGTTTAAATTAAGGACTCTTATGCATTTTGTTTTCTATGTATAATTTGAACGTTTCAAGGCAACTTGATGAATTAAAATTAATGTAGAAATAGAAAACAGACATTTCAAAGCAAATCATTCACATGCAAAATTTCACATCATATTTATGGAGAAAGTCAAGAAATTCCCTCCAAAAAGAAAAAAAAAAAAAAAGGAAGCATTTTGGTAAGAGATTGGAGAGAGGAATATAATCCCAAAATTTTACAAATTCTGCCTGAAGCAAAGTTTTCCTTGTACTCTGACTGGGTCAGGTTTCACAGATAAAGAAGGTCTAAACTCTGATCGGGTACTATGATACACAGTCCCCTGAGAGGAGTAGTGTTAGTGATTCAATTAGTAAAATCCTTGCCTTTGTCTGAACAAAGACCATTGCCCCAGGAGGGCCCTAGAGAGCCAAAGGTAGCCTTGGAAAAGGAATGTAAAGCTAAAATTCTTGACCTTTTGAAATCGTTGGTACTCCCAGGACATTTTTCAGTAGAAATGAGATCATATCCTTGGCCTCCCAGGTCAATTTCAAGCCACTTCCTGCCTATTTAAATCTCCAGCAGCTTTAGTGAGATAGCATAGTCTTTGGTGAGTGAGACTTCCATATCATTTGTAAAGTACTTACACTTGAAAGGTACTATAAATTCAGGACATTATCATCAAGGCACCCAGTTAAGCACTTCAAAAGCTACTGGAATTTTAAAATAGAAAAGAAAAGGTGCTATTCTCCAGGGTGCTGCTAAAAAGAGAAAGCCTTTAAATCTAGAGACATCCAAAGGATCTCGGTGAAATGTCGTAATTAGCAATGGCAATCCCAGTGGTTTGTTTTCATAGAATATCCTAAAACTTCCCCATCCTCATAACCATCTTGCCTTGAATGTTCAACTTCCCAGCTGCCAAGTCCACTGACATGCTTATTCATATTGAGAAATCTACCTCAACTTGCTTTGTAATACTATATGTAGGAGTGCAGTAAACTCAGGGTCAATTTTACAAATGTTAATAATATAATAGAGGAAGGAGCCAAGTATTTCAGGAGAAATGGCTAAAAGTTTAACCCATTCCTATCTGTACTTTCCCACAGTTCAATGAATTATGCCCCCCCCAAAAATATTTCTGATGAAAATACTACTTTTTAAAATATCTATCTGAAATGAACCTAATTGTAAATGGTATACCTATTTTATGGTATGTGCAATAACTTCACAAAATAACACAATTCTTGGAAATGTGTGGCCTTTGCCTGAGTCAGGCTTCTAAACTCTTAAAGCCGATTGTATTGCAGATGTCTTGGAGAAAAAAAACTTAATAGGTAGTACTAAACAAAGTGCACTCAGCAGCCCAGACTTACAAGTGCATTCACAGAGGTCTTCTCTGTGGTTATGATTTCAAATAATACAGGTTTTCTGAAAAGCTGAACTCTGCTTTTTAAAGCTAGGTAGATGGGATTTTTCTCTTGAAGTTTGTAGGAAATCAGTGTCCGTAAATAAAAAGGGAAAGAAAACTGTGACTAGCAATTGAAGATGTTGATTGACAATGATTTAGAAGTTCTGATCTGTGTTGGCTTTTCTTTCTTGGTCCTTCCATTATCCAACAATGAAAATACACAATAAGATCAAAAGACAGAAAACAAAGTATTGGGTGGAGAAGGACAGGGAGGCCTTCTGTTAAATGTAAAGAAATATATAACCTTCATCCTAAAAGAAGAACAGGGAAGGAAGTACCTTTTGAGCTAACTATAATGAACTTAATGGCAAATGGTGAAAGAAGAAAGGCTTGGGAGTCCTCTGTAGCAATAAACTCCTGAGAAAATTAGTTTTTCAATGTGTATCTCTAATATTATACAGCAATATTTCCCATGTTTTGATGTTTTAAAAGTGGAAAATCATTTCAGCAGTGTAGCTGAAATGTAGGTAATCCTTAAAAACTTGTCCTTGTATTTACACCAGGATTGAAATCCTATCCTGCTTCTGCTTTTTAAGTAGTCTTTTTTTTTTTTCCCTCCAATTTGGGCATGTTATTAAACCTCTTCAAATTTAATTTCTTCAGTTATAAAATGATTAAAATAATATATAGACATTGTATTGTTATGAAGAATACATGAGGATAGGGCTTACTATAGTATCTAGCACATATGTTATCAATAAATTATTTTATTATTATTACTAGTATTATCAAGATCACTGAATGTACAACTTCCCCTGCATAGTCTATGCCTTGGGAGATTTTAGCATAATTTTCAAACCAAGTTTGACCTTCTTCAATCTCTCACATTTGACAACCTGTAAAATTTCCTGATTTTGACAATTTTATGCTCATGGTGACTCTCATTTAGACTCCTAGACAATGTCTGACCCTGTCTTCACATGCTTTTAAAAATGGCTACCAAGCTCACTGTTTTGACACCTAGCACCTGTCAGTGATTCAGAGCAACTACTAGAATCACAATTTTATAACATAAGTCCTAGGGCATCATGTCAATGGGAAGGCTATTATCAACACTGGAGATATTAAAAGAAGAATGAAGGGAAAAGGGAGATATTAAAAATCCAAAGGGGAAAAAAGATTGCACTGAAATGTTTTATTAAGAAGATAGATTCAATTGCTTTCTTATTGCATGATCTAACTTTGATGATGTATTCAGTCAGTCTGGCACAACACCAACTGTATGCTCCACCTCTGTTCTTAATGCTCACTTTACTATGTTCTCAACAGTCTACTGGATATAAACTACTCACTAATCTCTGCATCCTTTAGGTGCCTCAGTCCTGGGGAAATGCATGCTACATAGAATCCTGCAACTGATCTTTGCATTAATTCTGATCTCTAATGCCCAGACCAGCTTTGCAAAGAAAGTAAACACTGAATAAACAAAATATAAGATGCCACAGTTTATTGCTTTATTTAAAATATGAATAACCCTGAATATCTATTGTTTACATAAGTCACATTGAAAGCATGAATTATATTAGTTACTTTCTGTTCAACAATCAATTCTCAGCTCACTGAATTTTAAAGTAGACTTGACCATTCATAAGTGACTCAATCTACAGTCCTAAATAGCTCCTTGCTCAAAACTGAACTGTTTCCTGTTGTTTTTGTTCTTTCTTCAGTTATATCCTCCTTGAACTCATACAACTTCTATTAATACCAACAAAAATGAATTAACTGAGAATAGGCTCCCACAATATTTGGCAGTCAAGTGCAATTTTAATAGTACAATTTTTATCTTAACTTTAATAACTGGAATGTAATTTTTTTAATGAGAGTTACTTTGGGGCTATATTTGAATCCTAATTCTCACTTCCCATTAACTTTTAGTCAAATGTTTCTGTTTTGAAACATGTAATTAAAATATTCAAGGTTTTAATGCAATCATTCCTAGGAGAGATACCTCATATTCTCTTCTTTTGCCTCTTCTAAAGGAACTGTGTATGTCAAACTCACTGTCAATTGAACATCACTTATGTATTCTAATACCCTAAGCTCAATTTATTTTTTAATTTTCCTTTATATTTTTCATCACCTGCCATGCCAGACTGTAACTTAACATATCCTAATGAGTTCATACTGCTTGCTGGGGTATGGATGAAGTTCCTAATTAAAATGAACTCACTATTATGAATATATTTCTAACAGTAAATTCTGTCCTTAATCATTAAAAATGGTAGTTCTGTACCCAAAGGTTACTTTCTTTCTGGTAGCAGAATGAACTCTTTTCTTAGCCTTTACCTTGTATCCAGAAAAGTATGCAGTTTTGTGATCCAATTAAACTCCTTTCTCATGACCTCATCCTTTCAAGAAAATATTTGACATGACCACAACAGGAAACCAATTAAAATGTAACATTTGAATAGCTGGCCCTAAATAACATACTACTGTCCAAAATATTCTCATAGGTAGATTACATTTTTTTAAATTAATTCATTTGCTGAAATTTAGGAAAATACCAAGAAGGTAGAAAGGAGAAATGGATTTGTTATAGATCATCTAGTTTCCCAATTTGGTAATTTAGGTTTCAAAGGACTGGCTATAACTTCCTAATGTAGTTCTTTGCGGCTGCTTCTGATCCGGTCCCCATCAAACAACAGAAACAGAAAAATCATCAATAAGATCTGTTCCCAAGATACATCCCCCCAAAATATCCAGAATGCATTTGTCCAATATCACCCAGGTCCAATCAGCAAACTAATAACATGAAGTATATTTATTAATTCATCATACAATAAATAATTATTGAAATATGGTGGCAGATAGAGCAAGAATAGTGAAGGATGATAAAACTGAGAAAATAATGATTTATTATGAGGCTTAGATTTTTGTAAGACTTACAAACATTAGCTGGTATAATAATTATTTTTAATAATGCACTGATATTGATATATTGGTATTTTAACAACTTTATTGCTTTGCTTTGCATTTGAGAAGGGAGACTAGAAAAGAAAAAAAGGAAGATGGGAGGCAGTATAGGATGGAAGGGAAGACTAGAGGGTGGATAAAAGGAGGAAAGATAAAGCTAGTGAGGTAACAAGCTGGAGGGAGAGAAAGAGACTGAAAGAGAGAGATTGAGATCAGCTGCTTCATAATGTTTTAGCAAGATATTACTTTACAATTATTATTCATAACTAGTTTTACCTAGACAAGCAAGAAAAGAGGTACAGAGGTAGGCAGTCTTGGGGCAATGTGAATTGTCTTTCTGTTGTGGTTTGTTTTTGTTTTGTTGCTAACTAGCACAATGCACCAACATGTCAAATAATACTTTCACTCTATTTTAATTTTATAAGATAACATGTCCTCCCTCAGTAGTCCATTTTCTACTTTATTGGAGAATTTCACTCATTTTAGATTAAGTCAGCCTGCCATGTGCCTGGAGCTATTCACTTTACAATAGCTAAATTTCATAATTGGTTATAGTTTTGAAAAAGTTGATTTTTGGAAGATGTTTCATTTGGAGGATAGGTATGGTGGACTGCAGCTGGGTCCAGAGGAACTTTTCAGGGAGAAAATGAGCAGGAATGGCATACATATTTTTTTTCTCCCTTCCCCCCACCCTAATACATTTTTATCATGCAAGTATTATAACTGCTTGCTCATGGAACAAAGCATTCTTTTGATATTTTTGTTTATTTATGAAACCCAATCAATTTCAAAATGAGATATTATCATTATTAACCAAGGTACGTCTACTCAATGTCAAAATAAGATTTAAAATGAGAAAAAAATAGGGTTATTTTGATTATTTTGAAATATCGTGGCATTGGAACAATATAACTTCTCTGGAACTCCTCACTGAGGTCAAATTTCATACTGCAGATTAAGCAGATAAAAAAGTAGCCTTGACAAATTAGTAGAGCACAGCTCTAAAATTTTTAATGACTTTAAAACTTATTGAAACAAAGTAATGTAATTGGGAGCCTTTTAAAAGTTACATGGGGAGGGCCATTACTTATGTAAAACATTTTCAAACGTTGTGGGTGGGATACGTGTATCACCAGGGGTAGGAGTCGGGGGCTAAAATATAGTTTTCTACTCCCACACCCAGGGATAGTTCTAATACACAGGATATAGCAAAATTGTGGAGTGGTGTAGGGAAAATAAAAGTATTTAAAAGATAATTCTGATCCATACTTACTCCACCTCCCAAGCTGAGAACCAAGGTCATGAAGATTACACATTTTGAAATTAAATACAAGTGGGTACAATCCCAGTACAATTATACACGTTGTTTATCCTAGTTCAAACCGGTTTAATTTGATGAGCTTATTTTCCTTAGGTATAAAATGGCAAGTGCAATGAACTACTACCTCAGATGTTGTTAACCTAAACACAATGATTAGTTTTTAACTACCATTTTTGAGTGTTTGCCATGTGCTGATCACTGTGCCAAAGCACTTTACATATATACATTTAGGATTATATGAGCCAATGCATATTAAAATACCTGGTAGTATGCCTAGCAAGTGCTAGGCACTAAGTTGTTAGTTTGTTTTTCTTTCAAGTGCCATGCAAATAGGTATTACAAATAAATACAAATATAAATAAAGCCAAATAAGACAAAGAAGTTGCCTTTAGTAAACATATATACTAGTGGTTAGACAGTCCTGTAAATGGATAGACAACACCTTGTAATAAGTGCCATTATATTGATAAACATAAAGATTAGAGATGGCATAGAAGAGGAAATAATCAGATAATGGTAATCAATGGGCCACTTGTGTCTTTCCTTCTTCTGCCTTCCCTTTTTCTTCCTATCTTCCAACTATTATCCCAACAAATGTCCAAAGTTATGAGTGAATGCAATTTTATTGTGGAAGAAGAGAGATTATTCCATTTCCATTCTCTTTCATTACCCTATCAAGCTTTCATTCCAAAGCTGCTACGAATTGGCATAAGAATATAATGGTTATCTTTATATTTTTAAAGTTTAGTACCATATTGCTCTATATTATATTGTGGGTGAAAGCTATACCAGGAGATTGTGTATGTGAGCTAACAGAAGCCTTGGTGTACTATGGTGTGGAAAATCTCTTTGAATGAATGCAATTAGTATCTACCAAGAATTCCATAAAGAAACTTGTTAGCAAACAAAAACAACAAAAAACCTCCAAAAAACTCCCAAATCTGTGTTTATATCAGTGATCCTCAACCTGTGATTCTGGTGTTAAGTGCTTCTTTTTGGGCATCTTATACCATTTCCTCTTATCGACATGTTTAGAGAAAGCCTGGTGTCATAAGGCATAACACAGTTGTTCACCACAGAAATACTAATTACATCATACAAGGCATGGAAAAAGATGAGAAAGAAACACCCAAAATGTCCTAGATACTCAAATGTGATCTCATACAATATTATGTTTAATTTTCCCAAATGCCATAAAATGTTGGCATGTGAGTCAATGAGTAAGACAATTTATATTCTCAGCACTCCATTCTCTTCCTTCCTTGTCATCCATCATTTTATTCTAGAGAAAAGAAAATCCTCAGAACTTTGCCCTAGGCATGACTGCCTTTCTTTCCCGATGATGCTATCAGTCTTGATGGAATCAGACAGAGTACTCTGTTTATGTTTGTTTGTTTGCTCCCTTGAATCTCTGTAGACCATACTAGTTGCCTGCTTTCTTTTTTTCTCATGTTCTTCATCCCTTCACCAATAACACCTCAGGCAGAGTTCTCAGTGCAACTTGAGTATCTTTCTAAAGTAGTTTTTAAACTTCAGCAGAAGTATAATTTTTAGCATGCAAAAGTATTACCTGGGGAGCTTGTTAAAAATTCAGGTTTCTGGAAGTCAGCCCCAGAGATTCTGATTCATTTGATATGGGGTGGAATCATGGAATCCAAAATTTTAGCAAGCACTGCTGGTTACTCTACTGTATGAGGTTCTTAGCCCTTGGAGAAACATGATTCTAGGCTGTGAGTATTCTTCTCCTCAGCTTCATTATTATCATTTCTGGCTAATGCAACATTTCTGTCACTTCCTTAACAGCTTTAGCACCAGGCTACCACCAGTCTGCCTCTCCACAAAATGCCCTACCATTATTTTTAGGGAATTTGACATCCATTTTGATGGGCCTTCTAGTACCCTAGCCAAATCTCTCTTGATTACAATCTTTAAAACTTATAGTTCAGATTTTGGCATCATCTTGAATTGTCCTAACATTTTACATTTTAATTTTTAAAAACATCCTGTTTACATAAAAACATTTAATCCTAACTTTCTTACTTCCTAACTTTTAATAAACTGTTACTTCTACTGGATAATAAAGTCTTCAGTCTTTCAAACTGTCCTTATTTACCCAATCAATGATGAAAATAGAAACCTCCAATTATTTCATGCCTACTGTGTGTTAGGCTCTCTACTCAGCTTTTAATTAACATCATTTTGCAAATATCCATGAGGCTGTTATTATTAACCTCATTTTACAGATGCAGATGAGGCACAAAGACACAAAATAATATATCCAAGGATACATAGTTTGTAAAAAGAAGAAACTGCATTTAAAACTATATCACTGTAGGGGCGCCTGGGTGGCTCAGCCGGTTAAACGTCCGACTTCAGCCAGGTCACGATCTCGCGGTCCGTGAGTTCGAGCCCCGTGTCAGGCTCTGGGCTGATGGCTCAGAGCCTGGAGCCTGTTTCCGATTCTGTGTCCCCCTCTCTCTCTGCCCCTCCCCCATTCATGCTCTGTCTCACTCTGTCCCAAAAATAAATAAATAAACGTTGAAAAAAAAAATTAAAAAAAAAAAAAAACTATATCACTGTAAAACCCTTATACTGACTGACCTAACCTTCTTACTCAACTTAGATAAAATGGCCAAGACATTAGTTTTTCTTGACTCCTCTCGACCTTCCATGGTACTCATCCATTCTTGCCTATATATCTTTACTTAACTATGCCATTTACCTGGAATGCTTTTTAAAATGGATGAATCAAGAGCTCCCAAGTCTTCTTTTTTTTTAATTTTTGTATTTGAAACCATTTTATTTTTCTTCCCATTTAGCACTTTTTATAGAATGTCTTCTGTGAGTTCTTTATATATGTCTTTCCCCTAAACCAGATTATGAACTCCTGGAGCAAGAAGAAGGGTATAGTAAGTAGGAAGAACTCTCTCTATGGACTCAGGCTGACCTTGCTACAAATCAGAGTTACAGCACTTACTGACCATATGATCTTAATAAGATACAATGTCTCTAGTCCTTAGTTTATTATCCATCAGAATTAATATTTATCACACAGAGTCATGGTGAGAATTACATAATGTCTCATATTTCATGTGTCTGGAATAACAACTTGAATGTATTTGGCACAATAAATACTGAACTATATTCTCCCTGACACTGTTTCCTGCCTCTCATCCCCAATACTGATTAGTAAAAAGGAAGTCACATTTATTGCATATAGTGGAAATGTAGGAAAAGTCAGCTATAGCAGGAGCTGGAAAAACAACTGCCCATTGCTGATGGAGTATGATGTACTGATGAACTCAGGGTACGATGTAGAATAAATGGAAAACACAGAATAAAACCTACATCTCGAGTCCATTGTTAAGCTTAATCCTTAAAAGGATATGTCTAGTTAAATTAGTCTTGACATATTTGCACAGTAATTCTTAAATTAAAAAATAAATTAATAAATGAGATTTTGAGTTCATAAAGTTGAGGGAAGTCTCTTCAGTTTAACCACATTTCATTCAGCATATTTATCTGAGTCACTAAGAGCTAGAGGACTTATGATTAAGTTCTACATTTGTATCTCTTTTCCAGTAAACGGATCACTTGAAAAAGCCTTATTAACCCACTGACAACTATATCATATGTGGATAACTTTAATTGCCAGTCGTGTTAACTTTATATATTTACTGTATCTGAAAATTCTTTTGGAATATGTCATTTGGTCACTGGTTTACACTTGTTTTCCAAGTAAAATAGAGGAGGTCCTTTGTCATGAGTACATTAGATTAATAACACAGGTATAAGTCAACATGTTTAACTGGCTTACATGGAAATTTTCCTCAGTCAAGCAGCTAACTTAAACTGACCCTCAAAAATGCATCTAGTTTTGGGGCGCCTGGGTGGCGCAGTCGGTCAAGCGTCCGACTTCAGCCAGGTCACGATCTCGCGGTCCGTGAGTTCGAGCCCCGCGTCGGGCTCTGGGCTGATGGCTCAGAGCCTGGAGCCTGTTTCCGATTCTGTGTCTCCCTCTCTCTCTGCCCCTCCCCTGTTCATGCTCTGTCTCTCTCTGTCCCAAAAAATAAATAAATAAATGTTGAAAAAAAAAAATTTAAAAAAAAAAAAATAAATAAAAAAAAAAAAATGCATCTAGTTTCTCAGTGTCAGATTCAATTTCTCCAGTAGGTTGCTTGTGTATATAAGGGTCCTGCCCCTCTTTTCTGAACATTTTGTGTCTTCCAAGGTTGTGACACTATGCCAGATTATTTTTCTCTTGTTATCATGAGCAAAACTCACTGAAAGTTTGAAGCCAGTATTACATGTTGTTATATGATTGTTCAGGGGCAGAATGATACTCAGTTCCATTAGGGGACAGCCCTTAAATGTCAAGAGACCAGAAGGTTTGTTAAAAATTGGACTTACCCTAGTAGCTCAAAAAGAACAACATGGCCAGTATTCTACCACCATTTGAGAATAGAAGAGAAGTCCTGCTGTTCGTTGCTGGCATGGTTTACAAGAAATCTCACTCCAGGGAAGATATTCAGATCAGCAATAGCTTGTATCAAAAGTCAGCCCTTATTTTCCTCTCTTTTTAAACTTAAGTGATGGGAGCATGCAAGTCATATTTTAAGGAGATAAGATATTTGCATGTTAGGGGCTATATGAATGGCCAAGAAAGGGGTAACCTTACATTTTTAGGCTTACCATGATTAGTGACATCTGAGATTATACAGGTTGTGTTTTTAAATATAGATGTATCTAAAAACAAGATAAGTAACAAACGTATTTACACGAAGAAATAATAACTCTGAGAACTTTACCTAAATATGTGCCTTAGTTCTGCAAGTTCTTTTTCTTCGACTTGAAGGTCATCTTCTAATCTTTCTATTATAATAACATAAGATTCACTGACTTTCTTCTTCCATTCATCTAGTAAAGAAAAACAAATGAGACTGATTCATAGTTGCGCTTTGCAAAATGTAGACACAGATCATAACATGCAAGTAATTAAAACTCCAGTTTTTAATTCTAAATTCTATAATACTTAATTTAAATTACTGACTGTGAGCTTAAAATGCAGATGTTTATATTTAAAATGCAATTAAATTGAATTGTAGTAATTAAGAACCCATTTGATATTGGATAATATATTTACATAGAAGAATATATTTGACTTATTTCATTTGATTTTATTGCATTTTAATTACAGCAATCTTTAGTTTCTAGACAAAGGTTTTTAGGTTTCAAATTATAGATATTTAAGATATAATTTTAAAATCCCTATATTCAGCAGTATTCCTAAGAACATTATACCTAGCAACTAATATACTTTTGTAAGAAATTTTCTGTTTTCTCTAAATATCTTTCAGAGAAAAATAATTTGAGTTCAGATATCTTAACGGTTTCATATAATACATTATCATATCCTCCATGTAAAAAATAACAGATACTCCAATGAAATGTTAATTATCTATAACTACAGAACCATGTTACACTTAGGGCATAAGAATAATTACCAGTGCAAGTTTGGGTTGGTCTAGATTTATAATTTCCCATTTGTTAGAGGTGTCTTCTTGTCTCCAGTGCAGTTCCTCAGGTTACAAGATTCCAAGTTCAAGTGCAGTGACAGTCCAGTTGAAAAATACTTTGATAGTCTGGCTAAAAATAAGCTGACTGCCAAATGGAATGTCATGCAACAATGACAAAGAACAAAATAGTTTGTGCTTTCAAGGGTGAACTCATAAAGGGAACTAATCAGTCTGTTTAAAACAGCTGTATCAAAAATAAATAGTAAATGTTTCAATGGGATTATTTACCTTATCAATTGATTATCTACCCATGAATACTTTCATGGGTCATTTCTTTAGTAGGTAAATTTAGAAAGCGGTTCAGTTACATCTGAGGTTCACAAAGAGCTATTAAAACTATCTAGAGCTTCTTTCTAGTCATTTACCCCTGAGTCAAAGTAATGCCAATTGGAAAAGAGTAACTGGTGATAGAATTTGTCTCCCCATATAAATATGGAAACCCACATCTTATGTCACGCTACTAATAGAAATAAATGTAAGTTTAGCCTATATTAGAAGTACAAAATTGTAAGAAGAAATTCTCAACATAGACCATGATTAATTTTTAGCATGTGCTGATTATGTTAATCATAAGAATCATGGAGAAGAATCTAAGACACTGAGTTCTACCAGCAGCAATTCATAAAATAACAAGATTATGAATAATTAGATTAAATGTTTTCTGTGGGATGGATACTAGTCTGAGTACTTTATACACATTTGTCATTTATACCTCATAGAATCCTGCAAAGTATATATTATTCCCATATTATGGATGAGAAAATCCATATTTGCTAGTAGGTGGAAGAGTCTGGAATCAATTCTGGGTCTATATATTTCTGAAATTCAAGCTATATATTAATGTTAAATCTCCCATAATTCCTCTTTTATTCATCTTCCATTTATTTCATGGGGGATATTCTCTTTGTGTATGCATATATCTATTGATATAAATGAACTCAGGGTATGATGTAGAATAAATGGAAAACACAGAAAGAAAAGTTATCTGATTTTTAACTATGTATTTCTTTTGGGTAATGTAATTATACCTAGAAGATATAGATTTCAATCTTGAAATTCATCTCCAGAGGATATAGTTTTAATGTGATAGGTATGAATTTCACATTTACCATAGTTGAATCTTCAAAGAATTTTCCCTTTTTGAAGTCAATGCTTAGACAAGTTTAGGATTCCTCACGCCTTTTCTCAGCAAAGGTAATCTAAGCATCAGAGGGAGGGCTTCCATACTGATCATAATATATAGCTAAAGAAGTAGATATCTGACTTCATGGACATCTCTGTCCTCCCCTAGATAAAACTCTCCTTATCTCTCATCTGCCATGGCTTTTGTTGTCTGCTATTGTGTAGGGGCCTCTGGTTACTTGGTCCATGCATTCTGCATTTTCCTTGTGAGACCCTCATCTCCTCAGGTCAGAAATTCTTTGCTTTCCCCAGACATACTACATTAAGGCTCGTTGACCCAGGCACTGATGTCCTCAATGCTTGGTATTGAAGACCAAGCATTCAGTATAGTCC
Source organism: Puma concolor (assembly GCF_028749965.1). Lineage (NCBI taxonomy): Eukaryota > Metazoa > Chordata > Mammalia > Carnivora > Felidae > Puma > Puma concolor. The sequence continues at coordinate 62,201,490 of NC_141674.1, read as the reverse complement.
CAGAGACCATACTGGTTAGTCTTCTTTAAGAGACTTGCAATCTTCCAAGGCTACACCTTGGGAAATAATGTACAAGCTCTCCCTTCTCTCAAATTTCGCTAAACAATCCATGGTTTCCATACCTTGAATCCAGAGGGACAGGGATGGGAAGCAGGGCTGCAGACCTTCTAAAAGACATCTAAATCTATTTTTCCTTATCTTCTTTCTTATTTCTCCCTCAAACCTTACACCAGTCTGTGTGTGTGTGTGTGTGTGTGTGTGTGTGTGTGTGTGTGTGTGTCTGTTTACTGCCTGTACTGGTGAAGGAAAAACTAGTTCTTATATCATTTTGCATTATTTTTCCAATTTCTTGTTTAGGATATAAATTTGATACATTAATTTTTAGGATTTTTCCTTTTGATTTTCAACAATATTGTTATTCTTTCAGAAAGGCTGGCTCTTAAAAATAAAAGATTTGGCTTTCAAAAGCTACAATTTGTGCTATCAGTTTGAAAATCCAATCAGCAACTCAACTGAATTTTTCTATACTCTGAGGCAATAAATTTTATTTATCCTACCCCCCCCCCAAAAAAAAAAAGGGTAGGATAGCAACGTAAAAATTCAGGAAAAATGATCATCTCGATACCTAAAATATTAATGTTACTGAACTATAACAATTTCCTACTTTCAAAGGAACAATATCTACAAACCACTTTTATGAATGTGATTTAGGTCACAGGTTGAGGGCAGTGGAATAACCCTCCTGAATGCCTTCATGAAGGTGAAGAAAAGGCTGGAATAAGTAAATGACCCAGAATAATATATCCTATTTTTCTTTCCTAAAGAATGTTGGAGGGGATCCACATGGAAGCAGGAAATACTTTTCCCACTACTGAGTACATTTCTGTAAAAATTACTTCTTTCTACCTTGAGTTCGCCACATGCTCTAGACTGAATCCTGCTCTTCTCAGCTCTGAGACTCCCAAAATTCAGAAAGCATATTATCTCATATATTATCAAAAACACAACCTAAGTACAAAAGTGGTAACCTTCTCAAACTTCAGTGAGCATAGATGCCACCTGAGGAACTTTCTGGGTTCCATTCCCAGAAATTCTGATTCAGTAGATCAGTACTAGCCCCAAGGAATCTGAATTTCAACATAAATGCCTAGTGATTCTAATCACTCAGGTAGATGCTACTTTGAGTAGCACCATTTTAAGGTTGCTTAAAGTGAACTTACCTGAAAGGTTTTGCATTTCTGAATTCACTGTAAGAGAAGAGAAAACACTGGAGTAAAGAGAAAAAGAAGATTGTTCAGATTCTCAAAGAGGTCCATACTATGCTAATCACCAGGACAATAGATGATTTGGATGTGCATGTACAGTCTCTATTGTAAAATGAATCACAAAAATGGAAGCAACCAAGATGCCTTTTCAAAGGTAAATGAATAAACAAACAAATTATATATATATCCATGCAATGGAAACTTATTCAGTAATAAATAAAATGAGCTACAAAGCAAAGAAAAGTCATGGAAGAATTTTAAATGAATATTGCTGAGTGAAAGAAGCCAGTTAGATAAGGCTACAAACTATTTAATTCCAACTATATGACAGTTTGGAAAAGGCAAAACTAAAGAGACAGCAAAAAGATCAGTGTTGTGGGGGGAGCAGGGAGAGTGGGAGGAATGAATAGGTGGAGCACAAGGATTCTTTAGGGTTGTGAGATTACTCCGTATGATACTGCAATAGTGAATACCTGGCATTTGGAAAAACCAATAGAACTGTAAAATACAAATGTAAACGATGGGCTTTAGTTAATAATAACATATCAATATTGGTTCATCAATGGTAAAAAAAAAAGTACCACGATAATTTAAGATGCCAATAAAAAGGCAAACTACTATGGGGGGGTGGGGGTGAGGAAGGAAATAAAGAGTATATGAGAACTCTCTGTATTTTCTGCTCAATTTTTCTGTAAATGTAAATGTGTTTTAACAGAAAAGTCTATTAATTTTTAAAAATTAAAGAAAAATATAAAATAAGACCAAAAATAATAATTCTCTAACAAGGCTATTTGAGTTTTTCAAGGAATATTTATAACTTATAAGGAAAAGCCTTTTCTAAGGAACACAGTAAAACCTTAGTTTGTGAGCATAATTTGTTTCAGAAACATGCTTATAATCCAAAGCACCTGTATATCAAAGCATATTTCCCCACAAGAAATAATGTAAACTCAGATTATTTGTTCCATAACCCAAAAATATTCATATAAAAATGATTACAATACTATAAAATAATACAAAATAAAAAAAATACAAAATATAAAGAAAAATAAACACTTGTTTTCAAAAACCTTCCTGGCTGGTGTGAGGGAGACAAGAGGGAGGAGGGTTATTGTGTAGGATGACTTTCACTATCACTAATGGAATCACTGCTGTCCATTGGCTCAATGGAATCTTTTTCTACATGGGGGCCATTGTATATGCTTGCAGGGATGTTGACTACAGCACCGTATTAATAAACTCTTGTCATATGCAGTATTTAATATAACTGGCAATTAAGGCAGCAGCAAAAGGGTCTGTATTGCAGGCAGTCCAACCTAGAAAGAGGCAAAGCATTCCTAAACTTACTCTTGTATGGAGAAGCAAAAGATTGTCCATAGGTGCTTTGAAGTGACAAAAAAATACACTAGTGCCAGTTGTAGGCACCTTCCAATGTTCTGAAAAATCACTGATTTATGCCAAACACCTCAGCCTGAGACCGAGCATTAAAGGATGGGAGATGATCACCCACAATCCCTGAGAGAGAGAGAGAGAGAGAGAGAGAGAGAGTCCATTGGTTGCATTGTGATCATTTGACATTTGGCATCACGTGCTACTTGTATTGCAAGATGTTGCTTGTTTACCAAATTAAAATTTCTTAGAAATGTTTGCTTGTCTTGTGGAACAAGTTACTCATGATCCAAGGTTTTAGTGTACATAGCTAATAGTATTTTCTTTTTCTTTCACATTTTTTTTTTCATTCAAAATGTCAGGGTAGATTTAGTAAATACTTTAGTTCTTCAACTATTCCTATTTTGACCAACCTTCATGTTATGCTGAATTGCCTGAATCTAATGTTAATGTCCCCATCTTTTCAACTGATTTATCAGACCACTTCAGCATATACACAGATATGTTCCAATACTCTTTCAATAAACCTACTTACATTCTTTCTGAATTCCTTTATTTTGGGTTCATATTATTTATTTATCCCAATCTACATTTGTGCCTCTGCTATTTATATTTCATACAAGTCTCTTCATAAATATTTAAAAGGATGCTTTCAAGTTGAAAAATACAAAAATTGACCTTGACACTTCTAGCCTTATGATTCCTACAGAGAAATCATAAAGAACATGTATCCTATGAAATCAAACTGATGCACTTGGAACAATTCTTATCAAATTTAGGAGTCTGAGTTCATTTACACTTAAAACCTAAATTGTTCTTTCACTGTATATGAATTCTTATTAATATGTTCCCAAGTTTTAGGGAAGTTTAGAGGTTTGATGTGTTGCATCCATTTGACAAGAAATTAAGAGAATCATTGCTTTAAACATAATAACCCAGAATTACTAATTGGTATGCATTTAGGCTTTTTCCTTGTTTAATAAACATTAAATTCCTCCTACTAAAATGAAATTTTCTAAAAGAAAAATTTTGTACTAAGATGAATAAACTATTCAATTAAAAATTATTTGATTAATTTCCTTGTAAACAATATATTTCTTCTTAAAGCATAATTTGTAAGACTCTTACTTATCAAACAAGTTTCCTTTCTTTTCCACTAGAATATCTAAATGTATTTTGGATGGAGCTATAAATTACTGTCATGAATCTGAACATTGCTGAGCTAATATTCAGATTAATTCTCAAAAATAAATAGGACTTGAAAATATATAATAATGAAAGTAAAGGTAAAAAAATCAATTTCATAGTAATTTAAACAGGTGTTCTCAGTATCTCAAACTGTGAAAGTATATTAAAGAAAGAAAAAAATATATTGCTATTTTTGTTTCCTATATACTATAACTGCAAAAGCAAAGATCTTAATCTTTCCTATAGTTTCCTTTATTGATGGGTAAACATGAAGTAAAGTTTATTAAAGAATCTAAACTGTGATGAGTCACACCTCTGTCATTGGCTAAAACTTTCTTTTCCAAATTGATAGGGTTTCTTTTAATTGTCAGTTCAGCTCTTCATTGATGGATTGATTCATTTATTTATTCAATAAGCATGTACTATACCAAGCACTCCAAAGAGCTCAGAGGGGCCAGGGATATACAAGTAAACAGGCAATTGCAGTAAAACATTTGCCCTATGATAGAAATATACATGATTGGTAATGAGAAGTTACATCTAATAAAGCCTAGATTCCACTCAGAATAAAGCATCTTTGAGGTATTAAAACCTTCGGAATAATCTAAATATCATGACACAGGCCACTTGTGTTTCCCTTTCATCCTTCCTTTTCCTTTCCTGAGTTAGCTGGCCTGATAAGGAAATAACACTATGTCATAATTATAGTTCTGTTAATAAGTAATTATTGTCTTTGGGCATAACAGTTCCATGCCTGAGATATGTCATTTAAAAATCAAACAAGTAGTCAGGGGCCTGGGTGACTCAGTCAGTTAAGCATCCGACTCTAGATTTTGGCTCAGGTCATGGTCTCTGGTTTGTGAGTTTGGCATTCTCTGTCTCCCTCTCTCTCTCTATGCCCCTCCCCTCAAAAGTAAATAAACATTTCAAAAAATCAAATAGTCTACAGCCATACCACTTTGAATGCACCCAATCTCTTCTAAAAAATCAAACAAATAAAGAAAAAGTGAGGGAGGGAAACAAAAATAGTTCTATTTGGGACACTTGTGGCTATTCCTCAAAGTGCAAAGACAATTTGATATAGGTTTAACAAATTATTTAAAGGTTCAAAAAAGTGGATCTATATAACATAGTTGTTAGAAGCCTGCTGAGTGATCCATATGACCAGTTATTTGCTTAATCCCTCTAACAGAAACAATCTTAGTAAGTAGTCTGTTCAAGCATAGTTATCATTATTTCTTGTTATATCTCTTCCTGTATCTTCTTAGTGGAAGAATGGTGATAATAATTATCATGCCATACACTTTCATGCCATCCTCCTGCAGTTCTATATCATATCAGTGCCAGAAATTGCATCAGCCTTTGGCACATACTCAGAAGTTTAAGATCTCCCTTCTGTTCATGCAGTCCAGCTCAGCATCCTAACAATAGAACTGACACTGACTCAACTGTATAATATATTCTACCCATTTTAGACTATTGTTGTGGAACTAGGTGGTCTCCCTTCTCAGCTGAAATTTCATATACATATAATTTTGAATACTTTGAATATAAATTAAAAGGAATGCTATGGTTAAGTTAGCGTGAAACTGTTGGGGGTACAAAAAAGTCAATTCTTACAACTCCATGAATGTATCAATATATTTGGTTAGGTGAATCAATAGAAAGTCTCAGTATATATGGCTACACAGCCTTCTGATTTCTTGTTGTACGGGCTATTGTCTCTGAAGCTAACAAGTCAAGTGGACTTGTTATAGCAAATAATGTTTGAGTACATTCTAATGTCAGGCATACTATGATAATAAATACAAGTTTCCCATTGTATATATTAAACATATTTCCTAATAGATTTGTATCTTATTTTATTGCTATCCAAATAGCGTATGCTTTCCACTCAATATTCAAATTTAATAATCTAAGTGTATACATATATATATATATATGAATTTGTGGACAGGTTACATAATATTTTCTCCAAAATTTTACTCCCCTTCTTAAAAATGAATTATCAAGAGTAGACTATAATTGTGATTTTCGAGATAATTTGTTTCAAGTGAAGCCATTTTTAGAAGTTACCACTGCATTTAAAATAAATATGTATTGTACTTTCCTAGTTTGGTAATATGGAGAGTGATTACCTATACTATTTTTGTCTATACCTCATACTGTTACTTAAGAACTCAGCTGAGGTGTCAGTACCTCTGAGGAGACTTTATAATTCCATAAACTATTTAGACCACCTTTTCCTTGTTGTTTTCATTGTATCTAGTACCCTGCTTTGTCTCTTGAACCCATAATTATGGTCACTTGAGGTTCATACTAATAGAAAAAAAACGTGAATTAGATTAGAATTTAGCTCAGTTTTAAAACCTTGTCATCAATACTAAAGACGCATGTTCGGAATTACAAAGTGGTAGAAATTGTGAGAAGCATCTCCATCCTGCTCAAGGATTCCCCACTTTTCCCATAGTACAAACATAACCATTTAGAATCACCGCCTTCTGAAAGCTAAAACAAATGATGCAGGCACTTCTAATGTGGGTGTCTAATTTGGAATATTAAGTCATGACAGAATATGCTGGACTTAAATTCCAAGTCCTGAGTCTAATTGTTTAAGTTGGCTTTCAATGTGACACCATTTCGTAACTGGTGCCCAGAGTCTCCCAAGTTGAGATCTAGTTCTGATTACACATAATAGTTAATTTGTAAACTAATCACAATAGTTATTTACAGATCCTCTAAAGACCACACTTTCTCTCTTTGAACTACTCCATAATTCTCATTTCTTCTATTGAGTTGCATTAATCTAGAAATCTAGTTAATCTAGAAAATTGTCTTAAGATGACACATCAGGGCTGCATCCTTTAATGTTATTAAAGGTGGCTGTTATATCTGTTCCTATCTGATGGCCAAACATATTTATATTTCACAAGCATCTACAATTACATATGTGGGTATGTGCATGTAAATAGTATTTATACATAAAAGTGCATATATTAAATACATAGGTATACTATATATGTATACACATTATATCTAGCATACACACACACACACACACACACATACACACACACACATATATATGTATATATATATATATATATATATATATATATATATACATATATATATGTATATATATTCAAAAGCAGCAGGAAAATAAAACAAACTGATAACACTCTTAAGTCGTACTCTAAGTTAAGCCCGTATGAATGCAATACCTATTGGTATTACAGCACTATTACAGAAGATATATTTAATAATGCCTTTGCCTCTCCTGTTAGGCTAAAACAACTTAAAAACAAGAATTGTGGCTTATTCATTTTTGCATTCACAACAGCCTAGCACAGTGCCTGAGAGATATAAATGTAATTGTTTTGGATGGAATTGAATTGAACTCGACTGAACCAAACTGAATTGGATTGAGCCAATTGAATTGAATAGAATCAATCCTTTCATTAAGGGAAATACTTCTAAGGTCTGAAAAAGAGGTAAAGTGAATTTAGATGAAGCCATTGCCAATTCTGCAGAGAAACATGCAGCATTTTGAAATTCCATGGAAACATCATCCAAATAATTTTTAATCTCTTTATTCTCATCTTCCTTTTAAGTATTTACCTCTACCTTAAGAAGTTTTTGAATTACCTGGAATTACTAGCATTTGTCATTTATACAAGGTATTTGATGCTCCCACAATAGTTTACAAATCAGACTTTCAGGGAGACTTTAAACACTACAATTACCAGGATGCATTCATGATCAGCTAAATCAGAATCTGCCAGAGTTAGTCCCTTGAGTTAGGAAAAAACAAATCTCCAAACATTTTGGACACAGCTTTTTCATAAGTGTACAGCAGGGCTCCTGCCTGTGAAGAGTTTAAAACCTAATTTTATATTTGAAAGTATAACTTACTCTACAAAGTAACTTTTGATGGTGTCAAATGGATGGCACAAAAACCTCACACTATATATGTTAAGAAGAGGAAAGGGTTATTGGGCTGGCTACAGAAGTTTTTGGGGGCACAGCATGACTTGAAATAAGTTTTGCTGCTTGAGGAGTTTTTAAAACCTTAACAGAAATGACTATTTAATCTTGAGCATATGATAAATTGAGAGCTTGGACACAATTTAAATCATTATATAACTTCAGAGGATTCAGAGAAATTATTAAGGCAGTGTTCATTAAAATCCCTATTATTGCTCTGCACAGTAAAACAAATTAAACAAAACTGATGAGATCAAAGTAATTTAAACTTCAACTTGGATTTTTTTTTGAGACTAATAACTGATGAGATTAAATTAGGCAAAGTCATAAATACCAAATGACAAAAAAATTACATAAAGTGGGAGCAACAGTGGGAAATAGGAGCAGGAAAGAAAACAAGACTTTCAAAAGGAAAAAAAAGACAAACATTGCTTGGAAAAACGAAGAAAACCATAATTATCAGAGGAAGGAAGCACTTAGGGAGTAGCATAAGCCAGTGTTCTAACAGTGAGAGGAATATGTAAATTATATATAAATGCATGGTATATTATGGCAAGAAACACATTGAGGAAAGTGAGTGGCTTAATCAGAAGCATCATTTTACAAAGAGGATCATAAAAGTTTTACATGTGAGTCTACTGAAATTAGATTTGAAATGTAGTGTTCAATGCAGGAAACCTACCTCCTTCTCATTAAAAAAAGAGCATAGAAAGAAAACTCTTTTTGGATATGCAGGAAGGGACTATGAAATATATTAGTCCTAGCTAATGAGAGTATTTGAACATATTTTCCAAATGCTCTTTTAATCCATTAAATTTTCCTAGATATCATAATTAAATGGACAGCATATTTTCACCCACTTTGAAGATTTTGTTTGTTTGTCTTTATTTTAATTTGAAAAGGCCTTCTAGTAAAGTTTTATGAAACCATTCCAGACTCATGTGGACCAGTGGCCCTCAGTGTTCGTATATCTTGACTTTTGGCTTAATGCAGACCACAGTGAGTTAATAGTGGAGCTAGGAACCAAACTAAAACATTGTCCAATTTTTATACTTTGCCCTATGTTGAGCTTTATGCTTAACTAGAAAATTATATTCTGTTTTTATTCACTGGAAAACTTTGAAGATTATTTCATTGCTTTAGCTAATGTCTGATTATGAGCTATAAAACATGCATTTATGTAAGTACTTTAGTTGTTACCGATGTTATTTTTCTACCAAGAGCCATGAAAGAAAAGGTTTATGCAGTGTAGCTAACTACATAAACACATTCTTTTTGCTCTTTAAATCAGATTGATATAATAATATTGTATGTGGTGTCATTTCTATATCAATAAAAAAGCCACCTGCATACTGAATTTTTATTTCAGCACAGATGATGATAAAGTCTTGTAAAGACAAAAGGTAGCTATTCATGTCTAAACAAAAACATTTCCCAGAAATATGTGTTTAAAGAGGATATAAAATATAGGATTAAACACTAAAGTTTTGAAATCAATATATTTTTTCAAGTTCAGAGTAAATAAGCTTCTGTGAAATATTTGTACTATGTTAATATGCTTTTGAACTTCTTTTCCAGTTCTCTCATTTCAATTCTATAGTGTTCTGTGTGCACTACTAATGGTTAGGCAAAATTATCACATAGATGACCCCTTCCCTTAATTTACAGTGTTTTACTAGGAAGTGATCATGGAAGACAATGGATTGATTGATTGATTGATTGATTTTCCTATTCCTTACTGTCAAAGAGTCAACTTTGTCATTTGGTGGCCAAATACTGGTACAATCACACACACACACACACTCACACACACACACACACATACACACACACACACACAATTACTATACCACTTTCTGTATTCTCTGAAAGAGATAATTGACCTTATTTAATTTCTAAGAAAGTACCTGAACATTTTTATAAAGGACTATAAGTTAAACTAAACTTTAGACATTTCCTCAAGCAACTCTTTCTTTCACACACTACACTTCAGACAGGGCTTCTTTTAAAGCCTCCGATGTACCAGGTACTCTTTCCTATCAATCTTTACAAATGTTGTTCCCACTGTTCACGCTCCTTAACAACAAACAAAAAAAACCCTTATAAATATTCCAGTTCTTATTATTCCTTAGGTGTTAGTATAAATTTCACTTCCTCTGAGAGATCTTTCCTGATCATGTACCGTTTGTTAGTCCCTTATGCTGACTGCTCCTCATGATGCCCTGCAGTTTGTTTATTGTAGCTCTACTCACAAGTTATTACAATTACTTTTTTCCCCCTGTTTTATCATTTGCTAGACTGGAAAACCCTGAAAGCAATGAAAAATATCCCTACTGTCTAGAAAAGGCCCTGACATATAATTAACATTCAATATATATGTGATAATTTGAAGTCAGAGAGAGCACAACAATGGCCTGTATTATTTGTTTTACACAATAACCTTATCCTTGAGTTAATTATGTACACTTATTTTCCTGTTCAAATCACATACACTGAACAAACCTTTTGTCTGCTTATGCACACTCTGACTTCTGATGTAACAGATTTAAAGTGGTTTATTTTATAGGAGGCATTATGCTAGGTGTTGGCTATCATTATATGGGTTCTTTAATGTGGACTAAAGGGATGAAGGTCTAGATGTTTACCTTATTCCACTTTTGTTTTCCTTTTTTCTCTTCCCAAATTTAGCATTTCCATGTCCATTACATTCTGTGAGGGTAATATCCATTATTAAAACCTACCATTAACTGGTACCATCCCCTTTGCTACTATAACCTGACCTCTAACTGATAAATATACACCATTGCTAGCAAAAATATTTAATAATATGTCAGAAGAAATAGAAGAAATAATTATAATTTATGAATCATACAAATAATAGTAGAGGATTGATATTTAAATGTTAAATAAAATATTAAAAATATTTATGAAATAAAAATAATAAAACAGCAAACACAGCCATGTTAGGGAAAAGCTTGAACTCAGAAATATAACTGGAATGTGGAATCAATTTTTGCCTTCAGGCATTTGCAAAAATTTGCAAAGAATCAGAGGGTAGCCCAAGGCTCCCACAGACTGGGGATTCTTAGAGGGGATCTTGGACATATTAAGCTGGAACTTCCCAAAAAACTTCAGATTAAGGATCAACTAGAAGTAAATCTGCCATACTTTACTCCAGACCAAAGAAATTATATGACAGTTACTTTTGGTAATAAGCAGGAACAATTAAAAAGAAAGTAAAATAAGGTCCCTGAGAATTTATGGCCATAAATATAACCACTATGGATTTTCCTTCTGGATATGCAAAGACTAGTAGACTACAGAACTTAAGCTAAACTAGTCTAAAATTGTTCTCAATTGGTAATGCCTCTCCAATCTCCTGGCAGAAGCAAATGTAAAATCCCTGGAGGAATATCCATTCATTTTAGACCATGGAGTACTTCTACAGATACTTTACCAAGGACAATGACCAGCAAACAATCAAAGTTAATCAGACACACAAGAAAGTATGGCAACAAGAGCTGAAAAGCTACCATCAGAAGAAGATTCTCCACTGACTTCAGGTAGTAAAATTACAAATACAGTTTATAAAACAACTGTGCTTGCTTACCATATTTCAAGGAAAAAAGAACAAGAATGAGAGAGAGAGATAACAATGATAAGTATATCTCTAGAGTACAGGAAGTTCTAAAAAGGGAAAAGAAGATTTAAGTGAAAGGAAACTCTAAGAATTGAAAAAATAAGAAAAAAATCAGAAACTTACCATTTCATCTTTTCCAAAATATTTTTAAGAAACAATGATTAAATTATGTTTTTGTTTCTAATTCACATCTGGGACTACAACCTGAAAAGAAAAACAAAATATATGCACCCTCAAAAAAATACTGATCAACTTAATAATAAATAATTAACAATTTCATTAAGTGTTATACATTTGAAGTTTTAGAGACCTAGCAAATTAGTTTAAAAAAAGATCTTCACAAAGTTTAGCTCTCTTCTTTACCAATGCTAACTTATTGCTTAAACCTCTTATTTCAGATTCCTGATATTTCAGAGACTATTGGGAAGTAATTATACTTATTTTGTATTAGCAATTTTCAAATACACATGGACTCAAAGCTCAACCTAAAATATGGTTAGCATTGGACACCTGTTATTTCTTGATTCCTTTCTGAAACAAACATTAGGAGTTCCTACTATGATGATGGTGTATTTTGTGTACTTCTTGGAATAATAATGTACAGGAATCATTCAAATGCATATTCAGTGGGAAGCCATCTGGCTCCATGTGAATTTATGAATATTTCAGCTTGCTCAGCTAGTCAAAAGTAAAATCTGGCACTTGGGATTATCATGTAGATTTGTGACATATATTATAAAAAAATTTGCTTCTATAAATAAATGATTGACACATTTACTAAAGCAGAGTTTCTTTCTTTCATCATGGATTGAGTCCACTTAAACTATGTACAATATCGCATGCTTGGAAATTTGGAAGTCATCATAATTCAACTTGAATCAGAACATGAAATGTTTTATTAAAATAGTTGCATGTAAAAAGAGACTCTTGGTGCTGGGTTGGACTTCATAGTTTATTGTAGTGAACACTATGATGTGGCACCTAAATTTCTTTCCAATAAAGGGCTTATTACCTCAGCTACTCGGAATGGAATCAGTGGAGAGCTTTCAGCAATCAGCAACATTCACAGATGGCCTCAGCCACAGAGAGCTATCTTGCCCAAGATATTCCTTTCCAAGGAATATCCAATAATGACTGATGTGCAGTATAAACTGTGGCTACTCAGGGCCAACTTAGGATAGCACTAAAGTGTCATTCCAGCACCAACAATCCTCCTGATATAAGCCTGTCAAGATTGTCACTGGGCCTATATCACAGCTTGACTAGTCCCTTCTGCTCAATCCTGCTTTGTCCCTTCCTTGTACAATTATTAGTCCCAAGGGCCGTCCTTAACTAATATACTCTAAATTCCATCTCAGATCCTGCTTTCCAGGAAACTTAACCATCTATCATTATCTAATCCTACCTCTTACCTAAAACAAAAGCTTCTTGGGGCGCCTGGGTGGTGCAGTCAGTTAAGCGTCCGACTTCAGCCAGGTCACTATCTCGCGGTCCGTGAGTTCGAGCCCCGCGTCGGGCTCTGGGCTGATGGCTCAGAGCCTGGAGCCTGTTTCCGATTCTGTGTCTCCCTCTCTCTCTGCCCCTCGCCCGTTCATATTCTGTCTCTCTCTGTCCCAAAAATAAATAAACATTGACAAAAAAAAAAAAAAAAGGAAAAGCTTCTTGGAAAAACTCTTGATAGATGGACTTCCAGTCACTTTGCTTAAACACTTCTGGTATTAGGCATCTTATTTTCTTAGGAGGCAACCCACTCTATTACTGGAAAAAGTTATTTCTAACACTGTATCAATGTTTTCTTCTTTGTAACATCTGGAACAATATAACATCAACTTCGTCATGTTGCTGATTTAATCATTAATAGATTACATGACATTCTGGTGTATGCTCACAATTTATGTAACTGTGTTTTTAACATTTTTTAGAATTATACTTTGATAATTAGAATTACAGATTTTAGAGTTGGTAGGCACATAAATGATGTGAGAATAGATGATATGCCAAAGGAGATATAATGTGGACAGAGAAACCTAAACACAAAGACTTGTGACTTTCCAGTGATAGGAGGTAAGAATGATGGTAATGAGTGAGTTAAGGATATTTGAAGAAAGTGACAAATAGACTAGGAAAAAAAAAGTAGTGTGGGGCTCCTTGAAGCTAAAGAAGAATGCATTTCAAAGAAGAAATAATCAATTGAGACACATGTTGCTAAAGGAGAATGAATATGAGAAGTACAAGAATACTGGATTTATCAAAATGGAGAGCACTGGGAATCCTCAGAAGAATGAGTTCAGTGAATTGGGGGTATGAGGGTAAAGACTGTTTGAACTGGGTTGAAGACTGGGAGAAAAGACATTGGAGAATGGAAGTGCAGACAATTTATTCTAAAATTTTTATTGCATGGGGATCAAAGAAATGAATAGCTGAAGGAAGCAGAGTCAAGAAAGAAATTTTTAATTAGAAAAATAGCAGTATATTTGTGTACTGATGAAAATGATCCATTAAAGAAGGAAAACTGTTGAAACTAGAGAGAGAAGAGATAATTTCTGGAATGGTATCCTTGTTCATAAAAATGTCAAGTTACAGAAAAATCATCACATTTCAATGTGGTTTGCTAAATGATAGCGTTTTAAAAAACTTGAAACAGATGTTCACGTGAGGGTAGGCAACCTTAGGAATAATATGGTATATTCCCAAAACCAATTTCAAAAGTTGTAGTTTCACTGGAGTCAGGAGCATATGGCAGCAAGGACAGAGACAAGATTACAGAGCCTTATGGAGCATGCTTCAAGCCCAGTTGATAAGAGTAAGCTATCTTAGTTCTATAGACAAAAACTCTCTTCATAGAATCTATTCATAGTGTTTTTTACAATTAGCCTCCTCGCCAAACAACAGGAATCATCATCTAATAATACAGAGCAGAGGCTATTACTTAGAAAAGCATTGTAGTAATGATATATGGCCAGTTACTAATAACAGGGAAACTTTTGGGTTGTATTAGTTTACTTTATGCCCAAATTTCTAAGTTAAAGAAAGCATCTGTACAACAGGCGAAATGTATATTTATATCTATAAAGTTCTAATGAAAGTGGATCTTGGTTATGAAAGGTCCTCAGGTTCTGTTAAGTTTCTTGTTGTGTCTGAATATGTAAACATCAGCCTAGGGTTTGAAATATGGTCTGGAGACAGCATAACTGAGCACCCTATTAGAATGAGAAGGATTTAAGTTCCCAGAAATAATACAGCGACTTGTGTATACACATAGTGATGGACATGACGGAGGCATAGTTGTCAGAAATAATTTTAGATTCAATAAAATGAGCAGTAAAGAAATTTTCAGTAATGAGGATGCCAAAAGACTTCTAAGAACAAAAATAGTTATTATTCAATTTGCTGCTTTCATTGGTCCAACATATTTCCATCTTCCTCTCCCTACCATCGCTTCAATTATTCAGAGAAATTTGTGTGAGAAGGCCTTTTTTTTTTTTTTTTTTTTCCTGGAGTGGGGTGAAGTGATAGGTATGGGAAAGATGAAAAGTCTGAGACTCACAAAGACTCACATAGTGAAAAACAGGCAGGTAACTCATCAAATTGTGAGAATATCACATGAAAGCCCAAACAGAACTAAATCACCATAAGTGGAAGCTTAAAGCCAAAAGTAATTGTGAAACTATATACTCCCCAGGAATTAACATATATTTGGGAAAAATTTAGACATCCACAGGGCTTAGAAGAGAGGTTGAGTTAATGTTCTCTATATCTAAAGGGGAAATAACATTCTAGCTGATATCTTTTTTTTTTTTTTTTTTAAGAGAGAGACAGAGAGAGAGGGGGCATGGTGGGGAACATATACATGTCTGAGCACAGGGAGGAGCACAGGGAGAGGGAGAGATAACCTTAATCAGGCTCCATGCCCAGCATGGAGCCCTACACAAGGCTGGATCTCACAACTGTGAGATCATGACCTGAGCCCAAATCAAGAGTTAGACACTTTAGGGCACCTGGGTGGCTCATTCAGTTAAGCAGCCAACTCTTGATTTTGTCTTAGGTTATGATCTCATGGTTTGTAAGTTTGAGCCCTGTGTTGGGCTCTGTGCTGACAACGCAGAGCCTGCTTGGGATTCTTTGTCTATGTCTGTCTGTCTCTCTCTCTCTTAAAAGTAAATAAAACATTAAAAAAATTTTTAAATAAATTAAAAAAAAAAACCAGACACTTAACTGACCAGGTGCCCATTAATGCCAATCTTTTGCAGTCTCTCTGCAGCTTCACCTTAATGTATAATTATAAAAATCAGATGATAGTTTCTGATTATTGCACATAAGAAGTTATTAAAGTGCACTTGCCTAGGTAACAATAGATGCCAGTTTGCATAAGGGTTGAGTGACTGGATTTTGATTATGTTGTTTTCAATGTGTAGATTGCACCCTATGGAGAATTGGATGGAAAGGATGAAGAAAAGTATGTGAGGAGTCATAGATGACTTTTAGGTTTTTGCCATAAGTAATTTGACAGATGACCAGAACATTTAGTCATCTTTACCTGATGGAAACAGCATTCCATCTTTACCTGATGGAAAAGTCCATCAGGACCGATAGAGGAAGACAAGAACCCTCTAAACAGCGATGTCTATTGGATTGTTTTCAGTGAGGAAGAGAGATGAAGCAGGCAGGTATGTATACAAATCTAGAACCCAGTAATGATATATTACCATGGCTAGTAGAGACAACTTTACAACTCTTGTAAATGAGGGATGCGTCATTTAGTAAATAAATAAACTTAAGAAAACTCTTGTAAATGAAACATATAAAATAGACTGTATCCTGATAAAATGATATGGCTAAAAGAAGTTTGTTTTTGTTGTTGCTTATTTCTTTATTTTTATGTTTTGGGGAATTATAGCATGTTTGTAGTCTAGAAATATGGGAGAACTAGATTGCAGATACAGGAAACATGGATAATTTTGCAAATTGTTCCCTTTAAACTGAACTCATGGCAAATGTTTCTTTTGTATTTAAACATCAGCTGTTGTAACAAGTAAAAAGGAATTTCTCTAAAACTATACTTTCCTCCTCCTTCTCATAGGCTAGCTTCCATAGACAGCTTTTGATTTGACTGGATAATAATATTTAATTAGAAACTCTATTAACTTTAACCAGCTATAATGAGTGATGATCTTTCTTATTAAATTTCATTAAAAATTGATCCCAGTGATATATAAGCAGTGAATTTTATAACATAATTTATGACCTTGTCAATGTGCCTGCCTGTACATTTAAAAATCTGCACTTGGACCACTTGTTATTTCATAAGTATTTCTTTGTGTAGTAAAAGTTGTCCAGTTCTAGATTTTAATAAAAGTGTTTGAAACTTCTCTGAAGAACAGGATATTGGTGGATATAATTTACTATCTCAAACCCCAAGGCTAAAAATAATAGAAAAGAAACCAATCATGTAAAACTTCATTGAGTAGTACAGCATTTCTCAACCTGCAAATGAAATGAATACTTACTTGATTTACAGAGTTGTGTTTTAAAAGATTTTTGCCGCAAGATGTAAATGCTTTAATTCTTTTCTGGGCAATGTGATACTCTCCTACAATGAAGTGGTAAATGAAAACCAACTTGAACCATCTGAATGTTCTGCAGAGAGAAAAGAGTGGATACTAGTGAAAAAAAAGATTTAAAAAATCATTCATATTACCACAAAATGTTGGTTGTAGCAAAGCTTTTAAGAGCCTTTAAGGAGGCTGGAGATTCAACAAGCAGATCAGTAACACACCATAAAACAGTGCCCAAAATACAGACATTAGAATTTAGATTGTTTTAGCAATGCATTTAAGCACAATTGAAGGAATATAATTTAGGCACGGAGAGCTGAGAAATGACAGTAGCAGATGGATTACACCAGTCTGCAGCAATCAGAGATGAATTGCTCTGTTTGAATGGTTGAATTTCATACTTTGGAAGTCTACTAGATTCCTGCAGCCAGAGGCTTCAAAAGATAGACTATTTGTCCAACCAGCCCAGAAGGAAACATTAAGTCTGTTAGCTTCAATCATTTACTTGTATGGACAATAATGCCTTTGGGATGAACATCTTTAGACACAAATAAATAATCAAGCTGCTTTACAGGTGGATGATAATAAAGACTAATTTACAGGCATTTTTCCCCTTCACCTCCTGTTCTTGAAAATACCACTGTGGTAGGGAACTCAAAGCTTTTATTAACCTTTTACTACAATTTTTAGTGCATTTTTTTTTGTTTTGAGGTATATAACTGGCATACATTATATTAGTTTCAGGTATACTACATGATAATTTTATATTCGTATATATTGCAAAATATCACCATAAGTCTAGTTAACATCTGTTACCATACATAGTTACAAAATTTTTGTTTGTGTGACAGAACTTTTAAGATCTACTCTCCTATCAACTTTCTAATATGCAATACAGTACTGCTAATTAGAGTTGCCCTGCTTTTCATTACATTCCCATGACATTATTTTATAAATGGAAGTTTGTACCTTTTGACTCCCTTCATCCATTTGGCCCACACCTACCCCCCACCTCTGGCAACCACCAATTTGTTCCTGTTCTCTGTATTTTTGAGGTGTTTTTGTCCACCTATAGGTGAGATCACAGTTTTTGTCTTTCTCTCACTATGTCACTTAGCATTATGCTCTCAAGTTCTATCCATGTTGGCACAAAAGGTAAGATTTCTTTTTTTTTTTTCCAGTTGAATAATATCCCATGGTGTGTATGTTTGTGTGAGTGTGTGTGTGTGTGTGTGTATCACAACTTCTTTATCCATTCACCCCTCGATGGATAGATGGTTTCCATATCTTGGTTATAATAAATAATGTTGCAATAAACATGAGGGTACATATATCTTTTTGAGTTAGTGTTTTCATTTTCTTTAGATAAATACCCAGGGGTAGAATTGCTGGATCATATTATAGGTCTATTAACTTTTTGAGGAAACTTCATACTGTTTTCCATAGTAGTTGCAACAATTCACATTACCACCAACAGTGCACAATCATTCCTTTTTCTTTTTTTTTTTTAAGTTAATGTTTATTTATTTTTGAGAGGGAGAGAAAGAGAGTGAGACCAGGGGAGGAACAGGGAGACACAGAATCCAAATCAGGTTCCAGGCTCTGAGCTGACAGCACAGAGCCCGACATGGGGCTTGAACCCGGCAGGCGTGAAATCGTGCCCTGAACTGAAGTCAGATGCCCAATCAACTGAGCCACCCAGGCGTCCCTCATTCCTTTTTCTCTACATCCTTGTCAACACTTGTTTTTGTCTTTTTGATAACAGACATTCTAACAGGTGTGAAGGGATACTGTATTATGGTTTTGATTTGCATTTCATTTATAATTAATGATGTTGAGCATCTTTTCAAAAATCTGTTGGTCATAAGCATGTCTTCTTTGGGAAAATATCTATTTGGATCCTCTGCTCATCTTCAAACTGAATTGTTTTTCTGAGATTTTCTGAGTTCTTTATATATTTTGGATAGGGTGCCTGGCTGGCTCAGTTGGTACATCTTGCAACTCTTGATCTCAGGATTGTGAATTCACGGCCCACACTGGGTGCAGAGATTACTTAAAAAAATCCTCAAACACCTGAAGGGAAACTATATATTTTGGATGTAAGCACCTTATCAGATATATAATCTGCAAGTGTTCTCTCCTATTTAGTAGGTTGCCTTTTCATTTTATTGACAGTTTGCTTTGTTATGCAGAGGTTTTATATATTGATACAGTCTCACTTATTTTTTTTTTTTTATTCTGTTGCTTTTGCTTTAGGTGTCAGATTTGAAAAATTATCACCAAGACCTATTTCGAGAAGTTTACTTGCCTATGCTTTCTTCTAGGATTTTTATGATTTTAGGTCTTACATTCAATTTTTAAATTCATTTTGAGTTAATTTTAGTGTGTGGTTTGAGATAGTAGTCCAGTTTTCCCTACGCTATTTATTGAAGACTGTTCTTTCCCCATTGTATGTTCTTGGCTCCTTTATCATAACTTAATTTACCATATATGCATGGGTATATTTCTGGACTATATTCTGTTCCATTGATCTATGTGTTTACTCTTATGCCAATACCATAATGCCCTGATTACTACAGCTTTGTAATATAGTTTGAAATCAGAAGGCATGATGCCTCCAACTTTCTTCTTCTTTCTCCAGAATGCTTTAGTAATTAGAGGTTCTCTGCAGTTCCATACACATTTTAAGATTGTCATATTTCTGTAAAAACTGCCATTGGAGTTTTGATAGGGATAGTACTGAATATGTAGATTGCTTTGGGTAATATGGGCATTTAACAATGTCAATTCTTAAAATCCATAAGCATGGGATAACTTTCCATTATGACTTCTTCAATTTTGTTCAACAGTATCTTACAGTATTCAATATAAAAGTCTTTCACCTCCTTGGTTAAATTCATTAACTCCTTCCTAGGTATTTTATTCTTTTTGATGCAGTTGTAAATGGGATTATTTTCTTAATTTCCCTGATAGTTTGATATCAATGTATAGAAACACAACATATTTTTTTATATATTAATTTTGTATACTGCAATTTTACTGATTTCATTTATTAGTTTTAATCTTTTTTTTTTTTTTTTTTGCTAAAGTTTTTGGGATTTTTCTATACATAGTATTGTGTCCTCTACAAATAGTGACAGTTTTACTTGCATTCTAACTTATATACATTTTATTTCTTTTTCTTCCTGAATTGCTCTGGCTAGGACTTCCAATATATGTTAAATAAAAATGACAAGAGTGGACATCCTTGTCCTATTCCTGATCTTAGAGGAAAAGCTTTCAGTTGCTCACTACTGAGTAGGATGCTAGCTCTGTTCACAAATGGTCTTAGGGGCGTCTGGGAGGCTCAGTGGGTTAAGCATCCAACTTCGGTTCAGGTCATGATTTTGCAGTTTGTGAGTTTGAGCCCCGCGTTGGGCTCTGTGCTGACAGCTCAGAACCTGGAGCCTGCTTCAGATTCTGTGTCTCCCACTCTCTCTGCCCCTTCCCTGCTCATGCTCTGTCTCTCAAAAATAAATAAACATTAAAAAAACCCCAACCAAACAAAAACAAATGGTCTTTATTATGCTGAGGTATATTCCCTTAGTACCTAAATCACTATCATAAAATATGATAGAGGGATGCTGAATTTTGTCAAAAGCTTTTTCAGCATCTCCTAAGATGATCATGTAATTTTTATTCTTCATTTTGTTAATGTGATGTATCACATAGTTATTTTACTACTTTTTGTCATTTAAGCTTCAAACTAGCTTTAAAAGTGATTAATTCACTATTTTTACTATATATTTACCTTCCCAGCGAAATTTATTCTTTCACATGTGTTGTTACTAATTAGTACATTTTCCAGCTTAATGAAGTCCCTTTACCATATCTTGTAAGGCCAGTTTAATGGTGATGAACGCCTTTAGTTTTTGCTTGTCTAGAAACCTCTTTAGCTCTCCTTCAATTCTGAATGATAACTTCTGGGCAGAGTATTCTTGGTTGGATTTATTTTTTCTTTTTGCACTTCAACTATATTGTGCCACTGCCTTCTGACCTATAAAGTTTCTGCTGAAAAATCTGCTTAAGGTCTTATGGAGTTTCCCTTGTATGTAGCAAATTATTTTTCTCTTGCTGCTTTTCAAATTCTCTCCTTGTCTTTAACTTTTGACATTTTAATTATAATATGTCTTGGTGTGGGTCTCTTTGGTTCATCTTATTTGGAACACTCTAGGCTTCCTGGATCTGGATGTCTGTTTCCTTCTCTAGGTTAGGAAAATATTCAGCCATTATTTCTTCAGATAAGATTTCTGCCTCCTTTCCCCTTCTCCTCTCCTTCTGGGAGACCTATAAATTGAATATTAGTTCATTTGGTGTTGTCCTTTTAGTCCCTTAATTTTTCTTCATTTTTTTCCCCTTCTTTTTGCTGTTATTGCTCTGATTGTTGCTCCATTGCACTGTTTATCAGTTAACTGATCCTTTTTTTCTGTTTCATCTAGTCTGCTGTTGAACCTCTTTATTGCATTTTTCAGTTCAGATATTTTATTCCTCAGCTCTGTGACTTCTGTTTGGTACTTTCTTATACTTTTCATCTCTTTGTTGAATGTGTTTACCCATTTTACCCTCCAGTTCAGTGAGCAATCTATCTTTCTAACCATTATTTTGAATTCTTCATCAGGTAAATTACTCATCTCTGTTTCATCATTTTCCCCTCTGGGGTTTAATATCATTCTTTTATTTGGAACACATTTCTGTTTCTTCATTTTGCTTGACTGTGTTGGTTTATATGCAGGGATAAAACAAACACCTCAGTCTTAAAAAAGTGGCCTAATGTAGGAGGTGAAGCATATTGTTCAACTCTGCCCCAGCTCTTGGTTTTCTCTCACCCCTTTGTGCTTGTCTATGTAACCTATTATATTTTTAATAAGTCCTAGCAGTTGAGGATGTGCCAAACCTCTCAGTGTCCCATAGGGGAGAATCTCAGTGCTTAGATTCAGGCTGACTAGGGGCCAGACCCTCAGGCTGCAGCTTTTAATAGTATACTCTTGTGGGACTGGAAAGCATTAGCCCCACGAGTCACCAGACCCAGGCAATCTGGAGGCGTCCTTTGGGCAGGAGTTGCAAAACTAGGGGTCCACACAAGTGTATAAGCTCTTTTGTGGGAGATACTGGTGACTTGAAGCATGGCAGGCAGGGAGTGCTAAGATGGGATCCATTGTCTATGTTCCTTGTGAGCATAGTTTGGTAGGCCACTAGATGTGTGCCAAACCTGAAGCCTGCCCCAGAGGCTGAAGCTTCAGGACAAGAAAAGAAGTGTCTGTTCAAACCCTCTGCCCATTTTATTTAAATTCCAGTTAGTTAATATACAGTGTAATAGTAGTTTCAGGTGTACAATTTAGGGTTTCGAAACTTCCATACAACCAGTGCTCATCCCAAGAAGTGCACTCCTTAAGGCCCATCATGTACTTAGCCCATCCCTCTGCCTACCTCCCCTCTGATAACCATCAGCTTGTTTTCTATAGTTAAGAGTCTTTTTCTTGGTTTGCCTCTCCCTCCTTTTTCCCCTATGCCTGTTTGTTTTGTTTTCTTAAATTCCACATATGAATGAAAGCATATGGTGTTTTGTCTTTCTCTGACTTATTTTGCTTGGCATAACACTCTCTGGCTCTATCCATGTTGTTGCAAATGGCAAGATTTCATTCTTTTCTATGGTTGAGTAATATTCCACTACACACACACACACACACCAGGTGATGGACACTTGGGCTGTTTCCATAGTTTGGCTATTGTAGATAATGCTGCTATAAACATTGGGGTGCATGTATCCCTTTGTGTTAGCATTTTTATTTTCTTTGGTAAATAACTAGTATGCAATTGCTGAATTGTAGGGTAGTTCTAATTTTACATTTTTGAGGAATCTCCATACTGTTTTTCAGATCTTTTATTTACATCTTTAACTTGACCCCAAATTGTGATCTACTAGACTACAGCTGAACTGGTAAGTTGAATGATGTGCCAAGTTTTGTTTGTTGTAGTTCATGTAGACAGCTCTGCTAAGGAAACAAGGACTGTTTCTTTCTCTGATGAGACTGATATTTTGCCCCTCATTTAAAAAAAAAAGTCAGGGGGCGCCTGGGTGGCGCAGTTGGTTAAGCGTCCGACTTCAGCCAGGTCACGATCTCGCAGTCCGTGAGTTCGAGCCCCGCGTCAGGCTCTGGGCTGATGGTTCGGAGCCTGGAGCCTGTTTCCGATTCTGTGTCTCCCTCTCTCTCTGCCCCTCCCCCGTTCATGCTCTGTCTCTCTCTGTCCCAAAAATAAATAAAAAACGTTGAAAAAAAAATTAAAAAAAAGTCAGAAATGTCTGTAAATATAAACAATTAAGAGTATGAACACTAGTAAGTTATATAGAGTTCAACACAAAAGTTGTGTTCTTCAACCTCAATAGAAATTGTCATTGTCTAAACAAAATTTTAGATGCTCAAAAGATTTAAAGTAAACTAGAAGCTAAGTTACTTCAGTTTTTTCTCTTGTACTAAATAAATTTTTAAACAAGGTACATTTCAAGTAAATTTACAAAGGTCTTGATTCTTTAATAAGAATAATTTAATTCTTGATATAGGTGAAAACTTGTTTCACTTAGCTAAACAAAAAAGAAGGCATCTGAAATCCTTTAGACAATTCTGAGAAAATTAAAAACATTTTCTTTCCATCTTAATTCTGCTTGACTACATCAAAATGCCTAAAGTATGGGCTTCTAAGCTACTCAAGTCCAAAGGACATCACAGTGTATATAAATGGCATCCCTGATTTTGTGTAGCAAACTGGTTTCTGGCTGTCTGTGACAATCATACATACATTTTGCATATATTCTGATTTTGGCTCTATGCTGAATTTGGTAATATTAATATAAATACGGAAGTTGCTTAGCTTCAAAACATGAATAGATCATCACAGATTACAGGAATTAATTCTGGATTAATACTATCATTTTTTTTTGTGATTTTCAGCATCACTTGGATATTTGAAGCTTTACTTCAACTCAGCATATACTGATGCACACTTTAGTACTGTTTTGCTTAGTTTCTAGAATAAATGGCTGAAGTAGAAGATTAATACCAAATGTTGGATTTCTTTTCCCCATGCCTTCCTTGGTCATTGTTCATATTAAGTAATCAACAAGTTTATGGATTCTACTTAGTTACAAATAACAACCATCCTTCACAAATCTTAGAAATATATGAAATTTAAATCCTGTTACCTTATGAAATAAAAATGATATCAAGAGGAAATGTTCAACTTTTTACTTATATATGCATGGGACTATCACTTTGGTTGAGTCAGGGTACCCGTTCAGGAAACATGTGTGATACTATACCCCAAACAATGCATCTCAAGGCAAGAGACAATATCAAATTCTTTCCAACAGATAACATTTCAAAGCAACTAGAATCCATACACTGTGCAGAATTATGATTAAAATAGTGACCACCAATTTGTCAGAAACCTCCCACTGACTTTGAATAGAAGCCACCTACCTTCTAGAGAGACACATGATTACACTACAGCACAAATACAACTTTGAAATTTTGCCAAATAGTAAAGAATCAGCATCAAAACTTACAGGACAGGTATCTGGTGTTGATGGTTTTGAGGCAATCCAGATAGCATTGTGCTGATGGCACTCTTAGGGCATACGGCTTTACCAATACCTTTGATAGCACAGAACATGGTACTGGGTAGAAGCACATGGATATTAATAACTTTTGGGTTGAAAAGTGTTTCAGAAGAGTTTGAAACTGAATGTAAAGTTTTAGAAAAGTCTTAACTATATGTCAATATGTCACTTTTTCTTCCTTTTATATGTATGTGTGAGAGGATTAAACAATAAAAATCTGTATTTAAGTTCATTTAAAAAGGATTTTCAATAAATAAATATAAAAACTCCAAGGAAAAAAGGAAGCATTGATTCACATTTTTCTTGGTAGTGTTTTCTCTTTAGTGGAACATAAAATAACAGTAATTTTTAATAACTGATGGTACTTTACATTAGGTGAAATACAGTATTAAACATTTAATCAATAACAGACATACAACATCCTCTGAAAGCTCTGCAAGTAAATCAGTAAATGCTAAAGAGTAGCTATCATGTATCTGTATTTCCTCCTTGGGAAGAACCTTAAAAGAAAATAAAACAAAACCCCAAACCAAAATGAAACACATAAAATAGCCTAATAATGGTGGCAGGCAAGCCACTTCTGGTTTACCAGTTATTTTCATATTCACATATTAATATATAAACAAAAGAAGCACAGACTAGTTCGGATTTCAGTTTATTCATGTTAAAACACAAAATTGACAAATCATTTCTCTAATTTTTATCAGACTTTGACATAAAGACTTTTCACGTGCATGCTTATAGCAAAATAGCAGCACATAAGTTGAGATTCCAGTCTATTTTTATTTTCTTGAAGCTGTCTATCATCAGTAAGTTTTCTCATTTTTTTATTTTTCTGCCTCCTTCCTGCTGCTTAACTTTCGGTCAATTATTGCTTCTCAGTATCATCACCAGTACAAGGACAAAAAGTAAGAAAAAGAAAGTAAAATCAGCCCATCTGGTAACTTAATAGTTCTATTAAAGGGGTTAAAAAGAGATTGCAAATAATGCCCCAAATAAACTTTTATGATTATCAATGAATCCCAATTATTCCTACCGTTTTCCACATACAGATATTTGAGTTTTGTGTATGTGTATGCTTTTGTATGGATGGAAATTTAGGAAAATTTTAAGATACAGAAACATATGTCCAAGTTTATAAGGTAAAATACCACATAAACACTTTTAGTTTCACTTTGGCAAGAGCAATAAATGAGATAGATTTTTATCATCAATACTAGAGCTATCTCTATCTAATTACTTATTAATTAAATAATCACAATATTGGGAGCATTGTTTTCATCTGAATTTGTAAGCTATGAATTTGTTTCCAAAAAAGTATTTCAATTCCTACAGTGTTCTTTGAAGACCCTATTGTATGTATACCATTTTTATCAGTTCATCAGAATAGGACTACTATGTTCTACTACTGTACTACTAGTATATGCTATAGTATACTACTATACTAGTACTATGCCAATTAACACGTAGACCTGTACTGAAACCAAAGCCCAAAAAGAAGATGGAAAAAGGTATGTTTAGAAAATCATTTAAAACTTCTTGTGTACTATATGAACACAACAATGCTCCACAAACCCGTTTTTATTAAAAGAAAATTAAAATAGTAATATCAAAAAAACCCTTTTCTGAACTTACAGCCTTGAAATATTCTTTCATCAAAAATGTTTGATTTTGTTATTAATATTATGCTATAGCAATTACGTTAATGTAATTTTCATTAATTCACTTCAGTAAAACAAACAAAAGCCTACAGAAAACTCTTCTATTTGCAATCTTGCTCTATCAAGAAAGATAAGGTATATATAATATTTAAGATGCCTCTAAATCGAACTGTTTTCTATTTAAAGTAATTTCTAGAAAAATTTGCTCCCTATAAGTTATCATGTCTTCTACGTCTTTGTAGATAAGCATTTCTTCAATGGACAACAGTTTATACTTATTCAGGCTGAATGCTGATTTGTTCTGTACAGCATTTAACATTTTTAGGGATGTTGTAACTGAATCACTCAAAGAGGAACAAGCTGGGAAAATACGAGCATTCCACAAACTTAAACATGTCTTGTTTCCAGAGAACAGTTCCTCTGTAACTTTCAGATTCCAAATATTTAGGCATGACAGGAAACAGACTCCAAAGAATTGAAGTAACTTTATATCTGACAATGTTTTAACATTCCTTTTCAAGTTGTCTTGCACTCCAAAAGCCATAGTTGAATACTTCAAGTATCCATTCATCTTCAAGCTTAAGGAACACACAAAAGAATCTGCAGGCAGGACAGCTTCTGTTATGACAGAACAACCACTAACAATGCAGTTTTCCCCAACTGAAACATTAGGCCCCAATCTAGAATACTCCACAACTGAGCCAGTTGCCACAGAACATCCTGAATCCAGTATACTTTGAATGATACAGGATGTGTTACCAGAGCATTTTGGTGTTGTAGAAAAGATGCTAAAAGCTATGGACTGCAAGCCAAGTTCTGACTTCAAACTGCTATCTGAAGTAAAATGAAACAAGTATTCTTCAGTTGTTCCAATGTGATAGAATTTGGATTTATTAAGAACCACAACATTTAATGAGGTTCCTTTCAGAAGATGAAATATTCTCTGCCTGATGTCTGTCAACTCTGCCTCTTCTTTAGTGACATTTGATGTGTTTCTGGTGTACTCCACAGTTGCTCCAGGTCCCAAAGCCTGCAGAAAGTCTCCATAGGCATCAATTTCACAGTTCAATGTGCCTATTTTTTCATAAAAAGCAAGTAATTTTTTTGCTGTTTTATGATCCATGTAAAATAGGCTGTCCGTGTAGACATACTCAGACTCTAATTTAAGAGGGGTAGTGTCACCCCCAGCCATGTCCTGGTGAGAAAAATTTCCAGGTCTACACACAGCATTAAAGTGATGCATCTGTTCTATGCTGGGCTTATGAAGGAAACGATGGCAACACCTGTATTCAAGGTCTTTATATTCTAAATAATTAAAAGGTTCTAAGACAAATACTCCATGTGTGGTACCAACAGTCAAACTAGAAGGATGAGCTAAAGCTGTAAAGCCAGGTTTGTCAAATCTAATAAACTCACATTCTCCAACACTATAAAGTTCAATATCATCTGCACAAGTAACCAGAATCCCAGGTTTCATATGTGAGGGGAAATCAATGTACATGGCTAGTTTTAATTCCAACATCTGATAAATGGGGTTACCGAAAGGTAACGCAGTGAAAATTTTGCCCAGAGCACTTGCATTTGGAAGGCGTTGGCTGTAACCACCTATATAAAATTAAACAAAATAACTGTTGTAAAATGTTTACAAGACTGTAAGATTTTAAAAACCCAGGGGCATCAGTGACAACTCAAAGTATCTCTAAAGATATTTAATGTATATAATGCATTACTGTTACTCAGAAAAGAATAGTAAATTCCAGGTTACAAATTCAAAGAACAATTCTCCTCAAGTGATTTGATATAACACAATTTTAGATTAAGAAAGAATTCTATTATACTTCAGAAGCTGCGAATTGTTTTGAATCAACTGCACAACTAGTAAACAGGACCATGGGCTAAAACATGGTCTTATATCTACATTTCAAACAGTAAATTTCACGACATTTAAACTCCTACATTTGGTACGCACTTCATAGAGGGGAAAAAAGTCACAAAAAAACTAATATACCAATCCAAAATATAATTATTAAACTGTAATTACCAGATGCTGTGTCTTTCCTCAAATTATTACATCCACTCAAAGGAAATAAAGCTGCGTTTACTTACAGCATTTTAAAATGTATATTTGTTTTTCATTTGAACAGGATTTTTCCCTCTAAAATGAGTCTTATGACTTCTTAATTCCTTGAAAAGCATGTTCTCTTAGGTACATTAAATAGCTTACATCATTTTTATGTAACTAATTATAATGAGAGGCAACATTACATAGTAGAGTAGACAAAAATAGGTTCAAACTCTGGTTCACCACTTTTTAATTGCTTATCGTTGGGTTTACTCCAAATCAGCAAATGAAGAGTAATACTTGCTTTATCTTCTTTTATGTAGAGCACTTGGCACAGAGTATGTTGTTCAGCAAATGAGAGTTAATGCTTTCCACTTTTTTCCTTTTCCAAAGATTAGCCAAAACTTAAGTTTAGAATTGTAAGAATTACCTCTTTCTAACTATGTATTTTGAGTGTCTAACTTAATTTTTATTAATTGGTAATCATATTGGTTCCAGAATAAAGCTATATATTTGAATTTTTCTACTTTTTTAGAGTTAGTCTTAAAATCAGAACGTGGATGCTTTACTTGGTATTATCTTTACAAAGAATCATTGTTCTGTATATAAACTATAAGAAATGAAAAATGCCTTGGAAGTCATATAGATGAGTAGTTCTAAAATATCTGTTCCTGGACTGGTGCCAGTCCATAATAAAGTTTTCACCAGCCCCCAGTAGAGAAGAGTGGAGGTTTTCATGTAACCAAGATTTTCATACAACTACATTTACTGAATTAAAAAAAAAAAAAATCTTTATTCTGAGATTATTTATTTCCTATTTTTCTGCCTTATAATGTTTTCTTTTGTGTGTGACTCTTCCTCTTACATACTTTTTTGTCATCTCCATGTGTTGTCACCACTTTTTCTTTTCTTTTTAAATTCTTTTAAGCATTAAAGACTTTTGCCACCAATAATCAGATAAAAATGCATGATAGAAGGTTTTGGTAAAGTCTGGAAATCACAGTGCTAAACCAGCCTCTCCCCTACAACAATTCCTTTTAAAGCATTACTGAGAAATGTTCATATTTTGATGACTTCTATCTTCGGTAAATAATTTTCTATATACATTCCAAAAGATAAATTTGTCAAAAAACATTATGCTGCTTATAACTTTAAAATAATCAAGAAAAACATGAAATATTTATTTTCAAAGAAGAGTAACTTCAAAGACAAAAATTTAAAAAAAGGAAAGTATTTGCAAGGTAGAAAAAAGTCCCTAAGACATCAAAGGTAAGATGTAAATTGGAAAAAAGAAAATGTGTAACTTTACCAGAATGAATTAATAGGATGGTAAAAGAATTCCATTTATCTCCATATAACTTTTCCAAACATCGAAGGGCACAAAGTGTGGATCCTCCATTTCCTTAAAAATGAAAGTAAAACCACAACTTATTTCTTAGAAACCTGCTGAAAATTTGTTATTATGGTAAGGTTTGGTGTTATAACTTTGAGGATATGGCCTTTGGCTATAATTAAGTAGGCAGAGAGCAAAGGTAGAGGCAAAAGAATCAAGTTAAATACACATTTTACAGCATTTAAATAAATAAACAATTGGAAATGAAACCCAGAGATCAGCACTTGGTAATAAATGATGAGATTATAATCTTCTCTTGAAAACAGTAATTAAAACAAAGGAAAAATGATAAATTAGGCAATCTGAAACAGTGGAATACTCTAAGTATACACATTCATTTGGAGTTACAAACTGAAAAACCCATTAAAATAATTCCCCCCCACATGACATAACCAAAGATTTGAGTTAGATGTCCTTTCTAAAAAGTTTCTTAGAGGAGCACCTGGGTGGTTCAGTCGGTTGAGTGTCAGACTCTTGACCTTGGCTCAGGTCATAATGGCTCAGGACATGATCTCAAGGGTCCTGAGTTCGAGCCCCACCCCAGGGGCTGCCCTGGTATCAGGGATCCTGCTTGGGATTCTGTCCCTCTCTCTCTCTGCCCCTCCCCTGCTCATGGTCTCTAAATAAATAAATAAACAAACAAACAAACAAACAAACTCAAAAAAAATTTTCTTAGAACCTGGTGTCCTAAAATACATCTTAAACATAACTACACTTACTAGTTACCTTGTGCAGGTTATTTAACATTCTGTGCCTCAGATTCCCATCTATAAAATGGGAATTATTAAAGTACTGACTGCACCATTGTGAGGATTAAAACACTGGTTAATTAGAACAATGCTGGTATCAGATATAAATATCCCATATGGTATCAGGGGCTTTAGTTTTAAGTATCACATGGAAAATAGCCTCCAGAAAAATAGCACATATTTTCTTGCAATGAAGGTCAAAAGGCATAGCTGACTTAAACTGGGTTTTGAAAGTAGTATCTATGATATTAGGCCATTATATTATATATACACACACACACACACACACACACACACACACATATGTGTATACACATATGTGTGTGTGTGTATACATGTGTGTGTATATATATATGTGTGTGTGTGTGTATATATATATATATATTATATATAATGGCCTAATATCATAGATACTACTTTCAAAACCCAGTTTAAGTCAGCTATGCCTTATGTGTATATACACACATATATGTGTGTATATATGTGTGTGTATATAGTGCTGATTTGCAACCTTCATGTAAATCTCTGAACAAACTATGGAGTTAGGAGGGAACTTAAGAACCCTACTGATAAAGTCCAAAAGAATATTTAACATTAATTTTAAAATTTTATTAAAATAAATTTTGTTTTAATTTTATTAAAACAAATAATATTCTTTTCTTAATAACATTCTGCAAGTTTTTCATGGTAAGTCACAATGTGTAAACAGTTACTATGCCTTTTTCTTAAAAAATAGTAAATTTACATTAAATTTTTTTTTTTTTTTAATTTTTTTTTTCAACATTTATTTATTTTTGCGACAGAGAGAGACAGAGCATGAACGGGGGAGGGGCAGAGAGAGAGGGAGACACAGAATCGGAAACAGGCTCCAGGCTCTGAGCCATCAGCCCAGAGCCTGACGCGGGGCTCGAACTCCCGGACCGCGAGATCGTGACCTGGCTGAAGTCGGACGCTTAACCGACTGCGCCACCCAGGCGCCCCTACATTAAATTTTTAAAGCCTGGAAAGACTATGGGTAGAAAGATATAGGGCTCATCAACTGTGAGCCATAGGAAAGCTTTTCTTCAGCAATCATTGTGTTCAGAACCTATGATATAAATCTGATTATATATAGCATACCTATTTTGGCTCCAGCAGGGTCAACAAAAACATGATACTGGACTCCAAGGGGTAACTCCTTTTTTTTCAGCTTTTCTGAGAGCTGTTGCTTATAAGCAAGTTCCTGTTTTTCATCAGCTGCTGTTATTGCAACAATGTCCCAGAATTCTCCAGCTGCCACAGGTTTGCCTGTGTGAAAAAGCAAGGAAATGAGTATCAGAAATCTCTAGCTGTTACAAATTTGCCTATTAGAAAGAAAAATGAAAAACTATCTTCATACACTTAACTTCTTTTCAGAATTACGGAATAATTAGTGGCTAGCTAGTTTGATTCAAACTATTTCTACTGAAGATTGTTCACAAATTTTGCATTTTCCCCTTTTAGATTACTTGCTCCTTTCATGGTCTACAGTCCATTTATTTAAATATTCTGAAAGTTGCTATGTTTCTTGATTAAGAGAAGTATTCTTGCCTTGCTAAAAATTACCTCAATTCTTAAGTAAGAAGAGGAGACAAAAAGAATAAACGGGGGTGCTTAGATGGCTCAGTCAGCTATGCCTCGGATTCTTTATCTCGGCTCAGGTCATGATCTCAAGGTTCATGGGATCAACCCCCAGTCAGGCTGTATACTGTCAATGCGGGGCCTGCTTGGGATTCTCTCTCTCCTTCTCTTTCTTTCCCTCCCCTGCTCGTGCTCTCTTCCCCAAATAAATAAAACTTAAAAAAAAAAATGAATAAATGAATCTCCAGCTGTGAAAAGCAATTTTCACATATTAGGACCACTTAGTGTTTGTTGGCTGAGTAAGATTCAACCCAAGGATCTATTCCTACAATGTTACTGTTTATAAATTCAGGTACTTTATTTTTTATTACCTGAAGATGAGCCATGCAAGTTTACAAAGGCTTTGAAGTATGACCTAAAATTCTGCATAACAGAAAAGTTCCCAAGTCCCTGATGCACTCATTTAAAAACAGACTAAACTGACGCTCTTTATTGGTAAAAAAAGACGAATAAAGATTTTAATTGGGGCGCCTGGGTGGCTCAGTCGGTTAAGCGTCTGACTTCGGCTCAGGTCATGATCTCACAGTCTGTGAGTTCGAGCCCTGCGTCAGGCTCTGTGCTGACAGCTCAGAGCCTGGAGCCCATTTCAGATTCTGTGTCTCCCTCTCTTTCTGCCCCTCCCCTGTTCATACTCTGTATCTCTCTGTCTCAAAAATAAATAAACATTAAAAAAAAAAATTAAAAAAAAAAAGATTTTAATTAGTTAACAGTTTTTGTCAGCCAGAATCTATTATTCCTACATATTTTATTATTTATATTTTTAATGCAGAAACTTCACCAAAAATGACTAATTTTATTAGATAGTTGTATAAGGAATGACAAATAGCACAGTCTTTAAAAAATTTTATTTGATACAAATTTCCCCTTTTAAATTTTGACCCATAATTCTTCCATGTCCTGATTTTTACTCAGTATGCATTCATAGCATGTAACAAATTGGTGAAGTAGGCAAGGGGATTGGAGAAGGCTAAAATAATATTTGTAATGGTCAAATACTGAGCTTTAGACAGTTTAGATTTATCTAAAGTAACTTTTGTTAATAGGCTAACCAAATGTGTAACTTGGATTGATAGCCTCACTAGTCAGAATAATTTTCTTTCTTCTCCTTTGTTTTGATATATACATGTTACTAAGAATAAAGTAAAAAAAAAAAGTAACAACATGACGCAAAGAAAGGGCAGTGACAGAAGAAAAAAATCAAGCCGAGTTATTAGCTATAAAGCCGAAGGTGAGCAGACCGGAAGTGATAGTCCAGCAAATTTCCCGGCACGTAAAGTTCCCTCCATGTCCACTGCCGCGGAAAGCTGGGGTTCCCCCTTTGCTACCTCTCAGTTCTGAAAACCTCTGCAATTTTCGCTGGGTGGCTTCTCGCAGAGCTACGCCTAAGAGCGCGTTTGCAGCAGCCATAGCAAAACTTCCCCCGAGACCAGCTGAAGCCTTCCAGGTATCCTCCGGCTGGCGCAGCACGCATGCGCCTCAGGATGTAACCCGTTCCTGGGTCCGGTTTGCCTCTATTCCGCCCCTTACGTGCGTCACTCACGTAACCACGCCCCCAGAGCGGTGGCCTGCCGGGAGAAAATCCTGGGGGTCAGAGTGCAAAGCCTTGCCGTGTTTCCCTAGCAACGGTCTCTGGAGCAGATGGCCACCTAGTGATTTGTCGGACTGTGCCGGGTCTGGGCCTCTTGTTCCCAACTCATAAGGCTTTGCAGCCCTGTTGACCCGGTGAGTTATTCGGGTTGAGTGATAAAATTGCTAGAACTGACCCGCTGAGAAGACAAAAGTACAACCTAGCTTCCAGCTTTCCTTCGAAAGGTGGTTCGTCCTTTCAACTCGTGATTTGTTTCAGATTTGTTTTAGCGGGGAGCAGTTCCCAAAGACGTCTTTATAGTTAATTCCTCCCTCAGGGTTGTTATCTGAAACAATCTGCACCAAATCCAGATCCAGATGTACAGTCTCAACATTCAAGATCTATATTCTCTTAAGGAACCTTAGGTTTGTGGCTTCTTTGCCCTTGTGTTTCTTAGTAAGTGAGACTCTCCAACCCTCTCAGTTTTGAGTTCACTTCATAGGCTTTTGTCCATTGTATAAAATTCAGTCTGCAACAGGTCTCTTAACATTCGTGGTTTTGGTTGCTTCAGCTGTCATTCTGTTGTATATGCGGATTGATCAAGAACTTTAAATAACATTACTGGGAATAAGTCAGACTTACTAGATGCATTTTGGTAGATACCTGTAAGTATTTCTTTTGTAAAGCACAAGTTTATAATGAGTTTTACAGATGAACCTATTCATGCTTACATACAACAATTTTAAGAAACAGAGAGGCCAATAGTCAAGGGCTCACGATCAGTAGAAGAGGAGATTTAAGCACGCTACTTGAATCCCAAACCCAGAACTCATCTACCACATCATGCAGTTTGATTTATTTCAGAAACCTGTCTTCCTAAAGCCTTCATCAGTAACACAGGTGGGCATTCAAGGCCCTATAAGTTCTTGCCATGAACTTAACTTAGTTTTTTTTTTTTTTTTTTTTTTCCTAAAGGCTTCGCTCTGCATTTAATTCTGTACTTAAGGTACATTTCAGTAAAAATGGAGATTACTCTTTCATAGTTTCGCCGTTTAGAAGTTTTGTGTTGTTAATAAAAACAAAACATTAAGAACATTTATATGATACGACTTGAGTGAGGTGAGAGTGAACAAAAGGGAGTGAGTGATAAAGATCAGAGAGGTGAAAAACCCCTAAAGAAGGGATTTTGTTTTATACTGTATACAACGAAGCCATTGCAGAGTTTTTATGTGACTTGCCTTATGTCTAAAAAGATCACTCAGAAATGTGAAAATAGACATGGTGGAGGGTAGGGCAAGGATAGAGTTGGTGAAGGCTTGGCAACGATGGTAACAGTAGGGATGCTGAGAAATTGATTACATTCTGGACATATTTTTGAAGGCACAACCAATACAATTTGCTAATGATATGGTTGTGGAATGTTAGAGAATGAGAGGGGTCAAGACTGACCACCTCAAGGATAGAACAGCTATCAGTTGAGATGGGAAAGACTGCGGATGGGGAGTGTTGGTGGAGTAGTGGGGAGAGTCCAGAGTTTGCTTTTAGACATGTAGACTATATAGATATATGTGTATGTCACGCATATGTAATGAAAGTTTGTGTGTGTATGTGTCTGTAGGCATTACACATATGAGTCCAGGGTTCATAAGAGAGGTCTGGGCTGGAGAGAGAATTTTTTGAGTCCTCAGAGTTAGAGACAGTGTGAGGCTATGTGCCTGTGATTCTGCAGTTCACAGACCTCTCCAGAGGGATAACTTTAAGGTTGGGTTAGAGTTAATGGAATTAATTTTAAACTACTGAACTAGATGAGATCCTAGGGGAAGAAAGGTGAAGTTCAAGGATTGTGCATAGTAACAAGGTAAACAATGAAAATGTGACCAAATAAGAAAATTTTGGATAGTGAGAAGTGTGAAGGGACTAGAACAGGCTGATGTAATAGACTGTATTACATAGACTATTAAATACAGCATTCTTGGGACCTGGAAAGGATGGCCATAGAAATCAATATTATTTTTTCCTGATATGATTACATTATTCATATAAAATGTGTTGGAAGTAAATATACCACCTTATCAACTATGGTTTTTGTTCTTCCCTCTTTTTTTTTCTCAACTGTTCATTAATATTAATTTTTAAGTAAAAATGAAAAAATATTGAATACCATATTAGTGGGAGTAATTTCGTTGGAAGTAGATTTTGGGGGGTAAAAATATCTAGGGATTTAAGTTTATGTTTAATATAATCAAACAGTGTGATATGGTTGTTTAAATAGTCATAAGGTACGGTAACCACAATAAAATATGCTAACACAGCTAAGTAGTAAACCCATTAATTCTTTATAAGTAAAACACATTGGAAATGACATATTTAATCATGGATTCCACATTTTGAAAGGGATGTCAGACAAACTGAACTATATAATAGTTGAAAAATGGTATTTTGTGGAGACATTTGGGCTTTTTTTGTGTGGGAGGAGAGTAGAGAGTATCTGAAGAAGTACCGTAAAGAAGAGTGAGATAGATTTTTAAAAGAATTTTACTGAGGCATAATTTATATGACATTAACTTAACCTGTTGTAAGTGAACAATTTAATGATTTTTAGTAAGTTTACTGCGCTGTGCAACTGTCACCCCAATAAGATGCTTATGCTTGTTTAGAGTTAATTCCAGTCAGGTTGTTCCTATTACTATGGGCATAACTATGACTGTTGTGTGGAAGTTGTAGAGAAGAATATTAATTTTGTTTCCAAACATTTTTTTTTCCTTCACAAGAAGAAACTGGAACTAAATGAAGAGGGTTCTAGATTGTGCACCACGATTCTCTTGGTGCATGGTTTGATCAGTTCACGCTAGGGCTCTGATCTTTTCCATTCCTTGTGTTTCATCTCTCTGCACAACCACTGTTCCTCCTCCTACTCTTTCTGACATGCAG
This sequence comes from Puma concolor, assembly GCF_028749965.1. Lineage (NCBI taxonomy): Eukaryota > Metazoa > Chordata > Mammalia > Carnivora > Felidae > Puma > Puma concolor. The sequence goes on along the minus strand of NC_141674.1, from coordinate 62,164,790 downwards.
TATAAGCAAAAATATCTTTTTACTCTTCCATTTATTTGAATTTATTTATTTGGCTAGCGTGTTCTAGCCAAATAAAGTATTTTTTTCCCACTGTATCCTGTTGAAGGAACCCTCACGTTTCTCACCTTTCTGGAGGACCAAGGAAAAAATTTTATCCCCCAAACTTCTATTTGACATCCTCCTTTATTATTTTTTTAAGACTTTATTTTTTAGAGCAGTTTTAGTTTCACAGAAAAATTGAGAAGAAAATTCAGAGATTTCCAATATACTCCCACATAATTCACATGTGCATAGCCTACCCTGTCATTAACATCCCCCCACCAGAATGGTACATTTGTTACAGTTGATGAATTTATATTGACATGTCATAATCACCCAAAGTCCATAATTTACCTTACATTTCACTCTTGGTGTATATTCTATGGGTTTGGACAAAGTATGATGACATGTGTTCATCATTATAATATTCAGAATTGTTTCACTGTCTAAAAATCTGTGTTCTGCCTAGTCATCCACCCCGTGAACTCTGCCACCACTAATCTTTTTACTGTCTCCATGGTTCTGCTTTTTCCATAATGCCATATAGTTGTAATCCTATACTACATAGCCTTTTCATACTGATGTCTTTCACTTAGTAGTGTGCATTTAAGGTACACTATGTCTTTTCATTCTTGATAACCATTTCTTTTTAGTGCTGAGTAATAGTCCATTATCTGGATGTGCCACACTTTATCCTTTCAACTACTGAAGGACATCTTGGTTGTTCCCAAATTTTTGCAATTGTGAATAAAGCTGTTATGAACATTCATATGGCAAAAGATAAATACCAAGAAGTGCAATTACTGGATCTTATGATAAGAGTATATTTAGTCTTATAAGATACGGCCAAACTGTCTTCCAAAGTTGCTATACTGTTTTGCATTCCTACCAGCAATGAATGACAGTTTCTATTGCTACACATCTTTGCCAGCAGTTTGTGGTGTCAGTGTTCAGGTTTTGGCCATTCTAATAGGTGTGTAATGTTATTTCATTGTTGTTTTAATATGCATTTCCCTGATGACATGTGAGGAGGAACAGCTTTCATGTACTTATTTGACATCTGTATATCTTTTTTGGTGAAGTATCTATTAAGGTCTTTGGCCCATTTTTAAAATCTGGTTGTTTATTTCCCTTATTGTTTAGTTTTAAGTGTTCTTTATATATTTTATTTTTTTTTTTTTTAATTTTTTTTTTTCAACGTTTATTTATTTTTGGGACAGAGAGAGACAGAGCATGAACGGGGGAGGGGCAGAGAGAGAGGGAGACACAGAATCGGAAACAGGCTCCAGGCTCTGAGCCATCAGCCCAGAGCCCGACGCGGGGCTCGAACTCCCGGACCGCGAGATCGTGACCTGGCTGAAGTCGGACGCTTAACCGACTGCGCCACCCAGGCGCCCCAAGTGTTCTTTATATATTTTAAATAAAAATCCTTTATCAGATGTATCGTTTGCAAATATTTTCTCCCATTGTGTAGCTTGTTTTCTTATTCATTTGACATTACTGTTTGCAAATTATGTCTTTAATTAATTTTTTTATTTAAAGGAAATAATTTTTCATTAAGTTTTTAACTTTAATTCCAGTATAGTTAACATACAGTGTTATATTGGTCTCAGGTGTACAATGTAGGGACTCAACAATTCTCTACATTACTCAGTGCTCATTGGTCTAAGTGTACTCTTTAATCCCCATCACCTACTTCAACCATCTCCCTGCCCACCTCCCTCTGGTAACCATCAGTTTGTTCTCTTAGAGTCTGTTTCTTGTTTTTTATCTCTCTGTGTCTTTAATTTTAATGAAGTATAGGTTATAAAATATTTCTTTCATGGATTATGATTTTGGTGGTGTATCTAAAAGGTCATTATTATACCTAAGGTCATTTAGATTTTCTTCTAGGTTATCTTCTAGGAAGTTTATAGTTTTGTGTTGTCATAGATCTATTTTAAATTAATTTTTCTGAATGTGTAAAGTCTGTGTCTACATTCATTTTTTTTTTTTTTTGCATGTGGATGTCCAGCTGTTTCAGCACCATTTGTTGAAACTCCATTGTATTGTCTTTGCTTCTTTGTCAGAGATCAGTTCACTATATTTCTATTTCCAGACTCTATTATATTCCATTGGTCTAATTTCTTTTGTTTTGACAACACAACATTGTTTTTGACTACTATTGCTTTATAGTAGGTCTTGAAGTCTGGTAGCATCATTCCTTCAAGTTTGTTCTTGAATAGTGTGTTAGATATTGTAGGTTTTTGCCTCTTTGTGTAAATTTTACAATCAGTCTGTTGATATTGATAAAATAATATGCTGAGATTTTGGATGGGACTGCATTTAGTCTATAGATCAAACTGGGAAGAAATGACATCTCAATATTGAGTCTTCCTATTAAGGCTGTCGATGCACATGAAATCTCTCTCCATTTATTTAGTTCTTTGATTTTGCTCATCAACTGTTTGTTTTCCTCTTGTACATATTTTATTACATGTATACCTAAATATTTCATTTTGAGGGGTGCTAAGGTAAATAGTACTGTGTTTTTAACTTGTGCATTGCTGGTATAAAGGAAAGTGATTGGCTTTTGTGTATTTACCTTGTATCTACAATCTTATTATAATCACTTATTAGTTCCAGGTTTTTTTTTTTCTTTTCTTAATTTCTTTCTTTCTTTTTGTCGATTCTTTTCGATTTTCTGTATAGAAAATGATCATGTCATCTGTGAACAAACACAATTTTATTTCTTCATTCCTAATCTGTATATCTTTATTTTCCTTTCCATGTCTTATTGAATTAGCTAAGACTTCCAGTATGATATTGAAAGGCAGTGATGAGATGGGACATTCCTGCTTGGACCTGATCTTATTGGGAAAGCAAATTTCTTTCCGTTGAGTATGATTAGCTGTAGAATTTTTATAGATATTTTATCAAGTTGAGGAAGTTGTCCTCTATTCCTAGATTACTGAAAATTTTTCTCAAGAATAGAGTTGGATTTGAATAAATGATTTTTCTGCATTTATTGAAATGGTCATGTGGTTTTCTTTTTTTTGGCTTGTTAATGTGACAGATTACATTAATTGGTTTTTGAATGTTGAACCAGACTTGCATACCTCGGAAAAATCCCACTTGGTAGATTCTTTGTATACATTGTTCAATTTACTAATTTTTTCCCAGGAATTTTGCATCTGTTTTCATGAGAAATATTGATCTGTAGTTTTCCATTTTTGTAATGTCTTTGGCCATAGGGTTTGGATAATGCTGGCCTCATAGAATGAGTTAGGCTTTGCTTCTATTCTCTGAAGGAGATTTTAGGGAATTAGTATAATTTCTTCCTTAAATTTTGGTAGCATTCCCCAAAGATCTCATCTGGGCCTGAGGCTATCTGTTTTGAAAAGTTATTAATTATTGGTTCAATTTCTTTCATAAATATATGCCTATTCAGATTATTTATTCTTTTGTGAGTCTTGGCAGATTGTGTCTTTCAAGGAATTGGTTCATTTAAGGTAGGATATCAAGTTCTGCACGTGGAGCTATTCATAGTATTAATTTATTATACCTCTGTTGTCCATGGGATCTGTAGTATTGTCCTTACTTTAATTTCTGATACTAATAATTTGTGTTCTCTTTTTTTTTCTTTGCCTGGCTAGTTGCTTGTTAATACTATTGATCTTTCCAAAGAGCAGGCTTTGGTTTTATGGATTATCTCTGTTGATTTTCTATTTTCAATTTCATTGATTTCTCCTGTAATTTTTATTAATTTTCTTATGCTTACTTTGGATTTAATTTGCTCTCTCTTTTTTTTCTTCTAGTTTTCTAAGGTGAAGTTTAGATTACTGCTTTTTGATTTTTCTTCTTTTGTGATGTATGCATTCAGTGCTATAAATTTCCCTCTAAGCACTTCTTTTGCGACATCCCACAAATTTTGATAAGTTGTGTTTTTATTTTCATTTAGTTTAAAATATTTTAAAATTTCTCTTGAGATATTCTTTGGCCCATGTGTTATTTAGAAATGTGTTATTTAATCTCCATATATTTTGCTTTTTCAAGCTATGTATCTGTTATTGATATGTAGTTGAATTCCATTGTGATCTGGGTAGATACTGTATGATTTCTATTCTTTTAAGTTTCTGAAGTTGTATTTGAGGCTCAATATGTGGCCTCTCTTGGTAATGTTTATGTGAGCTTTTGATGAATATACATTCAGCTGTTGTTGGATGAAGTAGTCTGTAGTTGTCAACTATATCCAGTTGATTGATGGTGTTGTTGTGTGTAACTATGTTCTTACTGATTTTCTGTCTGCTAGATCTGTCCATTTCTGATAGCAGAGTTGAAGTCTGCAACTGTGATAGTGCATTCATCTGTTTCTTGAAGTTCTATCAGTTTTGCTTCACTTTTGTTAGGTGTATAAACTTTATCAGTTGCTATGTCTTTTTGGAGAAATGACCTCATTATTATTATGTAATGTCTGTCTTTATCCTGATAACTTTCCTTGCTTTGAAGACTGTTCTGTTTGAAGTTAACATAGCTACTCCTGCTTTCTTTTGATTTGTGTCAGCATGATAGATCTTTATTACTTTATATGTCTTTACCTTTCATTTGGGTTTTTTGTGGACAACATATAGTTGGGTCTTTTTTTTTTTAATCTCATTTGACAGTCTCTTTTAATTGGTTCATTTGGACCTTTGACATTCATAATGATTATTGATATATTTGGATTAATATATGCAATATCCATTGCTATTTCTATTTGTTGCCATTATTCTTTGTTTTTTATCTTTTGTATTTCACTTTTCATGCTTTTTTGGTTTTAAATGAACACTACATATGATTTCATTTTCTCTTCTTTCATAGCATATTGATTATAGTTCTTATTTTACCATTTTTAGTGGTTACCCTAAAGTTTGCAATACACATTTATAACTAATTCAGTTCCATTTTCAAATAACACTATACCCCTTCCCACCTAGTTTTAAGTACCTTATTATTAGAAGATAAACCCAATTCCTTCTGTCTCTTATATAATTGTTGCTTTTAAAAAAATGTTTATTTGAGTGGGGAGAGGGGGAGAGGCAGAGAGAGATGGAGACACAGAATCTGAAGTACGCTCCAGGCTGTGAACTGTCAGCACAGAGCCCGATGCAAGTCTCCAACCCATGAGCCCTGAAATCATGACCTGAGCTGAAGTCGGATGATTAACAGACTGAGCCAACCGGGTGCCCCTCATTGCTGCTTTTAATTTCACTTATATATAAGCATTCACATATATACTACCAGTTTGCTACTAGTATTTTGAAAAACTTTTATCTGTTAGATCAGTTAGGAATAAGAAAAATAAAATATTTTTATTTTATATACACTTATTTCTTTCCCAGTGTTCTTCCTTGCTTTCTGTAGATCTGAGATTCTGAACAAATTACATTCCTTTTCTCTAAAGAACTTCTTTTAACATTTCTTGTAAGGTAGGTCTACTGGCAACGAATCTCCTCAATGTTTGTTTCCCTGTGAAAGTCTTTTATTTCTCCTTAATTTTGAAAGATAATTTCATAGCGTACAGAATTCTAGGTCAGTAGGTTTTTTTTTCCTCTGAATTCTTTCTTTCTTTCTCTCTTTCTTTCTTTCTTTCTTTCTTTCTTTCTTTCTTTCTTTCTTTCTTTCTTTCTTTCTTTCTTCTTTATTTGCCACTGACAAATAAACACAGTTTAATTATTTCTTTTCAAGAAAAAAAACAAATGTGATATGAACAACAAAAAAGAAATAGAAGTTACTTTGATTAAAAGTCACAACATGAATGGTGGAAATTACACTAAGTAATAGGGACAGACTAATACCACTGTCTACATGCTTTGGTGTTCCAAAGAGAAAGTAGTTTTGTCTTATAGCAGTGGTTTTATATATACATGTACACTGTAAAAAATATATACAATAGTGTTTCTCAGGCCTTTTTTTCCCATCTTTTTGCTCCTTTTCAGAACCCTTGTACAATCTTGAGACTTATTGAGGACTCCAAAGAACTTTTATGTAGATTATAACTATCAATATTTATATGTTGGAAGTTGAAATTGAGAAATTTTTGAATAATTACTTACCGACTCACTTGATTAGAATAATGATGAGCATGAGTAAAAATGTTAAGAGAAATAACATCTTAATATTTAATATAAAAATTATTTTGATCTCATGGATACCCTCAAACTTGTCGTGTTAGAAAAAGCAAAATAAAAGCAAATTTGGAAGTAAACTTTACTTGCCATGGTTTATAGTACTTGGGTTTGAAAAGAGGTGATGAAATGTACTAAAATTGTAGTAACACTTGTATTGTCTTGATGGGCTGACTTTCTGTACTTACTGGTTCATTCCTTTGCCTACTATAGAAAAGATTTTTCTTTCTTGACCTTCTGTGTAATCTAAGTAGCAAATATTCTGTGTCTTACAAGAATATTTTTCTTTGCTTTATGTTGAATTTATTACATTCTTGATTAACAGACTCTTAAGAGAACAAACAGGGTTGCTGGAGGGATATTTGGTGGGGGCATAGGCTAAATGGGTGATGGGCATTAAGGAGGGCACTTGTTGGGATGAGCACTAGGTGTTATATGCAAGTGATGAATCACTAAATTCTACTCCTGAAACCATTACCCTGTATGTTAACTAACTTGAATTTAAATAAAATGAAAAGAAAAAGAAGAAATTGTCAGAGGCTATTTGGACATTTGATTAAGATAGGATCAGGGTGCTAGAGAAATAATACTGAGTTATATATTTAATTAAATAAGCATTTTAAATAATACAACATTTTAAATAAATACAGACATTAACATGATTGTAAAGAACCTGATTTTTATAAGTGAGGAATCTTTATTCTTTGCTTTTATTTTTCTCTCAGTACTTTAAATATTTTACTCCATTCCATTCTTGCTTATGTAATTTCTTAGGAAATGTTTTCTATGCAGATGTTTTTCTAGATTTTTAAATTAGTTTTTATTGTTTTATATTCATCTTCTGGTTCATCACCTTTTGGTATTTAAAGGCTTATAGTTCTACAGTATGCAAGCCTGGAATCAAATTAAAAGTTGAAAACTGGTGTTTTCACAAAAGCTTTTTTAAAAATTTTGAACAGAAATATACAGCCTTCTAAGTTTTAGAAAGCAAATACATTTAATGGACAGAAAATAAGATGTCTTGATTCCAAGTGCATCTTAGATTCATTGTTCCAAATAATTTTTTATGTTATTTGAAATGTGGAATTTACCACAAAAATATAATGTTTTAAGGAATCAGTGTTTTTTTATATAAACTTACAAACCAACTGGATTCCATTTTCATTTGCCAGGAGATTAGTAATATTCTGGCTGTTCTACTAGAATCTCTTCTTAATTTTCAGAGTACATTTTGTGTGTGAAGTAAACTCATGGCAAGTCTTCATCAAAGCCGTATTGTCTCCATGAACTATTTGGCCAAATAAAAGTATTTTTAAAATATAATTGCTATATTTTTGATGGGTTTAAATATATTGTAGACATTCTAAACTAAAAATAGTTTACAACCACAATAGATATAAAATATTACTAGTTATATTTCTTATAGTTAGATTTTTGAAAAAAATCACTATTTCCCCCTTTAAAAAATTAAAAAAAATTTTTTTTAAATGTTTATTTATTTTTGAGAGACAGAGCATGAGCAGGGGAGGGGCAGAGAGAGAGAGTGACAGACACACAGAATTTGAAGTGGGCTCCAGGCTCTGAGCTGTCAGCACAAAGCCGGATGGGAGAGTTGAGGGTGGAATTCACAAACTGTGAGATCATGACCTGACCTGAAGTCAGACACTTAAGGAACTGAGCCATCCAGGTGCCCCCGCCCTTTTTTTGTGATTTTATTTTACTTGCAAATTTTGTGGTAATTCTGGAGTCTAGTGTCCAGAATTCAACTTAGTTAATAATGTCATAACGCTTACAAAATAAGGTACTGTAACAAACTTGATCATCAGGTTATGATGTTATGTTATATATTATGTTTTAATATACTTTTTATTTAAAATAATAATATATTTGTATACCTAGCATCTAAAATTCCGGTGACTAAGTGTAATGCCTATAGGTCACTGACACAGAAAACATTGTGTTTGAAAATTTCTTTAAGGGGCGCCTGGGTGGCTCAGTCGGTTAAGCGTCCGACTTCGGCTCAGGTCATGATCTTGCGGTCTGTGAGTTCGAGCCCCGCGTCGGGCTCTGTGCTCACAACTCGGAGCCTGGAGCCTGTTTCAGATTCTGTGTCTCCTTCTCTCTCTGACCCTCCACCGTTCATGCTCTGTCTCTCCCTGTCTCAAAAATAAATAAACGCTAAAAATAAAAAAATAAAATAAAAAAATTTCTTTAAAATATTTATCAAATATCCATTTGAAAAGGAAATAAACATACAAAATAAAGTGTTTTTACTTTCCAGTATTTAATTTAGATGTTCATTAATTATAACTTCATATAGTTACCCTGCAATTATTTGCTCCCAATATTTTTAAATGGAAAAGTTGGGAATTAAGATGAGACTTACAGTTGATGTGCATTATATTTCATAAAGACATAGTTTTTATAGTGTGATTAAAAATGTATAATAACTTTAAAATTAGTACTTTTGTCCATACAAACTAGGCTTACTGTTAATGATCCTGATTTGTTTTTAACTACAGGACATCTTTGAAACTGTAATTGTAGTTCTGATGCTTTCTGTAATGTGTTGCTGTACTTATGTGTTATTTCTGTAATGCGTTGCCTTTGAACATTATATTATTATTTTAACTTGTTGATATACACATATGTGCATTTTACAAAGTAGTTGCAAAATTATCAAAATATTAAAAGGAACAAAAGTGCCTGTATTCATCTTTAATTGTCATATTTAAAATTGGCAGCACTTGGTACATAGACTTTTAAGTAGGTATAGGAGGAGTTCTCAATTGCAGTGGTTTTCAGTTTTCCTTGGTAGGCAGTGTAATTATCTGGGTCCATAGTTGCAGAGATAAGATTTAAGAGGTATCTTATCAGGCCTGGGAATTTGTGTTATTCTAGTTATACTATGTGCAATCAGTAATAAATAAAATTAAATGTTGCGTAAGAATCCTCACTTCTTCACACTGATTGGGCTATGTGACAGACTAATTAAATAGTTTGAATAACTGAAAAATACTTTTAAGAAATGATAGTTCTTAAAAAAATGAAAAAATAATGTTCTACATTTAATCCTATAATTTACTAACCATAGATTAATCTTTCCTTTGGAGAACAATAACTTGATCTCATATAGTAATGTTCTACTCTGAAATGTTTTTTAATATTAAGGTTGTTTGTATGGTGGGAAATAAGTACTACTAATAGGGATGAATATTGATGCAATAGAGGACACATTTACAAATGATTCTAGTATATGAGAAAGACTGATTTTAAGATTATTTTAGAATTCATATTCCCAACTAAAAAATCAGTTGAGAATGATTTAAAAATTAACCTGTATAAAACAAAGATCAGTAAGTAGGAACCAAAAATATATTTGTAGGCACCTGGGATGAGATTCATTTCAGCATTTCATTAACTCTGAATGACCTGACAGATAAGGAAGAGATATACTTTGTAGTAATATTTCTTACTATATGATAAAAGGAAGCACAGAGTGTTTGGAGACATTTTTTTCTCCTCTCACTTAAGATCTGAAAAATAAGTAAAAAGTTGGTTGTTTTCATTATAAAAGACCCTTCATATTATCTGGTTAAAGTTAACATTTCTAGAATTTATAGAAAAATTTTTTAGAATTTATATTTATTGAGACTTATAAGATAAGATAATGACAAAATGGTCCCAGCCCCAAATATTTGAAAATATAATCAAAGATTATACTTTTTTGCAAATGTACTTATTAAAAATATATTTATTACTGATTTATTTTTCTTTTGCTTACTTTAAATTTAATTTTTCATTCTTGATCTAGTTTCCCATGGTGGAAACTTAAATTATTGATTTTAGATCTTCTTTTCTAATATGTGAATTCAACGCTATGAATTACTTTCTAAGCACTGTTTTCACTGCATCCCACAATTTTTTTTTTATAATTAAAAAAATTTTTTTTCAATGTTTATTTATTTTTGAGAGAGAAAGTGTGAATGGGGGAGGGGCAGAGAGAGAGGCAGACACAGAATCCAAAGCAGGCTCCAGGCTCTGAGCTGTTAGCACAGAGCCTGACACGGGGCTCGAACTCAGGAACCCTAAGATCATGACCTGAGCTGAAGTCAGATGCTTAACTGACTGAGCCACCCAGGCACCCCCACATTTTTTTTAAAGTTAATTTTTTGGTGCACCTGGATGGTTCGGTCAGTTAAGTGTCCAACTTCAGCTCAGGTCATGATCTCATTGTTGGTAGGTTCGAGCCGTGAATTGGGTTCTGTGCTGAGAGCTCAGAGCCTGGAGCCTGCTTTAGATTCTGTGTCTCCCTCTCTCTTCGCCCTTCTCCCGCTTGTGCTGTCTCTCAAAAATAAATAAACATAAAAAAACCAAAAATGAAGTTTATTTTGAGTTAGATAGAGAGCACAAGTGGGGGGAAGGGCAGAGAGAGAGAGGGAGAGAATCCCAAGAGGCTCTGTGCTGCCAGTGCAGAACCTGACACCAAGACTGGAACACTTGGAACTGTGAGATCATGACCTGAGTTGAAATCAAGAGTCCGATGCTTAACTGACTGAGCCACCGGGTGCTCTGACTGCATCCCACAAATTTCGATAAGGTGTATTGTCATTTAGTTCAAAATATTTTTAAATTTCTCTTTGAGCTGTATATTATTTAGAAATATGTTATTTAATCTCCATGTATTTTGATATTTTCAAGCTATCTTTCTTTTATTGATGTCTAGTTTAATTCCACTGTGGTCTGAAACAGACATTGTATGCTTTCTATTCTTTTATTTATTTATTTTATTATTTTTTAAATTAAAAAAAATTTTTTTTTATATATTTCTGAGAGAGAGACAGAGCATGAGTAGGGGAGGGGCAGAGAGAGAGGGACACACAGAATCCAAAACAAGCTCCAGAGAATCCAAAGCAGGCTCCAGGCTCTGAGCTGTCAGCACAGAGACTGATGTGGGGCTCAAACTCACGAACTGCGAGATCATGACCTGAGCCAAAGTCGGACGCTCAACTGACTGAACCACCTAGGTGCCCTGATTTCTGTTCTTTTAGATTTGTGAAGGTATGTTTTATGGCCCAGATTGTGGTCTATCTTGGCAAATATTCCATGTGAGCTTGAGCTTGAGTTTGAGAAGACTGTATAATCTTCCGCTGTTGGATGAAGTAGTAGATAGGTGTCAATTATCTAGTTGACTAATGGTGTTGTGGACTTCAGCTATGTCCTTACAGATTTTCTGCCTGCTCAAGCTATCTGTTCAATGAAGTTTCCAAATCTAATAGTGGATTCATCTGTGTCTCCTTTTAAGTTCTCTCAGTTTTGCCTCTCTCAGGTGATTTAGTGCTGTGTTTAGGCACATGCCCATTAAGATTGTTATGTCTTCTTACAGAATCTATCAATATGTAATACCTCCATTTTATCCCTGATAATTTTCCTTGCTCTGAAATCTGCTCTATCTGAACTATTATATCTTCCCCAGCTTTCTTTTGATTCGTGTTAGCATGGTATACATTTTGCCATCATTTAACTTTTTTTTTACTTTTTTAAATGTGTGCCACAGAAGAATATTTTTAATTCACATACTGTAATCTCACCCCTTTAAACTGTACAATTCAGTAAAAAATATTTTTTAAATGTTTATTTATTTATTTTGAGAGAGAGAGAGAGAGAGACACAGAGATGGAGGGTATATGTGTGTGTGTGTGTGTGTGTGAGCAGGGGAGGGGCAAAGAGAGAAACAGAATCTCAGGCAGGCTCCATGCTGTCAGCACAGAGCCTGATGTGGGGTTCAGTCTCATGAACTGTTAAGATCATGACCTGAACTGAAATCAAGAGTCAGACGCTTAACCAACTGAGCTATCCAGACACTCCTCAGTGAAAAATATATATAAATGAAAACAATAACTTTGTTATTTATTAACAGCTTTTCATGTTGCTAACCATTCTACAATATTAGTTTTAATGCTTTTATAGTATTCCATTGATGATATTAAATAGTTTAGTTAATTGTACTGTCAAAGACATTAAGGGTTTTTTGCTATTAAATGATTTTTGCTATTCAATTATTATTTTTATTATACATTTTTAATTGAGGTATAATTGACACATAATATCACATTAGCTACAGATATGCAACATAATGACTCAGTATTTATATATATTGTGAAATGATCCCCACAATAGTGTCGTTAATTATGTAGTTACATATGTACTCACCGTTTGTAGTTACAAAATGTTTTTCATATGTTGAGAACTTTTAAGATGTATTCTCTTAACAACTTTCAAATATGCAATACAATATTGTTAACCAAAGGCATCACTTGGTGCATTACCTCCTCATGACCTATTTATTTTGTAACTGGAAATTTGTACCTTTTGACCCCTTGTCCTATTTTGCCAACTGCTACCCCTGCCTCTGCACCACCAATGTTTGTATCTATGAGCTTGAGTTTTTGTTTCTGTCTTCAAATTCCACATATAAGTGAGATCATCCAGAATTTTTCTTTCTTTGTCTCATTTGTTTCACTTGGTATAATGCCCTCAGGGTCTATCTTTGTTGCAAATGACAGGATTTCATTCTTTCTTATGGCTGAATACTATTCCATTCTATGTATATACCACATTTTCTTTATTCATCTGTCAGTAGGCACTTAGGCTGCTTCTGTATCTTGGCCTATTGAATATGTGGGGTGAATATATCTTTTTGAGTTAGTGTTTTCCTAGTCTTCAGATAAATATTGAGAAGTAGAATTGTTGGATCATGTGGTAGTTTTATTTTTAGTTTTTTGAGGAACCTCCATATTGTTTTCTGCAGTGGTTGTACCGATTTACATTCTCATTAATGGTGCATAAGGGTTTCCTTTTCCCCACATCCTTGCCAACCCTTGTTATTTCTTGTCCTTTGGGTAAGAGCCATTCTAACAGGTATGAAGTGATATTTCCTTATGGTTTTGATTTGTATTTCCCTGATGATTAGAGGTAATGAGCATCCCTTCATGTACCATGTTGACCATATGGATGTCTTCTTTACAAAATATGTATTTAGATTCACTGCCCATTTTTAAATTGCATTTTATTTTGCTATTGAGTTGTGTGAGTTCTTTATGTATTTTGGATATTGTCCCCTTATTACATATATGATTTGCAAATGTTGTCTTTCAATCAGTAGCCTGCTTTTTCATTTTATTGATGGTTTTCTTTGCTGTGCAGAAGCTTCTTAGTTTGATATATTTTTACTCGATATATTTTTGCTTTTGTGTCCTTTGCTTTTGGTGTCAAATACAAAAATCATTACCAAGACTGTTGTGAAGGAATTTACTGCCTATGTTTTCTTTTAGGAGTTTTAGGTCTTTTTTTTTTTTTTTTAAGTTTCTTTTTTTTTTTTATTTATATATGAAATTTATTGTCAAATTGGTTTCCATACAACACCCAGTGCTCATCCCAAAAGGTGCCCTCCTCAATACCCATCACCCACCCTCTCCTCCCTCCCACCCCCCATCAACCCTTAGTTTGTTCTCAGTTCTCAACAGTCTCTTATGCTTTGGCTCTCTCCCACTCTAACCTCTTTTTTTTTTTTTTTCCTTCCCCTCCCCCATGGGTTCCTGTTAAGTTTCTCAGGATCCACATAAGAGTGAAACCATATGGTATCTGTCTTTCTCTGTATGGCTTATTTCACTTAGCATCACACTCTCCAGTTCCATCCACGTTGCTACAAAAGGCCATATTTCATTTTTTCTCATTGCCACGTAGTACTCCATTGTGTATATAAACCACAATTTCTTTATCCATTCATCAGTTGATGGACATTTAGGCTCTTTCCATAATTTGGCTATTGTTGAGAGTGCTGCTATGAACATTGGGGTACAAGTGCCCCTATGCATCAGTACTCCTGTGTCCCTTGGATAAATTCCTAGCAGTGCTATTGCTGGGTCATAGGGTAGGTCTATTTTTAATTTTCTGAGGAACCTCCACACTGCTTTCCAGAGCGGCTGCACCAATTTGCATTCCCACCAACAGTGCAAGAGGGTTCCCGTTTCTCCACATCCTCTCCAGCATCTATAGTCTCCTGATTTGTTCATTTTGGCCACTCTGACTGGCGTGAGGTGATACCTGAGTATGGTTTTGATTTGTATTTCCCTGATAAGGAGCGACGCTGAACATCTTTTCATGTGCCTGTTGGCCATCCGGATGTCTTCTTTAGAGAAGTGTCTGTTCATGTTTTCTGCCCATTTCTTCACTGGGTTATTTGCTTTTCGGGTGTGGAGTTTGGTGAGCTCTTTATAGATTTTGGATACTAGCCCTTTGTCCGATATGTCATTTGCAAATATCTTTTCCCATTCCGTTGGTTACCTTTTAGTTTTGTTGGTTGTTTCCTTTGCTGTGCAGAAGCTTTTTATCTTCAAAAGGTCCCAGTAGTTCATTTTTGCTTTTAATTCCCTTGCATTTGGGGATGTGTCAAGTAAGAAATTGCTATGGCTGAGGTCAGAGAGGTCTTTTCCTGCTTTCTCCTCTAGGGTTTTGATGGTTTCCTGTCTCACATTCAGGTCCTTTATCCATTTTGAGTTTATTTTTGTGAATGGTGTGAGAAAGTGGTCTAGTTTCAACCTTCTGCATGTTGCTGTCCAGTTCTCCCAGCACCATTTGTTAAAGAGACTGTCTTTTTTCCATTGGATGTTCTTTCCTGCTTTGTCAAAGATTAGTTGGCCATACGTTTGTGGGTCTAGTTCTGGGGTTTCTATTCTATTCCATTGGTCTATGTGTCTGTTTTTGTGCCAATACCATGCTGTCTTGATGATGACAGCTTTGTAGTAGAGGCTAAAGTCTGGGATTGTGATGCCTCCTGCTTTGGTCTTCTTCTTCAAAATTACTTTGGCTATTTGGGGCCTTTTGTGGTTCCATATGAATTTTAGGATTGCTTGTTCTAGTTTCGAGAAGAATGCTGGTGCAATTTTGATTGGGATTGCATTGAATGTGTAGATAGCTTTGGGTAGTATTGACATTTTGACAATATTTATTCTTCCAATCCATGAGCAGGGAATGTCTTTCCATTTCTTTAAATCTTCTTCAATTACCTTCATAAACTTTCTATAGTTTTCAGCATATAGATCCTTTACATCTTTGGTTAGATTTATTCCTAGGTATTTTATGCTTCTTGGTGCAATTGTGAATGGGATCAGTTTCTTTATTTGTCTTTCTGTTGCTTCATTGTTAGTGTATAAGAATGCAACTGATTTCTGTACGTTGATTTTGTATCCTGCAACTTTGCTGAATTCATGTATCAGTTCTAGCAGACTCTTGGTGGAGTCTATCGGATTTTCCACGTATAATATCATGTCATCTGCAAAAAGCGAAAGCTTGACTTCATCTTTGCCAATTTTGATGCCTTTGATTTCCTTTTGCTGTCTGATTGCTGATGCTAGAACTTCCAGCACTATGTTAAACAACAGCGGTGAGAGTGGGCATCCCTGTCGTGTTCCTGATCTCAGGGAAAAAGCTCTCAGTTTTTCCCCGTTGAGGATGATGTTAGCTGTGGGCTTTTCATAAATGGCTTTTATGATCTTTAAGTATGTTCCTTCTATCCCGACTTTCTCAAGGGTTTTTATTAAGAAAGGGTGCTGGATTTTGTCAAAGGCCTTTTCTGCATTGATTGACAGGATCATATGGTTCTTCTCTTTTTTTTTTGTTAATGTGATGTATCACGTTGATTGATTTGCGAATGTTGAACCAGCCCTGCATCCCAGGAATGAATCCCACTTGATCATGGTGAATAATTCTTTTTCTATGCCGTTGAATTCGATGTGCTAGTATCTTATTGAGAATTTTTGCATCCATATTCATCAGGGATATTGGCCTGTAGTTCTCTTTTTTTACTGGGTCTCTGTCTGGTTTAGGAATCAAAGTAATACTGGCTTCATAGAATGAGTCTGGAAGTTTTCCTTCCCTTTCTGTTTCTTGGAATAGCTTGAGAAGGATAGGTATTATCTCTGCTTTAAACGTCTGGTAGAACTCCCCTGGGAAGCCATCTGGTCCTGGACTCTTATTTGTTGGGAGATTTTTGATAACCGATTCAATTTCTTCGCTGGTGATGGGTCTGTTCAAGCTTTCTATTTCCTCCTGATTGAGTTTTGGAAGAGTGTGGGTGTTCAGGAATTTGTCCATTTCTTCCAGGTTGTCCAATTTGTTGGCATATAATTTTTCATAGTATTCCCTGATAATTGTTTGTATCTCTGAGGGATTGGTTGTCATAATTCCATTTTCATTCATGATTTTATCTATTTGGGTCATCTCCCTTTTCTTTTTGAGAAGCCTGGCTAGAGGTTTGTCAATTTTGTTTATTTTTTCAAAAAACCAACTCTTGGTTTCGTTGATCTGCTCTACAGTTTTTTTAGATTCTATATTGTTTATTTCTGCTCTGATCTTTATGATTTCTCTTCTTCTGCTGGGTTTAGGCTGCCTTTGCTGTTCTGCTTCTATTTCCTTTAGGTGTGCTGTTAGATTTTGTATTTGGGATTTTTCTTGTTTGTTGAGATAGGCCTGGATTGCAATGTATTTTCCTCTCAGGACTGCCTTCGCTGCGTCCCAAAGCGTTTGGATTGTTGTATTTTCATTTTCGTTTGTTTCCATATATTTTTTAATTTCTTCTCGAATTGCCTGGTTGACCCACTCATTCGTTAGTAGGGTGTTCTTTAACCTCCATGCTTTTGGAGGTTTTCCAGACTTTTTTCTGTGGTTGATTTCAAGCTTCATAGCATTGTGGTCTGAAAGTATGCATGGTATGATTTCAATTCTGGTAAACTTATGAAGGGCTGTTTTGTGACCCAGTATATGATCTATCTTGGAGAATGTTCCATGTGCACTCGAGAAGAAAGTATATTCTGTTGCTTTGGGATGCAGAGTTCTAAATATATCTGTCAAGTCCATCTGATCCAATGTCTCATTCAGGGCCCTTGTTTCTTGATTGACCGTGTGTCTAGATGATCTATCCATTTCTGTAAGTGGGGTGTTAAAGTCCCCTGCAATTACCACATTCTTATCAATAAGGTTGCTTATGTTTATGAGTAATTGTTTTATATATTTGGGCGCTCCGGTATTCGGCGCATAGACATTTATAATTGTTAGCTCTTCCTGATGGATAGACCCTGTCACTATTATATAATGTCCTTCTTCATCTCTTGTTACAGCCTTTCATTTAAAGTCTAGTTTGTCTGATATAAGTATGGCTACTCCAGCTTTCTTTTGGCTTCCAGTCGCATGAGAAGTAGTTCTCCATCCCCTCACTCTCAATCTAAAGGTGTCCTCAGGTCTAAAATGAGTCTCTTGTAGACAGCAAATAGATGGGTCTTGTTTTTTTATCCATTCTGATACCCTGTGTCTTTTGGTTGGCGCATTTAATCCATTTACATTCAGTGTTATTATAGAAAGATATGGGTTTAGAGTCATTGTGATGTCTGTATGTTTTATGCTTGTAGTGATGTCTCTGGTACTTTGTCTCACAGGGTCCCCCTTAGGATCTCTTGTAGGACTGGTTTAGTGGTGACAAATTCCTTCAGTTTTTGTTTGTTTGGGAAGACCTTTATCTCTCCTTCTATTCTAAATGACAGACTTGCTGGATAAAGGATTCTCGGCTGCATATTTTTTCTGTCTAGCACACTGAAAATCTCGTGCCAAATCTTTCTGGCCTGCCAAGTTTCAAAAGAGAGATCAGTCACGAGTCTTATAGGTCTCCCTTTATATGTGAGGGCACGTTTACCCCTTGCTGCTTTCAGAATTTTCTCTTTATCCTTGTATTTTGCCAGTTTCACTATGATATGTCGTGCAGAAGATCGATTCAAGTTACGTCTGAAGGGAGTTCTCTGTGCCTCTTGGATTTCAATGCCTTTTTCCTTCCCCAGTTCAGGGAAGTTCTCAGCTATGATTTCTTCAAGTACCCATTCAGCACCTTTCCCTCTCTCTTCCTCCTCTGGGATACCAATTATGCGTATATTATTTCTTTTTAGTGTATCACTTAGTTCTCTAATTTTCCCCTCATACTCCTGGATTTTTTTATCTCTCTTTTTCTCAGCTTCCTCTTTTTCCATAACTTTATCTTCTCGTTCACCTATTCTCTCCTCTGCCTCTTCAATCCGAGCCGTGGTGGTTTCCATTTTGTTATGCATTTCGTTTAAAGCGTTTTTCAGCTCCTCGTGACTGTTCCTTAGTCCCTTGATCTCTGCAGCAAGAGATTCTCTGCTGTCAGCTATACTGTTTTCAAACCCAGCAATTACTTTTATGACTATTATTCTAAATTCACTTTCTGTTATATTATTTAAATCCTTTTTGATCAGCTCATTAGCTGTTGTTATTTCCTGGAGATTCTTCTGAGGGGAATTCTTCTGCTTGGTCATTTTGGATAGTCCCTGGCGTGGTGAGGACCTGCAGGGCACTTCCCCTGTGCTGTGGTGTATAACTGGAGTTGGTGGGCGGAGCCGCAGTCAGACCTGATGTCTGCCCCCAGCCCACCGCTGTGTCCACAGTCAGACTGGTGTGTGCCTTCTCTTCCCCTGTCCTAGGGGCAGGATTCACTGTGGGGTGGGGTGGCCTGTCTGGGCTACTTGCACACTGCCAGGCTTGTGATGCTGGGGATCTGGCGTCTTAGCTGGGGTGGGTAGGCAAGGTGCACGGGGGCAGGAGGGGCAGGCTTAGCTTGCTTCTCCTTAGGTGATCCACTTCAGGAGGGGCCCTGTGGCAGCAGGAGGGAGTCAGATCCGCTGCCGGAGGTTTGGCTCCGCAGTAGCGCAGAGTTGGGTGTTTGCGCGAAGCGAGCAAATTCCCTGGCAGGAACTGGTGCTCTTTGGGATTTAGGCTGGGGGATGGGTGGGGGAGATGGCGCTGGCGAGCGCCTTTGTTCCCCACCAAACTGAGCTCTGTCGTCCGGGGGCTCAGCAGCTTTCCTTCCCTTTGTCCTCCAGCCTTCCCGCTTTCTGAGCAGAGCTGTTAACTTATGACCTCCCAGACGCTAAGTCGCGCTTGCTGTGGGAACACAGTCCGTCAGGCCCCTCCGCTTTTTGCAAGCCAGACTCGGGGGCTCTGCTTGGCCGGCGAGCCGCCCCTCCGCCCCGGCTCCCTCCCGCCAGTCCGTGGAGCGCGCACCGCCTCGCCGCCCTTCCTACCCTCTTCCGTGGGCCTCTCGTCTGCGCTTGGCTCCGGCGACTCCGTTCTGCTAATCCTCTGGCAGTTTTCTGGGTTATTTAGGCAGGTGTAGGTGGAATCTAAGTGATCAGCAGGATGCGCGGTGAGCACAGCGTCCTCCTACGCCGCCATCTTCCCTCTCTCTCCAACAATTGCCAGGAGTTTTAGGTCTTAAGTTCAAGTCTGTAATCCATTTTGAGCTCAATTTTGTGTATGGTATGAGATAGTGGTACAGTTTTATTCTTTTGGATGTTGCTGTCCAGTTTTCCCAACACTATTTATTGAAGAAGCTCTCCTTTCCCCATTGTATATTTTTGGCTCTTATGTCATAAATCAATTGACCATCTATGTGGGTTTACTTCTGGTGTCTATTCTGCCTCATTTATCTATATGTTTTATGCAAATGCCACACTGTTTTGATTACTATAGCTTTGTAATACAGTTTGAAATTAGGGAGTATAATGCCTCCAGCCTGTTGTTCTTTCTCAAGTTTGCTTTGGCTATTTAGTTTTTTTGTGGTTTTATACAAATTTAGGATTATTCATTATATTTCTGTAAAAAATGGCATTGAAATTTGGATAAAAATTGAACTGAATATATAGATTGTTTTGGGTAGTGTAGACATTTAGCAGTATTAATTCTTCTAGTTCATGAGCATGGAATAACTTTCCAAATATTTGTCTCTAATTAATTAATTTCATTGTACAGGTTTTTTACTTCCATGGCTAAATTTATTCCTAGGTATTTTATTCTTTTTGGTGCAATTGTAAATGGGACTGTTTTCTTAAATTCTCTTTCTAATAGTTCATTATTAGTGTATAGGAACTCAACAGATTTTTGTATATTACTCTTATTTCTTGTAAGTCTACTGAATTTCTTTATTCCAAGACTTTTTTGGTAAAGTCTCTAGGGTTTTCTCTATGTAGTGTTATGTGCAAATAGTGACTGTTTTACTTTTTCCTATCCAATTTGGATGATTTTTATTTCTTTTTCTTGCCTAATTGCTCTCTGAACTTCTAATACTGTGTTGAATAAAACTGGTGAGAGTGGGCATCCTTGTCTTGTTCCTAATCTTAGAGGAAAAGCTTTAAGTTTTTACTGTTGTGTATGATGTTAACTGTGGGTTTGTCATATATGGCCTTTATTATGTTATGCTCTATCTATACCATTTGTTGAAATACTCAGGTTATCATAATAGGATGTTGAATTTTGTCCAGTGTTTTTTTTTTGCAGTTCTCAAGATGATGATATGATTTTTAGCTTTCATCTTGTTAATGTGGTGTGTCATTGTATATACTGAATTGTGGAGATTGATCTATCCTTTCTTCCCGGGCATAAATCCCACTTCATCATGGTGTATGATCCTCTTAATGCATTGTCGAATTTGGTTTGCTAATGTCTTGTTGAGAATTTTTTGCATCTGTGTTCATCAGAGATACTGGCCTATGATTTTTTTTGTAGTATCCTCTAGTTTTAGTATCAGGTTAATACTGATCTCATAAAATGAGTTTGGAAATGTTCTCTCCTTTTCTTAGAAGAGTCTGAGAAGGATTGGAATTGATTGTTTAAATGTTTGGTAGAATTCACCTCCATCACTTTACTTTTCATTTATATGTCAGTACATTTAAAGTACCATTCCTGTAGACAGCATGTAGTTGGCTTGTTTGATCCACTGTAACTTTGATCCACTATGTCTTTGTGTTGGTGCTTTGAGCATTGATATTTAAATTGATAAGTTCTATAGTTGAATTAATATCTACTATATTTTGTTACTGCTTTAATTGCTCTTGTTTTTGTTCCAG
Source organism: Puma concolor (assembly GCF_028749965.1). Lineage (NCBI taxonomy): Eukaryota > Metazoa > Chordata > Mammalia > Carnivora > Felidae > Puma > Puma concolor. Next base: position 62,143,639 of record NC_141674.1, on the reverse strand, counting down.
TTTTAACCTTCTACTCTTTTCTGTCTGTGGTTTAATTGAGCATTGTATATGATTTCATTTTCTATCTTATCTCAGTATATTTCTTTCCTTTTTTTTATTAGCTGCCCTTATTATTGTGTTAACTTAAATCCACTCTCAAATCACATATACTACTTTACATGTAGTTTAAATATTTTTTAATAACAGGATATCTCTAATTCTTCCATTTTGTTCCTTGTATCATTGCTGCCATTCATTTTATTTATACATATCCATACATAAATATACATATATACATAGATAATCTAATATAGTTTGCCATTAGTATTTGACCAAACTGTTATCTATCAACTAAAAATAGGAAAAATAAAAGCTTTTTATTTTATCTTCACTTGTTTCTTCCCCACTGCTTTTCCTTTCTTTAAGTAGATCTGAGTTCCTGAACTATATTATTTTCTTTCTAACAAACTGCTTTTAACATTTCTTGCAAAGCAGATATATTGGCAACCTATTCCCTCAATTTTTGTTTGTTTAAGAGTCTTTATTTCTTATCCACTTTTAAAGGATAATTTCACAGGGCATAGCTTTTTATATTAGTGAGTTATTTTCTCTTAATAGTAAATACTTCACTCTATCTTCTCCTTGCTTGCATGGTTTCTTAGGAGATGTTGGATATACTTCTGAATTTTGCTGCTGTATGGGTAAAGTGTCCCCCTCACCCCCAGTGTTTTTTTTTTTTTTTTTTTTTTGCCTTAATCCTGTTTGGTGTTTTCTGAGCTTCTTGGATCATTGGGTTGGTATCTGACATTAATTTGCAGAAGTTCTCACATATTTACTATTTCATATTTTTCTTCTTTTCCTATATCACTTTCTTCTCATTCAGGTATTTCCATTATGTATATGTTGTACTTTTTGTAGTTATCCTACAGTTCTGGAATATTTTATTCAGCTTTTTTCAGTGATTCTTTTTTTTTTCTCTTTGCTTTTTGGTTTTGGAAATTTCTATTGACATATACCCAAACAAAGAGATTCTTTCCTTAGGCATGTCCATCCAGCCTACTAAAGAGATAGCCTATCAAAGATAATAATCATTTCTGTTACAGTGGTTTTGATCTCTAACACTTCTTTTTGATTCTTTTCAAAGATTTTTATCTCTCTTTATACTGTCTTTTCTTGTTTGTTGTCTATTTTTTTTTTCCCTTTATAGTCTTTAGCATATTAATCATAATTGTTTTAAATTCTCTGTCTGGTAATTCCAACATCCCTGCAGTATGTGAATCTGGTTCTAATGCTTGCTGTATGTTGTCTTTTAGTATGCTCTGTAATTTTTTTATTGAAAGCCAGGCATCATGTACTGGTAAAAAGAATTCCAGTAAAATAGCGTGTGGTGTGGTGTTAAGGTGTGGATAAGTCTCAGTCTTTAAGTGAGGTTGTGCTCCCTAGTCTGTGAATTTCACAAGTACTCCTCAGCCTTCCTAATCTTAGGTGGGACAAGATGGCTAGAGTGGGCTGTAATTGTGTACTTCCTTTCTCCCAAATGGAAAGCTTGATGGAGATGTAGTTGGATATTTCCCTGCTTCCAGATCAGTTAGGCTCTGGTAAAACCTCAGTTTATTGTGTGTTAAATATTTTCTCTTTAGGGTAGCCCTTGTTAAGAAGAACAGGGTGATCATGTGTATTTCAAAATTATTCTTTTTCTGTCTCCTCTCAGAGGCACAAGCAGATTTTTCTCCAATATTCGATCTGAGGACCTGGTAGAGCTCCTGGATATTAATCTCACAGAAGTATGAGGGCTGGAGTTTCTAAATATGAGTTGTCAACACTAAGCCCCTAATAACTTGTCAGTCACAGTCCTACCCAGGCACTGGTTCCTGCAGAGGTTTCTTTTGGTGAATTTTTGCTCCAGTAACTTCTGAATCTTTGTATCCACCTGCCTATCTCTGAATTTTGATTCAGTGGTTTTTCATGTAACCTCACTTTTCTGGTGAATCTAAGAAGAGTTGTTGACTTTTCATTTTGTTCATCTTTTTATTTGTTAGAATGGTATGACATCTTCTAAGCTCCTTATATCCTGGACCAGAAACCAAAAGTGTCCTAATTTACTTTTTGAAGATTACATTCTATTTTGAGTTGTTAATTGAGCCAGATTTATTTTAGTAACACTTATTTATAGTGTTTGTTACATGCCAAACACTATTCTAAAACCTTTATGCCAAGTCATTTTGTCTTCATAGTAATTCTATCCATTAAGTGGTATTGGAGTTCTCATTGTATGGATGAGGAAACTGAGGCACATAGCTTGGATGTATAACAAACTGAGGGTACATAACTTGCCTGAGATCACGAAGCTCAGAACAACTTATATTTGTTTCTTCTTTCTCTACTTCATAAGATAAAAAATAAGTTCAAAAAGCAAAAAAACTTCCTTTAACCAAAAGAATGTAGTTAAGGAAAACCTGTGTCAGTTGGGCCTTCAGAAGGTCTGATAGATTCTGCCTCTATACTTTTTTGGCCCATGTAGAGAGTCTTGCTATTCTACTATGGGGACACACACAAATAGACATGTGAGAGAATGACACAGGGAAGGCTTGTGTAGATGGAGAGAGGTCCTAGGACAGTGTGGTGAGAGAGACCCATACATCCCAGCATCCCAGCTGACTCTTCCCTCCAGGGTCCTTGCCAATGTGTCAGATCTGCATATTAGCCATCTTGTAAGTGCAGTACAGATGAACACCAAGACTGAATCTCTAGTTAACATCACTTGGAAAAGAACTGCCTACTTGAATCAAGTCAACCCACAAAATCCTGAGAGATAATAAACAGTAGTTGTTTTGAGCCAGTAGATTTTGGGGTATTCTGTTATGCAGCATAAATAAATGAAAAATGTATTCTTTTTTGCAGGCATTTGGATATTGGTTGTGGAAATTTGAAGGGAAGGATTTCAAGGAATTAACAATAGATCTCAATCTATATGAAAGATACTTTGTCATTTGTACTTAGAAGTCTTTTTTTTCTAGGGGTGCCTACGTGGCTCAGTTGGCTAAGTGTCCAACTCTTGATTTCAGGTGAGATTATGATCTCAGGTCATGGGATCAAGCTCTACGCTGACAGCACAGAGCCTGCTTGAGATTCTCTCTCTTCCTGTCTCTGCTTGTGTGCACGTGCATGCTCTCTCTCAAAATAAATAAACTTCGGGCTCTGGGCTGATGGCTCAGAGCCTGGAGCCTGTTTTTGATTCTGTGTCTCCCTCTCTCTCTGCCCCTCGCCCGTTCATGCTCTGTCTCTCTCTGTCCCAAAAATAAATAAACGTTGAAAAAAAAAATTAAAAAAAAAAAAAAAAAAAGGGGCGCCTGGGTGGCGCAGTCGGTTAAGCGTCCGACTTCAGCCAGGTCGCGATCTCGCGGTCCGTGAGTTCGAGCCCCGCATCGGGCTCTGGGCTGATGGCTCAGAGCCTGGAGCCTGTTTCTGATTCTGTGTCTCCCTCTCTCTCTGCCCCTCGCCCGTTCATGCTCTGTCTCTCTCTGTCCCAAAAATAAATAAACGTTGAAAAAAAAAATTAAAAAAAAAAAAAATAAACTTAAAAAAGAAGTCTTTCTCCAGATTTAGTGAGATATAATTGATATATAATTTTGTATAAGTTTAATGGGTACCATATGATGATTTGATACACACAAATATTGCAAAATCATAATCACAATAAGCTTAGTTAACACATCTATCTATCTTATATAGTTATTTATTTATTTATTTTGTGATGAGAACATTTGGGATATACTGTTAGTAACTTTTAAGTATACAATGTAATATTGTTAACTGTAGTTACCATGCTATGTGTTATATTGCTAGAACTTGTTTATCTTAGATCTGGAAGTTTGTAACCTTTAACCAACATTGCCCCATTTCCTGTACCCCATTTTGCTCACACCTGGCACCCCCCAATTTACTCTCTGTTTAAATGAGTTTAACTTTTTTAGATTTCACATTGAGATCATAGAGAATTTGTCTTTCTCTGTCTGACTTATTTCACTTACTATCAGCCCTTCAAAATCCATCTATGTTGTATAAAATTGCAGAATTTCCTTCTTTCTCATGGCTGAACAATGTTCTATTGTGTATGTGTGTATACATTATGTAAAATATATCTATATCTATATATCACATTTTTTTAATTGTTCATCAGTCAGTGTGCAGTTAGCTTGTTTCTGTATCTTGGCTGTTGTAAATAATGAACTTGGGAGTTGCAGATATCTCTGAAATATAGTTATTTCATTTCCTTCATATATATACTAGAATATATATTTTATATATATAATTGTTAGATCATATGGTAGTTCCATTTTAAATTTTTTGAGGAATCTCCATACCATTTTCCATAGTGGCTGTATCAGTTCACATTCTCACCAACAGGGTACAAGGGTTTGTTCCCTCATCTCATTATGGTTTTGATTTGCATTTTCCTGACAATTAGTGATGTTGAGCACCTTCTCATATATATGTTGGCCATTTATATGTCTTTTTGGGGGAAGAAAATGTTCAAGTCCTCGGCCTATTTTAAAATTAGATGATGATGATGATGATGATGATGATGATGATGATGAGGTGGAGGAGGAGGAGGAGGAGGAGGAGGAGGAGGAGGAAGAGGGGGTTGCTACTGATATGTATGAGTACTTTTTATATTTTGGTATTTATCCCTTATTAGATGTTTGCAAATACTTTCTCCCATTCCATAATTTGCATCTTCATTTTGTTTATTGTTTGTTTTCTGTGTAGAAGTGTTTCAGTGTGATATAGTCCTTCTTGTTGATTTTTGCTTTTGTTGCCTGTGTTTTTGGTGTCATATCCAAAAATCGTTGCTAAGACCAATGTTACAAAGCTTTTCCCCTGTTTTCTTCTAGGAGTTTGATGGTCCCCAGTCTTACATTTAAGTCTTTTGACTTAATTTTTGACTTACTTTTGAGTATTTTTAGTTTTTTTTAATGTTTATTTATTATTGCGAGACAGAGAGAGACAGAGCATGAGCATGGAAGGGACGGAGAGAGAAGGACACAGAATCTGAAGCAGACTCCAGGCTCTGAGCTGTCAGCACAGAGCCTGACACAGGGCTCGAACCCACGAACCACTAGATCGTGACCTGAGCCTAAGTGAGATGCTCAACCAACTGAGCTACCCAGAAGCCCCAAATTTTGAGGTATTTTTAATAAGTGGTGTAAGAGTCAGATTTTATTCTTTTTCCAGTGAATAGACAGTGTTCTCAGCACCATTTATTGAAATTACTGTCCTCTCTTTTAGTATTCTTTGTTCTCTTGTCAAATATTAGTTGACATATATGTATATGTTTATTTCTGGGCTCTCAATTGTTGTAATTTGGTCTGTGCGCCTATTGTTTTTTTTTTTTTTGTTTGTTTGTTTGTTTGTTTGCCAGTACTGTGCTGTTTTGATTACTGTGAATCTGTAATATGTTTTTATGTCAGGAAGTATGAGTCCTTCAGCTTCATTTTATTTTTCAAAATTGTTTTGCCTACTTGAGATTTTTGGGTTATTGTTGTTATTGTCCCATATGAATTTCAGCATTATTTTTCCTACTTTTGTGAAGAATGCTATTTGAATTTTATTAAAAATTGTATTGAATCTGTAGTTGACTTAGGATAGAATGGACATTTTAAGAATATTAACTGTTCCTGAGCACAGGATTATTCGTTTGTATCTTTAATTTCCTTCATTAATGTCTTAGAGATTTCAGTGTACAGATCTTTCACTTCCTTGGTTACATTTATTCCTAAGTATTTTATTCTTTTTGATGCTATTATAAGAGGATTGTTTTTTTCCTTTTTAAGATACCTCATTGTTAGTATATATAAAATGCAAATGACTTTTGCATGGTTATTGTGTGTCCCCATCTTTACTGAATTCATTTGTACGTTCTAACAGTTTTCATGGAGTCTTGAGGATTTTCTTTTTTTTTTTTTTTTAATTTTTTTTAACGTTTATTTTTATTTTTGAGACAGGGAGAGACAGCATGAATGGGGGAGGGTCAGAGAGAGAGGGAGACACAGAATGTGAAGCAGGCTCCAGGCTCTAGGCTCTGAGCTGTCAGCGCAGAGCCTGATGCGGGGCTCGAACTCACGGACCGCGAGATCATGACCTGAGCCGAAGTCGGGTGCTTAACCGACTGAGCCACCCAGGCGCCCCTTGAGGATTTTCTATATATAAGATCATGTTATCTGTAAACAGAAAATTTACTTCTTCTTTTCTGATTTGGATTCCTTTTGTTTCTTTTTCTTAGCTGATCACCCTAGGTAGGATTTCTGGCCAATTTATTTATTTATACCTGATTCAGTTTTTGTTCCCATGCTAAACTGTGAAAAATATATAGCTAACCACAAAAAAAAAAAAATGTCCTGACATCAGGGTACATGTAATATAATTGGAAAGGCAACAATTAAATTATATAACATAAAAATACATAATTTCTAAATTGGGGATGTAGGCATGGTACAGGAATGTAATGACTAAGAGTTATCTAGACACTGAAGTTTCGCATATTTCATTAACCATGTTTAATTTTATTGTTTTCATGGGTTTGTGTTTAAACATAAAATAATTAGACAATGTAGGTTTTTTAAAAATTATGAGGCCATGAAATTTTAGAGTTCCCTAGTTACCTTACTATTTAATTATTACAGATGGTTTTTTATCTGTCTGTAATTGGCATCTTTTTAATTAAATCTAGGAAGTGTTTGTCCAAAATGAGTAAAAAGGCATTCAATTAAGTACTATCATGAAGATTATCTCAAATTTGGATTTGTGTGACCTAATAATTCTTTTCCTCAAACTATATGTCTTATCTGCAAGAAAAAGTTTTTCAGTGAGGCAATAATACCAATCACACTAACTCCCTCAATGGGTATTATTAAAAAGTTATTTTGAACATATTTAGGCATTTTGAGGAAAGGGACTATGTTATCTTACGTATCAGTATCAGTTACCTTCACAAAATGGTATCAGTGAACTCACAGTTAGTAGCAATGTTAGTCAACTAACAGCTAAAGTTAGAATGCTTAACTAATTACAGAAGTTTTCATTTAGTTAGGTTATCTAGTGTGTCTGAGATCAATAAAGGAAATAGAAAACATTCTACCTTTGAATAATACCAGTGGTAGATTATTGACATCACATCTAAGTGACATATGGATAGCATTAATACAGAAAAGTTTAACATAAAAATCTTTCATTGCCTGTGATAAGTTTGTAGACATTAACTATACTTAGTTAATAATGCTATTTAGAATCCCTAAAAATAAATGCTAGGCAGATGATATCTTCTACAAAGAAGTAAAGAAATATCAAACTATTAGAGATGAATAAGCAGAGAAATGAATGCTTGAAATAATAGTTTATCTGTGCATCTATTATATATATATTTATATATATACATACACACACACGCGCACACACACACACACACACATGTACCAATGCTGTGACTAAAGATATAAAGTCAACTTCAGCTTTATATGAAGAAATGGGATCTCTGCTGTTCCATGTTGATGTGTTTTGTTTGTCTAGAGATTGTTATAAGTTATGATCTAAAAAAGTTTAACTTTAGTTAATATTTCATTAAGATTGGATCATTAATTGTAGCACATACATAACACGAATGCAAGGTATTGATAGGGGGAACTGAAGGTGCAGGGAGTTATGGGGGTATATATGGGATCTCTGTGTACTTTAAGTTTTTCTGTAAACCTAAAACAGCTCCAAAAAATAAAGGCTATTAATAATTTTAAAAAATCACTTGGTTACACAAGTAGAAAGGAAAAAAAAATTCACTTGGTATATGACTCTCACTTTGCAGATTTCTTCCAGAATTGTTATTGACTCAAAAATTGGATTCTATAAGTGAAACTTTTGAGCACCCCATTGTCTTAAAACATCCTGATTTATGCCTGATATATGGTTTCTCATAAACCCTTGTTATAAACTGGAGTTTGCCTGTATTAGGCCAGAATGGAAAAAATAGGTTTTTTTGAAAGGAGAGCCTGAGGAAAGACTTGAGGTCTTTTCTAAATAGGGAGTCCAAATGATGGAATACATTTTGTATATTGCCTTTCATTTCAGGACCTATAGAGCTTGGTAAGTTTATAAAGATTCGTTCTTATCTGTTTATTTTGTATCAGGGTCTTTATTCTTTCTCAATGTGTCCATGACTTACCCAGGAACGTGCTCAATTACAGATTCCTTGACCCTCAGCCCAGAGACTGATAACATAGATATGATATGGGGCCTAGGAATCTGCATTTTGTTTAATTTCTTAGATGGTACTTAGAATTTAATTATAGTTGTAGGCCTTGGTCAGCATATAAAAAGGAACTAATCTCTTGAATGAGTGCAAGGGTTTATCTAGATTTTCACATTTATTTTCATTTGGATTATGCCTACCTAGTTTACCTTCACATGGTAGAAAGATTCTTCCAATAGGGAAGGTGGTTAATCTGACTAAATGCTCTCAGGCCACTTGAGCTCAGTTATTCTCTTTTAAACTATCACTGGGTAACTGTGTTTTGTAAAAGCTTAAATTACCCAGAGTAAGGGAAATTTCAAATATATAAGAAATACTATGTAAAATTACTTTAAAAAGCTTTGATACAGGAATTTTAGATAAATTAGTCTTATTTTAAAACTAATAGAATTCCAGATTTTAACTGCCTAGTTGAATTGAACATAGAAATAAGTAATGTGATTGTAAATTGTTTCTTTAAGAAATTTATAACAGAAATTTGTAACACCCATTTTGTGCACCCTCCTCCTGCCTGTCAACCATAAGTTCTCTATATTTGTAGGTCTGATTCTTCTTTTTGTTTCTTTATTGTTTTTTTTAATGTTTTTGGATTCCACTTACAAGTTAGATTTTTTAATTTTAACTTTTCTACCCGTTTTGTTCTATCTATTAGCAAATATTTTTTGTTTTAAATTTATTTTTGGAAGTTGAAAAAACTTTTCTAAGCAATTTCTCATTTTGCCTAGATGTTTCATGGAACAATCACAAAAGAACTAACCAGTCATGAAGAATGGAGTCACTATAATGACAACATGATAGAAGATCAGAAGGATTTTGTTTTTGTGAAGTTCAGTGGCCTTCATTTAAAATCTATGGAAAATTTGCAATCCTGTATCTCTCTGAGAGTATGCATCTTCTCAAACAATTTTATCACAGATATTCATCCACTTCAAAGTTGTATAAGATTAGTCAAACTTGATCTCCATGGAAATCAGGTAAGCAATAGCATTTTAGATATTTGTGTATAAATGAAATTGATGTTTAAAAACACGTATGTTACCTATCTACAGTATTTCAGTCTTTTACGTAAAATGTAAATAAAAATTTAAAACTAAATAAAATATATAAAAATACAAATTTAAGGGGCATCTGGCTGACTCAGTCCGTAGACCATGCAACTCTTGATCTTGGTGTCATGAGTTTGAGCTTCACATTGGTGTAGAGACTACTTTTAAAAAAATTTAAATTTAAGCAAAATTTTTGAATTAGAAATATGTAAATACTTTGTGATTTGGTATATTTTACTTCTTAATAGCCTGCATTAAAAATTATTTGGACTTATGGGGCGCCTGGGTGGCGCAGTCGGTTAAGCATCCGACTTCAGCCAGGTCACGATCTCGCGGTCCGTGAGTTCGAGCCCCACGTCGGGCTCTGGGCTGATGGCTCAGAGCCTGGAGCCTGTTTCCGATTCTGTGTCTCCCTCTCTCTCTGCCCCTCCTCCGTTCATGCTCTGTTTCTCTCTGTCCCCCAAAAATAAATAAAACATTGGAAAAAAAATTATTTGGACTTTTAAATTTTTTTAATGACATAATTGACATATAACATATTAAGTTCAGGCATACAACATAATGACTTGAGATATATATATATCACTTAGGCTGCTTCCCTGTCTTGACTATTGTAAATAATGCTGCAATGAATATTGAGGGTATATATATCTTTTTGAGGTAGTATTTTCCTAGTCTTCAGATAAATATTGAGAAGTGGAATTGTTGGATCATATGGCAGTTTTATTTTTAGTTTTTTTAAGAAACCTCCATACTGTTTTCCACAGTGGTTGTACCAATTTACATTCCTGTAACAGTGCATAAGGGTTTCCTTTTTTCCACATCCTTGCCAGCACTTGTTATTTTTTGTCATTTGGATAAAAGGCATCCTAACAGCTATGAAGTGGTATCTCCTTGTGGTTTTGATTTGTGTTTCCCTGATGATTAGAGACAGTGAGCATCCCTTTATGTACCATGTTGGCCATCTATCTGGATGTCTTCTTTAGAAAATAAGTATTCAGATTCACGGTCCATTTTTTAAAAAAAAAATTTTTTTTTCCAACGTTTATTTATTTTTGGGACAGAGAGAGACAGAGCATGAACGGGGGAGGGGCAGAGAGAGAGGGAGACACAGAATCGGAAACAGGCTCCAGGCTCTGAGCCATCAGCCCAGAGCCTGACGTGGGGCTCGAACTCACAGACGGCGAGATCGCGACCTGGCTGAAGTCGGACGCTTAACCGACTGTGCCACCCAGGCGCCCCACACGGTCCATTTTTTAATTGGATTTTATTTTTTCTATAGAGTTGTATGAGTTCTTTATATATTTTGGATATTATTCCCTTATTACACATACAATTTGCAAATACTTTCTTCCATTTACTGGCTTGCCTTTTCATTTTATTGATGGTTTTCTTTGCAGTACAGAAGCTTCTTAGTTTGATATATTTTTACTTGATATATTTTTGCCTTTGTGCCCTTTGCTTTTGGTGTCAAATCCAAAAATCATTACCAAGACTATTGTGAAGAAGTTTACTGCCTGTGTTTTGTTTTCAGATTTTTATAGTTTCAGGTCTTAGGTTAAGCCCTTAATCCATTTTGAGCTAATTTTTGTATATAGTGTAAGATAGTAGTCTGGTTTCTTTTTTTTTTTTTTTTTTTTTTTCTGTTTTGTTTTGTTTTGTTTTGTTTTGTTTTGTTGCCTGTTGCTATCTGGTTTTCCCAACACCACTTATTGAAGAGACTGCCCTTGTGTTCGCTTCAGCAGTACATAGTCTAAAATTAGAATGATATAGAGAAGATTACAGGCCCTTGTGTATGGCCTCTTGAAGAGACTGCCCTTTCTCCACTGTGTATTCCTGACACCATCATAAATCAATTGATCATCTATGCATGGGTTTATTTCTGGTTTTTCTATTCTGTTACATTGATCTGTGTGTTTTTATGCCAATACTATACTGTTTTGATCACTATAGGTTCATAATATAGTTTAAAATCAGGGAGCAGGATGCATCCTGCTTTATTCTCTTTCAGGATTGCTTTGACTATTCAGGGTCTTCTGTGTTTCCATACACATTTTGGGAGTCTTTTTCTATTTCTGTGAAAAATGCCTTTGAAATTTAGAAGGGATTACACTGAATATGTAGATTACATTGGGCAATATTATTTTAACAACATTATTCTCTCAGTCCATGAGCATGGAATATCTTTCCATTTATTTTTCTCTTATTCAATTTATTTCATACATTTGTCATTGTTTTCAGTGTCCAGATCTTTCACCTCCTTGTTTAAACTCATTCAGGCATTTTATTCTTTTTGATGCGGTTGTAAATGGGATTGTTTTCTTAATTCCTCTTTCTGATAGCTTATTATTAGTATATAGAAATGCAACAGATGTTTGTATACTGAATTTGTATCCTACAACTTTACTGAATTCATTTATCAGTTGTAAGAATTTTTTGGTGGAGTCTTAGGGTTTTCTGTATATAATATGTTGTCTGCAAATGGTGACAGTTTTGTTTCTTCCTTTTTGGTTTTGCATGCCATTTGTTTCTTTTTCTTGCCCAATTATTCTAGCTGGGACTTCTAATACTGTGTTGAATAAAAGTGGCAAGAGTGGGCATCCTTGTCTTGTTCCTGATCTTAGAGGAAAAGCTTTCAGTTTTCACCATTGCATATGATGTTAGCTGTAGCTTGTCATATATGGCTTTTATGATATTGAGGTATATTCTCTGTATCTACTTTGCTGAGAGTTTTTATTATGAATTAATGTTGAATTTTGTCAAATGCCTTTTCTCTATTGAGATGATCATATGATTTTTATCCTTTATTTTGTTAATGGGGTATATCACACTAATTCTTTACATCAGTAAAGTACTTTAGAAAAGTTTAGAATTGGCCTACTACAAAGAAATTTTTACTGAACAAAGTATATATGTCCATTCTTTTAATTATACTAATAATGATAACCTAGTCCAGAGGAACAATGTATTATGTTTTTACTCCAGTCACCACTGGAAAACTAGAGATTCGTTTTTGGCTTATTAATGAGAAATTTGCCATTTTGAAAAATACTGAGTTTTAGAAGATGTTTAATATTTTTCCGTTTTCCATGCAATTTATAGAAAATTAACATTTGTATTTAAGATGTTATTATTGATAATATTTCAGATAAAGAGTCTACCAGATACCAAATTTTGGAGTGGACTGAAGAAACTAAAACTCCTCTATCTTCATGACAATGGGTTTGCAAAGTTAAAGAATATATGTATGTTATCTGCCTGTCCAAGTCTAATTGCCCTCACTATGTTTGATTGTCCAGTGAGCCTTAAAAAAGGATATAGACATGTTCTTGTCAACAGTATATGGCCTCTCAAAGCACTGGATCATCATGTGATTTCTGATGAAGAAATAATTCAGAACTGGCATCTTCCTGAAAGATTTAGAGCATATAACCACCGACTTTTCTTTAATTTCTGCCCTGCTTTGAAAAAGGTAATTGAAGGGCTCCTGGGTGGCACAGTCATTTAAGCATCTGACTTCAGCTCAGGTGATGATCTCACACTTCGTGAGTTCAAGCCCCGCGTCGAGCTCTGTGCTGACAGTTCAGAGCCTAGAATCTGCTTCAAAGATTCTGCGTCTCCCTTTCTTTCTGCCCCTCCCCCACTCACACTCTGTCTCTCTCTCAAAAATAAATAAAAACACTTAAAAAATATTTTTTTAAAAAGGTAATTGGATTCATTAGAGTTTCATTTTGAATAAATTTGTGGAAGTAAAATTTTAGCTTCTAGACTCTATACCTAAATCATATAAACTAATAAATACTGTATCATTTATCTAAAATGTGATAAACTAGTTAGTACATTAGTAATGTCTTATATCTGAGGATTTGTAGAAGCTTGTATGCCTACTGCATAAAAATTGCTGAGCATAAAAATATCAAATTATAGGGGCGCCTGGGTGGCGCAGTCGGTTAGGCGTCCGACTTCAGCCAGGTCACGATCTCGCGGTCCGTGAGTTCAAGCCCCGCGTCGGGCTCTGGGCTGATGGCTCAGAGCCTGGAGCCTGTTTCCGATTCTGTGTCTCCCTCTCTCTCTGCCCCTCCCCCGTTCATGCTCTGTCTCTCTCTGTCCCAAAAATAAATAAACGTTGAAAAAAAAAAATTAAAAAAAAAAAAATCAAATTATAGAGAAATATTTTTGGTCCCTGTTATGTTTTAATAGCTCTAAGGACATATAGCCTATATACTATAAAATTCCCTTTTTATATGTATGATTTAATTATTTTGGTAAATTGATAGTGCTGTATAGCCATCTCCACAATCCACTGTTAGAAATTTCCACCACTCCAAAAGTTTCCCTCTTTCTCATTCACAGTTAATCTCAACTTCCTCCTGCAGTCTTAGGTACTGTTGATCTGGCTTCTGTTTCTTTAAATTTGCTTCTCTAAACATTTTATGTGAATCAAACTATACAATATGTAGTCGTATGCATCTGCCTTCGTTCACTTAGTGTGATGTGGTGGAGGCTCATTTATGTTGTAGCATATATGCATAGTTTGTTCCTTTTGATTGCTGAGTGATTTTCCATTATATGAATACACTACATTTTTTTTTTTGTCCATTCACCAGTTGATAGACATTTAGATTATTTTCAGTTTTTGCTATTATGAATGATGCTGCTATGAACACCTACTTACATGTCTTTGTGTAGACGTATGTTTTCATTTTTCTTGGGGAGATTCTTAGCAGTGCAGTTACTGGTAGGTATGGTAAGTGTATGCATAATTTGGTAAGAAACTAAATTGCTTTCTAAAAAGTAGAAACCACAAAAAAATAAAATAAAAAATAAAAAGTAGAAACCACAAACGTGGGAGGGTTCTAGTTTCTTTATGTACTTGCAAACACTTAGTGTTTTTTTGTTTTACGCTATAGACATTCTAGTAGCTATAAAGTGGTATATTTATTTTTGGTTTTAATTTGTTTCCCTTATGAGTCGTGATGACAAACATTTTTCTCTGCTTATTTTCTATGCATATACTTTCTTTCATCAAATGTCTATACCAATTTTTTCCTCATCTTGCAAGTGAGTTGTTTGTCTTATTATTGAGTTGTAAGCGTAGATATATGGGTATAAGTCCTTTATTAGATATATGTATTGCAAAGATTTTTCTCTCAGCGAATTTTCCATCTTGTTAATGGTCTCTTTTGGAGCAGAAAATTTTTGAGTTTTAAGCCATCCAGGTTATGATTTTTTTCTTTTAAGGATCATGCTTTTGATGTTGTGTCTAAGAAGTCTCTCTATGGTCACTAAATTTTTCTATGTTTTCTCCTAGAAGTTTAATAATTTTAGCTCTGAAATCGAGACCTATGTTTCATTTTCAGTGAATTTTTATGCATGGTATGAAGTAAGGGTCCAAGTTCATTTTTTTTGCGTGTAGATATTCAATTATACCAGCCCCATATGTTGACAAGATTATTCTTTCCCTGGTGAATTGTTTGTGATATCTTTGTCAGAAATCAGTTAGCCATTAAAAGGTAAGGGTTAATTTCTGGACTCTGAATGATTATATTCCAATGGTCTGTGTATCTATCCTTAGGCCAGTATCACACATTCTTGATTATTGTAGCTTTGTAGTTAAGTTTTGAAATAGGGAAGTGTGAGTCCTCCAACTTTACTCTTCTTTTTCAATATTGCTTTGGCTATTCAGGGTCCCTTGCATTTACAAATGAATTTTAGGATCAGGTTGTCAATTTCTGCAATGATTCCTGCTGGAATAGTGGTAAAAATTTCATTGAATTTATAAATCAATTTGTGGAGATTGCCATCTTTACAATAGTGAGTATTCTCATTCTTGAATGTGAACTCTCAATTCATTTAGATCTTCTTCCATTCTCTAATTATTGTTTATTAAAAAAATTATTTCTGTGTATTTTATTTATTTTGGCAATATTGTGAATGGAGTTCTTAAATTCATTTTTGGATTATTTGTTACTAATATATAGAAATACATTGATATTTTAATTTAATCTTATATTCTGCCACCTTGCTATTCTCATTTCTTAATTCTAGAAGCTTTTTGTTGATTCAAAAAATTTTTTTTAATGAAAATGAATCTCTAATTTTCAGGTTTCCATATTTGAATGATTCCTTTGGGAAGTAGTTTCCTCTCCCCCCCCCCCCCATGCTTTAAAGGACAATTTGGAATATTAATGGAAGTGGATAAAACTATTAAATTCTTAAACAATTAATTTGGTGACCCGCACTAAATCATCATTATATCTTGATTTTTAAAATGCTGAAACAAGTGATTAGGAAATGATATCTAGTTGGAGATTACAAAATACTTAAATTGGTGAATAAAAATATTTAAAAAACATGCTTCGTGACATGAATATTAGAACAAATAAATCAGGTAAGAATTCAGAAAAAGGGGTGAGCTCTGCAGGTGTTAGAAAGCTCAAGTACCGAGATACAGGAAATAAAAAAGTATGTTGCAGAATAGTATTTGTAAAATGTTGTAAGTATTTCTAAATCTACATATATATGTATTGACAATTGAAGAACAGAAAATCATTTGAAGTGATCACATTTGGAAGGATATATGAACAATGAACAGTGATTATGCATGAGATTAGGAAGTTAGAAAACTTTGTAACTGCATAAATTCTTTATAAACATTTATGAGTATATTAATGATTTTGTAATAACAGTTAAAAATTTTAGAGAAATAAAAAGTGCTGCAGTGTTTAATTATGGTTGTTTTAACCTGGTCCTAAAAGAAGAATTTCATTTATATATTCTAGTTAGATGGTATGGTATAATCAAAGGTGGGAACATACTTGTCTTTTTTAAGGACAATCAAAATGACTGATGTTCATTTAAGCAATTAATAGGAAGTTAGTGGGGGTATGAAAAGAAGATTGGAGGAATACTAAGGAGTTTAGACTTCTTAATGAATGCAGTGAAGATCTATTGAAGTTATTTGAGGAGAAAATTAGAGTGGTTCTATCATAGTTGGTGCTCTATGAATAAATGTTATTGACAAATTTTTTTAAAGGAGATTAATCCAGTATTTTGCTAGCAGATTAAGGGGGGTTAGGAGACAGATGAGGGCAGAGAAACTATTATAGGCCAGAAATGATGTGATTAGGGTTGATTCAAGTGAACAGTAGTGGCAAAGAAAATAGAAGACATTGTAAAGAAGAGGACAGACACTCAGTAAAAGTCATTGTTATAGACACTTTATATATTTTATTCCTTCACTCCTTTACCAAATATGTATTGATTGCCTAATATGTGAGAGAGATTATTCTGGACTGGGTGGTAAATAATAATGACAGATGTTCTGCTTTCATAAAGTTCAGTGGGAAGGCCCAGGAAATAAACATGTAGGCTAAAAAACAAAAACAAAAACAAACCCAGCATAGAATGCTAGATATTGTTAATTTCTAAAGAAAATAGAGTAATATAGGACAAAAAGTATGGAGGCTTGGGCTAGATGGGGAAGGACTTCCTGAAAAATATTTGTTCTTCATCATATTCTTTGTTATGGGGAGATATTATTATTTCACAGAAGAAAATGAAATATAGTAAGGTTTAAGACTTTACCCAATACCAGACATCTAGTCAGTCATGAAGCTGGGATTTCAAATCTGTCTTGGTTCCATAGTCCTACAATCAACATTGTATCACAAAGTATAGACAGTGCAAAGATTTGACAGGGTTTTTTTTTTTTTTTTTTTTTTTTATATATGAAATTTATTGTCAAATTGGTTTCCATACAACACCCAGTGCTCATCCCAAAAGGTGCCCTCCTCAATACCCATCACCCACCCTCTCCTCCCTCCCACCCCCCATCAACCCTCAGTTTGCTCTCAGTTCTCAACAGTCTCTTATGCTTTGGCTCTCTCCCACTCTAACCTCTTTTTTTTTCCTTCCCCTCCCCCATGGGTTCCTGTCAAGTTTCTCAGGATCCACATAAGAGTGAAACCATATGGTATCTGTCTTTCTCTGTATGGCTTATTTCACTTAGCATCACACTCTCCAGTTCCATCCACGTTGCTACAAAAGGCCATATTTCATTTTTTCTCATTGCCACGTAGTATTCCATAGTGTATATAAACCACAATTTCTTTATCCATTCATCAGTTGATGGACATTTAGGCTCTTTCCATAATTTGGCTATTGTTGAGAGTGCTGCTATGAACATTGGGGTACAAGTGCCCCTATGCATCAGTGCTCCTGTGTCTCTTGGATAAATTCCTAGCAGTGCTATTGCTGGGTCATAGGGTAGGTCTATTTTTAATTTTCTGAGGAACCTCCACACTGCTTTCCAGAGCGGCTGCACCAATTTGCATTCCCACCAACAGTGCAAGAGGGTTCCCGTTTCTCCACATCCTCTCCAGCATCTATAGTCTCCTGATTTGTTCATTTTGGCCACTCTGACTGGCGTGAGGTGATACCTGAGTGTGGTTTTGATTTGTATTTCCCTGATAAGGAGCGACGCTGAACATCTTTTCATGTGCCTGTTGGCCATCCGGATGTCTTCTTTAGAGAAGTGTCTATTCATGTTTTCTGCCCATTTCTTCACTGGGTTATTTGCTTTTCGGGTGTGGAGTTTGGTGAGCTCTTTATAGATTTTGGATACTAGCCCTTTGTCCGATATGTCATTTGCAAATATCTTTTCCCATTCCGTCGGTTGCCTTTTGGTTTTGTTGGTTGTTTCTGACAGGGTTTTTTTTAACTGACCAAATATGGGCAGATAAGAATAAGAAGTGAGAAAATACTCTTTTGGTATTTTGAACTTGGGTAACTGAGACAAAAAGTAACAGTGTACAGAAATGGTGGCATTCAAAGAGTTTTGTTAGAAAGTTAAATTTGGTCATGTTTATTGAGGCAGGATATTGGTATGGAGATATTAACCAGGCATTGGAAATGAAGAACTGGAATTCAGAAATAGTGTTCCAGGTCTAAGATGTAAATTCAGTAGTCATTTGTTTGAGGGCATGACCGAAGCCAAGCTGTCACAGGAAAATAAAGGAATCAGTATGAAAACCGAAGGACAAAGCATTGGGGCAGTTTCCCTTTATGGTTAGAAAGAAGGGGGACCAATGAGGATAACAGAAAATTAATTCCAGGAGGTAGAAGGAAAAACAGAGATATGGCTTATTATCACTTGGGTGAAGAGAAAAGAATGATTTAAAAATGAAGGATGTTTGGGGTGCCTGGGTGGCTCAGTCGGTTGGGCATCTGACTTCAGCTCAGGTCATGATCTCGCAGTCGGTGAGTTCAAGCCCCTCGTCACGCTCTGTGCTGACAGCTCAAATCCTGGAGCCTGGTTCGGATTCTGTGTCTCCCTCTCTCTCTCCTGCTCATGCTCTGTCTCTCTCTGTCTCAAAAATAAATAAAAAACATTAAAAATTTTTTAAAAAAAAATTAAGGATGTTTTAAAAGGTCAAGGAACATTATGGATACAGAACTAGTTTGAAAACCTTTTGTTGAAGAGGTTGCATCTTTGGAATTTCCGTAACTTACGGGAATGGATATGGAATTGTAATGGGTTAATATGTAATTGCTAAGTATAGAAACTTTTCCAGGAAAATTTTGGACAGAGGGAAGATAATGCTTTACCTGCCAGAAATAGGACTAATGGGAGAGGTTTTTAAAAGTGAGATTATACTAACTTCCACATATTTTTAAGCTGAGGGAAATAAATTTTAATTAAAAAAAAGAGATTGAGGGGCACCTGGTTGGCACAGCTGGCTAAGCATCTGACTTCAGCTCAGGTCATGCTCTTGCAGTTCGTGGTTCGAGCCCCACATCAGGTCCTGTGTTGACAGCTCAGAGTCTGGAGCCTGCTTCAGATTCTGTGGCTCCCCGCCCCCCCGCCCTTCCCCCACTCATGTGCATGCGCTCTCTCAAAAATAAATAAGCATTAAAAAAAAGATTGAAAATATCAGAAATAGAATAATTGGAAACAAAAATAAAAACACTGTCTAGAAAACATGAATGGAAGGCATCACAAATGGAGTAAACCTGAAAGAGCTATGGATACACCAAATTATGGCAGAATTTTGTTGCAGAGATTTAAAGAAATATGTTTGAATGATAGTTTTTCAGTTTACTGATACATTTTTATTCATTATTTCTGCTATAAGCAATATTGTTTTTATTATTCTTTGATTATTGAAAGATATTATTTAATTTATAGCAATATAAAACACTTGAATGAATGACAATCTATGAGGGTATAAATTTATTTAGTAATGTTGGAAATATATATTTCAAAACATTTCTTTGCACTTACTGAGTGTAAAAACACTATTAAAATTGAAAATAAAGAATCTTATAAAGATCACATGATCTTTTTCAATAAGTGTTATTCTTTTATCAGGAGGGCATTAATGCAGAAACGAATTTATTAATTCTTTTTTAAAATTTTTTTAACGTTTATTCATTTTTGAGAGACAGAGAGAGACAGAGTATGAGCAGGGAAGGGGCAGAGAGAGAGGGAGACACAGAATCTGAAGCAGGCTCCAGATTCTGAGCAGTCAGCACAGAACCCCACGCGGGGCTCGAACTCACAAACCGTGAGATCATGACCTGAGCCGATGTCGGACGCTCAACCAACTGAGCCACCCAGGCGCCCTGAATTTATTAATTCTTAAACAAACTAGTAACGTGATTAAAACTTGTGTCTTATAAGACAATAAAACTAGAATGACCCTGTCTGTCCTTAATTTTGACATATAATGATTTGTAGAACTTTGTTTTTTGGGTTTACTTCGAAAATACTTACAATTTGAAAAAGGGAAAGCGTATGTTCTTCTTTACTATATGAAATGAAACTAGAAATTTGAAGTGTTAGTTATCTAAAAGCATATAATGAGGGGATTTATATTTTTTAATCATTATATATACATAAAACATTTTTAAGATGGGAGTGATCTGGGCAAGAAACCAATGCTGTCAATTCAGATTGTGTTTGTCTTTATGTGATAGAAACCTAACTAAAAAGGGATTTTTTTCTCATGTAACAAAAAGTTCAGATAGTTCTGTGTAGTTTCTCAAGGAAATTATGAAGGACCAAGGTTTATTCTAGCATCTTGCTCTGCTATTTAGTGAATGGATTCCCTCAAAGACCATGAGTTTCTTCTGTCAAGACTTAGGTCAAAAGGAAGGGATTGGTAGGAACTAAAGGAAGGGTAGGTAGCATATGTTAGCTAAGTCTGAAAATAATAGCTCCACCCGGTGTCCCACCTGAAAGCCTTCTACCATCAGAACTAGATCACATGGCTGCCTCTAACTAGAAGGAAATCTGGCTTGATGAGTATTTTTATCTAGGCACATTTATTTGTTAAACAAAACCAAGGTTCTATTAATAAGGAAGAAAGGAAGAAATTTTTGGAAGGCACTTAATACTTTTTGTTGCACAGTGAAAAATGCATTAAAAATGCAGTACAGAATAGTTCAAGGTAGAGATTTTTTTTGTTAGTTTCAAGTTTTTATTTAAATCTCAGTTAACATACAGTGTAATATTACTTTCAGGTATAGAATTTAGTGATTCATCATTTAACATACAACACCCAGTGCTCATCAGAACCAGTGCATTGTAAGAAGTTGCTTCAGCCAATGTCAAAGAGGTTACTGCCTGTGTTCTATTCTAGGATTTTGATGGTTTAAGGTCTCATGTTTAGGTCTTTATACATTTTGAATTTATTTTTGTGTATGGTATGAGAAAGTTGTCCAGTTTCATCCTGCATTTTGCTGTCCAGTTTCCTCAACACCATTTGTTGAAAAGACTGTCTTTTTTCCATTAGATACTCTTTCCTGCTTTGTCAAAGATTAGTTGGCCATATAGTTGTGGGTCCATTTCCAGGTTTTCTGTTATGTTCCATTGATCTGTGTGTCTGTTTTTCTGCCAGTACCATACTGTCTTAATCACTACAGGTTGGTAATATAATTTGATGTCTAAAATTGTGATGCTTCCAGCTTTGTTTTTCCTTTTCAGGATTGCTTGGCTATTCAGGATCTTCTGTGGTTCCATACAAATGTTAGGATTGTTTCTTCTAGCTCTGTGAAAAATATTGGTGGTATTTTGACAGAGATTGCATTAAATGTATAGATTGCTTTGGGTAGTATAGCATTTTCATAATATTCTTCCAATCCATGAGCATGGGATGTTTTTCCATTTCTTTGTGTTGTCTTCAATTTCTTTCATCAGTGGTATATAGTTTTCAGAGTACAGATCTTTTACCTCTTGGGTGAGGTTTATTACTAGGTATCTTATGGTTTTGGTGTAATTGTAAATGGGATCAATTCCTTGATTTCTCTTTCTGCTGCTTCACTATTAGTGTGTAGAAATGCAGCAGAATTCTGTACATTGATTTTGTATTCTGCAACTTAACTGAATTAAGTTCTGGTGTATCAGTTCTGGTGATTTTTTTGTGGAGTCATTTGGGTTTTCTACGTAGAGTAGAATCATGTCATATGCAGACAGTGAAAGTTTGACTTCTTCCTTGCTGATTTGGATGACTTTTATTTCTTTTTGTTATCTAATTGCTGATGTGAGTACTTCTAGTTCTATGTTAAATAACAGTGGTGAGAGTAGACATCCCTGTCTTATTCCTGACCATCGAGGAAAAGCTCTCCATTTTTACCCATTGAGGATGATTATTAGCTGTGGGTCTTTCACATATGGCCTTCATGATGTTGAGGTATGTTCCCTCTATCCTACTTTGTTGAGGGTTTTTATCAAGAATGAATGCTGTACTTTGTCAAGTGCTTTTTTGCATCTGTTGAGAGAATCGTATGTTCTTTTTTTTATTATTATTACTGTGGTATATCACATTGATTGATTTGCAAATATTGAACCACCCTTTCAACCCAGGAATAAATTCCACTTGATTTTGGTGAATGATTCTTTTAATGTACTATTAGATTCATTTTGCTAGTATTTTTTTGGGAATTTTTGCATTCATGTTCATTAGGGTTATTGGCCTGTAATTCTCTTTTTCACTTGGGTCTTTGGCTTTGGAATCAAGGTAATGCTGACTTTGTAGAATGAGTTTGGTTGTCTTCAATTTCTATTTTTTGGAATAGTTTGAGAAAAATTGATAATAACTCACAGGGGAATAGGTAGAATTCCCATGTGAAGCCATCTGGCCCTGGACTTTTGTTTGAGAGATTTTTGATTACTGATTCAATTTCTTTGCTGGCTATTGGTGTATTCAAGTTTTCTATTTCTTCCTGTTTCAGTTTTGGTAGTTTGTGTTTCTAGGAATTTATCCATTTCTTCCAGATTGTCCACTTTGTTGGCATATAATGTTTCATAATATTCTTCTATAGTTGTTTGTATTCCTGTGGTATTGAATGTGATTTCACCTCTGTCATTAGTGATTTTATTTATTTGGGTCATTTCTTTTTTCTTTTTGATAAACCTGACTAGGGGTTTATCAATTTTGTTAATTCTTTTAAAGAACCAGCTCCTGGTTTCATTTATCTGTTCTACTGGGTTTTTGTTTCTATATTATTTATTTCTGCTCTAATCTTTATTATTTCCCTTTTTCTGCTGGCTTTGGGCTAGTTATTTTTCTAGGCCATTTAGGTGTAAGGTTAGGTTGTGTATTTGATTTTTCTTGCTTCTTGAGATAGTCCTGTATTGCTATTTATTTCTCTCTTATGACCACTATTGCTGTATCTTAGAGGTTTTGGATCATTGTGTTTCATTTTCAATTGTTTCCATGTATTTTTTTCTTTCTTATTTAACTTCTTGGTTGGCCTATTCATTCTTTAGTAGGATGTTCTTTAGTCTTCATGTATTTGGGATCTTTCCAAATTTTTTCTTGTGATTGACTTAAGATTTCATAGCATTGTGGTCATAAAATATGCATGGCATGATTCTAATCTTTTTGTACTTGCTAAGGTCTGATTTGTGACATAGTATATGATCTGTTGTGGAGAATGTCCCGTGTGCACTTGAAAAGAATGTGTATTCTGTTGCTTGGGAGGAAATGTTCTGAAGGTACCTATTAAGTCCCATCTGGTCCAGTATATTATTCAAAGCTATTGTTTCCTGTTGATTTATGCTTAGATGATCTGTACATTGCTGTAAGTAGGTTGTTAACATCCCTTACTAATATTGTATTATTATCAATGAGTTTCTTTATGTTTGTTATTAATTGTTTTATATATTTAGGTGCCTTCAAGATGGGGGTATAAATATTAATAATTTTTAGTTCTTCTTGTTGGAAAGACACCTTTATTATGATTCATTGCCCTTCTCCATGTCTTGTTATAGTCTTCAGTTTAAAATCTAGTTTGTCTGATGTAAGTATTGTCACTCCGGCTTTCTAATGACATCTATTTGCATGGTAAAATATTTCTCTGTCCTCTCACTCTCAATCTGAAGGTGAAAAAGAAAAAGAAAAAAAAATCTACAGTTTTCTTTGGTGCAAAATGAATTTGTTGAATGCAGCATATAGATGGGTCTTATTTTTTTTTAATCCATTCTGATGTCCTATGTCTTTTGATTGGAGCATTTAGTCCATTTACATTTAGAGTAATTATTGGTAGATATGAATTTAGTGTCATTGTATTAACTTGCTTTATTGTTGTTTCTGGACTTTTTCTCTGTTACTTTCTAGTCTTTGTTGCTTTTGGTCTTTATTTCCCACTCAAAGTGTCCCTTTTTGCAAAGCTGGTTTAGTGGCCACAAACTCCTTTAGTTTTGTTTGTCATGAAACTTTCTCTTTGCTATTCTGAATGATAACTGTGCTGGATAGAGTATTTTTGGCTGCAGATTTTCCCCATTCAGCACAATGAATATATCATGCCACTCCCTTCTGGCCTGCCAGGTTTCTGTGGAGCAATCTGCTGCTAACCTTATTTGTCTTCCCTTATAAGTTAAGGACTTCTTTTGTCTTGCTGATTTTAGGAACTTTTTCTTTATCACTATATTTTGCAAATTTAACTACAGTATGTCTTAGTGTTGGCCTGCTTTTGTTGACTTTGGTATGAGTTCTCTGTACTTCCTGGATTTTGATATCTCCTTCCTTTTCCAGATTATGGAAAATTTCAGCTCTAGTTTCCTCAAATAAACCTTCTGCTTCTTTTCCCTCTCTTCTTCTTCTGGGACTCCTATGATATGAATGTTATAATGGTTTATGGAGTCACTGAGTTCCCTGTGTCTACATTTGTGATCCAAGATTTTTTTTTCCCTCTTCTCTTAAGCTTCATTGTTTTCCACAATTCTGTCTTCTCTATTGCTTATTCTTTGCTTCTTCCATTCTTGTGTTAATTACATCCAGTTGGTTTCAAATCTCAGTTATTGCATTTTTCATTTTGGCATGACTAATTTTTAGGTCTTTTATCTCTGTGGTAAGGGACTCCCTAGTGTCTTCTATGCTTTTCTCAAGCCTAGTTTGTATCCTTATGAGTGTGGCTTTAAATTGTGGATCAGGCATATTAGTTATATCTGTTTTGATTTGATCCCTGACTGTGACCTTTTCTTGTTCTTTCTTTTGGGATGAATTCCTCCATCTTGGCATTTTGTCTAGGTCTCTGTTTTCTCGGTGTTAGGAAAGCCTGTTATGTTTCATGCTCCTGAGAGTAATGGCTTTATGAAGAAGAGATCTTATACTGTCCAGGGCCTGGTGCTTCTGGAAGTGTCTCTGGTGTATGCTGTGTGTACTCTGTTGTTGTGTTTTGGCTGTTCTTTCCTTTGGTCAGTACTCTGCAGTTTCCTTTTGCCTGCAATGGGGACTGTTTGGACGTTGGCCAGAGTGTGGTGAGTTTTAACTAGGTGTGCTCCATTTTGCTTGGTAAAAGAGACCTGATGCTATTTCTAGTAGAGCTGAAGCTTTGTAGAACTCTGTGGTCAGTAGACATGGTGCATGTGGGGGATTTGTGCTGGTCTTCTGGGCGAATGACCCACTGATCTAATTCTCAGGACACCTGCTGGAGAAGAGCAGCACCAGTAGAGGCCAGGGGGACAAGGCTTGGTGTAAGTAGTTTAGGCTGCCAGTGTTGGCACTGTGCTGCTTACTGAAGTTAGTTTATGCTGGGAGATGGGGGAGGGGGGTATGAAATGGGACCAGCCTACTCCCTAGTCCACAGAGAGGGGAGTTTGCACCCGGCCCTGTCCAAGTAGCCTTCCCAGAAGAACAAAGACTCTCCCCCTCATGCCTCTCAGGTCTCCCTCAGATCATTGCCTTCACACTGTGTCTAGGCCACCTGCCTACCCAGCAGTGCAGTGCACCTTGGGCTCTATCCCAGCCAGGCTGGCTGAGGTTTAAAATTCCAATCTTTAAGGACCTGGTGTGGCAGAGACTCATGCTGGTCCTCTGGAAGAGGGTCTCAATGTGCTGGGACTGATGCAGGATCATCCCAGAAAGGCAGTCTTACCAAAGCACAGGGGCATGTAGTTTGGAGTAAAGTGCAGCAAAAAGACAGTGTCCAGATTAGCCACCCTTAGCAGGTGTTTCAGTGCCTATGCTGAAGGTCAGGCAGGGGAAATGGCACCCTCCCTCTCCTTCCCCCAGAGAGTCAATGCCACCTCTTTCAGATGCACTCCAAGAAGGGGGGAATGTCTCTCCCAGTCGGTCCCAGGGGGTCCTCAGATTGCACCATCTGCCCCCAGACTATCTGCCCTCCTCAACAGGAGCACTGCAGTGCCCTCAGGGATCCACACCCAGCCACTCCCTGTGTCTGAACTCTAAAACTCCAGTCTTTGAGCCCTGCTGGTTATAAAAACTCAGGAAAATCAGGCCCTCTCGGTTTCCCAGTCAGTGGCTTTGGGAAGGTGTTGTGTGTGTGTGTGTGTGTGTGTGTGTGTGTGATCCCCTGTGTGCTTTACTCTCTCTCTTACCTCTCTCCGTGACCAGGGCTTCGTCCCCTCAGCAGCACCCACAATCTTTTTGTCCCCTAAATCATGTCTTTGCAACTCCTGCCTTCCACGATGTGGCCTCTTCTCTCTCTCTAGTTGTGCAGTTTGTTGTGTCAGTTCTCAGATTGATTTTTTGGGTACTCACAATGATATGATATTTACCTGTGTTGGAGGAATGAGACAAGTCTAGGATCCTCCTACTACTCTGTCATCTTAGCTCCTACTTTAAGGTAGAGATTTTTAGATCAATTATTTAGCATGCATTTTTTACTCTTAATTCTACTGTAAGTATCAAAAGAAAAATAAAAATGCCTAAATATAACAACCAAATAAATTTTAACAGTGCATTTATGCTTGACTTAATAAATCATGTAGATTAAATAATGTTTGTAAAATTTATATTTTTTAAATAAAAAAGAATAAAAATATAGCCTATATGACATACAAAAAATCATTACAGTGTCAAAAGTAAGAGTATATTTATAAAAATTGCTATATATTTATATTTACAAATGTGGTATGATTGTAAGTAAATAAAATAATTATAAATTTATTATGTGTAAAAACCAAAATCAATGTGGCTATAGTAAGATCAAGTCCAAAAATTGAGATAATACAGAAAAAGTAAAAGTAAAATGCAAGCCAATATATATTAAGTAGAATAAAACAAAAACCTTTGTATTAGCCTTAATGTAGAATTTGGCACACAAGGGACGCATACCTCAACATAATAAAGGCAATATGTGGCAAGCCAACATGTAATAAGTTAACATCTGACTCAACAATGAAAAGCTAAAATGTTTTCCTTTAGATCAAGAACAAGTCAAGGGTACACACTCGTACTAATTTTATTTACCATAGTATTGGAAATCCTAGTCAGACCAATTAGGCAAGAAAAATAAATAAAAGTCATACAAATCAGAAAGGAAATGGTAAAACTGACTGCAGAAGGCATGATGTATATAGAAAACCTTAAAGACTCCACCAAAACTCTTAGAGCTAATAAGTAATAAGTGAGTTTACTAAAGTTGGATACAAGATAAATATACAAAAATCATTTGCATTTCTGTAAACCACAATAAACTATCAGAAATAGAAATTAAGAAAACAATTCTATTTACAGTTGCATCAAAAAGGATGAAATACCTAGGAATAAATTTAATTTAACAATGTGAAAAACCTGTACTTTGAAAACTATAAGCCATGGATGAAACAAATTGGAGATGACACAAATAGATGAAAGATAATTGATGTTCATCAATTGGAAGAATTATTGTTGAAATGTCCATACTACCCAAAACATTCTTCATATTCTGTGCAACCTCTAT
This sequence comes from Puma concolor, assembly GCF_028749965.1. Lineage (NCBI taxonomy): Eukaryota > Metazoa > Chordata > Mammalia > Carnivora > Felidae > Puma > Puma concolor. The sequence goes on along the minus strand of NC_141674.1, from coordinate 62,116,123 downwards.
CAAAATTCCAATGACATTTTTCACAAAAATTGAAAAAAAATCATATAGGACCTTACAAGAACCCAAATGTCAAAAGCAATATTGAGAAAGAAGATCACAGCTGGAAGCATCATGTCTCTTGATTTCAAACTATATTACAAAGGTATAGTAATCAAAATAGTATGGTATTGGAATAAAAACAGACACACAAATCAGTGAAACCATATAGAGTCCAGAAGTACACCAACGAATATATGGTCAATTAATTTACAACAATGGAGCCAAGAATATACAACATGGAAAGGGGACAGTCTCTTCATTTTAATAGTCTTGGGAAAAACTGGACCCTTATATGTACCATACACAAAACTAACTTAAAATTGATTAAAAACTTGAAACTAAGCTTTGAAACCATAAAACTGGAAAAAAAAAAAACAGGAAATGAGTTCCTTGAAATCAGTCTTGGCAGTGATTTTTTTTTTTTTTTTTTTTTTTGGATTTGACACCAAAAGTAAAGGTAATAAAAGCAAAGGCAAGTAAGTGTGACTTCATCAAACTAAAAAGCTGCACAGCAAAGGAAATTATCAACAAAATGAAAGGCAATTGACAAAATTGGAGAATATATTGGCAAATCATATATCTAATAAATCATAACACTGTCTAATATTCTAAATATATGTATAGGAAATACTTTAGAAAATTTTTAAAAGGGGACGGGTGCCTTGATGGCTCAGTTGATTAAGCACTCAACTTCGGCTTAGGTCATGATCTTGAGATTTCAAATTCCAGCCCCTAGTTGGGCTCTGCACTGACAGTGCAGATCCTGCTTTGGATTCTCTGTCATCCTCTCTCTCTGCCTGCCCCCACCCCCAAACTCTCACTCTTCTCTCTCTCTCTCTCTCTCTCTCTCAAAATAAATAAACATTAAAAAAACTTAGAAAGAAAATTGTTAAAAAGGGAGAGCTGTAAAGGAAGGTACAGCTTCTATACCTCACGTGAACAGGTAAATTGTTGACATCATTTGACTGTGATTGTGTGTGTGTATGTATGTGTGTGTATAAGAAAGCTCTAAAAAAGAATGCACAGATGCTCCTGGGTGACTCCGTTGATTGGCTCTTGATTTTGGCTTAAGTCATGATTTCACAGTGAAGGGATCAAGCACTCCCCGCCCCCCAATCCGCCCCCCAGGCTCCATGCTGGATGTGGAGCCTGCTTAAGATTCTGTCTCTCCCTTTGCCGCTCTCTCTGGCTCATGCTCTCTCTCTTAAAAAAAAAAAAAATGCACAAAAAACACTATAGATACATATAAAAGGAGTTCTCAAATTCTTTAGTAGGAAAGTAAGAATAAGAAAAGATAAAAAATGGAGAAAACAAACAGAAAACACAAAATGATGTAAAATAAAATGCCAGACTTAAGTCCTATTCTATCAGTAATTACATTAAAATGTATATTAAACTTAAATGGCTTAAATGCACTAATTAAAAGACAGATATTGGCAAAGTTGATTTAAAAATATGATCCAACTGCATGTTGTCTACAAGAAATTTAAAATATAATGATATAGGCAAATTGAAAATAAAAGAATGGAGAAAGATTTATCATACCAAAGGTAACCAAAGTAAAATAGGACTGACTGGCTATCTTAATATCGGATAAATTAATCTTAAGAGCAAAGACAGTTATCATAGTCAAGGACATTATATAATGATAAAAAGTGCAAACCACCAAGAAGACAGTAACCTTAACTGTGAATGCACCAACAACAGAAGTACAAATTTGTGAAACAAAAGTTGATAAAAGTGAAATGAGAAATAGATAAATACATGATTATATTTGGGGACATCAAAATTCCTCTGTCAACAATTAGAGCAACTAGATCTTGGAAAACTCCACAAACCTATCAACTAACAAACTCTAACTGACATTTATAGAACACTCCACACAGCAGTAGCAGGATAGACATACTTTTTGTGTGTCCAATCATATGTAGGTATTTTCCTGTTTCATGGAGCAAACCTCAACAAATTTAAAAGAATTAAAATCATACAGGGTGTGTTCTCTGATTATAGAAAGATAAGAGGAAAATCCTCAAACAGTTGGAAACTAAGCAGCACACTTCTAATAAATCTATAGTTCAAAATACAGTCTCAAGAGAAAAAAAAAGTTAAAAATACAATCTACCAAAATTTGTGGGACACAGCTAAAGCAATGCTGAGAGGGAACTTTTTAGCTCTAAATGCATATTGGGACAAAAGGAAAATCCTCAACTCAATAGTCTAAGATCCCCCCCTCAAGAACCTGGAAAAACAAAAGTAAAATAAACCCAAAGTAAGCAAAAGGAAGGAAGTGATATAGAGAGGAACAGATGTCAGTGAACTAAAAAACCAAAAAAAAAAATTAGTAAAACAAAGATCTGATTCTTTGAAATATCAGTAAAATTGACAAACCTCTGGCAAGACTGACATAGAAGAAAAGAGAGAAGACACAAATTACCAACGTCAGGAACAAAACAAGGGATATCACTACAGACCTTGCAGACATCAAAAGAAGAGAATACTACAAAAATGCTATCTATACACACAAACTTGACAGTTTAGATGAATAAACCATTTTATGCCAAAAAACAAAAAAACAGAACTCATCCATTATGAAATAGATAATTTTGAATAGTCCTCTATGAAGGAAATTGAGTTCATAACTTTAAAACTCAAAAAAAAAAAAAAAAAAGAAAGAAAAAGAAATCTTCAATCCCAGATACTTTCACTGGAGAATTCTTCCAAACATTTAATATTTTATTCTGTTTCTTCTAGAAAATAAAAAGGAACACTTTGCCATTTATTTTGTAAAGTTAATAGTAGCTTGATACCAAAACCAAGAAAATTGCAGATCAGTCAGTATTCCTCATGAAAAGAAGCATAAAAATCTTTAACAAAATGTTAGCAAATAGAATTCAGCAATGTATGAAAATAACTATATTCTATGAGCAAATGGTGCTTATTCCAGGGGTGGAAACTAGAGTAACTTAGCTACAGTAACTAAGATTGAATGGTATTGGTGAGGCATAGATCAATGGGACAGATCAGAAAACCTAAAAATAGGTTCATACAATATGTTCAGCCAAATTTTGACAAATGTATAAGTAATTTGATGGACAAAATATAACCTTTCAATAAACGTTGCTGGAGTAATTGGGTACACACACACACACACACACACACACACACACACACACACACATAACACAAGCCTCAACCTAAGTTTCACACTTCATACAAAAATGAACTCAAAATGGATCAGGGAGTTAAATGTACAACGTAAAACTATAAAACTTCTAGGAAGAAAAAAATTTAAGGAAATTTTGGGGATCTACGAATAGGAAAAACATTCTGAGACCTGACACAAAAAGCATAATCTTTAAAAAGGAAAAAATGATAAAATTAAAAGTTTTTATTTCTCTGTAAAACAGTCTGTTCGATGAATGAAAAGATAAGTTAGAGTCGGAAAGTATTTGGAAATGAATGTTTAAAAACTGATAATAGTTAATTTGGTGGAAATTTAGTAGGTTTTTTTTCTATTTGCTTTTCTTCTTCCCTGAAATTTCTACACTGTTATTATGATTCTAAATGTTATTTGAAGAGTGTTTCTAAAATGTTTACCAAGTAATCCTAAGAAATACTGATTTAAAATAATAAAAATCTTAGTGTGAAGAGTTTCACACTAGATTTCCATTTTCATGTGATTATTAAAGTGAGTATATCATGTGTATGATATGATGAGGGAGCATAAGGCAAGCTGACGCCTGCAAACCACCCCCCATCCCCAGATGGGATATGTGTGATATTCCTCAGGCACTCCCAGCTGCCCAAGAACAAAGGAGAGAGGAAAACAAATGGTTAAACTGATAAAGTCTCCATCAGTTTACAAATATCTCAATAGCCTAGTCTCCAGGTAATCCCTACTATCTTCATGTTAATATTTTGCTAGAGGGAAAAATAGCCTTAGCTTGACAATAACTAGGCCTCTAGTAATCTGTAAATATTCTTTAGCATATGGAAATCCCTTTGAGAAACTTCTTGACTCTACTTCAACTCCACAGTATATAAGCAGTCACTCTTCACAACCCCAGTGTAGCTCTTCCTGCCCACAGGTCATGTGCTTTAATAAAATCACCTTTTTGCACCAAAGATGTGTGTCTTCAAGGATTCTTTCTTGGCATTGGGTCTGAGCCCCACCATTACTCCCAAACCCCATCATGATATGATTTTTTATGGAGTAAAAAGATAAAAACTGTGTGGGTTTGTTCTTTTTACAATCAATACTTGTGGGATTAGTATGATTTACATTTTTCAAATATGTTGGGAAAGTATGTGCCAAATTAGGAAATTCTGATGGGAAAAATCACAAATGGAATAAAAAAAGATAGACCTTGGGGATCAGATACATATAGAATAAATAAAAATATGGGAATAGGATAAAAAAACAAATTTAAGTAAACCTGAATATATTTAGAATATCAAAATAATTGGTATTATTTTTTGTATAATTATAAAGGAATAGAATATAATTTTGGAATTTATTTTTTAAACTACTCTTCCTGTTAGAACACAAAGTACTCTTTTCCATGTGAGTCATATAAAAGTCCTTACTCTTCTTTTGAAATGCTTCATTATGGTTTATACCAGAGTTAGCAACATTTTCATCCCAGGTTTACAGTAGCAAGCTGTGGAGTATTGATATTTCAGTATTGTACCATCTGTTTTCTTGATTGTTGAATTTTTTTTTGCCTAAGCATATGTTGTTCTTTGCCAAACTTTTACTGTAATACTTTAATTCCCTTTATTAGACTGAAAATATTAGTGCTCATTGTCTTTCATAGTTAATTTATTGATTTCATAATTTTACATTGTGTTAGTTTGGATAAATTGCTTAGTAAATTCCTTTAGACTAATTTGTGTGTGTGTGTGTGTGTATCAAATAAGGTGTATAGAAATCCTTTGTGAACTCTAAAACACTATATCACCTTAAGTATGACTGTAAAACTCTTGGCAGGTAACATTGTTTGGATGCTTGAAATGTTTGAGCCTTTGTTTTAAGTGCTCTACAAATATTCCTTCACAAGAACCCAATGAGGTAGTACCATCCTTATCTTTATTTTAAAGATGATGAACAGGTGAGACAGGTTACTTACCCCAGTAAGAGGTAGAAATGGAATTTAAACCCAGTTTTTCCTCTAGAGCCATCAGTCCTCTAGTGAAGGAGATGCATTACACTCCCTTAGAAACAGGATATGTCCATTTGTCCTCAGATATCAAATGGCTTATGGCATTTGTACAAGTTTGCAGTGATATCTTCATTGGCATTTTATAAGAGAATTGTTTTAGAACATCAGAAAGCTTATTGTCTAGAGGCTCTTTGTTCTCTGGCAAGGACACTAACCCTGCCCACTTTATCGCTTTAAAGAGAAAGAATTATTCATGCTTTGGCAGGAAGCGGAACTCTGCTGTAAACTATAGTGTGAGCTTAATGGTTCTCTGCTGGTGACAACTATAGCATCTGACCAGGACCACTTTTAAGCCTAGTCATCTAAATTCCCTTGTTACTTATGAACTCCACCTCCATGGCAGAGTTCAATTACAAATTTTATTTGTAATAAAATTCAGTTAACAAGAGAGAAAACACATTTACTAACATGTGTATCTCTCATTTATACATGGGAGATAGCCAGGGAAAAATGAGTAACTCCCTGAGATAGCTTAGACTTCATGCTTCAGTACCATCTTAATAGAGAAAGGTGGGGGGGGAGGTGTAGACCACTTGAGAGAGAGTAAATGATTTTTAGGAAAGATAAATGGGTCCTTAAAAGAATAGGTGGGAGTTAATGACAAAGTTTTGGGTGTGGTACCCTCTCCTACTCTTTTCTCCTAATCTACTCTCTTGTGGTAAGAGTTTGTCTCCTTTGTTGATGAAACTCCTGGGGAGTGAATTTATAGCAATTGAATGCCTTTTAAAGGATCTGTCCTTAATTAGATATTTGGGCAAAGCCTCTCCCTGCATTTGATTACTGCTCAAAATAATCAGTATACCACAGGGGCAAATTTGGCGAGATATGTCTTGAACTCTTACAGTGATATTTTGGGATGGCATATTTTGCTACCCTGAAGACACATACATGCACACACACGCACACTCATACATATGCCATGAGCCCAAATGCAATGAATAAAGAAACAAAGATTAGAGGAAATCACATCTATTCTAGTAACCGACAAAGGATAACATTTAAATAGAAGACTGCTTCATGGACGTGCTTTTAATCATAGTGAAGATTGTTTTTCAGGTATAATGAAGATGGGACTGAGACCAAGTCAAAGGTAGAAACTAGCTCAGCTTGGCTTTATGCCATTCTTCATACATATAAGAAAACTATGTGAAGTAGAGGAGACTCTCAGTGGCAGATAGGATCCACTGTTACAAGTCACAGAATAAATTTCATGTAGAGGCTTGTTAAAAGACAAAATTCAACTGAGTGTATTTGAAGATCTAATCGGCTTTCCTAAGTGATTCATGAATCAGGCAGCATCCCATTTAGCAAGTATGGAGGAGTTCCAAAGGGGAGTTGAACAAAATGGAAGGTTTTTATAGGAAGGAATGTGGGGCAAAGAAGTTATTAGCAAAGAGAAAGCATTGTTCCAGGTAAGATCACCATTCCATAGGTAGAAGAGCAGGCAGCGGGTCTTATTAGGTAGATTTACCTCATCTTCCTTTGGGATATGGAGAGGGCCCATGTGACAGATTACCTCATTGGTGCTGACCAGAAAATTCCTGATTGGTTAAGTCTACATTTCTGGGGGAGGCCAAAACTATAATTAGATTAGGTATTAAGCCCTAGTTTGGTAACTTGGCTTGGCACAAGTGACTCTATCTTGAGCCTGTGGTTTTCTCTTTAACAGGCAGGGTTACAATGAATAGTATATTGATAATGAGGTAGGACTCCTTTGTGATAGGGCAGTCAGGAGCTTCAGAAAGGAGATGAGTCTCAGCCACATAACTTAACTGGAGTAGTTGACAAGCTAATAATTAACTCAGTAGGAGAAAGATGGCCTTTGACAGAATAGCTTTAACAAATTAAGAATATATACATGAAAATGATGAGAAAAAAATAACCATGGAGGTAAGTTCCAGGATATCTACTATACATAAATAGGAATTTTAGTAGAGAAAATAAAACAAAATGAGAAGCAATAATCAAAGATATCTCTCTCTTTCTCTCTCTCTCTCTATATATATATAATATATTATATGTATATATGTATATATAAATACATATATATGTATATAATGTATATGTATATGTATATATATGTATATATATATATATATATATACATATATATGTATGTAATGTCATGAATCTTAGTATGGAGCAAAGTTGGGAAAGAACAACATGTATTTTCTTTAAAAATTGTTGAAGTTCAGCTCTCTAGTCATGGAAGAAGGAAAAAGCAAAAATCTACTTCAGATGAGATGTTTTAATATATCATTAGGCAAGTTGAGGTGTTGGCAAGTGTAGAGCATGTGAAGCAAAGTGAAAAACATTTGCAAAGGCACAGGGGTGAGGCTAGAGCTTGGCATAATCAACTGACAACAAGTAACTTAGTGTTCTTATAGTTTAGAAGACATAGTTGGGCATGTCGTTACAAAAACAGGAGTATTATAACAAAGGGTGTAATGTGTAATACTAGGGAGATGGCTTTATCTTGTAAGGTCTTGGGGAAATATTTAACAATGTAGCATGATCCAATTTTCATACTAGAAAAATCATCATGTATTCTGTAATTTTGGAGTGGAGGCAAATTCAGTATAAAGAAATCAGTGAGGACTAGGCCCTGGTTTATAACAACTGATTTCTTAAATTAGTAGAGGGTATGGATTATAGGGAACAGATTGAAGAGATACTGTTTTGATAGAAATTAGTGAATTTATTAGATGGTAAGGGGAAGGGAGGAGTGTGGGTTTATTATTTAGATGAAAAGGTGAAGAATAATTTCAGTGACTATATATGTAATGCAGTATGAGGTATGGATTGGGGATGTTTTGAAATGGGTGAGATAATTATTTCAGTTTTTGACATATAAGTAGAGAAATAGAATTGGAATTTTATAGATTTGTAATTTAAGAGGTAATTCCTAATAGGGGTTATAGCTATGTGGATAATCAGCATATGTGAGATGGTAAGATGTAGAAAGGAAGGTGATCATTCAAGGAGAATTAGCAGAGAGGTGAAAAACAAAAGCAAGCCTAAATTATACCAATATTTTAATAGTTTGAAGAAGAAAAGAAACCAGCCAAACATACTGAGAAATAAAAATTTAAAAGGTAGAAAAATTAGGAATATGATATTATTGCAGCCAGACAAGAATTGAATTACAAAAATAGGTTGATAATACCAAATTAAGCTTGGAGAACAAATATGACAATGTATAAGTTGCTATTACATAGTGATTTAATAGTCAACTAATAATTGAATGCTAGTTATGGACTAGTAGTTTACTTCGTCTTAGAGATATAGGATAAAGAAAGATTTCTTAAACTTAGTGAGTTATATTGCAAGTGGGGAAGATCAATAATTGTGTGTAGCATAAACTCATCAATAAAAAACAAATCAGGACTTAGGAGAGACTTTATTCAAAAGGATTATTACAAGGGAGGGAAAGGGGCTGGTGCAATAGGGGGAATACTGTAGTTGATCAGTGATCTGCAAACGTCTTTAAGGTTAATCGAAGGTTTTTTCTTTTATTGGGAGGAGTAAATAAGACTGGAAAGAACTGGTGTGGATAAGTAGGATGAAGGAGAGTGGCATGATCTGACTGTAAATCAAAGAATGTTTTACGTTGAGAGTTGCCTATTTCAGGAAGAGCTGTTAAGAGAGGGTTATGTGGTGGCTCAGGCTGAAGGTGGGCAAAGTTCAGAAACCTAGGGGACAGAGAGGATCTTAGCCAAAGATTGGTTAGTGGGGACAAAGTAGTTTAATCATTAAAAGGCAAGTGAGAATTTAGAGAGTCTGTGTCAGGGCCGTGTCATAGGTACGCTAGAGGGGCATCCATGGATGCTATCTAAGTAATAATATGGGGGAAGGGTGCTTTTTTGGAGTAAACCATTTTCTGAAAGGACTGGGTGAGGAAATTCCTTAACCTTTTCTGTTTTCTAGGATCACAGGGCTCAGGTAAAATTCAACATTGTCAAGTGTGACAAATGAGTTGCTGCACAAGATAATATTATAGAAGGATATTGAACTCAGATCAATGTCAATAAAGTCTTTTTGGAGGAAAGAATTGAATCTCCAAAAGACTAAGATAGTGAGACAAGTAATTGAGAAAGGCAGTCAAGAAACTGGAATGGTACCTGTAAAAAGCATTGAGGTTTGATTATTATGTAATTTTCAGGGGTATAAGTGGTTGGATATTGCCATTTTGGAAGGTATCTTATGTATGGCGAAGGGAGGTGAGATTGAGGTGAAGGTATCTTATGTATGGCGAAGGGAGGTGAGATTGAGGTGAGAAGATACTAAATCAAGGATTTTGTGTGCTTTCAGTGATGTGCCAGTGAAATATATGAAGCAAGGATGCCAAATGATCAGATTTGCATTTTAGAAAGTTCACTCTAGCAATAGTGCTTATTGTGGTTCAAAGGGAGTGGGGGAATGGGGATTATTTCAGATGTCAAGACATTTTTAGTAAGTTAAGTGATAAAGACATGAAGTAAAGCAATGGCAGAGATTAGAAGAAAAGAGAGAAGTCAGGTAGATATTGGGATGTTGAATATATGGGATCTAGCAGCATTAGGGTAGTTCCAGGCTTTCTGAGTTAGGTAACTATGGGCACTAGTGCCATTTACTAAAAGCATATAAGAAGGCAGTTCAAAAAGGAAAATTCATGTTTGGGAAAGCTGAATTTAACTGGATATCAGTTTAATCATATTGTTCTATAGCTCTGTAGACAGTTCAGTCCTAGAGCTGGAAATCTGAAAGTCATTAGCACATAGATATATACTGAAGCTATGAATTGGATACAACCATCTAGAGAGTGTGTTCACTCGAGAAAACACAATGAGAGAATCCTTTCAGTGTGAAATTAGACCAATGAATGGATAGGTCTTTAAAAAGTCCAAAGTAAACAGAATTCTAGGAAAACTAAGAAGAGTGTTGTATAGAAGCCAAGGGTAGTGTTTCGAGGAGGAATATCCAATCAATGTAAGAAAAGTATCGGGTGCATTGGTAGAGGTAAAATCCAGTAGATTGAGGTACAAGAAAGGAGAAGGTAGGTACAGCAAATATGGAATTCTGATCCAAGAATTTAGGCTTTTTTAATATATTTTTTAATATTTATTTTTGAGAGACAGAGAGACAGAGTGTGAGTGGGGGAGGGGCAAAAAGAGGGAGAGACACAGAATCGAAGATAGGCTCCAGGCTCGGAACTGTCACCACAGATCCTGACCTGGGGCTCAATCTCATGAACTGTGAGATCATGACCTGAGCCAAAGTTGGACACTTAACCAACTAAACTACCCAGGCACCCCAAGAATTTAGGCTCTTAATGAAACTTAAATACAAAAGATGGAGGGTTGGGATGTGTATGATTATTTATATGGTTGCATTTTAAAGTTTAATTTATTTTAATTAATTTTTAGTTCATTTGAATTAATGAATTTTAAAGATGGGAGAGGCTACATCATATTAATAGGTAAAGGGATTGTGCCAGTAGAAGATAAGTAATAGTGAAACAGAGATAGATGGGACTTAACAGCAATGGAGTGCCTGTCTTGGATAGGAAGGGATATACTTCTTGTTTTAAGACTAAGTAGAAGGCACTTCTATTCAGAATACATAGGGATATAGATAAATGGGAGTATAATTAAATTTAAGGAATGGAGGAGGGTTAGTTGATGGAGTTCAGACCTGATGGCCCTGTTTCATCTGGGAAAGGTATTTAGGGAGTTCTAGGGAAAAGGCTTAAAGAGTATTGAGAAGAGTACAGAATGTTTGCAGTATCTCCTGTTGGGAATGGAAGTGAGCCAGGGCCAAGTAAAGCATTTGATTAGTAGCAATGAATATTTGTAAATATAAATTTGAAGTAGCACTAATCTGCAATGTTTTGTGATTTTTTTTTTTTTCCTGGCAGTACATAGCTGATTGAATGTATAGGCAGAAAAGGGGACATGAAGTGATTAGGTTGATAATTTTCAGGGTAGGTGCCTTAAAAACGATATAAGTTTTAGGTTTTTAGTATATAATCCTTACATTTAAGACATAAGTAAAGTAGCTTTACTTCTAACTAGTCAAATGATCAATAAGGATATAGGGAGTGTATAATCCGAAATCTAAAATTTTAAATGATCAATAAGGATATAGGGAGTGTATAATCCGAAATCTAAAATTTTGCAGGAACAGAGACCTTAAAGATAATTTCTTTAAAGACAGTATAGAATATTTTTCTTCAGGGGATGAGCTATATCCTAATAAAAGTGTCCAATATTCTAGTTAAGCTGCAACTAAATTTTGAAGTACTGTAAATTATTCTGTGAATCCAACATCTGTCAGTTTCCTATGTGAATCCACAGAATAGTTTTAGACTTTCATTGAATACCTATTCTTGCCACCACCTTTTAAAGACCAACTTGATCATAGTAAAAATTTTATACTTATGATATCAGATTGGAAAAAAAAATCTAGAATGGAGACATTTATCATCATGGGTCTTGCATTTTGTATAGAAGATTGAAATTATTTTGTTCTACTAACTCTTGATCTTATGATCTAGTGAAATAGATATGAAAATGTATTTATTTTACTATTATACCTACAGGACACTTGTGAACATTTTAATAGTTTATATTATTAGACTACCAACTTTAAAATATCCCTTGGAAATTCTTACATGAAGTATAAATATTAAATGTATTTTCTTCATACAGGGATCAACCTATGGTGATGAAATTAATAATATCAAATATATTGTTTCAAAAATTAATGAAATTCTGGCTCATAATTCACCAGTTTTGATTGTTCAAAGATGGATACGTGGTTTCTTGGTTAGAAAAAAAATGAGGTATGTTTTCTTTACTATTTGAATATTAAAATAAGATAATAAAATCAGTGATAAGTCAATTTTTTAATAATATATATGTTTGTATTCTCTATCAGAATAGTATTTTATTGACTATTAGAACTTGTTTTAAAGAAAACACCATATACTCTGTAGTAATATTATAATATTTAGCATAATAAAAATTGATAATTTTACTTTTTATTTTAAATTTACCATATAAACAGCTAATCAATAGGGTTTTTATTAATCATTGTTGGAGTAATTCTGCTAGTTTTCTTTTTATTAAACTTAAATATTTCAGTCAAAAACATATTAAATTTCTCTCATATAATGGGATGTAATAGAAATATAAGCCATATACTATATAATGGGATACAATAGAAATATAAATCATGAAACATGAATATTTCATATTTTGAGGGGATGTGAAGATAATTTTTCTGAAACATCTGCTACCACATCAATCTACATACCCTTTAGTTAGCTGTCTTTTCCTCTCTCTTCATTTCCTATATTCCTTTCCAATGGCTGGCATTTGCAAACAGAGGAAAACTTTTCTTGCAAACATCTCTCAGCATTTTAATTGGGGAGATCAGATAGGATACTCTACTGTCAACTTATTTGTATTAGTTATGCCAAACATCAAACATATGAAAAAAATAATAGAACATTCTCATATAATTTACTCTCCAGATGCTAAATGCAGAGTTCAGAAGACAGAAATGAAATTTGGCCCTGAAAAATAGGCAGGATTAAATAGTTGTTGAGTTGGGCAGTGGGCATGGCCTGAGAAAGCAAAATTAGAAAGTTCTACTGAAATGATATTCAACATTCTCTGGTGAGGCTGAGAGAATGTTCTCCTGCATTAGCCTGAATGTGCTAAATCACAGGGCAATAGCGCCTATAAAGAGGTAAGTATGAGGGACAAGTAGCAAATCTGACCATAACTTCCTTCTTCTGAGGAAGAAGTTCCATTTACTCTTCAAACCAAGTCAAACAGAGAGTGGGCTCAAAAGTGGGGGCACATAAAATGATTTGGAATAAAAGATGTGGGAAAGTTTTTAGGCAGTAACTGATAGGTACATATTTTTTCTATCTCATGTTCCATTTAAATTTAGTATGCATTTTACATGAAATAAGTGTCTAATGAAAGGGACCTGTCTTTATGCCCCCAGATTGAGTTTTTCTCTCTTAGATCAAGATTTCCTCTAATACTCATGTAGCATGAGATAAAAACCTTGTGCATGGAAACAATTTCTGAAAATTTAGTATGTGTGAACAGAGTTTGAATGAGCTTTGTGGAAAGAGATTTCAGTAATGGTAATAGATCACAGTGGTTCAAGGCAGACTGATTTTGATTATTTTTCTCTTTAAAATGATGTTCCATTAGTCCCCTTACTTAACTGCTCTGAGCCTGAGTTTCCTCATATGTCGAATGGTAGAGAGCAGGGGCTAAAAGCAGGACTTACTTCACTCTTTGCTTGTGGGAATTAAAATCATGAATATAAAGCATAGCTCAATCTTACTAGCTGCTATATTTTAAATATCATCACTGTTGTTATATCTGTGCTCTCTGCTTTATTTGATTCCATGGGAAACATACTCTGTATCTTTTCTTTTTTTTTTTTTTTTTCAACGTTTATTTATTTTTGGGACAGAGAGAGACAGAGCATGAATGTGGGAGGGGCAGAGAGAGAGGGAGACACAGAATCGGAAACAGGCTCCAGGCTCTGAGCCATCAGCCCAGAGCCTGACGCGGGGCTCAAACTCACGGACCGCGAGATCGTGACCTGGCTGAAGTCGGACGCTTAACCGACTGCGCCACCCAGGCGCCCCTCTTTTCTTTTTTGATTCTTGCTCCCTTTTAATTACATTTATGACAGCATATGCATAGTAATCTTTCAAAAATATAAATCTGATTTGATTCACCAACTTAATATCCTTCAATTGCTCCTAGTTTTTTTTAGGGCAAATGGCTGGGATATTTGCCCCTACAATGTTCATAACGTACTGTCATTATCACTAGCACTTACCATGCTATATTGCAGTTGTCTATATAATTATCTATATCTCCAGATGTACTGTACATTCTGAATCTCTAGCATATAACAGAGTGCTTGACATATGTTAGGTGTTCAAAACATACTTTGCACAGTTGATAAATACATAAATAAATGGATTGTGAAAACTAGAATCAGAAAAGTAGATCTGGATTAATCTATGGGAAAATGAAAACGGAAAGGAAGTGGGAAACATGCAAAGCTACTCTGAGAATTGCCTATGGATTCCCCCAACCTGAAGGTACAAGTGATTAGTCCTATCATATGTCTAATTCTAGCTATGAGAGGTATCTCACCACAGCCAAATACTTTGCACTTTGCTTGGAAACTGCATTTAAACTGCTTGAAATTTAAAAAAAAAATTTTTTTTCAACGTTTACTTATTTTTGGGATAGAGAGAGACAGAGCATGAACGGGGGAGGGGCAGAGAGAGAGGGAGACGCAGAACCGGAAACAGGCTCCAGGCTCCGAGCCATCAGCCCAGAGCCTGACGCGGGGCTCGAACTCACGGACCGCGAGATCGTGACCTGGCTGAAGTCGGACGCTTAACCGACTGCGCCACCCAGGCGCCCCCTAAACTGCTTGAAATTTTATATACATCCTTGAAATATCATATACTGCCTGAATTTAGAAAACTGTTATGATTAATGCTATTTTAAAGTGATGGTGCTTCTAATAGGGATGATACAGTGCAAAGGAGGTATACTTTTTATTTTTATTTTTTTTAAATTTTAATCCAGTATAATTAACATAAGATATCAGTTTCAGGTGCACAATGCAGTGATTCAGTCCTTCCACACACTACTCAGTGCTCATCATGATAAGTGTACTCTTAATCTCTTGCACTTATTTTTCCCATTTATCCACCCAACTTAAGTTCCCTCTGGTAACCATCAGTTTGCTCTGAATAGTTAAGAGTCTGTTTCTTGGTTTGTCTCTCTCTCTGTCTCTCTCTTTTTTTTTTTTTTTTTTTGTTCATTTGTTTTGTTTCTTAAATTCCACATATGGCTGAAAACATAATGGTATTTGTCTTTCTCTGACTGGCTTATTTCGCTTAGCATTATACCCTCCAGATCCATCCATGCTGCTGTAGAAGGCAAAATTTCATGGCTGAGTAATTGTGTGTGTGTGTGTACGTGTACTTTTTACTTTTATTTTATCCATTTGTCTATCAATAGACACTTTGGCTGCTTCCATAATTTGGCTATTGTAAATAATGATGCAGTAAACATAGGAGTGCATATATATCTTTTCAAATTAGTGTTTTCACACTCAGGGTAAATAGTAGTGTGATTACTGGATCACGTGTTAATTCTAATTTTAATTTTTAGAAGAACTTCCATAGTGTTTTTCGCAGTGGCTGCACTAGGTTGCATTCCCACCAACAGTACATGAGGGTTCCTTTTTCTCCACATCTTTGCCAATATTTGTTTCTGATGTTTTTGATGTTAGTCATTCTGACAGGTTTGAGGTGATATTTCATTGTAGTTTTGATTTGCATTTCACTGACAATGAGTCATATTGTGTGTCTTTTTATGTGTTTGTTGGCCATCTGTATGTCTTCTTTGGAGAAATGTCGTTCATGTCTTCTGCCCATTTTTAATTGAATTATTTGGGGGTTTTTTGGATGATGAATAGTTTAAGTTCTTTATATATTTTGGGTACTACACCTTTACCAGATATGTCACTTGCAAATATCTTCTCCCATTCAGTAGGTTGTCTTTTGGCTTTGTTGATTGTTTCCTTTGCTTTGGAGATTTTTATTTTGATGAAGTCACAATGGTTTATTTTGCTTTTGTTTCCCTTGCCTAGAAAAATGTTGCTATGGCCAATGTCAGAGACATTACTTCCTATATTCTCTTCTAGGATTTTTATGGTTTCAGGCCTAATATTTAGGTCTTTATACACTTGGAATTTATTTTTGTGTATGTTATAAGAAAGTGGTCCAGTTTTCCCAACACCATTTGTTGAAGAGACTGTCTTTTTCCCATTGCATATCCTTTTATGCTTTGTTGAATTTTATTTGACCATTTAATTGTGGGTTTATTTCTAGGCTCTCAATTATAACCCACTGATCCCTCTGTCTATTTCTGTGTCAAAACTATACTGTTTTGATGACTACAGCTTTACAGTATATCTTGAAATCTGGGATTGTGATACTTCCAGTGTTGTTCTTTTTCAAGATTGCTCTGGCTTTTCAGGGTCTTTTGTGGTTCTATACAAATTTTAGGGTTGTTTGTTTTAGTTCTGTAAAAAATGCTGTCTATATTTTGATAGGGATTGCATTAAATCTGTAGATTGCTTTGGGTGGTATGGACATTTTTTTAATATGAAATTTACTGTCAAATTGGGTTTCCATACAACACCCAGTGCTCATCCCAACAGGTGCCCTCCTCAATGCCCATCACCCACTTTCCCCTCCCTCCCACCCCCCATCAACCCTCAGTTTATTCTCAGTTTTTAAGAGTCTCTTATGGTTTGCCTCCCTCCCTCTCTAACTTTTTTTCCCCTTCCCCTCCCCCATGGGTTTCTGTTAAGTTTCTCAGGATCCACATAAGAGTGAAAACATATGGTATCTGTCTTTCTCTGTATGACTTTTTTCACTTAGCATCGCACTCTCCAGTTCCATCCACATTGCTACAAAGAGCCATATTTCATTCCTTCTCATTGCCATGTAGTATTCCATTGTATATATAAACCACAACTTCTTTATCCATTCATCAGTTGATGGACATTTAGGCTCTCTCCATACTTTGGCTATTGTTGAAAGTGCTGCTATAAACATTGGGGTACAAGTGCCCCTATGCATTAGCACTTCTGTATCCCTTGGGTAACTTCCTAGCAGTGTTTTTGCTGGGTCATAGGGTAGATCTATTTTTAATTTTTTGAGGAACCTCCACACTGTTTTCCAGAGTGGCTGCACCAGTTTGCATTCCCACCAACAGTGCAAGAGGGTTCCTATTTCTCCACATCCTCTCCAGCATCTGTAGTCTCCTGATTTGTTCATTTTAGCCACTCTGACTGGCGTGAGGTGATATCTGAGTGTGGTTTTGATTTGTATTTCCCTGATAAGGAGTGATGTTGAGCATCTTTTCATGTGGCTGTTGGCCATCTGGATGTCTTCTTTAGAGAAGTGTCTATTCGTGTCTTCTTCCCATTTCTTCACTAGATTATTTGTTTTTTTGGGTGTGGAGTTTGGTGAGTTCTTTATAGGTTTTGGATACTAGCCCTTTGTCTGATACGTCATTTGCAAATATCTTTCCCCATTCCATCGGTTGACAATATTTGTTTCCCCAATCCATGAGCATGGATTATCTTTACATTTGTTTGTGTCATCTTCAGTTTCTTTCACCAGTATTTTATAGTTTTCAGAGTACAGGTCTTTCACTTCCTTTGTTAAGTTTATTGCTAGATATTTTACTATTTGTGGTGCAATTGTAAATGGGATTGTTTTCTTAATTTCTCATTCTATCACATTGTTAGGGTATAGGAATCCAATGGATTCCTGAATATTGGTTTTGTATCCTGTGACCTTATTGAATTTATTGATCAGTTCTAGTAGGTTTTTGATTGAGTCTTAACATTTTCTATATATAATATCATGTCATCTGTAAAAAAGAGAAAGTTTTACTTCCTCCTTACCAATTTGGATGGCTTTTGTTGATTTTTCATGTTTGATTGCTGTGGCTAGGACTTCCAGTACTATGCTGAATAAAAGTGGTGAAAGTGGACATCCTTGTCCTGTTCCTGATCTTAGGGGGAAATCTCTCAAATTTGCACCATTCAGTAAGATATTAGCTATGGGTTTTTATTTTATGCCACTTATTATGTTGAGGCATATTTCCTCTGCACCTACTTTGTTGAGGGTCTTTTTCATGAGTTGATGTCATACTTTGTCAAATGCTTTTTCTGTATCTAGTGAAATGATCATGTGTTGTTTTTTTTTTTTAATTTTTTTTTTTAACGTTTATTTTTGAGACAGAGAGAGGCAGAGCATGAACGGGGGAGGGTCAGAGAGAGAGGGAGACACAGAATCGGAAGCAGGCTCCAGGCTCTGGGCCATCATCAGCCCAGAGCCCGACGCGGGGCTCGAACTCACGGACCGTGAGATCGTGACCTGAGCTGAAGTCGGACGCTTAACCGACTGAGCCACCCAGGCGCCCCATGATCATGTGTTTTTTATCCTTTCTCTTGTTGATGTGATTTATCAAATTGACTAAGTTGTGAATATTGAACAACTCTTGCATCCTGGGAATAAATCCCACTTGATGGTGTGATTAATTTTTTTTTCTAAGGTATTGTTGGATTCAGTTGCTAATATTTTGTTGAGGATTTACCTGTAGTTCTCTTTTTTGTGTTGTTTTTATCTGGCTTTGGTATCAAGGTAATGTTGGTTTCATAGAATGAATTTGGAGATTTTCCTTCCTCTTCTATTTATTGGAATGGTTTGTGAAGAATAGCTATTAACTCTTCTTTACATGTAGAGTAGAATTCACTGGTGAAGTCTTGGACTTTTGTTTGTTGGTAGTTTTCTGATTAGCAATTCAATTTCATTCTTGGTAATCCTCTTCAAAATTTCTAATTCTTCCTGATTCAGTTTTGGGAAATTGTATGATTCTAAGAATTTATTTATTTCTTCTAGATTGTCCCAATTTGTTGGCATATAATTTTTCATAATTTTCCCTTAAAATCCTTTGTATTTCTGTGGTGTCAGTTATTATGTCTCCTCTTTCATTTCTAATTTTGTTTATTTGAATCCTTCTCTCTGTCTTTCTCTCTTGCTCACATGAGTCTGGCTAACGTTTATCAATTTTGTCCATCTTTTCAAAGAGTCAGTTCTTAGTTTCATTGATCTGTTCTACTGTTTTTTAAGTTTCTATTTCATTTATTTCTGTTCTAATTTTCAATATTTCCTTCTACTTGTTTTTTTTGCTTTTTCTCTACCTCCTTTAGGTGTAAGATTATGTTGTTTATTTGAGATTTTTCTTTCTATTTGAGGTATTTTATAGTTTCATAGTGTTGTGGTCAGAAAGATACATGGTATGGCTTCAGTCTTTTTGAATAAGTTGAGACTTGTTTTGTAGACTAACATGTGATCTCTTCTGGAGACTGTTCTGGGTGCACTTGGAAAGACTATGTATTCTGCTGTTTTAGGATAGAATGTTCTGAATGTATCTGTTAGATTCATGTGGCCCAATGTGTCATTCAAAGCCACTGAATGATTCTTGTTGATTTTCTATTGGTGATCTATCCATTGATAGAAGTGAGGTATTAAAGTCCCCTGCTATTATTGTATTATTATTGATTTCTTCCTTTATGTTTGTTATTAGCCTTTATGTATTTGAGTGCCTGCATGTTGGGTGCATAAATATTTAAATTATTGTATCTTCTTGTTGGATTGTTTCCTTTATGATTATATAGTGTCCTTGTCTCTTGTTACAGCCCTTGATTTAAAGTATATTTTGTCCATTGTATTGCCACTGAAGCTTTCTTTTCACTTCCATTTGTATGATAAATGCTTTTCCATCCCTTCACTTTTAATCTGGCTTTATCTTTGGGCCTGAAATGATATAGTTGGGTCTTGCTTATTTATCCATTCTGTTACCGTATGCCTTTTGATTGATTAGTCCATTTATATTCAAAGTAATTATTGATAGGTATGTAGTTATTGACCTGGTGTTAAATGTTTTATGGTTCTTTTTTTGTAGTTCTCTTCTGTTTCTTTGTCTCTTGCTCTCTTTTGTAAGTTTATTGGCTTATTTTTAGTGATATACCTGGATTCCTCTAGTGATATACCTGGATGCCTTTCTCTTTATTTATTTTTGTATATCTATGACCACTTTTTGATTTGTGTTTAAAGTTACTATTAGGTAGTGTATATTAAGTTGATGATTGCTTTATTTCAAAACCATTTTAAAAGCACGAAATTTTTACTCCTCCCCCCTCTCACTTTTTAGATATATGTTGCCTTACTTTACCTCCTTTTATTTTGTGAATTGCTTGACTGATTTTTATAGATATATTTAATTTTACTGCTTTTGTTGTTCCTACTTTTCTTACTCTTGCTTATGTCGTTCCACTAAAAGAGTCCCCTTTAACATTTCTTATAAAGCTTGTTTAGTGGTGATGAATTTCTTTAACTTTTGTTTGCCTGGGATACTCTTTATCTCTCTTTCTATTCTAAATGATAGCCTTACTGCATAGAATATTCTCGGTTGTAGATTTTTTTCTTTTAGCACTTTGAATATATCATAACACTCCCTTCTAGCCAGCAGAGTTTCTGATGAAAAAAAAAATCAGCTTAATAGCTTTGTGGGGTTTCCCTTGTATGTAACTATTTTCTTTTCTCTTGCTGCTTTTAAAATTCTCTATTTATCTCTACTTTTTGCCATTTTAATTACTATGTAGACACCTCCTTGGGTTGATTTTGTTGGGGGCTCTCTGTGCTTCCTGGATCTGGATTTTTGTTTCCTTCACCAGATTTGGGATTTTTTCAGCTATTATTTCTTTAAATAAATTTTCTACCCCTTTTTCTCTCTTTTCTTTTGCTGAGATCCTATAATGTGAAGGTTAATATACTTGATGGTGTTGCTGATTCCCCTTAGTCTGTTTTCATTTAAAAAATTTTTTCCTCTTTTCTGTTCAGCTTGATTGCTTTCATTACTCTGTCCTCAAAGTCACCGATCCCTTTTTCTGATTCCTCTAGTATTTATTCCATCTAGTGTATTTTTAATTTCAGTTATAGATTTCTTCATTTGTACACTTTTTCCCCCCGTCTGTTGAGGGTCTCACTGAGGTCCTCCACTCTTTTCTCAAGTCCATTGAGTATCTTTATGACCACTACTTTAAATTCTCTATCAAGAATATTGCTTATATCCATTTCATTTAGCTTTTTTGCTATGATTTTGTCCTGTCCTGTTCTTTCATTTGAGACATATTCCTCTGTCTCTTCCTTTTGTCTAACTTTCTATGTGTATTTCTATGTTAGGAAAGTCAACCACATATCCTACATTTGAAAGTAGAGGCCTTATGAAGAAGAGGTCATATAGTGCCCTAGAGTGCAATGTCCACTGTTCACTAGAACTTGGCACTTCAGGGGTGTCTCCTATGTGTATGGTATGCACCCTACTGTTTTGCGTGAGCCACATTTGCCTTCAGTTCAGTCATCTGCAGTGGCTCTCTTTGCCTGTATGGAGCAGGATTTGGTCCTTTGTTGCCTTCAGTTCAGTCATCTTCAATGGCTCTCTTTGCTTGTTTGGAGCAGGATTTGGTCTTATGTTGTTGGAGCCATCTTGTATTTGAATTGAATCAGACCAGGCAATTGCCAGAACTGTGGGAGCATTAAACTGCAGGGCACTTTCCCTGTGTTGTCCCCTGAGAAGCTTTCATTGGTGGGTGGGGCCCAAAGTCAGACTAGATGTCTGTCTCCATCCCACTGCTGGGGCTGCAGTTGAACTGGTGTGTGTTACTTTCTTCCCCTCTCCCTTGGGCAATAGTCACTTTCAGGTGATGCTGATCCCTGTCAGATTTGTTTGTGCAGTGCCGAGTTGTGGCAGTGCTTTGGGTGCACTCCTGCCAAGGGTATATTGGATGGGGAGGGTCTGCAAGGGAGTGCAAGGATGAAGTATGCAGTGTTAGCAAGGTCTGGGCTAGTCTACTCTAGGAGGGGACCTGCAGTACCTCAGAAAATTCCTGCTGAGGCTGAGCTGGAGATGTGGGTCTGCAGAAGAGCACAGGAGCAGGGCACGCTGTCAGTAAGCTAGGTGAAGAGTGTTTAGGCTGTGCTGGTTCCCACAAATATCCCTGTATCTGGAATGTGGAGTGGGGAAGGGAAGGATCTGTTTCCAGTGGCAGACAGCTGTTATGTGTTGGACATTTGTGTTTAGTTATAAACAAATGATTTTCCTCCCTCTCTGTTTTTATCTTATTTTTCCTTCCCTTCCCTTATGTTTATCTGTTGTTTCTTTAATTCCGTGTATGCGTGAAATCATTTATTTGTCTTTCTGTGACTGACTTCTTTCACTTAGCGTAATACACTCTAGTTCATCCACACTGTTGCAAATGGCAAGATTTCATTCTTTTTGATTGCTGGGTGCATTGTGTACACACACACATACACACACACCCCACATCTTCTGAATCCATTCATCAGTTGATGGACATTTGGTCTCTTTCCATAAGTTGGCTATTGTTGATAGTGCTGCTGTAAACATTGGGGTGCATGAATCCCTTCAAATCAGCATTTTTGTATCCTTTGGATAAATACCTCGTAGTGCAGTTGCTGGGTCCTAGGATAGTTCCATTTTTCATTTTTTGAGGAACCTCCATACTGTTATCCAGAGTGGTTGTACCAGTTTGCATCCCACCAACAAAAGTGTCCCCCTTTCTCTGCATCCTTGCTGACATCTGTTTCCTGACTTGTTCATTTTAGCCATTCTGACAGGTGTGAGGTGGTATCACATTGTGGTTTTGATTTGTTTTTCCCTGATGATGAGTGATGTTGAGCGTCTTTTTATGTGTCTGTGTCTTCTTTGGAAAAGTGTCTGTTCATGTCTTCTGCCCTTTTCTCCACTGGATTATTTGGTTTTTTTGAGGGGGGTGTTGAGTTTGGTAAGTTCTTTATAGATTTTGGATACTAACCCTTTATCTGATATGTCATTTGCAAATATTTTCTCCTATTCCATTCGTTGCCTTTTAGTTTTGTTGACTGTTTCCTTCACTGTGCAGAAGCTTTTTATTGTGTAAGAGACTCTTAAATACAGAAAACAAACTGAGGGGTGCTGGATCAGAGAAGGGTGGAGGGATGTGTTAAATAGATGATGGACATCATGGAGGGTACATTTAGGGATGAGCATTGGATATCATATGTAAGAGATAAATTACTGGGTTCTACTCCTGCAACCAAGACTACACTGTGTATCAACTAGCTTAAGTTTAAAAAAAAAGAAGAAATGAAATTATGCATGGAAATTTGCACATGTCAAGTTCTATTGTTTAACCTATTCCAAATTCTGTGCTCTTTACTTTTCTATGTTTTCTGAAGAACCCCAGTCTTTTTAGTAGGGAATTGTTTTTGGAAACAAGTATCTGGGAATTGGATATGTTCATTGTTACTAGAGTGTCATGGTTCCTAGGCCATTTTGGCAGACAGAATAGGAAATGGTTTATCTTTCACGTCATGAATTCATACTGACACCTCTAATGCTAATCCAAGAAGGGGGTTCTGTACTTCTCTCTACTTTCTATACTTTCTGTACTTTCCTTCCACATGTGACTTTTGGTTGCCAACATTATCAGTAATTTTGCTCATTAGCTTAATTCCAGTGGACACAAACAGTTTAGAATTGCTATACATAAACTACTTTCAACTGAGAACATATTTAATAAAGTTAAATATATTGAAGATATTTTTTTTATTTATTCTGGAGATGTATATTTAAAATAATTATTGAATAGGTACTTAGTGTTATCATAGTATATTATTAGCTCCTTTTCTAATAATTTTATTTCCTTTCAATTTTAAAATATCTATTTTCATCTTTTATTTCTCCCTCAAGGCATCTTCTGTTTATTATGCTCCTTCTAGTTTAGTATTTATTTCTAAAATGAATTTTAACATTCTGGTTCTTTTCTGAATCTTATCATTGTATTTCTAAACTTGTCTACTTCTAGTTTATGTGGTCTTGTATGCCTTTTATCATTTTCTTCATACCTTTTAGTTTATATTTTTTAAAAATAAGACTTTATTTTATTTTGGAGCAGTTTAAGTTACATATCAATATTAAACAGAAGGTACAGAGATTTCTAATATACTCCCAACCTCTACTCATTTATAGCCTCTCCCATTATAAACATTCCCCATCAGACTGTGGTACCTTTGTTAAAACTGATGAACTTAAATTGACACGTAGTGATACCCCAAAGCCCATAGTTTACATTAGAATATACTCTGTGTTATATATTCTATGGCTTGGACACATGTATAATGGTATGCATTATCATTATTGAATTATATAGTGTATTTTCTCTGCCTCCAAAAATTCTTTTCCTCTTCCTGTTCATTTCTCTTTCCACCTCTAACCCCTGGAAGCCCTGATTTTTTATTGTCTCCATGGATTTGCCTATTCTAGAATATCATATGGTTGCAGTCATACAATATGTAGACATTTCAAATTGACTTTCACTTAGTAACATGCATTTAAGGTTTCTCCATGTGTTTTCATGGCTTGATAAGCTCATTTATTTTTAGAGCTGAATAATATCCCATTGTCTGTATGTACCTGTTTTTATCCATTCCCCTTCTGAAGAGCATATTGGTTACTTTCAAATTTTGACAATTATGAATAAAGCTGCTATAAACATCCATGTACAGGTTTTTGTGTGGACCTAAGTTTTCAACACCTTTGGATAAATACCAAGGAACATGATTGCTGGACTGTATGGAAAAATTTATTTAGTTTTATAAGAAACTGCCAAACTCTTTTCCAAAGTGACTGTATCATTTTGAATACCCACCAGCAGCGAATGAGGGTTTCTGGTTCATTGCTTCCTTGCCACTATTTGGTATTGTCATTGTTTCAGATTTTGGCTATTTTAATAGATGTGTAGTGGTATCTCATTGTTATTTTAATTTGAATTCTACTTATTTGCATATGATATCTACTGATTTGATTTGCATTTTCATATGTTTATTTTCTAAAGAAAGTGTTTTATTATTATTTTTAAATGTTTATTTATTTTTGAGAGAGAGAGACAGAGCGTGAACAAGGGAGGGACACAGAGAGAGGGAGACCAGAATCCAAAGCAGGTTCCAGGCTCTAGCTGTCAGTGCAGAGCCTGATGTGGGGCTTGAACCCACCAACCCTGAGATCATGACATGAGGTGAAGTCAGTTGCTTAGCCAATTGAGCCACCCAGGTGTCCCCCATATGTTTATTTTCTATCTGTATACCTTCTTTGGTGAGATGTTACTTAAGGTATCTGATCCTTTTTTAAACTGTATTGTTTTCTTACTGTTGAATTTTAAGAATTCTTTGTTAATTTTGGAAAAGTTCTTTATTAAGTATGTCTTTTGAAAATAGTTTCTCCTAATCTATAGTTTGTCTTCTCATTCTCTTGACTTTGTCTTTTGCAGAGCAGAAGTTTTTAATTTTAAGGAAATCAAGCTTATCAATTTTTTTCTCATAGATTGTGTCTTTGGTGTTGCATCTAAAAAGTCTTTGTCATATCCAAGGTAATCTAGTTTTTCGCCAATGTTATATCTTGTAAGAGTTTTATAGCTTTGCATTTTACATTTAGGTCACAGATCCATTTTGATTAGTTTCAAGAAAGAAGTAATGAGGTTTGTATCTAGATTCATTTATTTATTTTTTGCAAATGGGTGTTCCAGGGTATTTCTTGATGAGACTGTCTTTGTTGCGTTGTATTGTCTTTGTTCCTTTGTCAATGATTAGTTGACTCTATTTATATATGTTTATTTCTGAGGTCTCTATTCTGTTCCATTGATCTATTTATCTGTTCTTTTGCTAATACCTCCATGTCTTGATTACTGTAGCTTTTTAGTAATCTTGAAGTTGGGTAATGTCAGTCCTTCAATTTTGTTCTTCCATGTTGTATTACTGAGTCTGGGTTCTTTATGCCTTTCAGTGGAAGCTTTAAGATCAGTGTGTCGCTATCCACAAAATAATCTACTGGGATTTTGATTGAGCTTGCATTGAATCTATAGATAAATTGGAAAGAACTAAAATCTTGACAATAGTGACTCTTCCTTTCTATGAAACATTAAATCTCTCATTTATTTAATTCTTCTTTGATTTTGTTCATCAGAATTTTGTATGTAGTTTTCCTCAAATAGATCTTATACATATTTATTAGATTTGAACCTAAATGCTTAATTTTCAGGGGTGCTAATGTATGGTATTATGTTTTGCTCTTTCATTGTTGGTACATCAGAAAGTGATTGAATTTTGTGCATTAACCTTGTATTTTTCAACCTTGCTATAATTGCTATTTAGTGCCTCGAGGGTTTTTTGTTTGTTTGTTTTTTTATTTGTTTGTTTATTTGTCAGGTTTTTTTTTAGATTTTCTATGTAGACAATCATTCACAAAGAAAGGCAATTTTTTCCTTTTCAGTCTATATACCTTCAATATTCTTTTTTTGTCTTGTTGTATTAGCTAGAACTTCCAGTACAGATGTTGAAAAGGAGTGGTGAGAGGTCATCCTTACCTTGGACCTCATCTTAGTGAGAAAGCTTCTAGTTTTGCATTTTTAAGTATGATATCAGCGTTAAAGATTTTTGGTAGATATTTTATTTATTTATTTATTTATTTATTTATTTATTTATTTATTTTTATGTTTTGTTTATTTTTGAGATAGATAGAGAGAGAGAGAGAGATAGACAGACAGAGAGAGCTCAAGCAGGAGAGGGCAGAGAGAGGGATACACAGAATCTAAAGCAGGCTCCAGGCTCTGAGCTGTCAGCACAGAGCCCGAAGTGGGGCTTGAACTCATGAACTGTGAGATCATGACCTAAGCTGAAGTCAGACACTTAACCTATTGAGCCACCCAGGTGTCCCAATGGTAGATACTATTTTTAACATGTTGAGGGAATTCTCCTTTATTCCTATCTTTCTGAGAATTTTTATCATGAATAGGTATTGAATTGTGTTAAATGTTTTTTCTGCATCTATTGATTAGGATCATCTGATTGTTTCCTTCCCTCCCTCCTTTCTTCCCTTCCTCCTTTCCTCCCTCCCTCTCTTTCTTTCTTTCTTTCTTTCTTTCTTTCTTTCTTTCTTTCTTTCTTTCTTTCTTTCTTTCTTTCTTTCTTTCTTTCTTTCTTTCTTTCCCTGTTTATTTAATGGATTTAATGAATTGATTTTTGAATGTTTAACCAGCCTTGCATACCAGGGATAAATCCATTTGTGTAGTAGTGTATGATTCCTTTTATATATTGTTGGATTTGATTTGCTAGTATTTCATTTAAAATGTTTACATCTATGTTTCTGCATGATATTGGTCTGTGGCTTTTTCTTGTATGTCTTTGTCTACTTTTCATATTAGTGCAGCTGGCTTTATAGAAGAGTTAGGGAGACTGTTCCTATCCATTAGAAGAAATTGTAGAGAATTCATATAATTTCTTTTTCTTTTTTTTATTTATTCATTTTGAGTAAGAGAGAGCACATACTATCTGGGGAAGGGCAGAGAGAAGGGAGAGAGAGAATTCCAAGCCAGCTCCATGTTGTCAGTATGGAACCTGACCTGGGGGGGGCTTGAATCTGAGCCAAAATCAATAGTCTCTCACTTAACCAATTGAGCCATCTGGGTGACCCTCCTCTAATTTTCATTTCTTTTCCTTCTTTCCTTCTTTTCCTTTCATTCATTCTACTTTGAGTTTAATTTGCCTTTTTTTTTTTCTAGTTTCATAAGGTGGAAGCTGAGATTACTGCTTTTTTGCTTTTTGTTCTTCTTTTTTAACATATGCTGCCAATGCTATACATTTCACTCTAAGTACTACTATCACTGCATTCCACAAATTTTGATAAGTTGTGTTTTCATTTTTAGTTCAAAATATCTTAAAATTTCCCTGAAGATTTCTTCTCTGACCCTTACATTATTTAAAAGTGTGTCTGGGGCGCCTGGGTGGCGCAGTCGGTTAAGCGTCTGACTTCAGCCAGGTCACGTTCTCGTGGTCCGTGAGTTCGAGCCCCGCGTGGGGCTCTGGGCTGATGGCTCAGAGCCTGGAGCCTGTTTCCGATTCTGTGTCTCCTTCTCTCTCTGCCCCTCCCTCGTTCATGCTCTGTCTCTCTCTGTCCCAAAAATAAATAAACGTTGAAAAAAAATTAAAAAAAAAATAAATAAATAAAAAAATTATGTCATTTTTCTCCCTGTATCTTGAAAATTTCCAGGTATCTTTCTGTTAATTAAAAAAAAAAAAATTAAGTTTATTTATTTTGAGAAAGAGACAGAGAGAGCGAGTGGGGAGGGATAGAGAGAAAGGAAAATAAAGAATTCCAAGCAGTCTCCACACTGTCAGCACAGTGCCCGATGGCAGGGCTAGAATTCACAAACCGAGTTCATGACCTGAGCTGAAACCAAGAGTTGGAAGCTTAACCTACTGAGCTACCCAGGTGACCTATCTTTCTATTATTAATGTCTAATTTCATTCTTTTGTGATCTGAGACAGACATTGTACGATTTATTTGTTTTAAGTTTGTTAAGGTATGTTTTTGAACCAGAATAGACCAGAAATGTGGTCTAGGTGAATGTCCGATGTGAGCCTAAATAAATATATATTTTACTGTCAGTTTATATCTTGTTGATTGATGGTGCCATTTAGTTCAGCTATATTTGTACTGATTTTTTGCCTGTTGTAGCTGTCCATTTCCGATAGAGAGTTGTCCCCCTATGATAGTGGGCTAATCTGTTTCCCTTTGCAATTCTATTAGTTTTTGCCTCACTTAGTTTCATATGCTCATTAGGCACATACATGTTAAGCACTGTGATATCTTCTTGGAAATTTTACCCCTTTATTATTATGCAATACCCTGACAACTTTCCTTGCTTGGAAGTCCTTTTTTGGAAGTTAATATAGCTACTCCTGCTTTCTTTTAATTAGTGTTAGTAAGGTACAAATTTCTCTAGTACTCTACTTTTAATCTATTATATTTTAGACAACATATAGTTGTGTTTTTTTAATACACTCTGACAATATCTGTCTTTTAAATTTGTGCATTTAGACTATTGACATTTATAGTGATTATTGATACACCTAGATTAATTTATTACCATATTCATTACTTTTTTCTGTTTGTTGTCATTGTTCTTTGTTCCTATTTTGTTTTTTACTCTTTTTCTGCCTGTTGTAGTTTTAATTATTTTCTGTTATTTCATTTTCTCTTCTTTCTTAGCATATCAGTTATACTCTTTCCTTTTTAAAATTTTTTGTTGACTTTTTTAAGGTTTGCCCTAGAGTTTGCAATATAAATTTGCAGATAACCCAAGCCCACTTTCATTTTTTTAAAATTATTTTTATTATTATTTTTAAAATTTCCATCCAAGCTAGTTAACATATATTGTAATAATGATTTCAGGAACAGAATTTTAGTGATTCATCACTTACCTATAATGCCTGCTGCTCATCCCAACATCCCAAGGGATTAATGCCCCTTGCCAATTTAACCCTTGCCCCTACCCAAAACCCCTCCAGCAACCCTCAGTTTGTTCTCTGTATTTAAGAGTCTCTTATGGTTTGTCTCCCTCCCTGTTTTTATTTTATTTTTCTTCCCTTCCTGTAGTTCATCTGTTTTGTATCTTAAATTCCACATATGAGTTAAGTCATATGATATTTGTCTTTCTCTGACTGACTGATTTCGTTTAGCATAATACACTCTAGTTCCAAGCATGTTTTAGCAAATCAAGCCCATTTTCAAATGATACTATAGTACTTTACAGGTAGTGTTAGTACCTTATAATACCTTATAATAACAAAACAATCCTAATTCCTTCCTCCTGTCCCTTGTATCATTTCTTTCATTTTACCCATATATAAAGCATACATTAGATATATATCTATATACATATATATAATTTGTGTGTGTACGTACATATAAATATCTACATAATTGAATATATTATTGGTATTATTTTGAACAAAATGTTGTCTGAAATGTTATCTGTTAGATCAATTAAGAATAGGAAAAATAAAGGTTTTTTTTTTTTTAAAAAAAAGACAAAAGTTTAATTTTAGCTTCATTTATTCCTTCATTGGTGCTCTTCCTTAATTTTTATAGGTTCAAGGTAATGACCTATTTTATTTTTCTTCTTTCTAAAGAACCTCTTTTAACATTTGTTGCAAGGCCGGTACTAGCAACAAATTTCCTCAGTTTTTGTTTGTCTTAAAAAGTCTTTATTTTTCCTTCACCTTGAAGGGTAATTTCATAGTGAATAGAATTCTGGGTTGGTGTTTTCTTTCTTTCTTTCTTTCTTTCTTTCTTTCTTTCTTTCTTTCTTTCTTTCTTTCTTTCTTTCTTTCTTTCTTTCTTTCTTCCTTCCTTCCTTCCTTCCTTTCTTTCTTTCTTTCTTTCTTTCTTTCTTTCTTTCTTTCTTTCTTTCTTTTTTCTTCCAATAGTAAACACTTTACTTCATTTTCTTCTTGCATAATTTTTGTGGAAAAGACCTATATAATTCTTATCTTTTTACATCTATCAAGACTGTTTGCCTTGGGGCACCTTAGTGGCTCAGTCGGTTAAGCATCCTGCTTCGGCTTAGGTCATGATCTCCCGATTTGCGAGTTCGAGCCCTGTTTTCGAATTTGAGCCATTTTGGAGTTCAAGCCCTGCATGGGTTCTCTCCTGTCAGCAGGAGCCCTTGGATCCTCTGTCCCCTCTTTCTGCCCCTTTCCCGCTTGTGTGCACATGCTTTCTCTCTCACACACAAAAATATTTATATATATTTTTTGCTTTATCTCTGATTTTCTGTAGTGTAAAAATAATATGCCTCAGTGAATTTTTTACATTTTTTCTGCTTTGTTGTCTATGAGTCACCTGGATATATGGTTTGATGACTGACATTAATTCAGGGAAACTTTTCACCATTATTGTTTCAAATATTTCTCCTTTTCATTTATCCCTTTCTTCTCTTTCTGATATTCCCATCATACATTACTATACTTTTATTGTCCTATAGACTTTGGATGTTCTGTTCTGCTTTTCTCAGTCTTTGTTATCTTTTCCTTTTGCTTTTGAAAAATTTTCATTGACCTCTTGGTCAGAAAGTTGCTGTTCAGCCATGTCCAGGCTACTAGCAAGCCCATCATGAACATTCATCATTTCTGTTACACTGTTTTTGATCTGTAGCATTTATTTTTTGATTCTTTCTTAGGATTTACATCTCTCTGCTCACGTTTCTTATCTGTTTTTATATGCTGTATACTTTAAAGCTTTTAGCATATTATTTATAGTTGTTTTAAGTTCTGGTCTGATAATCCCAACATCCCTGCCACATATTTCTGATGATTGCTTGGTCTCTTCAAATTGTGGGTTTTTTCCCCTTTTGATATTCCTTGTAATTTTTTTCCTGATACCTAGACATGATATATTGGGTAAAAAGAACAATTGTAAATAGGCCTTAATTTTATGGTGTGGATGAGGGTATCTTTAGTACTGTGATTAAGTTTCAATCTTTTAATGAGTCTATGCTTATGGACTGTGAACTTCGCAAGAGTTTTTGTTTTTTTCTCCCCCCTCATCCCCTATGTGTGACTGGATTGCTGGAGTGGATTGGATTTGGGTTTTCCTTTCTTTCAGATCAGTTAGGCTCTTATAATACCACAGCAGGTTAGACTCTGGTTAAATAATTTTATCTGGGAGCAAGCTTTGTTAAGAACAGAGTATTCTGGTATGTTTCAAAATGGTTTCTTTCCCTTCCCTTTTCTGGAAGCATAAGGAGATTTTTCTCTGGTATCTACTGTGGGAACCTGATTGGACTCTTAGAGGTAAATGCCACAATATTGTGGCAGCCCTCTTATGACTGCAAACACCTGGCATTTTGTTTTTTTTTTAAGTTTATTTATTTTGAGGGAGAGAGAGAGAGAGAGAGAGAGAGAGAGAGAGAGAGAGAGAGATATCCAGCGAGCAGGGGAGGGGCAGAGGGAGATGGAGAGAAAGAATCCCAAGCAGGCATTTTGCTGTCAGCGCAGAGCTCAATGCAGGGCTCTATCTCACAACCCTGAGATTATGACCTGAGCTGAAATCAAGAGTCAGATGCTTAACTGACTGAGCCACCAAGGCACACCTTCCCTGGAGTTTTTAACTCTCAAGAGTTGTACATGCAGCCTCCAGCACTTCATCAATGACAGTTCAGGTTTCACTACCCCAGGACTGGTTTCAATGGCAGTTTACTCTTGTGACTCTTTCCTTAAGTAAGTGTAATGACTTATATTTGCCTGTCTGTCTCTCCAATCTTGGGGCAGCAGTTTGCCCTGTGTTCTCCAACTCTCTTAGGTATCTAAGAAGAATCATCGGTTTTTCAGTCTTTTTAGCTTTTTAGTTGTTAGGACAAAATGGAAATTTCCAAGTTCCTTATATGCAGAACTGGATTTAAGTTTATTTTGAAATAATAGGTTATAGTTTTTATTTTTGTTGTAGGCTTCACTGTCTGGCTTGCTTTATTGTCCTTAGTGATATTATTTGGTGGTGGTGGTGGCAGTGCTTTTCCTCCTCCTCCTCCTCCTCCTCCTCCCCCTCCTCCTCCCCCTCCCCCTTCTCCTCCCTCTTCTCCTCTCCCTTCTCCTCCGCTTCCCCTCCTTCTCCTCCTCCTCCCCCTTCTCCTCCCCCTTCGCCTCCCCTTCCCCTCCTCCTCCTCCTCCTCCTCCTCCCCCTTCTCCTCCCCTTCCCCTCCTCCTCCTTCTCTGTCTTCTTCTTTTTGCTGTATAATAACTGTATAGGATTAGATTGTGATCCTTTTGTATTGCCCTTTTTATGACAAAATAGTTTTTTTTGAACTTAAAGAAGAAATTTTCCTTTAAGTTCTAACGTAATTTCTGTTTTGTTTGTTTGTTGTATGTGTGTGGATCTATGTGTAGTTTCTGAAAATATCATGGCTTACTTTCTGAGTTCTCAGACTATGGTCCACAGCACCTCCTTTTTTTTTTTTTAATTTTTTTTTTTTTCAACGTTTATTTATTTTTGGGACAGGGAGAGACAGAGCATGAACGGGGGAGGGTCAGAGAGAGAGGGAGACAGAGAATCGGAAACAGGCTCCAGGCTCTGAGCCATCAGCCCAGAGCCTGACGCAGGGCTCGAACTCACGGACCGCGAGATCGTGACCTGGCTGAAGTCGGACGCTTAACCGACTGCGCCACCCAGGCGCCCCAACAACACCTCCTTTTTAACGTGGAGTTGTTTTCTCTTTTTCTCTCCAGTTTTGATTCTGTCTTCAAGGAGTTTCTTCTAAATTTTGGGCTTTGACCTAGAGGGGAGTATTGGCTACTTCTGGAGTTCATAGACCCAGAATACTCCAGACCCTTCCAGTCCTACCAAGGATCCCTTGTATTCACACAGTATTGGAATATGCAAAACCCCTCCCAGGATTTAGGCTCTGTTTTTAAATTCTCTCTCTAAGCTTTCCAGGGAAAGTTTTCACTTTTTTGTTTTATTCCTAACTATCAGATGCCTGATTGCTTTTATCTGTTTCCTCCTGCATAATTGCTAATACCACAGTGGTCTTATAGATGTCATTTGTTTTTTTCCCCATTCTTTCACATTTTGGATTTCCTGGGGATACCCTGTTATGTAATATTGTTATAGAAAATTAAAAATCTTTTCTAACTGTCATGTCTGCTTTTATCCCTGGGTGCCCTCATAAAACAGCTTTGCCAGCAATATAGATTCACCAACTATTCCTAACCAAATTTCTGTGACTTCTGTATTTTAGGTGATATGTATTAGCTCAATTTGTTGATTAAAAATATAAGGGGGTACAAAAATGAAGTATCCTACATTCACATTAAGAAAGAAATAGAGGGACTTGAATTTTTAAATATCAAAAGAGTTAAGGGTAATTTAAAATCGTTGAATAATATCTGACATAGCATATGGAAATAGTATATGTATGGAACACTATTAGTTTATGTAAACTATATACAGATAATATTTGAAATAGAAAAAAGTGTCAAGTATAGGGATGACGTTTTCAAAAAGACAGATTTAATCTTGTTTTCTAAGAAAAATCTATTATGATTGTATGAATTGTATGGTTATAAACTTTTTAAATATGTAGTATTAAAGTAGGAGCTGTCTGAATACCATGGTTGCAATAAATTGGACTTTAGCAAAAGTCAGGGTTCATTATATATAACATTTAAAATACCTAGATTCTATTTCTCAGTAAATATGATTAAATTCATTTATATATATTTGAAAATAATATGTGATCCTATTCAGACTAGGAGCAAGATAAGGAGAGTCATAATCATCACTATTATATTATCGTTTCCTGAAAGCTTTATCTAATTTGATAATTTATGTAAGAGAACAAACTATATATTTGTATGTTTTAGTCATAATTGGATTCAGTTCTCAGTAATAGAGAACTCCCAAAATGATGGCTTAAATTAGGCAAAAGTTTTCTTTTTCATATTTGAAGAGTCAGTATTCCACGAAGTCCAGACCTGTGACTCTGCAAAAAAAAAATCTGGTCCCAAGTTGTTGTCTGGCTTTTTAAGAAGAAGTTTGCCAACCTCTGCTATGTAGCCTCTCCTGATAGCCCAAGAGTAAGGCTGGTTGATACCTCAGAACCCAGGTTTGTTGGGAATTAAAGATGCTAGGAACCTGTATAAGTAGAAGCATAAGTGCTGCTACAAATAAGAGCATTTATTGAATCTCAGTTTTAGAATCAAACTTTCCTACTTGATGCTGAACTGCTGGACAGCTGACATTCTCTTCTCCAGTTAGTCCCTCATCTCCACTCTATTCTCTGGAGAGGTTAAATTAAACACTCCTTACACTACAGACCTGGGATATTTTATGGTGGGGTGTATTTTAACAAAAATGTAGGAATTTGTTAAAATTTTATGAGATTTCCAGTTACCTTATCTACAAAATAGTAGTCTTTTATTCTCCGGTATGGAGATTAAATATTTCTTTCTGGAGAAACTGCCATCTCAAGATAAAATCCTGACAGTTGGGGTTCTTTCAATGAAACCACAATCAGATCACCCCACATCAAACTTAGTTGAGAGCTTGTTTGGAGGTTCTAGCAAGGGAACACAGCTATTCATTTACCCTTGACCAAAAAACAGTCCTTCTCTATCAGAATAAATCATCCTTTCTCCTAGCATATAGCTTTGGGAGGCATGCACATGGAGCAGTGAGGGAGGAGGGGAGTACTTGCCTAGCCATCCAGATCAGCTGAATCAACCCTGTGATCAATGGGGTGACAGACGTACAAGCAGATCAAGCCAAAAAAGACCCCAAGTAGTCAAACATTCTTGAAAAATAGAGTTGGAGGTATCATAATCCAGACTTCAAGTTATACTACAAAGCTATAGTAATCAAAAAAGTGTGGTACGGGCACAAAAACAAACACCTAAATCAATGGAACAGAAGACACAGAAATGAACCCAGAACTATATGGTCAATTAATCTTTGACAGAGCAGGAAAGAATATGCAATGGGAAAAAGACAGCGTCTTCAACAAATGCTGTTGACAATATTGGACATCTACATAAAAACAAAAAATGAAACTGGATCACTTCCTTACATCATACACAAAGGTAAATTGAAAGTAGATTAAAGACCTAAATGTGAGACCTGCATCGATAAAACATCCTAGAAGCGAGCTCAGGTAGTATCGTCTCTAACATTGGCCTTAGCAACATTTTTCTAGATATGTCTTCTGAGTCAAGGGAAACAAAAGCAAAAATAAACTATTGGGACTTCATCAAATAAAAATCTTCTGCACAACAAAACAGTCAACAAAACTGAAAGACAACCTACGAAATGGGAGAAGATATTTGCACATGACATATTCAATAAAGTTTCAGGTAAAGAAGATGTTATATAAATGTAAAATGAATATCATTCAGCTAAAAAGAACAAAATCTTGCCATTTGAAACAACATGGATGGAGCTAAAGAGTATTATGCTAAGTAAAATAAGTCAGAGAAAGATAAATACCATATGATTTCACTCATATGTGGAATTTAAGAAACAAAACAAATGAACAAAGGAAAAAAAATAAAGAGGAGATACACCAAGAAACAGACTCTTAACCATAGAGAACAGATTGATGGTTACCACAGCCAAGGAGAGGGGAGAATGTGTGAAGTAGCTAACAGGGATTAAAAAGTACACTTATCATGAGGAACACTGAACAAAGTATAGAATTGTTGAATCACTGTATTGTATACCTGAAACGAATATAACATTGTATGTTTACTGGAATTAAATTTAAAAACTTAAAGAAATTTAGTTGGTAATTACTCAAATATAGAGAAATATTTAATATGTTTTACTTAGAGTTGAAAGGACAGCCAAGGATCATTAGATGTTGATTAATGCCTCTGTACCTGTAGACTAAAACAAATAAAATAAAGGAATGCAGGTTAAGAGAGAGTTTGGGGAGATTTTTCCCTCTAATACTTGCAATATACTTTTGTTGGGCATGTAATTTTAGTCTGGTAGATATTTTCTGTTGATTCATTGAATGTATTTTTATCTTTTTTGGCTTTCATTGTTGTTGTTGAAAAGTAAACTATCAGGCTACTTGTTCCCCTATAGGTTATCTTTATTTTTTCTCTTACTACATGTAAACCTAAGATATCTCCATTTTCTGAAGGTGTTTACTTTGACACTTGTCAGAATCTATTCCTTTTTATTATCCAACTTAAGATTTGCAGACTTTATGCATCTAGAAATTGGTTTCTCCTTTATCAGTTCTGGATGATTTCTAGTCATCAGGTTATTGATAACCTCTCCAAAACATTCTTCTTATATGAAATTATCTCTTTGCAATGGTGGTATCTAAGTGTATTAACAGGTTGACCACAGCAGAGGTCATGGTCACAGACTAATATTTCTGTATTTGGAAACACTCTTGGCTGAAGTTTTGTTCCTATGGATTCCAAGCTCTTACTGGGGAGGATAAACAGGCCTCTGTTGAGTTTTAGTCTGGTTTTATTTTCTTTTGTTTATCTTTTCTTTATATATTATGAATACATTTTAGTAGTTATCTTGGTTGGGACTCTTAAATATTGTTTTGATTTTAAAGATCACTTATGAAGAATGATCTTATTACTCTTATAACTCACTTAGGATGACTTCTTTTTTTTAGTTTTTTATTTCAACTTTTAATTTAAATTCTAGTTAGTTAACATATACTATAATATTGATTTCATGAGTAGAATTTAGTGATTCATCACTTACCTATAACACCCAGTGCTCCTCACAAGTATACTCCATAATCTCCATTTCCTATTTAACCCATCCCTCTACCTACCTCCCCTCTGGTAACCATCAGTGTGTTCTCTATAGTTAAGTCTGTTTCTTGTTTTTTTTTTCTCTCTCTCTCTGTCTCTCTCTTTTTTCCCCTTTGTCTATTTTGTTTCTTTTTTTGGGGGGAGGGTAATAAAATTTATTATACAATGTCAGAAGAAAAAAAAAACACAAATAATCCAGCTAGCTATATGAATCATGCTCATAGCTGAAATAGTGAAAAAGTTATAAGAATGATAAATTTTTTGAGCTCACAATAAAAATGTTGGAAGTACTATAGTATTGGTGGTAGCAGAGATGGTCATGATGAAAAATACCACAGTAATTTTCAGTGACTAACATGTTCTTTGCATGTATAATCTCATTTAATTTTAAATTTATGAAGTAGATACTGTTCTTATCTCCAGAGAGAAAGAAAAGTTATGTGCTCTGGGTTACCCACTTTAGTCCCATCCAGAATTAGAACTGTTTTTTTTTATTTTATTTTTTATTTTTTAAAATTTACATCCAAATTAGTTAGCATATAGTGAAACAATGATTTCAGGAGTAGATTCCATAATGCCCCTACCCATTTAGCCCATCCCCCTTCCCACAATCCCTCCAGTAACCCTCAGTTTGTTCTCCATATTTGAGTCTCTTCTTTTTTGTCCCCCTCCCTGTTTTTATATTATTTTTGTTTCCCTTCCCTTATGTTTATCTGTTTCGTCTCTTAAAGTCTTCATATGAGTGAAGTCATATGATTTGTGTCTTTCTCTGAGTGACTAATTTCACTTAGCATAATACCCTCCAGTTCCATCCACGTAGTTGCAAATGGCAAGATTTCATTCTTTTTGATTGCTGAGTAATGCTCCATTTTATCTATATACCACTTCTTCTTTATCCATTCATCCATCGATGGACATTTGGGCTCTTTCCATACTTTGGCTATTGTTGATAGTGCTGCTATAAACATGGGGGTGCATGTGTCCTTTCAAAACAGCACACCTACATCCCATGGATAAATGCCTAGTAGTGCAACTGCTGGATTGTAGGGTAGTTCTATTTTTAGTTTTTTGAGGAACCTCCATACTATTTTCCAGGGTGGATGCACCAGCTTGAATTCCCACCAACAATGCAGAAGAGATCCTCTTTGTCCACATCCTCGCCAACATCTGTTGTTGCCTGAGTTGTTCATGTTAGCCATTTTGACAGGTGTAAGGTGGTACCTCATTGTGGTTTTGATTTGTATTTCCCTGATGATGAGTGATCTTGAGCATTTTTTCATGTGTTGGTTGGCCATCTGGATGTCTTCCTTGGAGAAGTGTCTATTCATGTCTTTTGCCCATTCCTTTCCTGGATTATTTGTTTTTTTGGATGTTGAGTTTGATAACTTCTTTATAGATTTTGGATACTAACCCTTTATCTGATATGTCATTTGCAAATATCTTCTCCCATTCTGTCGGTTGCCTTTTAGTTTTGCTGATTTTTTCCCTCGCTGTGCAGAAGCTTTTTATTTTGATGAGGTCCCAGTAGTTCATTTTTGCTTTTGCACAGAAATCAGTTGCATTCCTATACACCAACAATGAAGTGACAGCGAAATCAAGGATTCCATCCCATTTACAGTAGCACAAAAAAACCCATAAAATACCTAGGAATAAATCTAACCAAAGAGGTGAAAAATCTATACACTGAAAACTGTAGAAAACTTATGAAAGAAATTGAAGAAGACACAAAAAAATGGAAAAAAGATTCCATGCTCCTGGATAGGAAGAACAAATATTGTTAAAATGTCAATACTACCCAAAACAATCTACATATTCAATGCAATCCCTATCAAAGTAGCACCAGCATTCTTCACAGAGCTAGAACAAATAATCCTAAAATTTATATGGAAACAGAAAAGATCCTGAATAGCCAAAGCAATCTTTAAAAAGAAAACCAAATCAGGAGGCATCACAATCCCAGACTTCAAGCTATACTACAAAGCTGTAATCATCAAGACAGTATGGTACTGGCACAAGAACAGACACTCAGATCAATGGAACAGAATAGAGAACCCAGAAATGGAGCCACAAACGTATGGCCAACTAATCTTTGATGAAGCAGGAAAGAATATCCAATGGAATAAAGACAGTCTCTTCAGCAAGTGGTGCTGGGAAAACTGGACAGCGACATGCAGAAAAATGAACCTGGGCTACTTTCTTATACCATACCCAAAAATAAACTCAAAATTGATGAAAGACCTCAACGTAAGACAGGAAGCCATCAAAATCCTCTAGGAGAAAGCAGGCAAAAACCTCTTTGATCTTGGCCACAGCAACTTCTTACTCAACACGTCTCCACAGGCAATGGAAACAAAAGCAAAAATGAACTACTAGGACCTCATCAAAATATTTTGTTTCTTAACTTCTGCATATGGATGAAATTATATGGTATTTGTCTTCTTCTGACTGACTTATTTCACTTAGCATGATATTCTCTAGCTCCATCCATGTTGTTGCAAATGCCAAGATTTAATTAATTTTTATGGCTGAATAGCATTCCAGTGTGTGTGTGTGTGTGTGTGTGTGTGTGTATCTTCTTTATCCATTCATCAATCAGTAGACATTTAGGCTGTTCCCATAACTTGGCAAATGTAGATAATATGCTGCTATAAATATCAGGGTGCACATATCCCTTTGAATTAGTATTTTTGTGTTCTTTGGATAAATTCCCAGTAGTGCAAATTACTAGATTGTAGGGTAGTTGTATTTTTTGCTTTTTGAGGAAACTTCATACTGTTTTCCAGAGTGGTTGCACCAGTTCGCATTCCCACCAATAGTGCATAAGGGCTCCTTTTTCTCCACATCCTCGCCAACACCTGTTGTTTCTTGTGTTGTTGATTTTAGCCATTCTTGACAGGTGTAAGGTGATATCTCATTGTACTTTTGATTTGCATTTCCCTGAGATGAGTAAGACAGCATCTTTTCCTGTGTCTGTATGTCATCTCTGGGTAAATGTCTCCTGCCCATTTTTAATTGGATTATTCATTTTTGGGGTGTTGAGTTTTATAAGTTCTTTATGAAGTTCTTTATGTTTTGGATTCTGAACCTTTATTGAATATGTCATGTGAAAACATTTTCTCCTATTCCATAGGTTGTCTTTTAGTTTTGTTGATTGTTTGTTTTATTCTGCAGAAGATTTTTATTTTGATGAAATCCCAATAGTTTATTTTTGCTTTTGTTTCTCTTGGCCCAGGAGACATACCTAGTAAGAATTTGCTACTGTTGGTATCAAAGAGTTTATGCCTGTGTTCTCCTTTAGGGTTTTTATGGTTGCAGGTCTCACATTTAGGTCTTTAATCCATTTTCAGTTTATTTTTGTGTATGGTGTAAGAAAGTGATCCAGTTTCATTCTTCTGCATGTAGCTGTCCAGTATTACCAACAGCATTTATTGAAGACCCTTTATCTCATTGCATATTCTTTCCTGTTCTGTCGAAGATTAATTGACCAAATAGTTGGGGATTCATTTCTGAGTTTTCTATTCTGTCCCATTGATCTATATGTCTCTTTTTACCAGTACCATACTGTTTTGATCACTACAGCTTTTTAATATAACTTCAAGTCCAGAATTGTGATGCCTCCAGATTTGCTTTTTTCTTCAAGGTTGATTTGGCTATGCAGGATCTTTTTGTGGCTGCATACACATTTTAGGTTTGTTTGTTCTAGATCTGTGAAAGATACTGGTGGTATCTTCATAGGGATTGCATTAAGTGTGTAGATTGATTTGATTAGTGTAAACATTTTAACAATATTTGTTCTTTAGATCCATGAGCATGCAATGTCTTTCCATTTGTTTGTGTCACTTACCAGTTTCTGTCACAAGTCTTTTATAGTTTTCAGAGTACAGGTCTTTCACCTCTTCGGTTAGGTTTATTCCTATTAGGTTTTATGTCTATTAGGTTTATTCCTACCTTATTGTTTTTGGTGCAATTGTAAATGAGATTGATTCCTTGATTTCTCTTTCTGCTTATTCTTTATTTCTGTATGTTGATTTTATATCCTGTGACTTTACTGAATTTATTTATTTAATTAAAAAAAATTAACATTTATTTATTGTTGAGAGACAGAAGCAGAGCATGAGCATGGGAGGGGCAGGGAGAGAGGGAGACACAGAATCTGAAGCAAGCTGCAGGCCCTGAGCTGTCAGTACAGAGCCCGACACAGGGCTCAAACTCACAAACAGCAAGGTCACAATATGAGCTGAAGTCAGATGCTTAACCGACTGAGCTACCCAGGTGCCCCCTGAATTTATTTATCAGTTCTGGCAGGTTTTTGGTGGAGTCTTTTGGGTTTTCTATATAGAGTATCATGCCATCTGAAAATAGTGAAAGTTTGACTTCTTCCTTGCAGATTTGTATGCCTTTTATTTCTTTTTGTTTTCTGGTTGCTATGGCTGGGACTGCCTGTAATATGTTAACTAATAGTGGTGAGAGTGGACATCCCTGTCTTGTTCCTGACTATAGAGGAAAAGCTCTCAATTTTTCCCATCGAGGATCTTAGCTGTAGGATTTTCATATATGGCCTTTATTATATTGAAAGTATTCTCAGTCTAAACCTACTTTTTGAGGATTTTTATCATGAATGGGTGTCGTATTTTGTTAAATGCTTTTTCTGCCTGTATTGAAATTATCACATGGTTCTAATCCTTTCTTTTATTAGTGCGGTGTATTACATTGATCAATTTGTGAATATTGAACCACCCTTGCAACCCAGAGGTAAATCCCACTTGATTGTGGTGAATGATTTTTTTTAACGTGTTGTTGGATTTGATTTGCTAATATTTTATTGAGAGTTTTTGTACACATAGGATGAATTTTATTAGTTGCATTTCATTTTCATCACCAGCTGTATTGGTAGGAAATTACCTAGATGCTATGATAGCCTCCAACTAAGCTACCCAGTAGGCTATTTCACAAGTAACAGAATAGAATGCCTCCCAGACCAAATTAATCTGTTTGAATCATAGTTTATTTAATTTACTTAAAACATAGAGTAAGAAATAAAGGAGGAAGATGGGGGTAAAAGTGGAGTGAAATGACCACACTATCTGAATCCTGTGTTAGGCAAAATTCCTATGTTTTGTCTCTCACTCTGTTCTATCAGGCCTCACTGATGATGATTGGTGGTAAAGGATCAGAATTAAGGATGAGTGAGGGTCTTCAGCAGTCAGAAAGTATTCTGGATGGAGCCAACACACTCTTGATTTATTAGAGAGATGCAGGAACAAGTGTGCCTCACCATGGGTATAGAGTAACTGATAACCTACTAAGCAGTTTTGAATTTTACTTGCATGTTTTGAGCATAGCATGCTTGGGGTCATATTAGGTTGCTAATGGATGCTTGATTTGGTGGGAGACATAGCTGTCCATCTGGAGATGATATGATCAATGCTCTGTGAATTTTTTAAGATGTTACTTCATTCTCTGATACCTTTCTATCTATAAATAATACTCATTTCATCCTTTATATCAACCAGTATGTGTATACACCTGTTTCATCTATTCTGTCTAGTGAGTTTTCCAGGTTACTAGCTTCATTTCTATCTATACTTAACACATCTTATGAATTTTACCTATATCTCACACTTGCTTATTCAGTATCTATACTTGGCATCTTATCACTTTCTTTTATCCAGGGACAAGCTAAGTCTAAGAAAGCAATTTTCTTCCTCTGACAACTTGTAGAGTGAGGAGAATAGTGATGTCAGTGGTTATTATAACTCACCTTTACACTGGAGGTGCATTCCATTGGATCCTGGATTTTGGGAATGTTTCTCTGTATAATCTCCATTCTGATCAGACCTTACACTCTCCTCTACTTGTGTACTCAAGGCTATCCATAATACCAAAGGTCCAGATTATCTGAGTGAAGTAAATGCCCTAAGGCTGAAAGATGGATTCAAAGCCCCTGATTTTATTTTTGGATTGTTGCTTTAATTTGGGTTTAGATTCTAAGGAATACATACATAATTTTTTCCTCACCCATGAATTATATTTTATCCATATATTTTTTCATGTTTTAAACAAGAAGATTGGTCAGGGTATCAGTCATACTTAGGAAATTAAATTTATAACTTGGGTTTTTATGAAGTGAGAAATGATAAAATTGATTACATAAATTGATCTAGATTTCTGAATTAAGGTATATGTTTATGAGAAGGATAATTGCCATGAATTTTACCTCTTTACACTCTAGTTAAAATAAAAAGGATCTTACCAAGCATCCACTCTTATATCATCTATATTCTTAAATTTGAATAAAGTGTTTCTTAATATTAAAAATAAACTTAGACAAATCAATTATTGATAATTATACAGTGTTAATCACCAATTATTAAATATTATATAATTGATAAGATTCAGAGAATAAAGGGGCACCTGGGTGGCTCAGTAGGTGAAGTGTCTGACTTTGGCTCAGGTCATGATTTTGCGGTTCATGGGTTCGAGCCCTGCATTGGGCTCTGTGCTGACAGCTCAGAACCTGGAGCCTGCTTAAGATTCTGTGTCTCCCTCTCTGTCTGTCCCTCCCCTGCTCGTACTCTGTCTCTCTCTCTCAAAAATAAACATTAAAAACGTTTTTTTAATATTCAAAGAATAAAAAATTATATAAATAAAACCAGTTGTCCTTTGTGTCATCAGCAGTTTTGCTTGCCTCCTGTACATTTAAATGTTCCTCATTATGTGCAGTATGATTTGGGTTGATTGATGACATACTTCACACCCAGATGAGTAATTTCTTATATCAGGCTGTATGTTTTATTAGGATTATTTTGATTATCTTAATAGAAGTAGAAGAAATAAAAGAATATCCAAGACAAACTACTGTAAACAATAAAAGGGATACATTGGTTTACAATACTGAAATGTCCTAAAGAAATTGTTTTAGAATCCTGAATAAACTCTGAATTCTACCCTATCCTGAACTTAACCTTTTGATATTTAAACCATTTTGAACCTGTTGTGTTTAAAAAGAAGTGGACACTATAAGGAATAGACTTCACAGTGTGAAATTGATAAACTGGGGTAGAGGAGAATCATGAAGAAGAAGGAACCTGTTATCCTAGGCAAGGACATTGGTAATCATTTTTACAGTGTTAAGAAATAGTTTGTTGAGCTGTTTATTTATATTATACATTGG
This sequence comes from Puma concolor, assembly GCF_028749965.1. Taxonomy (NCBI): domain Eukaryota; kingdom Metazoa; phylum Chordata; class Mammalia; order Carnivora; family Felidae; genus Puma; species Puma concolor. The sequence goes on along the minus strand of NC_141674.1, from coordinate 62,071,827 downwards.
CTTTTGCCTGCAGAGAATGAAGTTAGATTAGTAGGAAAAATGCCAGATATTGATGTGATTTGTTTGCTTCTTATGGTCTATAGTAGATTATTTTAGGAAAGACACATAATTAGTTGAAATGAGTATAAATGAAAGCAGTGAGAGGAGGAAATATGATTTTGCTAAAAAGGGCAAATCTATAGTGATTTATAGATTTATAACTGATCCATAATTCAGTTTCATGAAATGTTGTTAATTTGGGAGTCTGTCAAGTAGAAAAGATGATTTATTTACCCCAAACTGAAGTTAGGATTTGGAAAGATAGAAAGGTAAGCTGCTAGAAGTTAAAACCTACTATTAAGTATTCTCTGCTTGACTTAAGAGATAGTTAAGCATCACTAGGAAAGTAAAGCCTCCAATTCAGTCAGTGATAGTACCTTATGAAATATTAGTGGAAGCCTAGTCAGAGCCCAAATGAAGATACAGTTACTAAACTGAATCCTGCAGGGAGGGCAGAGCATAATAATAATGTTTTGTTGGTTTTTGTTTTTTGTTTTGTTTTGTTTTTCCCCCACTTTCAAAGGTTTGCTTGTTTTAGGGGGTGGCCAGTAAAAATACAGATTGCTTACTAAGTGTTTAAGGGAATTGAATGGCCAGATAAATCTAAAGCTTCTCTAAAAATGTTGATTTTCCTAAGCCCTTTGGCATATTTAGTATTACAGATTGTCAGGACATAGTCTGCTACAGAAACATCTTCTATACAGACATCATTACGACTGACTGTTCAACTCAGGGAGAGGGTAGAATACAAGGGAGTACCTCCAAGAAAGCCCAATGAAATGCTCGCAGGTTCACTGACCAGGTAACACAGGACCACCCAAGCAGGAACCTTCCTGCCTTTTGTTTGGCAGGATGTGCTCTGTATTGTGCACTAGTGTCCACTTTATATATCTCTGTGGTCATTCTGCTTTTTACTCTACATTATGTATTCGTAGGTTGGTTGAGGATAGGTAATTGATATTTATCCAGATTTCTTGAACCATGAGTTACCATAGGTCATGAACTTAGATCTGGATTCGATATGTTTTTTGGATTCTCCCTTTTTGAAGTAGGGGCGCATATGTGTCATCTGCACATTGCCAGTTTTGCATGTACATGTATGAGAAGGAAAGTGATATTGATGTTGATACCCAAAGAGATAGATTTTAATAGACATTTTTGTTGTATCAGTAACACCTATGTTATACCTCATTGTTGTAAAGAGTAGGATAAATCAAACACTCAGGTGTAGGGGTGGGACTAGATTGCTCTGAGCCAGTCAGAAAAAAATTTGTGTCTCTTGTCAGAGGGATTGATAGGTTTATACTAGCCAGTCTATACTAGTTCCCTGGCCAGAAGGATTAATTTGGGTTTGGTTCAAGTAAGCATGAGGTACAGGGCTTTGGTTTAGTTTGGTTTGGTTTGGTAATCATGTATCCTCTATTCTCTTTCTCCTGGATGATTGCTATAGTCCTTTTTTTTTTTTTTTGGCCCATTTTTGCAACATTTTGCCTGGTTTGACATATGGGAAAAGGGTGAGCCAAGAGAACCCCAGAGGAATGGGACTTAGCCCCAGACAAGCCATGCCTAGATTTTTCAGTTTTGGAAACCAGTCACTACTCATTTGTGCTTCACCTAACTTTGGGGTTTTGTTTCATGCAGCCAAAAGCTATTAGTTGATAAGTATGTTTATTAGAAATGTATTTGTTGAATTATTGAGTAGTAAACAAATTATCTGTAGGGGCTTGATTTAAGTATAACTAGTATAAAATTAGCAAAATATTTCAAGTATAGCTCTCTTGTATGTAACTTCATTTTTTAACTTTATTTTTAAGGGTTGTAAGTTGTAATAAACAGTTGCTACTTGTACAATACCTTAACCAGTTTGATTATAGCCATTGACACATATTTTCAATGTTGAAATTACTCAAACACTAAAAATAAAGTGAAGTTAATTGCTCTTGCCCAATTTTGAGCAAGTTTTTCTTGAGAAAAGCATTTTGTAACTTTAATTCACTCGGAAGTAGAATGCTTATTTTGTTGAAAGTATATCACATATATTTTATTTGTATATCAATTATGCATTCATTATTTATTAAATTTTTAAGATTCCTGATACTTTTACTTTCTTTTCTGGACATTGTGTTGGATATTGGAAAACTCTCCTGAAATAGCTAGCATTTTGACATAAAATTATTATTTCTTCTCTGATGGTCACATAGCAACTTATGTTATTATCAAATATCAAATTATCTGGGTTTAAGTAATGCCTTACAGCTTTTATCATCAGTGATTTTAGGATTTTTGATGGTTGCTCAAAGAAAATGAGTATATCAAAACGGAAAAAAGTCTTGTTATAAAGAGTTTAATTTTTTTGTTTGTACTATAAGAAACACGGAAGACTTAGAGATTAAATGTATCAAATCAAATTTGCTTTTTAATTTTTATTAGCCATTAGGCAATTCTTATTAAAAACTTCCTCGTGACCCCTTTTTCAGTTATTAAAAATCAAATTGTTTCTGTAGCCAAATATCATTAACTACTGTGAATTTTTTTGATGTTATCCAAAGTTGGCAGTGGACAAGAGTCAGTAGACATGAATTCAAGTGTTTGTTTGGCATGATGTGCCAAACATTTTATGTAATCTACCTCATCTAATCCTATAAACAGTCCTTTAAATGACTTTCCTGAGGTTATAAAGCTAGTAAATTATAGATACTCAAGTCTATATCTTATGAATCAGAACTAAGTAAGACACTTCTATTATTCTGCTACCACTTGCTAAAATCCTGGGGAAATAATATTCCTTTCATTTACAGTCATGTTTGTATATGTATATATGTGTCTATATCTAGATATGTATATATGCATTTGTTTTCCATTCTGCCCCAGAAGTCTCTAAGGTAGAAACGAAGTGAGTGTGTGCGTGTGTGTGTGTGTGTGTGTGTGTGTACACGTGCACGTGCAAATGTGTGCTCGTGCACGCGCGCGCATGTGTTTGGACATATATGTATATCTTAGAATGTAACATAGGTCGCAGTTGGGCAAACTGAAGCCTATAGGCAGACAGAACAAGATATGGCTTATAAGCCAAAAAGAATGGTTTTTCATTCCTACAGTAAAAACTAGGTATATTGAAGATAGCAGTAGCACAAGTGTTTTTCAAAGTAAATCTTATTTTAAATGATAAATTTAGGTCAAAATTCTTTTGAAAAAAATTTAGTAAGGCAAATTTGCCAGATATAGACAATTTAAATAGTATCTAGCTTTATATAAGGTGGGGATCATTAATCATAATGTGTAAAAACAAAGTATATATTTAAGCCAATGTTATATAAAGTTTGCAGCTTTAAAATTACATTTACTTAGTTTAATGCTGTTTTGGATCACAAATGTGCTTTTTCTACTGTTTGCTAACCATAAATCATCTTTATTAGAATATTACTAAAAGATCAATAACATTTTATGATTAGGTAAATAATTTTAGTAATTTAATATCAGTGGATTGTGTCTGGTCTTATGTTCATCTTACTGAGTTGAATAATAGCTCTACTTAAGTTTTCACATTTAGACTGAATTTATTTTCTTTATTTCAAGTTTATGCAGAATAATTTTAATTGTACTATATAAGATGTCTTAATTCCATTGAAACTCAGGATAGAAAAATGGACTGCTATATTGAGTCTTTTTAGAAATTAGTTTTCCATTTTCAGAAGTGGTACAAGAAGCAAAATATTTTGTATGTTTGTTTTCTTTCAAAGTGAATGGGATTCTACATATACACACTAGTGAGTTTTATTGTCTTCTTTTTATCCTCATTAAACTCAGTAACAGACTAATGGCATAAACAGGTAAATAGACTCATTCCAACATCGTGTGGGTGAGTCTTCCTACATTTGGGGCAGGGACAGCATATCCACGAGCAGGGTCAGGAAGTGTAATAACATCAGCATGGCCTTGGTGCGTGCCCTGATGGTTTAAGCTATCAAAGCAGGATCACCATTGTCTGCCTCCTTTTATTTACTCAGATGAGTACAGTTCTGACTCTCATAAGCAAGCATTTGTGGCCATTTCAGAAACAATTATCTTTGAAAATATATAATTCAAAAGAAATCACATGCAGCATGTGGCATTTAAATTCAAGCTATTCCAACAGCCAACTTTGTATCTATGACCTATAGGTTTTGATTCCTTAATTCAGAGGACAGTCTGTTTTAAAAAGTCAGACTATCTCATTACAATGAAACATTTCCTTGGGGGATTGAGAAGAGATGTAATTAATTTTGTTTGTGGAAGGGCAAAGAATAATTTCAGGAGGTCATGCTTAAAGTTGAGCTTTAAAACTTCCTGAGGAATATGTGTATCTCATTATCTCATTTAATACTGTAACTAAGAACTTGAGAAGCAATATTTTTCAATAGTACTTCTTCCTTTAGATAATAATTCTCAGTTACTGTCTCTAGGATTAAATAATAAAACTATTAAGTTATATGCTGCTTCTTTAATAGTGAAAAACAGTAGTTGTAATGGACTAGGCAAATTTTTTACAGAGCAACAGAATGTACCCAAGATTTTGCCAAAATAATTTAGCATTATTTATTTAAGACTAGATATGCATGAGGAAAGAATCTCTGAGATTAAGCATATCTCTATAGAAGCCTCAAAACTAAAAAGCAAAATAAGATTGAAGAAAACTACGATGTAATATACAATAAATATGGGGACAACTAGAAAGGTATAAAATACATGTAGAGAGAATCTCAGAAGCAGAAGAAATAAAGGAACAGAAGAAATATTTGAAACAAGTACAGTGGATAATTTCTCCCAATTATTGTCAGACACCAAACCATAGATCCAGGAAAATCAGAATACCAAGCAGGATAAATGCCAGAAAACCTACACCTAAGCATATCACATTCACACAATAGAAAAATCACAACAAAATAAAAATTCATAGAAAAGTCAGAAGATAAAACCACCTTACTATGGAAGAGCAAAGAGGGGTGCCTAGGTGGCTCAGTCAGTTGGGCATATGACTTCAGCTCAGGTCATGATCTCACAGCTCATGAGTTCGAGCCCTGCATGGGCTCTGTGCTGACAGCTCAGAGCCTGGAGCCTGTTTCGGATTCTGTGTCTCCCTCTCCACCCCTCCCTTGCTTTCACTCTGTGTCTCTCTCTCAAAAATAAATAAACATTTGGAAAAATTAAAAAAAAAGAAGAGCAAAGAATTATGTCTGACTTTTCCTTAGAAACCATGAAAGCAAGAGTGGAGTGAAATATTCAAAGTGTTGAGAGAGAAAACCACCAACCTTGAATTCTGTATGCTACAGAATTATCCTTAAAAAGTGAAGGAAAATAAAGACTTTCTCAGACAAACAAAAACTGGGGGAATTTGTTGCCATTAGACCTGACCTGTAAGAAATGTTTAAAAAAGTTTTTAGAAGGAAAATGATATAGGTTAGAAACATATCTAAAGGAAGAGCATTGAGAAAAGAATAAGTGAAGGTAAAATAACTTATTTTTTTCTTAATCTAACAGACAATGTTTATTCAAAATAATATATTATGATTTGTATACATTAATCAATATAGTATTATTTGAAATTAGACTTAGGTTAATTGTAAATACATGTTGCAAACTCTAGGGTAGCTACTAAACAAAATAACAAGAAAAAAGTGTAACCAATTTTTAAGCAAGCAAAGAAAATGAAATCATGAAATGCTCAGTTAAAATCAAAAAAGAGGAAGAGTGAAGACAAAGGTAGGAACAAGAACAAGGGCAATAAATACAGTAAGAAATATGGTAAATATGAATCCCATTATATCATTAATTACTTTGATTACTGGTCGTCTAATAAATGTACCAATGAAAATACAGAGATTGTCAGAGTGGATTGAAAAACAAGACCCAACTACATATTGTCTACCAAAAGCTGCCATAAGTATAAAGGCATGTATAGATTAAAAGTAAATGGATGGAAAGGCACCTAGGTGGCTCAGTTGGTTGAATGTCTGACTTCAACTCGGGTCATGATCTCATGGTTCATGGGTTCAAGCCCCATGTTGGGCTTTGTGCTGACAGCACAGATCCTACTTCAGATTCTTGGTCTCTCTCTGTGTGTGTGCCTCTCCCCTGCTTGTGCTTTCTCTCTCTCTCTCTCTCTCTCTCTCTCTCTCTGCCTCTCCCCTACTTGTGCTCTCTCTCTCTCTTTCTCTCTGAAAAATAAACATTAAAAAAAAAGTAAATGTATGGAGAAAGGTATACCATGCTAATGCTAATCAAAGGAATGCTGGAGTAGCTATATTAATTTTAGACAGAGAACATTTCATAGTAAGTTATCAAGATAAAGAGGGAATTACATAACAAAACTAGGGTAAATGTTCCAAGAAGATATAACTATCCTTAATGTGTATGCAACAAATGACAGAGCATCAAAATATGTGCTAGAACTACAAAAGAGAAATAGATGAAGACATCAATACCTGCCTATCAGAAATAGATCAAGCAGGCAGAAAATCAGTAAGGGTGTAGTTGTCCTCAACAATTTCACCAACTGGATATAATGAGCATTTATAGACCATTTTATGGAACAACAGTGGAATCCACATTCATCTCAAGCTCACCATGGTGCATTCAGCAAAATAGACTGATACTAGCCATAAAACACAACGTTAAAAACCTTAAAAGACTAGGAAACATTTAATATCTACTGTCAGACACAATGGAATACAACTACTCTCAATACAAACTACATCAATAACAGAATTATAGCTAGAAAATCCCAAATTACTTAGAGATTAAACAGTTTCTAATACTTCTAAACAGCACATGGGTCAAAGAAGAAGTTTCAAGGGAAATTTTATAGTATCTTGAACTAAATGAAAATGAAAGCAACTTACCAAAATTTATGGGATGTAGTGAAAGCACAGCTTAGAGGGATATTTATAGCACTAAATACAGATATTGGAAATGAAGAAAGACCTAAAAACAATCATCTAAGTTACCACTTTAGGAAAGTAGAAAAAGAAGATCAAAGTAAATCTAAAGTAAGCATTAATAATACAAATTAGAGCATGAATCAGTGAAACTCAATACTAACATATTCTTGCCTTAGGTTACAGCAACCATGCTCCTTGTATTTACCCAAAGCAGTTGTAAACTTATGTCTACACAAAAACTTGACATGGACATTTATAGAAGCTTTATTCATAATTGTGAAAAACTGGAAGAAACCATGATATCCTTTAGTAGGTGAAGGGATGAATAAACAATATGGTACATTCAGACAATGGAATAATTTCATTAGCGAGAAGAAATGAGTCATCAAGCCATGAAAATACATGGAGGGAACATAAATGTATATTTCTAAGTGAAATAATTAAAAAGGATACATATTATATGATTCCAACTATATGACATTTTGGAAAAGACAAAACTACAGAGATAGTAAAAATATCAGCCAGTGTCAAGGTTGGGGAGGGAGGAGTGAATAGGTAGAGCATAAAGGATTTTTCAGGGCAATGAAATACTATTTATGTTACATAATGATGGATACATGTCATTATATATTTGTCCAACTCACAGATTGTACACACCAGAGTGAATCCTAATATAAAATATGGTCTTTGAGGGGTAATGATATGACAGTATAGGTTCACCAGTTGTAACAGATAAATTATTCTTGTGGGGGATGTTGATATTGAGGGAGGCTATGCATATGTAGGAATAGGGGTTGTACAGGAAATCTCTATGTCTTTCAACTTTGCTGTGAACCTAATACTGCTTTAAAATATAAAATCTATTAAAATAATTTAAAAAATTGAAAAAGTAGCACACAGTGTCATTAAAGATTTTGGTTTAAGGGATTACATGAAGAGTGTTCAAACCTTATTCATTCACTCCCTCCATCTTCCTTTTCCCTCCCACTTTCTCCCTCCCTCCTTCCTTCTTTGATAGGTTGAAGTCAAGTTCTAGTTTTTTAATAGCAATCACAATTCCACAGTTGTTAAGATCTTACATATATATTTTTATAGTTCATTCAAAGTTGTTGATTGTGTGAAACCTGATGTATCAAATAGTACATGAACTTTTGTTGTTTTGTTTAGTTAAAATAAAGTATTATGAATCAGATAGGAGTGGATAAATAAATTGTAAACACAGAAGGTTTTTGAATTTGTGATCATTTTTCTCCTATGATTATGCTAGATATATGGTCTATTAAATGTGTCATTTTTATGCAGATAATTATAAAGTCCTTCTAGCTCTTAGGTACTGACAATTGAAAACAAAATCATGGGGTGCCTGGGTGTCTCAGATGGTTAAGCATCCGACTTTGGTTCAGGTCATGATCTCATGGTCTGGGGTTTCAAGCCCTCTGTCGGGCTCTGTGATGACAGCTCAGAGACTGGAGCCTGCTTCAGATTCTGTCTCCCTCTCTTTCTGCCTCTCTCTCTCTCTCTCTCTCTCTCTCTCTCTCAAAAAAATGAATAAACATTAAAAATGTTAAAAAAAGAAAACAATCAATCATAAATGAAAAAATACAGATATAAATTTTATATTTAAAAAAATACTTAAGACATTTTTCACAGACAGTGAAACAATAAACTTAATTTAGAATTTTAGTATAAAGCAATAAGGGTCCATTCCTTTCCCAACTGTTTCATACTGTTGGAGTGTGAAAATGAGATGAAGTGGTTTCCCTCTTCAACCTTAGCTTCTGTTGAATGGTGGTGAAGGGAAAAAGAATGAAAACAGGATAAGGGAATTTTATACTTAAAATTAAAAAAGAAAATACTGACTAAGAACAGGCTTCCTAGCATACCTCTTTAGGAAAAGATTAGAATAACCAAAGCGAAAGCAAAAATTGTGAGTGGTGAGTGAGAAAGTAGATAGAACTCATTAATCCTCAAAATAAGAAATAGTGCCAACCACATAACCAAGAATCCTGAGAATTTTTGCCATTTCTAACATATATTGAATTAGATATTTATTCTTTTCAGATGTCTACGCAATTCCTTATTTTTGAAATTGCTGATAAGCTTCCCCCAGAGTGCCATAACTCCCCTGGGATGAGTGGATTGAGAAGCACTCTGACCAGGAGTAAGGAGACCTGGCCTGCCCTTGCTCCAACCTTTGGCCCTTGAGTGAGTTGACTCTCCTTGAGCCTCTTGAAGTAGGGACAGTGTGAGGATGAACTGTTCAGTGCTCAGCAGAAATTGATGGATATCAGCACTTTACAAATGTTAGTTCTTAGAAGGTATTAGGATTCCTGTGATTCCACAGTTCACTATTTTCTATTAAAATTATTATCTTTCTGATAACAGATTTGTCAAGGGAGCTAGATTCTATAATTTTAAAAAGTAGTCTTTCTTCCTTCTTCTAGGGTAATTCTGTTAAAGGAAATGCCTTTACCATGGAAACCCTTTATTACAAAGAATTTTACATTCCTTAAAAAAAAAAAAAAAAAAAAAAAGCCGCCATCTGGCTTGCTGGCAAAACTCCTTAGAATCCTAAAATATAGGGGGAAGTGTTTCCTCCTCTATTTTTTTGGATGAGTTTGTGAAGGATTTTATTTCTTTAAGTGTTTGGTAGAATCCACTAATGAAGCCATCTTGGCCTGGGCTTTCCTTCATGGCAATATTTTAAATTACTGATTTAGTTTTTTGTTTTCTTGAAGGGGTTTAGGATAAAATTTGGGTAAATTACTAATTTAGTTTTTATTTCCCCCACTGTGAGAGTTCTATTTAGATTTTCTGTTTCTTTTTACGCTAGTTTTGGTAATTTGTGTCTTCTGGGGAATTTTTTCTAGTTCATCTAAATGGCCTCATTTTTGGTGTAATGCCATTCCTAGTATTCATTCTGTTATGATACTTTTAATTTCTGTAAGGTCAATAGTAAAATAGTCACTTTTATTTTTTTATTTTAGTAATTTATGACTTCTCTTTTTCTTCTTAGTCAGCCTTGCTAGAGATCTGCCTCTTTTTTCGTGGTATTTACAAGGAATCAAGTATTAATTTCATTGATTCTCTATTTTTTTTTTTCTGCTTCACTGATTTCCGCTCTGATCTTTATTTCCTTTCATTCTGCTTGCTATGGGTTTACTGCACTCTTTTCTTCCCCATGTTTTTTAAAGTGGAATCTTCCTTGCTTTTATATAGCTCCTATGTCCTTTCCCTTTCTCTGTGCTTTTCACTTTATATGTTTATATATGTGTATATTGTCTTTATATATTATATTATGTATTATATATATACACAAACATCTTTAAGAAGATAAGAGAAGAGGGGCACCTGGGTACCTCAGTTGGTTAAGCATTCAACTTCAGCTCAGGTCATGATTTCACAGTTCTGTGGGTCTGAGCCCCGCATCAGGCTCTGTGCTAACAGCTTAGAGCCTGGAGCCTGTTTTGTGTTCTGTGTCTGTCTGTCTGTCTGTCTGTCTGTCTGTCTGTCTCTGTCCCTCCTCTGATCATGCTCTCTCTCTCTTTCTCTCTCTCTCTCAAAATAAATAAATAAACATTAAAAAAAGATAAAATGCATTTTTACTTTCTTTTATAATTACTTATATAATTGGAATTACTGTTGCTTTTATTTCTTCATGTAAGTTTGAGTTATTGTGTGCTGTCAGTTCTTCTACCTAAAAAAAATGTCCTTTGCAATTTCTTGTAAAGCAGCTCTGCTAGGAAGAAATTTTCTCAAGTCTTTGTTGATCAATAAATAAAGGAGACATCTCCACAATTACAAATAAAGTAAAAAATATATATATATAAATGACTAATATGTGAAACCCTGAAATTTTAAAATCTAGAATAACTTCTCAACTGGTTTCCTGTGATGTATTGATACTCCCAGGAGGAGTTACAGGTGAGCCATCAAGGAAAGCCTGGGGCAGCAATAATCCTCTGGACCTTTTGGCAGGTTATTTCCCAGACGGAAGTTGCTTTGTTTTCACTAATACACGATATAGTTTCCTTTGTGTGCCATGACATGAAAAAGGTTGGGAGGCGCTTATGTACTAGAACAAAGTGATACCTACGCAAATACAAACTATCAATTTTGACCCAAGAAGAATATAATATCTCTGCAGGCCAATAAACAGTAGAATAAAGAAGTACCATTTTTTATTTTTTTTTAATTAAAAAAAATTTTTTTTCCAGTATATGAAGTTTATTGTCAAATTGGTTTCCATACAACACCCAGTGCTCATCCCAAAAGGTGCCCTCCTCAATACCCATCACCCACCCTGCCCTCCTTCCCACCCCCCCCCCCCCCCACCATCAACCCTCAGTTTGTTCTCAGTTTTTAACAGTCTCTTATGCTTTGGCTCTCTCCCACTCTAACCTCTTTTTTTTTTTTTTCCTTCCCCTCCCCCATGGGTTCCTGTTAAGTTTCTCAGGATCCATATAGGAGTGAAACCATATGGAAACTGTCTTTCTCTGTATGGCTTATTTCACTTAGCATAACACTCTCCAGTTCCATCCATGTTGCTACAAAGGGCCATATTTCATTCTTTCTCATTGCCATGTAGTACGCCATTGTGTATACATTGTGTATATTGGTGGACATTTAGGCTCTCTCCATAATTTGGCTATTGTTGAAAGTGCTGCTATAAACATTGGGGTACAAGTGCCCCTATGCATCAGTACTCCTGTATACTTTGGGTAAATTCCTAGCAGTGCTATTGCTGGGTCATAGGGTAGGTCTATTTTTAATTTTCTGAGGAACCTCCACACTGTTTTCCAGAGTGGCTGCACCAATTTGCATTCCCACCAACAGTGCAGGAAGGTTCCCGTTTCTCCACATCCTCTCCAGCATCTATAGTCTCCTGATTTGTTCATTTTGGCCACTCTGACTGGCGTGAGATGATATCTGAGTGTGGTTTTGATTTTTATTTCCCTGATGAGGAGCAGCATTGAGCATCTTTTCATGTGGCTGTTGGCCAACTGGATGTCTTCTTTAGAGAAATGTCTATTCATGTTTTCTGCCCATTTCTTTACTGGGTTATTTGTTTTTCGGGTGTGGAGTTTGGTGAGCTCTTTATAGATTGTGGATACTAGCCCTTTTTCCGATATCTCATTTGCAAATGTCTTTTCCCATTCCGTTGGTTGCCTTTTAGTTTTGTTGGTTGTTTCCTTTGCTGTGCAGAAGCTTTTTATCTTCATAAGGCCCCAGTAATTCATTTTTGCTTTTCATTCCCTTGCCTTTGGGGATGTGTTGAGTAAGAGATTGCTACGGCTGAGGTCAGAGAGGTCTCTTCCTGCTTTCTCCTCTAGGGTTTTGATGGTTTCCTGTCTCACATTCAGGTCCTTCATCCATTTTGAGTTTATTTTTGTGAATGGTGTGAGAAAGTGGTCTAGTTTCAATCTTCTGCATGTTGCTGTCCAGTTCTCCCAGCACCATTTGTTAAAGAGACTGTCTTTTTTCCATTGGATATTCTTTCCTGCTTTGTCAAAGATTAGTTGGCCATACGTTTGTGGGTCTAGTTCTGGGGTTTCTATACTATTCTATTGGTCTATGTGTCTGTTTTTGTGCCAATACCATGCTGTCTTGATGATGACAGCTTTGTGGTAGAGGCTAAAGTCTGGGATTGTGATGCCTCCTGCTTTGGTCTTCTTCTTCAAAATTACTTTGGCTATTCAGGGCCTTTTGTGGTTCCATATGAATTTTAGGATTGCTTGTTCTAGTTTCGAGAAGAATGCTGGTGCAATTTTGATCGGATTTGCACTGAATGTGTAGATAGCTTTGGGTAGTATTGACATTTTGACAATATTTATTTTTCCAATCCATGAGCACGGAATGTTTTTCCATTTCTTTCTATCTTCTTCAAGTTCCTTCATAAGCTTTCTATAGTTTTCAGCATACAGATCTTTGACATCTTTGGTTAGATTTATTCCTAGGTATTTTATGCTTCTTGGTGCACTTGTGAATGGGATCAGTTTCTTTATTTGTCTTTCTATTGCTTCATTATTAGTGTATAAGAATGCAACTGATCTGTACATTGATTTTGTATCCTGCAACTTTGCTGAATTCATGTATCAGTTCTAGCAGACTTTTGGTGGAGTCTGTCGGATTTTCCATGTATAGTATCATGTCATCTGAAAAAAGTGAAAGCTTGACTTCATCTTTGCCAATTTTGATGCCTTTGATTTCCTTTTGTTGTCTGATTGCTGATGCTAGAACTTCCAACACTATGTTAAACAACAGCGGTGAGAGTGGACATCTCTGTCGTGTTTCTGATCTCAGGGAAAAACCTCTCAGTTTTTCCCCATTGAGGATGATGTTAGCTGTGGGCTTTTCATAAATGGCTTTTATGATCTTTAAGTAGGTTCCTTCTATCCCGACTCTCTCAAGGGTTTTTATTAAGAAAGTGTGCTGAATTTTGTCAAAGGCCTTTTCTGCATCGATTGACAGGATCATATGGTTCTTATCTTTTCTTTTATTAATGTGATGTATCACGTTGATTGATTTGCAAATGTTGAACCAGCCCTGCATCCCAGGAATGAATCCCACTTGTTCATGGTGATAATTCTTTTTATATGCTGTTGAATTCGATTTGCTAGTATCTTATTGAGAATTTTTGCATCCATATTCATCAGGGATATTGGCCTGTAGTTCTCTTTTTTTACTGGGTCTCTGTCTGGTTTAGGAATCAAAGTAATACTGGCTTCATAGAATGAGTCTGGAAGTTTTCCTTCCCTTTCTATTGTTTGGAATAGCTTGAGAAGGATAGGTATTATCTCTGTTCTAAACGTCTGGTAGAACTCCCCTGGGAAGCCATCTGGTCCTGGACTCTTATTTTTTGGGAGATTTTTTATGACTGATTCAATTTCTTCACTGTTTATTGGTCTGTTCAAGCTTTCTATTTCCTCCTGATTGAATTTTGGAAGGGTGTGGGTGTTTAGGAATTTGTCCATTGCTTCCAGGTTGTCCAGTTTGTTGGCATATAATTTTTCATAGTATTCCCTGATAATTGCTTGTATCTCTGAGGGATTGGTTGTAATAATTCCATTTTCATTCACGATTTTATCTATTTGGGTCATCTCCCTTTTCTTCTTGAGAAGCCTGGCTAGAGGTTTATCAATTTTGTTTATTTTTTCAAAAAACCAACTCTTGGTTTCGTTGATCTGCTCTACAGTTTTTTTAGATTCTATATTGTTTATTTTTGCTCTGATCTTTATTATTTCTCTTCTTCTGCTGGATTTAGACTGTCTTTGCTGTTCTGCTTCTATTTCCTTTGGGTGTGCTGTTAGATTTTGTATTTGGGATTTTTCTTGTTTCTTGAGATAGGCCTGGATTGCAATGTATTTTCCTGTCTGACTGCCTTCGCTGCATCCCAAAGCGTTTGGATTGTTGTATTTTCATTTTCATTTGTTTCCATATATTTTTTAATTTCTTCTCTAATTGCCTGGTTGGCCCATTCATTCTTTAGTAGGGTGTTCTTTAACCTTCATGCTTTTGGAGGTTTTCCAGACGTTTTTCTGTGGTTGATTTCAAGCTTCATAGCAGTGTGGTCTGAAAGTTTGCATGGTATGATTTCAATTCTTGTATACTTATGAAGGGCTGTTTTGTGACCAGTATGTGATCTATCTTGGAGAATGTTCCATGTGCACTTGAGAAGAAAGTATGTTCTGTTGCTTAGGGATGCAGAGTTCTAAATATATCTGTCAAGTCCATATGATCCAATGTATCTTTCAGCGTCCTTGTTTCTTCATTGACCGTGTGTCTAGATGATCTATCTATTTCTGTAAGTGGAGTGTTAAAGTCCCCTGCAATTACCACATTCTTATCAAAGGTTGCTTTTGTTTGTGAGTAATTGTTTTATATATTTGGGGGCTCCTGTATTCTGTGCATAGACATTTATAATTGTTAGCTCTTCCTGATGGATAGACCCTGTCACTATTATATAATGTCCTTCTTCATCTCTTGTTACAGCCTTTAATTTAAAGTCTAGTTTGTCTGATATAAGTATGGCTACTGCAGCTTTCTTTTGACTTCCAGTGGCATGATAAATAGTTCTCCGTCCCCTCACTCTCAATCTGAAAGTGTCCTCAGGTCTAAAACGAGTCTCTTGTAGACAGCAAATAGATGGGTCTTGTTTTTTTATCCATTCTGATACCCTATGTCTTTTGGTTGGCGCATTTAGTCCATTTACATTCAGTGTTATTATAGAAAGATACAGGTTTAGAGTCATTGTGATGTCTGTAGGTTTCATGCTTGTAGCGATGTTTCTGGTACTTTGTCTCACAGGGTCCCCCTTAGGATCTCTTGTAAGGCTGGTTTAGTGGTGATGAATTCCTTCAGTTTTTGTTTGTTTGGGAAGACCTTTATCACTTCTTCTATTCTGAATGACAGACTTGCTGGATAAAGGATTCTCAGCTGCATATTTTTTCTGTTCATCACATTGAAGATCTCCTGCCATTCCTTTCTGGCCTGCCAAGTTTCAGTAGAGAGATCAGTCACGAGTCTTATAGGTCTCCCTTTATATGTTAGAGCACCTTTATCTCTAGCTGCTTTCAGAATTTTCTCTTTATCCTTGTATTTTGCCAGTTTCACTATGATATGTCGCGCAGAAGATCGATTCAAGTTACGTCTGAAGGGAGTTCTCTGTGCCTCTTGGATTTCAATGCCTTTTTCCTTCCCCAGATCCGGGAAGTTCTCAGCTATTATTTCTTCAAGTACACCTTCAGCACCTTTCCCTCTCTCTTCCTCCTCTGGAATACCAATTATGCATATATTATTTCTCTTTAGTGCATCACTTAGTTCTCTAATGTTCCGCTCATACTCCTGGATATTTTTATCTCTCTTTTTCTCAGCTTCTTCTTTTTCCATAATTTTATCTTCTAGTTCACCTATTCTCTCCTCTGCCTCTTCAATACAAGCCGTAGTTGTCTCCATTTTATTTTGCAGTTCATTGATAGCATTTTTTAGCTTCTCCTGACTGTTCCTTAGTCCCTTGATCTCTGTAGCAAGAGATTCTCTGCTGTCCTTTATACTGTTTTCAAGCCCAGCAATTAATTTTATGACTATTATTCTAAATTCACTTTCTCTTGTATTGTTTAAATCATTTTTGATCAGTTCGTTAGCTGTTGTTATTTCCTGGACGTTTTTCTGAGGGGAATTCTTCCTGTTTCGTCATTTTGGATAGTCCTTGGAGTGGTGAGGGACTGCGGGGCACTTCCCCTATGCTGTCTTGAATACTTGAGTTGGTGGGCGGGGCCGCAGTCAGACCTGATGTCTGCCCCCAGCCTACCGCTGGGGCCAAAGTCAGACTGGTGTGTGCCTTCTCTTCCCCTCTTCTGGGGGCGGGATTCACTGTGGGATGGCGTGGCCCATCTGGGCTGCTTGCACACTGCCAGGCTTGTGCTGGGGATCTGGCATATTAGCTGCAGTGGATTGGCAAGGTGCACAGGGGTGGGAGGGGCAGGCTCACCTCACTTTTTCTTCAGAGATCTGCTGCTTCGGGAGGGGCCCTGCGGCACCAGGAGAGAGTCAGACCTGCTGGAGGGATGGATCCGCAGAAGCACAGCGTTGGGTGTTTGTGCGGTGCAAGCAAGTTCCCTGGCAGGAACTGGTTCCCTTTGGGATTTTGGCTGGGGGATGGGCGAAGGAGATGGCACTGGCGAGCGCCTTTGTTCCCCGCCAAGCCGAGCTCTGTTGTCCCGGGGCTCAGCAACTCTCCCTCTCATTGTCCTCCAGCCCTCCCGTTCTCCAAGCAAAGCTGTTAGCTTATAACCTTCTAGATGTCAAGTCCCGCTTGCTGTCGGAACACACTCCGTCCGGCCCCTTCGCTTTTGCAAGCCAGACTCGGGGGCTCTGCTTGGCCGTGGAGCCGCCCCTCCGCCCCGCTCCCTCCTGCTAGTCCCTGGAGCGCACCGAGTCTCCGCCCTTCCTACCCTCTTCTGTGGGTCTCTTGTCTGCACTTGGCTCCCGAGACTCCGTTCTGCTAGTCTTCTGGTGGTTTTCTGGGTTAT
This sequence comes from Puma concolor, assembly GCF_028749965.1. Taxonomy (NCBI): domain Eukaryota; kingdom Metazoa; phylum Chordata; class Mammalia; order Carnivora; family Felidae; genus Puma; species Puma concolor. The sequence continues at coordinate 62,054,840 of NC_141674.1, read as the reverse complement.
TTAGGAAGGTGTAGGTGGAATCTACGCCACCATCTTCTCAAATTGTTTTTCAAGGAGTACCATTTTTAAAGACACTATGCCTAGATGGTTTTATCACTGAATTCTGTTTAATCTTTAGCAATATTATATATATAAATGATTCTTTCTCAGAGGAAAAGTTTTAAAATACCAGTCATTTTATAAGGCTTGTATAATTTTGTTTTCTAACACATGATAGAATAATGAAAATGAAAATTATCATCCAATATCAGGAATATGTGTAGATACAAAAATTAAACATTAATGAATCATAATGTCCAAAAATACATGAGAAGTTTAATAGATCATGACCAAATAGGGTTTATTCCAGGAATCAGGGGACCATATGTAGGCAGTGTATTTTAAGTTAAAGGAAAAAATGGAAGCATATTAATAAGGGCCTAAAAATTAATTTAATGAAATTCAGCAACCATGTATAATAAAAATAAGAATAGTATAGGACTGGACTATTTACTGAAGACCATCATACTAAATTTTGAAATGTTAATGCAGTAAAAATACCAAATTTTAACATTGTTTGGAATTTCAAGTTTATATCATAAAATGATATTGAAAGGGTCTTATTTCCGAAAATAAAGAAATCATGTTTTTACGTGATGTATTTATACATAACGGTAAACCAAAGAGACTAATAGAATTAATAAATTAATTTGTCTGATGACTGGATATAAAATATATAGAAACAAATATTAATTATTAATCATGTTTTCAGGTAGGAATTCATTATAATACAAATGATCTCCTTTCCAAGTTCATTTTTTATTTATTTTTATTTAAATTTTTTTATGTTTATTCATTTTTGAAAGACAGGCAGTGCACAAGCAGGGTGGGGTGGAGACAGAGGGGGACACAGAATCTGAAATACACTCTAGGCTCTGTGCTGTCAGCACAGAGCCCTACAAGGGTCTCAAACTCAAGAACCTTGAGATCATGACCTGAGCCGAAGTTGGCTGCTCAACCGACTGAGCCACCCAGGCGCCCCTCCAAGTTCATATTTTTAACTTAAAGTGATTTTAATTAAAAGACTGGTTTTGTAGAAACACTGGAAAATTTGCTTTTTAAGTTCCTGAGGAAAATAAAATTACTCTCAAGCTCTTATAATCAATATTTGTTCATATTGACATACGATAGAGAAATTAAGTGAACAGAATAAAGAGTCCTAAAATGATCTGTGTATATAGGAGATATTTAAGTATGATAAAAATAATACTTTAATTTGATGGGAAAAGGATGGCTTGTTTTCTAATTGGTGATAGCAAAATTGGTTATCTTTCTGAACAAAACCATAACTATTTCTCTATTGAACACCATATTAAAAATATATGTTTTAACTGATTGTAATGATTATTTTTTAACAATTTGATATACCTCTCTTTGTTTTACAATGGAAAAGAACTGAAAGGTAGAACTACATTGCAACTAGTCATTATCTTTTGGTAACAAGTAGAGTTAAAGACTACATGACAGAACAGCTTTACTCTCTTAAATTAGTAACTTTGAATTATAAGATTTTCTCTTCATGCTTGTATATTTTATAACTTATTAATGGTACATTATGTATTATTATAAAACTTTAATATTGTGTAGTTGCTTAAATTTTTTTTTTAATTTTTTTTAACGTTTATTTATTTTTGAGATGCAGAGAGACAGGGCATGAATGGGGGAGGGTCAGAGAGAGGGAGACACAGAATCTGAAACAGGCTCCAGGCTCTGAGCTGTCAGCACAGAGCCTGACGCGGGGCTCGAACTCACAGACCGCGAGATCATGACCTGAGCCGAAGTCGGCCGCTTAACCGGCTGAGCCACCCAGGCGCCCCTAAAATTTTTTATTAATGTGTGAATTTAAAGCCCTTTGAAGATAATGTTTTATAGATTTTTTTTCATTTTTGTTGTTTTTATTTATTTGTTTAGGTTTTCAAGTTGCACCAAGGTTTTTTTTTTTAATATGAAATTTATTGTCAAATTGGTTTCCATATAATACTCAGTGCTCATCCCAACAGGTACCCTCCTCAATATCCATCACCCACACTCCCCTCCCTCCTACCCCCCATCAACCCTCAGTTTGTTCTCAGTTTTTAAGAGTCTCTTATGTTTTGTTTCCCTCCCTCTCTAACCTCTTTTGTTTTTCTTCCTCTCCCCCATGGTCTTCTGTTAAGTTTCTCAGGATCCACATAAGAGTGAAACATATGGTATCTGTCTTTCTCCGTATGACTTATTTCACTTAGCATAACAGTCTCCAGTTCCATCCATGTTGCTACAAAAGGCCATATTTCATTCTTTCTCATTGCCAAGTAGTATTCCATTGTGTATATAAACCACAATTTCTTTATCCATTCATCAGTTGATGGACATTTAGGCTCTGTCCATAATTTGGCTATTGTTGAGAGTGCCGCTATAAACATTGGGGTACGAGAGCCCCTATGCATCAGCACCCCTGTATCCCTTGGGTAAATTCCTAGCAGTGTTATTGCTGGGTCACAGTATAGATCTATTTTAATTTTTTGAGGAATCTCCACACTGTTTTCCAGAGCGGCTGTACCAATTTGCATTCCTACCAACAGTGCAAGAGGGGTCCCATTTCTCCACATCCTCTCCAGCATCTATAGTCTCCTAATTTGTTCATTTTAGCTACTCTGACTGGCTGGTGTGAGGTGGTATCTGAGTGTGGTTTTGATTTGTATTTCCCTGATGAGGAGCGACGTTGAGCATCTTTTCATGTGGCTGTTGGCCATTTGGATGTCTTCTTTAGAGAAGTGTCTATTCATGTTTTCTGCCCATTTCTTCACTGTATTATTTGTTTTTCGGGTGTGGAGTTTGGTGAGCTCTTTATAGATTGTGGATACTAGACCTTTGTCCGAAACCATCAAAACCCCAGAGGAGAAAGCTGGAAAAAACCTCTCTGACCTCAGCTGCAGCAATTTCTTACTTGACACATCCCCAAAGGCAAGGGAATGAAAAGCAAAAATGAACTATTGGGACCTCATGAAGATAAAAAGCTTCTGCACTGCAAAGGAAACAATCAACAAAACTAAAAGGCAACCAACAGAATGGGAAAAGATATTTGCAAATGACATATTGTAGATACTTTGAAAGCATTCTAAAAGTATGTATGTTCTTTCTCATTGAAAAATTACGGTGATTGACAATTCCTTTGAATTTTGATGCTTCCCAATATTTTTTATTGAACCCATAATTTATAGGAAACTTTGATAGGTAAAAATTAATTTTTAAACAATCATTCTATAATTTTATTGATAATGCTTGTGCGTTGAATTGTGAATTAATAATTGAACAATTTATGTTGTTATTCAATACCACAGAGAAATCTCAATTTTTTTTCTAAAATCCCACTAAAGTTGCTACCTAGCCCTTTGTTCAGTGGGGAGGAGCATTTGATCTAGTGAATATATGTCTTCATCTTAGAAACAAAAGACCCTTATATTAGCTTTCTTTCTAGTCTCCAAATTTCAAGCCATTATAGTATTCTTTAATATGTGATCCCACTTTTACAGAGTTATAAAAGGACAGAATGAATCATATAAGCGAAATCATGCAGTATTTGTCTTTCTGTGATGGTTATATTTAGTTAACGTAATGTCCTCAAGATTCATCCATGTTGTTGCATATTGCAGAATTTGCTTTTTTAAAAGGCTGATTGATATTCTGTCTTGCATATATACCACATGTTTTAATCCATTCATGTGGCAGTGGACATTTGTTTCCATACCTTGGCTATTCTGAGCAGTGCCACAATGAATATGGGAGTAAAACTACATATCTCAAGTTCTTTATGAGATCCTGATTTCACTTCTTTTTGGTAGATACCCAAAAGTGAAATTGCTGGATCATATGGTAGATCTATTTTTCATTTTTTGAGAAACTACCATACTGTTTTCATAGTGGCTGCACTATTTTTTACCTCACCAGTGATGTGTAGGGTTTCATTTACTCCACATCCTTTCCAATACTTGTTTTTTTTTATATATATATATATAATAATAGCAATCCTGAAAGATGTGAGGTGATATCTCATAGTGCTTTTGATTTGCATTTCTCTGATCCTTAGAGATGTTGAGAAATTTTTCATACATCTATTGGCCATTTGTATGTCTTCTTTGGAGAACTCTCTTTTCAAGTCCTCAGCCCATTTTTAATATATGGTTATTAGTTTTTATTGTTGTTTTGTGTTTTTTGTTTGTTTTTTATTTTTTACTCTTGAGTTATAAGAATTCCGCATATACTTTGGAAATTAACTGCTTATCAGATAGATGTTTCACAAATGTTTTCCCCCATTCAGTAAGTTGCCTTTTCACTCACTTGGTTGTTTGCTTTGTTGTGTAGAATCCTTTTAATTTAACATAGTCTCACTTGTCTATTTTTGCTTTTGTTGCCTGTACTTTTGGTCTGTGAAATCATTGCCAAGACAGACTAATGTCATGAAACCTTTTCCTCTGTTTTGTTCTAGGAATTTTACAGTTTCAGGTCTCACACTGAAATCTTTAAAATATTTTGAGTTGACTTTTTATGTATAGTGTGACCTAAGGTTCCAATTCCATTCTTTCACATGTGGATATTCAGTTTTCCCAGCACCATTTTTTGAAGAAACTCTTCTTTGTCCATTGTGTGTTCTTGAAATCCTTGTTAAAGATCAATTGACTGTGTATGTGTGAATTTGCTTCTAGTCTCTCTCTATACTGTTCTATTGTTGTTTTTCTCAGTCATATTCAACTACTATACTGTTTTTATTGCTATAGCTTTATAGTATATTTTGAAATCAGAAAGTGTGATGCCTCCAGTGCCTTATTATTATTTTTCAAGATTGATGTCGCTATTTGTGATCTTTTATGGTTCCATATGAATTATTTTTTTGTATTTCTGTGAAAAATCCATTGGTACATTGATAAGGATGTATTGAATCTATAGATCACTTTGGATAATATGGACATTTTAATATTAATCTTCCAGCACATAAACATAAATCCATTTGTGTCTTCTTTAATTTCTTTCATCCATGTTTTGTTTTTTCATTTATGATTTTTTTTAAGTTTTTACTTAAATTAGTTAATGTACAGTGTAATATTAGTTTCAGGTAGACAATATAGTGATTCAGTAATTCTATACAACACCGGGTGCTTATCACAAATGTGCTCCTCAATACCCATCACCTATTTAACCCATCCCCCATCCACCTCCCTTCTGGTAACCATCAGGTTGTTTTGTATAGTTAAGAGTGTTTCTTGGCTTACCCCTCTCTCCTTCTTTCTCCCTTTGCTTGTTTGTTTTGTTTCTTAAATTCCACATATGAATGAAATCATATGGTACTTGTTTTTCATCAATATTTTAAGTTTTGATATAGAGGTATGTCATCTCCTCAGTTAAACTGATTTCTGGTTTTTACTCCTTTTGCTGCAGTTGTAAGTGGGATTGTGTTCCTAATTTCATTTTTAGATAGTTTGTCATTAGTGTATACACCTGATCTTAGCCAAAAGGCCGAGAAGTGATTTTTGTCATTAGTGTATAGAAAAATCATGTTGATTTTGTATCCTGCAACTTTACTGAATGTGTTTGTTAGTTCTAACATTTTTTTAAATAGAGTCTTGAGGATGGTTTATATATAAGATCATATTGTCTACAAAAAGGGACAGTTTTACTTCTTTGACTCTAATTGGGCTTCTTAGCTCTAGGTGTCCATTTTCTTTCCTAGATTTAGGAAGTTTTCAGCCATTATTTCTTTGAACACACTTTCTGGTCCTTTCTCTCTTTTCTCCTCCTGGGACCTCTATAACGCATATTTTAGTCCGTTCGTTGGTACTTCGTAACTCCCTGAAGCTTTCTTCACTCTTTTTTATTCTTTTTGTTTTTGTTCCTCTTACGGAATTACTTTCAATGACTTGTCTTTGAGTTTGCTGATCTTGTCTTCTGTTTGATGTTGTCTATATTTGAACCACTCTAGTGAAATTTTTCAGTTCAGTTTTTGTGTTCTTTAGCTCAATGATTTCTGTTTGGTGCTGTTTTTTGTTTTTTTTTCCTCATATCTCTGTGTTGAAATTCTCATTCTGCTCCTGTATTATTCTTTTGTCCTCAGTGAACATCTTTATGACATTTATCTTGAATTCTGCATCAGGTAACTTATATCTTCTTTCATAAAGGTCAGTTTTTGGAGTTTCTTACTCCTTTGTTTGAAACATCCTTGCCTGATTCTTCATTTTCCTTGATTCTGTGTTGCTTTTTGCACCTTTGACAAAGTAGGCACATCTCCCAATTATTACAGCAAGACCTCATACAGGAGAATACCCTCACCAATCAGCCTGGCAGCGTTTCTGGTGGCCTCCCAACCTTCATAATAATTCAGCCTGCTTTCTGGGTTCTCCGTATTCGCCCAAGTTCCTAGAGTACACCAGGTCTCATTAGTGTACTGGGACAAGTGCAACTGAAGCCAGTTCCTCAGATATCCTCAGAAAAGTTGGATCACTAGATGTCCAACTATTACTCTTCCCAAGGAGAAGCTGAGAGCTAGAGATTTTGTTTACTTGCTCTGTGCAGAAATGGAATGGGATATATGGTGACTGCCAGCCCAAATCTTTGTCTCTGTTCTCACTAGTCCCTAGACAGAAAGGTTATGCCAGGTCTTGTCAGCACTTGAATATAGGCAAGTCAGAATCCAGTCCTTTGGGGCAGCCCCGAGAAAAGTGGTATTGTTGGCAACTGTGGTTTCTCCCTGCTGAGCCTGGGAGAGGAAGTTGGGGCATTTACCAGCCAAAGCCACTGTCTCCATTTTCCTCAGGTGGCTAGACTCTGAGATAGGCAAAACAGAAGCCAGTCCTCTGGGGACCCCCCTCTGAAGAGTTGGGAGCACTGGATATATGAACCAACTATTTCCCTCCCCTGGGAGAAGCTGGGAGCTACGGCTTCTCTTGCTGAACATACTATGCCACGAGTAAAGATTCTGGAGAGAGGATGTTCTGAATCTCCTTTCTTGCTTGAATGAGTAGTCTTGTTTCGTGTTTGCCCAGGATGCAGGAGGCTTTCACTTAGTTTGTAGATTTCTCACACTAGAAATTTGTGTATGAATTGTTACTAAATTGGTAGTTTTGTGGGGGTAAGGGAGGACCCAGGACTTCTTCCTCTGTTATCTTGCTGATTCATGCCTTTTAAATATTTGAGACTTGTCTTTTCTTGTTCTTTTTATTATTTATTTTTATTCCTCTTTTATACTATTTTATTTCTCTACTCATCTTTCTTTCAGTGTTTGTCCTAAGTTTTAATTTTGGGAGTAGGGGGTCACAGATTCCTTTGAGAATTCAATAAAAGCTGTGGGCACTATTCGCAGTATGATTTTTACATGCATAATCAAATAAAATTTGCTTACAGTTTCACTGGGTTTATGACCCTGAAGTTAAACTCTAGTGTTTGCTCTAACCTTTTTATTTTCACATTTTAGCATTATTCTTAAAAAAATTAAGTCAGTGTGAATTCCTGCATGGAGCATTCAGGACTACCCTTCCCCATGATCCTTTGACTCCTTGAGAGCTATACTGTCTCACACTGTCCAACAGGAATCTTAATGAATTAATGAATTCATTTATTAGAAACAACCTAATTTTTACAACCTCCCCATTTTTTAAAACTCATGAGCTATTTTCTATTTTCTAAGGAGAGTTTTAATTTTTAATAAAACTAGATAATTCAGATATTTGGCCAGTAGTTCAATAAGAAGCCAGTTACTAATTACAATATTATTTACAGGTTCTTAGGTAAAAATAAAATGGAATGAAAGTATTAATCAAATGCTTTTGAGATGAAATAAATGATCTCTTTAAAATTTATTTTTAGTTGATTTTTTTTCTTCTAATCCATGTTAATGAGTGAAAAAGAATCTCCCAACAAGAAGTTGCTCTAGTGTAAGTTCCATTAAGACCAGGAACTTTGGGGAGATACCTGGGTGGCTTAGTTGGTTAAGTGTCTGACTCTTGGTTTCGGCTTAGGTGGTGATCTCATGGATCAGATTGAGCCCCACCTCAGGCTCTGCACTGACAGCATAGAGCCTGCTTGGGATTCTCTCTCCCTTTCTCTGCCCCATCCCCATCTAAAAATAAATAAACTTAAAAAAAAAAAAAGAACAGGAACTTTGGAATTTTTGAACACATCCCCAGAGTCAGGAAGTGTGCTTTGAAGAATAAATGCTTGAGTTGTAAAAGAAGAAGTAAATGGACAAATAACTGATGGAAGGAAATTAAGTTCTTTTTTTTAATAAAAGATTTTTTTAATCCAAGTTAGTTAAAATATAGTGTAATAATGATTTTAAGAATAGAATTTAGTAATTCATCTCTTACATATAACACCTAGTGCTCATCCCAACAAGTGCCCTCCTTAATGCCCATCACGTATTTAGCCCATCTGCCCATCCAACATCCCTCCAGCAATCCTCAGTTTGTTCTCCGTATTTAAGAGTCTACTATGTTTGTCTCCCTCTCTGTTTTTATCTTATTTTTGCTTCCCTTACCTTATAGTCATCCATTTTGTTTCTTAAATTCCACATATGAGTGAAATCATATGATATTTATCTTTGACTGACTTAGGAAATTAAGTTTTAGTATCAACAGGTTGTGGAAGTAATTTGCACCTCTTCTTAGTCTGCGGATGTGCCTCCTATCAATTATTATAAAAACAAATCATTCCCTTGCCTTTGGGGATGTGTCAAGTAAGAAATTGCTGCAGCTGAAGTCAGAGAGGTTTTTCCCTGCTTTCTCCTCTAGGGTTTTGATGGTTTCCTGTCTCACATTCAGGTCCTTCATCCATTTTGAGTTTATTTTTGTGAATGGTGTAAGAAAGTGTTCTAGTTTCATTCTTCTGTATGTTGCTGTCCAGTTCTCCCAGCACCATTTGTTAAAGAGACTGTCTTTTTTCCATTGGATATTCTTTCCTGCTTTGTCAAAGATTAGTTGGCCATACGTTTGTGGGTCTAGTTCTGGGGTTTCTATTCTATTCCATTGGTCTATGTGTCTGTTTTTGTGCCAATACCATGCTGTCTTGATGATGACAGCTTTGTGGTAGAGGCTAAAGTCTGGGATTGTGATGCCTCCTGCTTTGGTCTTCTTCTTCCAAATTACTTTGGCTATTCGTGGTCTTTTGTGATTCCATACAAATTTTAGGATTGCTTGTTCTAGTTTCGAGAAGAATGCTGGTGCAATTTTGATTGGGTTTGCATTGAATTTCATATCAAAATAATAAGTAAATAAATAAATAAATAAATAAATAAATAAATAAATAAATAAAATGTTACTAAACTAAAAAAAAATTTAAAAATCTAGTTTATCTGCTATAAAAAATAAAATAAAATAAGTCCATGCTATCACAAGAAAAAAACAAATCATTCAACAAGAAAGTATCTTTTAAAAAAGGAAATGTATTAAAAATTAAAATTATCTATAAAATAGTCATGTATATTTAATAATCTAAAATATCAAGAACAAAATAAAATAAAATATTAGAACACAAGATGATTTAAAAAAAAACTAAACACTCACAATGTTCACAGATAGGTTTCATATCTTTTTGTCCCTCTCTCCCTCCATTACTACTTTTGTTTCATTAAGTAAATAGTTTATAATGTAACGTTTACATTCCTTTAATGATGTTTTAATTGTATACATTTAGTTATCGCTTCTTCCCCATTCCTTTAATGATGTTTTAATTGTATATATTTAGTTATTCTTTCACCCCTCCCCTAGGGCTTAAAATATATACATTAACTTATTTGCTTTAGTTATATATGAGATTGTCTAGTGATATATAAAATGTTATTTCTATCTATGTGTATTTCCTTTCCTCCTTTTTGTGTTATTACTGTTATACATATTACATCTATGTATGTTACAAACACAACAGTACATTATTATATAATCACTTTATAAAATGTTTTGTACTTTAAAGGAGCTAAGTGAAAAAAGAACAAATATATATTCATTGTATTTGTTATATTAACAGTCCAATTTATCGCATTTCTAGTTCTCTTCATTTTTTCCTACGGATTCAAGTTACTATCTGGTTTTAGAAGAATTTATGTTGATTCTTCTTTAAATATTTGATAAAATTTGGGACACCTGGGTAGCTCCGTTGGTCAAGCGTCCAACTTCAGCTCAGGTCATGATCTCCCAGTCCGTGAGTTCAAGCCCTGTGTCGGGCTCTGTGCTGACAGCTCAGAGCCTGGAGCCTGCTTCAGATTATGTGTCTCCCTCTCTCTCTGCCCCTCCCCCTGCTTGCACTCTGTCTCTCTCAAAATAAAACAAAGACCTAAAAAGTATTTTAAAGAAAGTTTTGATAAAATTCACCAGGAAAGATATCTGGTTGTGGTGTTTTCTTCTTTGGAAGATTTTTGATTACTGATTATATCTTGTGATTAGTAATGGGTATATTCAGACTTTCTGTGTTTTTCTGATTCATTCTTGGTAGTTTGTATGTTTCTAAGAATTTCTCCATTACTTTCAGGTTGTCCACTTAGTTGGCAAATAGTTGTTCATAGTAGTCTCTTATAGTCCTTTTGGTATTTCTGTGGTATTAGTTGTAATGTCCCTTTTTACATTTATAATTTTGTTGATTTGGGTCCTCGCTCTTTTTTTCCTTGTTTTTTTTTTTTGTAGCTAAAGGTTTGTCAATTTTATTTATCTTTTCAAAGAACCAACTCTTAGTTGGTTATCTTTTCTATTGTTTTCCTGTTCTCTATTTCATTTATTTCTGCTCTAATCTTTATCATTTTTACCCATGGCTCAGTTTGCTCTTCTTTTTATAGCTCCTGAAAATGTAGAGTTAGGTATGGGTGCCTGGGTGGCTCAGTCCAACTCTTAATTTCAGCTAAGGTCATGATTTCAAGGTTTGTGGGATCCAGCCCCACACTGTTAGTGCAGATTCTCTCTGCTGGGATTCTCTCTCTTCCTCTTTCTCTGCTCCTCCTCTGCTCATGCTCGCTCTCTCTCTCTTTCCTCTTCTCCCTCCCCTCTCTCCTCCTCTCTCTCAAAATAAATAAACATTAGAAAACTTAAAAAAAAAAGATGTAGAGTTAGATAGTTTATTAGAGACCATTCTTGCTTCTTAAGATAGGCATTTATTGCTATGAACTTCTCTTAGAACTGTTTTTGCTGCATCCCATAAGTTTTGATAGGTTGTGTTTCCATTATGATTTCTCTTAAGATACTTTTTAAAAATTTTCCTTTAACTTTCTTTGAACCATTGGTTGTTCATAGAATGTTGTTTACTTTCTAATGTATTTATTATTTTCCAATCGTGCTTTTGTGAGTCATACCATTGTAGTGAAAGTAGTTACTTGGTATGATTTCAATCTTATTGAATTTGCTAAGACTTGTTTTGTGGCCTAACTTATGGTCTGTCCTAGAAAATATTTTAGGTGCACAAGAGGAGAATATATATTCTACTGTTGTCAAATAGAAAATTCTGTATTTGTCTGTTAAGTCCATTTGGTCTCTAATATTGTTCAAATTCACTATTTCCTTACTGATTCTCCATCTGAATTGATCTATCTATTGTTGAGAGTGGGGTTTTAAGGCCCCAACTCTTATTGTATTGTTTATTTTTCCTTTTAACTCTGCGAGGTTTTGTTTTATGTATTAAGGCTTTAATTTTGGGAAGTATTTCCAATTGATATATATTTTTGATTTATTGATTCCTTTATCATGATATAATGACCTTCTTTGTCTCTTCATAACATTTTTAGTTTAAAGACTGTTTAGTTTGACATAGGTATAGCCACTTTTTATTGTTGTTATTTGCTTGGAGTATCTTTTCCATCCCTTTACTCTCAGGCTATGTGAGTTTTTAAGGCTAAAGTGAGTCTCTTATAGGCAGCATATTGTTGGATCTTGTGCTTTTTGTGTCTATTCTATATCTTTTGAATGCAGGATTTAAGCCAGTTATGTTAAACTAATTATTGATAAGGACTTACTACTGCCAAGGGCTTACCACTGCCATTTTGTTTTATAGTTGTTTTGTAGATCCATTATTCCTTTTTTCCTACCTGCTGTCTTTTTCTGAAGTTTGATGTCTTTTGGCATCAGTATGATCTGATTTCTTTATCATGTTCTCTACTGTAGTTACTACAGGTATTTTCCTCATGGTTACCATGAGGCTTACATAAAATATCTTAAAACTATAACACCTTGTTTAAACACATAGCAACTTAACTTCCATAGAACTCCTAAGTTTTATACTTTTACTTCTCCTCACATTTAGATTATTTATGTTACAATTTATATATTTTTATATTGAACAACTAATAACACATTAGTAAAAGTTATGGTTACTTTTACTACATTCCTTTTTAAGTTTTAAACTAGGGTTGTAAATGAATTTGACACTATCATTAAAATATTATAAACCAAGAACCATTTCTTTTTTTTTTAATTTTTTTTTTTAACGTTTATTTATTTTTGAGACAGAGAGAGACAAAGCATGAATGGGGGAGGGTCAGAGAGAGGGAGACACAGAATCTGAAACAGGCTCCAGGCTCTGAGCTGTCAGCACAGACCCCGATGCAGGGCTCGAACTCACGGACCGAGAGATCATGACCTGAGCCGAAGTCAGCCACTTAACCGACTGAGCCACCCAAGCGCCCCCCAAGAACCATTTCAAGGAGCTTTCCACTTAGGTTTTCTTCCAGGAATTTTATGGTTTCAGTACTTATATTCTAGTATTTAATCCATTTTGATTTAATTTTTGTGTTTTGTGTAAAATAGTGCTCCAATTTCATTATTTTCCATGTTGCTGTTCAGTTTTTTCAGCATTTATTGAAGAGACTGTCCTTTCACCATCATATATTCTTGGTTCCCTTTTTGTAAAATAACTGACCATATATACCAACATTATTTCTGGGCTATTCTTTTCCATCAACCTATGTGTATACTTAATGCCAATACCATATTCTTGATTACTACAGCTTTATAATGCAGTTCGAAATCAGCACGCCTGATGCCTCCAGCTTTCTTCTTCTCTGTCAAGATTTCTTTGGCTATTTAGGATCTTTTATAGTTTCGCCCAAATTTTGCAATTGTTTGTTCTAGTTCTGCCATTGATATTTTGATAGGGGTTGCACTGAATATGTAGATTGCTTTGGGTAGTATGGACATTTTAACAATATTAATTCTTCCAGTCCATGAACAAAGAATATCTTTTCATTTCTTTGAGTCTTTTATAGTTTCTTTCATTAATATCTTACAGTTTTAATGTGCACGTTTTTTCCCCTTTTTGTTTAAGCTTATGCCTCATATTTTACTCTTTTTGATGTGATTGTAAATGGGATGGTGTCCTTAATTTATCTTTCTGATAGTTTGTTATTATTGTACAGAAACACAACAGATTTTTGTATATGGGTCTTGTGTCCTTCAGCTTTACTGAATTCATTTATTCTAACAGTTTTTTGATGAAGTATTTAGGGTTTCCTATATATAATATGTTGTATGCAAACAGTGACAGTTTTTTTTTCCTTTCTAATTTGAATGCTTTGTGTCTTTTTCTTGCCAAATTTCTCTAGATAAGACTTCCACTATTATGCTGAATAAAGGTGACAAAAATGGGTATCCTTGCCATGTTCTTGATCTTAGAGGAAAAGCTTTCAGCTTTTCAACATCAAGTATGATGTTAGCTGTAGGCTCATCATATATGACCCTTATTATGTTGAGGTACATTTCCTCTATACCCACTCTGTTGAGAATTTTTATCATAAATGGATTTTGAATTTTGTGAATTTTTTTTTTCTGCATCTATTCAGATGATCATATGACTTTTGGCCTTTGTTTTATTAATGTTGTGTATCATTTGGATTGATTTGCAGATGTTGAGCCATACTTACAATCCTGGAATAAATCCCACTTGATCATGGTGTCCAATCTTGTTAATGTGTTGTTGAATTCAGTTCGCTAATAATTTGTTGAGGATTTTGCATATATGTTCCTCAGGGATATTGGCCTGTAATTTTTTTTTTTTTTTCTTGTGATGTCCTTATCTGGTTTTGGTATCAGGATAATGCTGGCTTTATAGAGTTTGGTAGAGTTTGGAAGTCTTTCTTTCTTTCTTTCTTTCTTTCTTTCTTTCTTTCTTTTTTTCTTTCTTTCTTTCTTTTTTGGAAGAGTTTGAGATGGGTTCATATTAATTCTACTTTGAATGTTTGGTATAAGTTTCCAGTGAAGCCATCTTGCCTTGAACTTCTGTGTGTATGGAGTTTTAAAATTACTAAATCAAATTCTGCCTACTAGTGATTGGTATGTTCAAATGTTCTGTTTCTTCAAGATTCAGTCATGGAAGGTTGTATGTTGCTTTGAATGTATCCATTTATTCTTGGCTTACCTATTTGTTAGTCTTTAAATGTAGTAGTCTGTTACCACGTTTAGTATTTCTGTGGTATCGTTCATAACACCTCTTTCATTTCTGATTTTATCTGAGTACTCTCTTTTTTTCTTAATGAGTCTACCTAAAGTTTTGTCTGTTTTGTTTGTGTTTTCAAAGAAACAGCTCTTGGTTTCACTGATCCTTTCTATTGTCTTTTTAGTCTGTGTTTCATTTATTTCTGCTCTGATCTTTGTTATTTCCTTCATTTTACTATTTGGGGTTCATTTGTACTTATTTTGCTAGTTCTTTGAAGTGCATGCTTAGTTTATTTGAGATTTTTATTTTTTGTTTTCTGAGGTAAGCATTTATTGTTAACAACTTTTCTCTTAGAACTGCCTTTGCTGTATCCCATAGTCTTGGTATATTGTATATCCATTTTATTTTGACTCTATATATTTTTAACTTTATTTTTTATTTCTTCATTGACCCATTGTTTGTTCAGTAGCATGTTGTTTAGTGTCTATATATTTGTGAATTTTCCAGTTTCCTTCTTGTAATTTATTTCTAATTTTATACCATTGTCATTGGAAAAGATACTTGATATGATTTCAATCTTCTAAATTTATTATGACTTCTATTGTGGCCTAATATATGATTTATTTTGGAGAATGTTCTATGTGCATTTGAGAAAAGTGTGCATTGTATTTCTTTTGAATGGAATGTTCTACATACATCTGTTAAGTTCATCTGGCCTAACATTTTATTAAGGTTGATGTTTTCTTATTGATTTTCTGTCTGGATGATTTATTTATTGGTGTACTGGAGGTATGGAAGTCCTTTACTATTATTGTTTTGCTCTTTCTCCCTTTAGGTCTGTTAACATGTGTTTTATTTATTTAGGTTCTTTTTTTTTTTTTTTTTTTTTATATATGAAATTTATTGTCAAATTGGTTTCCATACAACACCCAGTGCTCATCCCAAAATGTGCCCTCCTCAATACCCATCACCCACCCTCTCCTCCCTCCCACCCCCCTCAACCCTCAGTTTGCTCTCAGTTCTCAACAGTCTCTTATGCTTTGGCTCTCTCCCACTCTAACCTCTTTTTTTTTCCTTCCCCTCCCCCATGGGTTCCTGTCAAGTTTCTCAGGATCCACATAAAAGTGAAACCATATGGTATCTGTCTTTCTCTGTATGGCTTATTTCACTTAGCATCACACTCTCCAGTTCCATCCACGTTGCTACAAAAGGCCATATTTCATTTTTTCTCATTGCCACGTAGTATTCCATAGTGTATATAAACCACAATTTCTTTATCCATTCATCAGTTGATGGACATTTCGGCTCTTTCCATAATTTGGCTATTGTTGAGAGTGCTGCTATGAACATTGGGGTACAAGTGCCCCTATGCATCAGTACTCCTGTGTCCCTTGGATAAATTCCTAGCAGTGCTATTGCTGGGTCATAGGGTAGGTCTATTTTTAATTTTCTGAGGAACCTCCACACTGCTTTCCAGAGCGGCTGCACCAATTTGCATTCCCACCAACAGTGCAAGAGGGTTCCCGTTTCTCCACATCCTCTCCAGCATCTATAGTCTCCTGATTTGTTCATTTTGGCCACTCTGACTGGCGTGAGGTGATACCTGAGTGTGGTTTTGATTTGTATTTCCCTGATAAGGAGCGACGCTGAACATCTTTTCATGTGCCTGTTGGCCATCCGGATGTCTTCTTTAGAGAAGTGTCTATTCATGTTTTCTGCCCATTTCTTCACTGGGTTATTTGCTTTTCGAGTGTGGAGTTTGGTGAGCTCTTTATAGATTTTGGATACTAGCCCTTTGTCCGATATGTCATTTGCAAATATCTTTTCCCATTCCGTTGGTTGCCTTTTAGTTTTGTTGGTTGTTTCCTTTGCTGTGCAGAAGCTTTTTATCTTCATAAGGTCCCAGTGATTCACTTTTGCTTTTAATTCCCTTGCCTTTCGGGATGTGTCGAGGAAGAGATTGCTAAGGCTGAGGTCAGAGAGGTCTTTTCCTGCTTTCTCCTCTAAGGTTTTGATGGTTTCCTGTCTCACATTCAGGTCCTTTATCCATTTTGAGTTTATTTTTGTGAATGGTGTGAGAAAGTGGTCTAGTTTCAACCTTCTGCATGTTGCTGTCCAGTTCTCCCAGCACCATTTGTTAAAGAGACTGTCTTTTTTCCATTGGATGTTCTTTCCTGCTTTGTCAAAGATGAGTTGGCCATACGTTTGTGGGTCTAGTTCTGGGGTTTCTATTCTATTCCATTGGTCTATGTGTCTGTTTTTCTGCCAATACCATGCTGTCTTGATGATGACAGCTTTGTAGTAGAGGCTAAAGTCTGGGATTGTGATGCCTCCTGCTTTGGTCTTCTTCTTCAAAATTACTTTGGCTATTCGGGGCCTTTTGTGGTTCCATATGAATTTTAGGATTGCTTGTTCTAGTTTCGAGAAGAATGCTGGTGCAATTTTGATTGGGATTGCATTGAATGTGTAGATAGCTTTGGGTAGTATTGACATTTTGACAATATTTATTCTTCCAATCCATGAGCAGGGAATGTCTTTCCATTTCTTTAAATCTTCTTCAATTACCTTCATAAGCTTTCTATAGTTTTCAGCATACAGATCCTTTACATCTTTGGTTAGATTTATTCCTAGGTATTTTATGCTTCTTGGTGCAATTGTGAATGGGATCAGTTTCTTTACTTGTCTTTCTGTTGCTTCATTGTTAGTGTATAAGAATACAACTGATTTCTGTACATTGATTTTGTATCCTGCAACTTTGCTGAATTCATGTATCAGTTCTAGCAGACTTTTGGTGGAGTCTATCGGATTTTCCACGTATAATATCATGTCATCTGCAAAAAGCGAAAGCTTGACTTCATCTTTGCCAATTTTGACGCCTTTGATTTCCTTTTGTTGTCTGATTGCTGATGCTAGAACTTCCAGCACTATGTTAAACAACAGCGGTGAGAGTGGGCATCCCTGTCGTGTTCCTGATCTCAGGGAAATAGCTCTCAGTTTTTCCCCGTTGAGAATGATGTTAGCTGTGGGCTTTTCATAAATGGCTTTTATGATCTTTAAGTATGTTCCTTCTATCCCGACTTTCTCAAGGGTTTTTATTAAGAAAGGGTGCTGGATTTTGTCAAAGGCCTTTTCTGCATCGATTGACAGGATCATATGGTTTTTCTCTTTTTTTTTGTTAATGTGATGTATCACGTTGATTGATTTGCGAATGTTGAACCAGCCCTGCATCCCAGGAATGAATCCCACTTGATCATGGTGAATAATTCCTTTTATATGCCGTTGAATTCGATTTGCTAGTATCTTATTGAGAATTTTTGCATCCATATTCATCAGGGATATTGGCCTGTAGTTCTCTTTTTTTACTGGGTCTCTGTCTGGTTTAGGAATCAAAGTAATACTGGCTTCATAGAATGAGTCTGGAAGTTTTCCTTCCCTTTCTATTTCTTGGAATAGCTTGAGAAGGATAGGTATTATCTCTGCTTTAAACGTCTGGTAGAACTCCCCTGGGAAGCCTCTGGTCCTGGACTCTTATTTGTTGGGAGATTTTTGATAACCGATTCAATTTCTTCGCTGGTGATGGATCTGTTCAAGCTTTCTATTTCCTCCTGATTGAGTTTTGGAAGAGTGTGGGTGTTCAGGAATTTGTCCATTTCTTCCAGGTTGTCCAATTGGTTGGCATATAATTTTTCATAGTATTCCCTGATAATTGTTTGTATCTCTGAGGGATTGGTTGTCATAATTCCATTTTCATTCATGATTTTATCTATTTGGGTCATCTCCCTTTTCTTTTTGAGAAGCCTGGCTAGAGGTTTGTCAATTTTGTTTATTTTTTCAAAAAACCAACTCTTGGTTTCGTTGATCTGCTCTACAGTTTTTTTAGATTCTCTATTGTTTATTTCTGCTCTGATCTTTATTATTTCTCTTCTTCTGCTGGGTTTAGGCTGCCTTTGCTGTTCTGCTTCTAGTTCCTTTAGGTGTGCTGTTAGATTTTGTATTTGGGATTTTTCTTGTTTCTTGAGATAGGCCTGGATTGCAATGTATTTTCCTCTCAGGACTGCCTTCGCTGCGTCCCAAAGCGTTTGGATTGTTGTATTTTCATTTTCGTTTGTTTCCATATATTTTTTAATTTCTTCTCTAATTGCCTGGTTGACCCACTCATTCTTTAGTAGGGTGTTCTTTAACCTCCATGCTTTTGGAGGTTTTCCAGACGTTTTTCTGTGGTTGATTTCAAGCTTCATAGCATTGTGGTCTGAAAGTATGCATGGTATGATTTCAATTCTTGTAAACTTATGAGGGCTGTTTTGTGACCCAGTATATGATCTATCTTGGAGAATGTTCCATGTGCACTCGAGAAGAAAGTATATTCTATTGCTTTGGGATGCAGAGTTCTAAATATGTCTGTCAAGTCCATCTGATCCAATGTCTCATTCAGGGCCCTTGTTTCTTTATTGACCGTGTGTCTAGATGATGTATCCATTTCTGTAAGTGGGGTGTTAAAGTCCCCTGCAATGACCACATTCTTCTCAATAAGGTTGCTTATGTTTATGAGTAATTGTTTTATATATTTGGGCGCTCCCGTATTCGGCGCATAGACATTTATAGTTGTTAGCTCTTCCTGATGGATAGACCCTGTCACTATTATATAATGTCCTTCTTCATCTCTTGTTACAGCCTTTAATTTAAAGTCTAGTTTGTCTGATATAAGTATGGCTACTCCAGCTTTCTTTTGGCTTCCAGTCGCATGATAAATAGTTCTCCTTCCCCTCACTCTCAATCTAAAGGTGTCCTCAGGTCTAAAATGAGTCTCTTGTAGACAGCAAATAGATGGGTCTTGTTTTTTTATCCACTCTGATACCCTATGTCTTTTGGTTGGCGCAGTTAGTCCATTTACATTCAGTGTTATTATAGAAAGATATGGGTTTAGAGTCATTGTGATGTCTGTAGGTTTTATGCTTGTAGTGATGTCTCTGGTACTTTGTCTCACGGGGTCCCCCTTAGGATCTCTTGTAGGGCTGGTTTAGTGATGACAAATTCCTTCAGTTTTTGTTTGTTTGGGAAGACCTTTATCTCTCCTTCTATTCTAAATGACAGACTTGCTGGATAAAGGATTCTCGGCTGCATATTTTTTCTGTCTAGCACACTGAAAATCTCGTGCCAATTCTTTCTGGCCTGCCAAGTTTCAAAAGAGAGATCAGTCACGAGTCTTATAGGTCTCCCTTTATATGTGAGGGCACGTTACCCCTTGCTGCTTTCAGAATTTTCTCTTTATCCTTGTATTTTGCCAGCTTCACTATGATATGTCATGCAGAAGATCGATTCAAGTTCCGTCTGAAGGGAGTTCTCTGTGCCTCTTGGATTTCAATGCCTTTTTCCTTCCCCAGTTCAGGGAAGTTCTCAGCTATTATTTCTTCAAGTACCCCTTCAGCACCTTTCCCTCTCTCTTCCTCCTCTGGGATACCTATTATGCGTATATTATTTCTTTTTAGTGTATCACTTAGTTCTCTAATTTTCCCCTCATACTCCTGGATTTTTTTCTCTCTCTTTTTCTCAGCTTCCTCTTTTTCCATAACTTTATCTTCTAGTTCACCTATTCTCTCCTCTGCCTCTTCAATCCGAGCCGTGGTGGTTTCCATTTTGTTATGCATTTCGTTTAAAGCGTTTTTCAGCTCCTCGTGACTGTTCCTTAGTCCCTTGATCTCTGTAGCAAGAGATTCTCTGCTGTCAGCTATACTGTTTTCAAGCCCAGCGATTAATTTTATGACTATTATTCTAAATTCACTTTCTGTTATATTATTTAAATCCTTTTTGATCAGCTCATTAGCTGTTGTTATTTCCTGGAGATTCTTCTGAGGGGAATTCTTCCGCTTGGTCATTTTGGATAGTCCCTGGCGTGGTGAGGACCTGCAGGGCACTTCCCCTGTGCTGTGGTGTATAACTGGAGTTGGTGGGTGGAGCCGCAGTCAGACCTGATGTCTGCCCCCAGCCCACCGCTGTGTCCACAGTCAGACTGGTGTGTGCCTTCTCTTCCCCTCTCCTAGGGGCGGGATTCACTGTGGGGTGGGGTGGCCTGTCTGGGCTACTTGCATACTGCCAGGCTTGTGATGCTGGGGATCTGGCGTCTTAGCTGGGGTGGGTAGGCAAGGTGCACAGGGGCAGGAGGGGCAGGCTTAGCTTGCTTCTCCTTAGGTGATCCACTTCAGGAGGGGCCCTGTGGCAGCAGGAGGGAGTCAGATCTGCTGCCGGGGGTTTGGCTCCGCAGAAGCGCAGAGTTGGGTGTTTGCTCGGAGCAAGTTCCCTGGCAGGAACTGGTTCTCTTTGGGATTTTGGCTGGGGGGATGGGCGGGGGAGATGGCGCTGGCGAGCGCCTTTGTTCCCCACCAAACTGAGCTCTGTCGTCCGGGAGCTCAGCAGCTCTCCTTCCCTTTGTCCTCCAGCCTTCCCGCTTTCTGAGCAGAGCTGTTAACTTATGACCTCCCAGAGGCTAAGTCGCGCTTGCTGTCGGAACACAGTCCATCAGGCCCCTCCGCTTTTTGCAAGCCAGACTCGGGGGCTCTGCTTGGCCGGCGAGCCGCCCCTCCGCCCCGGCTCCCTCCCGCCAGTCCGTGGAGCGCGCATCGCCTCGCCGCCCTTCCTACCCTCTTCCGTGGGCCTCTCGTCTGCGCTTGGCTCCGGCGACTCCGTTCTGCTAATCCTCTGGCGGTTTTCTGGGTTATTTAGGCAGGTGTAGGTGGAATCTAAGTGATCAGCAGGACGCGCGGTGAGCCCAGCGTCCTCCTACGCCGCCATCTTCCTAGTTCTATATCTATTTAGGTTCTTTTATGTTGGGTACATAAATATTTACAAATGATATATCTTCTTCTTGATTGACTTCTTTATCATTAAAGAATGCCTTTCTTTGTGTCTCACTACAGTAGGTTTTAAAGTCTATTTTGTCTGATATAAATATAGTTTCCCCAGCTGTTTCTTTGTTTGCATTTGAATATCTTGGTATTCATAGATTACCTTTTTCATCCCCTCACCTTCAATCTTGTATCATCTGAAGTAAGTTTCTTATAGGCAGTATATAAATTTGTCTTTAAAAAAAAAAATCCATTCTACTATTCTATGTCTTTTGGAGAATTCAGTGCATTTACATTTAAATAAATAAATAAATAAATAAATAAATAAATAAATAAATAAATATGTTTTTGGAATAAAACTTTGCTTTTATTCATTTATTTTTAATTTTTAAAATTTTTACTTAAATCCAAGTTAGTTAACATATAGTGTAATAATGATTTCAGGAGTAGAATTTAGTGATTTATCACTTACCTATAACATACCCAGTGCTCATCCCAACAAATGCTCTCTTTAAAGTACTTACTGACGTTTTGTTAATTGTTTTTGTGGGTTTTTCTGTTTTGTTTTGATTTGTAGTTCTGTTTATTTTTCTTTTCTTGCTCTGTTCCTTTGTGATGTGGTGACTTTCTCTTGTGATATGCTTAGGTTTCTTTGTCATTATCTTTTGTTTATCCCTTAGAGGTTTTGCTTGGTGGCTACCAGGAGGCTTAAATATAACAACTTAAAATAACTTATTTTTGGGGCGCCTGGGTGGCGCAGTCGGTTAAGCCTCCGACTTCAGCCAGGTCACGATCTCGCGGTCCGGGAGTTCAAGCCCCGCGTCAGGCTCTGGGCTGATGGTTCAGAGCCTGGAGCCTGTTTCCGATTCTGTGTCTCCCTCTCTCTCTGCCCCTCCCCCATTCATGCTCTGTCTCTCTCTGTCCCAAAAATAAATAAACGTTGAAAAAAAAAATTAAAAAAAAAAAATAACTTATTTTTTAGTTGATTACGTAAGTTTCAAAGAATTTTAAGTTTCTACATTTTTACCCTTCTCCCCCTACACACTGTTTTTGTTATCACGTTTTACATTTTTATCTTATGCATTCCTTAACTAATTCATGTAGTTACTATTACTTTTACTTCTTTATCTTTTAACCTTCATATTAGCTATATAAGTGATTAATCTACTGCCATTTCTATACATTTACCTTTACCAGTAAGAGCGGTACTTTCATGTTTTTATTGTTTTTTGTTGTCGCTAATGAATGTCCTTTCTTTTCAGCATAAAATAATACCTTTGACATTTTTTGCAAGGCAAGTTTAGTGGTGATGGACTCCTTTAGCTTTTGCTTCTCTGGAAAATTATCTATTTCTCTTTCAGTTCTGAATGATATATTCTGGTTAGAGTATTCTGACTGAGAATTTTCTACTTTTAGCACTATCATACCACTCCCTCTGGCCTGCAAATACCTTTGACATTTTTTGTAAGGCAAGTTTAGTCGTGATGGACGCCTTTAGCTTTTGCTTCTCTGGAAAATTATCTATTTCTCTTTCAGTTCTGAATGATATATTCTGGTTAGAGTATTCTGACTGAGAATTTTCTACTTTTAGCACTTTGAGTATATCATACCACTCCCTCTGGCCTGCAAAATTTCTGCTGAAAGATCTGCTGATAATGTTATGGGGGCTTCCTTGAACATACCAGGTTGTTTCACTCTTTCTGCTTTTAAAAACCTGCTTCTTCAAATTCTTCAAGGTTTTTAGCCTTGACATTTTTATTATAATGTGTCTTGGTGTGGGTCTCTTTGATTTCATCTTAGTTGGAGTTCTCTGTGTCTCCTGGACCTGGATATTTCCTTTTCCAGATTAGGGAAGTTTCAACCATTACTTCTTCAAATATCATTACTGCCCCTTTCTTTCTTCATTCTTACGAGACTTCTATAATGTAAATGTTTGTCTGCTTGACATTGTCCCATAAATTCTTGAATCTGTACTTACTTTTTCTTCATTCTTTTCTTTTTGCTGCTCTGATTAGATGAGTTCCTCTGCCCTGTGTTTGAATTCACTGATCCTTTCTTCTGCTTCATCTGGTCAGTTATTGAATCCCTCTAGTATATTTTCGGTGTAGTTACTGAATTCTTCTGATTGGAACTTTCTTATATTTTCTATTTGTTGAAGTTCTTACCATGTTAATCCATTTTTTCTCCTGAGTTTGATTAGCCTCTTTGTGACCAATTCTCTGAACTTTGTCAGGTAAATTATTTGTCTCCATTTTATTAATGTTTCCTCTCCTACGCCCCAATGTTTTATCTTATTCTTTCATTTGGAACATATTCCTGTTTCTATATTTTGCTTGACTCCCTGTATTGGTTTCTACATATTAGATGAAATAGCTACCTCTTCTTGTCTTGGAGGATTGGTCTTGTGTGAGATATGAACCTTATTTTTCAACCCTGCCCTAGCTCTTGGTTGTCTTTCACACCTTTGTGATTGTTCAAAGAGCCTATTTTATGTAGTTTCCAGTAGTTGAGTGTGTGCCAAGACCAGTCAGTGTCCAAAAGGGGAGAATTTCATTCAACACCTAGGTTCAGGCTGATTGGAAGTCAGACCCTCAGGCAGCAGCTTTTAATTTTTTTTTTTAGCGTTTATTTATTTATCTTGAGAGAGAGAGAGAGAGAGAGAATGAGTAGGGGAGGGACAGAGAGAGAGGGAGAGAAAGAAAGAATTCCAAGCAGGCTTGCTCCATGCTGCTAGTGCAGAGCCAGATGTAGGGTTCGAACTCATAAACTGTGAGATTATGACCTGAGCTAAAATCAAGAGTCAGATGCTTAACCTACTGAGCTACCCAGGTGCCACTCAGACAGTAGCTTTTATTTTATTTATTTATTTTTTTTTTTTTTTAAATTTTTTTTTTCAACGTTTATTTATTTTTGGGACAGAGAGAGACAGAGCATGAACGGGGGAGGGGCAGAGAGAGAGGGAGACACAGAATCGGAAACAGGCTCCAGGCTCTGAGCCATCAGCCCAGAGCCTGACGCGGGGCTCGAACTCACGGACCGCGAGATCGTGACCTGGCTGAAGCCGGACGCTTAACCGACTGCGCCACCCAGGCGCCCCGACAGTAGCTTTTAAAGAACGCACATATATACTATACTATGTACTGCAATCATAAGTTCTGCTAAGCCCTTGAGCCTGGTGATCTGGACATATTCCATGGTAGCACTGGCAACAATATTGACTCTAGATGAATATACAAGTTCCTTTCTGGGAGATACATGTAAGTTGTAGTGAGTCAGAGGGAGAAGGCAAAGATGGCATACCTAACCTGTATTCCCTGAGAGAGCTTCCATGGCCTTTAGATGTGTGCCAAGCCTACAATCTGCCCTTATGTCTGAAACTCCATGACTAGCAAGTACATCTCTTTTACAAAAAGTCTGGGGATGTGTTTCTGTCTGTTATCTGTGTAGTGTTCTGTGGATTCTAATCTGCCAAGAATTGTCTCTCTGATTGTTATAGTCTCTTGAGACCCAGGAATACAAGCTCGTCTCCCAACCCCCAGCCACCAGATCCTGGTGATCAAAGGGTGTCCCCTGGGCAGCAGCCATAGAAACCAAGGCATCAAGGGATAAGGGACTTGTATGAAAGCTTACTTTGAGAGATGCTAGTGCTCTGGTAGAGCATGGTGGAGGGAGTGGGCATGAAGTTGGTATCCTTCCTCCAGGTCTCAGGAAATGTTTACAGTCAATCCTTAAATTGTCTTTAATTAGAAAAGACTGCCCTTCAGGCTGAATCTATATAGCCTGAAGCTAATAGGTCTCTTTAACAGAAAGATTGAACTCCTGTATCTGTTGCTTTGTGCTGTGATCTGGGTGTGGTACTGTTTAAAAGCTTTTACTCCATTTGTTACATTCCTGTGGGACCCATGAGTATAAGCCCTACAGGTTATGAGAACCAGTCAATATAGAGATGCCCCCTGAAAGCAACTGCAAAAATTAGGGCACCAGAAAAGGGTATATGCTCCTTTCCGGAAGATACTAACTAAACTAACTAAACTAACCAAACTAAACTAACTAAACTAAAGCTAACTGAACTAAAGCAGAGGGAGAGTGCAAAGATTATATCCACTGCCCTTAATTCTCTCAGGACTTCTAAAGACGTTCCTATAATTGTGCTAAACCAGAAACCTGCCCCTCAGGCCAAATCTCCTGGAAAAGGAAATAGCCTCTTGTTTAGAAAGATGGGCAGTGTGTTTCAGTGTGCTATCTGTTCAATGCCCTGGGATTTATAGTCTGCCAAGAACTTTCTCTTCAATTGTTATAGTCTCATGGGACCTAAGAACTCAGGTCCACCTTTATCTCCATAGCCAGGTGATCAAGGGACATCCATTAGGTGGCAGCTATAAAAACCATGTCACTAGATATAAAAACTAGAGCACCAGATATGTGTAGAAGCTGCCCTCGGGGATATACTGGTGTTCTGGAATGCAGTAGAAAGAAAGTACAAAGATGGCATCTACCAAAAAAAGGAAAGAAATAGAAAAGAAGAAAAAGGAAAGGAAAGAAGCATTAAGGGTGACATCACAGGAAAGGGGGTTGGGGAAAGATGGCATCTTTCAGCTTTAGCAGGGAAGGGAACGTGCAGGAAGAGGTCATCCACTAGCCTCTGATACTGGAGAGTAATCCAGTAGGTCCCTGCCCCTCAGACCCAGTGCTTTAGAATTAGGAAATGAGTCTCTTCCACCAGAAGTCTGGGCGGTTTCCAAAGGACCACTTCTGCATTGCGCCCTGGGGTGAGTGAGTCTGCATGTATACCATTTAAAAGCTGTTCAAGAGGATAACTCAGAATGGTTTGTCTGACAGGTCATAGATCCCAATTTCTTTAGGGCCAGTTATTGGAGCTTTGCTGTTTCTGTGGTGGTGTTATATTTACTTGATTTTTGTCATCTTTCATTCCTTACGTTGGTATCTGCACATTTGGTTAAACAGTCTCCTTTTCCAGACTTTATAGATTCACTTTGACAGAGAAACTTCCCTAGACAGCTCAGACTGGGTGTCTGGATATGACTGCTGATAATGTCGTTGGACTGTCCCTAGACAGCTGGACTGGGTGTGGTGACTGCTTTTAGGGTCTATTTTGGGGGAGGCAACTATTCTAGCTCTGAGGGTGTACCACTGGCTTAGAAGAGCTAGACAGAACTGCTGGGTTTGTTTCCTGCCCAAGTGAGATTGTAGTGTAGGCTCTGTGGTTGCCTGGATCAGGCTCTGGTTAGATTTACTAGTTGGTTGGGATTTGGTAGTATACTCTGCAGTGGTTTGAATTAGTTTCTCTGCCCTAGCAGGACAGTAGAATAGGAGTCAGGACCTGCCCATCTCGTTATTTGGGGATCTGAATCAGGCAAGAGTGTGAGTGAATACCCTAGTCAGGTGAGGCTTCCAGTTTTGCTCCGCAGACAAGGAAAGTCATGAGCTCTATTCTCTATTCATGTGCCACTATAAGTAAAGCTATGGGGTGGGCTACACAGCTTCTTGTATACTCTGGTAATATTCTGTGGTTAGGCAGGCTGAAGCCTGTATTCAACAATGAGTGGTACCAGAAATTAATTTCCTTGCCCAGGTGTAGTGGGAGAAGCAGCTCCAAAGAAGTAAGGCTCTTTGTGGCCCCAAACTGCCCCACACTGCAAGTTCCCTGGCTGAACAGGACTACTCACTTTCCTCAGGGGTCAGTCAGCATTACCTGCCTGCCCCTTGTTTTTGCTAGGTCACAGAGAGGCTTCTGAGTATTCTCACCATCCCTTCCTGTCGGGGTGGGGGGGGGGCAGGAATCATGCTTTGCAGCATGTGGGTTATGACTGCTCTCCTGTGTGTGGACCCACCTTAGACAACTCCTCAATTTTTCTAAATAGGCTTTCCCATTGGGAGAGGCCAGGAACTACAGTGAGCAGTAGCGAAGCTATGAATTAACTCCCTTAATTGGGCAAAGCAGGGGAACTATCTATACTGGGTGCTACATTTACTCTGGGGGTGATCCGCTCTGCTCATATACCTCTCAGCTTGAGCATTGCTAGTGTTCCCTTACTGCCAGATGATGCCAGGATCCGTGCTCTAAAGTGGTGGGGCTATGACTTAGCTCTTTGGCATGAGCGTACCAGCCTCCAGGGCCGGCAAACCTCCTTGTCTGACTGACTGCCTAAATGAGGCAAACCTGTACCCTGCCAGGTCCTTGATCATTTTGTGCCACTGACTTGATTCTGCAAATGAGCAAAAACATTGTTTGGGACTACCATTTGGGCTCTGCAGGTAGGAATTCAGTCTGCCAGGATTCCAGTGCTGGTCCCACCCTGCTTTGTCACAATCAGATTCCCGGTAGTTGAGCACCACAGACTCCCCTGTAATCCCCATAGGGTAAGACCAGAGTAGGGGCTTCCACAAAGTGACCCACAAACACTACAGGGGCTGGATGTTACCCCTGGGCTCTCTTACCCACTGAAAGAGCTATAGGCTCAGGGGAGACCTCTCAGTATGGTGCTGCACTGGTCTAAAGGAAAAGGATTGCTGTTCACATATAGCCACTCCTTTTACCTTTCTAACGCATTCTGTCGTGGTCTTTGTGGTATATTGGGAGATGTGATTCAGCTTTTCCTTTTGTTCTAGGATTCTCTCAATGGTGTTTTGTCCATGAATAGTTGTTAGTCGTTCTTGCGTGGGAGAACAAAGTCAAGAATGACATCTGTCACTTATATTTACATATGTATGAATACATTTATATGTATATAAAATTCTTGTTTGAAAGATTTTTTCCTCCTCTCTTTAGTACTTTGTGTCATAGTAGTGCTTGTTGACCTCAATTGTTTCTGCTGAGAAGTCAGCAGTTAATCTTATTCAGGTTCCCTTGTGCATGACTAGTCTTTTTTCTTCTGCTGTTTTCAGGATTTTCCCTTTGTGTTTTTTTTTTTTTTCCTTTGTTTTTGCATTTCTACTATTTTACTATGATGTGTCTGGATGTGTTTATAATGTGTTTATTGTACTTTTAGGTTTTTTTTTTTAGCTCTTGGATCTATAGATTAATGTTTTACATCAGATTTCAGAATGTTTTAACACTTCTAATATTTTTTTCCTGTGTTTTTTCTCATTTTCCTCTTCTATCTCCCATTATTCATATGTTGACGGACTTAATTGTACTCCACATTTCTTTGTGGGTCTGTTCATCTGTCTTCATTATTTTCTGTTTATCAGCATAATCTTTATCTCTTCAAGTTTTCTGATTTTTTTCCTTTTTCCAATTAAAGTCTGTTGAACTACTCTAGCAAAACTTTCAGTTAGTATACTTTTCAACTGCAGAATTTCCATTTGGTTCTGTTTTATAATTTCTGTGTCTTTATTAATAATCTCTATTTGAAAAAGCCTTGTCATTATACATTTCTTTGCTTATTTGAGGCTTATTTCCTTTAAACATATTTGTAATAGTTGCCTTGAAGTGTTTATCTGTTATGTTTGTCATTTGTACCCTTTTAAAGGCAGTTTCAAAGGCCTACTCTTTGGTTACACTTTTGTTTTTCTTTGCCTGTCTCATAAGTTTTTGTTGAAAACGACATTTAAAAAAATTTCTAATGTTTATTTTTGAGAGAGAGAGACAGAGAGAGAGAGAGAGAGAGAGAGAGAGAGAGAGAGAGAGAAATGGAGTGTGAGCAGGGGAGAGGCAGAGAGAAAGGGAAACACAGAATCCGAAGTAGGCTCCAGGCTCTGAGGTGTCAGCACAGAGCCTGATGCAGGGCTCGAACCCACAAAACCGTGAGATCATGACCTTTGCCAAAGTCAGATGCTTAACTAACTGAGCCACCCAGGTGCCCCCAAAACTGGACATTTTATTTATTTATTTATTTATTTATTTATTTATTTATTTATTTTTTGAATTTTTTTTGTAACGTTTATTTATTTTTGAGACAGAGAGAGACAGAGCATGAGCAGGGGAGGGGCAGAGAGAGAGAGGGAGACACAGAATCGGAAGCAGGCTCCAGGCTCCGAGCTGCCAGCACAAAGCCCGATGCAGGGCTCGAACCCACGGACTGTGAGATCATGACCTGAGCTGAGGTCGGACGCTTAACCGACTGAGCCACCCAGGCGCCCCAAAACTGGACATTTTAAATAGTATATGGTAACCACCCTTGTTACTGAACATCTCACCCAGGCCTTATTTATTTGTTTAATAACTTGGGTAAACCATTTTAGTAAATTTTATTTCCCTTGCACTGTGGAGCCTCTGATATTTCTCCTTAGAGGGCAAACCTTTAGCCAGGTGCGGTCACCATTGGCATGACAGTGATTTTAGTAGGGCTTGCTTTGATCGTCTCTTTTTCTGATTTCTCTGTTAAGCCGTTCTGAACTCCTTTGATGTCACAACTATTACTAGCTTTCATTAGTTGCCAGCTGACTACTCTATTGTTTTCAGAAATTCCCTGGAAAATAAATTGTTCCATAGTGTGATCTTTTAAAAGTGGGTTCTTTATAAAAGTAATCTTTGAGGCCAGGTTTTACAGTTTGTTCAGATCTCAGAAGGGCTTTTCTTAGCTGTCCCCTCTCCTGGTTCTCTCTGGTAAATCTCAAGATGGTTTACAGTTTAGCTTGCTACTCTCTTGGAGGTACCCGCTCCTTTTAATTGTTTATCACTTGCTGAGGGCAAGGGCTCTCAGGGTTCCAGTATTCTCTACCTATTGCACCTGGGTTAGAGCTTCTGCCTTATAAGTGAATTCTGAGAGGAGGAAGGAAGTCCAAGATCTCCCAGACATTCTTGCTTGGAATAGATTCTCTAAAACATGGATCTAGGCTATGGTATTTCTTGGAATGATACTGTAGGCCTCAACTGGGACCAGCTGGGGAAGGGATCCTGTGTTTTCTTGACTTGTTACATTTGTAAGTGAGCAGAAGTAATTAGTACAAGTGCTGCTTGAAGTTCTTAAATGATAGTTGTATCCCTTTGTCTTCATGTTTTTCACTTCCAGGGGCTGGAGTAACATATTGGATATGTGGGTTGCTGACAGTGTCTCTGATAGTGGTGAGGGAAGGTTGAATGACTTTAGCAGAGCAGAGCTGCGCCACCAACTTACTCTAGTCATCATTAGAGCAAAGTTAACTTTTACATTATTTAACCCATTATACGTTTTATTCTCTTAATATATTTTACCCTAATTTGTAGATCATCAATGAAAGTATTTTGCATGAAGAAATGAATAGATGGAGCTCACTTTAAAAATTTGAAAAATGGAAAAAAATGCTTTCCTTTTAGTTTTGTTTTACCTCTGCTAATTAATAATAATGGTAACTGTAAACTTCCTACTTCGTCCATCATTTTAATTCAAATGACTTTACAATTTCATCAAAAAGAATAAATGTTACTGATTTTTTGGTAAATTGTCTCCATGATATTGAAGTAGTGTACTTTGATATCCTCTCTTACAAAAATTTTAAAGTAAAGATTGGCTGTTAAATTTTATCTAATACCTTTTCTGCATCTGTTTGTATACACAGACATGTTTCTTCCATTAATTTGCCTATATAATGAGCTTTGTAATAGTTGATCATATTGTTCTTATTCTTTCCTTATATTGCTGGATCTTTTCATTAATATTTAGAATTTTTGCATCTGTATTCAAAGCTGAGATTGGTCTATGGTTTTCTTTTTATTGCCTTATTAGACTGACTAGGACTTCCAGTGCAATGATGAGTAGGTTGGGTGAGAGAGGACATTCTTCCCTTGTTTTTGATCTTACAGGGGAAATATTTAGTATTTTACAATTAAGTTTTATATTAGTTTGTTGATGCCATTTATCAGATAATATTTTGGACATATTGGTTTAAACAAAATTAAAATTAATCTCCTCTTTTTCTTTTACATTTTTTACTGTGACTAATAGAAAACTTAAAATTATTTGATGGCATACATTGTATTATGTTGGACAGTACTGCTCTAGAGTAATTTTTATAGATGGAGATAGAGTTACTTCTTTACTGGAGAAGAATAATAAAAAGAGTTCATAATGGTTACCTTATATTTCTGTAGATAACTTTGTCATGTTCTCCTTGCCATTATATTATAAAATACATAGCCAGACATGAGTACAGAACTGTTTGTGGATCCATATCACCAGAGATTTCTCAGCACCCATTCATCCCTTGATGAATGATGATGAGTAAACTTTAGTGCCTAAGTAGTTTTTTATGTAGTATTAATATGAAAACAAATATTACATTAAATTTAGCAGCATGTTTTCTAAAGATGTAAGTGAATTCATGAGTAGTTTTCTTTCTTTTTTTTTTAATGGCAAAAAACTAAATGACAATTTCCTCCCCGTCCCCCCCGCCCCCAACCCACTCTTATATTCAGCCCCTTGTTGCATAAAAAGCATCAGGAGAAATTTATTGGTGAATGTGAAACAAAGTGGACTTTTATACCTAAAGGATACGAAGACAGTCTCTTTAAGCATCTCTTTCTTCGGCCTGAAACTAATAGAACAGGAAAACTTGCACATTGGAAACATGTAAGTATGGTTAGTTTATTACTTACCTTTAAATATTTTTATTTAAGATACTATAGTTGTAATTTATGTATCAATAGTAAAAGTTTCTTCATTCCCTTTTAAATATTCTCATTATATTGTTAATATTCTGCTTGAGGTTTTCTTGATGTAAGAAAAGTCATATGATAACAAAGTACAAATATAATTTTGTGGTACATTATTCTTATCACAACCATTTTGTAATTTTATGCCTTGCATATATATTTTCTCATATCACCTATTGCAAATAGTTATTAATAGTAATGTAAAATATCTTCATAGCAGTTGAAAACAAAGAAATATTTAGTTTATTGAAAACTAATGATACTATATGTAGTATAATATTCATTCAGTGTTTTATGATAAATTATGTCTTGCTTTGAGGACACATCAGAAATAGAAACTTATTTATTGACTGCCTACTGCTGTCAGGTGCTCTGCTAGATATTTTGCATGTGTTCTGTAATTTATTCTCCACAGCACTGTAAGATAGGTGTTTTCATGTCATTTTTATAAAGAGGAAAACTAAGGCTTTTACAAGTTAACTAACTTACCAAAAGCCACACATTTGAGTGACACTGCTAAGACTTAACTCCAGGTCTTCTGACACCAGAGTTTGTGCAAAAAAGCACAAACTTTTTTTTTTTATCTTTAGAAGTTTTTTTTTTTTTTTTTACATTAAATAATAGTAGAAATGAAGACTTGACATTCTAGTATAATTACTAGATCAAACTTATAATAATGTGTAATGCACTGTTTGTGATAAATAAACCCCTTCACATGTAGGCCTGTTTCTAAGTAACTTGCACTATAAATATTTCCATTTTATTAACATGATTAGAAAAGACTACAAAAGGTGCAGACTGTCATTTGTCTGATTTCAGTGTTATTGAGGACATGTGTTTTAGAAGTAGCAGAGGAATATCTTCAAGCCCTTAAAACCCACAGAAATTATCCATTGAATAAAAATATAGATTTAAAAGGCCAGTATATCCTATTCAAAACTTTTTCCTCAGTAGCACACAGTGCCGACTATATTCATTTGCTCTAGATGAGATGCTTTATAAAAGTATAAAGTTCATATGAAGTGTCTTTTGGCCCTCTATATAGAATATAAACTCACTGGTTTCAGGCATGTCACATGCTTTTTTATGTGCTTTATGCAGAGGAGACTTTCACTGAATGTTGTATATAACCAATTTGGATATATATTTATAAAGTACTTGCATACTCATGTACAGATATATGTATATACACATAGTCATATATCCATATGCAAAATCTAATACACATACATGGATATGTATTGTATTATGGCAAATGACTATGTGCATAAACAGGAATTAAATATTCATATTGTAGAGGTATTTTATTTAATATCTGTGAAGTTACATAGAATATATCATTGTCAGGTCTTTGGAAGTATTTTAAATGTTAAGAAATTTGGGGATATATATTCATTATAAGGAGTTTTCTAAAGCTGTTAATATTATTGATAATTTTGCTAACCACATCACAATTAATGTTATTAAGAACTATTCTTTCATAGTCTATAAATATGTACATTGTCTGATGATTTTGCACTGTTTATAGCTACTATTCATAAGACCTTATAGAAGTTGTCTTCAGCTCAATTTCTTAGAGTAATTGAAATGATCCTTAATCATAAGATTCATCTTTGAATCTTTACTTCTTCTGTGTAAAATTGTTGTTCCGCCTTCTGGTGGCTTCTTTTGTAGTCTCTTCAGCTCACTTATGTGGTGTACTATTCTGTTATTTTTGTATCTTGTCATTAGTGACTTGGCAATTGGTCAAGTAGAAACTATAGTAAGAACAAGTGATGCCATAGAGTGCTTAAGAGAACCTAGGATCCAAGAAACATTAAAAAGATTAAGAAGTAGGGAAAAGAGAGGAGGTAATAAAATAACAGTATTTAATACTGGGAGTTCATTTTTAAAAAATGCTGTGAGCAGAATAATGGAAAGGATCAGTCAAGAGTGGAATTCAAGTTTTAGTAATGAGATAAGTAACTAATGTCTGTTTTTCTTCTGTTTGAGGCTGAAATGTGCTTGGTCCAAAAAGCATAAAACTTCCTGTATTCATGGTAACCTAAAATGGAGAGAGCCAGAAGAGTGAGTTCAAGTTACATTTATTTAGGAAATGCTATGCTGCAAAGCCAGCATTTAAGGTGCACACTTAAGCTGTTAAAGGAGATATAGAATCAAAAGCCAGGATTCATGAGTAAGGACTCTGATTAAAAAAAAAAAAGTGGATCAGAGGAAATTGAGGTTCTGGAACAATTGCTAGAGACATTATTTATCGATGGCTCACAGTCAAAAGGTGGCCATTCCTCTTGAAGAATTGGCCGACAGAAATACAGACCTATGGTGGTCAATGAGATCAAGTTTTAGGGAAACATATTATTATAATGGATTTTAGGGAAATTTAGATCCTATTGTGATGGATTTTGCTGGGACACCCAAAAATGTTTGAAATTTGCTTTGGCATAGTCAACCCTTTTCCTCAAAGGTTACTGAGGTAACTGAATTAGGTTACTGAAATGTATGTATAGGGAGTAATAGCAAACAGAGCAGTTTATTTTTTTTAATGCTTATTTATTTTGAGAGAGAGAGAGAGAGAGAGAGAGAGAGAGAGAAGGGTGAGGGGCAGACAGAGAGGAAGAGAGAGAATCCCAAAAAGACTCCATGCTTTCAGTGCAGAGCCTGACATGGGGCTCTTCAAGGGGCTTGTTAGGATGTGGGGCTCAAAGTGGGACTTGACCTCAGGAACTGTGAGTTCATGACCTGAGCTGAAATCAAGAGTTGGACACTTAAGTGAATGAGCTACCCAGGTGCCCCGAACAAAACAGTTTCTAACTGGATTTGCCTGAAATTCCATTGCAAAACTTTAGTAACCTTGGCTAGAGTATGAGATATTCTTCATTATTTATGCTTTGTTGGCTTTGTGGTATTATTTCTCTTATTTCCTATATTGCAAACATGAATTTTAGAATAGCTATAATATAAGAGAAAGTCACACCCATTGTAGCCAAAAGGAAAGAGATTCAGAGGAGAGGAAAGCGATTTGCTACATATTTATCTCAGAGGCAGCCTAGTTGCTTCCTTTCCTCCTGCTCCCGCACCTTCACATCTGAAGCTTCTTTAAGTGGTTTAGTCATATGTTGTTAGGAAGGAGGAAAAACATCTAAAACATAAAAAAGAGTGATGGCCAGGAACCTTAACTCTTCCAACTTCATGGAAAGTAAGAACAAGTCTATCTTGTAGATACCGATCTTTGACAGCCTACCACCTAGATACATGATCTAATTGTTTTTTCTTAGAACTTCAATAACACCTTGCCTTCTTGAAGCATGAAGTTTGGAATGTCATACCCTTTGTCTTCACTCATTTTCTGGAGTGGGTGCATATATTCTTCCTAATTAGGAACACAATGAGGAGAAGGATCAATAAGGCAATCCAACCCAGTTTCCCTGGAAGGGATCTCTTACTTAGAACCACTTTTAGGGGCGCCTGGGTGGCTCAGTCGGTTGAGTGTCCGACTTCGGCTCAGGTCATGATCTCGTGGTCTGTGGGTTCGAGTCCCACGTCGGGCTCTGTGCTGACAGCTCAGAGCCTGGAGCCTGCTTCAGATTCTGTGTCTCACTCTCTCTCTGCCCCTCCCCCTCTCATGCTCTGTCTCTCTTTCTGTCAAAAAATAAATAAACATTAAAAAAAATTTAAAGAACCACTTTTAATACATTGACTGTTCATATTTCATATTCCTTTGTGACATTGTATGGTTCCTGGAAACATTGGAAGTAATCTAATATGGCAGCCATCTATACTAAAGTAAAATTTGCTTTAGAAATGCTGGTTTGGCTGAATTTTAGAATATTTTTATTGTTTTTTTTCCTTGATTCCAAAAATTTATTTTTCTCGTAACTAATACTGATGGAGCTATATACATGCCATATTGAACACTATTTTTGTAAAACAAAATAGAACAAAATGTTTTCAAATACAGTCCTCCTATGAACCTGTTCCATTATTAAATACATTTTCCTAAAGATACACAGAGACTTTTCAGATTGGCTTCTAACACTTAGCAATATGCATTTAAGATTGCTCCATCTCTTCATGGCTTAATAACTCATTTCCTTTTAGCAGTGAACAATATTTCATTGTCTGGATGTATTACAACTTATCCATTCACCTATTGAAGGACATCTTGGTTGCTTCCAAGTTTTGGCAGTTATGAACAAAGTTTCTATAATCATCCATGTGCAGATTTTGTGTGGACATAAATTTTCAGGTTGCTTAGGTAAATACAAGGGAGCATGATAACTGGATCATATGGTAAGAGTATATATAGTTTTGTAAAAAAGCTGCCAAACTGTCTTCCAACGTGGCTATACCATTTTGCATCCCTACTAGCAATAAATGAGAGTTCTGTTGCTCCCTGTATTTCTAGCATTTGGTGGTATCAGTGTTCTAGATTTTGGCTATTCTAATGGATATTTACTAATGTCTTATTGCTTTAATTTGCAATTCCCTAATGACATATGGTGCTGAACATATTTTCATAAGTTTACCTGCCATCTAGATGTATATCTTTGGTGAGCTGTAGCTCCCTTTTTACTATTACAAAGGTGAGATGATTTATCACATGGCCTATGTGAGTAAGAAAAAGAGAAGGGTTCACTTTAAGCAGGGCTTCTGTACAGTGTACAAGTACATTTACATCAGACTCTATATAGAGGATATTCCCTGAGATTGTACAGAGCACAGCTTGCATGGCAGGGTGAGTTTGCCCTGATTTTATAAATCCAAGTAACTAATCATATTTGAGGATTGTGTGTGTGTGTGTGTGTGTGTGTGTGTGTGTGTGTGTGTGTGTGTTCAATGTGTGCACAACACACGTGCACATGCACCTACTTTAAATTAAGGTCAGTCTGAGGGTAGGGAAAGAGAATAATCATCTCCATATTACAAGCCAAGAAATATTGAATTTAGTTTTTCCCTCTCTGTCTTGTTTAACAGTAAGTGATACTAAGACAATACAGAGAGGGTTGATCTTATATCAGATTCAGGAGATGTGATTTTGGTCACCTTGTTTTAATTATGTGGAGGGTTAAAAAGAAACTTACGGGTAGATATTTTATTTTTAAATTTCATTGTTTTGTATAATAAGAATGCTTTCTTATACTGGAAACTGACATTTTTTTTTAATGTTTATTTTTGAGAGAGAGACAGAGCGCGAGTAGGGGAAAGGCAGAGAGAGGGAGATACAGAATCCAAAGCAGGCTCCAGCTCTGAGCATCAGCACAGAGCGCAACATGGGGCTCAAACCCACAAACCGCAAGACCATGACCTGAGCTGAAGTCTGATGCTTAACAGACCGAGCCACCCAGGCACCCGGCCTTTATTTTCAATGTGTTTCTGAAATGTTGCAATTTGTGTAATTCTAACAAGCTTTGTGATGACATTGTTTACAAATTCCCTTTGTTATTATCTGTCATTTTAGGGTTCTATCAGCAATTCAGTTTATTTCCAATGGGTCTTTTTTGAATATTTACAACATCCTTAGTACTAAAACAAACTCTAAAGCCTTAAAAATGGTAATCAAGCAAGTGCTATGCTGGAACTTGTAAGGAGAGAAGGAAGAACTAGGAAAAATTCACTGGATAGGGACCAATTGTATAAAGTGTGGAACTGAGAGGAGAGGAGTATACAAATTCAAATCCAGGAAGTCAATTGCCTACATTTAATGGGTCTCACCAAAGGAGACAGAGTTGTCCTGAGTATCAAGACTTCTGGGAAATAGTGGCTTTTAGTGGTAAGTGGAATTATGAGATATTAGAAGAGTATATAAGGGCATATACTAGGGCTGCCTAAGGGTAAGGGTAATTTAACTTAAGCTTAATTCAGCCCACTTTTGGGGTCCAAAGAAGTAATAATGATGGCTTAAAAGTGACACCATAGCTTAATGACCTCATCAGTACTTAAGGGGCGAAATTTAGCCATTTAATAGTTTTGCAGGTATTTGTTGTGTGTTTTTAAGTATCAGATTCTCTGCTCATCACTGACAAAAATAAAGTAAATAAAACATGTCCCCTGTAATCAAGATTTTATTGGGACTAAAGAGAGAAGACTTGGAAGTAAATGAATAAGATTAGGACAGAAACATACAAGGATAATATTACCATTTGTGGTTGCTCAGATGCAAGAAGTGTCATTAGCTGAGAGCTTCAGCATTTAGTTTCTTTCAGGGTCCACCTCCGCTTTCAAGTTGAGGTCACACTATTTTCTTTAGGCAAACTCCAGGCAATTATTGAGTAAGGCATGGTTGCAAGCACCTAGTCATTTCTGCTCAATGTGAGACTTTCAGAGAGACTTTGCTCTGGAGCTCCAGGGTGGTTGGCAGAAAGTTTGACTTTTCTGATTAATCTACTTCCTCCATTTTCCCTTAACAGGTGTTACCTCCCAATAAAAGTTTTGCACACTTAACTCTGTCTTGGTGTCTCATTTCTGGAAAAACCAACCTGTGACCATTTATTATTATGCTTAGTGCCATAGATATAGGTAGGAAAGATTTGAAACCAAGGAATTGCAGAATTAATTTTAAAAAGCAGCAAATGAGCACTACTAGTATAATACATAATCTGAAGTGAGAACTTTGGGAATTGCCAAGGTCAGTAGGAAAAAGAGAAACAAGCAGAGATTCACCAAATATCATAATACATCTGGAAAAGGTAAAGAGATAGAAATTATTAAGTGCTGATAGTATTGCTCAACAAATACTTTGTGCATTGAGTTGAGTAAAGGAAAATTAAATAATTTAAAGCTAAGAGAGATAGAAATTAAGAAAGAGTTGTAATGAGGCCCTTATAAATTATGCCAGATGGTAACTTTATTGGCATATTTTAACATCTGCTTAGAGATATCAGTTCTGTTTGTCCCATTTCCATACATGAGGGATTTAATATCAATAATATACAATAGATAATCTCCTAGGAGTCATAGGACAAATATAAATACAAATGTAAATAAAAGTTTATTATTAATATTCCTCAATGAGGTGTCAATCTTTTCTATTATTGAAAATTATATTTTTCATAATCATAACTCCATCTGTATGCATAATCATAACATATCTGCATGCTACCCTGACCCTCTAGAATTAGTTAGGAACACTGAGAATATAGTCATTGACTCCCTTTTTTAAAAATATACAGTTTGGCAGTAATCTTTTGCTCTGTGTAAAAAGACATGTGTCCACACTTCCAAGGACCAAAATGAGTATTTCTGCCTGAATTATTTCATGGAGAGGCAAGAAATCTACCTGGCACTCTTCAGCGTAGCTCTCTTCATTATTCAGAGTTTCTCAATCTTTTTGGGCAACTAACTCAAAGGGGAAGCCTAATTTTATACCAAGCAGGAAACTGGCTTACATTTATTTCCTTCAATTATTTTCATTTGCTCTCACCAGGCACTAAGGATTGCCATCAATATCATTCCACCTGAAAGAGCAAAACTTTAGATTTTATGGATTATCCAGGTTTTATTTTAGTTTAGGGCTGTTCGCTTATATCTCATGGTGTAGCCTTTTGATTTTGAATATCAGCAGTATCCTCTCCTTGGGTGGGCATAGGCTTGGAATTTTGATTCCTGACCTTTTGAGCCATCAGATGTGTAGTTTAGTTTATAAATTGTTTCTTCCTGATCTACAGATATTCTCAGAACAAAAGCAGTTTTGAGTGTTGGGGCTTATCTTTCTGGGATCCTGCCTTCTTTTAAATTTTGACCTGATAAATTATAATTTTCTTGATAAATCCTTCCTGTTTTTCAAAGAGTTAATAAAAAATATTTCATCTGTCTTTTCTGAATTTCAGAATTGATCCAAATTTATATTCTTTCAATCCTGGATGTGGATGTTTTGACTCTCCATATTTTCTTTCTATTATTTAATAACTAGCAGCGGTTTCCTTTGACCTAGTAACCATCTTCCTTTTTTTTTTTTTTGAAAAAAGTGTATTTTAAATCACAAATCTATTTTATTTTATATATTGATTTTAAAATTTAAGGTATGAAACACAGTGTTTCTTCTTCCTACCACTACCATGAGCAGTCTATATGTTTTATATTGGTTTTGAGATTTGGCAATAGTCTGTCTTTTAGGGAACATCAATTGTCTAATAATTGTTAGTATTTTTTTTACATGATATTGCATTATATCCCAGTTTTTTTTAAATGTATATTTTTGTAGATTCTTGTTTCTGTTTTAAGCAATCTAGCTTGAAACTTTTATGTTTTATGACTCCATAGATACTGCTAAATAATACATAGTAAGGATTCAAAATGAGGGAAATATATTAAAATCTTGTTAATAATTTCAAATGAAAGTTCTGGATAGTTAACTGATGATAAATGTGTTGTTTTGCACACTTCAGTTATTTTCTGCTTCGATTTTGTCAAATGCTAAAAAATTAACTTGTGTATTTATTTGGCTTTTTGCTTACATTGTTGAGTTATTATTAACACTAAAAAAAGGTTACAATTTTTTAAAAACTTGAATCCTGGGGTGCCTGGGTGGCTCAATAGGTTAAGCTTTTGACTTCGGCTCAGGTCATGATCTCACAGTTAGTGAATTCAAGCCCCACGTCGGGCTCTGTGCTTACAGCTCAGAGCCTGGAGCCTGCTTCAGATTGTGGATTTCCTTCTCTCTCTGCCCCTCCTCCACTCACACTCTATCTCTCTCTCTCTCAAAAATAAATAAACATTAACACAAACAAAAACCTTGAATCCTAAAATCACCTGAAAATTTTTAATGATTTTTCTCAATCTCTTTTCATTATATTAATTATTTTGGACACTTCACATCTTTGACATTTCATTATAACTCTGACAAGCACTACTGAAACTACATTGTCAACTCCACAATGTTTTTTTTATAATATCTCTAGTGAGACATAATTTGCATAAGACAAAGTTAATCCTTTTAAAGTATTCAATTCAGTGGTTTTTAGTATATTTATTTACAGACTTTTGCTATCATTACTATTATTAATTCCAGAACATTTTCATAACCCCAAAAGAAATCCCATACCATTAGCAGTAGTCCTTATGGGCCCTGGAAACCATTAATCTATTTTCTATCTCTATGAATTTGCTTATTCTAGGCATTTAATATAGATTGAATAATAAAATATGTGATCTTTTGTCTCTGGCTTCTTTCACTTAGCATAATTTTTCCAAGATTTATCCATGTTGTAACATGTATCAGTATTTCATTCATATTTAAGTCTGAATAATATTATATGATTATGCCACATTTTGTAATCTATTCACTAATTGTGTTGCTTCCAGTTTATAGCTATTATTAATAGTGCAGCTATGAACATCCATATGGGAATATTTGGGTGGACATACTTCTCAGTTTTATTGGGCATGTACCTAGCAGTGGAGTTACAGGAAGATGATTAGGTAATTCTATGTTTTACTTTTTGAGGAAGTACCAAACTGTTTACTTCTGCAGCAGCTGCACCATTTTGTATTCACATCATCAATGTATGAGAGTTCTAATTTCTCCAAATCCTCACCAACACTTGTTATTATCTGTCTTTTTTTTTTTTTATTATAACCAGCCTGGTGGGTATGAAGTGGTACTTCACTGTGGTTTTAACTTTCATTTCCCAATAACTAATGATGCTGAGGATCTTCTCTTGTATTTATTGGTCATTTGTATATCTTCTTTGGAGAACTATTCAACTACTTTCATCATTTTATAATAAATAGGTTCTTTTTATTGTTGAGTTCTAAGAATTCCTTATATATTCTTTTTTTCCTTATATATTCTCGATACAAATCTCATAACATATATGACTTGAAAATATTTTCCCATTATATAGGTTGTCTGACTTTTTCAATGGTATCCTTTGAAACATCAAAACTTTTAATTTTGATAAAATCCAATTCATCTCTTTTTTTTCCTCAATCACTTATATTTTGAATATCACACCTAAGAAACACTTATCTAAACCAAAGTCTTAAAGGTTTATTTCTATATTTTTGTAAGAATTTCATAATTTTAGCTGTTATATTAGGCCTACAATTCACTTTGAGTTAATTTATATAGTGTGAATTAGGAATCCAACATAAATCCTTTATATGTGAATATCCAGTTGTACAGCACCATTTTTTTTTAAATAATAATAATAAAAAAAACCCTCATACATCTATTGAATTATCTTGGTCCTCTTGTCAGAACTCGATCAACCAAATTCAAGGGTTTATTTCTGGACTCTATTCTGTTGATCTGTAGGTCTATCCCACATAATCACTTTGGCATTGCAAAGTTTTTGTTATTAAAATAGGTTACTGAAGAAAAAAGTCTAATGTCCTAAGAATCTTCAATAGTATAGTTTGATTATTGTGTTATAATTAAGATTGAAATCTATTATCCTAAAATTTGTGTTTTATATCATTATACTCAAATTAAAAATTAACATGCAAACTCATCCCATGTGTACAAATGATATATTATTTACCTCCAAATTTTTGAAAATTTGTAATTTTAAGATTCATGTTTTGATAGAAAATCTGATATGGAGAGAAATTTTCTGAGAGTTGACAAATGGAAAGACTACTAAAAGTCCTTAGAAACAATTGATGATTTTTCCATTCGTAGAACACTTGATATATCCCACTGATAAACCATATGGGGTAGTGTAGATTTCATGACCTTTATAATCATAAAATCAGCTTTGCCTGCATACTTTAAAGGCAGTAGATACATAATAATTGTATACATATAAATATCAATATAGATACTTTTTAGGAGTGTTAAAGCTCGATTTTAAATTCCAAGTTTAATGTTCTTTCATGCTTCCCCCCCCCCCCCCCACCTCAGCAAGCTATAGGGAAATGAAGAGTGGAGAGATTTGTTTTTGTTTTTATGTTTGTTTGTTTGTTCTTTAGGAATGTGTTGTTTAGATGAGGCAATAGAATCATGGCCAATGTGTGTGTGTAATTAAGCATCAGATGTGTGGTGAAACATAAAAAATTGGATGTCAAAAAAGAAAAGATCAAGGGTAACATTGAAAAAATATAATGAACAAAGCTGTGGAGGTGAGAATTAGCTTGGCAGATGTGTGAAATGGAAAGGAAACTATCCTAACTATACTAAGAGATTTATGAGAGGAATTGTGGAAAGCAAAGTTTGGTAGGACTGTTAATGGACATTTTAATTTTCACTTGAGTGCTGAAAATGATTATTTGGCAAGGAGTAGTCTCTCTGTACAACTTAATATCTTATGTGCAGTTATACCTGTGAAATTACTTAGAATTAACAAGTTACATTTGTTATTCAAACTTTGTATAGGATAGTGGGTGACTAAACGTTAGGATGATTATTTAATTGTTTAATTTATGATATAAAGAAGAGAGTAAAGAATGAAATCTTATAACCATCAGCCTGAAGTTTTCCCGATAGTGAAATATGACAGACAGATGACAAGAAAATGTAGGAAGGTTTCCAGATGAAAAATGAAAGATCATAATAGAAGCTGTAGCTTTTGGTAGTAGATGAGCCTTTTAGAATTTTATTTCATTCAATCTTTTCAATGTTTTTTTTTTCTCATTATTGTATTATAAACACTGTACTTCAGCTGGTTCATTCTCCAGTCTCCTTGCTTGATGTTTTCCTTATGTAAATTAAGCATCATCTATTTTCTGCCTAATTCATGTTCCCAGTTTCTTCAAGATGCTTTACAATCAGCTCAACCTTCTGATGACATTCACAGTTTTAAAAATATCATTCAAATTGAAACTTCTACATTTTTTTCTTGGTATTCACCAGAACAGGTACATTAATTAAAGTAAAACTGGTTAGGTTAAGAAAAAATTTGGACTTGACCACTGTACCAGTACAGGAGACACAGAATGGTTATGGTTCTAGGAACTAGTAAAGAAGGGTCAGTTTGGTAGGTAGCCCCACATCCAATGAGTACTGTGAACTCTATTCACTGTCACATGGCTACCAACAGTTGACCAACTGGTATGAAAAGCTTAGTAATGTTGAAATTGGTCACTGAAAGCTGGTACTTGTGAAGTCTGTCCTCAGGTATCAAAGCCTAGACACTATGCTAACAGACTGCTTAAGAAGAAAACCAGTATCAAAGACTGGATTGCTTAGAATGAAAGCTTGAGAAATGGCCCAAGGCAGATGTCAAATTAGAACTAAGAAACATTGCAAAGGCAGATAGAGTGATGAAGGCTGAAAGAGGAGATAAAAAAATAATTACCAGAATTATGGATCAGTCTATGAGCAAAGGTAAATTAATAAGGGAACTCTAAGTATTGGTCCAGAGAGGCTAATTTTCTCCTATCTTAGGCTCTAGAATTGGAAGGAGAGTGGAGTCTGTATGTTGGGGATTTAGTAGCTCCAAAGGAGGGAAAGAGTGATTGTAGAAACACAGCATACCTAACCAGCAGCTTTTTCTTCAAAACAGAACCATTGCTGCACATTGTGAGAAATTCCAGTATTAAAATTAACTATGTTTGATCTTGGCTGTTATGAATTAGCCATTTACTGAAGGCAAAGTC
Organism: Puma concolor; assembly: GCF_028749965.1. Lineage (NCBI taxonomy): Eukaryota > Metazoa > Chordata > Mammalia > Carnivora > Felidae > Puma > Puma concolor. The sequence continues at coordinate 62,010,461 of NC_141674.1, read as the reverse complement.
TCTTCCATAGATAGAGCTAATATATGAAAGCATTGTTTTGTGTCCTTCCCCTAATTCACCTCCATTCCAGCACATTTCCTTCTTTCTACAATATGCCATCAGAAGGTTTCTGTCTCAAAGTAGGCACAAAAATGCCTTTTTTTCTTCAAGAACCTTAAATTCTTGGCACCAAGGCCAAAACCTCTTTCCTGGAATCTCTTTACTTCTTTTTAAAGAATGCTATTATTCCCAGAATTGTACTTCTTTATCTGTTTCCCTCTGCGCTTCAGTTTGCAGCATCAAATAAAAGAATAAATTCCCTGATAATGTCCCAGAACCAAGATTTGGTCTTTTTCATTATTAGGGGAAATCAGATTCTCTGATTTAGCTGCAATATTTTTACTAATATTTTTCTTATGTATGTTTCTATTTAAATTTACTTATACACTGCTTCTTTTGAAAGTGACTTTTATGTGAATGTCTTTAGGAATATAAATCACTTTATAGCAGGTTGTGTTTTATTTTTTTTGTCACCCTTTACCTAGCACAGCAATATGCATACAAGAGGCACTTAACAAATACCGATTTAAAATACTATCTGTTGCTTTTAAAACAAGTATAATCTAAACTCTACTGATATTATTTTGAGTCATAATTTATAACTCATGGAGCCATTTTAGTTTATTTCCTTAAAATATTATTCTGTGCTACTATGAAAAAAATAGCTAACAAATTTGCTTATCATTGAACTCTGTGGGCAGGAAGAAATAAGGGTATCATTGTAAGAAGATAGATGAAAATAATATGCAAGTCAAAAAATAAGAAGTGCAAAAAGATCACACAAAGTTATGAACTATGTAAAAAAAAAAAAAAGATTTTCTTGCCAGTCCTGTTATACTAGAACTTAGAATACCTTTCAAAGATAAAGAAGGTTAAAGGGTTACTCCATTCTGTGGTCATTATACTAAAATTCATTATTCCAGAAATGCTATAGGCTGATTATGTAAACAAACTAAAAATAAATTATATACATAAATTATGAGTCAATTTTAATGGATTATTAAAATGAAAATGGATATCCTTAACATTTTATAGCATTTTATTTTTGATACAATTAGAAGTGGGGTACTTGGCGTAGGGGCAACTGATTGGATTCACTATGCCAAGTAATTTTTCCCCCAAATCTTAGGAATGCTGATAAATCTTGAAAACACTAGTTCAAAGACAATATTAGAGTTTTATGCAAGATCCATACTTTTCAAAACCAGGGCGTAGTCTTTATGTGGGAAATAGGGTATATTGTTAACTATCAAATACTTTTATAGGAAATGCATATACTCATTTCTTAAGAAACATCTTAGTGGAGAGTAGTGGTAGGAGAAAATATATAAAAAGCATGTCTTTCCTTTTTAGTTTTAACTTTTGAATTCATTGAAATATGAAAACCTATCATTCATTCTTTTAGGTTTGTTGCTACCACATAGAACCATGATTATGAGAATTCATGAGCACCTAAAAACCAATATGGAGCTCATTGTCCTCAAGGCAAAATGTAATATTTGCTAAGTATCATTAACTAATGGTACACCTCAAAAGCTGAACTATTTTTCCATCTTTAAACTTTATCACTGTATTTTTCTTCAGGGTAAAAAAAAATTATGGGTCAATTTTCACTGAAGTGGGATGGATTTATGTATTCACTGTCATCAGTGTCAAAAGGAATTGTGCACATCATTCCCGGACAACAGGATGAAAACCTGTCTCTGATTGGACACTAGGGATATCAGCTGTACTCACAAGATAAGTGTAAAGTTGAAAAGAGAAATACACTTGGTAATTCATCCAAGCCAGCATATTTTAACAGTTTGAAACTTGCATAAAAATGTTCATGAAATTATTTACTTCCTCATACAAGAAAGTTAATATTACCATTTTTAAATCCAGTGAAATGTACCATCATAAAAATTTCTGCTTTACAAAGACTGATAATTAAGAAATTTCAAGCTGTCCATCCTTTTCTAATAAAAAAAAGATAACAAAATCAATAAAATTACCATTCTTTACCACTTACTTAGAATGAATTTTTATTTGTTCAAGGTAAGAGAGAGTGGCGATTTCAATGTATTTCAATATTGGTCTATGCTTTGAATGACAAAAATTTGTGATTTATGATTCATCTAGAAATTGACATAACTGAATTTTCTTAAAACAAATTTAGGTTCCGTGACTTAAAAAATATTAGCTATTGAATCACACTGCTGCTCTCTGATCTATTTAAGATAGTTTTAGAGATATTCCATTTAAGCAAGGGTGTTTGCTGACAATAGTCACCAGGATAGCCTAGAGGTACTCATAGTAAATTGCAGACATTTCTTTCTATTTAAATCTTCATTAAATGAAATATAAGGATTCTGACAATACCTGTTTTGATACCTTAGGAACCTAAAATAAGCCTGCTTGTATCTTTGAAAGTTTTGGTGACTACAGTTTTGAGTCATTTTATTTAGCCACAGGAATTTTGGACCTCACGTAAATAAACTCTGGACCATGGCTGAAATATTTCCAGTAAGAGCAGTAAGACTGAGGTTGTTAAAGAAGTTGTGCTGAATACTCTGTGACCTCAGACAGACTGAAATTTGTAATGGGGCTATAGAACTTTTGGGCTAGCTACCCCGGGTCAGTCAGTGAAAGCACTTACTGAGTGCTTTCTGTGTGTGTGTGTGTGTGTGTGTGTGTGTGTGTGTGTGTGTATATATATATATATATATATATATATATATATACACACACATACAGATATATGCGTATATATACATATACAGATATATATACATAAATTTTATATAATCTATTTTTTATATAATTCACCTTTGCTCAAAAGAGTCCCCGTGGTTCCTAGCACATATGTTGTATTCAAAGGAAGGAGCATAATTATACAGCATTTGAAAAAGTCATTTTAGTCGTTAGTATTGTAAAACAAAACAAAACAAAACAAAAAGTTTAAGTGAAGCAACATTTACTAATACTCTAAACCCCCAAATGAGTACATTACTCCCAGTTGCAGGAGGCTAAAACCTTAGTTTTAGAAAATATTATCCAAGTGAATTAATTAAATTATCCAATGAATCAACTTTGACAGTTTAGCAGTATGTATGTATAAAGCATATTTAAGTTGGTTATAATATGCTTTACTTAGAAACATAATTATATATATGGATACTATTAATTTATTGAGGTGAGGGTTTTTTTATGACTATAACCCCTTCCTCAGATTCTAAACCCCATTTTAAGACATATAAAGTGTCTAAAATGCTGAATTTGCCTAAGGTCTTTAGGGTAAAGAAGGGCAACCTAAACATCAGTAAAACGTTGACAGACCCTATCTGTTGTTCTTTCTCCTCTTTTGCTAAATGTGGACATTGTTAAATATACATAGAAATATAGACTCTTGAGCTATGCATGTTACTAGTAAGGAAAAGTTGTATTTTTTCTTTAGAAAATTCTGTCTTGTTGCCCATCATTAAATTTTACACCACAGTAGGGCCTTGGTGGCTCAGTTGGTTAAGCATATGACTCTTGGTTTAAGCTTAGGTCATAATGTCATGGTTTGTGGGATCAAGCCCCATTGTCAGTGCAGAGCCTGCTTGGGATTCTCTTTCTCCCTCTCTCTCTGCCCCTCCCTTGCTCTCTCTTTATCTCTTTCTCAAAATAAATAAACATTTAAGGAAAAATGAGAAAATAAATTTTACACTACCATATGAACTTATCTCATTTGGTGATTACTTAAGCAGTATTAATTTATATTGCTAATACATACTATGTCTCTCTTCATTTCAAAATGATTCGATTTGCTAGTTAAAAATATTGTAACCAACTAAGTTAACACATGAGGTTTAATAAAATGCAGATTTTTAATACGAATGGTTTAGTATTAAGTCTATATTCTCAACTATCTCTCTCTTTCTGTTTTTCTCTCTCTGTAGATACCTTCAGTTTCAGCTTAATCAAACCATATTTTTTTTGGAAACAAAATTTTTCCCACTTCCAAGTCTTTATCTTGCTTGTTATGTTTTCCACATCTACATAGAATATTAATCATTAAATTATGAAATATTTTGAGAAGTCTAGAATTTAAATATTCACAAAATAAGTGTACTGATGCCTAGCATAGTGCCATGGATATAGTTGGCACTCAATACATATATGTTGAGTAAACTAATCAAATTTCTCAATCCTTTTTTGTTATTTGTGAGTTGCTATTGCAACAGAGGTTGAAGAATCCAATCAAAATGGTGCAGGGATATCGAGATAAGTAAACCACAGATCCAGTACTCAGAGGGAATAATTTCTTGTAGGGGTGAGAATTGTATTTAACTGTGATATAAGGCAGAATGTAAAAGTGCTTTGAAAGTTATAAATAAAATAATATTGATTATGTAGAGTTACCGTTTTTTAAAAATGTGGTCTTTAGGTAAACCAGATACAGAATTATTCTCAATTATTACTATATATGATATTGGCTATTAGACACTGTCATCAATATATTAGTGAAAAATAAGACAATAGAATTGCATTGTCTTATAAATAATAATTCGTGAAATAAATTTCTAGAGAAATTTTTAGGGAAACATAAATCCATATACTCTGAAATTTTTCATGCCCTTTACTTTACCTCATACCAGTTATTACTAATGAACTAGCACTGTGTTCTCTCAACTTGAAATTATAACCTATTTTAAAATTTCATGGAGGTTTACAGCATCTGTTTACTAGATTTGACCACTGCTACTACCAAGTAGCCACTGTAATGAAGCAGACAGGATGGGCCTCGGTAATTTACACATTGGCACCTCTAATCTTGGTAAGAATAGACCTTACACCTTAACCATTCTTCAACTGAGGGAGCATACCTTTCTATTATGCTTTTTTCCCTGGTGTTCTTTAACTGGACATTTGCAGCAAAATATAATATTCAGCCACCTTCATTTCTCATGGGTACTTTTTGTATAGAAGAGACATGTCACACTTCTTTCTGTATCTACTGTGTGTCCTGTATTTGTTTATCCAGGTCATCCTTTGTAAATTCTCCTCTTCATGTATCAAGAGTATTATCATTTCTAGTCTTCTTTGTTAAGATGAAGTAAGACTGGGAACAAAAACAAGATAGTAGCATTTTTCAAACAGCAGTTAAAACGGCCAATTGCTTCTAGGGGAATATCTTAAAAAATAACTTTTCTCATAAAGCTTTATTTTAAGTAATTCCCCCTTTTCCATGGATTTTATTTCATGTTAACCAGCACTTATTCTTGAAAGCAGAGTTCAAGTGGCACCTGCCATAATGGATCTCTGTATATTAGCCTCCCCTGTGGTAGAGTTGCTTGCTAAGTAACGTAATGAGAGGCAATGTAGCCAAACACGAGTTAACAGTTTTTCATTCAGACAAAAGAGGACACCTTTTTTTTTAGTTTGGATTTTAGCATATTCCTAAAGTTATTCCTTTGAATATTATATGGAAAACCCAAGATTTGGATTAGTACTTTTAATGATGATGTCTTAGCTGGGAGAGGAAAGGGAACAAAAACAACAGAAAATGGGGTATGACATCAAAGGATTAGTGACTTCATTGTGATTCTAAAGAGGTTTTTGATATCATCCTTGAAATGGAACCTACTTACAATGAACTATATGTATGATATAGACAAAGCAAAAATGCTTGATCAATTATAGAATAGTATAGATAGTGTAGGAGTAGATATATAGTATAATAATGAGTCTCTCTTAACAATCTGCTTTGGTCCATAATACATAATGTGAAAACAAAACTACAATCTTCAGAATACCAACTAAGCTAAGTTGGAAACTTAAACCATTAAGGATTGAAAATGAATCATAATTTTCAGAGACAAAAGAGTTTAGTATAAAATATTTACTCTTGGTCCAGAAAGTGGAGAAAATTATCACTGTCACCACTCCTCAATTTTTAAATGAGAAATTATCATCTCTTTTGGGGAAAATAAACATCTGATATAATTATCCATCTGATATTTTACAAGGATGTACTTATTTAGTTTGTCAATTATAGGGAGCTCCGTAGCTCTCCATTAATCTATTCCAATTTTCAGTAATATTCTGAGATTCTTTTCTTATTATAATTGGATGAGATTTAGTAAATATACACAAGTTTCTCTCTGCTTCCATATCTATTATAGATTATTTTTTTCTTAGCTTCTCTACTCAATACTGTCAAAGGAAAGCTTTTTCATTGCCATTTTGGTCCTCTGGCTTATTGTGATGTAGAACAACAGAATAGGTAGAGAGATGTATCCAAGTAGATGCATAATTATTCTTACCAGATGGTTATGTTTATGCTTTTTGTAAGTGTTACATATTGAGGAATGATAAAGTAGAAGAGACTCTAGAAAACTAACAGTTTAGTTTGATGTACATGATAAATAAGGGAATGAGAGAGTTGTAAAAGAGTTGCTGAGTAAAAAGCGTTGGAGTAACTGTGGATTATGGAGATTTCAGGATTAAAAGACGGAATATTGAAAAATGTTACTTGAGATATAGTTCTTTAAAAAATACAAGCTAGGAATTTATTTTTAAATTATGTCTGGTTGTTGGACTCACTCCATAAAAGGGAGTTTCATTTTATAGTATATTGAACCAAAGTTCCTAAACCTCCACTCATTCCTTCTAGTACTTCTCTTTGGTACTATTCATTACACATTTAGCATGTAATTATTGAGTATTTGCTGAGTGCCAGGGGCCATTCTTGACGCTAAGTAAAGAAAGCAAGCATAGAGTTCTTGCCCTGATGAACTAGATTCTAGGAAAAAACAAAAGCAAAAAGCAAAACAAAACAAAAACCAAGTTGTAACCAAAGGAATCAAACAAAGTTGTGATAAATGTTTTAAATAAAATGAATAGATTGCTGAGATAGAGAATAATAGGAGAAAGCCTACTTCTCATAAAATTTTCACAGAATGTTTTTCCAATAATGTTAAGACCTGAAGGATAAGAAGCTAGCCATGCAAAATATAGGAGAGTGTTCTAGATAAAGCAAAGAACTTGCACAGTGACCTGAGGCTTGGAGTAACTTGTTTTATTTGAGTGGAGTTCAAGGGACTGACTGCATGAAATCCAATGTTGCAGGAGTATGATTAACAAAGTCAAGGGTAGCATGAGATGAATTTGGCTTTGTGGTTCAGGGCCATATTTTTCTGGGTTTTGCAGTTTACAGTAATGACTAGGCACCTTGGATAACTATTAGGGGATTTAAAGCTAAAATAAATATCAGATTTATCTTTTGATAAATGTGAATGAATCTTGTAAGAGCCAGGGTGAAGGCAGAAACAAACAGAAGGCCATTTGTGGCTGGAAAGGATGATTAAAGCTTACACTAAACAAGTAATGTGAAAATAAAGAGAAGTAGACAGATTTGAAATACATTTAGGAGGGAGAATTGACAAGATTTGCCGATGGCTTAGATATAGAGTTTCAGAAAGAAGGAAAAAATAGAGAAAAAATTCTGTTTTTGTGGTTTGAACAAGAGAATGCTATCATTTTATAAGATGAGGGAGATGGCAATCTGGGGAGGTAAGAAGCCTGAATCTCTCTTTGTTGCCTTTTTTCTACTCTGGATTTAAATATGGCTTATGTATATAGGGCTTACTTTAAAACTAATTCAGTAGGTAGTCTGCTCTCTTTTCACATTCCAGGTTTTCTATCCTCATCTGAAAATATGTTACCCTGACCTGACACAGTGCTTCAACTGTGGTTCTGATCAGAAATTTGTGATCTGTGATTTTCTTCATTCGAGATAAAATGCTTAATATAGCATAAAGTCATCACACAATGTACTCTTGATTTACTCTTAACTAAAATATTGTATCCTATTATCACTTATGACTTTAAATCACTTTATGTATTGCAGTGATTTTATGCATTTTGCCCAACTGTAATATTTATTTCTATTATACGTCATGTTTAATTTGATCTATTGCTCCACTCTACTGATAATATTTAAAACTTGTGTCTGGTGTTAACTGATTTTGTTCTGTCGCCACCTCACCTAAAAATTTCATAAACATTTGGGGCGCCTGGGTGGCGCAGTCGGTTGAGCGTCCGACTTCAGCCAGGTCACGATCTCGCGGTCCGTGAGTTCGAGCCCCGCGTCAGGCTCTGGGCTGATGGCTGGAGCCTGGAGCCTGTTTCCGATTCTGTGTCTCCCTCTCTCTCTGCCCCTCCCCCGTTCATGCTCTGTCTCTCTCTGTCCCAAAAATAAATAAACGTTGAAAAAAAAAATTAAAAATTTCATAAACATTTCCTTCATTATTATTCAAATCATTTGTATAAATGTTGATCATGATAGGGCTAAGAACATATCTGTGTAAGATATTAGAGATCTCACTTCAGGTTGTATCATTGTATTAGTCCTTACTCTTCTTCATTTGATGACTTAACATCTCTGATCTCCATCTAATCATGTTGCCTTCCAAAGTTGTGAAAATGTTTCTCAACCATATTACTAAAATGCAGGTTTATCATGCCAAGTATGTTTGACTTGAATTAATTTTGACCCTGTTAAAAATGAAATTATACCTAATGTAATCAGTTGTCAACTTATACTGCTCCCTGGTGATTATCCCTCTTCCAAATGCCACCAAAGATCCTCAAAAGTATTTCTAAAATTATTGAGGACCAGTGTTAGGTTTAAGGTACTTCAGTTAATAGAAACTGTTATGCTAGCATTAAACTGTTAATACTTTATGTTATTGAAAACACTATATTTATTAGATTATCCCCAGTCTTCTGATAACTTTAACCTTCTCCATGAGTTTGAATATCAATAAGTGGGCATATCCTTTCTTTTCCTTCTTGAAGTATATACACAGAAAAGCGCACTTTCTTTACCTTGGCAGCTTGTGTAAGCCTCAGTTTGCTTAGGACATAGATGCATCTTCCTAGATGTGTTTCACTATCATGTATGGAGGCTTTGTCATGGATTCTTTTATAAAAGCCAAGGAAGATAAAATTATTTTAAATGATGACAAGCAGTGACATGTGGATATATGAAAAATGATAACTGGGAGAGCTAAAGAAAATATATTTTTGAAAGGAACTAACTAGCTATGCATTTAATTTTTAAATAGAATACAAATATGGAAAATTTATATTTTAAATATCTATGTAATCTAATTTTTAAATATCATGATTCTATACATTGACTTTTTTTGTGATAGAGATTGGCTATTCAGATCTGACAGATATGCACTTATTTTAAAAATTTACTTATTCTTTCAGGGGAAGCCAAATAAATATGTATTATTAGAAACAGATTGCTGAACATGTCCTTGCATTCTAAAGGGTCCATTTATATTGAAACAGAATTTGAGGTGATTTTTAACATACAATGAATTGCATTGTTAGTAGGGAGATACAAGTTATGAAAATAGAGCAAAATTTATAGAAGTAAGAAAAGACAAAATTGATGATGCAGAGGACAAATTGAAGAGGACTGATAGATGAATTTGAGGTTGAAAAAGCATTTAGAGTTGATTGTAACATATCTGATGGCAAAACAGTTGCCTATATTATTTTTGTATACTTTGTTTAATAGGAAGAAAGGAACCCAAATGAAAATAGAAGCAACATTACTTAAAATAATGTTATATTTTGATAATGTGTTAATATTGTGTTATTATAATTATTCTTGACAAACTTAGGAAAGCAATTTTAATATAAAGAGAACATATAGGCTCAGAAGTAACTGCTAGTCTTTCTAGCAAAAAGTAGCATTTTTGTCACGTGAAGACTGGAAAGAAATTGTGTTGTGTAACAGTTGACTAGTGAGGGATTTTTCGTGAAGAATAAAAACAGGTTCATTCTAGGACCTCCTAATACCTAGTACCTATCTTGAACATTTAAAAAAAAAAATGAAAAAAAAAAACCTTGCACAATGAGTCACCATATAGAGACAGATTGTTTTCAGTAAATTAAAGAATATCACATGTAAAATTTAAAAGATAGAAACTCAAGGAGATTTGATTAAATACATCTATTTTGTGCTGTATAGGAATTTTGGCAGAAAACTGTAGAGTACCAAGACACATATCCAAGTTTCTCTTCTAAATTGTAGAATAAAGGATATTTGCACAAGTGGATAGGTCAAAGTAGGGGAAATATGATAATGAGCTTTTTATTTCAAAATTCTATCTGTTGTCACATATTAGAGAGTTTATGTGACTCTCCTCTTCTTGGATGAAGGTGGTGCTATTCACCAAAACTAGATATAATAATTAACAGATTCGGAGGAAAGAAAGGACTTAAATTATATTCAATATGAGATATCTGTGAGATTTTCCAGGGTGAAAGAACACGATTTATGGTTAGTAATGAGTACTACATAAAAAACAAACATCTCAGAAAGGAGTACTATCTGAACATATATATTTGAGAGTCTTCGGAATTTAGGCCAGTGGAATTCATCAAGGAAAGCATGATATCCTGGGAAGGTTTCTTAAAATACAAATGTATATTCCCTCCCAAATTCTGGTCTTTACTCTGTGGCAGACTGCGGTTCCTACCAATACTCTCCTTTTCTTTCTTGACAATAAACCCTAAATTTTATTCTAGGCAGAACATTACCTAGCAAAAAGACTGCATTGCTTATCCTCCCTGTAAGATATAAACAGAAGTTATTGGAAAGACCTCTGGGAAAGTACCTTAAGACCCATGGCCAATGTCCTTTTGTCATTTTACCCTTTCCTCCATCTTGCTGACTGAAATACAGACATGGTGTTTGGAGCTCTAGGAGCTACCTTGACTCATGAGTAAACCTTGAAGATAGAAACCATGTAGAGGCAGTAAGACAGAGATGATAAATTTTGAAAGATCTTGGGTTTCTGGTGATCTGGTGAATCCTCTGTATCACTGGTGGATAGACTGTGAAGACAAAGGCCAATAACACAGTATTACTTATTAAAACATTCCCAACCTATTTATAGACATTGCATAGTTTACATCTATGTAAAGTGCCCCCAACTCCCCATGAAACTCCCTTTCAACATTCTATTTGTTATTCTTTCTACACATACCAAATCCATTTGTACTTTTAAGACTTGTGATAATTTTGGTCCCATTTCTCCTTCTTCCTTAGTATTTTTAGTATCTGTAAAATAGTTCTGTCTACCCTTGAGAAAGAAAGAGACAGAGCACAGTGGGGGAGAGGCAGACAGAGAGGGAGACAGAATCCAAAGCAGGCTCCAAGCTTTCAGCTCAGAGCCCAACATGGGGCTTGAACCCGGTATGAACCATGGAATAGCTAGCTACCTGAGCTGAAATCTGACACTTTATTGACTGAGCCACCCAGGTGCCCCTACCCTTTCTTAATCTAAATCTCCCTTCAGGCTTTCTGGGCAACACCATTTTGTTTCTCTTTGTTATTTTTTATCTTCCCCTCTGTGTTTTGTTTTGTCATGGCACCCTCCTGACATATCCCCTTTTCCCTCAACCTCCTTTTGAGCATGGTTCAAAGTATATCATTACTATTAATAGACAATTTATCAAAATCATACACAATGGAACTCTTTTCATATTTTCCTCAATTTGCCTTACAGTTTTTTGTTGTTTTTTTTTAAAAAAATAAGATCACTCATGGTAATGTATAATAAATGTGAGAGTTTTTAAAATGTATGTAATAGATATTATTAAGGTTGTCATTGTTTTTATTTTTTTCCACAGAATATACTTTCTCATGTTGATTTAAAAAGTTCTAGAGAACAGAGAAAACATGTTTCCTCTATATTATATGAATTAAAAACAAAAGAAATTGGTAAAAAATCAAAAACATCAAGACATCTCATTCAAAAAGGTTAGTTATATGAATTTTTAAATTATATGTATGAACATATTTTGATGAAGAGTAAATTCATTAGAAATTGGGCACGTTAATTTTGAACCGTAAATATACCCATGAAATACATGTTTAGACTTCTAGATAAAACCTCCATATCTCGTTTAATATTTTTTTTTTTTTTTAAATTTTTTTTTTTTTTCAATGTTTATTTATTTTTGGGACAGAGAGAGACAGAGCATGAACGGGGGAGGGGCAGAGAGAGAGGGAGACACAGAATCGGAAACAGGCTCCAGGCTCCGAGCCACCAGCCCAGAGCCCGACGCGGGGCTCGAACTCCCGGACCGCGAGATAGTGACCTGGCTGAAGTCGGACGCTTAACCGACTGCGCCACCCAGGCGCCCCACTCGTTTAATATTTTTAAGTATACATATTCAGAAAGTTGTTTCATGGATATTAAGAACTGGGAGTGTAAGGTGGGAATTAGGAGAAATAGGTATTAGCAAGAACCATATGAAATTGATAGCTTTGTTGCAGTATGGCTAGGTCAGCATGGTTCTTCTTTCAGGAAATCTGTCAAGTATCAGATTAATTAATATAAATCATTTCAATTAAATAATGACATTTAATTTCCTTCAGGCTTTGAACATAATTATATTTGTCAATAAAAATAAATTTTATGTTAATAAGATTTTGGTTGTCAAATGTGTACTTGTTTTTTTGTTGTTGTTTCTACAGAATTTTTTCTGATGTAATATTGTTATGGCCAGATGACATTCTTTTCTTTACCTCTTTCACAGAAAAATCATATAATAATCTTTATGAAATTATTTGAAATTGTTATCAATTTCCACAAGGTTTCTCTTCAACCTTTTTAAAATTATTGTGATAAAAATATTTACCACGAGACCTACCCTCTTAATATCATTAACCATAGCCATAATGTTGCACAGCAGATCTCTAGAACTTTTTCATCTTGTATGACTGAAACTTTATACCCATTTCTCTCTTTCTCTAGCCTTTTAATTCTTAAATATTCAAATCTTTCTCTTTTTAAAAACTCATGATGGTGTCTTTATTCCCTTTTGTTTTCTTTATATATGAACTGGTCTATCTCTGCCTTATGTGTCAGTGGCTTTATTTGTTATTTCATCAATTATCCATTAGTTTCCATCATAATTAATATTATTGTATATATTAACACGTTATAAATACTTTATATTAGTATCCATTGTACTTTATGTATTTCATAAAGCTCTGTATTTTTATTGATTTGTATCCAGTTATTTAACTCCTAGATTTATAAATGAAATGAAATAATGGAAAAGTTGTAGTCTCATATACCATATATTCTTCCTGGTACCCAAGACAATATCATCTAATGATTTTAACTGACTTTTCTGCTGTTTTATATTTCCAAGTAACATGCTTATTCTGCTTTTTTTTTTTTTTAAGTTTTAGATACTGTTTACAAATTTCCACTGTGAGAGATGGAGATTTAATTCTCTTATAAAATCTCCCTAACACACACACTTATCATCACTATTTGGGGGTTAATTAATGTTTAATGTTTTAATTATTCAGCCTATATACATATTGCTCATGGCTGAGCTAAACAATGTATTAGGATATGTTTGCTTTTTTATATTATTTTTTTTGAAAACTTTTTTGAAAATCTCACCATTCAAACCAGCACTCATAGTGTGTGTGTGTGTGTGTGTGTGTGTGTGTGTGTGTGTGTGTATTCATGATAAATTTGCTTGAGTCTTTCCTTTTGCTGAATCAATCAGGACTGCTTGCTCTCTAAACCTGCTCTTACATCATCCATCTTAGTACATCTCTTCAACGGTGGGCCTGAGAATTTATTTGTGACCATGCTATGTTGGGACTCTAATTTCCAGAACTCTCTAATATCTTGTTCTTTCCTGGCTTATTTTCTTATTTTAATACAGAGCCTTCTCTACTAGTTTACTGAGGAAATATATACAGGAGGTAAAATTTTTAAATCCTTGAAAGCCTAAATATGTCTTTATGCTACACTTATGTTTGGTTGATGATTTGACTGTGTAGAGCTTCTTTCAGAATTTTTTCAGAATTGCTTTAGTGTGTCCTAACTTCCAGTGTTTCCTTTAAGAAGTCTATTTCCAGTTAGTTCTCAGCCTGATATTTATGAACATCTATTTATTGTTTTTCTCTTCTGACTCGAAACTTTTAGCATTTTCTTTTTTTTTTTTTTAATTTGTATTTATTTTTGAGAGGGGGAGGGGAAGAGAGAGAGGGAGGGGGAGAATCCAAAGCAGGCTCTTCACTGCGAGTGAAAAGGCTGATTTGGGGCTCGAACTCACTGACTGTGAGATCATGACCTGAACTGAAGTCGGACGCTTAACTGAGCCACCAAAGCACCCCTAGCATTTTCTTTTTATACCAGGTGTTCTGCAATTTCACAGTGATTTGTCTCTAGATATTTGTTTGTTTGCTTGGCCAAATTGTTTTTTGATTCAATTTATTGTAGCAATTCAATGTAAAAATTTATATCTCTCAGTTCTGGGTATTTCTCTTGTATTTTTTTATGATTATATATATATATATATATATATATATATATATATATATGTATATATATATAAAACATAAAACCTAACCCTTTTAAACATTTCTAACTGTACATTAAGTATGTTTATACTGTTGTGCAAACATCAGGGACCTTTTCATCTTCCTTCTTCAATTGAAACTATATGCCCATTAAACACTAACTCCCAATTCTCCCCCACTCACAACCTCTGGAAAGCACTATTCCAATTCTGTCTGTAGAATTTGATTACTCTAGCTATCTTATATAAGTGGAATCATACAATATTTGTCCTTTTGTGACTAACTTCTTTTACTTAGCATAATGTCTTTAATGTTGATTTATGTTGAAGCATGTCATTATTTTTTCTTTTTTTTAATTATTTTAATGTTTATTTATTTATGAGAGACAGAGCATGAGCAGGGAAGGGATAGAGACAGAGAGGGAGGCACAGAATTTGAAGCAGGCTCCAGGATCTGAGCTGTCAGCACAGAGCCAGACTCAGGGCTCGAACCCACGAACCGTGAGATCATGACTGGAGCCAAAGCCGGGCACTCAACCAACTGAGCCACCCAGGTGCCCCTATTTTGTTTTCTTTTTAAAGTTAAATGAGTATTCCATTACAGTTGACCTTTGAACAACATAGCCTTGAATTGTGCAGGTTCACATATACACAGAGGTTTTTTTTATACGAATACTAGTATTATAAATGTGTTTTCTCTTCCTTATAATTTTTTTCTCTAGCTTACTTTATTATAAGAATACAGTATATAATACATACAACATACAAAATATGTGTTAATTGACTACCTTATTAGTGAGGCTTTTGGTCCAATAGCAGGCTATTACAGGTTAAGTTTTTGGGAAGCCAAAAGTTATACATGGAATTTGAACTGTGCAGGGGGGTGGTGCCCCTAACCCCTGCCTTGTGCAAAGGTCAACTATATGTAGATACCTTTTGCTTATCCTTTCATCTGTTAATTGACACTTGGGCTGCTTCTGTATTTTAGCTGTTGTAAATACTGCTGCTATGAGTATGGGTGTACAGATATTTCTTTGAGATGCTGATTTCCATTGGTTGAGTATACACCCAGAAGTGGAATTGCTGGATCATATGGTAATTTTAACTTTTTAAAATACTACCATACTGTTTTCTACAGCTGTTGTACCATTCTGCATTCCCAGAAACAGTGCACAGGTCTCTAATATCTTCACATCCTAGCCAATACTTGTTATTTTCTTTCCTTTTTTGCTGTTCCTTCCCCACTCCTCCCCCATTTCCTTATTGCTTCTTCCTCCTACCCCCTTCCTTCTCCTCCTCCTTCTTCTTCTTCTATGGTAGCCATCCTAGAGGGTGTGAGGTCATATCTCATTGTGCTTTTGTTTTGCATTTCTCTAATGATTAGATTAGTGAAGCTGAGCATATTTTCATGTGCTTATTGGTATATCTTCTTTGTAGAAATGTTTATTCAAGTTCTTTGTTGTCCATTGCCTATTTTTATTGTTTGCTCTTTTGTTGCTGTTGAATTGTAGAATTTGTTTGTATATTCTAGACATATATATATATATATGTGTATATATATATGATGTATATATAGACATATATATGTATATATATATACACACACATATACATACACATATGTATGATGTATACACACACATATGTATATACACACATATACATACACATATGTATGATGTATACATATATACATCATATATATACACATATATATGTATACACACACACACACACACACACACACACACACACACACACACACACATTTCTCCTGTTCTATGGGTTGCCTTTTTACATTGTTGATAGTACCTTCATGCACAAAAGTTTTTTATCCATTTGGGGTTAATTTTTATATATTATGTAGAGTCCACCTTTACCTTTTGCACATGGAATCCAGTTTTCTGAATTCCATTTGTTGAGAAGAGTATTGAATCATCTTGATATCCATTTTGAAAATCATTTGATTGTATATGCAAGAGTTTACTTCTGAGCTTCTATTCTATTCCATTGATGTATATGTCTATCTTTTATTTTTTTTTGTTTATTTATTTATTTTTAAGAGAGAGAACACAAAAAGGGGAGGGGCAGAGAAGGAAACAGAATGTGAAGCAGACCCCAGACTTTGAGCTGTCAGCGCAGAGCCCCAAGTGGGACACACACTCACGAACCGTGAGATCATGACCTGAGCTGAAGTCAGTTGCTTAACCGACTGAGCCACCCAGGTACCCCATATGTCTGTCTTTATATCAGAACCACACTGGTGTGATTACTCTAGCTTTGTAATAAGCTTCAAAATGATGAGGTATGAGAACTGTAACTTTCTTCTTTTTTAGGATTGTTTTGACTCTTTGGGGTCTCTTGAAATTTTGTATGAATTTTAGGATGGATTTTTCTATTTCTGCTAAAATGCCATTGGGATTTTTATAAGGAGTTGATTGAATTTATAGATTACTTTGAGTAGTAGTTTAGCAATGTTATGTCTTCCAGTCCACAAACATGGGATGTTTTTTCCATTTATTTGTGTCATCTTTAATTTCTTTCAGCAACATATTGTAGGTTTCAGCGTACAAGTCTTTCGCATCATTAGTTAAATTCTAAGTATTTTATTCTTCTTGATACCATTATAAATGAAATTATTTTTTTAATTTCCTTTTTGGATCCCTCAGTGTTAATATATAGAAACACAAATGATACTTGTGTGTTGGTTTTTGTATCCTGTAACTTTGTTGAATTTGTCTGTAATTCTGATAGGGTCGTGTGTGTGTGTGTGTGTGTGTGTGTGTGTGTGTGTGTGTGTGTGTGTATGAGTCTGTGTGATCTTCCCAGTTTTCTACATGTAAGATCATGTTCTGTATCAACAAATAATTTTACTTCTTCCTTTCCAGTTTTCATGTCTTTTAGTTTTCTTGCCTAAATTTCTTGCCTAGCTCTGGCTGGGACTTCCAGAACTATATTAAATACAAGTGCAAAAGTGGGCATTTGTCTTATTCATGATGTTAGAGAAGAAAATTTCAGTGTTTTACCATTGTAGGATATTTTGTGTGTGTGTGTGTGTGTGTGTGTGTGTGTGTGTGTGTGTGTGTGTGTGATGTCTTTTATTGTGTTCAGGTAGTTTCTGTCTATTCTTTGGTTTTCTTTTAGTGTTTTTATCATCAAAGTTTGTTGAAATTTTGTCAAAATATTTTTTTGCATTGATTGAGAGGGGTCATTTTGTTTTTTCCTACATTCTGTTAATGTGTATTATGTTGATTGATTTTCATATGTTGTACCATTTCCTGCATTCCAGGAATAAATCTCACTTGATCCTGATGTATAATCTTTTTAATATGCTACTTAATTGAATTTGTTAGTAGTTTTGTAGAGGATTTTGCATTAGTATTCATAAAGGGTATTGGTTTTCTTTTCTTGTAGTGTCTTTGGCTTGAGTATCAGGATAATGTAGCCTCAGGGGAGTAAGGAGGTATTCCCTCCTTTTCAGTTTTTTGGAAGAGTTAGAGAAGGATTGTTGTTACTTCTTGCCTACTAAAATCATCTGGTCTTTTACTTTATTTGTTGGGGAGTTTTCAATTACTAATTAAATCTCCTTATGAGCTATAGATGTATTCAGATTTTTTGTTTCTTCATGATTCAGTGTTGGTAGGTTGTGTATTTATACGAATTTGTCTATGTCATCTAAGTTATACAATTTATTTGTGTATATTTATTTTCAGTATTTTTATAATCCTTTCTAATTTTGTAAAATCATAGTAACATACCTGCTTTCCCTTCTGATTTTAGTTATTTGACCCTTTTTTCTTCTTAGCCTTTCTAGCTAAAGTTTTCTCCATTTTGTTTCTGTTTTTGAAGAGCTATATCTTGTTTTCACTGACTTTTTCTGCTGTTTTTATAACTCTGTTTATCTCCTTTCTGATATTTATAATTTTCCTTCTTCCTAGCTTAGTTTAGTTTATTCTTTTACCAGTTCCGTAAAATGTAAATTTAGATTGTTTATTTGAGACTGTTTTTCTTTTATAATGTAATCATTTATATCCATACACTTGCAAATTGGCACTGATTTGGATGCATCCTAGAAGTTTTAGCATATTGTGTTTCATTTTCATTTGTCTCAAGATATCTTATAATTTCCATTGTGATTTCTTTTTTATCTTATTGTCTATTGAACAGTGTGCCATTTAATTTCTACATACTTGTGAATTTTCCAGTTTTCCTTATGTTAATTGATTTCTACTTTCATTCCTTTGTGATTAGAAAATATAATTTCAGCATTTTTAAATGTATTAAGATTAGTTTTATAGCCTGATATATTGCATATCCTAGATAATATTCCATGTGCACTTGATAAAAATGTATTTTCTTCTATTATTGGTAGTGCTTTATATATGTCTGTTAGGTCCAATTTTATCTACAATGTTGTTCAAGTCCTCTGCTTACTTATTAATCTTTCTGGTTGTTCTATCCTATATTGAAAATTGAGGTATTGAAGTGTACTACTATTACTGTAGAAACATTTATTTCTGCCTTCAATCTGTACATGTTTGTATTATTTATTTTATTCTTCTGATGTTTGGTGGATGTGTTTATAATTATTATATCTTCTCAGTTAATTGACCCTTTTATTATATAATGCCCTTATTTGTCTCTACTCAAGGTCTACTGGATTAAATGTTAATCTCATCTAAAATATAACTTTATAGGGGTGCCTGAGTGGCTCAGATGGTTGAGCATCTGACTCTTGATTTTAGTTCAGGTCATGATCTCATGGTTCATGGATTCAAGCCCCACATCAGGCTGCTTGGAGATTCTCTCTCTCTCTGCTCCTTCCCTCAACATGGAGTCTGCTTGAGATTCTCTCTCTCTCTCTGCCCCTTCCCTACTCATTATCTCTCTCTCTCTCTCTCTCTCTCTCCCTCCCTCCCTCCCTCCCTCCCTCTATCTCTTTATCTTAAAATAAATAAACTTTAAGTAATATATATATGATATATGATATATATAGCCAAATATCTGGGTACCATAGTTTAACCAAGTTGCCATGTAAAATTAACTATCACAGAGAGTTTTACTAAGTATAGAATTCTCAGTTGACAAATTTTTGTCTTAATTTCAGTACTTTAAGTATATCCTTCTGCTGCCTTCTGGCATGCAAAGTTTCTGCTGACATATCTGCTAATTATCTTACTGAAAATCCCTTTCAATGTGTATGTGTTGAGTATCTGATGAGTCACTTTTCTCTTATGGCTTTCAAGATTTTTCTTTGTCTTTTCACATTTTCTTTATAAGGTCTCTCAGTGTGGATCTCATTTTGTTTATCTTGTTTGGCATTTATAGAGCGTTTTGATTTATAAATGCATGTGTCTCCTCAAATTTGGGAGGTTCAGCTAATGTTTCTTCAAATAACTTATCTATTCCTTACTCCCTTTTCCTTATGGGATTCCCAAAATGCATATTTTAATACATTTGATAGTATCCCATAAGCTCCTTATTCCCTGTTCACTTTTCTTCACCCTGTTTTCTTTTTGTTCCCAGAGTCAATGATTTCAAAAGATCTGTCTTTAACTTTGCTGATTTTTTTTTCTTTTTGTTTACTTTTGCTGTTGAACTGCTAGTGATTTTTTCAGTTCAGTTATTTATTTTTCTTTTTAAAAATTTCTGTTTAATTCTTTTCAATAATTTTTATCTCTTTGTTGATATTCTTATTTTGTTTATATATTGTTTCCCTTATTTGCCTTAGTTATTTGCCCATGTTTTCCTTTGTCTCTTTGAGCATATTTAAAACAATTGTTTTAGTCTTTGTCTAACATGAAAACATGCTAAACATCACTAGTTATTGGGGAAATACAAATCAAAACCACAATGAAATATAACCTCACACTTTTCAGCATGGCTAAAATCAAGAATACAAGAAACAAGTGTTGGAGAGGACATAGAGAAAAAGAAACTCTTGTGCACTGTTGGTGAAAATGTAAACTAATGCAGCCACTTTAGAAAACAGAATGGAGTTTCCTCAAAAATTAAAAATAGAACTATAATATCATCCAGGAATTCCACTATTGGGTATTTACCCAAAGAATATGAAAACACTAAGTTGACAAGGTATATGCAGCCCAATGTTTATTGCAGCACTATTTCCAATAACCAAATTATGGAAGAAGCCCAAGTGTCTGCTGATAGATAGATGGATAAAGAGTACACACACACACACACACACACACACACACACACACACATATACATACAATGGAATATTACTCTGCCATAAAAAAGGAATGAAATCTTGCCATTTGCAACAACATGGATGGAGCTAGAGAGAATAATGCTAAGCAAAATAAATCAGTCACAGAAAGACAAATACCAATGGTTTCACTTATTTGTGGAATTTAAGAAACAAAACACATGAACAAATAAAAAATGAAATAAACCATAAAAAGACTCTTATCTATAGAGAAAAAAACTGATGGTTACCAGAGGAGGAGGTGGATGGAAGGATGGGTGGGATAGGTGAAGGGGATTAAGAGTACACTTATCTTGATGAGCACCAAGTAATGTATAAAATGGTTGAATCACTATATTGTACACCTGAACTAATATAACACTGTATGTTAACTATACTAGGATTAAAATAAAAATCTATAAATAAATAAATAAGTAAATAAGTTTTTGTCTAGTAAGTCTGATATGTGTGTTCAGGGACAGTTTCTGGGGATTTATTTTGTTCCTTTAAGTAAGCCTTGTTTATCTCTTTTTTTCTCTGCATTGTGATTTTTTTTGTTGTTGCAAATTAAACATTTGTAAAATAGCTACTTCTTTCCATCTTTGCAGACTTGCATGGAACACTTTCACTATTTAATAAACCCCTGAGCCTTAAGATCAGTTCAGGATAAAGTCTTAGTAACTTCTTAGGTCTTTTCTGGGCATGCATCCTGTCTGGGTTAGTGTGTATATGGTTTTCTTCCAGTTTTCCCTAGGTTCATTTAAATGTTTAATTTCTCAAAGCGTCTCTTCCTAGCTTCATTCTGGGGACTTAGATTTTCTGTTGTATTTCTCTGTCTTCAATATTTTTCCCCCAGGACTCTTTGGCTATATTGTGAGTAACTGCTGTTATTCTCAACTTGATATGAAGCCTTTCTTTTCATCTCTTAATTTTTAGTCATACCCCATCCTTATTTGTATTTGGTATTTTTGAGTCCATAATTTTTCTGGTTTAACTTCCCCAGAGAGTGAATCTTTATTCTCCTTTAAGGGCCAATGGATGAAAGAGTCACCTGTGTGCTAGTCAAAGGATCAGTTGATCTAATTATGCCTTCCAAACAATTTTTTAAACCATGTTTCAAATTCCCTACCTTTTTAGTGTTCTGTATTGTGAATCAGATTTCTTTGCTTGTCCACATCAAATCTTAAATTTCAACTTCGTAGTGTCTGGTTGTCAGTTTCCTTTTATCTGTGTGCTTCTAGCTTCCAAATGATATTTGGTGTCACTGATACTTTCTCATTGTCTTTGAATTTTTTTTTTTCCTTTTTGGTCATGGTACTGGGGTACAAAGAGGGAGCAAAGAAAAAAGACAGTTGTTTAAGTTATTTAAATATTTTTGTTTAATGTGAAGTCTATATTGATTCTTTAAATTGACCTGACTTTAAATTGAGCCATATTTTATGTTGAATATGTAGGAGGAAGGAAAATAGGAAGGAAAAAAGGAAGAAGTAGGGGAGTTTTGGGATACCTATCCTGTTCCAGGCAAGGGATGACTGAACCCTTGGAAAACATCATTCATAAATCATAGTACTGATTGACTTCCTTTTCAAGTGAATGTTTTGTGCAGCCACAATCAATGTATTGTGAAAATTAAAATGTGTTTGCCATCCCACTGCTAGATAATGTCACACTGTAACATTCAATTTAATTTATTATTTATGTTTTACAATGAGGAAAGTGAGTTTAAAGAGCTAAGATAATTTATAAAAGGTCACAAAATCCTAAAGTGACAGAGCTGGTACTATTTCTAGGTTCTGTTTCCTCATTCGAAGTCTAGTGTCCTTTTTGTTTCACAATGATGCCTCCTGAGAACTGTAAATGTTTATGTAATAATTAAATTATGTGCATGGGAATATGATTGTATTAGATTAAGCTATCTGAATCTATGTAATCTAATAAACTCTGCCATTCCCTCTGTCATTCAAAATATTGTGGAGTCACCCATTTCATATAAAACTCTATTATTTCCCATTTATTTTTAATATTTCTGTTGTTAAAAAGTCATAGAAATTGAAGACTATCTTACTTATCTTAAATCAATATAATTAGAAGAAGTAGAGTAAAAATAATATTTTCCCATATTTCTCTTATTTAAATCATAGCCAATTACTTTATACTTGCTTTAATCAAATGGTTAATTTTTAAAGCAGCCAGAAATTGTACTGATGTTCTTGAAAACATTTGGGGAGGGGCATAAATATTTATCAATTCAGTATTAAAAACTGCCTTTGTTTTTTCTACTGAGCAGTATTTTCTGTTACTTTTCAATCATTGAATTTTTATATTTAGGATCATCTTAATCTATTTCACCAATTTTTACATAATAGCATATAGTCAGACTCATAAAGGATGAGAAACACCTTGTGCTGTTAGCAGCATTTGTCCTTCCTTCAATATATCTTTTTTCCTTTTAGAATGATCAGTATAATTTCTTTCTCTAACCATACTCAAAAAATGGGCTCAACAAGTCTCATTTTGGAAGATTATGAAGTTTGGGGGTCTCTTCCTTCTGCCATTTAGTTAATATTAGGTAATAGCACTGTGTTTGAGATGTAGACCCTTTCTGGACTACTTATTCATTTCCTCTAAATTGAAAGATGAGTAATGCTGGGAGTACTTGGTGGTTAAAAGTGCTGTGACAGTCCCATAAGCAGCAGCTTCCTTTAATATCATGATTTTCGTAAGGAGAATTATTTGCAGTCGTGGCTTCTACCTATTCTTTGGTGATGTTAAAATCTACTTATGATAAATGCGTAAGTCCATTAGATCAAGTTTTTCATTGTTATTCAAATATTCTGATATTTAAATTTTTTTAACATTTTTTTAAATTTTTGTGAGACAGAGAGAGAGACAGAGTATGAGCTGGGGAGGGGCAGAGAGAGAGTGAGACACAGAATCCGAAGCAGGCTCCAGGCTCTGAGCTGAGCTCAAACCCATAGACTGTGAGATCGTGACCTGAGCCAAAGTCAGACACTTAACTGACTGAGCCACCCAGGTGCTGGCAAATATTCTGATTTTGAATAGAGTAGGGTATTCTATTATTACTAATTTTCCTTTTGTCTACTTAACCAAGAATTAAGAGAAAATTATCAAAATATTCCCCTATAACAGTGGATTTGTTTGCTTCTCCCTAATTCTATCAAATTCTGTTTTTTATATTTTAAGGTAATTTTATTAACTATCTCTATGATTATAATTATTACACATTCTTGGTGAATTGAACCTTTTATCATTAGGTATTTACTTTCTGTATCTCTAATAGTGCTTTCCTCATGCTTTATTTTGTCTGATACTAGTATAGCTGCACCAGCTATATTTTAGTTAAAATTTTCCTAATATGTTTTCCATGCTTTTACTTTCCACTTTTTGCTGTATATGTTCATCATGAAAATAGCAAATAGCTGGGCCCGCTTAATTAGCTCCATTATATGTATTCTATTTACTGAGATAGTTGGGCCTATTTCTAGCTTACACTTTTTTTTCCAGTTCCACTCTTTGTTTTCTTCTTTCTTGTTTCTTCATAATTGGTATCTATATTTCCCCTTCTCTTGGATTTTTTTATTTTGAAATAATTTTTAATTACAAAAAATGGCACAAGGATTACAAATTATTCCTGAATGTCCTTTACCCGTTCCCCAAATATTATCATCATATGTAATCATTGTACAGTCATTAAAACCAGGAAGTTAACATTGATACAATAATATTAATTTATCTATGGACATATTCATGTTTTGCCAGTTGTATGTCATTTTTCTTTTCCATGATGTAGTCCTCCTATCATCTAGGTTTTAATGGCGTCATCATATACATACTCCTTCTGTTTATTTGGTTTGAGATTTTTTTTTTAAGAAACAGCAAATCTTACCATGTTATTTGGTCAGCATTACTTTCCATATCCTTTGCAGCATCTCCTAGATTCATCTCCTAGATTCTCATCTCATTTCATCTCACTTTCCTTCAGAAGGTTTCTGTGAAGCTATAGTAGAATACCTTCTTTGAGCTTTTATCCTGAAGAATATTTTTTACCTTCCCATTTGAACAATTAGTTAAATTTTAAAGTGATTGTTCAAAATTATTTTCATTCAGTGTTCAGAAACTATTACTTTATTGTTTTCATGAATTTAGTATTGCTGTTGAGACATCTCATGTCATTTAATTCTATCCTTTTAGAAACTTTTAAATTTGTTTCTCTATCTTTGGCATCCTTAATATGTATATTATAATATGTATATGTAGGTGTTTGTTTGTTTTTTTCTCCCTGCTTTTGCTCATTTGTATTTGGCATACCTTCCATTATTTCTTCACATGTTTTCTCTCCTTCTGGAACACCAAGATCCTGAATGCTTTTACTTCTGTTCTCCATATCTTTAAACATTTCTTTTTTTTTTTTTTTTTTTTCTTTTTTCTTTTCTATCTCTTTATCCTTTCCAGACTTATTTTGGGAGAATACCTCAACTTGATCTTTAAACTCATGAATTATTCTTTAGTGGCATCCATTTTACTATTTCTATCATATACCTACCTAACATTTTAACTAATTATACTTCCAAAAGCACATGTTGTTCAGCTTGTTATCTTTCTCTTGATGTAGTTTTATTTTAGCCTGTGAGGTCATATTTCCAGGAATATGTGGTTCTGTTTGACAATAGCTATTGGGAAATTGTTAATTCCAGACCCTCGTGTTATAATTCAGCTAAGTTCAGTAAGAGGAGAAGTGATAAGTTCTCTGGCAAAGACCACCAAGCTCCAGAAGTAACACTGTCATTTGGTGTCATGTTACCGAGTTTTCAAATCAGTTATTCTTCAAATCCTTAGAGAGAGAGAATCTACCTATATTGCAGTCTACCATCGGTAGGCCATATTGTTATACTAATTTTTTCTTTCCCAAATTATCCCAATAGATTTCCATCTGATCTTGCTACCAATACATCATTTCAAAACATCATATCTGTTTTATGATTTCCTTGTTCCAATTTAAAAACAAAAGAAGGATCACTGCCTATAGAATAAACTTTTTGGTGTGGCTTTCAGGTACTTGCATATATGGTTTTGGATTATTTTGTAGCCTCATTTCTCAGTATGTCTCCCTCTTTACAAAGGTTGTGTTCTAGTTATACACTACTACTTATCATTCCAAGAATATAGAACTGTTTTGCTAATTTTTTTTTCCACCTGGAAGTGCATCCATTTTTGGCTCTTGAAACTCACTTATTCTGCAATACCATAATTGCATTTGTTTTTCTCCAGTAAGCTTTTGAGGTCCCCAATAATCACAGTTAATGCCTTGGTCTTATGCATCCATAACACTCTATTTGTTTTTACCTTTTGTTATGGTTGTTTTGGCAAACTTCTTCTTGCCAAAATATGAATTCCTTAATAACAGTGACTTTTTAAAAAATTTCTCTCTGTCTTTCATAATATCTGGCAGAGTATTGTGCCCACAAGAAGTATTGTTAAGAGATCGTCAATCAATATGTAAATGAATTCTACCTTTATCCAAAAGAAGTAGATTGCATGACAAGTAAGCAAACAGATGGTAGTAATTCCTTGTTCTACTCTTTTAAGTGTAACAATTGATGCCTCACTATGGAGTCAACTAGGATTCAATGAAATCTCCCTATACCCTATATATAGCTAATTACAGATTTTACCTTTTTATTCCTTAATTTTTCAACAAGTATTTATAGAATAGGTATGTGCACTTGAGAGAACAGTTATTCAATGAACAGTAATTCTGACAGCTTATAGGGCAGTGTTTCTCAACCTTATTCAAATCATGACACATGTTTAAAATGATAAAATGTTTATAGCACATTAAGGCAAAATGTATGGTTTAGGGAGAATCTACATGGGACCTGGTAAAAATGTCATACTTTTTTATAGTGTATTTCTTTATGTTATACAATTATGATAAAAATATAGCATATTAGGGAATATACATATATATATAATATCTGTGAAGTAAATATGAAATATATATGTATATAACATAATATGAAACTTCATATATGTGTGTGTGTGTATACACATAATACATAACTAAAATTCCCAAATAAGATGTCTTAAATATTTTTAATAAGAATATGGAACTTCTTTCTGTAAATGTGAATTTCTATTTCAAGTTTTGTGATTTAAATAGCTGTGTACTACTTCTGGTCACGATTTAGTTGTCTTATTTTTATAGTCTTTATTAGTGAGAATTTTTAAAAAATCTTATGCCTTATAATACTTTTTACTTTAAATATATATACATGTACTAAGTGTTGAAACTAACTTAAAATAAAAAGAGGGGTGCCTGCATGATTCAGTTGGTTGAACGTTGACTCTTGATTTCAGCTCTGGTATGATCTCAATGATCTCACACTTTGTGGGATCAATCCCTGCATTGGACTCTGCCAGCTCAGAGCCTGTTTGGAATTCTCTCTCTCCCTCTCTATCTCTGTCCCTCCCCCAAGTTGTGTGCTCTCTTCTCTCTCTCAAGTAAATAAATAAACATTAAAAAGTATTAAAATAAAAAGAATTCAACTGTATTGAATGCTAGCAGAAAAGTCTTAGAATAAAAGAGCAAAACAGTATATATTTGAATTTGAACATGAGAAGTCAGTGGTGAACTTGAAAAAGACCAAGTTCAGCAAAGTGGCAGAGAAAAGAACCAGGCTGGCAAAGGTAAAAGCAAATAGAAGTAAAGAAGTGAAGACATTGCCAAATTTTATTTTTTTGAACTATGGTCTTCATGTTCGTAATAACCTCATGACACTGAAAGAAACAGATCAATCTTCTGAATAAAAGAACTCTTAAATTATGGTCCAATGACATTTTTAGTGTTATGAATATCTTATTTTTATAATTTGAAAATTGATAATTGATATATAATATACAAAAGAACATTATGATTAGAATATTTGAATAATCAAAACTTATACCCAAAGTTAATCCTGGATATCAGAAAGTTTACAAATTATAGGTTGTTAACAAGGAGAGAAAGTTGGTAAAAGCAATTAGGCAATTACTCCTCTCTTCTTTTAAGGTAAAGAGAATTTGAATGAATGGCTACATGTTAATATTTTTCAATGTGCTATAGTCAGCTAAGCAGTACCAAGCTCCTAACAGGCCAGAAATGTCTTCATTAACAAGATCATGAGTGTGA
Organism: Puma concolor; assembly: GCF_028749965.1. NCBI lineage: Eukaryota > Metazoa > Chordata > Mammalia > Carnivora > Felidae > Puma > Puma concolor. The sequence continues at coordinate 61,982,634 of NC_141674.1, read as the reverse complement.
GCAATTATTGCCTTATAATATGGCTTATTGCTAGGAGAACCTATCCCCTAGATACCATTTCTCTGATTCTTAATCTTTTTTTCTTTTTCCCTTTGGTCACAAATCCAAATCTGAGGAAATTTAATAATGTGATAAAATAATTAACCTATCTTTTCCCCTAAAATGCAGATATGCACCCACAATCATTTGATTTATAATTTCAAGGGGTACATAGATCCACTAAGACCTATTCATGGTCCTCAAATTACCTTATAAAAACAAGAATCACATAATTTAGCTTACAATTAAGTGTTTATGCTGCCTCCAAAATCTCCAGAAAAAGGCTACCCTAATAGGTAATGGTTCTGATATCAATTACACATTCTGTGTGTTTTTATATCTTCATACCTTGAGCAACTCCTAAGCCGTAGGCACTGCGTATGATTCCTTTGAGACATATGTAATGTTCACTGATTCCAAAAGAATATAAATTAGTCTGAGTGCTATTAATATCATCTGTTACCATAACTTCAACTTTCAGATATCATTCTTAAATACTAGTATTCATGAAGATAAATATAATGTGGATAAATGAGTTGTCCATAGCAATACGATATAATTTTATGTATTTAATTAAAAATAGCATATAGGGGTCCCTGGGTGGCTCAGTCGGTTCAGTGTCTGACTCTTGATTTTGGCTCAGGTCATGATTTCATGGTTCATGAGATCAAGCCCTACATCAGAATCAGGGCTGACAGAGTGGAGCCTGCTTGGGATTCTCTCTCTCCATGTCCCTCCCCAACTCACGTGTGTGTGCGCTCTCTCTTTCAAACTAAACTTAAAAAAAAACAGCATATAATTATGTCATGATATGTTTTTTCTGATCTTTATATTGTTACTATAACATCACCCAGAATAATTCATAATTCATATATTATGGAGTATTGCAGGTCCTACATGGAGCCATATTTACCCATTCACTTTCTCACCAGGACATTTCAAATAGGCAAAACTTTAAAATATTTGTCAGAAAAACAAATAACTAATAAATGAAGGACCCAGGGCTATTTACACTATGACCATATATATGTCTCAGGTTTATCCTTCAAAGTCTCAATTAGTGCTGTTTTCCTGGTGTAATAATTTATAATAGGGCCTCTTAGTCTTAAACATGTCCCAATTTTATGTGATTATGCAAGTTATGTGCTGTCCTCACTTTCTTTTCTCCATAAGCCAATTTAACATGAATAGATTCTCAAATTAGACTCATACAAATCAGAGATCTTATCCCAGTGTCAAACTTTACTAATAATTTCAAGGATCCAAATAATGAAGAGGCTTAAATAAAGCAGGGAAAAATCTGAAACATCAAAGGTGGCTTTTCAATTCTTCCTTCCCTTGAAAAAAATGCAACTACGGCCCAGCAAAGTAGAATATCTTTAGTGAGGTTTATGGGTTTACCTCCCACAGAGAGGAAAGTCTTTACATTATGAAATATTTGTTTTGTTTTTCAGAGAGTTGTATAGTTTATATGACATTCTCTGAAAAGCATTAACCTAAATATTTTTGGTTTATTTAATATAAATAATCCTATAGGTAGGCACCATCCTGCTAAAGGCATTAAATAGATAAGATCTCTTCCTTCTAGAAGTTATCATTTGCCCGTGTTTTCTGGAGTTTCTGTCAATGTGGGGAGTAGATTAGATTGCCTGGCTTCTTTCCTTTACTATGAGCATCCGCTTTATAAACTATTAATGGGTCACTGTCTAGACACTTTACCTCCTTCCTCCCACCATTACGACAGGTTTTGAAATTTAGACTATTTCATTCTACTTATTTTTACTACATTTTAGGTTGTTACTACATATATATTTTTATTAGCTCTAGACATTCAAAATCCAACAATAAACAAGGCATATAAAAGCCTACCCTCATGAAGCTAGCATATTAAGTGATAAACATGATATTAAATGTTTCAGTGGAACTTCTATAAAATTAAGAAAATAAAAAGCCCTATCTTCAACTTGTGACTAAGGATAAGTATTACATTGTTTCATTTACATTGTCAAATAAATCAATCAAATTATATATGACAGCTTAACTGTTGATTGCTTTGTTGTTAATATTATCCAAAATTTTGTTTTATTATTAGCTTAAAATAAATAGTTACTTCATCTTTAACTTAAGTTAAACCTATGATTCCTTCCGGTTTTTATTTTATAATTCCTAACCAAATGTTTTATTTTCTCTTTAAGAAGAAATTATGAAATATAGAATATAGAAATTCTCTATAAGAAGAATATGACCTACATATTGCTGTAGGTCAGATACATGCTGCTTCTTGAAAGCCGATTCTATTTTATATTCTGAGGGATTTTTTTCAGTGCTAGAAATTAAACATGTAAATTTCTTGATTTATACAAGAAGCATATGGTATACCAGACAGCCGTTTCAACTGTAAAAGTATGTACTATGTTAGTGGTGTTTTTTTTTTTTTTTAAATCTTTGTAGTAAACAGGGCACCTGGGTGACTCAGGTAAGCATCCAATTCTTGATTTTAGCTCAGGTCATGATCTCAGGATTGTGAGATTAAGCCCTATATTTGGCTACACTGAGCATAGAGTGTGCTTGGGATTCTCTTTCTCCCTTTATGCCCCTCCCTACCTCTCTCAAATAAATAATTTAACATTAAAAAAAATAATAACTCTTTGTAGTAAGTATACCTGGAAGATGGACCAATCCTCTACAATTATTTCAGGACAACATTTATACTTTAGATATATTTATGAAGAAGTAAATTCATATCTTTTATAAAAAGTGCCAGCTGTAATATAAAAGATATTTCTGAGAATAAAAATGCTATTTCCTATTCAGAATATAAGGTCAAAGGGTTAATTATTTGAGGGTCATTATATCAAAGTGCCTGTGATCAGATTTATACGATCTTTAGTTATTTTACCTCATTATGTACTTTGTCTTGCTCTAAATCCACTTATAAGTCTGAAATGAAGACTCTAAAGCAGATTTTATGGTTTCCATTGAAACACATTACATTTTCTGCCTCTAACATTTTTCTTTCAAATTCATCCAATTTATCATATCTTGCTGATTTCAATCCACTTGTGCTTTAGGCAATTTTAACAGTGCTTTTTTTTTTTTTTTTTTTCCCTTTTCCTTTCTCCTAAATTGTTTGCAGGAATGACTGAATTTTAGCCCAGGATATAAAATAGTATCAACTAAATTACTTCAGATGAACAATTAGAGCATACTCATATATACAAAACTAGAAATCTTTGTTGCCAGATTTAAAATTAAAAGCAAACAAAAAATCAGTATGATTTTATATCAGTATGATAGTTCAGATTTTATAAAAAGGATTTTTAATATCCTTATTACCAAGAACAGAGAGAGAGAATGTTAAATGCAAATAAAAATAAGTACAACTTGTTGCAAAGAAGATGATCTTTTAAGTCTAATACATTTGGATTTATTTTCTTTTTTTAAATGTTTATTTATTTACTTTGAGAGAGAGAGAACGAGTAGGGGAGAGGCAGAGGGAATCCCAAGCAGGCTCTGGGCTGTCAGCACAGAGCCCGATGTGGGGCTTGATCTCATGAACCATGAGATTATGACCTGAGACAAAACCAAGAATTAGACAATTAACCGACTAAGCCACCCAGGAGCCTTGGATTTATTTTATGATTCTAAGCAACAATGCTGTATATTCCATTTATGTTTTGCCTAGTTTCCTGTATAGGAAGGTAGGAATTATATGATAATTTCTATCCATTTGACTATGAGCAAAATTGAAACATCACTTAAGAATGAAAGCAATTAAGGACGTCATTCTCTTCCCCTGCCAAGTAGATCTTGGAGGCCATTTGTGCCATTAGCGTATCTGCAAAGTTGTACTGACACATTGCTTCTTATGAGAGAAATAGATAAGTCTTTACTGTGCTAAACTACTGAGATTTCAGGGTTTATATATGATAGAAGTTAAGATTAATTATGCTGTTAAATGCAGAAATTGGTACCATAACAAAAACCTTAAATATGGTCTCAGTGATCAGATGAGAAAACTAATGTTCATTTCCAGTCCAAATGTGGGTCCAATTTTTGTAACAGCAAAGCATTTCCCTGTGATAACTTGGAAGGCAAACAGTGTATTTAGCTAGTGGCTCTAGGGGAAGAAGTTGAAAAACAAGAGTATTGATTCTGTGTTGGTTGTACTGGATTTTTGGCAAGTTACCCTATAGAAAAGAAGAGCTCAGCAAAGCAGCTGGTTTTCAAGGAAAAACAAAAGAATGAAGAGTTCAGAAATTTAGAGCCTTTCATCTTCAGAAAAGTTGCCTGCTTCTATAATCCCAGATAGTAAAACATAAACTTTAATAGGACTTTGAGACAAAGGCCCAAACCTGTTAATTGAAAATGACTCAGGACAGAGTTTAGATTAGGTGTGTAGGCTTCCCACCTATTGTTGTAGGTAGCTTTATAGTAACTTCGATTAAATTGCTAGAGCAAGAGAGATTGGAAGAAAGTAAGAAAAAAAAAAACGATCTAAGCACTACATATGACTTCAAAAGAATTTTGAATGTGATTAGTGGCACATGGAACTGACAGAAGAAAATAGATGAGAACTCTGATAACCCCGAAGTTTTTATGGAACTTTTTTATCGAAGGGAATTACCAGAAAATCTTTCTGAAATTCCTTTGACCATGTAAGACTTAAATATACTCTTAAGTCCCCAGTCTTTAGCAAGTAAGAATTATAATGAGATAGCTTTTGTAGCCTCTAAGATAGGCAGTTCTCCCACCTCAGATATGGCCAAGGAGATAACAAAAAAGTAAGAACTTCTAGAAGACAGAAGTCCTCCTAAAAAGTAGAATCAGTGACTAATCCAGGACTAATCCAGGAATCCACAGTTGAAATAGGAGAACTTCACAGAGTGAACCTGTGATTAGTGTGTGCCTTCCATTCTTCCCGTTTGTAGTTGATTTTTCCTAATTCCAACTTTGTACACTCAATATGTGTATACACGGATGGAGTAGGAGGTAGATGACTTACTTGTCTTTTTAATTCATTAGTCTTTAAACTAAAACCCTATCCCAAGCTGATTAGGAGACTGTTGTACACGTTGAGAGATTCTGGACTTGATGGGACTTTCCATTGTCTCAATTCAGAAGTGTGTTCCATGTTTAAGAAAAAGGGGATCGAGGGGGAGAGGGAAGATGGCGGCGTAGGAGGACGCTGGGCTCACCGCGCGTCCTGCTGATCACTTAGATTCCACCTACACCTGCCTAAATAACCCAGAAAACCGCCAGAGGATTAGCAGAACGGAGTCGCCGGGGCCAAGCGCAGACGAGAGGCCCACGGAAGAGGGTAGGAAGGGCGGCGAGGCGGTACGCGCTCCACGGACTGGCGGGAGGGAGCCTGGGCGGAGGGGCGGCTCGCCGGCCAAGCAGAGCCCCCGAGTCTGGCTTGCAAAAAGCGGAGGGGCCTGACGGACTGTGTTCCCACAGCAAGTGCGACTTAGCGTCTGGGAGGTCATAAGTTAACAGCTCTGCTCAGAAAGCGGGAAGGCTGGAGGACAAAGGGAAGGAGAGCTGCTGAGCCCCCTGACGACAGAGCTCAGTTTGGTGGGGAACAAAGGCGCTCGCCAGCGCCATCTCCCCCGCCCATCCCCCAGCCAAAATCCCAAAGAGAACCAGTTCCTGCCAGGGAACTTGCTTGCTCCTGCAAACACCCAACTCTGCGCTTCTGCGGAGCCAAACCTCGGCAGCGGATCTGACTCCCTCCTGCTGCCACAGGGCCCCTCCTGAAGTGGATCACCTAAGGAGAAGCAAGCTAAGCCTGCCCCTCCTGCCCCTGTGCACCTTGCCTACCCACCCCAGCTAAGACGCCAGATCCCCAGCATCACAAGCCTGGCAGTATGCAAGTAGCCCAGACAGGCCACCCCACCCCACAGTGAATCCCGCCCCTAGGAGAGGGGAAGAGAAGGCACACACCAGTCTGACTGTGGACACAGCGGTGGGCTGGGGGCAGACATCAGGTCTGACTGCGGCTCCACCCACCAACTCCAGTTATACACCACAGCACAGGGGAAGTGCCCTGCAGGTCCTCACCACGCCAGGGACTATCCAAAATGACCAAGCGGAAGAATTCCCCTCAGAAGAATCTCCAGGAAATAACAACAGCTAATGAGCTGATCAAAAAGGATTTAAATAATATAACAGAAAGTGAATTTAGAATAATAGTCATAAAATTAATCGCTGGGCTTGAAAACAGTATAGCTGACAGCAGAGAATCTCTTGCTACAGAGATCAAGGGACTAAGGAACAGTCACGAGGAGCTGAAAAACGCTTTACACGAAATGCATAACAAAATGGAAACCACCACGGCTCGGATTGAAGAGGCAGAGGAGAGAATAGGTGAACTAGAAGATAAAGTTATGGAAAAAGAGGAAGCTGAGAAAAAGAGAGATAAAAAAATCCAGGAGTATGAGGGGAAAATTAGAGAACTAAGTGATACACTAAAAAGAAATAATATACGCATAATTGTTATCCCAGAGGAGGAAGAGAGAGGGAAAGGTGCTGAAGGGGCACTTGAAGAAATAATAGCTGAGAACTTCCCTGAAGTGGGGAAGGAAAAAGGCATTGAAATCCAAGAGGCACAGAGAACTCCCTTCAGGCGTAACTTGAATCGATCTTCTGCGCGACATATCATAGTGAAGCTGGCAAAATACAAGGATAAAGAGAAAATTCTGAAAGCAGCAAGGGGTAAACGTGCCCTCACATATAAAGGGAGACCTATAAGACTCGTGACTGATCTCTCTTTTGAAACTTGGCAGGCCAGAAAGAATTGGCACGAGATTTTCAGTGTGCTAGACAGAAAAAATAGGCAGCCGAGAATCCTTTTTCCAGCAAGTCTGTCATTTAGAATAGAAGGAGAGATAAAGGTCTTCCCAAACAAACAAAAACTGAAGGAATTTGTCACCACTAAACCGGCCCTACAAGAGATCCTAAGGGGGACCCCGTGAGACAAAGTACCAGAGACATCACTACAAGCATAAAACCTACAGACATCACAATGACTCTAAACCCATATCTTTCTATAATAACACTGAATGTAAATGGATTAAATGCGCCAACCAAAAGACATAGGGTATCAGAATGGATAAAAAAACAAGACCCATCTATTTGCTGTCTACAAGAGACTCATTTTAGACCTGAGGACACCTTTAGATTGAGAGTGAGGGGATGGAGAACTATTTATCATACTACTGGAAGCCAAAAGAAAGCTGGAGTAGCCATACTTCTATCAGACAAACTAGACTTTAAATGAAAGGCTGTAACAAGAGATGAAGAAGGACATTATATAATAGTGACAGGGTCTATCCATCAGGAAGAGCTAACAATTATAAATGTCTATGCGCCGAATACCGGAGCGCCCAAATATATAAAACAATTACTCATAAACAGAAGCAAACTTATTGATAAGAATGTGGTAATTGCAGGGGACTTTAACACCCCACTTACAGAAATGGATACATCATCTAGACACACGGTCAATAAAGAAACAAGGGCCCTGAATGAGACATTGGATCAGATGGACTTGACAGACATATTTAGAATTCTGCATCCCAAAGCAACAGAATATACTTTCTTCTCGAGTGCACATGGAACATTCTCCAAGATAGATCATATACTGGGTCACAAAACAGCCCTTCATAAGTTTACAAGAATTGAAATCATACCATGCATACTTTCAGACCACAATGCTATGAAGCTTGAAATCAACCACAGAAAAAAGTCTGGAAAACCTCCAAAAGCATGGAGGTTAAAGAACACCCTACTAACGAATGAGTGGGTCAACCAGGCAATTCGAGAAGAAATTAAAAAATATATGGAAACAAACGAAAATGAAAATACAACAATCCAAACGCTTTGGGACGCAGCGAAGGCAGTCCTGAGAGGAAAATACATTGCAATCCAGGCCTATCTCAAGAAACAAGAAAAATCCCAAATACAAAATCTAACAGCACACCTAAAGGAACTAGAAGCAGAACAGCAAAGGCAGCCTAAACCCAGCAGAAGAAGAGAAATAATAAAGGTCAGAGCAGAAATAAACAATATAGAATCTAAAAAAACTGTAGAGCAGATCAACGAAACCAAGAGTTGGTTTTTTGAAAAAATAAACAAAATTGACAAACCTCTAGCCAGGCTTCTCAAAAAGAAAAGGGAGATGACCCAAATAGATAAAATCATGAATGAAAATGGAATTATTACAACCAATCTCTCAGAGATACAAACAATTATCAGGGAATACTATGAAAAATTATATGCCAACAAATTGGACAACCTGGAAGAAATGGACAAATTCCTGAACACCCACACTCTTCCAAAACTCAATCAGGAGGAAATAGAAAGCTTGAACAGACCCATCACCAGCGAAGAAATTGAATCGGTTATCAAAAATCTCCCAACAAATAAGAGTCCAGGACCAGATGGCTTCCCAGGGGAGTTCTACCAGACGTTTAAAGCAGAGATAATACCTATCCTTCTCAAGCTATTCCAAGAAATAGAAAGGGAAGGAAAACTTCCAGACTCTTTCTATGAAGCCAGTATTACTTTGATTCCTAAACCAGACAGAGACCCAGTAAAAAAAGAGAACTACAGGCCAATATCCCTGATGAATATGGATGCAAAAATTCTCAATAAGATACTAGCAAATCGAATTCAACGGCATATAAAAAGAATTATTCACCATGATCAAGTGGGATTCATTCCTGGGATGCAGGGCTGGTTCAACATTCGCAAATCAATCAACGTGATACATCACATTAACGAAAAAAAAGAGAAGAACCATATGATCCTGTCAATCGATGCAGAAAAGGCCTTTGACAAAATCCAGCACCCTTTCTTAATAAAAACCCTTGAGAAAGTCGGGATAGAAGGAACATACTTAAAGATCATAAAAGCCATTTATGAAAAGCCCACAGCTAACATCATCCTCAACGGGGAAAAACTGAGAGCTTTTTCCCTGAGATCAGGAACACGACAGGGATGCCCACTCTCACCGCTGTTGTTTAACATAGTGCTGGAAGTTCTAGCATCAGCAATCAGACAGCAAAAGGAAATCAAAGGCATCAAAATTGGCAAAGATGAAGTCAAGCTTTCGCTTTTTGCAGATGACATGATATTATACATGGAAAATCCGATAGACTCCACCAAAAGTCTGCTAGAACTGATACATGAATTCAGCAAAGTTGCAGGATACAAAATCAATGTACGGAAATCAGTTGCATTCTTATACACTAACAATGAAGCAACAGAAAGACAAATAAAGAAACTGATCCCATTCACAATTGCACCAAGAAGCATAAAATACCTAGGAATAAATCTAACCAAAGATGTAAAGGATCTGTATGCTGAAAACTATAGAAAGCTTATGAAGGTAATTGAAGAAGATTTAAAGAATGGAAAGACATTCCCTGCTCATGGATTAGAAGAATAAATATTGTCAAAATGTCAATCCTACCCAAAGCTATCTACACATTCAATGCAATCCCAATCAAAATTGCACCAGCATTCTTCTCGAAACTAGAACAAGCCATCCTAAAATTCATATGGAACCACAAAAGGCCCCGAATAGCCAAAGTAATTTTGAAGAAGAAGACCAAAGCAGGAGGCATCACAATCCCAGACTTTAGCCTCTACTACAAAGCTGTCATCATCAAGACAGCATGGTATTGGCAGAAAAACAGACACATAGACCAATGGAATAGAATAGAAACCCCAGAACTAGACTCACAAACGTATGGCCAACTAATCTTTGACAAAGCAGGAAAGAACATCCAATGGAAAAAAGACAGTCTCTTTAACAAATGGTGCTGGGAGAACTGGACAGCAACATGCAGAAGGTTGAAACTAGACCACTTTCTCACACCATTCACAAAAATAAACTCAAAATGGATAAAGGACCTGAATGTGAGACAGGAAACCATCAAAACCTTAGAGGAGAAAGCAGGAAAAGACCTCTCTGACCTCAGCCGGAGCAATCTCTTACTCGACACATCCCCAAAGGCAAGGGAATTAAAAGCAAAAGTGAATTACGGGGACCTCTTGAAGATAAAAAGCTTCTGCACAGCAAAGGAAACAACCAACAAAACTAAAAGGCAACCAACAGAATGGGAAAAGATATTTGCAAATGAGATATCGGACAAAGGGCTAGTATCCAAAATCTATAAAGAGCTCACCAAACTCCACACCCGAAAAGCAAATAACCCAGTGAAGAAATGGGCAGAAAACATGAATAGACACTTCTCTAAAGAAGACATCCGGATGGCCAACAGGCACATGAAAAGATGTTCAGCATCGCTCCTCATCAGGGAAATACAAATCAAAACCCCACTCAGGTATCACCTCACACCAGTCAGAGTGGCCAAAATGAACAAATCAGGAGACTATAGATGCTGGAGAGGATGTGGAGAAACGGGAACCCTCTTGCACTGTTGGTGGGAATGCAAATTGGTGCAGCCGCTCTGGAAAGCAGTGTGGAGGTTCCTCAGAAAATTAAAAATAGACCTATCCTATGACCCAGCAATAGCACTGCTAGGAATTTATCCAAGGGACACAGGAGTACTGATGCATAGGGGCACTTGTACGCCAATGTTCATAGCAGCACTCTCAACAATAGCCAAATTATGGAAAGAGCCGAAATGTCCATCATCTGATGAATGGATAAAGAAATTGTGGTTTATATACACAATGGAATACTACGTGGCAATGAGAAAAAATGAAATATGGCCTTTTGTAGCAACGTGGATGGAACTGGAGAGTGTGATGCTAAGTGAAATAAGACATACAGAGAAAGACAGATACCATATGGTTTCACTCTTATGTGGATCCTGAGAAACTTAACAGGAACCCATGGGGGAGGGGAAGGAAAAAAAAAAATAAAAGAGGTTAGAGTGGGAGAGAGCCAAAGCATAAGAGACTGTTGAGAACTGAGAACAAACTAAGGGTTGATGGGGGGTGGGAGGGAGGAGAGGGTGGGTGATGGGTATTGAGGAGGGCACCTTTTGGGATGAGCACTGGGTGTTGTATGGAAACCAATTTGACAATAAATTTCATATATAAATAAAAAATAAATAAATAAATAAATAAATAAAAGAAAAAGGGGATCAAATATCTTTGGGCACCTGTGGCAAAATATTTCACTTGTTTCTGTACATTTCCCAATTTCCCTCAAGTTTGATTGGGGCCATGTAATTTAGTCTGGTCAACAGATTGTGATATGAAGTAAGTGTGTCACTTTGGGTCTAAGGTAGTTAAGCACATCATTCCCTCACTTTTTTTGCATCAATCTGTGGAGAGATTATGTTTCAGACAGGTTGACTACACTACGGAGGAGGGATGCTCTATCCACTTTAAATTTGTATGAGCAAGAAATCAAAGTTTGTTATTTGTTATGTTAACCATTATAAGTTATGTCTATTGTGACAGCTAGTGTTAATTATATTAACCATAGTGATTTTTTTTTGTCAAAGGGCATAATATAAGGGTATTCCACAAGTATACTATAAAAATTAAATGAGGGGCACCTGGGTGGCTCAATCAGTTAAGCATCTGATTCCAGCTCATGTCATGATCTCATGGTTCATGGGTTTGAGCCCCACGTCGGGCTCTGTGCTGACAGCTCAGAGCCTGGAGTCTGCTTCAGATTCTGTTTCTTCCTCTCTCTGCCCCTGCCCTGCTTGCACTTTGTCTCTCTCTGTCTCTCAAAAATAAATAAATGTTAAAAAATTTTGTTTAAGTAAATAAAATTATGGGGCACCCGGGTGGCTCAGTTGGTTAAGCATCCGACTTTGGCTCAGGTCATGACTTCAGGGTTCGTGAGTTTGAACCCTGCGTAGGGCTCTGTGCTGACAGCTCAAAGCCTGGAGCCTGCTTCAGATTCTGTGTCTCCCTCTCTCTCCACCTTTCCCCCACTCACACTCTGTCTCTCTCTCTCTCTTTCAAAAATAAAATAAACAAACTTTTTAAAAATCAATTAATAAATGAAAAATTCATGTGTAGCACTTGCTGAAAGCCTTAGCACATACAGTAATGGAGTAAAATGACTAGCATGCATAACTGTTCAATAAATGTTAGCTGCTATTGTTATTTTCATTGTTGTTAAATCTCATATACCCATAGGCCTGAAATTTATGAAACTTTGCTCTGTGGTTTTACTGAGAAATTTACAAAGAGAAGAGGTAAGCATGAAGCCTCTAGGGGATTGCTAAGTACAAATTAATGTCAAATAGATTTGATTCCATTATTATTGATGTCAAAATAATAATTTAGATAGATAATATCTGTCCAGTCTATCTTGATTTTAGGAATATTTTTGAATTTAAGAGATCCTTATAATAACTTTTTGGATAAAATGGAAAATATTTAGACATGAGTATATTTTGTTTTTCTTCTAATACTTAACAATTATATATTAATCAGTATTAACTTGAAGTTAAGATTTTAATGAAATATTTTTGTACTACTCTCTTTATTTCAATATTTTTAGAAAAGACCTAGAATAAAATGCAAACAAAATAACTATATATTTCATGAGGCTAAGAGATTTAGATAATATATAAAGAAAGTCTAGGATATGAATATTGAGACAGAAACAATGAGCTCATTCCAAGAAAACATTTTATACAAGAATAAGAATTAACTATGTGAGGTAATAAAGGTGTTAATTATTTTGATATTGATATTTTACAATGAATATGTACATCAAATCATCACTTTGTGCACTTTAGACATATATTAATTACATTATTCAATTATTCCTCATTATAAAAACTCTATATAGGCACATGAATAAGAGATGTTTCTAATAAAGAATAAGTATAAATCTGTCACTTACAAAATAACTTTAAAAACGGACTGAGAATTCTTTCTCCTCACTCTGCCCCTCCCCCACTCGTGCTCTGTCTCACTCTCTCAAAAATAAATAAACATAAAAAAAATTAAAAACAGACTGAGAGGTGCCTGGGTGGCTCAGTCGGTTAAGCATCCAACTTCTCAGGTCATGTCTCAGAGTTTGTGAGTTCGAGCCCCGTGTTGGGCTCTGTGCTGACAGCTCAGAGCCTGGAACTTGCTTTGGATTCTTTGTCTCCCTCTCTCTCTGCCCTTCCCCTACTCACATCTGTCTCTATCTCTCAAAAATGAATAAACGTTAAAAAAATTAGAAAATTTAAAAAATAATAAATAAAAACAGACTGAAGGATACATGAATTAAAGCAATTTCACATGAAATACACTTAGTCTTTCAGCTGACCCCAATTTTATTATCACATAACCGTGTATTTTGTAGCTTTTCAATGGCCAATGGAACTTTAGTTTCATGAATTATGGCATCTAGAATGAAATAAAAGCCTATTATTTTATTCTAATGGTGCCTCTCTTAGTACCTGGTATTCAGATTATGATTCACTCTTTAAAAACATCATAACCGGGGTGCCTGGGTGGCTCAGTTGGTTAAGCATCAGACTTCAGCTCAGGTCATGATCTTGTGGTTTGTGAGTTCAAGCCCCATGTCTGGCTTTGTTCTGACAGCTCAGAGCCTGGAACCTGCTTCAGTTTCTGTGTCTCCATCTCTCTTTGTCCTTCCCCCATTCTCACTCTTTCTCTCTCTCAAAACTAAACATTGAAAAAAACAAAACATCATAACCAACTAAAGCTTATTTAGGGAAGTATAATTATGATGCTAAGGGGAATTGGAAGCAAGCAAGGAGAGACTAACAACTTTCTTAAAATTAGAGAAGCTCAAATTAAAATGGGCTACTTCAAGAATTAGTGACATCTTAAGTGAAGGTATGCAAACAGAAGCTGGACTAGCATTTGCTGAGATTGTTATATGAAGAAGGTGATAAAATTAATTGGATGGATTATATTGAAAATTCTCTGTAGTGCCAACTATCTTGTATAATTTGTAATTCTTTGATTGTAAATACATTGTTTTATGTTGCTACTCTCATATCAGGCACTGTAGGTTAGCAATTCTTTCAAGAGGTTCACAAAGTTTATTTTTATAATAATAATGGCAATATTTGTCTTTTACACTTTTATTCTCTTATAGGTAGAAAGTAGAATTTTCCAGATTCTATATATTTTGTGATGATGGAATCACTGATGTTAACATGTAATGAGTTTATAATTTTATTCTTAAACGAATAAACATTTTAAAAATTCTCAGTTTTAACTTATATTATTGTAAAAATCAATAAATATAATTCACCCTCCTTCCAAAAAGACTCTTTGAGATTCTCAATTATTTATTTATTTATTTATTTATTTATTTATTTATTTATTTATTTATTTATTTTTGAGAGACAGAGAGAGCACAAGCGGGGAAGGAGCAGAATGAGGGAGATAGATGATCCAAAGCAGGCTCTGCCCTGTGAACACAGAGCCTGATGTGGGGCTCTAACTCACAAACCATGAGATATGACCTGAGCCAATATCAAGAGTTGGCTGCTTACCTGACTGAGCCACTCAGTTGCCCAGAGGTTCTCAATATTTTTAAAGGCGCAAACGGATTCAGTGAATAAGAAATTGATGTGTGCTCTGACTACAGAATCAAACTCCCTGATTTCATGGGGTTTACATTCCAAAGCAGGACTATAGGCAACAAACAAGTGAATAGACAAAGTAATTTTAAATGGTGGTAAGTACTATGAATAAAACATAGAAAAATGGAAGGGTGATGGAGTACTTTAGGCAACACAGCCTTCTTTCTATTAAGTGAGACAGATAAGGTCAATTCTGACAGATACTTTAGACAGATAAGGTCAATTCTGAAGAGATATTATTTGTTCGGTAATGAAAAGGAATGATTCATGTGAAAATTATAAGAAAGAGTATGTCAGACAAAGCCATAAGTTAGAAACACCTTCACATGTTGGGAGTTCAAAATGAAGACCTATGAACCTGGTGTGTAGTGAGTGAAGAACAGTAAGGTTGGCTAACCAAAGCCTTGTAAGCCAAAGTAACCCAAGTATTAGAACTCAGGCCTGCCCTGTGGTACTGTTCTCCAGCAAAGATTTTAGTGGTGCTGACATTTCCATGATATTAGTAGCAACAAGTGAAATGACAGAATGACTAGAAGTTTAACAGAGAGATCAGAGGAAGTGACAGTAAAGAACCCTCCTGGGATTGCTGTCAACCTTGAGGATCAAAAATCTATGCACGTGTGCTAGGTTTTAGCCATTCAGGGAAATCACACAGGATAGGGCACAGATTTAAAAATATTTCTAATCCACACACAGATCTATTACCGTAGTACAGAAATGTCACTGGTACAAGGGACTTAAGTAAAACCTCAAACTAAACACTGGCAGAACAGGAAGCTTCTTTGACTCAGGATTAGTTTCTAAGAAGCCAGGCTTATGAATTTACACACATCTCTGGTAGTGTAGAAGACTCTGTGCATGCCCAAGGCTACATCCTCTCAAAATGATTCGATAGGCCACTTCCAACCTACCAGTCCCTGGCTTAACATGGAGCAAAAACATAAAACCTCTGAACTGTGATAGCAGCCTCCACATACATGCACAAACACCCAGCAGGAAAAGGTAAAAACCCTAACTGGATAAGGGGAATAAAGAACAGTGTTTGACCAATAAATGGTCTGTACTTGGGGCACCCGGGTGGCTCAGCCAGTTAAGAGTCCAACCCTCGATTTCGGCTCAAGTCGTGGTTTGTGAGAATGAGCCACACGACAGGTTCTGTGCTGACAGCACAGAACCTGCTTGGGATTCTGTCTCTCCCTCTCTCTCTCTACCCCTCCCCTATTCTCTCACTCTCTTTCTTAAAAATAAAACAAACACACACAAAAATAAATAAGTGGTTTGTGATGAACCAGGGGCTGAACTTGGTAGATAGGCAAACTAAAAGATAAAAAAGGTAGAAGGGGTTGGGAGTGGTGGTGGAATGGATCTGAGCAGGGACATATACTAAGGGGGAAATAGATTTCAGAGTTACTAGGGGAGAATTCATTGTTGCCTCTTCCAACTCCCGGTGGCTGACATTTCTTGACTAATGGCCCAATAGCTGTAACTTTTGTTTTTTGGTTTCATTATATTTCTTCATGGATGCTGGCTCATCCTGCATCCCTTGGACTGTTGTGATTATGTCAGACCCTCTGAAATAATCCAAGTTAATTAGCTCATCATAAAATTTTAACATATCTGCAAAGACCCTTCTTTACATTTCAGGTAACATTTACATTTTCTGAACATAAAATGTAGACACGTATGGGGGCTGTTATTCAGCCTACCACAAGGCCCACATGGTAGATTTAGCATACAGACAATTAAAAGCTGTTGTTCTAAATCTGTTAAAAAACTAAAGTAAATCATGCTTAAATAAAAGGTATGATGGTAATGTCTCATCAAATAGGAAGTATCAATGAAGAGATAGATACTATAAAATAAAAACAAATGGAAATTTTGTACTTCAAAAATGCAGCATTTAAAATAAAAAAATCATGGGGCGCCTGGGTGGCGCAGTCGGTTAAGCGTCCGGCTTCAGCCAGGTCACGATCTCGCGGTCCGTGAGTTCGAGCCCCGCGTCGGGCTCTGGGCTGATGGCTCAGAGCCTGGAGCCTGTTTCCGATTCTGTGTCTCCCTCTCTCTCTGCCCCTCCCCCGTTCATGCTCTGTCTCTCTCTGTCCCAAAAATAAATAAACTTTAAAAAAAAAAAAAAAAAAAAAAAAAATAAAATAAAAAAATCACTAGACATATCAACAATAGATTGGAGCTGGCAGAAGAAAAAATCATCAAACTTGAAGATAAATCTATAGACATTATTCAATCAAAAAATTAAAAATAATAGGAAAAATGAACAAGGCATTCAGTCTGGCATGAAAGACGATTAGAAATTGCTACTACATCCTGATAAGTAAAAAGCTGAAAAAAAACTTAAAAATCAGCAACTCTTCTTACATACATTGGAGAATTTAGGTCACAGGACAAACTTATGGCCCCCAAATTGAAGAGCCCAGCAGGTAAATAGAATAACAACTTATCAGAACAGAAACCCAAGAGCAGAAACCTCCATAGGAATCAGTGCCAGAGTAGGAAAACCTGAGTATTATTGACAAATTGCTAGAGGCTCAGTGTGGGCAAGTCTGAGAGAAAAACTACAAGGGGACCTGGTCATAAGGGCTGGGTGGGCACATTTTCAAGTTTTACCTCCTAGCGATTTACTAGGTTCTCACAGTGAATATTAGAGAAGTATAGTTTCTGCTTCTGAAAGAGAGTAAAAGGAATCATTTTGAAATATGCAAAAGCAGTCTGTTCTTAACAAGGTCTGCATTCAGGAGAAGCTATATTACCAATCTAAACTACTGGGCTTTTACCAGAGAGAGAAAAAAAGCAGTTAACCAAAGGCAGTTTTAGCTTTCCACATGGAAGAAGGGAAATACCAAGTTCTGTCTAGCATTCCCATACCACCTAAGGTGGGAGGTAACTGAAAGTATGTGTGAGGTTCACGGTCTAGAGGCTCAATCTCACTAAAAGACTGAGAACTAATCATAGGGTCACAGAATACTTCCCATTCTCCACACCTTACCACCACATTTATGAAAACCTATTTATAGCAATGTGTTTTCCCCCTACATCATGACACTATCAAGAAAAGAATTATAAGACATACTAAACGGCAAAAACACAACTTGAGGAGACAGGGCAGACATCAGAACCAGACTCAAATACAGCATGTGTGTTGTAATTTTTAGACCAGGAATTTATGTATTTATTTTTAATTTTTTTAATGTTTATTTATTTTTGAGAGAGACAGAGAGTGAACAGGATAGGTGCAGAGAGAGACGGAGACACAGAATCTGAAGCAGGATCCAGGCTCCAAGCTGTCAGCACAGAGCCTGAGCAGGGCTCGAACCCACGAACCATGATATCATGACCTGAGCTGAAACTGGACACTTAGACACTTAACCGACTGAGCCACCCAGGCACCCCTAGCAGAGAAAGATCTAAAAGCTATAATCTAGGTTCCCATCTTAAAGGAAAATAAGACAAATCCAAAGTAAGCACAAAAATAAGAGCAGAAATTAATGAAATTGAAAACAGGAAATAAAATCAGCAAAACAAAAAATTGGTTCTTTGAAAATATATATGAAAGTGACAAATCTCACGGAAGTCTCATTAAGAAAAAGAGGGAGGGCATGGTTTATATAATTAAAGAGGGGTATCAGTTCAGAGGCCATGGACATTAAAATGATAATAAATGGATACTCTAAACAACTCTAAGACCACAGATTTGACAACCAAGATGAAATGGATCAATTCCCGAAAGACACAGTTCTGCCAAAATTCACACAACAAGTAGACAACCTAATAGGCTTGTATCTAAAGAAATTAAATCAATAATTAATAAGCTTCTAAATCAGAAGTTTTGGAACAGACCTAGATAGGTATAGTGGTCAATTCTACCAAACATTTAAGGAAGAAATCTACCAATTCTGTATAGTCTCTTTCAAAAGATGGAAACAAAGGGAATACTTCTGAACTCATTCTGCAAGGACAAAATTAATAAGAAAACCAGAAAAAGACATTAAAAGGAAAGAAAACTATATGCCAATATATCTCATGAACATAGATGTAAAAATTTTCAACAAAATATTCTCAAATTTAATCCAAAGATGTATCAAAAGAAATATAACCATGATCTATGCCAGTTATACAAACCTGGTTCAACATTCAAAAATCAATTAACATAATCCATTACATCAACAGGCTAAAAAGAAAATTACTAAGGCTAAGATATAACTGGCTAAGAAAAATATCAATAGATGCAGAAAAAGCATTTGACAAAATTCAACACATATTCATGATAAAATCTTTAGTAATAGAGGGGAACTTTCTCAATTTGGGAAAGAACACAAAAATCTATAGCTAACTTCACACTTAATAATGAGAAACTAGAAACTGTCCTGTAAAGATCAGAAGTAAGGTAAGGGTGTCCCGCTCACCACTGCTTTTCAACATCATACCAGAATTCCTAGCTAATGTAATAATGCAAGAAAAGGAAATAAGAGGCATATGTGAAAGGAAGAAATAAAACATTACAGATAGCATGATCAAATGCAGGAGGAAAAAACCATCATCTTGGAGGTCCTAGCTGAGGCAATAAAAAAAAAAAGTCAAAGAACTAAATAAATGGAGACATATTCCATGTTTATTGGTAGGAAGATACAATATTATCAAGATCCCAAATTGATCTACAGATTCAATACAATCCAGTCATGATCTCAGCAAGTTACTTTGTGCATATTGGCAAACTGATTCTAACTTTTATATGGAGAGGCAAATCCCCAGAATAGTCAACAAAATATTAGAGAAGTACACAGTTGGAGGGCTGTGAAAGACAATGTTAAAAGAATTAAATACAAGTCACAGACTGGGACAAAATATTTATCAAAGACAAATCTGATAAGAGGCTACTATCCAAAATATTTTTTTAAACATAAAACTTAACAATAAAAGAAAAACAAACTGTTTAAAAAATGAGTCAAAGACTTAATATCTCACCAAAGAAGACATGCAGATGGTAAATAAGCATATGAAAACATGCTTTGCATCATATGTCATTGCAGAAATGCAAATTAAAATGAAATACCTCCATATACCAATGACCAAAATCCAAAACACTTATAGCATCAAATGCTTGTGAGCATGTGGAGCAACAGGAACTCTCATTCATTGTTGGCATGAATGAAAAATGGTACAGCCAACTTGGAAAACAGTCTGACAGTTTCTTACAAAAAAAAAAAAATAGTCTTACCATATGATCCTATAATCACACATTTTGGTATTTACTCAAAGGATTTGAAAAGTTATGTCCACACACAAACTTGAATGTGGATATTTATAGCAGCTTTCTTCACAATTGCCAAAATCTTGGAAATCCCCAAGGTGTCCTTAGTAGGGGAATGGATAAACTGGGTATATCTGTACAATGGAATATTATTCAGCACTAAATGTTAATGAGCCATCGAGTCATGAAAAGACATGGAGGAAACTTAAATACATATTGTTAAGTATAAGAAGCCAATCTGAAAAGGCTACATGCATACTGTATAATTCCAACTATATGACATTCTGGAAAAGATAAAACTATAGGAACAGAAAAAATTAGTGGTTGCCAAATGTTAAGAAGCCAGGAGAAATGAATAGGTGAAGCACAGATTTTGGGGGCAGTGAAACTATTTTGTATGATATACTAATGACTGATATATTTCATTAGTTTGTCCAAACCCAAAAATATGCAATACCAAGGGCAGACCCAAATGTATAGTATGGACTTTGAATGATGATGTTCATTGATTGTAAGGAATTTACCACCTTAGTGGGAAATGTCAATGTCAAGGACAAGGATGTTTATGTTGGGGCAGAGGATATATGGGAACACTCTGTACTTTCCAGTCAATTTTGCTATGAACCTAAAACTGCTCAAAAAGATAAAATTTATTAATTAAAAAACACATACACCCCCCAAAGGTGTAAAATTCAGTTCTTTTTAGTGATTTTTAATCACAGGGCAATGCAACCATTATGACTCCCTAATTCAAGATCATTTTAATCGCCACTAAAAGCAAACTGGTACTCACCAGAAATAACTTCCTGTTCCTGATTCTTCTTAATCACTGGTAACTATAAACCTACCTTATGTCTCTGTGGATTCATCTATTCTGGACATTTCCTATAAGTATAATCATAAAATATGAAGTCTTTTATGTCTGTTTTCTTTCATTAGCATAATCTAGGCAATGATCATGTATGTTGCAAAATGTTTCAGTATTCCATTCCTCTTTATGGATGAATAAAATTTATTATATACTCATAACACAATTTTTTCCAGTATTTGGGCTATTATAAATACTTTTTAAATATACAAGTTATTATGTGGACACATTGATTTAATTCACTTGGGTATACAGCGAGGAGTGGAATTGATGGATCATATGGTAACTATGTTTAGCATTTTGAAAAACTATCAACTTTTTAAAAAAGTGGCTGTATCATTTTATAACCAGGAATATATGGAAATCAGCAATGACTGAGGATTCCCATTTCTCCTAATTCTCACCAACACTTGGTATTGTCCTTTTTATTATAGCCATACAAGTTGGTGTGAAATGGAATCTCACTGAGTTTTTATTTACATTCCCTTGATGACCTGTTAGACAAGCATCTTTTTTTTAATATTTTTTAATGTTTATTTATTTTTTTGAGAGAGACAGAGAGGGTGAGCAGGAAAGAGGTAGAGAGAGAAGGAGACACAGAATCTGAAGCAGGCTCCAGGCTTCGAACTGTCAGCACAGAGCCCAATATGGGGCCTGAACTCACAAACCATGAGATCATGACCTGAGCTGAAGTCAGACACTTAACCAACTGAGCCACCCAGGCACTCCAGACAAGCATCTTTTTATGCACTTATTGGCTATTTCTATATCTTCTTCTGATTAATTTATATTGAAATACTTTAGCATTTTATAGCAGATATTTTTTCTTTTGATTATTGACTTGTAAGGGGTTTATGTATTCTAGATACAAGCCTCTTAGCAGATATGTGATTTGCAGATATTTTCTATCATGCTGTGAGTTGTCTTGTCACTATCCTAATTGTGTCCTTTGAAGCACAAAGTTTTTTGTCTTTAATTAAAAAAAATGTTTATGTTTATTTTTAAGATAGAGTGTGAGTGGGGAAGGGGCAGAGAGAGAGGGAGACACAGAATCCAAAGCAGGCTCCAGGCTCTGGAGTCAGAGGTGGGGTCCAGACTCAAGCCGTGAGATCTTGACCTGAGCCAAAGTCAGACACTTAACCGACCGAGCCTCCCAGGCAGACACCCCTGTTTGTCTTTAATTTTGATGTCCAATCTTTCTTTTTCCCTCTCTTTTCTCTCTCTTCCTTCTATATTCTTGCTCCCCTTCCCACCTACTTTTAGAATTATTGGCTTGTACTTTTGATATCATATCTAAGAAATCATTGCCTAAGGCAAAGTTATGAAGAATTACTCCTATGTTTTCTTCTAAGAGATTTATAGATTTATTCCATAAATTTAGGTTTATGATCCATTTGAATTTACTTTTGCATTTCGTGTGATGGGGTGGGTGGTCCAACATTATTCTTTTGAATGAGATATTTAGTTGGTCCAACACGATTGTTGAAAAGACTATTTTTTCCTCAATGAATTTTCTTGGCACTCTTGTAAAAAATCTTTTGACCATATATGGGCTTATTTCTGGACTCTCAGTTCTATTACACTGATCCAAATGTCTTATCTGTAGGCCAGTTTCACTCTGTCTTAGTTACTGTAGCTTTGTAGAAAGTTTTCAAATAAAGAAATATGAGTCCTCCAATCTTTTACTTTTCAAGATGGTTTAGCTATTTGGATCTCTTACAATTTCACGTACATTTTGAAATCAGCTTTTCATTTCTTCGAAAAAGTTCATTGGGGTTTTAATAGGTATAGTTTGACTCTATAGATTTCTTTAGGTAGCATTTGTTATTCTAACAATTTTAAATCTTCCAATCCAAGAATATAGTGTTCTGTCTCTTTATTTAGATATTTATTTCAACAGGTTTTTTTTTTCTTTTCTTTTTTTCTTTTTTGGTTTCAGTATTCAAGTCTTGTACTTCTTTTACTAAACTTATTCATAAAGATTTTACTCTTTTTGATGCTATTATAAATGGAATTGTTTCCTTAAATTCTTTGTGAATTGCTTATTGCTAATGTGTAGAAATATAATTTATTTTTAAGTTGATATATATCATGTATCCTACAAGTTTTGCTGAACTTATTAGTTTTAATAGTGTTTATTGTATTACTTAGATCTTCTATGGGGAACATCACCTCATTTACAAATTGACAGATTTTGCTTCTCCCTTAGTAATATAATGCTTTTTATATCTTTTTCTTGCTGAAGTGCAAGAACTTTTTTGCTAGAAATTCCAGTACAATTTTGAAAAGAAGTGGTAAGAAGAGACATTTTTGCCTTGTTCCTAACCTTAAGGAGAAAGCATTCATTATTAAGTATGATGTTTGATATGGGATTTTTGTAGATACTCTTTATCAGATTGAAGTAGTTCTTTCTATTCTGAATTTGTTGAGTGATGACAGGTTCTGGAATTTATCAACTAATTTTTCTCCTTCTATTGAGATAAGTAGTTTTTGTCCTTTATTCTATTGATTAGGTATACTGCATTAATTTTTGGATGTTAACCATGCAATGCTGGGATATTTTCAACTTAGTCATGATGTATAAATACTTGATTATGTGTCTAAATTCAGGTCACTAGTATTTTGTTAAGCAGTTTTGTATTTATATTCTTTTCTTTGATAAAAGGAATTTTTAATATACTTTTTTCAACTTTTTATTTAAATTCTAGTTAGTTAACATATAGTGTAATATTGGTTTCAGAAGTAGAATTTAGTGATTCATCACTTATATGTAATACCCAGTGCTCAACACAATAAGTGCCATCTTTATTACCCATCACCCACTTAGCCATCCCCTGCCTACCTCCCCTCCATGAACCCTCAGTTCTCTATTCTCTTATGGTTTGCTTCCCTCTCTTTTTCCCCTTCCCCTATGTTCATGTTTTGTTTCTTAAATTCCACATATGAGTGAAATTGTATATTTGTCTTTTCTGACTTTTTCACTTTGCATAATATGCTCTAGTTCCATCCATGTCACTGCAAATGACAAGATTTCATTTTTTATAGATTCTTTTATAGGGATGAGTATTTCATTGTGTGTGTGTGTGTGTGTGTGTGTACACACATACATACATTTTCTTTATTCATTAGTTGATGGACATTTGGACTCTTTCTGTAATTTGGCTATTGTTAATAATGCTACTGTAAACATCAGGGTGCATGTAACCTTTCAAATCAGTATTTTTTTTTTTTATCATTTAGGTAAATACTTAGTAGTACTCTTACTGGGTCTTAGGGTAGTTCTATTTTTAACTTTTTGAGGAGCCTCCATGCTGTTTTCCAGAGTGACTGTACTAGTTTGCATTCCTACCAACTAGGTATGAACGTTCCTCTTTCTCTACATCCTTGCCAACATTTGTTGTTTCCCGTGTTGTTAATTTTAGCCATTCTGACAGATATGAGGTGGTAGGTATCTTGTCACGGTTTGGTTTTGATTTGTATTTCCCTTATAATCAGTGATGTTGAGTATCTTTTCATGTTTCTGTTACACATATGGATGCCTTCTTTGGAAAAGTATATATTCATGTCTTCCGCCCATTTCTTAACTGGGTTATTTCTTTTTGGGGTATTGAGTTTGATAAGTTCTTTATACATTTTGGATACTAACCCTTTAGCAGATATGTCATTTGCAAATATCTTCTCCCATTCCATAGGCTGCCTTTTAGTTTTGCTGATTGTTTCCTTTGATGTGCAGAAGCTTTTTATCTTGATAAAGTCCCAATAGTCTACTTTTGCTTTTGTTTCCCTTACCTCCAGAAACGTGTCTAGTAAGAAGTTGCTACGGCTGAGGTCAAAGAGGTTGTCGCTTGTGTTCTCCTCTAGGATTTTGATAGTTTACTCTCTCTCATTGAGGTTTTTCATCCATTTTGAATTTATTTTTGTGTTTGGTAGGAGAAAGTGGTCCAGTTTCATTCTTCTGCATGTTTCTGTCCAGTTTTCCCAACACCATTTGTTGAAAGACATTCTTTTTTACATTGAATATTCTTTCCTGCTTTGTCAAAGATTAGTTGACCATGTAGTTGTGGGTTCATTTCTGGGTTTTCTATTCTGTTTCATTGATCTGTGTGTTTGTTTTTGTCATAGTACCATGCTGTCTTAATCTCTATAGCTTTGTAATATAGCTTAAAATCTCGAATTATGATGCCTCCAGCTTTGTTATTTCTTTTTCAAGATTGATTTGCCTATTCAGGGTCTTTTGTGGTTCCATACAAATTTTAGAATTATTTCTTTTGGTTCTATGAAAAATTTTCATGGTATTTTATAGAGATTGCATTAAATGTATAGATTGCTTTTGGTAATGTAGACATTTTAACAATATTTGTCCTTCCAATCCATGAGCATGGAATGTTTTTCCATTTCTTTGTGTCATCTTCAATTTCTTTCATAAATATTCTATAGTTTTCAGAGTATAGATTTTTTACTTCTTTCATTAGGTTTATTCCTAGGTATCTTATGGATTTTGGCACACTTATAAATGGTATTGATTCCTTGATTTATCTTTCTGCTGCTTCATTATTAGTATATGGAAATGAAACAGATTTTTGTACATTGATTTTATATCCTGCAACTTTGATGGATTTGTGTGTCAGTTCTAGCAAGTTTTTGATGGAGTCTTTCGAGTTTTCTACATAGAGTGTTGTCTGTGAATAGTGAAAGTTTGACTCCTACCTTGCTGATTTGGATGCCTTTTATTTCTTTTTGTTGTCTGATTGCTGAGGCTAGGACTTCCAGTACTATGTTAAATAACAATGGTGAGAGTGGACATCCCTGTCTTCTTCCTGACTGGAGAGTTAAAGCTCTGTTTTTCCCCTTGAGGATGACATTAGCAGTGGGGGTCTTTGGTATATGGCCTTTATGATGTTGAGGTATGTTCCCTCTATCCCTACTTTGTTGAGGATTTTTACAAAGAATGGATATTGTATTTCGTCATATGCCTTTTCACCATCTATTGAGAGGATCATATGGTTCTCATCATTTGTTTTATTAATTTGGAGTATCACATCAATTGATTTGCAAATATTAACCAGCCCTGCAGCCCAGTAATAAATCCCACTTGGTCATGGTGGATAATTCTTTTAATATTCTGTTGGATTTGATTTGCTAGTATTTTGTCGAGAATTTTTGCATCCATGTTCATCAGGGATATTGACCTCTAATTCCTCTTTTTAGAGGGGTCTTTGTCTGGATCTGGAATCAAGGTAATACTGACCTCATGGAATGAGTTTGGAAGTTTTTCTTCGATTTTTATTTTTTAGAACAGTTTGAGAAGAATAGGTATTAACTCTTTTTTAAATATCTGCCAGAATTCCCTTGGAAAGCCATCTATCCCTGGACTTTTGTTTGTTGGAAGAGTTTTGATTATTGATTCAATTTCTTTGCTGGTTATAGATCTTCAAAATTTCTATTTCTTCCTGTTTCATCCCAAAAGAAATAACAAGAAGAATTTATGACCAGGGAGCTAATCAAAATAGATATAAGTAATATGCCTAAGCCAGAATTAAAAAAAATAATCATAAGTATACTAGCTGTGCTTAAGAAAATCATAGAAGAAACCAGACACTTACTTCAGAGATAAAAGACCTAAAATCTAGCCAGGCCAAAATAGAAAATGCTATAACAAAGATTCAAAGCCAACTGGATATAATGATCACAGGGATGGAAGAATCAGAGGAATGACTAAGTGGTATAGAGATAAAATTATGGAAAATAATGAAGTTGAGAAGAAGGAAAGAAAAATATTGAATCATGAATGTAGATTTAGGGAATTCAGCAACTACATAACATTTATATCAAAGGAGTTGCAGAAGAAGAGAGGGGAGAGGGGACAGAAAGTTTATTTGAGCAAACTGTAGCTGAAAACTTCCTTAATCTGGGGAAAGAAACATACATCTAAATCCAGGAAGCACAGAGAACTCCTATGAAAACCAACAAAAACCAGTTAACACCAAGATATATTGTAAAATTTGCAAAATAAATAAGAATTCTGACAGTAGGGGGAAAGAAATTCCTAATATACAAGGAAAGACAAATCAGGTTAGCGGGAGATCTCTCCACAGACACCTGGCATACCTGAAGGGTGTGGCATGATATATTCAATGTAATGAATGAGGAAAATTTGCAGCCAAGAATACTTTATTTAGCAAGGCTTTCATTCAGAATAGAAGGAGATAAAAAGAGTTTCCCAGACAAATAAAATCTAAGGAGTTCGTGGAACTTGGAAGAAGTTCCAGCCTTGGAAGAAATATTAAAGAGGACTCTTTGGGAACAAAAGACCAAAAGTGTCCAAGGTTAGAAGGGAACAGGTAAAATCTCCAGAAACAGCAACAAAACAAATCGTAAAATGGCACTAAATTAATATCTATCAATAATCACAATTAATGTAAATGGACTAAATGTTCTAATCAAAAGACATAAGGCAGAATAATGGGAAAAAAAACAAGACCCATCTGTATGCTGCCTGCAAGCATATAGCATAGATATGTCATTTTATATGTAAAGACACCTCTAGATTGAAAGTGAGGGAATGGAGAACCATCTATCTTACTAAAAGAGATCAAAAGAAAGCCAAAGTAGCAATGCTTAAAATCTGACACACCAGATTTTAAATCAAAGATTGTAACAAGACACAAAGAAAGGTACTATTCTCATAACAAAGGGATCTATCCAACAAGAAAGTATAACATTTGTAAATATATATGCCCCCAACTTGACAGAAGCCAAATATATAAGTCAATTAATAACAAACATAAAGGAACTCATTGATAATACAATAATAGTAGGGGACTTTACACCCCACTTACAACAATGGACAGATCATCTAAGCAGAAAATCATCAAGGAAACAATGGCTTTATATGACACACTGGACCAGATGGATTTAACAGATATTTTCAGAACATTTCATCCTAAAGCAACAGAATACACATTCTTTTTGAGTACACATAGAATATTTTCCAGAATAGATCACATACTTGGTCACAAATCAGCCCTCAACAAGTACAAAAGTTTGAGATCATACCATGCATATTTTCTGACTACAAGGCTATGAAACTTGCAGTCAACCATAAGAAAAAATTTGGAAAGACTACAAATATATGGAGGTTAAATAACAGCCTACTAAAGAATGAATGTATTAACCAGGAAATTAAAGAAGAAATAAAATAAATACATTGAGGTAAATGAGGATGAAAACCTGACAGCCCAGAACCTTTGAGATACAGCAAAGGCAGTCACAAGAGAGAAGTGTATATAGCAGTACAGGCCTACCTCAAGAAGTAAGAAATGTCTCAAATACACAACCTAACATTACACCTAAAGGAGATAGAAAAGGAACAGCAAATAAAGCCTAGGGAAGCAGAAGAGGGAAAATAAAGATTAGAGAAGAAATAAATGATATAGAAACACACACACACACACACACACACACACACACACACACACACACAATCCAGTAAAACAGGTCAACGACACTAAGAACAGGTTCTTTGAAAGAATTAACAAAGTTGATAAACCCCTAGCCAGATTTATCAAGAAGAAAAGAGAAAGGACCCAAATAAATAAAATCACAAATGAGGGAGGAGAGATGGTAACCAACACCACATAAACACAAACAATTACGAGAGAATATTATGAGAAGTTATATGCCAACAAATTGGACAATCTGAAAAAAGCGGATAAATTCCTAAAAACATGCAAACTACCAAAACTGTATATACATTCATAAGAGCTTTTGGTCTGTAGATTTTTTTTTGTCATCTTTGGTTTTGGTATCAGGCTAACACTAACCTCAGAATGAGTTGGAAAAATGCTCCCTCCCATTTTTTTGGAATAGTTTATAAAGAATTGGTATAAATTCCTTAAATTTTGGTATAATTCATCAGTAGAGTCCTCTGTAGTTGTTTTAATGGTGTTCCCAAATAGATCACTGGAATCTGTGAGTGTTACCTTACGCGGAAAAGGGTCTTTGCAGATGTGATTAAGTTAAGAATCTTGAGATGAGATAATCCCGGATTTCTCTAAAGTCTCTAAATGCTATCATAAGTGTCCTTATAAAAAAAAGTAATAGAGTGAGATTCTACTTATACACACATAGAAGAGAGAAAGGAAATGTGAAGAAGGAGACAGATAGAAATGATATTGCCTCCAGCAAAGGAATGCTGGCAGCCAATAGAAGCTGAAAGAGGCAATAAACTAATTATCTCTCAGAGCATCTGAAGGGAGTGCAGCCCTGCTGACATCTTAATTTCAGCTCAGTGAAAGTAATGTTGAATTAATGGCTTCCAGAACTATGAAAGAATATCTTTTGTTGTTTTAAGCTAACAAGTTTGTGGCAAGCTTTATAAAAGTACAGGAAACTAATATACCATTTGGACCTAGGGTTTTATTTGTGGGGAAAAATTAAATTATTAATTCAATTTTTATTTGTTATAGTATTATTAATATTTTATGTTTATCATATATTAATATTTTATATTCTTAGGTCAGTAGGGCAGTTTTTGTCTTAGGAATTTGTTCATTTCATCTAAATGATCTAATTTGTTGGCATATTGTTTATTGTATTCCTTATAGTCATTTTTATTTCCTTGAATTTGGTAGTCATGGCTCCTCTTTCATTTCTGATTCTGGTAACTCAAGTCCTCTCTCTCCTTTTTGTTGGGAGATTTATCTAAATATTTCTAAATTTTGTTAATCTGTTCAAAAAAACAACTAATGTTATTGATTTTCTCTATTGTTTTTCTGTTTCCACTTTGATTTGTTTCTGCTTTCATCTTTACTTTTATCTTTCTTCTGTTTGTGTTGGATTTAGATTTGACTTCTTTTACTAGTTTCTTAAGGTGTTAGGTTAGTTTATCTATTTGAGATTTTCATTTTGAGTGTAGGTGTTCATAGATATAAATTTCCTTCTGAGCACTGCTTTAGCTGAACCGTATAATTTCTTATTGTTTCCATTAATCTTATAGTATTTTCTAATATCATTTGTGATTTTCTCTTTGACCAGTTGGTTATTTAGGAGTGTGACACTTAATTTCAACAAATGAGAATTTCTACAAATGAGAATTTGTAGAGTTCAAAATGAAACTGATAAACAAGATAATAATATCTAGATTAAAAAAAATCATACTACATGCCACTCATCTTCCCCTCAGCTCTCTCAGTTAATTTATAAGGTAGGCATTTTCATTCTTCCATTTCATAGATGAAGAAACTGCAGCCTTGTGGAGTTAAATAAGTGGCTTAATGTTACTTTCTGAAGTGCCTAAATATGCTATTTCAGAAATCCAACTGATTTTGCTCATAGTTTTATACTTCTAATCACTATCCAATAGTGACTCAAGAACAACAGAATGGTAAAGGCAAAGCATTGTTTCAGTAGACACTGGACTAGTATAATTTGTATAGCCAGGGTGGTCTAAGTTGAACACATAGGTTTGACCCTAGGATATCAGGTTGAGAAGTTCATATCTTAAAATTAAGATCCTGACATTGGAGGAGAAAGACTGAGGCATCATATTCTTTAGAAGGTTACAGAAATCCTGGGTAAAGTAAAATAATATAATCATCAAAACACCAAATCATAGTTATTCAGGAACCTGTAGGAAGTTTGACCTTAATACTAAGCCACATTTGCCCAGACATAAGTTAATTTGTTTTTCTCTGTTTATGACCAGGCAGATTTGGTTTGAATATTTTGTTCATCTAAAGTTAATCAGATGAGTTTATGGTGGAACAGGTGAAGATGGACGTGGAAGAGAACTGTATAAAAGGAAACCTTAAAAGAGAGGAAATCATAAAGCTGAAATTGACTTCCTTAAAATAATGGAACTTATTATAAAAGACCACATACCATATGACTCCATTTATAATAAATGTTCAGAATACATAAATCTGTAGAGATGGAAGGAAGATTAACAGTTGCATAGGGTTAGGGAGGTGGTGGAGGTTGGGGAATATAGATTGACTATAATGGTTATAGCATTTCTTTTTTGTGGAATGAAAAATTTGTAAACCTAGATCGTGGTGATGGTTGCACAACTCTGAGTGTTTTAGAACCATTGCACTGTATACTTTAATGGCTTGATAGTTAATTTTTATGATATGTTAAATATGTCTCAATAAAGATCTTGAAAAAAATCACATGTAACATTTTAAAGCATGCTGGATGTCAACAATGGGGATATTCATTTGAAATGTTGCTGTCACTAACAAGAGCCCTTTCATTGCAATTGAAACCACTATTTGTAAGTAACCTAACCAGTTGATGATTAAGTAACAGTGTTTTGAGTATTTTACATGTTAATGTGAAAGGTACTTATAACTATCAGTTTTACTGCTTTTGTGTTTAATTTTTTTTTTTATTTTAGGGTTTCGTGGTTAACACGTAATGCATTATAATTTTTCCCACGTGACTATAGAGAAATATGTTCCTGGATAACATTTTCACACAGAATGTCTAATTAATGGTATTACGTGGGGAAATAATTTGTCTGCTTCTCTTAACTTTATATCCTATTAGAATCCATCGCCAATATGTTCTGTTACATATGAATGTATGATTTTTTTTTATAAACTGTGGTGATCTTGGCTCATATCTCAGGCCATTTATAGCACAGTATGTGTGTATATGTAAATGGGATGGGTTAGAGGAAGACCTCAGAACTTTTTGTATTGTTAGTAAGAAAATTAATCTCAAAAGAGGAAAATGTCTCCTCTATGACCATAATTTCAATGACATTTATGTGCCTAACAAATCAGGGAAAACTCAGTGCATGACAGAAGTTGATGTCACTACTCTCTCATTTTGTATTTACTTTATTTTTCCTTTTCCTCATATTCTTTGCTTTACCTGAACTCAAAGCTGCCTCAAAGCCTATTTACCACACAAGGCCATCTGCTAGTGCTAAGGTGTCAGACAGTTTTGCTGAAGAGAGCAACTGCTTCAGACCCATTTGTGAACATTCAGATCATATCTGCACTGATTTTAAAATAGACCATTTATTTCCCCACAGATGGCTCATAAATCTGTAATATATTTAGGAGAACCAAACAAGTTCTGTTGATCACAAATGGTAGTGGCCTCTGTGTTCCTGACTTCTGAAAGTTTCATGTGACAATTAAAACTATCTGTTGAGATAATTTAAAATAAGTGAATTACAACATAGCCTGGTTATTTTGCTCTTAGTGAATTATAACATAGCCTAGTTATTTTGCTCTTAAATAGAGAAATTTATATAAAGTACAAATATAAGGATAATTTGGGGTTTTCTGCAAACACATTTCTTTCATAGAATAAACTACATCTGAAAGAATTAATTCTGTTGCCTTTGTATTGAAGAATTCAGTTTGTGGAAATTATGGCTGTGCCTCAAAATTATCTGGTGTTATTAATAAAAAATATACAAAGGTATCAGTTTCCTCATTTTTTTAACCAGAGTATTATTAGTAATCATGTAAATGGAAACAAATAGTTCAAAATTATTTTATTTAGGATAATATTTTTTATTAAAAATTTTTTAATGTTTATTTATTTTTTGAGAGACAGAGAGACAGAGTGTGAGTGGGGAAGGGGAAGAGAGAGAGGGAGACACAGAATCTGAAGCAGGCTCCAGGCTCTGAGCTGTCAGCACAGAGCCTGATGCGGGGCTCGAACCCACAAACTATGAGATCATGACCTGAGCCAGTCGGACACTTAACTGACTGAGCCACCCATGAGCTCCTAGGGTAATATAGTTTTAAATGACATTGTATTTATGAAAAATTAAAATTATTTTTTAAGATAAAGAATTTAAATATGACATATTAGTGAAATATTAACATGTTTGAATATGAAAGCTATAAACTTCAAAAATAGTCAACTATTTTGAAGTCAAACTTCAAAAAAAAATATATGTATATGTATATGTATATATATATATATATATATATATATATATATATATATATATATATATTTAATCTGGTTCATGAAATCTGATTTTCTTCCAGTATTCTTTATCACAACAAATGATATCACCATCCAACTAGGTCCTCAAGCCAAAATGCTAACATTCATCCTTGATTGTGTGTTGTTGTTTTTTCCCCCTTTGTGATCTAATTTATCAGCAAGGCTTTTTGGCTTTGCATCTAAACATATTCCAAATCTTTCTACTACTGTGCAATTTCATTGCTTTTGCTCTAGCCCTACCTACCATCAAATCTTGCTTGGGCCTCTATAGTAGCGTTTAAACCAGTTTCTCTTACACTCGGATCCACATTCAAATCCATTTTCCTCATAGTAAAATCATGTATCATATTACTACCCTATTTAAAAAACTCTAAATTTCAGAATAAAATCTAAACTGTGTGTGTGTGTGTGTGTGTGTGTGTGTGTGTGTGTGGCCTGCGATGCCACATGTAATCTGGACTCTGTCTTACCTCTCTAACCACTCCTCACACCCCCCTCCTTTTGTTCACTGGGTTCCAACAAAAAATGGCTTTCTCTCTGTATGCTTAACAAGGCCAAATGTGTTCTTGACTAGTATCTTTGCAGTAGCTTCTCATTTCTCCTGGAAAATTCTCCCTCCTCCCCAAATTCCCCACTGCTTATTTCTTCTTATCTTTCAGATTTGAGATGAAATTGAATTTTTTAAAAATATTTCTTATCTGTCCAGTATAATTACTAGACTCAGTGCCATTTTACCCAGACAGAGCATTTATTACTCTTTGATATTTTTATATTTATGAATTTGTTGTCTTATCTTTTACCACTAGAATAAAATTTCCATGAGACCTGAGATCATGCCTTTCATAGTACCCTTGTGTACAAAAGTGCCTTGCACATAGCAAATGTTCAATGTTATGTATACATTTTTACATGTATTATATTTGTTATATATGCTATGGTTAGCAAAGAAAACATGTTTGTATTAGAGAGAAATTGTTAGTATCCATAGAAACCAAGTAATTCTCAAACGATTAAAAAGGAAAATAAAATTGAGAGGAAAAATTAAGAACTAGATGGAGTTTTAATAATAAATTTCATAGTTGTGATTCCTGAATTTCAGTTGAATTTGCAAGCTACTAAAATATTAATGAGTGTATGGAAGGATGGATAGATAGATGAATTAATAGATGAATAAATCAAAATGATTCTGGGAAGTTAGAAGCTATTCCATTGTTCACTGAGACCATATGTAATTTTAAGTAGCTGCCATTGGGGGAAATTGGTGTCTATTACATTAATAAAACACTGAAATTGAGATTTGAGATCTGAGACTGGGTAAATGCTCACAGAATCTTAGACATACTAGGTACATTATCTAAAAAGAAATTAAAATAGAAGAATCATTAATATACCAGAATGAATTACAATTGAAATGAAATAGGAATCAATAATTTAGGAGTGAGGAAAAGAGAAAAATGAACTCTAATATGACCACAAGTAGCAATTAAAAATCCTAAATATCTATTTTATCATAGACTATATATAGTCTCTGAAGGTTCAGTGAAACTTCTGACATTTCTATTTATTGATATCTACTTTGAAGCTTGTATCATTGGAAATTGTCATGAAATTAGGTTGATATTACAAGAATTACTCAAAGGGAGTTAGTTAAGTAATACTTAAGGTCTAGCTTTTCTGGCTACTCTAATCACTGAACTGAAATTTGGCAATATCTTTCAGTCTCTGCATCTTTCAACTGAAGAAAAAAATGTAAAATAAAAATGTGAAAGTGGAAGTGAGGAAATCTATCTGTCATCATTATTTGCATTGTAGACATTTGTTAAATTCAAGGAGGAGAGGCATGCATTTTGTGGCTTAGTCCTAACTGTGTACTTTTATTTTATTGTGGTAAGAACACCTAACAAGAGATCTACCCTCATAACAAAATTTAATTGTGCAATACAATATTGTTGACTACAGGTACAATGGTGTACTACAAGCAGCTCTCTAGAGCTCATTCATCTTGCTTAACTGAAACTATGCCAATTAATTAGTATCTTCCCAGTTACTCTCCCCCAGACCTTGGCAAAAATATTCTACTCTGATTCTATGAATTTGACTATTTTAGATACCTCATGTAAATGGAATCATGCAGCATTTGTCTTTCTGTGACTGGTTTATTTCACTTTATATAATGTCCTCAAAGCTCATTTATGTTGTCTCCTGATTTCAAAATATCATTCTTTTTTAATACTAAGTGTATTCCATTATGTGTCTCTGTCACATTTTCTTTATCCATTCATTTGTTGATGGACATTTAGGTTGTTTTCACACCTTGGCTGTTGTTTATATAATATCTCTTCAAGATCTTGATTTCAATTATTTTTGATCAATACCCACAAGTAGGATTACTAGATCAAATGGTAGTTCTATTTTTAATATTTTAAGTAATTTTCATGATGTTTTCCACGGTGTCTACACCATTTTGTATTGCCACCAACAGAGTGCAGGGCTTCCAATTTCTCCACGTTCTCACCAACATTTTTCATCTTGTATTTTTTTTTAATTTTTTTTTCAACGTTTTTATTTATTTTTGGGACAGAGAGAGACAGAGCATGAACGGGGGAGGGGCAGAGAGAGAGGGAGACACAGAATCAGAAACAGGCTCCAGGCTCCGAGCCATCAGCCCAGAGCCTGATGCGGGGCTCGAACTCACAGACCGTGAGATCGTGACCTGGCTGAAGTCGGACGCCCAACCGACTGCGCCACCCAGGCGCCCCTCATCTTGTATTTTTTAAATAGCCCTCTTGACAGGTGTGAAGTGATATCCCATTGTGGTCTTGACATACATTTTCCTGATGACATTGAACATTTTTTCATATATCTGTTGGCCATTCACATGTCTTCTTTGGGGAAATGTCTATTAAAGTCTTTAGTCTACTTAAAAATTTTTAAATACCAGTATTATTTTTTATTATTGAATTAAAGGAATTTCTTATATATTTTGGAGGTTAACCCTTTATCAGATATGTGGTTTGCAAATATTTTCTCCCATTCTGTAGATTGCATTTTTCTTCTGTTGATTGTTTGCTGTGCAGAAGCTTTTTAGTTTGATGTAGTCCCACTTGTCTACTTTTGCTTTGTTTCCTATGCTTTTGCTGTTATATCCGTGAAATTATTGTCAAGACCAATGTCATGAAGTTCTTCTCCTATATTTTCTTCTAGGAGTTTTATAGTTTTAGGCCTTACATTTAAGTTTTTAATCCATTTTGAGTGATTTTTTGGTGTCAGTATGTGAAAAGGTTCCAATTTCATGCTTTTCCCTGTAGACACCCAGTTTTCCCAGAACAACTTGTTGAAAATAATTATCCTTTCCCCATTGTGTTTTTTTGGCACCTTTGTCAAAATGCAGGTGGCTGTATGTGGTATGTATTTGAATTTATTTCTGGGCTTTCTATTCTGTTCCACTGGTCAATATATCTTTCTTTATGCTAGTATCTTCCTGTTTTGATTACTGTAGCATTGTAATATATTTTGAAATCAGGAAGAGTTATGTTATGCCTCTAGTTTTGTCTTTACTCAAGATAGATGTAACTATTTGTGACCTTTTGTGATTCCATATGAATTGTAAAATTTTTTTTCCTGTTTCTATAAAAAATGCCTTTGGGATTCTGATAAGGTTGCATTGAATTTGTAGATTGTTTTGGGTAGTATGGCATTTTAACAATATTAATTCTTCCAGTCCCTTGAACACAAGTTACCTTTCTATTTGTTTGTTTCTTCCTCATTTTCTTTCATCAGTATCTTAATGTTTTTAGTGTATAGTCTCTCACTTTCTTGGTTAAATTTATTCCTAAGTAATTATTTTGATGGTATTATAAATGGGATTGTTTTCTTGATTTCTTTTGCAGATAGTTTATTGTTAGCTTCTAGAAAAGTAATCAGTTTTCATATGTTGATTTTTATATCTAGCAAATTTACTAAATTTATTAGTTCTAACCCAGTTGGTAGGGGGATTCTTTAAAGTTTTCTAGATATAAGATCACGTCTTCCACAAATAGGGATAATTTTATTTCTTCCTTTCTGAATTGAATGCCTTTTATTTATTTTTCTTGTCTAATGACTTCTCCTAGGACCTCCAGTACTATGTTGAACAGGAGTGGCATCTTTGATTTATTCTTGATATTAGAGAAAAAGCTTTCAATTTTTCACCATTGAGTATGATATTAGCTATGGGAGTTTGTCGCCCTACACCTGCCTTATAAGAAATGCTCAAGAGAGTTCTTCAGGTTGAAAGAAAATAATGCTAAACAACAATGTGACAGACTATATACTTGTAATATAACTACTGAGTTAGACACTTTAAGACACCAAGACAGAGACCTACAAAAAGGTTATTTTTATGCTTCTTTATTATCTACCAAAATAGTATTAAACAGCATTTCATCATTTTGTGTTTATGTACACTCCTTTCAACCCTCTACTTAAGAAACAGAAAAACAAGAAAATAATAAGAAACAGAAAACTTCTGAGCATATTTGGATTCTGAGCCAGTTTTAGGGAGAGGAGTACGTGTTAGATACTAAAGATTTCCTTTCAGTGATGCTTCTCTTTCTAGTAGTGGAGATCTTCAGACGATGTATAACATATTTTGGGACATAAATCATTGGCAGGCATGACATGCAATCATGGCTCCATTATTTTACTCAAAGATTATTTAATGGACAGATCCCTTTCTGGTTTTTGGTAGCAACATTTTTTTTAAAAGCTAGGATGAATGTTGCATGGGAGGTGTTTCAGATTTTCTTGTTATTTGCTTAATAGATACAGTTTGTTAAACATCTCTTTTTACAGGCAAGAGGCAATAAGAGTCATTAATTTATGGTAAGTGTTAAAGGGCTTCTGATATATTAAAAATTCAACCAAGGGTTTCTGAGAACACCTGTGTGTGTACCCAATTTTCAGTCATAGTTCTGATACCCTGCTCTGCTCTTTCAGACTAAATGTGCAAATAGAAGCTACTTTAATACCTCATTTTTTTCAGTGTTCTGACTACTCTTTAAATCAGTGACCAACTAAGTAATTATTTCTAAGCCTACAATTCAAGTAGACAATTCTAATTTTTTTTGAAAATCAAAAAATATATATATTGCTGTTGAAGAGGAGAATATTAAATAGAATTCTATAAACTATTTTCTTATATGACTCAGTAATTTAGGTAAAGGGCTAATTCCATTGCAATGTCAAGCAATGTTCGGAGAATATGCATTATTCTATCTCTAGGCATTTTCCTATGGTAAGTTTGGGTAAGAGATTCAGTATCCAAACTACCTCATGTCACATTTTTCTTTGTCTATCTGAACTATGATTTGACAGTTTGCATTACTCTATGTCAATGCCCTTACATCCAAAGGTGATGTCATTTGCATTACCTTTTGCCTTGCATGTATAGATAGATGACCTTCAGCTCTTTTGGATTATATTTATTGTCAATACCCTAATTCACGAATATGAATACCACTTGGGGGCCTGTTGTTACTGAAAAGTTTTTACTGGTTATTGAGCCACTCTGTATCATATTGAAGCTGCTTATGTATCAGATCACCAGTCTACTTCACAGACTTGAACTTTATATGAGTGGCTTTTGTGATTATTTTTTTCTTTCCTTATAATAATGCAAGAGTGGCAGGAAAAATGCAACTGACGCAAAGCTGTTGCACATTAGACCTTATACTTGTGTGTATAAAAAGTTAACTTTTTAAACTCCTACCTTAATATAGTCACTGTTTTGACCCTTAATGCTGTCAGCCAGATCTAATAAAGATTCTCAATGCAATTTTCAAGTAAGATATGGGAAAAGCAAAACAAAAAGACTATAGGATAATAATCAGATAAAAGGTGTCAGAGTAAGGGAAAAGGAAGGAAAAATAAGTTAATGAGGTAAGAAAAGAAGTATTATCAGTAATTTCAAATTGGTTATCTGCTATACCTAAATCTTATAATGGGACTCTTTTTTTTAATTGAAGTATAATTGGCACACAATATTACATTAGTTTCAGTGAGACTTTGACTTCCTCATAAAATACAACTGTTTGAGAAAAAATAATATATTTAGAAGTACAACATGTATTCTATTTTTTTTTTTTACTTTTTTAAATGTTTATTTTTTTTTTTATTTTTGAGAGAGAGAGACAGAGTGCGAGTTGGGGAGGGGCAGAGAGAGATGGAGACCCAGAATATGAAGCAGGCTCCAGGCTCTGAGCTGTCAGCACAGAGCTCGATGTGGGGCTCGAACTCATGAACCGTGAGATCATGACCTCAGCCAAAGTGGGACACTTAACCAACTGAGCCACCCAGGCACCCCATAAGTACATATATTCTAGTTTTGAGTAGAAATATTCATATTTAATAAATAGTTGAATTTTTAAAATTGAATTCCAAAAATGCAAAATACTATGCTTACTGTAGTGGAGGACACAAAGATATATAAGACATATTCTCTATTCTCCAGAAATTAAAATTTACCCAGGAGTTAAGATGGGCAGCTACAGCATAAGCAGACTTCTCTATAAACTCTATGAGTAAGTTTTATCCCACTGCTATTAAGACAGTGCTTCCAAATTTTTCCAGTCATGGCACAAATCAATAATAATAATATTTGTGAAGTCTGTTAGGTTAAAAAAAAGTTTGTAATCTAGAGAAAAAGAATAATTATATTACATTTATGTTATTTAATTATAGCATTAACAATAGGGTATAATTGTTTTTTTAAGAGAAAGAGTGGGAACAGGGGAGGGGCAGAGAGAGAAAGAGAGAGGGAGATAGAGAGAGAGAGAGAGAGAGAGAGAGAATCCCAAGCAGGCTGCATGCCACCAGCACAGAGCCCCCACACAGGGCTCTATTTCAGGACTGTGAGATCATGACCTGAACTGAAATCAAGTCACGTGGTTAACCGACTGAACCACCTGGGCACCTCTAGGATACATATTTTAAAATAAAATATCAAATATTAAATTTATATAAAACTTTTAAATAATGACTTTATAAATGTTTGATGAGCCTGAGCTTTATTATATTATTTTACTATATTATATATATTACTATAATATATTTACTATATTATTTTATATATATTTCCATGAACATAAATCCTTTTTTTTTTTTTAAGTTTATTTTTGAGAGAGAATGTGTGCCCATGTGCATAGGGAGTGGCAGAGATAGAATCCCTGCACTGTCAGCATGAATCTCTATCCCAGGAACTGTGAGATCATGACCAGGGCCAAAATCAAGAGTCAGATGCTTAACTGACTGAGCCACCCAGGCACCCTAATATAAAATCTTTATATCAGATACAATGATTTTAAAATATGTTCACAAATCCTTTGACACTTCTCTTCAAAAAAGTGGAGCCTAATTCTCCTCTTTGTGGAGTGGAATTAGTGATTTACATATAACAAACAGAATATGGCGGAAGAAATGGTGTGTGTTTCACAAGACTATCATAAAAGATATTGTGCCCTGCTCTGGGCTCTTTCAGGCAGATTACTTACTCTGGGGGAAGTTAGCTGCCTTGTCAGAAGGAATTTATACTTACACCAAGCAGTTCTTTTCAAAGCCTACAGGGAAGGAACTGAGGCCTTCTGCTAATAGCCATTAAGGGATATAGACCAGTTGGGGAATGGTTCTTAGAAGTTCAAAAGAGAGGGTATTAGTCTGATCAAGCCTCCATAACAAAATACCACACACTGAGTGGCTTAAACAGAGATTCATTTTCTCTCAGTTCTGAAGACTGGAAGTCAAGACCAGGGTGTGAACATGGTTGATTTCTGGTGAGATTTCTGGCTTGCAGATGGCAACCATCTTGCTGTGTGTGTGTTCACATGACCTTTTTTTAGTACATGTGTGCATGGAGAGATGGAGAAAGTGAGCTCTTTGGTGTCTCTTCTTTTAAAGACACTTATCCTATTAGATTAGTATCATTTTATTATTTGTCTTCCGTGCTCGGTTTTTTGTTCCTCTGTTTCTCTTTACTTATCTTCTTTTTGTTTATTCAAATATTTTTATAATCTGTTTTAATTTTTCCTTTGGATTTTTAGTTGGACCTCTTTGCATTATATATTTATTTTCTCTAAAAATTATAATATAAATCTAACTTTGCACAATCTACTTAATATTATACTACTTCACATAAAATATAGAAAGGAAGAGTCTAAATGGCCTATATGGTTGCATGATTTCTGTATTTTATATGAAGTGATACCTTTCATGATATACTTATCATTCATATTATGTTTTTTGGATTATATGGTGAGCATCACAAATGTTATATACTTTGGATTCTGTTATGAGAATATTGATGTTTTTAACAGGTCACATTTTTTTGTTTTTGTTTATTCTCCAGAGTTCTTAGGTATTTGTTCTTTGTTTTGTTGTTGGACATCACCTGTATGTTAGGATCTTACTCCAACATATTGGCTATTTCTTTAAGACTCAGTTTTTTTATCTGATAGATGGGGATGAAAAATAGTACAGTATTTAACTCTAAGATTGTTAAGGAAACTAAATGAGATAATTTAAAGGATGCAGAGCACTGTGACACATAGCAAAAACTCAGCATGTATTAGCTGTATTGTTACGATTTGTGGTCAATAACATCTACCTTAGAAGGTTATCGATATTGAATAAATGTTAAATATATATGTAAAGAAGTAAGCCTAGTAACTACCACATGGAAAGGGTTCAATAAATGACAGTATTTATGTTATTCAATATGCATGATCTTTTAAAAATATCTTTAAGTTTATTTATTTTTGAGAGAGAGAGCGAGAGCAGGAGGACTCCAAATAGGCTCCACCCTCTAACTCAGAGCCTGATGCTGGGCTTGAACTCACGAACCCTGAGATCATGACCTGAGCCAAAATCCAAAATCAGATGCCTAACTGACTGAGCCACCCAGGTGCCCCAAGATGAATAATCTTTTTATAGATGGTGATGCAAATGGAACCTTTCAAATAAGTGGGGATAGCATGAGCCAAAGATAAGAAGTAGAAGTATTTAAGTCTTATTCAGAAGTTGTGACTATTATATTTGATGTATAGGGTTCTTAAAGGGAATAATATAAAAATTAAGGGTACAAAAGATGAAAGTATAAATTTAAAATTAGCAACCCAGCACCCAAAATGAAGAGTATCTCTGAATTGGCTTAGCTGTCTGTAGAAAAAATATTCATTAGACACCTATTTGTTGAAAACCTGTCATCCACCAAACGTTCTGCTAAGTGCTTAGTATAAAGTAGTGAACAAAACCAGCATTGTCTCAACTTTCATAGAGCCTTGAGGATCTCATAACCTATGTATGAACAAAATCATTTATTTTATATCTACCAAGTCTTGGGCATTGCACTAAGATATTAATGTAACTTAAGACAATGCAGACAGCACAGTGTTAACTCTCCTACTTCTTGTCTGTTGTTTGGTAATGTCCCTATAGCTAAGTTGACTGTATAATTTATCTTCCAAATTGGATTGCTTCTGAGACTGAAAGAAGTCACTGTTAATAAATTTCACCAGACGATAGGTAAAAACGGGCAAATGGGTGTATACGTATACCAAGGCTCTTTACATATAATGATTTCTTTAGAAGCTCACATGTGAAGAAACTATAGCCACAGATTTTTTTTTTTTTTTTTGGCTTACCTGTATGTACATATTAAATTCATTTTCCCTGGAGTGCCTGGGTGGCACAGACTACGGTTAAGCCTAAGACTTCTACTCAGGTCATGATCTCACAGTTCGTGAGCTTGAGCCCCACATCAATCCCCTCCCTACCAGCTTCGGATCCTCTGTGTCCCTGTCTCTTCCCTCCCTGATCACTACCCCCACCACCTCAAAAATAAATAAACATTTAAAAACTAAAAAATAAAATAAATTAATTTTACCCAATGTTTCATCCTTACTTCTCTTTTATCTCTTGACTATGCTTATAGTTTTACCTAAAAATCTCTGTTATTGGCTCCAAATATTTGTCTCCAGATATGCCCTCTCTTACATCATTTAGATTCAGCTCATTTACCTACCTGTTTGCTAGACATCTGTAGCAACTAACTGCTTATGATAGCTTCTGACTTTATATTTTATAAAACAAAATTTCACATATTTTTTCTTTTTTTCACTTCTGCATCTTTGATTGTCACTCTCCTCCCATCCCCTGGGAATGCCTTGTTTCCTATTCTCTTGCCCACACCTTTGCAAATTAATTGAATTTTCCCATATACGCAAAAGGTGGGCCTTATAGTATTACAAGTGTAAAACAAATACTCTTCTTAAAACTAACCCAGCTGTTACCTTCTCCAGAGCAGTTTTGCTGACAACTGCCTACCCTAACCCAGATAGGGTGAAGTGTCTTTCTTCTATGTTTTCAACACTTCCTGTGTATACATACTTTTATCTTAACATTTGCCACAATATTTTGAAGAAATCTGCTTTACTTATTTGCCTCCACTACTATACTATAAGGTTTCTTGAGCCATCACTGTCTTCATTTTTTGAAGATTCTAGCTCATAGTAGGTAGTACCAACATATTTATTCATCTTAGTCAAGTTGAGCTTTTCACCTACAAAACTATAATTAAAGAAGCTGAACTTACTTAGTGAGGTGATTTTTAGATCACACCCAAGGATGAGGCTGGTTGTTAGGAGAACCAACCACATGGTTAGAGTTTGGAAATTTTAGTCCCAACCCTCAACCTCTGGAAAGAGGAGAGGGGAGGGAGATCGAATTCAATCCTCAATGGCCAATGATTGAATCAACCATGCCTAGTAATGAAGCCTTCATAAAAACTCCAAAGGACTGGGTTCTGAGAGCTTCCATGTTGGTGAATACGTGGAGATTTGTACAGTGATGTGCTTGGAGAAGGAGCATGGAAGTTTTGTGCCCTTTTCCCATACCTTCCCCTATGTATCTCTTCTGTTTGGCTGGTGGTGAGTTGTTACATCCTTTTACCATAAACCAATAATATAGTAAGTAAAATGTTTCTCTGAATTCTTTGAGCCACTCTAGCAAATTGAACCCAGAGGAGGTTCGTGGAACCTCCAATCTATAGCCAGTTGGTCAGAAGCACGGGTGATAACCTGGACTTATTGGCATCTGAAGATGATAGGGATTCTTTTAGGACTGAACCTTTAACCTGTGGGATGTGATCCTGTCTCCAGGTAGATGTTGTCGTATTTGAGTTGAATTTCAGGACACCCAGTTGGTGTTGGAACATATTTTGATGGTATGGGGGGGAAAAATCCCAATCCCCCATATGAATTGAAATTAATAACCAGAACTTTAATTTATTAGTTTGTATTTTCTATCCCTAGTCTTTTATTCTTGGCCAGCTTTCTCATGCCAGGATTTATACATAAAATGAAATAACACAAGAGAGTACTTTTTCTAGGTAGTTGCCCAGACCATACCCTATTTACTTTACAACTGAAATTCTGGATTTTGTCC
The DNA here is from genome assembly GCF_028749965.1 of Puma concolor. Taxonomy (NCBI): domain Eukaryota; kingdom Metazoa; phylum Chordata; class Mammalia; order Carnivora; family Felidae; genus Puma; species Puma concolor. The sequence goes on along the minus strand of NC_141674.1, from coordinate 61,938,449 downwards.
CTTTGTATCTAGTGCCTTGCTTTGGACCCAAACTTTTTTTCTTTTAATTAAAAAAAATTTTTTGAAATATTTATGAATTTTTGAGAGAGAGAGAGAGAGAGAGAGAGAGACAGAGCATGAGTGGGGGAGGGGCAGAGAGAGAGGGAGACACAGAATTCTAAGCAGGCTCCAGGCTCTGAACTGTCAGCATAGAACCCGACTTGGGGCTCGAACTCACAAACCGTGAGATCATGACCTGAGCCAAAGTCAGAGTCTCAACTGACTGAGCCACCCAGGCTCCCCTGGATGACTTTGTATTCTGGTGAATTACCTTTTTTATTTGCTAGACTTGATTTTCTACTTCATTTTCGCCTCTGCTTCCTTTTCTGATGTTGACGTTCTTATGGCCTCTAATGAAAATCATGCCTATTTGCTTCTTCCCTACTGCCTGCCTAGACCACAGGTCCTACCTTCTTTATGATCACCTCAACTTCCGTAAAACCTCCACCATCAGATTTGCATTTGACATATAAAGACTTTAAGAGAATTTTCTATTAGAAAAACTAAAATCTTTGTAGACTACGGTTAGTAGAGATGTAATTTTAATAGAGGGAATTAGTCAAATATGGAAAACATCTTTTTTCTAAGACTAATAAGCATAACTTTTTTCTAACCTGTATTTGCCACCTGATACTGAATTCATAAATAGGTTTATCAGAAAATAAATATGTGAACAATAATGTGATTCAAGCTATTATATTAGTTAGGTTGGCTATAATAACAAATAGACCCAGAAATATATATTGACTCAAACATAATTGCCATTTATTTCTAGTTTATATGAGTCCAAGTTTGACTAATCCTGGCCAGTGAGTAGTTTTTCAAGCAGTGATCCTGGGAGCCAGGGACTTTCCACCTTGTGGATTCACCATCTTCTAGGGCCTTATTCTTATCTCTGTACAGTGAGTCGGAAAAAGAAAGAAAATATAGAAAAGATATATTTGTTTCTTAATAGTCTTGAGCTGGAAATGACACATATCACTTCTGCCCACATTTCACTGTAGAGGACTTAGTCTCATCACCACACATAATAGCAAAGGAGGCTGAGGGATTCATGTGTCAAATATAAGAAAAAGCAATGTTAATGGCCGCTATTAGTTCCCACCAGAATTAAGAAAAATATGGTAAAATGGATTACAAATTCCTTTGCAATATGAGATAATAAATATATCTAAAAATAATATGCATGGTGAAGTACTAAATGTAAGATAAGATACTGCTATTGAGTTATTGCAAGTTAAGTAATTGTGAGAAATAATGTAGGAAATATAGGAATCAGTGCATTTTTATGTTAAATGGTTTCAATAGTGATTTCCCTCTCCAAAATCACTATTAAAACACAAGTTTAAAAAGAACATCAGTAGGGAAAAATGTTTCTTAATAGCGCCAATGACAGGTTTTTGTCAACTTTATTAATGTAGCTTTCAAAATAATAGGGACAGAAAATAAACTGTGCTTAGCACTTACATATTGTATTATATTTGTCTTCCCTGTGGTGTAGGTCAGAAGGAATCTGAAGATGAAACTGAAAGTGAAGAATTGGATGCCAGCTTTAGGATATCAGTGTTCAAACTACCCATACATACTTCAGGTTCACTCAAGTATGCTGCATTATTGAAAGAAAAGGAGCAAGATTATTTTCCTACATATGTCCAGCCATTTTCTACCACTCATCAAAAACCAGAAATTACAAAAAAGGACATGCTGTTGAAGGGTAATGTAAGAAAAGAGTTTTTTATAACACACAGAACTGGTATAAAACTCCGAACACTTTGTGATATTGATAAATGTTATTCCGAACAAAAGAAGCAGGAAAGCCATAAAAAAAAAATAACAGCTGTAACTCTGGCACAAGTTGCCCAGGAAAGAGTTAGCTTAGCTGTTCAAGAAAACTTAAATAAGAAAAAAAATGCTGCACAAAAACTAATTGCAAAAGATAATGAGACAATTCGGAATGGTTTACAACAACTTTGGCAGGACAGATTCAATTACCTTGAAAAAGTTAAAGAGAGGAGAGCTCGGTTTCTGAAAGAAAAAAAACAAAAGGCTGAAGACCGTTTATTAATTCAAAACATAAGTAATGAGCGCACTCTTTTATGCAAAGGAATGATTAAAATGGACAGATTGAGGAAGAATCAGGCTGTCTTACAAGAGAAAAGTCTGATTGTTCAGCAAAGACTAGAAATGGAAAAATATCAAAAGTATTTACTTAAACAAATGAAGGAAATTAGGTAAGTACAGTCTTGATAATATAGAAACTTTTAAGTCCATTACATGTGAATATTGCATACTAAGTGCTGAGATCTAATAAACAGTACTTTGTTTACAACATGATATATTCTCTTTGAAAAAATAGAAACTACAACAAAGATGAGACAATAAAACGACTGTATCCTGTATCTCATCCCACCTCCACCCTTATCCGGTAAAACCTGCTTCTCAAACAATGGTTTTTCTTATCATAAATGGCATCATCATTAGCCTCTTGACAGTGCTAGAAATCTCAGTGTCTTTTACAACTCAGTCTGTCTCATCACCAATATCCAGTATGTTTCCTTAATCATTTTTCTGCTAAAGGGAGTCTCAAACTGATCCTTTTAGATCCCGCTTTTCCCATTCTAATGCACACTGTCATAATCACTCTAAGAATTCACCTTTTATCCTTCAAGGTGAAAGTTCCATCTCCATTCTCCAGACTTCCTTTCCTCAACCCATAGCGGTTCTCCAGCCTACAAGCCTCAACTGTCTTTAAAATTTAGTTCTGATCTTTTGTTTTTGTTTTGGCTCCCTCCCTCTCTAGCCTTTTTTATTATTTTTTTCTTTTTCCCTTTTTTTCTTTTTCTTTTTAAAAACTGAGAAAAAACTGAGAGTTGATGGGGGGTGGGAGGGAGGGGAGGGCGGGTGATGGGTATTGAGGAGGGCATCTGTTGGGATGAGCACTGGGTGTTGTATGGAAACCAATTTGACAATAAATTTCATATTTAAAAAAAATTAGTTCTGATCATGTTACTTCCTACTTGTGTATATTGACACCTTGCAGTTGTCCACAGTATAAAATCTAATCTAAGTGGCATTTCAGACACCATGCTTTGTTCCAGTTTATCCAGACTCATCTCACTAAATTTTTTGCCATAGCTTCCTCTCTCTTCCCCTAACAGCACTCTGGATTTGCTCCTGATAGATTAAATTATTCTGTACTCCCTACTCAGATTTGGAGTTTCTTAATCCAGTGACCTTACTAATACTATCCCCTTTTTCTTCAAATATGCACTCTGAAAGGGTACTACCAGCCCACCAATGCTAGTGCTATCTACGTATCATTATGCAACACAAGCCTCTATGTTATTATGCAAATTAGAATGCTTTGGAGTGCTCAGATTGGTGAGGATAAAATACTTGTTATTGTTTCTCCAGGGAGACAACATCACTAGTGGCTGATGCTTGCTGAGTGTGGCTGTGTTTCGCCCCTATTTGTTCCCATCATGCAGTGTATGAACTGTAAAACCACTGACAAAATTCATCCTTTTATTATTCATCCTTTAGTAACCAACTGAAATAATATCTTCACTTTTAACCCTTCCCCAACTGCTCTTCCAGTCTGAATTAATCCTTTTCATTTGGCAGTTCTTTCATAACACTTTATTTAAATCTCAGTTATAGCAGTTATCCCAAGACAGCCTATATCAGGTTAGCTTGTAAAGTCCTTTATAAGATAATTTGGTCTATCTTTCCATATCAGTATCTAGTACAATGCTTAGCTTCCAAAATTATTGCATAATTATTTATTGAAGAAAATAGGTAAAAAAAATTTGAAACCCAGTTTTTAAATTAGTAATGGTTGTATGTAAGTCCATTTAAGTCATATACTAGAGCCTGTGGGGCATGGCAAATTTTACCATACCTACACCAGTAGCTTAAGTATTAAGTACACTTATTAATACTTAAGCCATTGCAATGAGAAATAATGCATATTTTTTTTCAAAATGCTTGTATAGTGAAGATATGTAGCCAGAATTATTAAATATATACGAAAAATATAATTAACCAAGTTTTGAGAATAGCTTCACTAGCTATTAAAATACATATCTAAGAACAAGTTCTTATTTCATGATAATAAATTTTTCGTACACATTTTTTTCTTTCTCTCTGTGATCATTGGCATTTCTACTGAGGAATACTTACCTTCAGTTAGAATTATTCACATGGTAATTCACTTTCAGCTGTTGAAGATGTCAGGTGATGTGGGGACATAAAGATTATTTGGCCCCAAGAAACTGAAAATCTAGGTGAGACAAGTCATCAGGCAATAAGACTGCCAGAGTTAAATAATAATACAAACAATAATATAAAAACTATCAAAGGACCAAATTAAAATTTCCAGTTAAATGGTAGGTAATAAATAGATGAGAGTAATCTAAGATACCTTCAAAGAGAGGGCATGACTAAACATCAAAGTGTTAATTCATTTCAGTTCTTCCCTACACTCATACAAAAATTAATAACATATTCTTGATCCTCTAAGAACCCACAGTTCGATGGCAAATATAAGCGTATATTTGAATAATTACAAAACATAGAAGTAGGAAATTTACAACTGTGAATTTGAATTTGGAAAAGAAGAAAGCTGAGAGGAAATTATTATTGGCAGAATGGATGAGCAAAATTGGAGAGCTCAGAATAGGAAATGTGGGGGGAGAGGAAGGATGTAGTGAATACTGTTCTACTTACAGCAGAGGTTTATGAAGGAGAGTAGTTGAAAGTATAATTGCTTAAGACACATTAAATTGGATTAGAAATGGCCTGTAAAGTTCAGTGGATAGTCACATGTCAAAGACCATTAGGAATACTACCAGGAAAAAAAAATTGCATTTTAAACATGCGTTTTACCACAGACCCTGCTTTTTGAGAAATGCCATAGAACACTAATTCTCAGAATACATTTTGGACAAAGAAGTCTCAAACAAATGCAAATTTTTTTAAAATTGTTTCATGATGATTTTGTGCAAAGGCTCTGAAAATTAGTATTGATTCAAAATATATTAAGCTATATTTAGTAAATTTAAGCTTTATTAATTTTCAAAGGATCTTTTTGTTGAGGTATAATTAGCATATATCATTCTATTAGTTTCAGGTGTACACCATGTTTTAATAGTTGTATATATTGCAAAATAATCACACTAAATCTAGTTAACATCTGTCACCACACATAATTACAATTGTTTTTCTTGTGATGAGAACTTTTAAGATTAATTTTTCAGCAACTTTTAAATATGCAATACAAGTATTATTAACTATAGTCACCATGCTGTACATTACATAACATAACTTACTTATTTTATAACTAGAAGTTTGTACCTTTTGACCCCTTATGTTTTACCCACTCCCCATCCCCTACCTCTGGCAAGCACCAATGTGTTCTCTATATCTGTGAGCTCTGTTTGTTTGCTTGTTTAGATTCCACATATAGGTGAGATCATGTAATATTTGTCTTTCTGACTTATTTTACTTAGTATAGTGTCCTCAAGTCCATCCATGTTGTTGCAAATAGCAAGATTTCCTTCTTTTTATGGATGAATAATATTCCATTGTATATATACCACATCTTCTTTACAAAGGATATTTTTTTAGAATGTAAAACTGTTACTCAAATATAAAATAAACACATCAAAGATTTTATTTAACTCATTAAAGAACCAGTAAGATGTTATAACCAGTTCAAATGACAGTTCTAAAAGCGTGTATATGTAAAGGCAATCAGGAATGCCACAATAAATTTAGTCATTATCCACTGGCAATAATCAATTATAACTCCATTGGACAAAATTCACTTATACTTTATAGACAAGAATCATCTGTATTACTCATAGTTTTATTCAACTTATAAAGTTGTAAAATAGATCAAAGAGATTGAAAGGTACAGATAACTCTGAAGGGTGCACCAGACAGCATTCCCAGTAATTTTTGTTTTTTTACTCTTTCAAAGTCTTTCACACTATTTCATCTGATATTAGATTGAAGCTTATCAGTCACAGTTTTATCCTGGTGACATTTTAACTGTCCTAACAATGTAAATACATATGTTTAAGGCTTGTCTAGAAATACTTAGAGGTCCATATAGCTGCTTATTTCATCTACATTTAAAAAAATATTATTGAAGTATAGTTTACATACAAAGCCATATTAGTTTCAGGTATACAGCATAATGATTTGACAATTCTATAAATTACTCACTGCTCACCACCTTAAATGTAGTTACCTTCTGTCATCATATAACATTATTACAATAGTATTGACTGTATTCCTGATGCTGTATTTTTCATCTCTGTGTTGCCAGAGGGAAGGTCGGTTGGGGGAGGGGTGAAATAGGTGAAAGGGATTGAAAGGTACAACTTCCAGTTATAAAATAAATAAATCATTTATGTTTTTAACTGCCATAATTAAAAACTATGGGGTGTCTGGGTGGCTCAGCAAGTTAAACATCAGACTCTTGATTTCAGCTCAGGTCATGACCTCACAGTTCATGATTTGGAGCCCTGCTTTGAGCTCTGTGCTGGCAGACAGTCTGAGATTCCCTCTCCTTCTCTCTTTCACCCTCACCCGCTCGTGTTCTCTCTCTCTCTTTCTCCCCTCTCTTTTTCCCTCTCTCTAAATAAATAAATAAAATTTAAAAATAGTTTGTACTAGATAGGAGCATAACTAGCCTTTTCCTAGTTATAAGCAATTTTTGAACTATTACTGAGGTTCTTTACATACCTTTTTAGGTATGAAAAATATTCCATATTTTTCTCTTCCAAAATTTAAAAACATTTTCCTTAATGTATTCTCTGTGTGTGTGTGTGTGTGTGTGTGTGTGTGTGTGTGTGTATGATTTTTGGAAATTTTTATAATTTAATAAAAAATATATTTTGGAAAGAGAATGAAAACTAGTATGTCAAAATACAAACCTAGTACAAATCAGTGTTACAGAAATTCAGTCAGCTTAGTTTTATCAGAGTAAATTGTCTGGTCATCATTAATTTGTAGAGGATACAGAGTCAAATGAGCTTCCTAATGTATCTTAACTGAATTATCTTCTCTTGCAAGCTGCTGCAAAGATATTATCCTTATCCTTGAAAACATACAGGAATAAGGCAATGTTCTGGTTATGTAGGTAATATGTCCTAAAAGGCATTACTGAGTTTTATTATAAATGTTTCCAAGTGAAGATTTTGTATCAACATGCAGAAGAGAGCTGTGAGTCAAAAAAGGAAAATCTTTCTAGAGACTTAAGCGGTTTTTTGGCTCTTTTTCTCTTGGTTGATTCTTCACTAGTGTATCAAACCACTTGACCTAAAAGCATTTTGATGAATCTCAATAACTGGTGAAGTCATTACTGAGAATGCAGTTTCTGATCCTACTGTGGAATGAGGATGAATGAAAAAAGAAAGCGAAACCATACAGCTCTAGTTTAGAAAGTTGATAAAATGCCCCCAAGGGTATTTAAGAGTGAATAAAAAAGAGACATTGAAATGAAAGAATTTATTATATATCAGGTAAAAGCTGGTCATGAGCTTTCTAAAATATTCTTGTTGACACTCTGAAAAAGTGATGATACTGTTCAGGACAGAACAACAGGGTCCAGTAGAGTATCAATTAGCATGGACGACCTGGCACATAAGGTACTATCTAATTGCATCATCTTTTCCTTGTCCTTTGTTTGGTCATCAATTTACCTCCTAGACTACTCTCTTCATTCACTGTGTGTTTATATTCTGGTTTGTAAGGCTTTTCTCCATCCAACTTCAGCTATAATCACAGTGAACTTCCAAATTCATAAGAACAAACCTCCCAGTTGCCTAACAAACATTTTTGGATTTCAACAACCTGTAAACTGTATCCCAGAGGAGGAAGAGAGAGGGAAAGGTGCTGAAGGGGTACTTGAAGAAATTATAGCTGAGAACTTCCCTGAAGTGGGGAAGGAAAAAGGCATTGAAATCCAAGAGGCACAGAGAACTCCCTTCAGACGGAACTTGAATCGATCTTCTGCATGACATATCATAGTGAAACTGGCAAAATACAAGGATAAAGAGAAAATTCTGAAAGCAGCAAGGGGTAAACGTGCCCTCACATATAAAGGGAGACCTATAAGACTCGTGACTGATCTCTCTTTTGAAACTTGGCAGGCCAGAAAGAATTGGCACGAGATTTTCAGTGTGCTAGACAGAAAAAATATGCAGCCGAGAATCCTTTATCCAGCAAGTCTGTCATTTAGAATAGAAGGAGAGATAAAGGTCTTCCCAAACAAACAAAAACTGAAGGAATTTGTCACCACTAAACCAGCCCTACAAGAGATCCTAAGGGGGACCTTGTGAGACAAAGTACCAGAGACATCACTACAAGCATAAAACATACAGACATCACAATGACTCTAAACCCATATCTTTCTATAATAACACTGAATGTAAATGGACTAAATGCGCCAACCAAAAGACATAGGGTATCAGAATGGATAAAAAAACAAGACCCATCTATTTGCTGTCTACAAGAGACTCATTTTAGACCTGAGGACACCTTTAGATTGAGAGTGAGGGGATGGAGAACTATTTATCATGCGACTGGAAGCCAAAAGAAAGCTGGAGTAGCCATACTTCTATCAGACAAACTAGACTTTAAATTAAAGGCTGTAACAAGAGATGAAGAAGGACATTATATAATAGTGACAGGGTCTATCCATCAGGAAGAGCTAACAATTATAAATGTCTATGCGCCAAATACCGGAGCGCCCAAATATATAAAACAACTACTCATAAACATAAGCCACCTTATTGAGAAGAATGTGGTCATTGCAGGGGACTTTAACACCCCACTTACAGAAATGGATAGATCATCTAGACACACGGTCAATAAAGAAACAAGGGCCCTGAATGAGACATTGGATCAGATGGACTTGACAGATCTATTTAGAACTCTGCATCCCAAAGCAACAGAATATACTTTCTTCTCGAGTGCACATGGAACATTCTCCAAGATAGATCATATACTGGGTCACAAAACAGCCCTTCATAAGTTTACAAGAATTGAAATCATACCATGCATACTTTCAGACCACAATGCTATGAAGCTTGAAATCAACCACAGAAAAAAGTCTGGAAAACCTCCAAAAGCATGGAGGTTAAAGAACACCCTACTAACGAATGAGTGGGTCAACCAGGCAATTAGAGAAGAAATTAAAAAATATATGGAAACAAACGAAAATGAAAATACAACAATCCAAACGCTTTGGGACGCAGCAAAGGCAGTCCTGAGAGGAAAATACATTGCAATCCAGGCCTATCTCAAGAAACAAGAAAAATCCCAAATACAAAATCTAACAGCACACCTAAAGGAACTAGAAGCAGAACAGCAAAGGCAGCCTAAACCCAGCAGAAGAAGAGAAATAATAAAGATCAGAGCAGAAATAAACAATAGAGAATCTAAAAAAACTGTAGAGCAGATCAACGAAACCAAGAGTTGGTTTTTTGAAAAAATAAACAAAATTGACAAACCTCTAGCCAGGCTTCTCAAAAAGAAAAGGGAGATGACCCAAATAGATAAAATCATGAATGAAAATGGAATTATTACAACCAATCCCTCAGAGATACAAACAATTATCAGGGAATACTATGAAAAATTATATGCCAACCAATTGGACAACCTGGAAGAAATGGACAAATTCCTGAACACCCACACTCTTCCAAAACTCAATCAGGAGGAAATAGAAAGCTTGAACAGACCCATCACCAGCGAAGAAATTGAATCGGTTATCAAAAATCTCCCAACAAATAAGAGTCCAGGACCAGATGGCTTCCCAGGGGAGTTCTACCAGACGTTTAAAGCAGAGATAATACCTATCCTTCTCAAGCTATTCCAAGAAATAGAAAGGGAAGGAAAACTTCCAGACTCATTCTATGAAGCCAGTATTACTTTGATTCCTAAACCAGACAGAGACCCAGTAAAAAAAGAGAACTACAGGCCAATATCCCTGATGAATATGGATGCAAGATTTCTCAATAAGATACTAGCAAATCGAATTCAACGGCATATAAAAAGAATTATTCCCCATGATCAAGTGGGATTCATTCCTGGGATGCAGGGCTGGTTCAACATTCGCAAATCAATCAATGTGATACATCACATTAACAAAAAGAAAGAGAAAAACCATATGATCCTGTCAATCGATGCAGAAAAGGCCTTTGATAAAATCCAGCACCCTTTCTTAATAAAAACCCTTGAGAAAGTCGGGATAGAAGGAACATACTTAAAGATCATAAAAGCCATTTATGAAAAGCCCACAGCTAACATCATCCTCAACGGGGAAAAACTGAGAGCTTTTTCCCTGAGATCAGGAACACGACAGGGATGCCCACTCTCACCGCTGTTGTTTAACATAGTGCTGGAAGTTCTAGCATCAGCAATCAGACAACAAAAGGAAATCAAAGGCGTCAAAATTGGCAAAGATGAAGTCAAGCTTTCGCTCTTTGCAAATGACATGATATTATACATGGAAAATCCGATAGACTCCACCAAAAGTCTGCTAGAACTGATACATGAATTCAGCAAAGTTTCAGGATACAAAATCAATGTACAGAAATCAGTTGCATTCTTATACACTAACAATGAAGCAACAGAAAGACAAATAAAGAAACTGATCCCATTCACAATTGCACCAAGAAGCATAAAATACCTAGGAATAAATCTAACCAAAGATGTAAAGGATCTGTATGCTGAAAACTATAGAAAGCTTATGAAGGTAATTGAAGAAGATTTAAAGAAATGGAAAGACATTCCCTGCTCATGGATTAGAAGAATAAATATTATCAAAATGTCAATCCTACCCAAAGCTATCTACACATTCAATGCAATCCCAATCAAAATTGCACGAGCATTCTTCTCGAAACTAGAACAAGCAATCCTAAAATTCATATGGAACCACAAAAGGCCCCGAATAGCCAAAGTACTTTTGAAGAAGAAGACCAAAGCAGGAGGCATCACAATCCCAGACTTTAGCCTCTACTACAAAGCTGTCATCATCAAGACAGCATGGTATTGGCACAAAAACAGACACATAGACCAATGGAATAGAATAGAAACCCCAGAACTAGACCCACAAACGTATGGCCAACTAATCTTTGACAAAGCAGGAAAGAACATCCAATGGAAAAAAGACAGTCTCTTTAACAAATGGTGCTGGGAGAACTGGACAGCAACATGCAGAAGGTTGAAACTAGACCACTTTCTCACACCATTCACAAAAATAAACTCAAAATGGATAAAGGACCTGAATGTGAGACAGGAAACCATCAACAACCTGTAAACTCATTTCCATAGACATGTAAAAGCCTCCTTGTCACTTGGAACTGCCTGACCTCTTAAATTTTAAGTTCTCGTATACTTGTTTGTGGGTAATTCTGTCTTTTCAATTCTTTTCTTCTGTTACTTTCACTACACGCTTATTCAAATATATTGTGACACTCAGCCCTCAAATAAACTTCCTTATGGACTTCTTTTCTTTTCATTTTTGGTGTATCATCCAGAGTTCATATCAGTTATTCTTTTCACCATTTCATTCAGTTTCTCTGAAGTCCTTTCATTGCCTCCACAATGTTAACCACCCCAACTGCCACCTTGGAATAATCCAACTATCTTTACTTCTTGCATTCCGGTTAAAATGGCTGAAAGAGATTACTAATTTGTAGACTTACACTAATATTAATTATATGCCCTCCAACTTGAGCTGCTCCTTCAGTTGCTTACTATTTTTCCTTTTACTCACAAAAGTACATACATGGCAACAAGAACTTTGCATATGTAATTAACAGTACTAATTCATCAACCTTTAAATAGAGAAATTATCCTATATTATGCAGGTGGGTCCAGTGCATCACACGAGACTTCACATGCAGGGACAAAAAAGAAAGAGATTCAGAGTAGAAGGATTTGATATGATATTGCTGACTTGAAGCTGGAGGGGGTTATGTGGAAAAGTGAGAAGGAAATGAATTCTGACAACAACCAATAATTTTGGAAAGAGGACCTCACAATCTGGATCAGAACCACAGCCCTGGCTGACACCTTGATTTCAGCCTTGTGAGAACCGAAGCAGAAAACCCAGATGATGATCCATGCTGTGCCTGGACTTTTGATCAATGAAAACCATGAGATAATAAAATGGTGGTTGTTGTCAGCCAATACATTTATGGTAATGTGTTATACAGCAGTAGAAAAATCCAAACTCTTTGTTGTTCCTTCCCCAAGTTTGCTTTGGTTAGTCTAGGACCTTTGCATTGCCATATAATTCAAATTTTAATAAATTCAAAATACCTAAATTTAATACATTTAGAATAAATTTTAATCTAAATTTAATCTTCTATATACTTAAGACAAATTTAAATGTTAATTTCTACGCAAAAGACTCTTGACATATTAATTGGGATTGCATTGAATCTATAGATAAATTTGGGGAGAATTGACATCATGATAATATTGTCTCCCAGTCCTTGAAATGGTAGAACTTAACATTAATTTAGATCATTTTTACTTTTTTCAGCAATATTTTATTATTTTCAGGCATAAGCCTTGTACATCTTTTTAAAAAATCTTTTTAGGTTTATTTATTTTTGAGAGAGAGAGAGAGGGCGTGAGCAGGGGGAGGGGCAGAGAGAGAGGGAGACATAGAATCTGAAGCAGGCTCTGGGCTCTAAGCTGTCCGCACAGAGCCAGAGGGGGGGCCCTGAACTCAGGAACCATTAGATCACAACCTGAGCCGAAGTCAGATGCTTAACCCACTGAGCCACCCAGGTGCCCCCCCATCTTGTATACCTTTTGTTAAATTTACATCTAAGTGTTTGTTTGTTTTTATTTTTTTGATGCTATTGTAAATAGAATTCTTTCTTAGTTTTGTTTTCCAATTGTTTGATCCTGGTATATATAAATATAATAGGTCATTATGTTTCTCTTACTCTTCAGTGCTTTTTAATAGGTTTTGTTTTGTTTTGTTTTGTTACATTTTGTCCATAGTTTATAATTGTTATCTATTTAATACATTTATTATACTTAACTACTACTATTAATTACATTTGCAAGGTCTCTTTTGCCATGACTTCTACTCTGCTACTTGTCCAGACATAGCTACTCTCCAGAAATCCAAACTCAAAATAGTTATAGCTATTTTCATGGAGTATTAAATGCAGGCATTCCTCTAAGGATTTTAAATGTATTTGCTCATTTACTTCTTACTAAACCGTATGAGTTAGTCTGTCCCTTTTTAAAGGTGAAGAAAATGATTCAGATAGAGTTAAAATAATTTGCCCCAAATCACACAATCAATAAGCTGCAGATCTGGATCCCAATCCCAAGCAGAATAGCTTTACTACCTTTCTCTTAAACCATAAGCCATTCCTTTTCGCTCTTGGTCATTACCACATCGATAGCCACGCTCCTTAAACATAATGTTACCAAAAGAGAATTCCAATCTTTCTCTTCATCTGGCTGTTCTTCCTGTGTTTCCTATGCTGACGAATACCACTAATATCTATCCAATAAAAGGAGTTATTAAGTATCAGTGCACCTGGATGGCTCAGTCGGTTAAGAATCTGACTTTGGCAGGTCATGATCTCACAGTCTATGAGTTCTAGCCCCGCATAGGGCCTTGTGCTGACAGCTCAGAGCCTGAATCTTGCTTCAGATTCTATGTCTCCCTATGTCTGCCCCTTCCCTGCTCGTGCTCTCTCTCCAAAAATAAGTAAACATTGGGGTGCCTAGATGGCTCAGTCAGTTAAGTGTCCAACTTCAATTCAGCTCAGATCATGATCTCGCAGTTTGTGAGTTTGAGCCCCGCGTTAGTCTCGTGCTGACAGCTCAGAGCCTGGAGCCTGCTTCAGATTCTGTGTCTTCCTCTCTGTCTGCCCTTCCCCTGCTCACACTTTGTCTCTCTCTCTCAAAAATAAATAAACATTTTAAAAAATTAAAAATAAATAAATAAATAAATAAATAAATAAACATTAAAAATTTTTACAAAAAGGAATTCTTAAATGTCACACACTGTTCTAAGGATTTTATATGTATTAACTCATTTAGTCTTTTACTAACCCCCATGAATTGGATATCCCTTTTTTAAAAATGAAGAAATTGAGGCAAAAAGAACTTAAATAACTTGTGCAAAAATCACATAGTCAATAAGGCAGACTGTAGACTTTTGCCTTTCTTCTCGTCAAGTCCAGATTTCTGAGTGTATCTGAATACAAATGAAGGGTTCCATGATCTGCTTGCTCTAAGTCTGTTTCTCCAGGCTTATCTGTTCCACTGTTCTCTTTCCCAGAACTTCATGACCCAGAAATTAGAGTGTTGTCACTTCTCAGAGCATGCCAAGCTATGCTCTCATCTTTGCCTTTATTTTCGCTGTTCGTGCTATCTAAACAAATATACGTGAACAAAATGTTCTTCCCTTTTACTTTCTGCTTGAAAAGTGGAATACCATCTGAATGATATCATTTAAACTGAATTACCTCTAAAGACCCTATCTCCAAATACAGAAACATTCTAAGGTACGAGAGTTTAGGACTTCAACATGAATTTGGGGGTTGGAAATGGGGACACAATTCAGTCCATAATGGAGTCCTAGAAGAAGCTTGGATTTAGTGAGCCTTCAGTAAAAGTTTTGCAAATCAGAGCATAGTCTGATTTCGATGCTTTTTTGGGAATCTACCAGGGCTTATGGGAATTATGTTACAGCCAAGAGAAATCTTAGAAACATTAGCCTGATATGCATATTATTGAATAAATTATGGATATTATTGATATAATAAAATTTTATGAAATAAGTGGAGTTCTAATTTTTTCCCATTTGTATATGTCTATTTTAAAGGCATCTACTTTTATATTAACACCCTGAATAAATGTTATACTTTTAGTCATTTAAAAATATCTCATTCTATTACTTTTTTTCCTCTTAGGGCTCAAGAAACATATAAAAAACACTGTGAAGAAAAATTTGTTATTGATATGATTATCTTTCAAAAAGCATGTGAAAGATTTCAAGATGCTAAAACAAAAGTTGCGCTTGTGAGAAAGAATTTAGTCTTTAAAGTTCCCAATGGAACAACAAAATGAACCAATGCCATGCCACATCTGTGGTCACTTTGAATTATGGCTATTATATTTAGTTAAAGGACTTTGAAATAATACTATTAAAGAAGAAATACTGTATGTAACAAGATGTATTTGTATATAAATCTTCTAAAAATATACAGAATAAAGCATTTCTCTTCTTGATCATAATTTAATTTAAATCAAGTTAACATGACACCCCCAAAGGTGCCTTATATATCCAAATGTCCAAGGAACAATTAAAACTTATTTCATTAATTGCAGGAAATAGTGCAAAGGCATTACTTATATTGTTTCATATCCCAAGGATAGAAATCCTAAAGCTATTTTCAGTTTCTCTGGCATAGTAATTTCTGCCCCAGCTGCTGACTTTTATTAAGACACTGTGTACTTTCATTAGTTTCATTACCTACTTTCACATATTTAATTATATCTTCTTTATTTTGTTAAAACAGTATCTGAATTTTTTACTTCAAAATAAAAGTTTCACCATTATATAAGTGATTCACATTCTTATAATAATTTAAAAAATATAAAATATGAAAGGGAAATTAAACATTCTTTTTGGTTTTCTTAGAGATTGTAAGATTTTTGTACATTTACTTGATGTATTTGCCTTTTGCATATATTTGAGAGAAGAAAGGAGAGACAGAGACAAAAGACACATAGTTATATAATTGTGTTTATAAAGTATACAGAACTAGTATATATATATATATATATATATATATTAATTTTAAGCCTAATGTATATTCAGGTATAAAATTAGAAAAAATAGAGATATAAGAAGATATAAAATCTTTTGTAAAATTTAAGTTAATTTTCAATAGTTTTTCATTTTTCTAGAAAAATAAATGCCTCAGATTTATTTTGACATTCTCACTTAATACAATGTAGCTAATGCCATTTAAATATCTCTTTAATACTTGGGGCGCCTGGGTGGCTCCGTAGGTTGGGCATCGACTTCAGCTCAGGTCATGATCTCGTGGTCCGTGAGTTCGAGACCCACATCGGGCTCTGTGCTGACAGCTCAGAGCCTGGAGCCTGTTTCAGATTGTGTCTCCCTCTCTCTCTGACCATCCCCCATTCATGCTGTCTCTCTCTGTCTCAAAAATGAATAAACGTTAAAAAAAATTTTTAATATCTCCTTAATACTCATCAGTTATATATGCAAATTTTTAAGTGTTTATTTTTAAAATTCTCTTATTAGTCTATGGTAAATTTGCAAATATTAAGTATTTTACAACCGCAGTTATTCACTTGTGCTTCTATGCTGGACTGCCAAAAAATGCTTATACTATTTTCCTAATTTTGGTAAAATAATACCTGTCTATTTAATTCCATGGCACCAGCTCTCACTTTTCCTGTTAATTTGCAGATAACTAATGAGTAAGTCATATTGATATTTCTAATTATTCTTCAAAAAGAACAAAGGTAGATACTGTGAGGTGGTAAAAAGCATGACAGATATAGGTTCCCATGACAAGTTAGATAATCTCTCTGCTACCCCAGTTTTCCATTTTGTATTTGGAAACAATACATATCTTTGGGGGATTTAATGAAAAGAACAATCCATGTCATATAATATTATTATGAGACTTCAATGAGAAGAAAACACATAATGCAACACGATGCCTTACACATAGTATGCACTTAATAAAGGTAAATGTGTAGTAATGGAGACAGAAGTCTTTTCTGTGTAATTACAGGAGGATTTGTCACCTTTTTATGTAAGAGTTGAGAGACAAATGCCATTAAGAAATAGAATTTTTTTGCATGATATATTTGAATATAATTTATACATTCAATCAGTAAAATTTGTTGAATGTTGACCTTACTTTATTTTCCCATTTCATATTTATCTTTTATAACCTTTATCACTCAATAATATCCTTGATCATTTCTATCTATCCACCTGTGAGCTTCTTGAAGAAAAAAACTTTTTATACTCATCTCTGTGTTTCTATTACTTTGTACTAAGGCAGATATTATATTACACACAATGTTTTGTTTTGTTTTGTTTTTTATCTCTTTTTCTATTTAAGCTCTGTCCCAGGTCAATCTAATGACCTTTATTGCCACTAACTGTTTTGAAGAATAAAAAATCTCTATCTCTAAGTTATCTTTAAGTATACAGTATGCCTCCTATATTTCCAAACGCATGCTAGGCTTGGAAGACCTAAAATATTTTTTTAAATCTTACACTAAAGTGGAATTCACTGTGTTTTTATTTACTATTTCCTCCCTCCTCAATCTTGTTTCTTTTTCTATATTCCCAAACGTCCATAGATTCATTACCATCTAAATGGTTTTCCATATTAAAAGTTTAGAAGATATTTTTTATTGCTTTCTCTTACCCCAGTACATCTTATGAAATATGAAACCCTATAAATTCTATTTGCAAAAGGTCTCTGTGTCAGAGACTGTCTGGCTTTTCACCAAACCTATTTCCTGTTTCTGTAGGACACAGTCTATATTTCCTAGCCTCCCTTGAACAGTTAATTGGAGCACAGGATTGAATTTTGACCAATGAAATCTGAGTAAAAGTGACTGCCAACTCTTCAGGTGTGTACCATGCACTGTCCTATGATCTTTCTCTTCTTTGGCCACCTTGGAAAACATATGCTAAAAATGGCTGAGCCACAACATGAAAAAAGCATCATGGGTTCCTGAATCCCTGCTTGTACTGTGATCAAAAACACCTGTTTTGAAAAAAAAAAAAAAAAAAAAAAAAAGACCTGTTTTGTTCCTTATATTATCCAAAGGAAAATTCAATGATGTTAAAATAAAGGCTTTGTAACCCAACCAATTATGCCAGGCTATCAGTTAATAGTGATTTAGTCAATAAAGAGCTTGGTACCCAAAGTAAGAGTGCTGTCATCACAAAATACCAGCATATGTGTTGTTGGCTTTCCTGGATAGTGAGGAAACGAACATTGAGAATGAAAATATGGACATTTCACCTGGTAGGTTTACCCAAACATTCATTCCCAAGAAACACAACTTCCTGCTTGTAAAGTGTTGCAGTAGTCTTTCATTAACTTTAGCCCTACACATAGAACTATATGGAGATGTTCCAGAGATGACTGGAACTCTATTCATATTCTCCGATGCTCTGTTTCCTCTTGATGGAGACTTATTAACCAAAGGAAGTTTGGAGATTCCCAGCTTAACGCATGGAAGAAATCTCGGCAGCATGAAACAAAAAGGGGGCACACAGAGGAAAAATTCAGTAAAAACTTCTGGTACTGTTGCCGTAAGAAACTAATAACTGCTTCTTCTGAAATGTTGATGCTGAGAAAGAGGTATCAACTATATATCAACTATGTCTTACACATTCAGGTTATTTCCATGTTATTGGCTATTGTGAGTAATGCCTCAAGGGAAATGGTGGTGTGGATATTTCTTGGATATAATGATGGATTGATTGATTGATTGATTATAAATACCTAGAAGTGGAATTTTTGGATTATGTGGTCATTTTTTGAGGATAGTGCCTTGTCAGTGCAGATCCCAACACAGGGATCAAACTCACAAACCATGAGATTGTGACCTGAGCTGAAGTCAGACGCTTAACCAACTGAGCCACTCAGACGACCCTCTTGTGACCAGTTTTATCCTAAAGTTTATCTTATCTGTTTTAGTGATGTGTTAGCTGAAAACATAGGGTACACTTATAGGTGGTATACATTCTAACTATGGCCTTATAAATATAGTTGACCTTTGAACAACATGGTTTACAACTGTGTGGGTCCATTTATACATAGATTTTTTATAGTACAGTACTGCAAATGAATTCTCGCTTATGATTTTCTTAACATTTTCTTTTCTCTAGCTTACTTAATCATAAGAATACAGTATATATTACATACAAAATATGTATTAACGAACTGTTTATGTTAGCAACTATTTATATTATCAGTAAGGCTTCTGGTCAGTGCTAGGCTATTAGAAGTTGAGTTGTGGGGGAGTCAAAAGTTATACAGGGATTTTTTTACTTTGTAGGGGGTCTGTCCTTCTAACTCCCACATTGTTCGACAGTCAACTATGCATGCAAAAATAAAGATCATAACCTCTACCCATATTGTTTTCATTGTTGTGTCACAAATATATTTGCATAGTTTCATTAATATGTCTTTCCTTCCTCTCCATTTCCCCTAGTCCTTATATATAAAATATTAATGTAATATCATAATAGAACTACAGAGTAATGCACACTGTACAGTAATCCTGGGCTCCAAGTAGGATGTAGTAACTAATGAGACTTGGAATTATTTCCTTTAGAAATTTGTATGTATACTTTTTCTGGTTGTTATAAAGAATACTTATGTTAGAATTGAGCCACTTTTGGTGGGAATAAGAAGTGTTGGTATCAGAAAAAGGATGTAGGTGAACATTTGTCAGGTTCTTATGTTTGCTTTTGTCTCTAAATCATCTGAATGCCCTTTCTTGGGGAAATAACCTTTGGCCAAGTCATGCTTTGAGATATGGACTCATGTCCCAACACAAAATTTAGAGGAATCAAATAAGTTTCACCCCAGTTTCTGGCATATAGTCAGCCATTTGATGCTCATGCCAGTACTTGTAATTCTGTAAGAGTGATGCACCAGAGACAAGTAAGTCATTCACAGTGGCACTAAGAGTCCAATAGTGGCAGCAGCAAATTTTCAGTGTTAGCAATCCAAAAGATAATTTCTGAGGCATTGCTCAGCCTGGACTCTTGCTACCTAGCCTCCTTTGGTTTTTACTCATTTACTGAGCTGATTCCCAGTTTTTCCTGTTGATTCATAAGTTACCTAGTATCCTTACAGCGAGTATCTTTTAGTGCTCTCACTAGCAATGTTCTCAGTTGCATGTAAGAAGAATAAGAATTCTTATACACTTAATTCATTTCAATAGACCTAATTTTCAAATGTAAATGATTATTTCTGAAATTGACACAATAGACTTTTTGTCTTAATCACCCAGAACGGTGCCAGAGCCATAAGACGTGCTAGATTATTATATTAATTTATATTTATGTTAAATGATTAATATTATTCATTTTCAGTGTTGTCATGTTTTAACTTTTGGAGGAAATTGGAAAGGGATGCCTCAGAGGCTGGTAATCAAAAGGCACAAATTAAACATCAGTCATGGTAGTTTTTGTGTACAGCCCTATTACATTCATCTTACCTTATATCCTGATCATCTGTCTACTTGTTTATTTTCCTCAGTTAGTTTATAAAATTCTTGGGGTCAGAAATGTGTGTCACCGTCTTTCTGTTCCTAGCTGTAAATCTAAAATGCAAATCTACTCTTTAGTTGGGTTCCCATTCCTATAGGATAGTCAAAATCCTTTCACTTAATAGGAAAAAAAAAATCCTTAATCATTTTGCCAGTTCCTACTTTTCCAGCTCTCTCCTGCCTTCAAAACTCCCAATTCCAATTTTCCAGATATCAGACGACTCACAATTCTCAAATTCCTCTGCCTGGTGTGCCCTAATCGCCTTTTCTGCCAGCAGAATTTCTGAATGGCCTTCTAGAGTCAAAGGAGCATGCTCTGTAAGAGTTTTCACATTGCTTCTGTGCATGGCTCCATTATAATACTTACTACATAGCATTACAACAGATTGATTATATTCTGTTCCATCTGTTTGACTGCAGATTCCCTGTATTTTATTAATTTCTGTATCCCTGGTGCTAAAAAAAAGTCAAGAGAGAAGGATATTTTTAATTTTCCGAGTATACTATTTATTCCTTCAAATAGTTTCAGGAACAAAGGATTACCTCTCAAGATACTTGTTCTTATAAAATTTTCTGACCTGTGTAGGGCAACATATTAATGAATATATTTAACAGACTGATAAAGTTGAGATACAGGCATTGAGTACCACTAAAATTTCAAGAAGAAAACATTCTTCTGCTTTATACTTTGAATTAACTATCTCAACTGTTCTGCTGAGGAATCAACTTTTAGGTTAAAAGCCCCATTTATAGTAATTTCAAACCTCCTACTCTCCCTTCTTTCCCACATTTAGAGGGGATAAAAAACAAACTTGAAAGCTGACTTTTTTTTTTTTTTTTTTTTTTTAGAATTTTGCTTGTTCTAAAAATGTGGTTCTTTAGATAAAGAAGAAGAGTGATTATGAGAGTTTAAATAAAGAATGAAGTACTTTATCATAGCTTTGGAAAGATTTCCTAACATACTACCTGCATGCATAATTATCAACTATACTTTTCCTGGCCTCTTCTCTCCCCTCCTGCTGCTCTTCTCCTAGCCAGAATACACATTGCAGCTCAGTCTCCCTATGAAAGTGTCAGCCACTGTCATGATACAACCCTCATGATTCACAAAGTAAAGTACATTGGAAAAGAGGAAAGCCACTGTTATCATACAGACATTGGTTTCCTTCTATTTGAAGGGTCAGGGACTTGGAACTCCAAAAAACCCCATCAGAACAGGTTTTTTTTAAGTGGTTAGCTAATTTCCCTCAGATTACAACATGCCTGTGAGATGAGCTGGACCTCATGAAAATGGCTGACTTGTGTGTCAGAAAATCTGTAGCTATTGGCCTCATTCACCTGATATTGAGATGTAATAAAGTTCTCTGTTACAAAATCATCTTAGTACATGGGAAAAAACACAACACATCATAAAATGTACTTCCTGTGTATACTCATAAGTCTATGGGTGTGTGCATGTGTTTCCGTGTGTACGTAAATACAAAGGTGCCAGTCTGTATGTGTAACTAAGAGCTACTAAAAATGGCTACAGATAGGAAAAACAGTGGCTCAGACACTCAACCACAAGAGACGTCTCTTGAGTTTAATTTGCCTAAAGGAGAAAAATACACATTATTTCCCAGGCCTTGACAACAGAAGGACTTTTTATCTAGTTTACTTTTGGAGAGTGTGATAAATAAGTGGTTAAAAACAAAACAAACAAACAAAAAAAAACTAATGGATAGTGCGAGGTTAAGAGGTTGTAATATGAAAGACTTCGTAGGACTGGATTCAGATTTTTGTGAGACTTAAGTTTTTTTCAACTTGGGAGAGTCATTTTTTAGAAAAACTATCTGAAATTACAGATACGAAGTTAGCCACCTCAGGGCTTATAAAAACAAGGGGTACTGACCTTAATCCTCATTATCTTCACTCTAGATTTTTCTGCAGCCTGGAAAACTAGGAATCTCTTGAAGAGAATGGAAAGAATTCATGAGAAAATGTCACTATTGGAGCTAAAGAACCTTCATTTATCTTCTCATGAATAGAGGT
Source organism: Puma concolor (assembly GCF_028749965.1). Taxonomy (NCBI): domain Eukaryota; kingdom Metazoa; phylum Chordata; class Mammalia; order Carnivora; family Felidae; genus Puma; species Puma concolor. The sequence goes on along the minus strand of NC_141674.1, from coordinate 61,916,030 downwards.
GGTCACCAACCAGGTAGGAACTGAATGTTAAATTTGTATAATATGCAGTAATACTTCAGAATTGATATGCATGGTTTCTAGAAGTCAAGAAATGTTTGAACTGATATTTAATAACCTCTATATTTCATATCAACACCTCTTCTATCATTTCAGGATAATCTCTGGTTAACATCCAGAAATTGTCAAGCTACAGTAACAGATGCTTGAATCTCAGCAGCTTATCCCAATTTAGTTCATTTCTCACTGAAACTACATGTCCAGTGGGACTGAGGAAGGTGCCACCATTTTATAGCTTCAGCATCTGTTACACATGGCCTCCAAGTCTGTTATAGCAAGAAAGAGAGCATGGTGGAAAGAAGGTAGTCCAACAGCACTTGAATGCGTTGGCTCTGAAATGATATATGCCACATCTGTTTGCAGCCTTTTTTTCCAGAACTTTCACAGGGACATGCCTAACACAAGGCCTTTGGGAAATTCTGGGGAGTAGATAAAAAGTTTTGAGTACATGCACAGCCATACTTACCTATAATATGGGTAATATTTGGACACTCTCTTTGCCCAATCATCCATAAGAAGACTTCCTTTCTAATCTTTACACAGATATGGAAACTTAAGATCTAAGCTACATATATTTATTAATAAGCATGATGACTGATACATAGTGATCTGAATACAGGTCATTCATAATGACTCCAATTCCTATAAGAAGCAAAAAAGCAAGAATGTGTTCCTAAAATATCCAGCAAGAAAGCCCTAATACCATACCTTAACTCTGTGCTTTTTCCCCCGCTATATCTCTTTTCAGGTCTGACCTGATTGTGACTGTTACTGAATAAAATTATTTGCATATCAAAAATCTTATATTCTGTCCACTCAGCCAGGCTCAGTAAAGAATTTGAACTCAGAATTCTTACTAGGATTGGTATATTTTTAACAAAAACAAGAAATTGATCTTGAGAAATTTAATGTAAAGAAAAGTAAAGTTAGGCCCAGGGAGAATTTGACTGCCAGTTACACGTCTACATGGCATTTGCCTTAGAAGGAGCCAAGCACATAGGAAATTTCTTTAGAGAGTCCACTGATTCTAATAAATATGTTTCCATGATTACTTTCTTAATGACATTTGTTTGGGCTGATATGCAGATTTATTCATTTCTTACGATTGTTACTTAAACATATTTTCTCATTCCATATTTTTTATTTGTAATAATACCAATATCATTTCTTTGTCATGGAATTTTTTAAGTTACTGCCATCTTAAATGAATTAATTTCTTCTGGAACATATTTTGTATGGTGAGTTGTATTATATAGCTTATTGCATTAGAGCATTCTTTGAGGGACATTTTCCTTTTTGCTTCCCACTGGCTGAGGTATGGTACTACCCTAAAATATTGTGTATGGGATCCCCCCACCTCCCATTTTTACTACTGCTTTCCAAAGAATTGAAAGATCCAGCAGAATTCACCTGATTTTGCCTTTTCCTTCCTCGTATAAATTACAAGTAATATCCCTGCTTGGAAGTACCGACTTTTTTTTTTAAACTAGCTTGCACCCTTATTTCATGGTGTCTGCGTCCATCACCAACTAAGAGCCTTGGGGAACCATTTTCACTAATGGACTCTGTACTCCCCAGTGTAGTTAATTTCACCCTTATGGTCAGAAAGAGTTAATGTCCTTTGCTACCAGGTTGTAACATATACACTGGGGAGAAGATGATATCCTGTGTTTTTTCAAAATGGACATCTTTATAAGTCATTAGCAATTTTATCTTCCAGAAGTTTCCTCTATTTTTTTTTCTCCAGAAACTTTAAACTTATACAATATGCAACTATCACTCTTTGGAAAGGGCATTTCAACAGATTTGATTTTCTTATATATTTTTGCCTTTCGCACAACTTGATGAGTTGCTTCATTAATCTCTTGGTCTCCCTGCCTCTCCTCCATCTGGTATCACTAGCAGATGGAGGCAGAATTGCTCAGATATAAAGGGACAGACTCCAACTACAAATATATCACAAAGATAGCAAACAAAGATACTTTGTGATTACTGGATGGTAAAAATTACATAAACTCCATCTATTATTTAACGTAACTGTTATTAAATATGGGCTTTCAAAATTTACAATTGTAGTATATAAGCTGTGCACATAACTGTTTACATAAACTATAACCTAGTGATTGTGATACATAAACTGTGACTTGGTGATTGTAATTTGTACATTTATTCAACAAGTATTTGTTGAATACCTACCATATACCATGAAATTAACTGGGGCTAAAATGGAGTGCAGCAGAATCTTTAGTCTCAAAAATATGTAAGTAATAGTTTCCAGGATACCAAGTATTTAGGGTACACATAAATACTTAGAGTAGAAGGTTTACATAAATGTGCTATGCTGCTGCTCTTCTAACCTTCCCACATAAAACCTCTATAAAAGCCTTCCGGGGCAAACTTTATCCAACCTCACTTAATATGTATGAGACTCAACCCATAGCAATCAGTCAATCCATTTGTCAAGAAACAAATCTTTGCAGAGCTCCCACTTATACAAAATATATTGTGCTTGGCCTGTGATGAACACAAAGAATTGTAAGACAATACCTTCTTTGCTCAAGGGATTAAAACAAAACAAAACAAAAACAAAAAGTTGGTATGGGGGGGGGGGAGTGCATGGGGCGATGTGTGAAATAGTTGATAAGGATTAAGGAGGGCACTTGTGATGAGCACCGGTGATGAATGGAGCTGTTGAATCCCTATATTATACACCTGAAACTAATATAACACTGTATATTAGCTATATTGGAATTAAAATTTTAAAAAGAAATAATTATTAAAAAAAATCTTGGTCAGGTAAAAGGTGCCCATGAAATGGTAAATACAATACTAGAGAACATGTGATCCCTCCCAACTGATTCATACCCATATGTATACTGGGTATCCCTATTTGGAAGCTTGGTAGGCACCTCAAGCTATAACCTGCTGCACCCTTCTCCATCCCACCAAGGCTACTCTTCCTGATTCTTTCTGTTCAAGGCAGACACCAAGGCATCAGTCTGGATCCCACTACTCCACAGTGTCCCTTTCCCTTCATCTAAAAATGAATGAACTCTTTCCATTTAAAATATTTAAAATCTATCTCTTAAGTCAAAGTACTTTTTGCTCTCACTAGTTCAAACCCTTGTCATCTTTTCCCTGGATATACTGCAATGTATCTGCTTAAATCCAACTTAAATCCAACTTTTCTGTCTCCATACCTCTTTCTAAATATAAATCCAGACCTGCTTAGCTAAAAAATAAATTCTTAATGCCTCCCTGCTGCCTTGAGATTAAAATCTAAGCACTTTGCATGGCACAGAGAGCCCCTTAAAACTTCCTTTCTCCTTCTGGCTCCCAGCTTGTTTCCATCTGGGCTTTACCACTCTGTGTTCCAATCACACACAGCCATTCGTAAGAGTTTTCTTTTTTTTTTTCTTTGAGAGACAGAGAGAGACTGCAAGTGGGGGAGGAACAGAGAGAGGTGGACACAGAATCCGAAGCAGGTTCCAGGCTCTGAGCTGTCAGCATAAAGCGTGACATGGGGCTCGAACCGACAAACCATGAGATCATGACCTGAGCTTAACTGACTGAGGCACCCAGGTGCCCCACCCCATACACACAGCCATTCTGAAGATGGTGTCACTTAGCCTAGAGTGTTCTGCCCCACCACCTACATGCTTTGGCTTACCATATTCCTAATTTAGAGACCGCCTACATATAACTTTCTTGGAAAATTTTGTCTCTCACTCTACCATTCCTATTCCCTTCTGAGTGTGGTGTCCCTCCCATATGTGCTAATGGCCCTATACATAACTGTCATTATTTCTTATTACACAGTGATATATTTGCCTGTTGACTTTCTTCTCATAGCTGTGAAGCTCATGAGGTTAGAGACCTTTCCTCTCATCATTTCTTTTTTTCAAAAATTTAAAAAGTGTTTTTATTTATTATTGAGAAAAGAGCATGAGCAGGGGAGGGGTAGAGAGAGAGGAGGACAGAGAATCTGAAGTGGGCTCTGTGCTGACAGAAGTGAACCCATTGTGGGGCTCGACCCATGAGCCCTGAGATCATGACCTGAGCCAAAGTCGGGACGCTCAACGGCCTAAGCCACCCAGTCACCCTTCCTCTCATCATTTTCTAATCAGCAGCCCACACAGTGCCTGATATAAAATGAGCACTAGACAAACATTGGTTAAATTGAATCAATAAATACCATAAACACCCAGGAGAGTGAGCAATTACCTAAGTTTTAAATATTTACTGGAAACAGGGGCACCTGGGTGGCTCAGTCAAGTGTCAGACATGATGGGCTCTGCGCTGACAGTGGGGAACATGCTTGGAATTCTCTCTCTCCCTCTCTCTCTGCCTCTCCCCCCACTTGTGTGCACACACACTCTCTCTTTCTCTCTCTCAAAATAAATAAACTTAACAGATTTCCTGGAAATAAAACCAGATAATATGCAAAAGACCTGGCAGAGGTTGTCTCCGTTAATGCTAGTTCACAGGCACAGAAGCTGCTCAATTAATGCTCCTTCCCTTTCTCTTGAATTGTCCCTTGAAAATTGATGGCAACTATACAAATAAAGGTGAGAAAGAGGAGTTTTATAGATTGGGGATTGTATCAGTCTCAGCTTCAAAATGTATTTGGTGAGTAAAGGGAGTTTAGGAGGAGCCGAGGAAGAGAAGGCCAGAAACGCAGAGCTGGAGGATTGGACGAGTCCCTGAGTGCTCCAGCCAGAAGCACAGGTGCCCAGGGCTGGTGCCCATGCAGAAGGTAGAGGCTGCAGTTTCTGGTGGAAGTGGTGGTTATTGATAACACACAGTTTAGCACAGGGGGGAAAGACTAGCAGGAAGAAGAAGGAGATAATAATAATTGGCCGAAGTCAGAGAGTAGATTTAGGCAATGTAGCAAGGAGAAATAATCCAGAGAATTAGACTGACTTGGTGAAGAGGCCTGAGAGACTGGGTATGGAAATAAAGTTTGGATTTGGAGTTAGAACATTTTGTTTTCAAGTTCAGTTCTGCCATTATTAGCTATATGAGCTGAATAAATTACTTATTTTCTTTAAGCCGTGGTTACTTCATGTGGAATATGGGGACAATTCTGTGGGTAGGGTTATCATGAGGATTAAGTGAGACAATGTGTGTAAAGTTCCAGGGCTTATTAAGCTTTCTGTAAAGTTGCACTACCATGTTATCATTATAGATCATTGAGTCTTTCATTGCCAACCATCTTTTTCTTTCATGATCTGTTGTCCTTAATGTTATTGGTTACTAGGAATGGAATCCCAATGAACGTTTTTTTGAACAAAAGAAATAGAGACATTTTTCTATGTATCAGCCTAACAATTGAGCCTATAGCTCTTGAAATATTTGTAATGTGTTTCTCTAGTGTGTCTTAAGCTTCCAAAAGTGTGTTATATGATTTTCATTAGACTGCACTTTCATTGAGGGCAGAAACAATATCCATCTTCTTACAGGTTTCCAGGGTACCTAATGCAATCTGATACTGTGCACACAGTTGACAATTGACCGATGTTGTTAACAGCAGCAACTGTATCAACTTGTGTCTCATACCATCTATAAGTTTCCCAGACTGTAAATGAGCAGAGAGAGAAAAGCACTTTCTGTGTTTGAAATGAATTGACCAACTATGATAAATAGCTAAAACAGGTAAGCAATATGAAGTAAATTGTATCAATTCATGTGTGAAAAAGCAGCACTTCAATAAACATAAAAATATCTTGTATTGTTCACTTTCAACCTTAGCTAAATGGCTAGGCTAGAAATTATCATAAGAACATTTTTTTTCAGATGACATTGTCCTACTTGAAGTTATAAAAGTATCTATGGAACTTTTCATTTTCAGAAAAACACAGTAGTGCATCTTTTGTATAGTTAAAAAAATCACAAATATTATTGTTACAAGTAATATACAAGACTTAATGATCTGTTTTCCTATAAATTTTTTTCTCTCCATTGTATGTAAAACTGGATCACACAGAGAGGTTTCATTTGTCTTGGACTTTTGGCATCATTGGCCAAATATCCACAGAGGTTTTAGCCCATAATGCTGAGTATTTCCAAATGAAAAACATGTATTTAAAATGGTAAACCAACAGCACAGTGGCATATACATTTAATTTTTTCTCTCAGTTTTAAAGTTGTGAAAAAAAATTCTATAAATAAAGAATTGATTTGTTTGAACATTGTGCAAAAATAGAGAAAAGAAAGGTGGGATTCTGCAGCTATCAATCACAAGAGCAACTAAAAATCAGATTAGTCATTCGTGGACTCTACTGCATCATATATATTATATCTTTTTGTTCCTTAATGAAGTGAAAGATTTATACCAATGATTCTACTTTGTTCATTTCTACTTTGTACGTTTCTGGTACCTTAAGTCATAGTGAACTTATTTAACCCTGGCATGTTATCATTGAATCAGTAGAGGAGTAACTCTTACAGATTTAATGTAACTATTTAGGGAGTGGGACTATCCATATTGGATGCAAGTAAATAAATAAAAAAAAAAAAAGAAAATGAAATTACTTTCCAGGAAATCAGCAAAGAGGAGATATAAGAATATTAATAAATGTCTACTGAGTCAATGAATTGGTTAAAAGAAAAAAAAACCTAAAACATGTTTTTAACTTGATTTTTAGTATTTAGCCACTTTAAAAATCCTTTTAAAATTAAAATAAAAGTGTACATATAGACCATAACTTGCATGGCACATTCTCTGCACAGCAGGGGATAGAGGCCCGTGGCTGCAGGTAGGATTCTCTGTAGGTGTAAGAAATGTGATTTGGATACCAACAAACATATTTCACCTGAAGAGAACTCTTTTCTCCTCTCATCTCTGAACTTGAAAGTCAGAGTTTAATTAAAAGTGAAATTTCATGAAAGTTTTGAAGATTAACCACTATTAACAATGAGCGAATAATGGAATCATAGATAAGATTATGAGTTCAAATCCTGGGTCCAACCTCCAGTACCTTACAAAAATCTCTCTGATGTGTCTTCCCAGAGTTGGAAAATGTGCCAGTATAAAATATATTTTGAATGATAATAAGTGAACTAACATCCTCATCCTCATCGGTAAGATGATTGTAGCATTCTTCATAGATTTACTGGGAAACTCAATCGTTTACTATTAAATGATTTACTCTGGGTCTGCTACACAGTAAGCATTTAATTAATGGGAGCTTGTTATTGTAAGAGGAGGGCGGTGGATCTTCATTATCATCTACCTAGGAAGGCACTCAGATTCCTTCCTTCCTTCCTTCCTTCCTTCCTTCCTTCCTTCCTTCCTTCCTTCCTTCCATTTCAAGTTAGTTAACATACAGTATTGTCATAGCTTCAGGAGTAAAACCCAGTGCTCATGTTGAAAAGTGCCCTCCTTAACGACCATCACCCATTTAGTCCATCCCACCACCCAATACCCCACCAGCAACCCTCAGTTTATTCTCTGTATTTGAGAGTCTCCTTCCCTTCCCCTATGTTCATCTCTTTTATTTCTTAAGTTCCACATATGAGTTAAATAATTATATTTGTCTTTCTATAACTTATTTTGCTTAGTATAATACACTCTAGTTCCATCCATGTTGTTGCAAATGGCAAAATTTCATTCTTTTTCATCACCGAGTAATATTCCATTAAACACACACAGACACACACACACACACACGCACACACACACACACACGCACACACACACACCACCTCTTTTCTATCCATTCATCAGGCAATGAATATTTGGACTCTTTCCATAAATTGACTTTTATTGATAGTGCTGCTATAAACATTGGGGTGCATGCACCCCCTCAAATCAGCATTTTTGTGTCCTTTGGGTAAATACCTAGTAGTGCAATTACTGCATCATAGGGTAGCTTAATTTCTAATTTTTGAGTAACATCCATACTGTTTTCCAGAGAGACTGCACCAGTTTGCATTCCCACCAGCAGTGCAAAAGTGTTCTCCTTTTTCTGCATCCTCACCAACATTTGTTGTTGCCTGAGTTGTTCATTTTAGCCATTGTGACAGGTGTGAGGTGGTATTTCATTGTGGTTTTTATTTGTATTTTTCTGATGATAAGCGATGTTTAGCATCTTTTCCTATGTCAGCCATCTGGATGTCTTCTTTGGAAAAATGTCTGTTCATGTCTTTTGCCCATTTCTTCACTGGATTATTTGCTTTTTGGGGATTGACTTGGGTAAATTCTTTACAGATTTTGGATACTCACCCTTTATCTGATATATCATTTGCAAATATCATCTCCCATTCCATTGGTTGCCTTTTACTTTTGTTGATTGTTTCCTTCCCTATGCAGAAACTTTTTATCTTCATGAGGTGCCAATAGTTTATTTTTGCTTGTATTTCCATGCTGGATACATGTCTAGTAAGAAGTTGCTGTGGCCAAGGTCAAAGAGGTTGCTGCCTGTTTTATCCTGTAAGATTTTGATTGTTTCCTGTCTCACATTTAGGTCTTTCATGCATTTTGAGTTTATTTTTGTGTATGGTATAAGAAAGTGGTCCAGGTTGATTCTCCTACACGTCTCTGTCCATTTGCTGAAGAGACTGTCTTTTTTCCTTTAGATATTCTTTCCTGTTTTGTCAAAGATTAGGTGGCCATATATTTGTGGGTCCATTTCTGGGTTCTCTATTCTATTCCATTTGTATATGTGTCTGATTTTGTGCCAATACCATACTGTCTTGATGATTATAGCTTTGTAATACAGCTTAAAGTCAAGAATTGTGATGCCTCCAGCTTTGATTTTCTTTTTCAAGATTGCTTTGCCTAATTTGGGGCCTTTTTAGGTTCCATACAAATTTTAGGATTGTTTGTTCTAGCTCCGTGAAGAATGCTGCTGGTATTTTGATGGGTATTGCATTGAGTATGTATATTGCTTTGGTTAATATCCACATTTTAATGATGTTTGTTCTTCTAATCCATGAGCATGGAATGTTTTTCCATTTCTTTGTGTCTTCTTCAATTTCTTTCATAAGCTTTCTGTAGTTTTCAGCATACAGATCTTTTGCCTCTTTGGTTAGGTTTATTCCCACGTATCTTATAGTTTTTGGTGCCATTGTAAATGGGAACAACTCCTTGATCTCTCTTTTTGCTGCTTTATTATTAGTGTATAGAAATGCAACAGATTTCTGTAGGTTGATTTTATGCTGTGCAACTTTGCTGAATTCATGTATCAGCTTTAGCAGTTTTTTTATGGTCTTTTGGGTTTTCCACATACAGTATCATGTCATCTGCAAAGAGTGAATGTTTGACTTGTTTATTGCCAATTTGGATGCCTTCTTTCTTATTTTTGTTGTTGTTGTTGTCTGATTGCTGAGACTAGAACTTCCAGTACTGTGTTCAACAATAGTGGCAAATAGTTCAACAATAGGGACATCCCTGTCATGTTTCTGATCTTAGGGGGAAGTTCTCCATTTTTCCCCATTGAGGATGATATTAGCTGTGGGCCTTTCATATATGGCTTTTATGATGTTAAGGAATGTTCCTTCTATAGCTACTTTCTTGAGACTTTTTATCAAGAAAGCATGCTGTATTTTGTCAAAGGCTTTTTCTGCATCTATTGAAAAGGTCATATGGTTCATATCTTTTCTTTTATTAATGTGGTGTACCACATTGATTAATTTACAAGTATTGAACCAGTCCTGTGGCCCAGGAATAAATCCCATTTGATCATGGTGAATAATTCTTTAAATGTACTATTGAATTTGATTCGCTAGTATCTTACTGAAAATTTTTGCACTCAGGTTCATCAGGAATATTGGCCTATAATTCTTTTTAGCCTCTGTCTGGTTTTGGAATCAAGGTAATTCTGGCTTCATAGAATGAGTTTGAAGCTTTCCTTCCATTTCTATTTTTTGGAACAGTTTGAGGAGAATAGGTATTAACTGTTCTTTAAATGTCTGGTAGAATCCCCTGGGAAGCCATCTGGCCCAAGACTCTTATTTGTTGTGAGATTTTTGATAATCAATTCAATTTCTTTGCTGGCTATGGGCCTGTTCAAATTTTCTATTTCTTCCTGTTTCAGTTTTGGTAGTGTGAGAGTGTCTAGGAATTTTTCCATATCTTCCAGATTGTTCAGTTTGTGGGCATATAATTTTTCATAGTATTTTTTTTTATAATTGTTTGTATTTCTGTGGTGTGATCTCTCCTCTTTCTTTAGTGATTTTATCTATTTGGGTTCTCTCTTTTCTTTTTGAGAAGTCTGGCTAGGGTCTTATCAATTTTGTTTATTCTTTAAAAAAACAGTTATTAGCTTCATTGATATGTTCTACTGGGTTTTTGTTGTTGTTGTTGTTGTTGTTGTTGTTTCTGTATCACTTATTTCTGCTAGAAACTTTATTATTTCCCTTCTTCTGCTGGCTTTGGGCTTTATTTGCTGCTCCTTTTCTAGCTCCTTTAGGTATAGGGTTAAGTTGTGTATTTGGGATACAATACACAAATATTGAGATAGGCCTGAATTGCAATGTATTTTCCTCTTAGGACTGCCTTTGCTGCATCCCAAAGGGTTTGGCTGTCACGTTTTCATTTTTATTTGCTTCCATGTATTTTTAAATTTCTTCTTTAATTTCCTGGTTAACCCATTCATTCTTTAGTTGAGTGTTCTTTAACCTTCATGTATTTGAGAGCTTTCCAAATTTTTTCTTATGATTGATTTCAATTCATAATGTTGTGATCTGAAAATATGCATGGTATGGTCTCAATCTTTTTGTACATATTGAGGGCTAATTTGTGACCTAATATGTGATCTATTCTGAAAAATGTTCCATGTGCATCCAAGAAGAATATGTATTCTGCTGCTTTAGGATAAAATGTTCTGAATATATGTGTTAAGTCTATCTGGTCCAGTGTGTCATTCAGACTTGTTGTTTCCTTGTTGATTTTCTGCTTAGATGATCTGTCCATTGTTGCACGTGGAGTACTAAAGTCTCCTACAATAATGGTAGTATTATCAATGAGTTATTTATGTTTGTGATTAATTTATGTATTTGGGTTCCTCAAAGTTTGGGGCATAAGTATTTACAATTGTTAGCTCTTCTTGATAGACCTCTTAATTATGATATAATGCCCTTATCTCTTGTTATAGTCTTTATTTTAAAATATAGTTTGTCTGACAGAAGTATAGCTACTCCAGTTTTCTTTTGACCTCCATTAACATGATAGACGCTTCTCCATTCCCTCACTTTCAGTCTGCAGGTGTCCTGAGATCTAAAATGAGTCTCTTGTAAGAGGCATATAGGTGGGCCTTATTTTTTTATCTATTCTGATTCCTTATGTCTTTTGATTGGGGCATTTAGTCTATTATGTTCAGAGTGATTATTTAAAGATATGAATTTAGGGCCATTGTGCTATCTGTAGATTTCATGTTTCTGATGATGTTCTCTGGTCCTTTGTAGTATTTGCTGCTTTCCACTCAGAGAGTCCCCCTTAGAGTTTCTTGCCAGGTTGGTTTAGTTGGTTTGTCTATCTGGGAAAGTCCTTATCTCTCCTTCTATTCTGAATGACAGCCTTGCTGGATAATTCAAATATACCTTCTGCCCCCATTTCTCACTCTTATTCTGGGACTCCTATGATACAGATATTGTTTCATTTCGTGGAACCACTTAATTCTCTAATTCTCCCCTCATGATCTAATAGTTTCCTTTCCCTCTTTTTTTCAGCTTCTTTATTTCCCACAAATTTATCTTCATTTCACCTATTTTCTACTCTGCTTCTTCAATCCTCACTGTCACTGTATCTAGTTTATTTTTGCATCTCAGCTATAGCTTTTTTTTTTTTTTTTAATTCATCCTGATTAGTTCTTAGGTCTTTGATCTTTGCAGCAAGGGTTACTCTGGTGTCTTCTATGCTTTTATCAAGCCCAGCTATTTGTCTTATGACTGTTGTTCTAAATTCTTGTTCAGGTATATTGTTTATATCTGTTTTGAGCAAGTCTCTTGCTATAATATTTTCTTGACCTTTCTTGTTCAAAGAATCCCTCCATCTTGTCATTCTGGGTGAGTTTCTGTCTTTTGAGTGTTTTGAAAGCTTGTTATGTTCCCTGTACCTGAGAGTCATGCTATACCACAAGGGGTCATACATGGTCCAGTGCCTGGTACTTCAGCAAGTGTTTCTGGTGTATGCTGTTGCACTCTGCTGTTATATTTTGCTGCTCTATCCCACTTGCTCAGTCTTCTGTAGAGCTCCTCCTTGCTTGCAGCTGTAGAGAATTTGGAACTTTCACTAAATGCGTTTTGATTTGTTTGTTGAAATAACCCTGGGGAAAAAAAGGTCGGGAAACCCCGATCCCCTAAAAATAAAAATAAAAAAAAAATTTAAAAGAGGGGAGAAAAGAAAACCAAATAGAGAATCAAAAACTATAAGGCTGATCCCAGGAAAAAAGAAAGGGAAAAAGAGAATTAAAAAAAAAAGCAGAAGAGAAAAGAAGGAAAAATAATAGATTACAAAAGCCTGATCAAATATATGTAATAAGAGTTGTATATATATATATAATAAGAAATGACAAAAAAACGAATCAAAAACTATGAGCCTGATTCCAAAAGAAAAAAATAAGAAGGAGGAAAAAAAGAAAAAAAGAAGAGTTGTCTGTTGGTGCCTGGGGTGGGGGTAGTGGCTGTGCTGGTCTGGAGGAGAGGGCAACTGCATTAGGTCAGTCAGTCTTTCTCCAATAAATAAGCAGTTTCCAGGCACAGAGGGGCAGGGTTTTGTGTAAGCATATTCTGCCTCCACTGGTGACCACTGTGCTCTCTGAAGTCCCACTGTGTTGGTGTTGGGGGAATAATGGCATCACCTCAATCTCTCCTCCCCAGTGGGGATCTCAACCCACACTGTTCAGGCAGCCCTCACAGACTAGTCAGGGCAGTCAGCTTGCCCTGCACCACAGTTTTCCCATGCCTTCTCCTTGGTGCATGGCTGGGATTCAAAACCTGCAGTCTTAAGGACCCTGCATGGTACAGATCTACTCCTCTCCTCTGGAGTAGAGCCTCTCCACCCTGCTGATGAAAGGCATTTGGCTGGCACCTGCAGGGTCTTTTGTCTTTGGGGAGGCAATCAACCCTCCTCCCAGAGTGCTCCAGGAAGGGGACTTTTCTTTCCCAGTGTGCCCCAGAGATCGTTACAACATTCTATGCACTCTGGGGCCAGCTCCCTCCTCCCCAGGAGTGTGTGCCAAGGCTCTGCTCCATAGAAAGTCACGGACTTCCAAAACCTCGGAGTTTCAGTTCCAAAGGCTGTTTGCAAAAAAAGAACTGGGACACTCAGTACTTCTCACTCCCTAGTCCATGGCCCAGAGAGGTATTCCTCTTGTACTAACTTGATGCTGCACTTTTACAACACATTTCTCTTTCTCTCCCTTTGTGTCTCCACAGAAAGGGTCCCCTTGCTGTCATAGCTCCACCTTTTTATCTCCCCCAACTCACATACATGCACCTCAGTCCTGCCAAGCTGTCTCTCTCCAACTGTGGACATCTTTCTGCTGTTCCACAGATTATTTCCTGGGTTTTGTACTTACAAAAGTAAGTACAATTATTTACTTGAAATAAATTGAAAGTGATTCAATTATTGAAGTGATTCAATAAATTGAAATTGAAAGTGATTCAATTATTGAGGTGTATCTGACCTCAATACACCTATGTTTGAGGGACAAGGAAGAACCTACTTCTCTGCCATCTTAGCTACTCCCCTCCACTCGGATTTCTTCTTAAAGAAAGGAGCAAACACTTCACTGAGATTAACTTGCCTAAATGCCAATACTGCTCTGCATGTATACTCATTACCAGTTGACTCATTCATTGAAGTACCATTTATACACATAATACTATTGGATTTATATGGGGCTCGGGATTTCTACTGATATAAAGGAAAATAAAAGGAGTGGCAGGTTTCTAATAGTTTTCCTAAATAAAAGCTCAGATCGTAAGGGTAATATTAATTTAGCCCTATTGAATAAGGAGACATAAAATGGAAGCTTTGAAACCAGTAGAATTTGAACTGTGTAGCCCCAAATTAACAGCTCTATAACCACCATGGCCCACTGGAAAGCTCAGCTCTGGAGGCCCCTTGGGACCATTGTTCTCATGTTATTATAGGATTTGGTCCTAGAAGATGTGTTGAGAGAACTTTTCCTAGGGCGAGGCATTATTGTATACAGAATGCAAGCTGTTCACTCAGGCTTAGTTGTCCTTTCCTGGTCATGGGAAGTCAGTGAGAGGTATACCTTTCACTACTATAATTCAGTTAATCTGATTGCTGTCTATTTTCAATTTCTTTTAATTAATCTTTTGTCTGTTATTATTTCTTATTAGATTTTTAATTTTATGTTCAGTATAGTTAACATAGTTTTATGTTAGTTCAGGTGTAGAGTATAGTGATTCAATGATTTTGTGCATTTTTCAGTGCTCATTGTGATAAGTGTGCTCTTTAATCCCTATCACCTATTTGACCCATGTCTCCATCCACCTTCCATCTGATAACCTTCAGTTTGTTCTCTGTAATTAAGAGCCTGTTTCTTGGTTTGTCTCTCTCTCTCTCTCTTCCTCTCTTTCTCTCTTTTCCTTTATTCATTTCTTTAATTTATTTTTTAATGTGTATTTATTTATTTTGAGAAAACAGAGAGAGAGAGGGAGTGAGAGAATCCCAAGCAGGCTGTGTGCTGTTAGCACAGAGCCCAACCCAAGGCTCAAACTCATGAACTGTGAGATCATGACCTGAGCTGAAGATGAGTCAGGTGCTCAACCAACTGAGCCACACAGGAGCCCCTGGTTTTTTTCCTAAATTCTACATGTGAGTGAAATCATATGGTATCTATCTTTCTCTGAATGACAACATTATACCCTCTTGTTCCTTCCATATTCTTGCAAATGACAATATGTCATATATATATATATATATATATATATATATATATATATATATACACACCATATCTTCTTTATCCATTCATCCATTTATGGACACTTGGGCCACTTCCATAGTTTGGCTATTGGAAACAATGCTGCATGAACATGATGCATGTACCCCATGAATTAGTGCTTTTGTATTCTTTGGGTAAATACCCAGTAGTGCAATTACTGGATTGTAGGATAGCTCTATTTTTAACTTTTTGAGGACCCTACATAGTGTTTTCCACAGTGACTTTACCAGTTTGCATTCACACCAACAGTGCATGAAGGTTCCTTTTTCTCCACATCCTTGCAAATACCTGTTGTTTCTTGTGTTGTTGATTTTAACCATTCTGACAGGCCATTCTCACAGGTGTGAGGTGATATCTCATTGTACTTTTGGTTTGTATTTCCCTGATGATGAGTGATATTGAGCATCTTTTCATGTGCTTGTTGGCTGTCTGTATGTCTTTGGAGATATGTCTGTCTATGTCTTCTGCCCATTTTTTAATTGGATTATTTGTTTCTGGGGTATTGGGTTGTATCACTTTATATATTTTGGATACTAACCCTTTATCTGATATATCATTTGCAAATATCTTATTTGCAAATATTTTATTGATTGTTTCTTTTGCTGTGCAGAAGCATTTTATTTTGATGTAGTCCCAATACTTTACTTTTTGTTTGCTTGTTTGTTTGTTTGTTTGTTTGTTTTGTTTCCCTTACCTCAGGAGACATCTGGATAAATGTTACTATCGCTAATGTCAAAGAGATTACTGCCTCTGGTCTCTTCTAGGATTTTTATGGTTTTATGGTTTTAGGTCTCATATTTTGGTCTTTAACCTATTTTGAATGTATTTTTGTGTATGGTGTAAGAAAGTAGTCTAGTTTCATTCTTTTGCATGTCACTGTCCAGTTTACCCAACACCATTTGTTGAAAAGACTATTTTTTTCCATTGCATATTCTTTCCTCTTTTGTCAAAGATTAATAAACCATGTACTTGTGGGCTTGCTTCTGGGTTTCCTATTCTGTTCTGTTGATCTGTGTGTTTATTTTTGTGCCAGTACCATACTGTTTTGATTACTACAGCTTTATATTATAACTTGAAGTCTAGAATTGTGATTCTTCCAGCTTTGTTTCTCTTTTTCAAGATTGCTTTGGCTATTTGGAGTCTTTTGTGGTTCCATACAAATTTTAGGATTGTTTTCTCTAATTCTGTATTTCACTTTGGGTAGTATAGACATTTTAACAATATTTGTTCTTCCAATCCATGAGCATGGAATGTCTTTCCTCCTTTAACTAATCTTATAAGACAATGAAGCAGTAGGAATTTCTTGTCTAATATTCCTAAAACTTATCAGTACTTCTCTTGGGTGACAGCACTTTCTACTTCTTATTATAGTTGTGAATGGCTTCATTGTATGACCACATTTTATTATCACAAAGTGTAATACTATACACACAAAAGTGTATGCCACATGTGTTAGCTTACAAATAGCATATAGTCAATAAATGTTTGTTAAATTGAATTACTCTCTTGTGACCTTTAAATTTTCCTCCTCAGAGGATACTTCTCTCTCAGACTTAGGTCCTTGTTTTGAGTTTTCATATCATCCTTTATTTTCTGACAGACTTTTAAAGATATTAACTAATTAATTGATTAATTAATTTTAGTCATGTACTTACTATGTGTTTCCTAATAAATTCACGAAGGCAGTTATTGTACCTGTCTTACTGACCACTGTTCCTGAACCTAGCATAGTATCTATAGGTATCAGGATATTTTATAAATGAGCGAAAGATGCTTAACCAATTTCTGCCTCCTTCTAAAGTTAGAGAACTAATATTTTATTCCACTGCCCCATGAAACTGGTGTGTTTATTCTCTGTTTATATCTCTTAATATGTTATACATCTATGTGTATATTACTTACACCCAGCAGGAGAAATCTGGGCCTGCATTTTCTTCCATGGAACAGTCCTTTTTCTCTACTCTGCCTAATAAAGGAGTATTTTGAGAATTAATCATACAGTTAACACATTTTCCAGGGTCCTTGTTTCTGTTTTTCTCTTTAGCTACTCATCTTTTGGCCATTTTCTTGATCATTAATACTTGAAGTGTACTTTGTGAAATGTGTTAGTAGAGGTTTAGGGAAGGGACTGATTTTCAAGTTATCTTTGCTATTTCCTTCACTCTGCTATCTTATATAATGGAGCATTGAGTATGTACCTGAGAGGAATGGCCCCAAATAAATCTCATGAGTTTTCCTAGTGTCAAACTTAGATTAAATTAAAAAGCTGGTAAATGCAACCATTAGAGATGTTCAGTTCATCTAGTTAGATTGATATTTTTCTACCTGTTATTGTCATTTCTCTATTGAAAACCAAAATCTGAGGAAGTGTAGCAACATTCTAACTGGTCTTAAGGGTTAACTTGGTTCAAACTTATGCACTCCTTGCTTTCTTACCAAATCCCTTGGCCTGCAGCAGAACCATCCTACTTTCCTTTAGATTTGCAGACCAATGGCCTTGAGGAGTGAAGGACCAGAGTTTCCCAGAAGATAAGGCCTGACTACATTGAAAACAGCTGCCAATGATGCCAGCAAGTCTGTTCAGGGTCATGTCCACATACAAGTAACCACCTGGGCACCTGCTTCTCCTGCACATAGCCCCCTTCCCTTTTTCCATGTCTTCCCCTTTAAAACTCTCTGACTTCACCTGGAAGGGGAAAATGGTCTTTGAGATGTTTGTCTACCATCTTTCCAGGTTGCAAGCTTCCTGAATAAAATAATATTTCCTTTCCCAACATCACTTTTCTTTTGAGTGTTGATTTTTGAGCAGTGAGCAGCCAAACCTGAGTTCAGAATCAGTTCCATGTCTGGAATTAAACTATATATTTTGAGGAACAAATATTTAACTTTAGTTATGTACAAAGTAAGGATATTAGATAGCAAAGCATTCAGAATTCTGTTGAAGTTTACATACAGTTTATTCATAGAACAAAATGTATATATTAATTACACGTTAAATGAAATCTGCCCTTCTCCATCCCACCTAAAATAGAAAAACATGATTTCTTTCTATTTACTGTGGAGAGTCAATAAGAGAAATGTATCCCCTTAAAAAGCTGAAATGCTCCAAATGGGAGTTTCTTTATCTTTGTTATCTTTCTACAAGATGCAAACAACTGGCTTGTCCCCAAACAATCATGTTGTAATCAGTCAATAACAACAGTAAACAGGGGTCCTACTCTCTCTCCAATATTTCACTCCTCCAATAAAATGATTTGCAGAGTTACTTTAATGGAGTGCTGTCACCAGATTAATGGCCTGGCTTTGAAACTATGTCAAACCCTTGACTGGACATGTTTTTGATAGGTGTCCTGATGTATAGTTACAAGGAAGAACCCATTAGCTTACAACAATGTTGTATTTCTCTGAAACATTCAAAATTTGCATTTTGTGATAAGCCAAATTATCATATGTGTGCTTCTTTATTTTACAAAAAAAAAATGTACTAGCTTTTTGTTTTGTTTTGATTTTCTTCTTGCAAGGTGACATAAAGGTTGTGGAAAACTATGCAGTTTCATGATTCTAGTTTGACAAGATAGAGTAATAAGATCCTTTAAAGTGCAGACTTTTTCTCTCCTCTTTTTATTTTTTTTTTATTTTTCACACTTTTCTTTCCAATGAATAGTGTATTTGTGTGTGTGTGTGTGTGTGTGTGTGTGTGTGTGTGTGTGAATTAAACTTGATTTGCCAAACTAAGGAGCTCTATTTTATGCACAAAGTCCTCGATTCTATATATTTTTTTAACATCTCAGAATACCTGTTGTCTTTCATGTGTTTTCTGTGTATGTGAGGCATTTCTGTGTTCTGAAGCAAAGCACAGAAGTATCTCTTGTGCTGGGAAGGTTTGCCTTCTGAGGGAGACGTCTACTTTAGTCATGCATCTTTGGTGTCCAAGCTTTTAAAGACTGGCCACCTTGTAATGAGGTGCTTTGGAGGCATCGGCAGCTAATGGTATTGGGATGGGGTCCAACATGAGTTTACCTTACACAAAAGGTTGCTTTTTTGGTATCTGGTAACTTGAGAGCTGTATTCCAGTGAATTGAGATTAGTGAAGTTTATTCTCTAAAATAAGCTTGGGGACAGTTCTGTTGATAGGAATTAAATATTAGGAGTGACCAAATAAATATCTTCCTTTGAAAGATTTGGTTATTTTACTAATTTACCCATTCAGAAAAGCCTTGCTAAGTACCTACTCTGTGAAGGGGGCACTGCTAGGTGTTAAGAATAGAACAGCAAACAAGATAATGTATGATGCTGGCCCTCAAGGAATTTAAAGAGTAGTTGGGAAAACAGAAGGGTACACAGGTAAATATAATAGAGTGGTAAGTGCTACAATAAGAATTAAGCACTGAATGCTGTGGCAATACTTTATGGTAGTGGAAGGCAGCACCTAATCTAGCCTTTGGAGAGTCAGGAAAGTATTATGCAAGAATTAATAGCTCAGTTGGGTTAACCACATAAAATAAAGGGACAATATGGAAAGTGTATTCTGGGCAGAAACAAAACTAAGAGCAATGACCTGAAGACAGAGAAACAGGGTGAATGTAGAGAATTGAAATTCAGGAGCACCTGGGTGATTCGGTCAGTTAAGCCTCTGACTTTGGCTCAGGTCATGATCTCGCAATTTGTGAGTTCAAGCCCTGGGTCAGCTCAGAGCCTGGAGACTGCCTCAGATTCTCTCTCTCTCTCTCTCTCTCTCTCTCTCTCTCTACCCCTCCCCCATTCATACTCTGTCTCTCTCTTTGAAAAAAAAAATAACAAATAAAAAAAAAAGAAAAGAATTGAAATTCATTTAAATAAGGGCCTGAAAGGCATCAGAACTTGGGACCTTATCCTGACAGCAGTTGTAAGCTATTATAGGGCTTTGAGGAGAGGAGTGATGTAATTGAAAGGCTGATTTAGAAAGATCATTCTGGGTCTAAAGTGGAGAATGGGTTTGAGTGGGACAAGATTGGAGGCAAGAAGCCCATTAGGAGGTTATTAAAATAATCCAGGCAGAAGATAGTGAGGCTGGAAGGTAGGTAATAGAAAAGGGGATGAATAAGGTGGACAGTTGAAGAAACATTACCATTGCAATTTTCTCTCCACTTGGTTGTGTAGTGTGGATTAACTAGAGATTTTACCTATATCTATACTATGATGGGATCCCTGGACTTCTAGAAGCCTTAGAACTCTTGATATTAGACAAGGACACTTTTCTAAGAGTTTATGAGCAATTGCTGAAACACTGCTAGAGGAGAATGAACAGGGGATTTATTTGTGGGTATGAATGATGTCATCTCAATCCTGCCACAAATGTAGCACAAAGGAAATCCTAGGAAGGAGGTCGTGGTCTTCTACAATTAAAAGTTCATTAGTATTAAGATGAATGACATTGGAGACTAGTGTTATAGGTTGAATTGTGTCCTCCCAAAAGATGTTGAAGTCTTAACCTCCAACACCCATGAATGTGACCTTATCTGGAAATAGAGTCTTTGCAGATGATCAAGTTAAAATGAAGTCATTAGGGAAGGACTAATCCAACATGACTGTATCCTTATTTTAAAAAAAAAAGGAAATTTAGACACAGAGACACTGCACATAGGGAGCACCATGTGAATATTAGAGTTATGTTGTCATGAGACAAGGAACCACCAGAAAGTAGGAGAAAGTACCACATTTGGAGGGAGCATGGCACTCCTGACACCCTAATTTGGGGATTCCTGGGCTCCATAATAAAACAACTGTTTTTTTGACCTTCTTAATTGTGATACTTTGTTATGGCAGCCCAAGAAAGCTAATACAACTAGAAAAAGGAAGATTCCAGCTACACACATATGGGAATTCGCTAGATGGTGGAGTTGTTTAGAAGAGGCAGTCCACCTTAGTCTTCCACAGGCAACTGTTTCCCAGTAGGCCATTCTACCACATGAAATGAGTCCAAAGTGTCAGCAACATATCTGTCAGCATTCAGGGTGTCTTCTCATATTACTTTGTTGATTTATAGGAATAAAACTGTGTTAAACAGCTAGACCTTGATTCCAAAGCAGAGCATTGATTTGCTAGCTCTCCTAATTCTCCTTTATAGGACTCTTGCATTTGACATTGGCTTCTCCATTCATGTCTTATCTTTTTCCTTATCTTCTTTTCTCATTCTAAGCTCTGAGATGTTTTGTTTACTTAGATTAATTTAGGATGGTAATGTCAGTATCTCTCCTTGTGTTTCAGGCTCATTTTCCTTCCACCAAATGCCTTGTATTCTTCTGTCCATGAATTTAAATCATCTTCTGTCCATGAATTTAAAACAGATTGGTGAGTGAAACTGGAAGGCTGGAAGGTGAGGCTGCCCTGGAAGCAAATATCTTTATTTTTCCTTTCTTTCTTTCTTTTTCTTTCTTTCTTTCTTTCTTTCTTCTTTTTTTTTTTTTTTTTTTTTAGTGTTTATTTCTGAGAGAGAGAGACAGAGCATGAGCAGGGGAGGCACAGAGAGAGAGGGAGACACAGAATCTGAAGCAGAGAGCCTGAGGCTTGGCTTGAACCCACAAACTGTGTGATTATGACCTGAGTTGAAGTTGGACGCCAAACCGACTGAGCCGCCCAGGCACCCCCTTTCTTTTTTTTTTTTTTTTAATTGAAGAAGTCTTGCCATCTATTCTACTCCAAGAAGAAAAGGAGTTACTGTTATCCAATAATTGCAAGATCTTTCTATATCCTTATACCTTTGTAACTATTATTTTATTGAAGTATGACAAACAAAAGATGCATACATTGTAAGTGTATAGCTTGATAATTTTTGCATGTATACTCACATATGTACTGTCATGTATCCACAGCTCAGATAAAGATGAAGAGTATTTTTAGAAATCCAGAAGCCTTCTTCATGCCCCTCCTCAGATGGTACTCACGTTAAGAATAACCATTTTATATCTATCATCATAGATATATTTTGCTTTTTGTTGAATTTTTTATATTGATTTTTTTTAAATGTTTATTTTTGAGTGGGAGAGAGAGAGAGAGAGAGAGGCAGGGAAGGACAGAGAGAGAGAGGGAGACACAGAACCTGAAGCAGGCTTCCAGCACAGAGCCTGATATGAGGCTCGAACTCACAAACTGCAAGATCATGACCTGAGTTGAAGTTGGCCACTCAACTGACTTAGTCACCCAGGTACCCTGAATTTTTATGTTAATTTTAATCATACAAGTTTTACTCTTGTGTCTGACTTCATTCCCTCAGAATTATTTTATAAAATTTATCAATGTTGTCATTATATGAGTAACTTGTCCTTTCTCATTGCTGTGAAATACCATTTTGACTCCTTATGAACATTAGGTTTTCAGATTTTTTGCTATCATGAATAAAGCTGCTGTGAACATTAGTGTATATGCCCTTTATTAAACATTTCTGTTGGGTATATACCCATGGAAGCAGAATTTTGGGACATAAGGTATACATATATCTAGCTTATTTATATATTGCCAGACATTTTTCCCAAAACAACTGAACCAATTTATACTCCCCCAGTGATATAGGAGAGTTCTAGTTGTGCCATAAACTTAACACTCTAGGTATTATCAGTCTTTTAAATTTTGCCGATCCTGGTGGCTGTGTAGTGGTATCTCACTGGGGTTTTAATTTGAATTTATCTGATGATATGTCCATATGATTTAGGTTATCTGTTGCAAATAGTAAATATCTAAATTATTTTGTTCCAATATAACAAACTTTGTTTGCTACTGAGTTTCATCCATTTACATTTATTGTGATTATTTAACTGTATGGATATTTCTACTGTTTTATTTTATGCTTTGCAGGCAAATTGTAACCCCCCCCAAAAAAAAAGTTTGGGTAGCCATATTAGTATTTGTGTAGTGAAAAATTAATCTACTCAAAGAGAAGACTGGCCTTTGTCCCAGCTCCTGTGAGGTAGCCTCCAAACACTTGGAATTTTCCAAGTAATTGAAATGTCTTTAATATACATCATAGACCCCTTAGACTACAAATGATAGTTTATGCTAATGAGGTAACTCAGGATAGAGCTGACTATGCTGGAAAGTCCAATCATGAGACTTAAAGATTGAGGCTCTGAGCTACATGATAGCAGCCTGACCTCTGAAGAGTCAAGGAATAGCTGGAGATTGAGTCACAATTGCCTACAAAGTTTAAGCTGCAATAAAACATCTGGACATTGAAACTCAGTGAGCTTCCCTCATTGGTAGTAATCTGAGTATTGTCATACTTTAATGCTGAAAGGTTGACAAACACTTCATGTTTAGAAACCTATATTTCATTCTATGAACTTTTTTTTTTTTTGAGAGAGAGAGAGTTTCTGAGCAGGGGAAAGGGGCAAGGGGAGAGAGAGAGAGTCTTAAAAAATTTGAACTATAGCACATTCAATAAGTTCTGTGAGTCTATTGAGTAATGGAACTTGAGGGTGATATAAGAAAGCTCAAAATAATAGCCAACTAGTCAAAGTGAAGGTAGCTCTAGGGACCCCTGAATTTGTGGCTAGTGTCTAAAGTGAGGGCAAAGCTGTCTTGGGGGCAGGCTGTGTCTTTAACTTGTGAATTTTGGCCTACTGCATGTAGTATTAAATCATATAAAATTAAGATGAAAAATATTATTAAGAATGAAGAGGGTCACAATATAATTATAAAATAATACATTTCTTAGGAAAATATAAACAGTGTAGTAAAAATGGACTTAAAATATAGGAAACAAAACCTGTCTGACAAGTTACATTTTTTAATTCATTATTATCCTGGGAGAAATTAATATACTAATTGATGGATCAGACAGAGAAAGAAAAACTATGATATAAAAAATACAAACAATTAACAACTATTTTGATTCATTTATCTAGTTAGCATTCAGTAACTAAAAAATGCACGTTTTCAAGCATACACAAAAAAATAAAAAATTGACCATGAAGAAAGTCTTAACAAATTTAAAAGAAAACAGTATTATCACTCATGAAAAACTGAGACTGTGCCCTTTATTCTGTAGAATGTACTTTTTTATCTGTGTTCCTTTTTCAAGTACGAGGCATCTTGTACACTAAAGGAAATTGCTTGAGGCAATGGCATTCCCTTCTAATACAGGTATTGTGGGATCTGTGAAAAGCCAGGAAGCTGTTGAAGTTTGGCTTCTGAGGCCTGTTAAGTTGATGCTGGGGTTTCATCATCAGTGTGCACTTGTATGTATGTGTGTGTGTGTGTGTGTGTGTGTGTGTGTGTGTGTGTGCGAGTGTGTGTCTGTGAATGTGCATGTGACTTACAGTGCATGAGTATGTGCATGTGTGGGTGATTTACTGTCCAACGTGATCTTACTCTCAACTCTAATGCCTTGGTTTGTTTGTATCTTTTCTTTGACTATCTATCCCTTGACCTTCTTGAGAGGCTGCTGGCATAGCTGTGTCAGTAATTAATCTTAAGGAAAGTCTCATCAATGATGCTGAAGAGAATAATGAATCTCAATATGCACAAATGTATAATATTAACATATAGCTTGAGGGTATTGTTCTTTAATTGTCTTTCTTTAACAGAAGTATAATTTATTTCAAGACTGCTTCAATTGATCTTACAGTGATTCAAAAAAAATTTAATTGCAGGATGAAATCCATTTGAAGATTGAAAAATGAAAAATGATTCTAGGACCATGACAAAAATCTTGAGAGCTGCCCTTTTATTTTTTTTTTAGAAAAAGAGCTTCTGACTAGGGTTTGTTGTTTTTGTTTGTAATCTATAAATTCTATACAATATACCAGCACTTCTCAAATTTTAATGTGCATATGTAATACTCAATGATTTTGTTAAAATGCAGATTCTTTTTAAGTGGGTCTGGGAGAGACCTAAGATTCTGAATTTCTTACAATCTTTTACATGATACTGCGGCTGCCAGCCTGCAGACTACATGTTGTGTGTCAGAGCTCCATACTATACCAAACTATGCTATTCTATACAATTTATGCAGTGATTACACTTGCTTGGATGTTTAACCCTGAATCATTTAAAAATGTTTTGGCAACTAACATATTTTTGAGAAAATCTGAGACAAAAGAGTATTTAAACATGGTGTGTCAACAAGTAATGCATATACAATGTAACTATTTGTTTTTAAGTATGCTATATATTTGAGAAGACTATCCAACAAATACGTTCACATACTTCTGTAGAAGAAAGTAGTGCCATTTGTCTTAACTTGATTTTGCAGAGTTTACCAGTAGATGGCAGTACGTATTCAATCTTCTGGAAAGAAAATTTATGTATTAAAAAGAGTAGCCCCTAACATCCAGGAAGTCTTTCTTTTAGTGCTCCCCAAACCCCAAGACAGAATCCAGAACTCTATTTGCAAAACCACATTTATTTGATATAGGTTCTAAATATTTGCCTTTATTCTTTTGAATGTTAATAAATATTTTCATTTCAAGGAATCAGAAAACCATACCTATCAGGTCAGATTAAAAAAAAATAAAGTTAGGAATCTAGTATATAGAGATTTAGTTCACATTTGTGTACTGATTGTATGGAGGGGGGTAATTCTCTATAAAGTAAGTATCAAATTAAAAAAACAAATCTGGAAGTAGCTAAGAAGAGGTTTTGGAAACATTATTAAAAGGGGAGAAAGGGTCTATTATAATGGGGGCACAGAGACTACTGCAATGGACCTAAGATCTGTAAGCATTCCAAGATGAGACAAAAAGTGTTCTTCTTTTATAGGGAGGATTAAACAAGGCTAAAAAGAACCAAAAAATGTGGGGAGATGGGATGAAAGGGTGGAATTCAAGAGTAGATAAGAATGTTTTATCTTGAGGGTCCTATTGTCAGGCAATAGGAGTTAAGGAGTTTTATCTGGCTCAGGGTGAAGGTGGGTCAAAATTCAGGTGCTTGGGGGAAGGAGGGAAGTTTAACATAACTTTGATTTGTAAGCATCTGTTCTGATTGATCAGTGAGGAGAAGCATTTCAGCTCATCATTAATAGGCAAAAAAAAAAAAAAAAAAAAAGTAATTGGGAGTTTTTGTCTGGTCCTGTCATAGGTAAGAAAGCATCTCACATAGGAGAGCATCTGTGAGTCTTTACCAAACTCAGATGGGGAAGGTTGTCTCTTTGCAGTAAAGCCTGGAACACAAAAGAATTTTCTTTTAATTGCCATTTTCCAGGATCACTGGATTTTGGTAAACTTTCATCATTGTCATAGATAAAAAATCTTAATATGGATTGAAAAACTGTGCAGATAATTTATTTTGATAGTAATTTATTCCTTAAATATTTATTGGGAATTCAAGCAATGGGTAGCTGTGGGCTCTTGTCCTTAGAGAGCTACAAGCTATAATTAAAAACTCCCCATGGACCTTACTGCATATCCAGTATAGGGCATTTGATAATTATCCAGGTGATTTGGATGAATGGTGAGATTTTTTTCCTAAATAATCTAGGTTAACAAGCCAAAGTAGGTGCTTAATAAATGTTTGTTGGATAAATGAATGAATTCTACATTAAACATAAAATTATATATTTACGTATTTGATCCAGACTAAATAAGACTTGACCCAAGAGTTAATTTTCCCAAAATCTTTCATTGTTACTTATAAAATCTTCTCAGATGTTCTTTATAAAGTGTAAATGTTTTTCAGGGTGCACATACTTTTAAGCTTACATATTCTACTTACTCTGTCTTATAGAGGTATTATGATTTATACCTTTTTCACTTAAAAACCAAGGTTTATAGACATAAACTGAAAGAATGAAAGAATACTTCAAGTCCTGGCCCTAAGATCAGGAAGAACCTTTCCTGCCATCTACTTACAAAGGAGCTGTTGTTAGCGAAGAATGAAAGCCTGGGATTTATCATGCATATTTAGACACTTAGTATATGATTTTTCCTATAACACCCTTAACAATTATGTAGGATCACTGGGTTCTGCTAAAGTTCTGTAACAAAATTATTAAAGATTTAAGATAGCTTCCCAAGCTCACATAACTGTGGGAAAACAAACAAAAAACTAAATAGACCCCACAGTGGTGGCAGAGAGAGCTTTGAGTAAATCGATTTGATCAAAATTTGTTATTGAATAATTGCTCGGTTCCTGGTATAGGGTTATGTGCTGGGAAGTGCAAGGCTGAAAAAAAAGTGGTCCCTTGAATATGTAGCATATAAAGGAACCAAGTGATGGTGCCCTAATGGTATTCTGAGTACGAGGTAAGCAACAGAGGAGAGGTTAATTCTACAAAGGAAGAAGGTAGCTGTCAAGAAAGACTGTGGCAGAGACAACTAGACGTTCTCTGAAAAAATTTGAATCCCTACTTTCACAGCATGAAGTAGGTCCTGGGAGAGGAGTCTCCAGCCAGGAACTGCTTTTTCCAGTCCCCTCTGCATCCAGAGGGGACTCACCAATAAGTGTTCTCACCAATAAGAAGGTTGCCCAACAGAAAGTGAGCAGAAGTGATGTGTTCCACTTCTGGGCTTGGTCTCTCCACTCTTCTTGCTTTTACTGACAAGAAGCAGAAACCTCTGAGGCCCCAGTGGATGATGAAGACACTAGATGGAAGGAACATACATCCCTGAATCACAGTGTGGAAAAAAGGTCTCTGCCAATAGGAATATTGTTATGCAGGTAAAAAATAAAATTATTTTAAGCCATTGAAATTTGGGAATGTACTTGCTCTAGCAGTTATTATCACACTAATGACTGTAGTAGTTACTCCAAACTGCATTATGACAAGTTAGTTTACATAGGCCAAATAATTTTAAGTTGCAAGGAACCTTATGTATCTCTCCAAATTTTTATTTTATACAGCAAGATATATGCCTACAAAAGACCCAAGGACACATTGCTAATTAGTGATGAACTTAGGCCTAGAATCCTAGGCTTTCCTACTACAATGTCCTTTTAAGTGTGTGTGTATGTATGTTATGACGTTTTTATATAACACTTGTGTAAATCACCCAATTTAACTTTTTACAATTGACTTTAAGCCCATTTCTCTATATTGAATGACCTGAGAACAACTAGCACTAGTCATGGTTTTTCCTTATAATCACCTGCTCTGTGGATGAAGACAGCTAGTTTTCATTCATATCTTGATTTTAAGCTAAAATGTATAATTCCTTGAATTACTTCACATTTATTTTATCTTAGCTGAATCCTCTTAAAATCCATCCTGTATCTACTGTATCTTTTCTAAAATGAGGAGTTGCTTGGTCAAGAGAATATTAGGCTGGAAATAAAAATTATACTCCAACAGCTGTGGTATACCTATGTATTACATGTGAGTCTGGTAATAGTCTTAAGCAATTTACATTTCCAGTAATGCGGCAGAATGGCATTTCATGATCTACTTCTTGATGGGTGGGGACTATCTATAGATAGTCATATGACTAGTTTTATTCACTGACTTGTGAGTAGAAGCAGCATGTGTTACTTCCAGGGCATAGCTAGTATTGTTCCAGAACACTTTTTTTTTCCCTTTAGCACAGACATAAGCAATGTTCAAGACTGTGGCTGCTCTACCAAACTTTGTCTTTGGATAAAGATATGGATCCCCCCAACCCCAACCTACGGTGGACCTGTAGCAGGAACAACAAACAAGCCTTTGTTTTAGGTTTTTCAATCTTGAGGTTATTAAGACAGCATAACCTAACCTATCCTGACTGAAATGACACAACATTATCAGTGTGACCTTGAAAAATTCATTAAATCTCTTAGATTTCAAGCCTGTAATTTGGAAATTAACTGTTACTTGGAGATTCAGTTAGATAATGATTGTGAAAAATACTAGACTAGGAGTCAGAAAGTCTGAGTTTTGCTATTTACTCTGTCATTAACTGGTATAATTGGGGGGAATTATTCCTTCTCTCATTTATTCACAAAACGTTTATTAAGCACCTACTGTGACAAACTGCTAGAAGACAAGAATTAATAAAACATAGTTCTTGCCCTCATAAGAGCACACAGCCTGCATGGGACAGACAGATTAAAAATATATAGAAATGTGTTAAGAGGTATAGTAAAGGTAAGTGCAGGTTATTACGAGAAGCCCAGAGGAGACTATTGGCTCGCTCTACAGGGGAGTAAGGGAAAGCATCACAGAGAAGACATTTCAAATTGAACCTTTTTATTTAAAAAGGTGGCATTTTCAGCAGGAGGAATGACATATGAAAATATTTTACATAAAAGGACAATCCCTTTTATTTCTTTAACTTTGACATATCTAGCTTCTCTTTCCTTGTCTTCTTTCTTCTCTTCTCTTTTTATTTTTATTTATTTTTTATTTTCTCTTCTGGACAGGGGCATACAGTGGTACTTCTGGTGTTTGTCAAGGTATCATTATGGTTCACTTCTTAAAAACCCAAGAATCCTTTGGGCATTATCTGGGACTTACAAAAAGAAGGTAAAAAGAAGGTAAATTTTTTTTCTTTATTAAAACATTCAGCTCTATATACGTTGTAGCCAGGGAATATAAAGCAGGCTTTATACATTGCATATAGAAAAAAAAATTTTGCCTTAAAGTGGTTTTATTCTATTATTTCCAATGCCCTTATAAAAGGCTTCTGGGTGTGTAGGTATATAAGTATCTCTGTGTGTATAAATGTATATATATATATATATGTGTGTGTGTGTGTGTGTGTGTGTGTGTGTGTGTGTGTGTGGGTGTGTTTCAGCAGTTACTCACCCCAAACCTACAGGAAGATTTAGGAGGTATACTGATATCTCACACTGCCATGCAGATTGTACAGAAGAATACATATGATGGGCCAACGCATTTCTTGGAGCTTTTCTGATGTACTCCCTACGGCTAAGGCCTCATGGTTTGAAAGCTAGAGCAACTTCAATGACTACAGATGGGCCAGTGTCTCTAGGGCTGGGGTACGGTGGGGTGAATACTTACCCGGGGCACAGTGAAGAATCCAATTCTTTCAGAGGGAGAGAAGAGAAAAATCTTTCAGGTTGGGAAGCAAGGCTAGGAACAAAGGCATCAAGGATTCCTTTTCCTCAGACACTAGGAACCATTATACATAGCTTCTAAACCTGTTATCTCTTTATTTTAACTATTCCAGTTATGGACACTACAATAAAGTTTGTTACATACACAAGACTTTTTGTAGTGACTGTTATGGAGAATTAAGGGATGGGTGCATAAAGGAAGGAATGGCTGTCCCCATATCATTTTCAGTGCAGTTATTACTGCAGAGGCAACATTACATAGAGGAACACAGCATCTTGTAGTATCAGGTGGTACCCAGCCACAGAGTGAATGACAAAGTTAGAGCTGAGTGTAGGCGGGAAGCCATATCTCATAAAGTAGCAACAGCCAATGGGATGACTCAGAATTAGGACAAGGCATTTTCACTTTTCCCCAAATATACTAGACAAATAGGGGCTCACATTCTAACTTCATAATATGAAACTGTCATGTTTGTGTTAAAAGTTAATATTTCTGTGTGGCAATAGCCCAGGATCTGTGGGGGGTGGCAGACCACAAACACGTACATAAAGCAGGAAAGGGAGCTGAAACATGAAGAAGGATTACACCAAGGAAAGCTAATGGGGTTCATGCTCATCCCACATGGTAGTGGTGAGCTACTGAGAATTTCGTGCAAGGGAAATCATAGTAAGATTTGTGTTTTGTAAAGCAATCTCCACTAAACATACTGAAAGTGGATCAAAATCAGGAATACAGGAGAAGCTAATACAGAAACGAACAAAATTTTGCTACTGTATTTGTAGCATCTGGAGCAGTGTGTGTCTGCAGAAGGTGCACAGAAATATTTGTGGCATGAAAGAGTGGAGGCAATGATGCAGACTTGAACTACCTCAGTGGCTATGAGTTAGTGAGATGCTCAGGATACAAAAATACAAGGCACTTGGATCACTGATTGGATATGGGATGAAAAGAAGAGGAATTTTAAGATGACCTAGATTTCTGGTTTGGATGAATTCTGATGCCTCTAACTAAAAAGAGAAATCATAGGGAAAATAATTTTGTCTAATTAGAGCTTAACTTTACCTAATTGGAGCTTAACTTCCTTATTTTTTAAATAAGGAAGATAAAGTAGGAAGTCTCTAAGTTGTCAGGTAGATCCAACAGTTTATGATTTGATGATTCAAAAACAATTAGTAAAAGAAAGTAAACTGCTATGAAAGAATATATTATGGGTAGAAATATTGGCTTTCAACAATGCAGTATTATAACAGGGGCCCAGTTAGTGCTGAATAAAGAAAAATGACTATTTGTAGGCCCTTGCTTGACCTTTTCTTTTTTAACATTCTAGCGTCTTGTCCAGTGTTTGTTTGTTTTCAGAAAGCATTATACAGCTTCTACTTCTGCTTAACTTATGAGCTACTATGATCTCAGCCCATTTTGTCTTCTTTTGTTTTATCCTGTAATGTCTTTCCTTATAGTCTTTTTTATAAAAAAATCATTCAGTGCACACTTGTGTGTTTTGTTTGTTTCTTTTTGAGAGAGAGAGAAGGAGAGAGTTCCTGCACCAGCTGGGGAGGGGCAGAGGGAGAGAGAGAAAGAGAATCCCAAGCAGGCTCCATGCTGTCAGCACAGAGCCTGATGCAGAGCTCTATTTCATGATCATGAGATCATGACCTGAGCTGAAATCAAGAGTCAGACACTTAGCTGTCTGAGCCACCCAAGCGCCCCAGTGCACACTTGTGTTTTGATCCTAATTTTCTTTCCATCTGCTTTTGGTTAACTTACAATTCTTTACCTATTCCTAAGATATTAACAATTCTACTTGGCATCATCTGAAAATGCATTGGTTTTATTCTTAAATATGTCTTTGAAAGCATTTATAAAGATAAAATGTTCACTGCTTCTTTTTTTTTAACTGTTTATTTTTGACCAAGAGAGAAAGTGCAAGCAGGGGAGGTGCAGGGAGAGAGAGACAGAGAATCCCAAGCAGGCTCTGTGCTGACAGTGAAGAGTCTGGTGTAGGGCTCAAACTCATGAACTGTGAAATCATAACCTGAGCTGAAATTGAGTCAGATGCTTAACCGACTGAGCCACCCAGGCACCCCCCTCACTTCTATAGTAACAACAAACATAAAGTAAAATAATCATGGTAAAAAATTTCCATTCACAGTAACAACTAATGTAAAATATATACACTAATAAGAAATTCATGTGATATTTTACTGAGAGGCATGAAAGAATTCTTGAGTAAATGAAGCAATATGCCATATTTCTAGTAAGTCTGAATGTTGTCAAAATGTCAGCTTGTCTAACCTTATATTGTAGGTTTAATGTAATTAAAATCAAGTTCCAATTAGAATTTAACTTGATGAAATTATCTAAAAATTCTTGTGGAACAGTTCTCAGAAATAAATAAGACAAAAGAAAAATGCGGAACTTACATTAGAATCATTATAAAGTATGTAACTAGACAAGAATGTAAGGTGTCTTTATTTGGGATCTCTAGGGACAGAGCCTATGATGAGTATTCATGTACGAGTGACTTACTAAGGGAATGTGTCAGGAGAAACCTGTAAGGGGCAGGGTAAACAGGATACAGAAAGGAAAGAAATCATGCATGGATGTAGTTTAGATTATGTATTTTCAGTGGGACAGTATTACCTGACTCTAAGAATCAGATTATCTTATTTTAAAATGGGTTGAGTATGGCAGACAGAATTCTGTGATGGTGTCCAAGATTTCCACCAACTGGCCTAAATTTCCTACTTCATTCTGTCCCCTTGAGTGTGGGTGGGATGTGAGAATCTAATAGGGCAATTACTTTCTTGGTTAGGTCATACTATAGAAGGTTCTGCTTGTTTTGAAGAAGAAAGTATCAATGTTGTGGCAGCTTTACTAGGACCTGATAGTGGCCTCTAGTTACAGAGAGTGGCCCACCACCAACAGCCATGAAGAAAGAGGTCTCAGTCCAAAAACTTCAGGAAACTGAATTCTTCCAACAACCTGGAAGAGGACCGCAAACTACAGATGAGAACACACCCCCAGAGGATTCTTTGCTTATAACCTGGGAAGACCCTAAGGTCTTCCTTACCCATCCAACCATACTCTGACGACCTGACACATGGAAACTGTGAAATAACAAGTTTGTGTTGTTTTAAACCACTAAATTTCTGGTTCATTTTTACAGAGCCAGAGGAAATTAATACATGGGGTAAACTTAGGTATAACATACTCCTTTAAGAAAGGGAACTATTAACTGGGAGTGGCTTGGCCGAGGATACTGATCCTATCTCTCTCTGCAATTTCAGATAGTAGAGGCTTTTAATGAATTTGTACCCAGAGAATATCTCACTCTTTAAATCTGTTCCTTGCTAGAGTCTCCTCTATCAGGGCTAAGAGTATGTGGGAGTAGTGAGAGGGAACCATGCTTGGAGGCCAACTAAATTGCAAGAATTATGTTTAGAGGCTTTCTATTGTGTCCTCATATTATCTTCAAATATACATGGAGAGGGAGGTACTGGCTCCCGATGTCTTATACAAGGAAACAGATGCAGAGATACTTAGTAATTTTGGAAAAGACAATGTAGGTTATCAAGAGCCCATCTCCAGGGGCCCTGCTGACTTTTATTGTCTCCTCTCTGCTTGTAATGTCACGTTTACCTTCCCTAAACATCCACCTTTCATTCCTCAGCTGTCACTAGAGCAAATAACAAATATCTGTGGCAGATCAACTGGCAACCCAGTTTATACATAATTATTTTATACTTTTTGAGAATAGAGTGAAAAAATAGCACCTTTGTTAATAAATAGGAATAAATTGTATTCAATTATACAGTTTAAAATGTCTAAGAAATTTTCTTCAGGGTGGAGATTATACTATCGGTCATCCATTAGTTTGTTCAAAAGTGCTTCTAAGTGTCAAGGTAAAGCCTGATATAGAAGTACTCAGTACAATGCAAAGTGATTTCCCAGCCAACATCTGCTGGGAAAATCCCAGTTGCTTTTGGTATTGTACTCTGCAAGTTGTCTTAGACTGTACTCTGTGAACTTATGTGTTTTCTGAGGGTTAATTTTTTAAAAAATAGATATAATGCCTAAAATCATCAGTAATATTTCAGGGAGGCTCAGAGCCATTGAAGCAATTGGAGTCAAGATGAAAGTTATCAGCCAGAATGAAAAGGACTAAGGGATCACAGACATTGGCTGCATTCTCTCCTTAGAGAAGGCTTCATCCAGAACAATACTCACACTGCTGCCAAGATGAATGAAATTGCTAAATCTGGAATATGACAAAGACTTTGAATGCCATTTAATGAAGAAGGTGGAGAAAAATAGATCTATTGGATATAGAAAAATGCTATCTAAAGCTTGATTAGGCATTGTCAGTAAGGTTTTTTTTTTTTATTTTATGAATGCATAATTTTAGATACCTGCTTTTTTCTATAAATTATTTAGTTACTCTTCATATTGATGTTGTATGAAAAATGGACATGCTGACTTTTTTCTATTTACTATGACATCTATTGCTTTCCCTTTATTATGATACATTTTATTATGTACTGGAATTATCCACCACTTTTCAGGAATTTGTATAAATAATGAAACTCATTTTTTACTCCAAGACTTCTTATAAAGGGACTTGAGGTGTTCCATAAGCCAGATTCACCCAACTTTGTCACTCACCCTCATTATTACCAACCCTAACCATGCCTTTTCCAACTCCATCCAGACCTGCCATCTCTCCCCAATATCAGACTCTTACAGAAGTTTTAGAGAACATAAGAGGATAATAATGAACTTGAGGCCAAAGGATGAAAGACCTACCACCAAATGAGAAGCAACCTGAAACAATAAGTTCCATGATTAGAGGCAGTATTTAGAACTAAACACATATGTGAATAAAGAGAGACAATATGGCAATAAAAAGTCCTGACTAGGAATTAAATGGCCTCGATTTTAATCCTAATTCTGCGACCTCTTAGCAGGCTAAACTACTATAACAACAACAACAACAACAAAACCTATAAAATACAGTGACTTAAACAAGATAGAATTGTTTTCCTTTTTTACTTAATGTGTCATAGATGAATGTTCAGGAATGATAAGATGGCTTTGTCATTTTTAATATACAGCTTCCCACATTGCTCACATTGCCATTTTCAAGTTAGAAAAAAAGGAGAAGGAAAAAGAACAGGGAAAGATATTTTGTGTTTAAAAGAATCAGAGATTGCCTGGGTGGCTCAGTCTGTTGAATTTCCAACTCTTGATTTCAGTTCAGTTCAATTCATGATCTCAGGGTCGTGGGATTGATCCTCATGCTGGGCTCTCCCACTTCCCTTCTCCTCTGCTCACTCACTCTGTTTCTTTCTCAATATAAAATTTAAAATAATTGGAAGTCAGACACATTATTTACATTTACATCCCACTATCTAAAACCTAGTTATATAGTGTATTTCTCCCATGTTGTGTACCTCCAAGGGGCATCATTTGCAGTGAATTTTATGTGTATGATGCCCCTTGGTATTATGCAGAGTGGTGGCTCTGTAATGACCATCTACTGTAGGAGAAGTGTAGTAGGCAGAATTTGGCCATCCATGACTTTTGCCCTCCTCCAGTGAACATGTTGAATTATATACCAAAAGGGATGTAACTAAGATTACTAATGAGCTAACTTTAAGATAGGTAGATTATCCTACATTATCTGATTGGGCCTACTATAACTCCAGGAGCAGAGATCTTTCTCTGGTGTTAAGAGAAGTCAGAGATTTAGTGTGACGGATTCAATGAGCCATTATTCATTTGAATATGAAAGGCTATATAATTAAGCAAACAGAGACCTCAACTTTAAAAATAGGAAGGAACTGAATTCTGCCAATAATTTTACTGAGATTAGAAGCAGATTCTTTCTCAAAATCTCCAGGTAAGAGCCCAGCCCAGCCACCATCTTGATTTTAGCCTTGTGCAGCCCTGAGTTGATAACTCAGCTGGATCCTCTGGCATTTCTTGTCTACAGAACTGTGCGATATTAAGGGGTGTTATTTTCAGCTGGTAAATTTTGAAAATTTGTTGTGGCAGCAATAGAAAACTAATTCAGGAAGTTTCAAAATATAGTCTCTAGCTATGAAACCAAAATGTACTGCTAAAAGGAAGGAGGAAAGAATGTGTATTGGGAGTAATCAGTGAACTCTTCAACAGCCACTGTTTGCAAGATTGTGTCCTCAGGTTACTTATCTGTGGAGGTTTGACCTAACCAGAGGTCTTGTGGTTCCTTAACTGTGATATATTATAATTACACTAAGAATATAGTAAAGTCTATCCTTCTATGTCGACTGACCTTGATAGGATATCTGAGCACTCATCTCTCCTTCTGTCTGTCCATCAAGAAGCCTGCTCACCCCGGCTAGCTTGATTCTCCTCCTCTTTTTGTCTCAACACTCTACAAATCCACTCATGTGAAAAGGAAAAAGAAAAGATAAAAGCTAAGCAAAGATAAAAATAAGAACATCAACATCAACTATAACAAACAATAGGTGATTTTCCTGAGCTGAGTGAGTTGGTTAGATTTTTATGGCTTTAAGGGTGCTACATTTCCAAAGATGAAGGGTAGAATTCAGGGTGATATTCTAAATATAGAGGTTATTCCAGTATGCATAGTCTCCATTGCTGATTGCTAGCTCCAGTGGCAAGGCCACTTGATACAATAGTGGAAGACAGTGGCAAAGCTGGAGTGAGAAGAAAGGAAGGAGAAAGAGAAAAGGCTATTTTCAATGGCATTTAGCCAATTGTTCTCACAAATACAAAAAAAAAAAAAAAGCAAAGATATTATGCATGCATACAGAGGAGAAGAGTAGAATTACAGTTAACAAGAGGAAAAATGGAATTTGTATTCAACTTCGTTCCTTCTTTCCACTCCTCCCTCAAACCTTGACTACCATGTTCATCACTATCAAATGTGTGCATGTGTGCACACACACATACACACACATAAGGAGGTGGAAATAACAGAGTAGAGACAATGATCTATGATGATTCAACTTATGATTTTTTGACTTTACAATGGTGTGAAAGCCATATGTATTTGGCAAAACCTAGCCTTTGAATTTTGAATTGTCATCTTTTCCTGGACTCGCGATCTTTGATGCTAGGCACTGGCAGTGAGCCTCATGACCCCCAGTCAGCCACACGACCACAAGGGTAAACAACAGATACACTTAAGAACATTGTGTATCCATACAACCATTTTTTTTTTCATTTTCAATCCAATATTGAATAAATTTCAAAAATGTTCAACACTTTAGTATAGCATAGTCTTTATGATAGATAATTTTTCCCATCTGTAGGCTAATGTAAGTGTTCAGAGCACATTTAACATAGGTGAGGCTAAGCTCTGATGGTCAGTAGGTTAGGTGCATTAAATGAATTTTTGACTTAGGATATTTTCAACTTATGATGGTTTTTTCTTTTTTTTAAATTTTTTTTTTTCCAACGTTTATTTTTGGGACAGAGAGAGACAGAGCATGAACGGGGGAGGGGCACAGAGAGAGGGAGACACAGAATCGGAAACAGTATGATGGTTTTTTCTAATTGTAACCCCGTTTTAAGTCAAGGAAGATCTATATGGTAAATGTCACATTAGATCTGATCCAGACTAATATTTGACTTCCAGGCACACAAGTCTTTCCTTACTTTCAGACCCAGGTTAAGTGTGCTCTCAAAGGCTGCAAGCTGAGGTATAATGGATTTCCAACATATGGTAACAAATGATTAAGCGATTGTGTCTAAGGTTACGACCTTCCCCACCACTGGCTTTTGATTTAGCTTTTGCTCCATTTAAGATCTTGTAAGATCTTAATTTCCTCCAATAAAGGTTTACTTAAGAAATAAAACTCATTAAACTCTGAGAGGACTCATAAAAATTCAAGTGTACCTTCCCTCTGAAATGCGAACTAAATTTCAAGTAATGCCATAAAGTAAAATTAAGTTTTTTTATTTCAAATATCTTCGTAGTTGACAGATTTTGAGTTTAGTTGGTTTGTTTTTTCTCCTTAAGAATCTGATGAATCAGAAATTTCTTTAAAAAGAATGACCCTTTTAGTTTTAAGCTGAACTTATCATTTAAGAATTGTGAAGTCTCAGGCTTAGGAAAGCTTAACATTTTATTATTTTTACTATCTTTGCTTTACAAAAATCACAAGTTACTTAGTTATAAGGTTTCAAAGCTAGAAAAGATTTTTAAAAAATCACTCTCCATATTTTTTATTAGAGTTCTTATTGTCCGTAAGAGCCGCTGAAGAAGGGGTGTCTGGGTGGCTCAGTTGAGTGTCAGACTTCAGCTCAGGTCATGTTCTCATGGTTCCTGAATTCTAACCCGGCACTGGGGTCTGTACTGACAGCTGACAGGTCTAACCTGCAGCCTGCTTCAGATTCTGTGCCCCTCACTCTCTGCACCCCACCCCCCACTCTCTGTCTCTCTTTCAAATATAAATAAACATAAAAAAAAACGGACCACTGAAGAGGCCGACTGTGGGTTGAAAGCTGTGCCTCTAAAAGATGTGGAAGTCCTAACTCCCAGTGACTGTGAATGTGGCCTTACTGGGAAATAAGGTCTTTGCAGATGATCAAGTTAAAATGAGGTCTAGTGTGGGGCTATCCAATATGGCTATGCCCTTATAAAAAGGGGAAATTTGAATCCAGCAATAGGCATAAATACAGGGAAGACACAGGGAAAATGCCATCTATAAACAAAGGAATGCCTGAAGCCATCAGAAGCTTGGAGAAGGGTATGGAACAAATTCACCTTCACAGCCTCGGAAGAAATCAACTTCGCTGATACTTTGATTTTGGCTTTCTAGCCTCCATAACTGTGCAGCAATAAATGTCTACTTTTTTTAAGCCATCCAATTTGTGGCTCTATGGCATCCCTGGGAAACTGCTAGAAAGCCCAAGCCTAATTGTTTTGGGAAGAAACCTATGCTAAATAACAGGAAATCCAACTTACCTCAGTGAATATTTTCCTCTGTTTAATAAAAGTAGTCATAAAAAATGGAAAGAATTAAGATAATCTTAAAACATAAATGTTTAAGATTTAAAAAAAAAATGCTTAAAGGAAGATGTCAGTTGTCCCTAAATTAATTCAACAGAGTACCATTGATTTTATTTTTCTGGAACTGTGAAATTGATGTTAAAAAGTTTATATGGAAAAGAAGTAATCTAGTAATTATAACCAGGGGAAACCTGATAAAGAAGAGCCATGTAACAAATCACTATGAATTTAAAGGCGTAAAACACCACCAATTTATTATCTCACAGTTTCTATAGGTCAGAAGCTAGCCAAAGACATAACTGGATTCTCCTCTCAGGGCATCATAGGTTGAAATCAAAACTGTCTTGTCATCTGGAGCTTGGAGGTTTCTACCAAGCTCCTTCAGGTTGTTGGTGGGATTCAGTTTCTTGCAGTTAAAGCACTGAGGCCTCCATTTTCTTACTGGCTGTGGGCTGTAGGTTGCTCTCAGCAACTGAAAATTGCCCACATTGCTTGTCATGTTTCTTCCCCCATCCTGAAAACCAACCTTGGAGAATCTTCTCTTACTTTGAATACCTTTCTTCAGAAAGAGCCTGGTCCCTTTTAAGAACTAATTAGATCAGGCCTACCTAGGATAATCTCTTTCTTAAGGCCAACTGTGCCATATAACGTAAACTTATCATGGGAGTGACCTTCTATCATATTTACAGGTACCTCCCACAGTCAAAGGCTGGGGGATTATATAAGAGTGGGGGTCATGGGTGGTCATCTTAGAATTCTGCCTACCACAAAGCACAAAGTTATTAATGGCAGTGGAAGTACAGCCACACGATGAAATACTGTGCAGGTACAACAAAAAGTATAGACTTTCTGACATAGGAAGGCACATTATTAAATTAGAAAAAAAATGTTAGAAGAAAAACAGTATAGGGTTGTGTTTATCTTTATGGAAGAATTGGTGGAAATAAAGGTTTATAGTCAGAAGCCCAACCATGAACTTATTGTTTCATCATTGGAACAATGATTAAAGCACTGTTCCTGTTCTAAAGTGCAGAAAGTGTGGTAGGGATCAAAAACCAAATCCCAAACTGAATATAATTCAAATAAGAGAAATATTACAGAAAGATGAGCATTTGTTTTGTGGTTTTAAAGAAAGAAGTGATTGTACCAAGTGCCTGCAAGGCCTAGTTTTTTTTTCCTTGGCGATACCTGCCTGCCTGCCGGATAGGGCCATTTAGATCATTGTCTATTGATCTGTACAATTCAAACTTTCACATTTAAAACACTAGAAGAAGCATTACATTCCTAAAATCTCATTAGGTATCATTGGATCATTGATTTCCACATATTGATTAGAAGGCAATATACAGTTTTCATGATTTAAAAAAAATACTTTCTTGTAAAGCATTAGTCTGTGTGAGAGTCAGAAGACTGGATATGAGTTTTCTTCATTTTTGTGAAGATTGCTACACAAAGAAAGGTTGTTGGTAAAATATAAACAAGACATGCTTATCAGATAATTACATGATATAAATTCTCCTTTTCTACTTTGGACTATCATTATTATAACCTGAATTTCTTCTTTAGTTATTTTAAACTATCTGTATTCATTCCATTTTGAGAAATAGCAAAATAAGTCCACTGGATTTTCCTGTGTCTTGCTTCCACATTTCCTTCAAATCTCTACTCAGATATAATCTTCACAATGAGGGCTTCTCTAAAATAACCCCACACCACTACCCCAACTCCCTGTACCCTTACCTGCTTTTTCTTTAAAAAATATTTTTTAATGTTTATTTATTTTTGAGAGAGAGAGTGTGTGTGTGAACAGGGAAGCAGCAGAGAGAGGGAGGCCCAGCATCTGAACCAGGCTCTAGGTTCTGAGCTGTCAGCACGGAGCCCAGCACAGGGCTCAAACCCACCAGCTGTGAGATCACGACCTGAGCCAAAGTTGTACGCCTAACCGACAGAGCCACCCAGGCATCCCTCTTTTTTTTTTTTTTAAGTTTATGTATTTATTTTGAGAGAGACAGAGACAGCAAGTGGTGGACGTGCAGAGAGAGACAAGAGAGATATTGAGAGAGAATCCTAAGTAGGCTCCATGCTGTCAGTGCAGAGCCCAATGTGGGGTTTGAACTCACAAAACTGTGAAATCATGACCTGAGCCAGAACCAAAAGTCGGACTCTTAACTAGCTGAGCCACCCAGGTGCCCCTGCTCTTTTTCTATTTACCACTTACTTTGAAACTATTACATATATGAGCTTACTTGTCTCCTGTGTGTCTCCTCCATCACAACATACATTCCGTAAACAGAGCAGGGTCTTTGTCCTGTTTGCAGCTCTGTCTGGCACAACTAGAACAGTGTTTGGTTTAAGGGCACTCAAAAATATACATATTGAATGAATAAATAACCAATTTATTGAAGAATAAATTCTATTCATTGTCCTTAAATGAGTTATGTTAAATTCTTGCTTCCCCCACCCCCAAAGAAAGTCTCTGACAAATATTAAAAGAACACAAGCTTTATTCTCTCTGCTTTTTTTGTTTTGTTGTTATTGTTCTCTCTGCCTCTATCTGGAAGTGACATGAGGGCAGTCATCACGTCATACAGCCTAGCCAACATCCAAGGGGAATAAGGTGCCAAGTTGCCTTTACTTGGTATAGTAAATAATAAGTGTGGTATAGTAAATAATAAATATTTGGTCTTTCTCTCTAGTTCCTGGCACACAGCCCCTTGAAATCCACTGTCTTCATATGCTAATGGCTTTGGTATACCCCTATGTAGCTTTAGGGTGAAGTTTTGTCTCCCAAAAATCAACCACATGTTTAGAGGGTTAGAACTGTCAGACCTACTCCCTAACTTCTGTGGATCAGAAAGATGCTAGAGAATGAGTTCAATCATCAATTGCCAGTGATTTAATTAATTGTGTCCATATAATGAAACCTCCATTTACTATTAATAATGGGGTCAGGGAACTTTCCAGGTTGGTGAATACATCACTGTGCTGGGAAAGTGGTACTCCCAGAGTCGGCATGGAAGCTTGCCCCCCCCCCCCCGCCTCAAACTTTGCCTTATGCATCTCTTCCATTTGTCTTTTTCTAAGTTATCTTTTATAATAGACTAGTAATTGTAAGTAAAGTGCTTACCTGAGTTCTATAAGTCATTCTACTGAATTATCAAACCTGAAGATGGAGTTGTGACAACCCTGAAATTTGTAGTCAGCTGGGCAGAAGTGTGAGTACCGGGCTGGCATCTG
Organism: Puma concolor; assembly: GCF_028749965.1. Classification (NCBI taxonomy): domain Eukaryota; kingdom Metazoa; phylum Chordata; class Mammalia; order Carnivora; family Felidae; genus Puma; species Puma concolor. The sequence goes on along the minus strand of NC_141674.1, from coordinate 61,873,828 downwards.
AAGTGAAGCCAGTTTTGTGAGACTAAGCTTAACCTGGGAGTTGGGGTGAGGGGGGATTGTGCTAGCACTGGGCAGTTACTGCAAGAATTGAGTTGAATTGTTTAACACCCAGTTGCTGTTGGAGAATTAGAGAGTTGGTTGGTGTTACAAAAGACACACTATTTTGATATTAGAAAAAGCCATACATGCAGTCAACCTGAGTCTCTGTGAATGGTTTCTCTCAAAGCATCTCCTCAATCACCTGTGAAAGCATCTCCTTCCCAATGCATTCTTTCTCTTGGTGGATAACTACTACTTGGAGAAATTTATCAGACTCCCTAGGCTTCTGGTTGAGTAGGTAAACAGGGGGTTGCATAGGGGTGATGGTTGGCTAGGTCCTGGTAGCATGTGTTTGGTGACTTACTTTTGAGTGAGCTTTCAGAATTTGGCTGCAATTCTAAGGCAACATAAAATATTCTAATCTCCATCCTCAAATGAACAAATTAATATTTAAATTTCTTGTATATATTGGGTTGACTCTAACTTTGTGAAAACCTTTTGAAGACTTTTATTCAAGAGAATGTCAAAATCTATCTTAGGACCAACTAGACTTCTTACTGATATGTGAAAGACCAGCTCTTAGATTTTCTAATTATTATCTTTGGATAAATTATAAATTTAAAATTATAAATTATAATTAACACACTAAAAGAAAAATATGCACTATTTTGTTTTTAAAAATAACTACAAAATAAAGTCTATTGAAAAAAAAAGAGATATAACCCAAATTTAGGATTATATAATTCTAACTGAATATTACATTGAGTTCTTACCATTTTGGAAGCAAATATAAAATAGCTACCATACTATGTTACCTAAGTCTCTTTTGTCTTAATAATAAAAGACCTTTGCTGCTTTAACTAGAATTGACATCAGTTAGAATTTTTTGCCTGATTTCTTTAATAAGAGACTCTGAAGATGAGGAAGAAAAAAATCTTTAATAGCAGTTCCATAGAAGGAAAAGAGGAAAATAATAACAACAACTATCATAAAAGACTGCTTAATACAATCCAGGCATTATAGAAGGCAATTTATGTATGTGATCAAATGTGATATTCATAAAAAGTCTGTGAGTAGTGCTTATTCCTGCAATGTACAGATGAGGTATCTCATTTTGCAGAGAGTCACAAAAAGGCTGCAAGTTTCCCAAAATCATATTGTTGATAGTAGTCAGAACTAGGGTCCAGGGTCAGGTCTTCTTTACTCTATGTCGATGCTATACACCATGATTGCCAATATAGGTCAGTGACACTGTGGTGGTCCATGAGCACATTTTCACTGAGATAAAATCAGAAAATAAGAACAACATTGTGAATTTTCCAGAAAATTAATTTAATTTAATTTGAAGTGCTATCCTTCATTCAAGGTTGTATCCTTCCTACCTTTTGGTCTTTATTTCGATGTAATGAAATGATGGTGATAATACATGGAGAATTTTGTTTATTTTTTTAAGTATATTTACTTGGAAAGGGAAAATACAACATTTTGCGAGTTTCTAGCGTGAGAAAAAGTCTTTAAAATCCAAATATCTGAAAATTAAAGTTCTATATCCTCTCTTGTTAATGAACATTGGTTATATCTTACATTGACTCTCCAAAAATGACTCCCTTACAAACATTTTAGTGCTCCTATTTGGCCAGCTCGCACTTTCCCAGAAAAACCTAGTCCCATTTAAATTGTTGTCTACTTGGTGCCTGCTCCAGAGGAGCCAAACTTTTCTGGAAAAAAAAAAAAGATAAGCATTTCACTGTTTTTTGTATTAATTCATTTTTGATACACAAAAACTTTACATAATTAATGTATACAACTTGATGAGTTTGGACATAAGTATACACCCATGAAACCATCACTGTAATCTATCTATGCCATAAACCTATCCTTTATCTCCAAATGTTTCTTCCACTTACTATTATTATTATTATTATTATTATTATTACTACTACTACTACTACGTGTGATAAGAACTTTGACATAAGATCTATCTTCAGCATATTTTTGAGTATGCAATACAATATTGTTAACTATAAGCACTATGCTATATCTATATTTCTATCTATCTATCTATCTATCTATCTATCTATCTATCTATCTACACATATATAAATTCATCCATAGATGGACATTTAGATTGCTTCAATGTCTTGGCTATTGTGAATAATGCTTCAGTGGATGTAAAGTTATGTCTTGGAGATCCTGATTAAATTACTTTGGATCTATACCCAGAAGTGGGATTGCTGGGTCATATGATAGTTTTATTTTTAATGTTTTGAGGAACCTGCATACTGTTTTCCATAGTGGCTGTGCCAATTTACATTTCTACCAGTGGCGCTCAAGGGTTCCTCTTCTCCACACTCTTGCCAACATTTGTTAGTGTTGTTGTGTTTTGTATTTTTTGTAAAAGGCATCCTAACATGGTTGAGGTGACATATTATTGTAATTTTGATTTGAATTTCCCTGATGGTTAGTGATGTTGAGCAACTTTTTATATATCTGGTGACTACTTGTATCTCTTCTTTGGAGAAGAGTATATTAAGTTCCTTTGCCCATATTTTTTTTAGTTTTTTTTAACGTTTATTTATTTTTGAGACAGAGAGAGACACAGCATGAACAGGGGAGGGGCAGAGAGAGAAGGAGACACAGAATTGGAAGCAGGCTCCAGGCTCTGAGCCATCAGCCCAGAGCCCGACGCGGGGCTCGAACTCGCGGACCGCGAGATCGTGACCTGAGCTGAAGTCGGACGCTTAACCGACTGAGCCACCCAGGCGCCCCTCCTTTCCCCATTTTTAAATGCAATTATTTAGTGTTTTTTTTTTTTCTTTTTTTCTCTTGACTATTGTTTTATAAGAGTTCCTTATATATTTTGGATATTAACCCTTTGTTGAATATGTGATTTAGAAACATTTATCCCATATTGTAGGTAGCATTTTTATTTTGTTGATTGTTTCCTTTGCTGTGCAGAAACGTTTTAGTTTGACATTATTCTACTTGTTGATTTTTGCTTTCTCTCCTGTGCTTTTAGTGTTACATTCAAGAAATCACTGCAACTTTACTGAATTCATTTATTAGTTTTAACAGTTTTTTTGTGAATTATTTGGGGGTTTTACACATAAGATGATGTCCTCTGCAGAGATAATTTTACTTCTTCCTTAAATTCCTTTTATTTCCTTTTCTTCCCTAATTGCTCTGTGTAGGACTTCCAGTATTATGTTGAATAGAAGTGGCAAGGTGAGCATCCTTATCTTATTCCAGTTCTTAGAGGAAAAGCTTTCATTTATTCAATATTAGCTGTGGACTTTTCATATATGGCCTTTACTGTGTTGAGGTAATTTCCTTCTATACTTAATTGGTTAAGAGTGTTTATCATGAAAACATGTGAATTTCATGAAGTGCCTTTTCTGCACTTACTGTGATGATCATGTGCTTTTTATCCTTTATTCTGTTAATGTGTTATATAGCACAATGATTGATTTATGCATGTAGACCCATTTTTGCATCTGAGGGATAAATCCCACTTGGTCATGATGTATTATCTTTTTAATGTGCTGTTGAATTTGGTTTGCTAGTACTTTGCTAAAGTTTTGGATCTATACTCATCTGGGTTATTGGCTTGTAGTTTTCTTTTCTTGTGGTGTCTTCGCCTAATTTTGTTATCAAGGTAATGTTGGCATCAAACTGAGTTTGGAGTCTTCTCTTCTATTTTTTGGAAGAGTTTGAAAAGGATTGGTGTTCTTTATTTTTATTTTTTTCAATATTTATTTATTTATTTATTTATTTATTTATTTATTTATTTTTAATATGAAATTTATTGTCAAATTGGTTTCCATACAATACCCAGTGCTCATTCCAACAGGTGCCCTCCTCAACACCCATCACCCACACTCCCCTCCCTCCTACCCCCCATCAACCCTCAGTTTGTTCTCAGTTTTTAAGAGTCTCTTATGTTTTGTTTCCCTCCCTCTCTAACTTTTTTTTCCCCTTCCCCTCCCCCATGGTCTTCTGTTAAGTTTCTCAGGATGCACATAAGAGCGAAAACATGGTATCTGTCTTTCTCTGTATGACTTATTTCACTTAGCATAACAGTCTCCAGTTCCATCCATGTTGCTACAAAAGGCCATATTTCATTCTTTCTCATTGCCGAGTAGTATTCCATTGTGTATATAAACCACAATTTCTTTATCCATTCATCAGTTGATAGGCATTTAGGCTCTCTCCATAATTTGGCTATTGTTGAAATTGCTGCTATAAACATTGGGGTACAAGTGCCCCTGTGCATCGGCACTCCTGTATCCCTTGGGTAAATTCCTAGCAGGGCTATTGCTGGGTCATAGGGTAGATCTATTTCTAATTTTCTGAGGAACCTCCACACTGTTTTCCAGAGTGGCTGCACCAGTTTGCATTCCCACCAACAGTGCAAGAGGGTTCCGATTCTCCACATGCTCTCCAGCATCTATGGTCTTCTGATTTGTTCATTTTAGCCACTCTGACTGGCGTGAGGTGATATCTCAGTGTGGTTTTGATTTGTATTTCCCTGATGAGGAGCAACGTTGAGCATCTTTTCATCTGCCTGTTGGCCATCTGGATGTCTTCTTTAGAGAAGTCTCTGTTCATGTTTTCTGCCCATTTCTTCACTGGATTATTTGTTTTTCGGGTGTGGAGTTTGGTGAGCTCTTTATAGATTTTGGATACTAGCCCTTTGTCCGATATGTCATTTGCAAATATCTTTTCCCATTCCGTTGGTTGCCTTTTAGTTTTGTTGATTGTTTGCTTGGAAGTGCAGAAGCTTTTTATCTTGATCAGGTCCCAATAGTTCATTTTTGCTTTTAATTCCCTTGCCTTTGGGGATGTGTCAAGTAAGAAATTGCTGCGGCTGAGGTCAGAGAGGTTTTTCCCTGCTTTCTCCTTTAGGATTTTGATGGTTTCCTGTCTCACATTCAGGTCCTTTATCCATTTTGAGTTTATTTTTGTGAATGGTGTAAGAAAGTGGTCTAGTTTCATTCTTCTGCATGTTGCTGTCCAGCTCACCCACCACCATTTGTTAAAGAGACTGTCTTTTTTCCATTGGATATTCTTTCCTGCTTTGTCAAAGATTAGTTGGCCATACTTTTGTGGGTCTAATTCTGGAGTTTCTATTCTAGTCCATTGGTCTATGTATCTGTTTTTGTGGCAATACCATGCTGTCTTGATGATTACAGCTTTCTAGTTGAGGCTAAAGTCTGAGATTGTGATGTCTCCTGCTTTGGTCTTCTTCAAAATTACTTTGGCTATTCAGGGTCTTTCATGGTTCCATACAAATTTTAGGATTGCTTGTTCTAGCTTCAAGATGAATGCTGGTGCAATTTTGATTGAGATTTCATTGAATGTGTAGATAGCTTTGGGTAGTATTGACATTTTAACAATATTTATTCTTCTAATCCATGAGCACGGAATGTCTCTCCATTTCTTTATATCTTCTTCAATTTCATTCATAAGCTTTCTATAGTTTTCAGCATACAGATCCTTTACATCTTTGGTTAGATTTATTCCTAGGTATTTTATGCTTGGTGCAATTGTGAATGGGATCAGTTTCTTTATTTGTCTTTCTGTTGCTTCATTATTAGTGTATAAGAATGCAACTGATTTCTGTACACTGATTTTGTATTTGGCGACTTTGCTGAATTCATGTATCAGTTCTAGTAGACTTTTGGTGGAGTCTATTGGATTTTCCATGTATAATATCATGTCATCTGCAAAAAGTGAAAGCTTGACATCATCATTGCCAATTTTGATGCCTTTGATTTCCTTGTGTTGTCTGATTGCTGATGCTAGCAGTTCCAACACTATGTTAAAAAACAGTGGTGAGAGTGGACATCCCTGTCATGTTTCAGATCTAAGGGGGAAAGCTCTCAGAATTTTTGCATCCATATTCATCAGGGATATTGGCCTATTGTTATCTTTTTTTGCTGGGTCTCTGTCTGGTTTGGGAATCAAAGGAATGCTGGCTTCATAGAATGAGTCTGGAAGTTTTCCTTCCCTTTCTGTTTTTTGAAACAGCTAGAAAAGGATAGGTATTATCTCTGCTTTAAATGTCTGGTAGAATTCCCCAGGGAAGCCATCTGGTCCTGGACTCTTATTTGTTGGGAGATTTTTGATGACTGATTCCATTTCTTCACTGGTTATGGGACTGTTCAAGTTTTCTATTTCTTTCTGTTTGAGTTTTTTAAGTGTGTGGGTGCTTAGGAATTTGTCCATTTCTTCCAGGTTGTCCTGTTTGTTGGCATATAATATTTCATAGTATTTCCTAATAGTTGCTTGTATTTCTGAAGGATTGGTTGTCATAATTCCATTTTCATTCATGATTTTATCTATTTGGGCCATCTCCCTTTTCTTTTTGAGAAGCCTGGCTAGAGGTTTATCAATTTTGTTTATTTTTTCAAAAAACCAACTCTTGGTTTCGTTGATCTGCTCTACAGTTTTTTTTAGATTCTATATTGTTTATTTCTGCTCTGATCTTTATTATTTCTCTTCTTCTGCTGGGTTTGGGGTGTCTTTGCTGTTCTGCTTCTATTTTCTTTAGGTGTGTTGTTAGATTTTGTATTTGGGATTTTTCTTGTTTCTTGAGATAGGCCTGGATTGCAATGTATTTTCCTTTCAGGACTGCCTTTGCTGCATCCCAAAGCATTTGGATTGTTGTATTTTCATTTTCATTTGTTTCCATATATTTTTTAATTTCTTCTCTAATTGCCTGGTTGACCCATTCATTCTTTAGTAGGGTATTCTTTAACCTCCATGCTTTTGGAGATTTTCCAGACTTTTTCTGTGGTTGATTTCAAGCTTCATAGCATTGTGGTCTGAAAGCATGCATGGTATGATCTCAATTCTTGTATACTTAGGAAGGGCTGTTTTGTGACCCAGTATGTGATCTATCTTGGAGAATGTTCCATGTGCACTTGAGAAGAAAGTATATTCTGTTGCTTTGGGATGCAAAGTTCTAAATATATCTGTCAAATCCATCTGGTCCAATGTATCAGTCAAGGCCCTTGTTTCTTTATTGACCGTGTATCTAGATGATCTATCCATTGTTGTAAGTGGGGTATAAAAGTCCCCTGCAATTACCACATTCTTATCAATAAGGTTGCTTATGTTTGTGATTAATTGTTTTATATATTCTGGGGCTTCCGTATTCAGTGCATAGACATTTATAATTAGCTCTTCCTGATGGATAGACCCTGTAATTATTATATAATGCCCTTCTTCATCTCTTGTTACAGCCTTTAATTTACAGTCTAGTTTGTCTGATATAAGTATGGCTACTCCAGCTTTCTTTTGACTTCCAGTGGCATGATAAATAGTTTTCCATCCCCTCACTCTCAATCTGAAGGTGTCCTCAGGTCTAAAATGAGTCTCTTGTAGACAGCAAATAGATGGGTCTTGTTTTTTTTATCCATTCTGATACCCTATGTCTTTTGGTTGGAGCATTTAGTCCATTTACATTCAGTGTTATTATAGAAACATATGGGTTTAGAGTCATTGTGATGTCTGTAGGTTTCATGCTTGTAGTGATGTCTCTGGTACTTTGTGGTCCTTGTAACATTTCACTCACAGAATCCCCCTTAGGATCTCTTGTAGGGCTGGTTTAGTGGTGATGAATTCCTTCCGTTTTTGTTTGTTTGGGAAAACCTTTATCTGTCCTTCTATTCTGAATGACAGACTTGCTGGGTAAAAGGATTCTCGGCTGCATATTTTTCTTGTTCGTCGTATTGAAGATTTCCTGCCATTCCTTTCTGGCCTGCCAAGTTTCAGTAGATAGATCCGTCACTAGTCTTATCGGTCTCACTTTATATGTTAGAGCTTATTTATTCCTAGCTGCTTTCAGAATTTTCTCTTTATTCTTGTATTTTGCCAGTTTCACTATGATATGTCGTGCAGAAGATCGATTCAAGTTACATCTGAAGGGAGTTCTCTGTGCCTCTTGGATTTCAATGCCTTTTTCCTTCCCCAGATCAGGGAAGTTCTCAGCTATGATTTGTTCAAGTACACCTTCAGCCCCTTTCTCTCTCTTCCTCTTCTTGAATTCCTATTATACAGATATTGTTGTGCTTGATTGCATCACTTAGTTCTCTAATTCTCCCCTCATACTCCTGGATTTTTTATCTCTCTTTTTTCTCAGCTTCCCCTTTTTCCATAATTTTATCTTCTAATTCACCTATTCTCTCCTCTGCCTCTTCAATCTGAGCTGTGGTTGCCTCCATTTTATTTTGCACCTCATTTATAGCACTTTTTAGCTCCTCATGACTGTTTCTTAGTCCCTTGATCTCTGTAGCAATAGATTCTCTGCTGTCCTCTATACTTTTTTCAAGCCCAGGGATTAATTTTATGACTATTATTCTAAATTCATGGTCCGTTATATTGCTTAAATCGTTTTTGATCAATTCGTTAGCTGTCGCTACTTCCTGGAGTTTCTTTTGAGGAGAATTCTTCCGTTTGTCATTTTGGATAGTCTCTGGAGTGGCGCAGAACTGCAGGGCACTTCCCCTGTGCTGTCTGGAGTAACTTGTGTTGGTGGGCGGGGCCACAGTCAGGCCCCATGTCTGTCCCCAGCCCACCACTGGGGCCACAGTCAGACTGGTGTGTACCTTATCTTCCCCTCTCCCAGGGGCAGGACTCACAGTGTACTGGTGTGGCCCCTGGTGTGGCATATAATTGTTCATAATAGTCACTTATGATCTTTTTTAAATTTCTATGGCATTGATTGTAAACATTTCATTTTATTCATTTAAAAAATATTTATTTATTTTGAGAGAGAGAGAGAGAGAGAGAGAGGGCATGTGAGTAGAGGAGGGGCAGAGAGATAGAGGGAGAGAGATAATCCCAAGCATGTCCCTCACTGTCTGCAGAACCTGACACAGGGTTCGATCCCACAAACTGTGAGATCATCGCCTGAGCTGAAATCAAGAGTTGGATGTCTAGCTGAACTGAGTGGCCTAGGTGTCACAATATTTAACTTTAAATTCATGTTCACAAAAACCAAGTAGACACCTGATATTGCTTGGTATCCCTAATGCAATCTATTTTCATCTCTTCAGGTGACCATTCTATAGCTTTAGCTCATTTCCTCAAATACCCCACGTCCTTCCTCCAGTCTTAAGAAATGATTCTGCCTCATACTTCATGAAAAAAAAAAAAACAGCAATAAAAACAATTGGGAAGGAACTCTTTTATCCTCAGTACCAGTCTTACCAACTTATCTGTGTCTGATCCATACCCTCTCCTTCCCTTCTGTAACAATGTATGAAGTACCCCTGCTGTAATCTAAAGCTACCTCTTTTACATGTGCTCTGGGTAGTCTCAGATAATATTTTCCAGAATTTTAGTCTTTAAATTAATTCTTCTCTGTATTGTTGATACCTGTCTTTAACTGGAACATTACCATTGGTATCCAAACATGCCTTAATATTACCAATTTTAATGCTTTTTTGAGGTCATATCACATTTCAACTGTAGTCTCATCTTGTTGTTTTTATTTCTATATAAAAATTTCCAAAGTTATCCATTTATATACTCTGTATTTCTCTACTTGCATCCTTCCCTCAAATTAGGATAATCAGATTTCCATGGCTACCCCTCTACTCAAACAGTTCTTCATATGGTCTCTCACAACCAAAATTTTACCAAAGTCAGTGGTCCAGTCCACCCTTCTCACTTTATTGTACTAGATTTCAAAAAAAATTTGATAGAGCAGATGACTTCTTCCTCTTGAAACTTTTTTTTCTTCTGACCTCTGTGGTACTAAATCTTGTTGCCTTTCATTTTCCCTAACTACTTGTGCATCTCTTTTGCTGTTTTCAATGCCTTTGCACAATCTTTAAATACTGGCATGCTATATATCTTGTTGTTTAAGCTTGCTTTGTTCCTTCTTTTGTTTTTTGTTTTTTAATCTTTACTCTTTTCTTTGGTAATATCATCCAGTTTTATGGCTTTAAATTCGTTCTCTCTGCTGGCGAATCCTAACTCAATTATTTTCACCTCCATCTCTTCTCTAAAATCTAGGCTCATGGACCAACTCTCTGTACCTTATCCATTTGGATATTTAATAAACTATCTCACTTATTAAGTGTTCAAAACAAAGGTCTTGATCTTCCATCCCAGCTTATTTGTTCTCAGTCTTTCCCACCTGGCTGAATGCCATTACCATTCATTATCTCAACCCAAAAACATAAGAATCAAACTTTGTTCCTCTCTTTCCCTCAGTTCTGATGAATATATTTAAGTTCTATAGATTCTTCATTAAGAATGTCCAAAAATCGCCTACCCTTTTCGGTCTCTAATGCTATTATTTTGTCTCATGTTGACAACTGGAATAGATTCTTAACTAATTTCATTGTTTCCACTCTGTTCCCCTCCATCCAACCTGTGCTTCTGCTAAACAAATCTCTACATAGTATGTACAAAACCTTCATGATCACATTCTATCTCTTATCTCCTTAAAAATATCCAGTGATACACAATTACTCTTATAATAAAATCTACACTCTTAGCTTATAAAGCCCTACGTGATCCAATCCCTGCTAACTCTCTGATCTTATCTCATCTTAGCTCCTTTCTACTCACTGTCCAGGACCTTGGACTAGCTATTTTCTCTGCCTATAATGCTTTTCATAGATTTTTTTGAATGGTTGGTTTCTCCTCAATACTCAGTCTTAGTTTAAATATCTCCTCTGAAAAATGTTTTCTGATTATTCAATTTGAAATAACTGCATGTCACATCACACTCTTTTATTTTCATCATAGAGCACTTGTCTCTTCTTCAAATATTTGTTTACTTTCTGTGTCTCCAGGGTCATATAAGTACCATGAGAAGATGAATCATATCTGTTTATCCTTTGCTATTTTCACAGTGTTTAGGAAAGAACTTGGAGATAGTATCCTCTTAATAAATGCTCATTGAATAAATAAATAATTAGATAAATGATTGTCCCTTATATTTATTTTAGAAAAAAAAGATTGAGAACTGCTTGAAATAGATAGAAGGATAGTTTGAATTGATCAAAAGATAAAATTATGCTTTTAAAAATGAACTTCATTACTTTTAGGTACCTAATCTAGGTTAAAAAAGAATTGCATAAAAAAACCTGCTAAAGAAACAGCTTTAAAGAACAGAAGACAATGAATTGCAATTATACTATTGATTTACTTTTATGCAGATAAATGCTTCTAATGAGCTTTAAGTAATTCTTTTAAATTAGATAAATATTTCCCCTGCTATTCTTTTCCATACTCTTCTTTGGTTTTGAAACTTGATTTTTTTTATCCTTGAAATTTATAAGGTAAATTTTACCCTAGTCTATGACTGAATAATTATACATTTTAAATTAGTAGAGTCTGAAATAATGTGACTCATGTAGTAAAACTGAAATCTTAAAATGCTTGGTATATAAAAGCCGTTCTCTGAGTGTCTTAGTTCATTTTTCAGCATGTTTCTTTTAAAATTTTAAATGTATTAATCATAGAATGATAAAAAAAAGATTTTTAAAATGTGAATATCAATTGATCTTGAAATACAGCAAATCTTCAAGATAAGATCATGGATGTCTAGCACTGTTTTGCTACCAGCCTGGCATTCTTATAGTTCATAATCTGATGGGTGACACTGATTTTCCTATATTTTGAAAAGATTAATTAAGATCCCCTCAGAGTATCTGATTTCCTTCTGAAAATATATACTGATCATCAATTACATGCCAGGCACTAGTTTTGGTACTATATATCAAGGATGAACTTGAGAACTTGAGCTTAAAGAACATATGCTCTAGTTAAGATAGGAGGATAAGTGAAAGGCTTAGAAGTCAGAGTGAATAATAGAACATAGGGCATTTGGGAAACACAAGGCAATTTATCAAGGCTACAGTTTAGAACATGAGTGGGGTGCTAGCAAAGATGAGTCTGCAGATCTGAGCAGAAGTCAAATCATCAAGAGCTTAAGATATGTCTCAGGGCTGGATATAGACTCAGTAAAAGTAGAGACTAAGATTTCAGTCCATCTTTTGGTTGTGATTTCTTATTTTTATTTTTTGCAACTTATATAACAAGCTGACTCATTGCCATCATCTCTGAACTGTTAATAATACAGTAGAAACTCTCTTAAAAAGCTAATCATGAAAGTAATATATACAAATCTTAAGCTTTTAATTATAACTTAAACAAATACTCATTTGCCAATAGTTTGTTGAAGAATAAAAAAAATTATTTTAGTATAAATCTGTTGATCGGACTGGTATGGTCTGACATAAACCACACCATTATGTTTCTTCTATGACTCTTAGTCTTAGTTTCTTTAAAATTAGTGAGAACTTAGATACTTGAAGCACAGTCTTTCTCAATTTTTATTGTTCCTAGCACTTAACAGTGACTGTGTAAACACAGTTCAACAGCAGTTCTTTTTACTAATTCATTTTATTTGGCTCCCCAAATATTTAATTTAATGTTTATAGAAAATCTAGAGAACAACTTTATTTCTTTAGGAACTTCTAACTTTTTGGTTTACAAATTATTTAAATAACGTAATTTCAAAATAATGACAACTGACCTTAAAAGTTTCAGGATCCAACTCAATTGATTCTTCATAGCATAGAACTCAAACTTTGGATGAAGAAATGAACACTCTTCAGTAATCTTTAGTATTAAAGAATAGCCTGGTAAATATAAGTCTTCAGCATATGATGAGCATTGCTCATTATGTTTTCTTGAGAGGGTGGAGAATGTCTATTAATGTATGGAGTCCTTTAGGTGAAAGATGTTTAAGAGGGTTCTTTGAATAACATCTACCTTATGAAATTTGTGAAAGGGTTTAATGAGATTGCATAAAAACAACTAGTAGAGTACCAGGTGCATAGTAAATGTTTTAGACATTATATTATTAGCACTTCATATTTAGTATATTTTATCACTTAGTAGGAATAAATTATCCCTTAAATAACTTTACTCTGGTATTTGTTTCCAAGCCAATATGAGGCCATATCATGCCTCTATGGGAATTAGGAAAACATTCCATCAGAGTGGCTGAAGTCCTTTAGGGCCATGGTTTATAAGAGGAGAATGCTTTTGTGTGAATTAGAAAAACATGTTGCTTTTTGCAGAAGCATGTCAGGAACCTGCCCTGTAGGCTGAATGTTAGCCCCCTCTTGTCCTCTTAGTTGGATGCCTTTGTGCAGTTAACAATGGCAAAATCCTACATGGCAGGTCTGGATCACAGCCCCAGTCTTGCTGAAACAAAGGTGTTCAAGTTCCAGAGCATCTCAGGTTTTGTGAGCTGAACTGCCAAGGTAAGGGTGATCTGGACTTCTCTATTGCCACAAAGAGAAACCTTTGCTCCCTTCAGGTGATCAGATTTATTTTTCTCTTTTGATATCTGTATAACTAGTTTGTATATTTCCATCAGTATATTTACTGAAAGTTCACAGTAGTGAAGGAGGCTCTTTTATATTTCTGCCTTGAATGAAAAGGTTGGGGATTGAGTGTTGATGAGGGAAGACTCTCCAGCTACCAAAAAAGTGCATCCACAATGCATGATGATTCTCCTTCAAACAGGATAACAGAAAAAAAGAAAAATGTGGATTAAACATCAGTTTTTTACATTTCTCCTACTTGGATAGATAATTGGATAGCTTATCTATTGCATGAGTTTACCTATAAATCAAGGCAGACTTTGTTTCAGTATGCAGAGAACACCATTCTTTTGGTCCCTCAAATATTGCAGATTTTGTGAGGCAAAAAATGTTTAATTTCATATATCTTAAATTTGGGGATTCAGCCATCCTCTTTCTTGGATTTTCTGCTAGTATTCAGTTCAGACTTATAAAATATTAAGTGAGATCATTCTTTGTCATGTGAAAATAACATACACATGAAATGATATGTTGATTTAATTCTTACCTGAGCTTAAATGATTTTCCCGCAATACTTTGGGTAAAAACAAATGTCTTTCATTGGAATGCATACCTCTCTTCCATGAGACTTTATTTTGATAAATACATTTTGATTCATGCTGGATTCTATTCACTGGGGTTCATTCATGACTAGGACATACAAAGGATAGGTAGCTGTTTGCTTTGCAAAATTGTCACGGAATTGCAAGGCCTAGCAAAAGGTTCATCAAACCCTAATAAAGGGATATGTTGACTATGAAGAAGCTGCATTGCCTTATGATGATGGGAAGACTTTTGATTACATTAGAGAAGACCTTGAGTTCAGGTGAAAATAACATGGAATTTGCTGTTTAATGATAGATTACTAAAAGTACTGAAGCGATCCGTAAATATATAATATATATATTTAACTGTGTTTAAAAGAAAATATTTATTTTAATTTTTAAAATGTCAAGAAAATAAATCTCTACTACTTTTTCCCCCAGTGTTTATCTTGTTTCCAGTTTTATCTTTTCTCAATTTCTCATATTTCCAATTGTATTCTTTCACAAAAGAACTTCTACTTATCCAGAAGTAATACTATCTTTATTTCTAAATGTTCTGTCTTAAGTTACTTATGTATTCTAGCTCAATTATATTAATTTGTGTTTATTTCTTAACTTTCCTACTAAGTTGTAAGATTCTTTTTTTAATTTTTTCATGTTTATTTATTTATTTTGAGAGAGAGTGAGCCAGCACAAGTGGGGGAGGGGCAGAGAGAGAGGGAGAGAGAATCCCAAGCAGGCTCCATGCTGTCAGTGCAGAGCCCAACATGGGGTTGGATCTCACAAACCTGAACATCATGACCTGAGCCTAAAGCAAGGGTCAGACACTTAACCGAGACACCCAGGCACCCCCTAATTTGTAAGATTCTTGGAGCAGAACCAATGGTCTCACAAAGACTTTGCCTTTGGCAAATGTTCAACAACATTTGGAGTGTAAATGAACAAATGAATATCTTTGTTGTGGAAGATGATTACAGCATTTTAGTTGTCAGCACCTGAGTGTTACGAAGGTAAAATGCTTCAGAGCAACTGTGTCGTATCTGTCATAAAATTTTAGAAAACCTTAAAAATGTCACTATATAAAAAAAAAGGCAATGATAAATAGAACACAAAGTTTGTGTTTTAACAAAACGTGATGACAAGTGAAACAGATTAAGCTCAACGCCGGTGTGAAATTATAGAATTTGGGATGGAACTATTAAACTGGTTCTGTGTTAAGAGTTTTAAGGTATTCTAGCCTCTGGTAGGAGGTAAAAAGTTGGTAGACTGTGGGAAAAAACATAGAAATGTATCACAGGCACATAGGAATCAGTTTTAATTGCAGAGTACTACAATTCCTGCACTTTCACTCTTTCTCATTTTCTCCACAATCAGCAGCACCCTAAATCAACTCCCTGCTGTCCCTAACTTTCACGATATGGTGGTTTTTTTCTTCAGCTCTTTCCAGGCGAGCCTTGGGTCTCCCTATTCCTCTGCCATCTTAACCCCTCCATCTGCAGTGTACTAAAATGTAGAGTTGACCCTGAATTTATTAATGCTATTGAACAAGGAGTGTATATTTCACTAAAAATGGATAGGTACCTATGCCAGTTTGATCATGTATGTTAGGAATAATCTCATTTCTCACATGTTTAAAATATTGCAGTTCAGTCATTTATGTATCACCATTGCTGGCCAGATAACTTTTCTTGAGATTTAAAAATTCTCTCCTGCCACCCTCATGTTAGCTCGACTGTCTTTAACAGGAGCCCAACAAGTGATGGAAAAGTCTAACTGAATTTCATTTTAATGAAAGCTACTTAATTGCAAAAAATAGTTTTTGCACTAGTTGACAAATAAGCTAGTGCAAAAAAGCAGGAGGAAATGCTTGTTACTTGTACATAGTTGTGTTCCATGGAACACGTGGTAGAGAGTGCACTTTAGACTCCAGTAGGATGGAAATATGAATTGGCAGCTTCCAAGATAGCCATTATCTTTTTTTTTTTAAGTTTTTATTTTAATTCCAGTTAGTTAACATGCAGTATTATATTAGGGGTAGCCACTGCCTTGACCTTTCCTTTTGTTGAATTCATGGTCTCTCATCTTGGCTTCTCCTTTCAAGTCTGTTTGATTTTTCAATTTCTGGTCCTCTGGGGATATAATTTCCTTACAGCTGCCAAATTTAGCTGTTCTTAATTTAACTAACTAGCAGAAACCAGCATCTATATCTCATTAAAACAAATTTCTGGGAAAGATAATGTTAATGGTCCTGCTTAGTGCACACCTCGTCCAATAAAATATGGTCAAGGAGTGTCAGTTACTGTAAATTTGGCTGTCAAGCCTCCCTCCTTTGGAGAGAAGTAGAGTTCTTAGTGAAGTGGATAGGTCACATGCTGAAGAGAGATTCTAACAAATATTTTCTACTCCTGTTCACCTTCTGATGAGGGCCCACCGTCGGATAGAAAAACAATTCTCAAGTGGGACAATGGAGCAGAAAGTAGTAAACTAATCCTGAATGTATAATACTTGAAAATGTATGGGGAATGTATAATGCCTCCTGACTGTCTATACACAGTCACTACAGAAATTTGATAAAATATTCCCCAGCTTGCAAAAGTCTACTAGTCTCACTGGCCTCCCTTCACTCAGTCAAAAACCACTCTAAAGGAAAGTTGCCAGAGATACAGAGACACAGACACATGTGGGGAAAATGCCAGTTGATGATGGAGGCAGAGGTTGATGTGCTGAAGCTGCCAGCCAAAGAATGACAAGAATTGCTGGCAAATCGCCAGGAGCTAGAAAGATGCAAGGAAAGATTCTTTCTCCCAGGTTTCAGAGGGAGTCTGGCCCTGCCAGCACCTTGATTGTGGGCTTCTAGACTCCAGAACTGTGAGACACAAATTTATGTTTTCCTAAGCCACCTAGTGTGTGGTACTTTGTTACGGCAGCCCTAGCAAACTGATACGATACATTATAGGAAAGACTATAATCTCAGAGTCATTGCTGGCTCCGTGTAATCATTTGTTAGATGTATGTCTTCAAAGATAGCTTTGGACATACCACTTCTCATAGTCGAATGACAAGAATTTAGATCCAAAGTGGTCATGTGGGGGAACTGGATGAGAAAATAAGATGGGAAATTGAAGGGAGTGAAATCAATCAGGAAGATGGTAAGAGGTGGAGGCAGTCAGGGATATGTGTGGGGAGAAAGCCAGCAACAGAGTGCTAGTGGCCATTTTAGTAAGGAAGTGTCTCATACAGTTGATATTAATTATTTGCAGATTCTGTGTTTGTGAACTTGCCTACTTGGTAAAATTTATTCGTAAGCCCCAAATCAATACTTGTGGTGCTTTTTCAGTAATTCCCATACATTCCAGGGTAGCAAAAAAATGGAATCATTGAACTAGCATATTCCTAGCTGAGGTCAATGAACAAGGAGCTACTCAGCTGCCTTGTTCTAGCTCTCATACGGTAAACAAGTGTTTTTTGTGCAGTATTTTTAGCGTCATGTTCTTTACATTTTTGTTTGTAATTCTGCTGTTTAAAAGGGGCCCCAAGCACCAGTGCTGAAGTGCTATCTGGTGTTCCTAAGTGCAAAAAGGCTGTGATAATGCCTTATGGAAAAAAATACATGTGCTAGATAAGCTTTCAGGCAGGAGTTATAGAGTTGTTAGTTGTGAGTTCAATGTTAATGAATCAGCAATATAATATTAAATAAGGTGACTTTCAACAGAACACACATAAAACAGAGTAAGTATTGATTGGTTGATGAAAATGTTATAACCAAAGACTCAAACATAGGGCCTAACCCTGTTTTCCCATAGAAGCAGTGGTTCAGTACTTGCTAATTTATTGTTTGTGGAGACTTTGTAGAATATAACTACTGCAAACAATGAGAATCAACTCTATACGATTTAAATTCGTTTGCAGTATAATGTGATGGTATAACTTCTTCACCATGATTCACAAAACTTCAGCAATAAAATTGTTTTCATGGTTTATTTTGTTCTGAGGGGTAGAAAAGGAGGGTGGGGACAAGGCAGAGTTTTAGATTTGGGCAAGTGTCCAAACTAAGATAAAGGAATAGGCTCAAGAAAGAAGACAGAGAATTAAGAGGAGCAGAAATTCTGAGCTGGAGGTTGACCATGTAAAGCTCCCAGAAGTTCACAGATATTTTGAAAAGCATGTGGTCTTCTGCAAGATGTCTAATGGGGGTTTGAAATATATGTCATTAGATGTTACTTGGCTGACATTTGTAGCAACACCAATCTGTCTTTTCCCTATGTCTGGACTCTTAACCACTATGAAACTTGTTCATGTTTTAAGATAGATTCAGCTTAAAAACTTTGCACAAGCATTAATCATGCCAAGCAACTTTTGGACACTTGCCCAAATCTGGACTACTATAATTTGGTTGTAGGCATCTTACCACTATTATGACATGTACTATGCTGTAAAATACTTCTTGTGTATATGCCTGATTCTTTATTTAAACCATAAATAACTTATGGCAAGAACCATGACAATTCATCCTTTTATTTCCACCACCTAGTCCACTGGTGAACATAAAGAAGGAACTCAGTTAAATAAAACTTTATTTTTTTTCTTTTTTGTATCAAATTATTATTTAAGTAATCACTTAAGAATATTTATTGCTGTGAAGGGAATAAGTGTAGCAATTAAGAGCTCAGGTTCTAGAGTCAGGAAGACCTGGATTTGAATCTTAAATTATGTGACCTCAGACAGATTACTTAAGTCTCAGAGTCTCAGTTTCCTCATCTGTAAAATGTGGACAACACTAGTATTATCTTATAGGGTTATGAGCATTGAATAAAACTTGTACCTGATGCCCCTTGCATGGTTTCCAGCACATAATATCATATGACTCAGTAAATAATGACAATAGAAGTAGTGCTATTTGCACAAATATGTAAGGAGAGAGGATTGGTTGTGGTTGTGATGTATTATGCCACCAGCAGAGAAGAGGATGGAACAGAATCCAGCACGATAGAGCAAACCTTATAGAGACTAAATACATATATAACCTAAAGTATCCTTGGGATCCATTCTGTGTTTGCCTTCAGTGACTACTCCTTTTTCCCCAGAACAGTCCCTTCACTTTGATACCCAAGACCACATTATTGACTCATAGGCTTCCATGAAGTCTTCATTATTGCTGAGAACCCTGTCAATCACATATAAGGAGGGGGCAAGGAGAGAGATTGCATCTTTTCATTCATTCATCTATATAAGAAAACTTTTTTTAAAGGACCTACTTTGGGTCAATCACTGTTGAAAACACTGAAAATACATCAGTGCATAAGCTGACCAGATTCCTGTATGCATGAAGCTTACATTCCAATTGAGCAGTCTGAAAATACACACGTAACAAGGTAAATAAGAGTGATGACTAGGGGTGGATGTGGTGACAATCAGGGAAGGCCTCTCTGAGAAAATGAGTTTGAACTTGAACATGAAAAATGAGAAGAAGGCAGTTATAAGGAGACCTGCACACAGGAGTAATTCAGGCAGAGGGATCAACTGGGGCAAACATCTTGGAGGAGAATCAATTTGGTGTACTACAGAGATAAGGTGAAGACCAGTGTAGCTAGAGTGAAGTGAGCAAGGGAGACAGTGTAGGAGTTTAATTCAAAGAAATAGGCAGGAGCTAGGATATTCCAGGCTATGAAAATGCATTTTGTTTTACTCTAATTGCAATAGGAAGGCATTGAAAGAAAGTGAAGAGATAGGACATAAAAACTCCAGTTTTGTTTAACTCTAATTGTAATAGGAAACCATTGAAAGAAAGTGAAGATAGGACATAAAAACTCCATTTGGTTTGTTTCCTGGAGAATGGTGTTGGAGGAGGTCATCTAGAGGACATGACCACTGGTTGACCTTGAGCTGGATCTGGACAATGAGAGGCTTCCCGGAATGTACTTGTCTTTGGAATGTACTTTTGGCCACCATTTGTCCACATGTCCTCACAAGACCCTAACCCTGTTCTCCTCTAGGAACAGTGGTTCAGTATTTGCTAATTCAGTGTTTGTGAAGACTTGTCTTTGGAATGTACTTTCTGGCCACCATTCCCACAGTCAGAGCCATTTTCAAAACACAGCCTTGAGAGAACAATGTGTTATTGAGAATATCTGGATGGCATATGTGACTGAACCCAGTTAAAACTTCTATAAAACCTTTAAAAATTTTGGTGGGTGGGTATAGAAATCTACTCATCTTGAGGCTATCCAAGCAAGCCTCCTAAATTCCCTTTGTTAAAAGCAAAATTCAACTGAGTAAATTTAAATATCTAATGGGTTTTTTCAAACAATTCATGAACCTGGTAGCATCCCATCCAGCAAGTAGAGAGATGTTCCAAGGCAATGTACTGAAATGGAAGGTTTTATGGGAAGGAGGGTGGGCCAAAGAAGTTATTAGCACAAGAAAAGAAAGGATTGTTTCAGACCTGAGCATCTGTTTCTGGGAAAGCTAGGGCTTTTATCACACAAATTACCTCGCTAGTGTTGATTGGGAAATTTCAGATTGACTGTTAAATGTTCACATTCCTGTTCACATCTAGGAGAGGTTGAAACTGTGATTACGTATTGGTTTGCTGTCATGGCAGAGCAAATGACTCCATTTTGGGCTTGTTTATTTTTCTTTTCTTTTCTTTTCTTTTCTTTTCTTTTCTTTTCTTTTCCTCTTTTCTTTCTTTCCTTCTTTCTTTCTTTCTTTCTTTCTTTCTTTCTTTCTTTTCTTTCTTTCTTTTTTTGGTTTTCGTTGTTGTTGTTGTTGTTTAACAAATGCAGACTGCCACATGCAGCACCTCATTTGGATATGTCTGGAATCTTGGAAGTTTGACTACCCTATATTCTCCTACAAATGGACCTTGAGAGCTTGTTTGGAGATTCTAACAGGGGAGTACAGCTACTCACATAAACTTGATGGAAGAATGGGTCCTCCTCTATAAGGTCATCATCTTTAAGTGAGCATGCAGCTTCTGGAGGGACAGACATGGAGCTGTTAGGGAGGAAGGCAACACCTGCCCAGCCAGCCAGATCAGCTGAAAATCAACCCTGGTGATCAATGGGGTGACAGATGTCACAGCCAGAGCACCCTCACATTCCTGTTGTTTTATTTTTAACAACCTATTCATTAAGCCTGCTACCTACCAATCCCGAGTGGTCTACTCTTTCTTTGATCTCTCCTTGTCCTCCATGTATGGGGGCCAGTTTATGATTCAACAAATAGACTGTGGGCTAAGAATGGTGGGAAAACTGAATGAGAGAAATCAGTGAAAGTTATTGTAGATGTCTGCTGGACAGATGATAGTGATATAGACTAGAATGGTAGGAGGCATTTAGATACACAATATATTTTAAAGGTAAAACTAATAGAAATTGCTGATGGATTGGATCATGAATTAAAAGTCATTATGGGTATAATAAAGTATATTGTTATAAAAAACACATTTTTGTAGATGCTGTCAGAGTGAGCACACAGGAATCTAACTCCTAGTGGCCTTGTGTCTGGGGAATTCCCATGAAATCATCCCTAAGTGCCTAAAGTCAAGGCTCAGGATCTTGAATGAAAGGAGCAGAATGCAAGTCACAACCAAAATCATTTCTCAGACTGCGTGCTCCAAAAATACCCTTTTATTTCTGATTACCACATAGAATATGGGTTGTGGGAGTGGGCAAGATTCTATTTGACTCTAAGTGATTTAGGATAGTTGTGTAATGTTTTGGTGTTACTCAGATGTATATGGGACATGTAACTCTCAGATGGGCAACCCACAAAAGTCTGTACAGAACTTGTTAGAAATGTATAACTCTGACTAAAAGCCTTCTTCAAGCTATCATTGTTAGTCTGATCCCTCCTGTAAATTAACCCCCTTATTGGGTAATTATCACTGCAGGGTAGAAATGTTTCCTTCAGCCTCAATAGTATTCCAAAACCTCCATAATGTTAATGAACTTCAGGACTGAGGTCTCCCAGGGTGAAAGGACCCATAACTCTCTCAATCCTGGGGAATGAAACCTTTCTCTCTCTCTCTCTCTCTTTTTAATGTCCCAAATGCTCAATTGCCAAAACATGTACTCTTCTAAATTCAAGCCAATAAAAGTTTTCTCAATGGGTTTCTTTGGAATGATCTTTTTCTTTTCTCTTCAACTTCTTTTTTAAAATCTCCTTCTCATTTCCCTTCTCCCTTTCTTCCTCCGTCCCTTCCTCCTCTTTGTTCACTTTCTAAATTATGCTTTTTGCTAATGTGCTTGATAGGCCCCAACTGTGGGGTATAGTTGATTAAATTGATTGTACATCCTCTTGGTCTCTTTTACTTTCCTAAGAAGCAAATCATATATTTCTGTTATCACAAGGGATTTCTAGCTCCATATACATTCTGCATCTCTCAGGAGGGGACATGCTATTGAAACTGTTTTAGTTTCACTAGAAACTACAACTGTCCAATTGAAATTTTGCTGATTTCTAAGTCATGATATGCTAACAGACCTGGTGGGATGGGGATAGAGGGAGTCATATTCATGACAATAGCTTTGAAAAGTAACTCGTTGATAAACTGTCACTCAATGTATTTAAGGGAGAGCACCACCTGTATGCCATCCAATAGGTACTCCCAGTCCTCCACAGTGGCATTTTCCAAAGGATGCACCATGTTCCTCAGGACATGCTCTATAAGAAACAATTCCATAGTCAATGTCTTTGGAAAATGCTGGGTCAAATAAGTTTATTTAATGTATGACTTATTAAGGCTTTTAATAGTCAAAGCATTTCTTCCATTTTTGAGTTTTTAGAATTCCCATATTATAAAGAAGATGACCATAAAACCCCTTTAAGAAATATCTCATGGGGAAAGTGTTCTATTCTATGCTGTTCCACAGTTATCTAGTCACCTATGCCTTTTGGGAGAATAACTTTGAGGGCACTCAAAAGAGCAGTAGTGAGGATATGGAAGCAACTTAACAAATTGACTAATTGATTACTGTCTTCCCTCTGGGTAGACACCATGGGTTCAAAATGAAAGAGTTTTTCCCTAGAGGTACGTTATTTTACTTAAGTCAATTTTTGAAAGTAGTTTAACTAGAAGAGATTCTCCAAATGGAAAAATTTGACCTTGGGTGAAAAAAAGGTTTATGTGCTCAAGCTTATATTGGTAAATGCTCAAGCTTTGAGCTCTTACTATAGCTCCCTTTGATTTTGATGCTGTTATTCTTTTATAGCAGAAAAGTGGCTTAATTTCTTTAGCTTCTTTTTTATCCTAACAAATTTTCTGTAGAATAGTGAGGATTTTTCTCTATTTAGGATATATTAAGAGTTAAATTGTGGCATTGTAAGAGAGGCTGTCCAGAAGCAAAAATTCGATGTTTATTAAGTTTTTACTGGCTGTGCCCTATAGGCCCTGGCTTATTCTGGTCACTATTTATTGTATTATGCTATACAAGTTCTTGTGCCCGAGGGCCAGTTGCTGACAAAGTACAGGAATAAAGCCAAATATGTATTACAGCCAAGTAAGGGAAGTAAATAGAACTAATAATCTTATTGGATTTTCTAAAAGAATGCCTTTAGAATAAAGCCCTAGGCAAAAGGAAATATAATAATAAGGGATAAAACTGTCATGCAATTGACTTTATAGTGATTCCTTGCTCTATAGAGCAGTATCTTAACCTATGACTTAGGGGTTCTATTGGATCTTGGAAGATATCCTGGCTTCCTCTTAGTTGATATGCTTCTCATCCAGGAACGCTTAGACTCCTGTAGACAATCATAAGCTTTATTTGATTTTGTACCAGCCATTGCAAGGTTGTCTTGAGATAGTTGTATTCACTACTAATAATGTCCAATCAAAAGGCTGTTGTGTTCTAGGAATCTCTGAAAGTTATAAATTGCCAGAGAAAGTGTTTTTTTTTTTTTATTTTTTGAAGTTATCCAACAAATACTAAGTGCCTCTCTGTGCAGGCACTGTTCTGGGTACTTGAATCCAGAAAAACCAGGTATCTCTCAATGCCATTTTCTGACTTCATAATGCTACTGCATACATAGCTTAAACTAATGCTATAGACTGGCTTATTTTAGGGAGTCATTAAAGCAAATACTGACCTCAAAAAAGCAGAGTGATAAGGGAAATCTACTGGCTTAACTTCATCATCTGAGAGGTTCTGTGTTATACAGTATTTACTTCATTTGCTTGATTTTGAGCTTGGATGTGGCTTTTTCTCTATAACAAAATGTTACCTTCACATCTATATTCAATCACTAGCTATGAGAAGACATGATAGCCACCTTTTAGGGTTATTTAGCCCATATCCATTCTCCTTTTGGATACATGACTCTGACCTACTGGCCACAGTTTACTGATGCAGAAGACACTTGACCTGTGGAACTGTATCAAGGTGATAGGAGTGCTTTAGACCTAGAACACAAGTTCATGTATCCTTTCTATCATGGTGCCTAGACCTATATGTTGCCTCTTTATAATGAATCTTAGTTATTCAGCTCTTCCTTTTATTGTAACATTATTAAAATGTTATATTATTAATAGTATATATTGAATATATATTGAAAACTACAAGACATTAATAAAAAAAATTGAAGAAGGCACAAATAAATGGAAAGATATACCGTGTTCATGGATTAGAAGACTTAATATTGTTAATGTGTCCATACTACCCAAAGCAATATATAGATTTGACGCAATCTCTTCTAAGTACCACTGGCATTTTTCACAAAAACAAAATAAACTCCTAAAATATTTATGGAACCATAAAATACCCAAAATAAGCAAAACTGTCTTGAGAAAGAACAAAGCTGGGAATATCACACTCCCTGATTTTAAAAGTATATTACAAAGCTCTAGTAATTAAACAGTATGGTATTGGCACATAGATCAGTGAAACAGAATAGAGAGCCCAAATATAAGCCCACATATACATGGTCAATTAATTTATGACAAAAGAGTCAAGAGTATACAATGGAAAAAGGACAGTCTCTTCAATAAATGCTGCTGGGAAAATTGGACAACCACATACAGAAGAACAAAACTAAACCACTATCTTATACTGTACACAAACATTAACTCAAAATTGATTAAAGACTTGAATGCAAGCTCTGAAACCATAAGCTCCTAGAAGAAAACATAGGCAGTAAGCTCCTTGACACAGGTCTTGGCAATGATGTTTTTGAATCTGACACCAAAAGCACCAAAGGCAAAAATAAACAAGTGGGACTATATTAAGCTAGACAGATTCTATATAGCAAAGGACACCATCAACAAAATGAAAAGGCAGCCTACTAAATGGGAGAAAATATTTGAAAATCACATGTCTGATAAGGGCTAATATCTAAAATACATAAAGATCTCATATAACTTAACAACAAAAAATCAAACAAGTGATTGAAAAATAGGCTGAAGATCTGAATAGACATTTTTCCAAAACAGACACACAGATAGCCAACAGATACCTTAAAAAGTGCTCAGTATCATTAATCATCAGGGAAATGAAAATCCCAAATCCATAATGAGATATCACCTTATACTTGTTAGAATGACTAGTATCAAAAAGACAAGAAATAACAAGTGTTGGTGAGGATGTGAACGTCATTGGTAGGAATGTAAATTGGTGTAGCCACTATGGTGGAAAACAGTATGGAGGTTCTTCAAAAACTTAAAAATAGAATTACCTTATGATCCAGCAGTTCCACTTCTAAATGTTTATGAAAAAAACCCAAAAGGGAATGCAAGCTGGTGCAGCCACTCTGGAAAACAGTATGGAGGTTCCTCAAAAAACTAAACCTATGACCAGCAATTGCACTACTAGGTATTTATCCAAGGGATTCAGGTATGCTGTGTTGAAGGGACACACCCCCCCAATGTTTATAGCAACTCAATCAACAATAGCCAAAGTATGGAAAGAACCCCAATGTCCACCAACGGATGAATGGTTAAAGATTTGTGTATATATATATATATATATATATATATATATATATATATACACAACAGAGTATTACTTGGCAATCAAAAAGAATGGAATCTTGCCATTTGCAACTATGTGGATGGAACTGGAGGGTATTATGCTAAGTGAAATTAGTCAGAGAAAGACAAATATCATATGACTTCACTCATATGAGGACTTTAAGAGACAAAACAAATGAACATAAGGGAAAGGAAACAAAAGTAATATAAAAACAGAAGATACTCATAAATATGGAGAACAAACAGAGGGTTCCTGGAGGGAGTGTGGGAGGGGGGATGGACTAAATGGGTAAGGGGCACTAAGAAATCTACTCCTGAAATGATTGTTGCACTATATGCTAACTATTTTGGATGTAAATTTAAAACAAAACCCAAAAACACTAATTTGAAAAGATATCTGTACTTTGTATTGCAGCATTATTTACAACAGTCAAGATATGGAAACAACCTAGGTGTCCATTGGTGGATAAATAGATAAAGAAATTGTGGTATACATGCACAGTGGAATATTATTCAGTCATAAACAAGAATGAACAACAACATGGATGGACCTCAAAAACATTATGCCAAATGAAATAAGTCTGACAGGATAGACAAATATTGTATGATTTCACGTATATGTGAGATAAAAAACAAAACAAAACAAAAAAAGAAGAGAAAAGAAAAAACAGAAAACAAAAACCCCAGCTCATAGATACAGAAAACAGATCAGTGGATGCAAGAAAAGGGGGATGGGGGACGGGAAAAATGGGTAAACTTTTTTAAGTTTAAATAAATTGAATAAAAATAAATTAAAAAAATTTACTGAGCATTTACTATGTACCTGGTGCAGGGGAAACAACCAATGGTGATTGGGCTCTCATGGAACTTACAGTCTTGTGAGGGAAGACACAATAAGAAATAAGTATGCAGTATGGCAGGTGATAATGAGTGCTAAGAAGAAAAAGTAAAGTAGGATAAGGGAGAGAGAGATAGGGTTTATTTATGCAGCATGGTTAGGAAAGTGCATTATTGGTGCTTTTTAAATGTGTGTTGTGTAAGTAAATGAGCACAGCTATACACAGTCCTATGTTTATTCAGTTAGTTGGTCATTCAAGAAATGATGATCAATACTTTATCCCCTCTCCCAGGTGTTTTCTTTTCAACTTACTGAGTTGTTAATCATCCCTATGTTATTTTCATGTAAGGAGTAAATTAATTATTAAAATATGGATATTAATGGCATAGAAAAATATCTAGCACAATGCTTGACATATAGTAGGTACATTACAAAGCTTGTTGATCTCAGCACTGAAAACCTGAAACAGGACCTAATTTTGATTCTCTCTCTAGAATTCTGCATACTATTCAAAACCTCAATGTTTGGCTTTCTGTGTGTGAGAAAACTTTCAAATCATAATCATAGTCATAACTGATCTTACTAAGTGCTTACTGTGATACTGTGATAAGTAAATGAGTCTCAGTGCTAATTCTTTATTAAAAGCAACAAGAAAAACAGCAACAAGCAAATGCATAGAGAGCCTAGTGTAAGTCACCAAACAAGAATATGGTGACTATAGATATCTGTTTTGCTGATCAAAGCCTATAACCACAATAAAAACATAAAACAGGAAAAAAAAATAGCTACTCTACCATTCTTTCAATAAATTCTATTTTTGTTTGCCTTATATACCACAAGTCGTTGTTGTTGTTGTTGTTGTTATTGAAATAAAAAAAATCCTTACTAGATAAACAAATGTTATAGAAAACTGTTCAACCAAATTCTCTAATCTTAAACTAGTTCAACACACTCTAACAATAAGCACAATGTTGATGACATTTCAGCTCCATTTAAGGCAGTCCAAAACAACTGGCGATTTACTACTATCTTAGTATACTGCTTTTGATCCTGAGCCTGTCCTTTTTAACTTGTTGACAGCTCCTGGTTTTCTGGCTTAGGCTTCATGGTATGTGTACACTTTAGTTAAGACTATGATTCACTTCATGCTTGGCCATCTCCCTCAGGACCAATGAGTCCAGCTTTAACCCTCTAGAATGTAAACTCTGGCCTCAGTCTGCTTGTCCAGTCCAATAAAGGGACCCACAGTGGTTCTTTGCAGGTAAGAAGAACTGGGGGAATATTTCAGTTGGTAGTAAAGGATCAATAACTAAATTTTATGGTTTATGGTCTGAAATCTTGACATCATGTTTCCAGTCTTTTTCCTACAGCCAAACCAGTTTAAATTATGAATCAATGTTTAAACTTAAGTTTCTTTTTGAATACAACAAAGTAATTTGAACTTGAAATGTGGCATAGTGAAATATCTAAAAATAGAGATTTTTATTAAATTCCATTTTAATTATACAAGCACACAATTAGCTCTGTGCAACAGGACAATTAATAGTCCTATTTCCCCTAGAGTTCAAAGTTTTCAAAGTATGAACACCTATTAATCCTTTAAGAATGTTTAAAAAAATTTTTTTAATGTTTATTTATTTTTGAGAGAGAAGGAGACAGAATGCTAGTGGGTTAGGGGCAGAGAGAGAGGGAGACACAGAATCCGAAGCAGGCTCCAGGCTCTGAGCTGTCAGCACAGAGCCCCATGCAGGGCTTGAACTCACGAGCTGTGAGATCATGACCTGAGCCAAAGTCGGATGCTCAACTGACTGAGCCACCCAGGTGTCCCAAGAATGCTTTTATGTTGCCTTTCAATGAAGCCTTTTCTGACTGCTCAGGTAGAATTGACTATTCCATTGCTAGCCATTCTTCCACCTCATCATCTCTGATACTCTGTGAGCATATGTATTAACATGGCTGCTACTCTTTCCACTCCAGGGACTATTTTCCTTGAAGCAGTGACCATCTCTGATATTCTCTATCTTGAGAGTCTGATAAAAAAGAAGGCACTTAATAAATTTTGAGAAATAAATTTTTGAGTGTGTTGGAAAAACACTCAAAACTATTTTCAGATTAAACTGACCTTTCACTACCTATCAATCACACCCTAGTTGACCTTAACTCAGCGAACCAGTATAAATTTCTGATTTTACCATTGTTTTTCCATTTGTCTTTGTTCTATGTCTATGCTCCTTTTGGTCTGATAAGAATAAGAATATACATCAAATCTCTTAATTACAGATGATGTTTGAACAACACCGCTGGATCTGTTCATGTCCACTTACCCACAGATTTTTTTTTTTTTCTGCAAAACACTTTATTGTTTCCGTTTGGTCTACCACTTGGGAGAGGGCTCTTGGGGGTGACAGAGCTGCCTACTGACAGCAGGGAAAGGCTCAGGCAGAAGTCCTGACACCAGGGGGAAGAAGACGGTCCGCTTAAGGGCCTCTGGTTTCTGCAGGCTCCAGCTGTGCTTAAGAGTGAGGCTTTGAAGAGATCCTCACCCAGCCTGACACAGGTGGCCAGCCAGGCTGTGGAGGTTAGTCAAGCAATTGCTTATATTCTTGATGAGTTTCACTTGCTCATCTAGGAAGTGGCTTTCCTGGATGTCACAGAGAAGGGGAAGTCTGCGCAGTCATAACCCAGGGCCTGCAGATACAAAGGGCTCGGTTCGGGTTCTTCTCCTGGGACAGCTTCTGCACATCCTGAAAGAGGGCATGACTGCCCGGCTGGTTTTGCATCTTCAAGAAGCATTTGGTGCCCTCCTGCTTCTCTTTGGCTGACTCAGGAAAGAAGCAGCCCACGCCTCCAGAGCCATACCCCCATGGTGAAAATAGGAGCCCAAAGAGAGGTAGGTGTAGGAGGCCCACAGATCAGGTGGTTGACTGGTACCTCCACTTTGGTGGAATAATTCTGACCAATCTGCAACTCATGGTTGATCAGCAATAAGGAGCGAAACTTATAAAATGGTGTTGGCTGGTCCTGGAGGCAGAGGATTGCTGATAAGATGGTTCCAAAGTTTGCCACTACAAAATAGGTTGGACAGTGGTTAGAATTTGGAAGAAGCGGTGCCCCTGGGTCCATTCTGTCCATTTTTGAAGCAAAAGACAGATTGGGTACTGCTGGGTGTAGTGTATTCACAGATTTTTTACAATATTTTAAATGATTCTCTTAATAATGTTTTCTTTTCTCTAGCTTATTTTATTGTAAGAATACAGGATATAATAAATATAACATGCAAAATATATGTTATTTATTACTGGTTAGGCTTTCTCTCAACAGTAAGCTATTAGTAGTTAAATTTGGGGGGAGTCAAAATTTAGACTCCGTGGAGGTTTGGCTCCCCTAATCCCCATATTGTTCAAGAGTCAGCTGTATCTAAATTTAATATGTGAAGAAAAATTCAAGTTTAGATGTTTATACACTTAGTATTTTTAGAAAATCCTGACATTTTGAGACTTAGGAGGAAGATAGTTTTGCAGCTTAGAACTGAGGTCAAAAGTGGTTGAAATATTGGCTTTTATGCTTTGAAGAAATTTCAATAGATTTGATTCAGGAGGATCATTTCCTTTCTATCAAGTTTTAAGAAATATAATCCTTGTATACAAATGAATACACTTAAGAACATAGGTCAAAGCTGGAAATATATTAGTTCATATGATAGATAACATGTTTGGTAGGGTAACACTACTGGTGCAAAAAAACAACTTTTCAAGAATAAATATAGTTTTACAATTTTCACAAATACAGTTTGGAGAAGAAATGACTGATACTGCAAGAACGTTGCAGAGGCAGGTTTTTTGGTGGAAATGAGTAGTTTTGAGTAAGTTGAAGTGATCTATGTATGGAGGTCTGGTCAAATCATATATCTTTAATAAAAGTGACACTGATTTTAAATATAATGAGACTCACCCATTTTTAGTTTTAGAGACTTGGACTAAACCAAGTTTATGAAGAAAAATCTGAAGTTGCTTGTCAATGTAAATGTAAAGTGAAACATTCTCAGCAACCATTTGACAGTGATAATAAGCATCTCAATTTTACGTTTCATCAGCATGTCTCTATTGCATAATTTCAGCATGCACATGATATTCAATCACATGTGTATGGAAACAATGCCTTCTCAGAAAATTTCCAAGGATTTCTTCAATGCTTTTAGGCAATAAGCTTTTGGAAATTGTTTTCAAGTCCAGTTCTTTCACATTCTCTTCACAAGTAATTTTTGGCTTGATACTTGTTTTGTTGGATGACAGAGCTTGAAGGCAACCTTTTATTGAGCTTAATGGCAGTTTGATGAAAGTAATATCTAATTTGGATGCATTGGCTCTGAACATTTCCTAGGAAGTGGGGAGGTGCCAGACATCCCCAGAGCTGTCAGATGTGTAGCTCCATCAGCAGGATTTAATGTGGAAAGACTGGACTCTAGAATTAGAATATCTGGACCAAAGTATTGGTGTTTTGCTTGTCTGATTGGCAAGTGCACACAAGAAAGTATTTAGGAGCCTCCAATCTCACCCCAATGTCCTGAATTTCTCTGTACAGTTCCTCTTTGCATCTGAGGTCTCAGCATTGTCTTTGTCATCCTTCCAGTGAACTTTCCACTCACCTTTCTATCCCTGTGCTTATGCTGTTCCTTTATTTAGTATGATCATTTCCTTTGTTCCTTTTCCACTTCTCCAACTCTTATTCATCCTTCAGACTGCTCAAAAAGTCTTCTTTCCCATACATGTGCTAATGTCTCAGAGAATTTACTTGCAACTCTCCAGATCCACAGTGTTTCTTTCACTTAGTTTGTAAGCTTGTTTGAATACAGGAGGTCTACCTAGTCACCTTTACATCCTCTATTCCTTGTAACAGTCTTCATAATGTTCTACGCGCACATATAGTTGTTCAATACACGTTTAAATTTAAGAGGAGTTATAACTAAATTTTAAGTCTCTTCTCCCTCAAAAAATCTTTTATCTGAAGTGCCAGGAGCTCAGCAGCTCTTGCACATCCTTTGTTCTCAATGCCATCCACTATTTATGTGAGGGGACAGAAACAGAAAATTACGTTTTTTGTAACTTTATAGTATTTTATATTTTTCAACATTCTCTCACGTGTATGACCACGTTTGAGGGTCAGAGCAGCCCCTGAGATGGGAAGGGCAAGTGTAATTACTCTTAAGTGGGGGGTGAGAAAACTGAGACAATTGGACTGCTCATATTCTCACCACTGGTCAACAGCCATGTCAGTATCCAATTCTGGTCTCCTGACTGGTGGAGTACTGTATTTTCTCTTTTCTCTGTTACACTTCATCCCCCTACAAGTATTCTTTGCAGGTCCAGTGTGTTCCCTATCTAGGAAAGCCCTCTCTGTAGCCCACACAGATTTATTGAGCAGAGTGAATTGTCCCGTATCTGACCTGTGACTGCATAGAGAGGATTTTCTTACTGTTCTTCTTGGGAAGCATGTTTCTTTAGCAAGTATGGCTGTGTTGCTTGGTCTTATGTGGCAATTCATAGGACTACCACTTTGATGGTTTTACTTGGTCAACAGTTCACATCAGTGAAACAATTTTATTTCATCCCACCATCACTTGAATCTTTTCAAGCAAATGACCACTTGTTTGACTCACCTGGACCAAATGAATGAAGTTGTGGAATAACCTGCTAAGCTTAGAGTGCTATGTGTAGTGGTATCACATACTATTGCATACCACTATTGGAGAAGAGTGGCACAGCTAACTGAACTCTGTAAATTCAAATATGTATGCTGTGTTTTTAAAAGAGAAAGTTAATAGAAATAGATTGAGAGCAGAAATTTAGCTAAGAAAATAACACATCCTGGAGTATCCTGAAAATTAGTACACATTAGTAAAGTCTATAATAACTTTATACTTATTTTAATTTTTTTATTTTTAAAATTTTATTTAAATTCTAGTTCATTAACATAGTGCAATACTGGTTTCAGGAGTAGAATACAATAACTTTATGCTTTAAAATGAAATGAGAATATATTTAATCTAAAAAAGTTAAAATTATTTTCAGCAAAACTCACAAACTACTATATTTATTCCATTATCTATATTAAATGCATATTAGAATCGTAAGAGGACCCCATCCATTCTGTCAACATTTTCATTAATTTTATATATATATATATATATATATATATATATATATATATATATATATATAGTGGTATTGCTGAAGCTTTGGTCAGAGCTAGCTAGGCCTAGGTAACTTCTTTGAATTTCTTTGAAGATTGCAGTTTTACCACTGGAAAGCAGAAGTGCTCAGTTATCTAAATTTTGCCCTATTCCTTGCAATATTCTTAGGAGGATCGTTCCTATCAATTAGAATCGGTGAGGTAAGGGGATTCATAAATGTACTGCATAAATTAAGTTATTGAGCATAATAGGATATCAGCTTTGTGGGATAAATTATGTATGAGTCAGTGTATAAATATGTGTGAATTATCTTTAACATATGACTGATCTATTGAACATCTAAAGAAGCAGTAAAGTTGAAGAAAGGATTGACACAGGATTACACCACAGACTGCACAAATGAACACACAGCCAGATGGAGGATGAGCTATTCCACTATTAAAAAAGAAAGCATCAACAATATATCCAAGAATCATTTAAAAATTGCATTAACTCATAAAGTCCACAATGATTTATAGCACACTTACATATATATTACTTCGTTAGATTCTCAGAACTGAGTAGCATAGTTAATATATTTTTCCCATTTACAAATGTGGAAATTCAACTTTTGAAAGTTTGACAAATATCTCAAGTCACACATCTAGTCCACTGGAGCCCAGAATATAGGTTTTCTGGTTCCCTGTCCAATGTTCTCCACAACATTTTATACACTGTTAAGTAGGTACCCATTGTTTAACATATATTAGGGATACCAAGAATATCATTGTTCATATGACTGAAGAACTTATGATCTAATTATATTGACAGGAAAAGGAAGGGCAAACGTATATGTTTACAAACTTCTTGATATATAGGAGGCTTTCAATAAATGTATGGCCAAAGAAATGAGCTAAGTGCCAAATTAGCAAAAGGCAATAAATACTATATGGATTCATGGAAAGAGTAATCACTAAAGCAAGGCTATCAGAAGAATCATGAGGGATAGGAATAAGAAAATAGTATATAAACAATCTGAGTGTGTAAGAAGGGGAGAGCGGAGTTCCTCTAGGCAGAGCCTGACCTGACCAAAGCACAGAGAACTCATTCTGATTTGGAGAATGACTAGTGGAGTAGCTTGGCTATATACAGCAGAATGTTTATGCAGGAGAGTAATGGGGGTAGAAATAGGGAGTGGAAGAGGATGGACAGGTTGGAGTTAGACTGAAAAAGTAATATGGGACTAGATACGAAGAACATTTCATTTTAAATTTAATGCTATAGAAAATGCAGAACTTTGCAAGTGTTTTAATTTTGTTTCATTTTTGGTAAGTAAATTCCAAGATAGAATAGATTTTAATCCAAACAGTTTCAGATTAAGGTTAAAAAAAACATGGATCTGCTTTTGAAAATGAAATTCATTGAGATATTCAAATTTATGTTCGATAGAGTATATCTGTTTAAAGAATACAATGCAATGACTTTCAACAGATCTACATGCTTGAGGAAGTAGCACACCAATAAAGATATGGAATATTTCCATCATTATGCTATGCCTACAAGATAAACTATAGATTCTATTTGACTCCATCACAACTTAGCTATTTGATCCATTTGTCACTTAACATTTCTAAACTTTTACTAAACCATGTACTCTTTCTGAGTGTCTCAGGATTGTTATATGGCAAAAATCATACAATGAAAGTATGAATTATTTGAAAATTGTGAGCTGCAATGAAAACTACGGCCTTATTATTCTAAGTTAAATACAGTTACAGGAAGACTAATCTGACTGTGGAATGTAGGATGGGCTCAAAGAGCTATTGGAACTAGGAAAAACATCAGCAAAAGTACTGCATTATTACAGGTATGACACGATTTGGGTGTGTACTAAGACTGGGGGTGTAGATCCTTGAGGTGAGTATAGTGGGTAGGATCAGTAAATCAGCACTCATATACTCCAGGCTTTCTTATTGGTTACTTCCATTTCAGTTTCATATGGTATTGGATTTCAGTTCATACCTCAGCAAAATTCCAAGTTATTTCAGGTCTAGGAACTATTGGGCTTGCTCATCCACAAATGTAACAAGGCAGCACAAACCTAAGTGAGTACATCAACCTACTCCTGCGGGATTTTTCTAAAACATAACCTACACCTTTAATCCCCAGATAAAACCCTTTTAATGACTTCAACATTGCATTTAAATCAAACAAAAACTCCTTAATATGATGGATAAGATAATTAAAATCTGTAGCTTGCCCATTTCTTCACACTCTTCCCTCATCATACTTTACCTAGTCTATGCATCATAATTCTTGTTCTTCTTCTGCCATGCCTGGAAGACGTTAATAATATGTAATACCACTCCTCATTGAGCCTAAACTCAGGATGGTTCTCAGGTTAGCATCATATGCCCTCAAACTGATCAGAGATGTGTGGGCTTTGCAAAGGGAAAAATATGACCTTGAATCCTAGCCATTCACTAATTGTGGGCCCTGTTGATGAATCTCAAGAAGGCTCAGTTTTCTTATTTGTAAAATGAAAATGGGGATAATAGTACTAAACTCCAGGGTTTCCTGTGAGGATTAAATGAGGTACCAGAATATCTAAGAGGAAAGAATCTGAACCAAGGCTGGCTTGGTTGTATTCTAGCTTTGCCACTCATGAGTTGTATGACCTTGGGAAAATTACTTAACTTTGCTCTGCCTCAGGTTCCTCATATGTAGAAGGGGATAGAACCTACCTCACGGGACTTTTGTTAGAACTGAATTAATTCATGGAGATGAGATACTGAGACGGATGCTCAGCATATAACATTCAATAGGTGATAGATGTAATCTATCATTACCTCTATTGTAACTTATAATAGAAATAAATATATTATTTTTAAATAATATATTAAATATTTTTAAATTATCACAACCTCTCTTCTCTGAACCTACACCCACTATACCTTCAAAGGAATAAGTCTTCTGCATATTGTGGAAACTCTGGAGCTCATTCTTGCTGTGCAGATTCTGGGTGATAGACTGATTCCCCTCAGAAGAACTGAGTGAGGGTTCAGCTTGTTTTCTCAGCAAGAAAAAGCCATTGTCCACAGGGAATGTGGAATCATGAGATCCTGCAGTGCTTCTGGGGGTATCTGGATCAGCAGACAGAAGATGGCAGGAGTCCAGGTCGCTACACTCACCAGAGACAGCCTGTGTCCAGAATGACACAGGGAGACAGGAAATGGAGGCCAGGACAGCATAGTAGGGAGACAGCAGCAGAGAGGGAATGAGGAAAATTTAGTAGCTTCCTAGTTTGGGGATCTGTGGAATAAGAGAACCATTTAAAAGGATTTAATGAAAAAGTTCCCTCTATAAGATGCTATGTAAAACTCTCATGTCTCTCCTTTAAAGATACTTTCAGGAAAGATCTGCATCATTCTCCAAAACTTCTGGAGTCAGACTGTTATTTCTTAGAAATGGATGTGGTATAGAGTCTGGACCACGTTGAATTGTTGAAGAGAATTTAATACAATTCCTGGCATAAAGCAGGCACTTGATAAATGGTAGTAATCGTTATTATTGATAGACATTGAATTGTGTGCAGTTTCCTGAAATTTGATGTTGCTTCCTATATACTTTTCCACATTTTTTCCCTTTTGCCTACAATGCCCTTCTCTACTTATCTATCTCCCATATTTATGAATTTTCAACTTGTCCTTTTTTTTTTTTTTTTTTCAATGTTTATTTATTTTTGCGACAGAGAGAGACAGAGCATGAACGGGGGAGGGGCAGAGAGAGAGGGAGACACAGAATCGGAAACAGGCTCCAGGCTCTGAGCCATCAGCCCAGAGCCCGACGCGGGGCTCGAACTTGCGGACGGCAAGATCCTGACCTGGCTGAAGTCGGACGCTTAACCGACTGCGCCACCCAGGCACCCCTCAACTTGTCCTTTAAGAACTATCTAAAGCACCTTTACTTCATTGGAATTGATCAGTTTCTCCTTTGGCCCACCACATTTTCTTATGTATTCCACTCTTACTCAGCATTACTATGACTCGTGCAGCCATGAATACCAGCCTTGTTCAACTACGTGCAATGCTTGTGTCCATTATGGGAAGAACAGCCTCTAATTGGTTGACCCGTTTAACAACTCACTATCCCTTCTATACTAAGACTCTCTCAGTCTGTTTTTTCTCTGTGTACAGGTATCTTTATCCTGGCAGCCTTGGATCCATGAGAGCTGAGATCTGGAAACTTTTATCCTAACTTTTCAAAGTTTTCTAGGGCTCCCTTCCAGGACCCATGGCTAATCTCTGGCCAGCAGAGGATGTATAGGTGTAACAGAACTCCACAACACTGTTTGTGGGTAATCGCTAGGTAGGGTGTAAGGAAGTAAATGCAATAAAGAATCTGTCAGCTATAACAGGCCAAATAGCCAGAGACCTGAGCTTTAGAGGCAACAGATTATTAGCATTGACTTGTTGGCCAGCATAATTTTAGATAATTAAATTTCTTTTTGAATACTTGTTGGCCCACCAACAGGTGGTCTGCTCCTTGACTAAACACATAAATAGAGTAAAAATTCATTCTTGTTTTCCTAGAACAGTATGGTTTATACCAGTTGGACAGGAGTATAATTCTGAATAAGCACTTTCTTTGACTCTTAAATGGGACATGGTTTGGACAATAAATTATATAGTCACGGTATAGATAGATCAATACCACTGAGAAGTAAGATCCATCACTTCCCATATATGGTGGAATGATTGGGTGCCCAAGTAAGCACCTGGGATCTCTTCTATTGTCTTAGTCTAGTTTCCCTTGGCTTCTGGATTAGTAGAGAGCCATAGGTATTATTCACATTATTGCTTTTCTTGTTCTTTGGCTTGACTGACTTCAGAAATCTTGTAAGCATGCTAGTCAGGAGCTAGCATCACAGACCCAGTTGACAAAATTGTATCAGTGGCTGAGAGAATGATGTATAATACATGAGTATAACCTGAAACATAAGGGTAATTTTGTGCAAGTCCAATCTTCCTTAATCGGGCCTCCTACAGAGGAAGATGGCCTTCTGCAAAACCAAACGATAAAATAATCAATTCTTTCTTGGTGGAGGTGGTGAGTAGAGCTGGAAGCCACTGGTATGCTGTACAGTTTTTCTGTTGCTGAAG
Source organism: Puma concolor (assembly GCF_028749965.1). NCBI lineage: Eukaryota > Metazoa > Chordata > Mammalia > Carnivora > Felidae > Puma > Puma concolor. Next base: position 61,835,707 of record NC_141674.1, on the reverse strand, counting down.
GGGAATCCTCTTAAATCCCTTGGTAATGTTAGGGGAAAGGCTGGTCCTCATCTAACAATTAATCTATGTAGCAGGGTGGAGTAGAAAATCAAATTCTGCCCTTTCATATATATTCTGCCCTATAAGGTTTGGATTCCAGCTCCTGATCATGACAAAAGAGGAACTGGTTATCCCCACTTATGAAACATAAAATCCCCAAGAGCCAGGTTCACTTTAATAGTGTCTAATGCCTGGACTCAGTTGATCCCTGCCCTTTAAGAATATGTTTGACACCTATCCAATTTAGATGGCCTCTTTGTTTTAGTTAGCACAAGAAGGTCAAATCTGTCATTTTCCATCTTCCTCTAGATTCTAATCTCCTAAAGACTGTACATTTCCATTTTTGAGGACATTCTTTTCCAACTCCTAAAACCTTCATGATTTGCCATCTGTAACTCACAGTGATCTTTAGAGAAATATCTTCTGCTTCACCCTTTTGCTATGTCAGAAAATTACCTTTTACCTTGGGGCACTACTTCCCTTGAAGCCATTTCAGGTGGTGGCTGTTTTCTTTTCCACTCTCATCCACTGATCGGGCTGGAGGAGGGCAAAGAGTATGGTTGTCCTCCTTTTGCTCCTAACTGCTTTTAGTTTATTACCCTACTCTCTTACCTTAGCCCTCCAGCTTTCAAAATCTCGTGTCATAAAACTATGCCAACCCAAACACCTTCTTGTGGATATCTTCTAATCCTCTTCCTTGAAGACATTAGAGTCACAATTACTTTCTTCAATAACACTATTATCAGAATTTTGGAGGATATCATCATCATCCATGTAGATTATCCTTTCAGTACTTTGAACTTTCATTTCCTTAAACTTTTCTTCTCTAATTATCTTAATTTTCACTTACCTTAGCTACTCACTCCCATGGGCCAGAACCTAGACCTTGACATAACATGACCTCAGTTTCAATCATTTGATTCTCTGTCCATTATCTCGTCCTTTCAACCAATTCCTTCTAGTACCCCAACTACAGCAGCAGTTTTATACTACAGAAACATTCAATTAGTTGATTTTATTATCTTTTCTCTGCACTGTATTCCCTTATGTCTCAACAGGCCTCTTTTTTGAGTTTAAATACCATGAACAATTACCATCATCATTCTCTTCTATATACTTCTAAATCTCTTGCCCCTTTCTAGCTTCATCATATTCACTTATCAAAATTATATTAATTGCAAATTGCTATCCTGTAACTGAGTGTTGCTGGAGAAAAATACAAACATGCTGAAATGGTATTACTTTAAATTCAGGATCCCTAACTTAAAGCACACTCTTTTTTTTTTTTTTTAATTTATATATGAAATTTATTGTCAAATTGGTTTCCATACAACACCCAGTGCTCATTCCAAAAGGTGCCCTCCTCAATACCCATCACCCACCCTCTCCTCCCTCCCACCCCCCATCAACCCTTAGTTTGTTCTCAGTTCTCAACAGTCTCTTATGCTTTGGCTCTCTCCCACTCTAACCTCTTTTTTTTTTTTTTTTTTCCTTCCCCTCCCCCATGGGTTCCTGTTAAGTTTCTCAGGATCCACATAAGAGTGAAACCATATGGTATCTGTCTTTCTCTGTATGGCTTATTTCACTTAGCATCACACTCTCCAGTTCCATCCACGTTGCTACAAAAGGCCATATTTCATTTTTTCTCATTGCCACGTAGTATTCCATTGTGTATATAAACCACAATTTCTTTATCCATTCTTCAGTTGATGGACATTTAGGCTCTTTCCATAATTTGGCTATTGTTGAGAGTGCTGCTATGAACATTGGGGTACAAGTGCCCCTATGCCTCAGTACTCCTGTGTCCCTTGGATAAATTCCTAGCAGTGCTATTGCTGGGTCATAGGGTAGGTCTATTTTTAATTTTCTGAGGAACCTCCACACTGCTTTCCAGAGCGGCTGCACCAATTTGCATTCCCACCAACAGTGCAAGAGGGTTCCCGTTTCTCCACATCCTCTCCAGCATCTATAGTCTCCTGATTTGTTCATTTTGGCCACTCTGACTGGCGTGAGGTGATACCTGAGTGTGGTTTTGATTTGCATTTCCCTGATAAGGAGCGACGCTGAACATCTTTTCATGTGCCTGTTGGCCATCCGGATGTCTTCTTTAGAGAAGTGTCTATTCATGTTTTCTGCCCATTTCTTCACTGGGTTATTTGCTTTTCGGGTGTGGAGTTTGGTGAGCTCTTTATAGATTTTGGATACTAGCCCTTTGTCCGATATGTCATTTGCAAATATCTTTTCCCATTCCGTTGGTTGCCTTTTAGTTTTGTTGGTTGTTTCCTTTGCTGTGCAGAAGCTTTTTATCTTCATAAGTTCCCAGTAATTCACTTTTGCTTTTAATTCCCTTGCCTTTGGGGATGTGTCGAGTAAGAGATTGCTACTGCTGAGGTCAGAGAGGTCTTTTCCTGCTTTCTCCTCTAAGGTTTTGATGGTTTCCTGTCTCACATTCAGGTCCATTTTGAGTTTGTTTTTGTGAATGGTGTGAGAAAGTGGTCTAGTTTCAACCTTCTGCATGTTGCTGTCCAGTTCTCCCAGCACCATTTGTTAAAGAGACTGTCTTTTTTCCATTGGATGTTCTTTCCTGCTTTGTCAAAGATGAGTTGGCCATACGTTTGTGGGTCTAGTTCTGGGGTTTCTATTCTATTCCATTGGTCTATGTGTCTGTTTTTGTGCCAATACCATGCTGTCTTGATGATGACAGCTTTGTAGTAGAGGCTAAAGTCTGGGATTGTGATGCCTCCTGCTTTGGTCTTCTTCTTCAAAATTACTTTGGCTATTCGGGGCCTTTTGTGGTTCCATATGAATTTTAGGATTGCTTGTTCTAGTTTCGAGAAGAATGCTGGTGCAATTTTGATTGGGATTGCATTGAATGTGTAGATAGCTTTGGGTAGGATTGACATTTTGACAATATTTATTCTTCCAATCCATGAGCAGGGAATGTCTTTCCATTTCTTTAAATCTTCTTCAATTACCTTCATAAGCTTTCTATAGTTTTCAGCATACAGATCCTTTACATCTTTGGTTAGATTTATTCCTAGGTATTTTATGCTTCTTGGTGCAGTTGTGAATGGGATCAGTTTCTTTATTTGTCTTTCTGTTGCTTCATTGTTAGTGTATAAGAATGCAACTGATTTCTGTACATTGATTTTGTATCCTGCAACTTTGCTGAATTCATGTATCAGTTCTAGCAGACTTTTGGTGGAGTCTATCGGATTTTCCATGTATAATATCATGTCGTCTGCAAAAAGCGAAAGCTTGACTTCATCTTTGCCAATTTTGATGCCTTTGATTTCCTTTTGTTGTCTGATTGCTGATGCTACAACTTCCAGCACTATGTTAAACAACAGCGGTGAGAGTGGACATCCCTGTCGTGTTCCTGATCTCAGGGAAAAAGCTCTCAGTTTTTCCCCGTTGAGGATGATGTTAGCTGGGGGTTTTCATAAATGGCTTTTATGATCTTTAAGTATGTTCCTTCTATCCCGACTTTCTCAAGGGTTTTTATTAAGAAAGGGTGCTGGATTTTGTCAAAGGCCTTTTCTGCATCGATTGACAGGATCATATGGTTCTTCTCTTTTTTTTTGTTAATGTGATGTATCACGTTGATTGATTTGCGAATGTTGAACCAGCCCTGCATCCCAAGAATGAATCCCACTTGATCATGGTGAATAATTGTTTTTATATGCCATTGAATTCGATGTGCTAGTATCTTATTGAGAATTTTTGCATCCATATTCATCAGGGATATTGGCCTGTAGTTCTCTTTTTTTACTGGGTCTCTGTCTGGTTTAGGAATCAAAGTAATACTGGCTTCATAGAAAGAGTCTGGAAGTTTTCCTTCCCTTTCTATTTCTTGGAATAGCTTGAGAAGGATAGGTATTATCTCTGCTTTAAACGTCTGGTAGAACTCCCCTGGGAAGCCATCTGGTCCTGGACTCTTATTTGTTGGGAGATTTTTTATAACTGATTCAATTTCTTCGCTGGTTATGGGTCTGTTCAAGCTTTCTATTTCCTCCTGATTGAGTTTTGGAAGAGTGTGGGTGTTCAGGAATTTGTCCATTTCTTCCAGGTTGTCCAATTGGTTGGCATATAATTTTTCATAGTATTCCCTGATAATTGTTTGTATCTCTGAGGGATTGGTTGTAATAATTCCATTTTCATTCATGATTTTATCTATTTGGGTCATCTCCCTTTTCTTTTTGAGAAGCCTGGCTAGAGGTTTGTCAATTTTGTTTATTTTTTCAAAAAACCAACTCTTGGTTTCGTTGATCTGCTCTACAGTTTTTTTAGATTCTATATTGTTTATTTCTGCTCTGATCTTTATTATTTCTCTTCTTCTGCTGGGTTTAGGCTGCCTTTGCTGTTCTGCTTCTAGTTCCTTTAGGTGTGCTGTTAGATTTTGTATTTGGGATTTTTCTTGTTTCTTGAGATAGGCCTGGATTGCCATGTATTTTCCTCTCAGGACTGCCTTTGCTGCGTCCCAAAGCGTTTGGATTGTTGTATTTTCATTTTCGTTTGTTTCCATATATTTTTTAATTTCTTCTCTAATTGCCTGGTTGACCCACTCATTCGTTAGTAGGGTGTTCTTTAACCTCCACGCTTTTGGAGGTTTTCCAGACTTTTTTCTGTGGTTGATTTCAAGCTTCATAGCATTGTGGTCTGAAAGTATGCATGGTATGATTTCAATTCTGGTAAACTTATGAAGGGCTGTTTTGTGACCCAGTATATGATCTATCTTGGAGAATGTTCCATGTGCACTCGAGAAGAAAGTATATTCTGTTGCTTTGGGATGCAGAGTTCTAAATAGATCTGTCAAGTCCATCTGATCCAATGTCTCATTCAGGGCCCTTGTTTCTTTATTGATCGTGTGTCTAGATGATCTATCCATTTCTGTAAGTGGGGTGTTAAAGTCCCCTGCAATTACCACATTCTTATCAATAAGGTTGCTTATGTTTATGAGTAATTGTTTTATATATTTGGGCGCTCCCGTATTCGGCGCATAGACATTTATAATTGTTAGCTCTTCCTGATGGATAGACCCTGTCACTATTATATAATGTCCTTCTTCATCTCTTGTTACAGCCTTTAATTTAAAGTCTAGTTTGTCTGATAGAAGTATGGCTACTCCAGCTTTCTTTTGGCTTCCAGTAGCATGATAAATAGTTCTCCATCCCCTCACTCTCAATCTAAAGGTGTCCTCAGGTCTAAAATGAGTTTCTTGTAGACAGCAAATAGATGGGTCTTGTTTTTTTATCCATTCTGATACCCTATGTCTTTTGGTTGGCACATTTAATCCATTTACATTCAGTGTTATTATAGAAAGATATGGGTTTAGAGTCATTGTGATGTCTGTATGTTTTATGCTTGTAGTGATGTCTCTGGTACTTTGTCTCACAGGGTCCCCCTTAGGATCTCTTGGAGGGCTGGTTTAGTGGTGACAAATTCCTTCAGTTTTTGTTTGTTTGGGAAGACCTTTATCTCTCCTTCTATTCTAAATGACAGACTTGCTGGATAAAGGATTCTCGGCTGCCTATTTTTTTCTGTCTAGCACACTGAAAATCTCGTGCCAATTCTTTCTGGCCTGCCAAGTTTCAAAAGAGAGATCAGTCACGAGTCTTATAGGTCTCCCTTTATATGTGAGGGCACGTTTACCCCTTGCTGCTTTCAGAATTTTCTCTTCATCCTTGTATTTTGCCAGTTTCACTATGATATGTCGTGTAGAAGATCGATTCAAGTTACGTCTGAAGGGAGTTCTCTGTGCCTCTTGGATTTCAATGCCTTTTTCCTTCCCCAGTTCATGGAAGTTCTCAGCTATTATTTCTTCAAGTACCCCTTCAGCACCTTTCCCTCTCTCTTCTTCCTCTGGGATACCAATTATGCGTATATTATTTCTTTTTAGTGTATCACTTAGTTCTCTAATTTTCCGCTCATACTCCTGGATTTTTTTATCTCTCTTTTTCTCAGCTTCCTCTTTTTCCATAACTTTATCTTCTAGTTCACCTATTCTCTCCTCTGCCTCTTCAATCCGAGCCGTGGTGGTTTCCATTTTGTTATGCATTTCGTTTAAAGCGTTTTTCAGCTCCTCGTGACTGTTCCTTAGTCCCTTGATCTCTGTAGCAAGAGATTCTCTGCTGTCAGCTATACTGTTTTCAAGCCCAGCGATTAATTTTATAACTATTATTCTAAATTCACTTTCTGTTATATTATTTAAATCCTTTTTGATCAGCTCATTAGCTGTTGTTATTTCCTGGAGATTCTTTTGAGGGGAATTCTTCCCCTTGGTCATTTTGGATAGTCCCTGGCGTGGTGAGGACCTGCAGGGCACTTCCCCTGTGCTGTGGTGTATAACTGGAGTTGGTGGGCGGAGCCGCAGTCAGAACTGATGTCTGCCCCCAGCCCACCGCTGTGTCCACAGTCAGACTGGTGTGTGCCTTCTCTTCCCCTCTCCTAGGGGCGGGATTCACTGTGGGGTGGGGTGGCCTGTTTGGGCTACTTGCACACTGCCAGGCTTGTGATGCTGGGGATCTGGCATCTTAGCTGGGGTGGGTAGGCAAGGTGCACAGGGGCAGGAGGGGCAGGCTTAGCTTGCTTCTCCTTAGGTGATCCACTTCAGGAGGGGCCCTGTGGCAGCAGGAGGGAGTCAGATCCGCTGCCGGAGGTTTGGCTCCGCAGAAGCGCAGAGCTGGGTGTTTGCGCGGAGCGAGCAAGTTCCCTGGCAGGAACTGGTTCTCTTTGGGATTTTGGCTGGGGGATGGGCGGGGGAGATGGCACTGGTGAGCGCCTTTGTTCCCCACCAAACTGAGCTCTGTCGTCAGGGGGCTCAGCAGCATTCCTTCCCTTTGTTCTCCAGCCTTCCCGCTTTCTGAGCAGAGCTGTTAACTTATGACCTCCCAGCTGCTAAGTCGCGCTTGCTGTGGGAACACAGTCCGTCAGGCCCCTCCACTTTTTGCAAGCCAGAGTCGGGGGCTCTGCTTGGCCGGGAGCCGCCCCTCCGCCCCGGCTCCCTCCCGCCAGTCCGTGGAGCGCGCACCGCCTCGCCGCCCTTCCTACCCTCTTCCGTGGGCCTCTCATCTGCGCTTGGCTCCGGCGACTCCGTTCTGCTAATCCTCTGGCAGTTTTCTGGGTTATTTAGGCAGGTGTAGGTGGAATCTAAGTGATCAGCAGGACGCGTGGTGAGCCCAGCGTCCTCCTACGCCACCATCTTCCGTAAAGCACACTCTTAATGCCATCTAACAATTATACTAGATTTTTCTAGTTTACTCACCCTTCAATTCTCATATAATCTCTTCTGAAACCATTAATACAACACACACTCTTTCATCTTAATATCCGTTCTTTAACGGATATTCAACAAACTCCTACCACCACATCTAACCATCCATCTGTATCAACTTTCTATTACTTGGTTGAAGTGCCTGTGCTCTGAGGAAAGGCCAACCCCTCTACCTATAGGGTAGATTATCTCCAGGATATTTCTTCAGTATTTTCCCTCTCTTCTGATTATTCATATCACCTCACCTCCTCCCACCCCAGCTTTACCAGATTAGTTCTTATATTGACAAATTGTCTGTTATTTTTCCAAACTTTCTTCTTTAACCTCTTTTAATTTCCAGCTACTTCTCCAGCTCTCTATTTTCTTTTATAGCAGAATCATTCATACGAGTTGTATGTACTCACTCTCTCCAATTACTTCCCAGCCTTTGTGAATTGACCCCACCTCAATAAGGCTTTTACTTCTGTCCCTCCACTGAAAGTAGTCAAGGTCATCAATGGTATCCATATTTCTAAACCTGGTGGTTAGTCCTCATCCAACTTAATTCATTAACAGTATTTGGCACAACTGATCACTCCCTCTTTCAGTAAATACTTTGGCTTCTAGAATCACCGAGCTACTAACTTTCCTTTTATTTCATTGGTTGTTTCTTCTTAGTCTTCTTTGCTGTTTCCTTTCATCTCTTTGTCCTCTTTACATTAGGATTCTCAGTCCTTTAATGTTTTTTTCTGTCTCTACTCAGCCTTTTAGTGGTATCATGGCTCTAGGTTTCCATTATATGCTGATGATATACCGTATGGTATCATAAAGCATTTTAAGTTCTTTTCCCAATTCATCATATTCGGAGCAACCCTAGAAGTCCTATTGAACTGTAAGATTGTATTATCTCTAAACATTCCAGTTAGCTTCCCTTCTCACATAAAGTAAATGTCCCTGCAAAGGCCTTTGCATCCCCATTACTTATCTAATTCTCAGCTCAATCTCCTCTACTCCTCTTTCATTCTTTGCATTTGCTGTTCCTCTTCCTGGAAAGATCTTCTACCAGGTCCCCATATGGTTCTCCATTTTTTACCTCCTTCAGCTCTTTACTAAAATGTTACCTCTGCATTGAGGCAATTTCCTCAACACTTCTTATTACTTTTCCTATATAACATACTACATAGTTTACCAATTTGTATTACTTATTGTAATATTTTTCTTCCACTAGAACATAAGGATTAAGAAGCTGGGGGTATTTGTTTTCTCACAGATGTATTCCCAGCACTTCTATAAATGTTTGATGACCAAATAAACAAATGGGCTATATACAAACCAGAGATCAGAGCCTAAATAAGATTACTCTTGAGGTTCTTAGTGAGGTTTTATTCTTAATGGCTTTGATTCAAGGTAGACTGGAGAATTACTTATAGCCCTTCTATACTGAGATAAACTTGTTTTAGATTTAGAGAGGAGCTTTTAGTTTGTCAGGGTGAAGGAAATTGTATAGTTGCTAAGGCATTAACATTACTAAATATTATTATTAATTTTATTATCTGGGGAGTTCAGAGTGGAGGGATTTGAAAAAAAAATTGAAAGTTTCTGTGGGAGTCAATAGGGAAAAACATTCAAAGATTCTTTTTAAAAAAATGTTTATTTTATTTTTGAGAGAGAGATTGAATGCAAGGAGGGGAGGGACAGAGAGAGGAGAGAGAGAATCCCAAGCTGGGTCCACACTGTTAGCACAGAGCCCAAAGTAGGGCTCAAATTCCAGAATCATGAGATCATGACCTGAGCCAAAACCAAGAGTTGGACATTTAACTGACTGAGCCGCCCAGGTGCCTCTCCAAGACCCTTTATAACTGGAAGTATGAATGGCCACAGGACATATCTGGGAGAGGTTCATGGGTCTGTTCTCATCACAACCTTTCTAAGACTGTCCTGAGAAACTTTGGCATGCAATTGAATTTTGATTTGTGTGTATATGATCTATGATTATAAAGTCTATGTAAAAATTTTAAATGCACTTAAATCACACAAATTAACATTTCAATGAAAAAATAATTACAACTTTAGTGTTTTATTCTAGTGTATGCATATGTATATGTGGGTGTGGAAAGGATGAAAGGTAAGGGGTCATTTTTTATAAAGGTATATTTTTTAGAAGTAAGAGTGATAGTTGAAGGCTAAACTTCTAGTGTCTGAATAGTGATTTCTAGAAGAAAATGTACTACCAGACTAGATCCACATGACTTTTAAGAAAATAGATGTATTTCATAAAACAAGAGATGAATTTGTTCAATATTATCTAAGCTAATATAAAATTTGAATCAAGAATAAATAATAATAAAGGGTTTGTCATTGATGGAAGGAAGAGAGACAAAGCACATTTAGACATGACAGCAAAGTTAATACATTCCAAAAACATCCAAAAGTTTACCTAAATGAAGAATGGGGCTTATTGGAATCAAGAATCTAAGGAGCAGATTAAATGTACAGCCTCTTAACAGGGCAGTGGGTACCATAAGAACTTCATGGTAATAAGTTATACTTAGGATACAATGAATGTTTAAGGTTATTTTTTGTAGCTGTTACCTTAGAGTATTGGTAGTAAATTTGTATTTTTTTCTTATTGTATTCTATAAGGATAATAAAGAGCTACTCCTTTCCCCTGACACTCTTTAAAGGGGACAGGAAATTTGGTGAGACTCAGAAGGAAGCACAAAGCTCTAACCTGTATGGTTTCCATGGAATTATTGTGTTTGGTTCAGGAGGGAAGGCAATGTCTCCCTCTGTTCTTGAAGGGATAAAATATGCAAGGAAACCTGCTAATGCCTAGGCCTTAGTTTATCAGGGACTTATGAATCAAGAGGATCCTTGGGACACATTGGATTATAGGAGTCCTTTTCGCTCTATTATTTTTAATAATCCTCTTCTTTTAAATAGTCTAAATCCTCCCCACATTTCATGCCTCTATTTAGATATCATATATTACCCTCTTCTTCCTTTTTTCTAGACCAGAGTTTTTTTCCCTTGTCTGTGTTCCTGCAGAAATCTCCTTACTCTCCATCATTTTTCACACTCCATTTTCTTGCTTGTACCATACCAGACTATGAACCTTTTTTTTTAAGTTTATTTATTTTTAGAGAGAGACAGCATGAGTGGGGGTGGGGCAGAGAGCCCAACATGGGGCTTGAACTCGTGAAACTGTGAGATCATGACCTGAGCTGAAACCAAAAGTCAGACACTTGACCAGCTGAGCCACCTAGGTGCCCCAGACTATGAACCTTTTGAAGCACCAACTTGTTCATTGTCAAATTCCCAGAGAGGAGTATAGCATCTGGATCGTTTGTAGAGTAAATACTTATCCTCTTCTTACTGTGTGTCTGGCACTGTGACAACCAAGTATTTCATGTGCATTAATTGATTTGATTCTCACAATAAACTTGGAAAGAAATTGCTATTATATCCATTTTAAAGATAAGACACCTGAGGCTGAAAGAGCATGAGTGATTTGCCCAATGTCACACACATAGAGAGCAACAAAATAAGCACTAGATTTCAAATCTTTCAGAAAGTCTTAGGATAGTCTCAACCACTTTGACATATTCAAATTATTATTTAATGAATAATTCAACTCTGAGTGTCAGAAAGAGCTGGGGTCCATGTACTATAGATCTCATTTCCATATATCTTTACACCTAAAATTACCACTTCCCAAGAGTTGTGCATTTAATGGGGAATGTTGGGAAGGTTCTTAGTAATGAGAGAGTCTCTTGTCCCTCTATGACCTGAGGGATGAAGTGGGATAGAGTCCTAGTAAAGTTACGTAATCTGAAATCTCAGAAGAAAAGTCTGTTTTCCCTTTTGGAATGAAATTATCCATTCTAAAACAAGAAGGAACAAGAAATTATATCTATAAGAACTTGAACTTCAGTTTCCAAACTACTTTCTTGTTGGATAAAAAAGAATGAAAGATAAAGCTATATATCATGTTTTCAAGTCTTATGTTTAATAAACATCAAATGAAACTCTGCCAAATGGGTGAGTGGGAGTCAGATGTATAATTAAATCTCCTTCTGGAATATATGCCACTCAGAGATCAAATGGCTAGCATCAAATTGGTCTGTCCAAATGTGATCTATTGCCTCCTGGAAAGCTGTCAATTGGTCTTCACCATGGAAATTTAAAGGAATAGATTTTTTTTAAGTAAATGTTCTAACTTATTTGAGAATCTAAGCACAGATGTAGAGAAAGAAAAATGAATGATGTATTGTAAATTATGCTTAGTGTAAGTAGTGTCTCTGACTTTATGCACGTTGCATGTTGGATTTCTTTTAGACTTAAAGTCACATATGAAGTATTCTCAAGGTTTTTCTTGTTAGACCTCTCTCAATAATGATTTACAGTAAATGGATGGGTAGAGCCATGTGATGAGTGGCATTTCATATGAAAACACTGGATATTTGAGTTTGTCCTTTCATGACATCTAAAAAAAAAAAAAAAAGAAGAAGGGGGGAGCATCAAGAGATATTCACAGCCAGAATAGAGCAAATGAAAATCCAGCAGTACCTTTAAATATCATTCCATAAGGACAGGTCACTCTATTAGGAAGAGGTAAATAACATTTCTATTATAAGAAAAAAAAATCTTTGTACAAACACTTCCTTCTATTCTGGAGCCCAAAACAGATGCTATTTTATAAGATTATATCTATAGTAATGATTACAATTCATTAGATATCATTAAATAGCTATTCTCAAAATCAATGTACTAAAAATAAGTACAGTGTTTCAAATGCCATGCTGGTGTGTGGTATTTCTATTCAGAATTTTTTAAAAAGAAGAAACTTGCTTTAGTAAAATGAACAGTTATTTTTTCTATCAAGGTGACAGGTTGCAATTGATCTTTTCCAGTGTGGTTAATAAGCAAAAGCAGTTCCCATGGGCACCATGAGAGGAGAAGCAATTCTGCTGTTTGAAATAATGTTTGGATGCTTGATATTTTCTGGTTTTCTTCATACTTAACCAAGCTCATGACACTATTTTATTCTGAATCTGGTTACCGACCTTTATTGTTTGTTCTTTTTATAGATAAAATCTAACTGTAATCTTGTACTTTAGGTAAATATAGCCTGCCTCGGTAGGTGGTACTAATCTAAAATAATGGTAAATGCATACCCCTATGCTAAAGGGAACAACTCTCAACATGTTAATAGTTTCTTAGGAGTGAGAATGAACCTAGTTCTTATGTTTCTGGGAACCTTTCTCTCCTCTTTTCCGAAAGTGGTGCTACCCTACCTATACTATTGCTTTCACTGTTGTAATGTAACAAGAACCTGGCCTTCGAGTTTTTAACTGGGAGGAGGGTTACATGACCCGTGCTGGAGTACTGCATGGTGAGCACATTTGCTGTGGCTCTCCCCGCTTCAGGTGAATAGTGGTTGGAGGGATCTTAGGGCAGAACTTAAAGCCCATTTTGGGTATGGGAGTGTTTTGTCTTCTTCAGGTTGATGGGTTTTGTATAAGGGAAGAGTTGTTCCTCTACTGAGCAACAGTCATTTGTGGTGTCAAAGGGAAATGTGTGTGGCTCTGTTGTTCCCTGAATGTTGCCTCTGGATAAAGGAAAGATGTAGAGTACAGTTAAATGGTTGGGATGTGGTGTTGGGAGTTCAACACTTCACTTCTGTCTTTACCATGCTTAGGCCATTTACTGAACTTTGCTTAATTAGACTGTAAATATTCAGAGTTTTTTTTAATGAAAGAAAATATATATTATTTAAAATATTATTTTGTGATCATGGCTTTGTAGTCACAACCTTTGTATTTTCTTCAGTAATGTAATATTAATATGGGAATAGTATAAGATAGAGTTTAAAGAGCTATTGTTGCAACACTAATTTTATGTAAAGCCATGAGAGTAATTTTGGAGGTGTGGATTATCTTTTGCAGTCAAAGGGCATGGGTTTGGTTCACATTTAATAATAAAAAGAACAACAGCAACAGCAATAATAAAAGTAACAGTCATGATTAGTTGGGAATTCAGTACAAATACTAACTATAAATGGACTATCCCATCCAGTCAATTTTGAAAACCCAGGATGTTTGGCATAATGTTTGGAGTTGTGACACAGTTGCAAAAAAGTTAATTCCTTTTGACTTCTGCCAGTTAGTATTAAACTTATGAGGCATGAAATCATCTAATTCTCGATAATAGGTTTTCTATAGAGTTCCCAGTAGAAAACATTTATGCTTGAAACATATGTGCCTAGATCTCACAAACCACAGGAACATTTATTTACAAAAATGCAGGCAGTCTTCCCCTTTCAGTGCTCAGAAACAAAATAATTTTTTAGAAAGACGGGAGAAAATGGGCCATAAATTTGCCCATATCTTTTGTGAAGGCTCAACAAATCAACTGAGTTAAAGCCTGGGATGTGTTACATTTGCATATTTATATATCCAAACTTTTGGCAATTGCTACTTTTTCTCATCTCCATTTTATTCCAGTTTTCTTCATTATTTTTTCTATTGGAGTGGTATGTTTTATTTTTGTCATCAAGTGGAGAGGTACAGGATGCCTGATCAGATCAAACTGAGATGAAAAATTATCCCATTTCATAGTATGAAAAGATCAATTTTAACATATCAAGTTTCATGAAAGGCAGAGGAGAAAAATGCGTCTTGGATACTGAACTGTCACTAACTTATTCTCAATCTTATTTTCACCTGATATTTCAGAGTATAGTCAGACCCTTATGACAAAGTTCTGGGTTGAGATCTTGAAATCGTTTACATTCAAAAGAAGGTATATCACTACATTTTAGCCCTCCTTATCATCTTTTTTACAGCATGCTGACCACATATCGAAAATAGTTGGCTCTTTTTCTTCTTTTCCTTCAGGTTTCCAAAACACACCAATTTTACCTTCTTTCTAGAAGATTATTCTCTGTTTTCATGAATTCTAATATGCTGCAGTTTCTTCTCTGGGCATCTACTTTAGTCTGAATTTCTATTTACCAACGTTTATTTATTGTCTCAGATTTTACCAGTACATTTCACTGAAGGAAATTTAGAAAATACAAAAAAATACAAGGAGTTGGAAACCAATGCTACACTGTATGTTAACTAACTTGAATTTAAATAAATTGAAGAGAAAAAAATAACAAAGAGTAAAATAAGAAAGACTTACAATCTGCCAATCCAGAAATGACCATGTTTGTGTCCTTCCTCCTTTTTTTTTTTTTTTTTGCATACACACCTACACACATTCGGTGCCATATAAAATTTGAACTGTATTGTAAAGTGACATTAGGCTTATTTATATGTTTAATTTCCTTTGCAAAGTGGAGAATGTTTACTGTAAAATTCTCCTGTATATTAGAATCACCCTAGGAACTGTAAGGAAAAAAAAAGTAAAATGTATCAACATTTCAGCCTCAGAAATTTTTTATTTGATCTGGTTTCATATAGAGATGTTTCAAAAAAAAAAAAAACAAACTCACCAGACATTTCTACTACTCTACAAAATAAAGAATCAGTGCTATAGAATATTCTCATTTTCTTCTACTCTGTGTACTTGGAAGTGAGTCTGTAAGTACATATCACAATAAACTCTTCTCAGGCTAGCTCTTTTCCTATTTGGTCTCTGACAATTGATCATGATCTTTAGTCATAGATTAGACTGGGTTAAATTATAGTTTTCAATTCTTTACTTGGTTCATGTTACAGAATTATAAATTCATGATACCCTTTCTAGATGACTTTGGAAAGCCTCTATTACCAGAGCAAGTGGAATATGTATCTCTGATTCTTTGATATATGTCTTTCTTTGGACAATAGAATGATAGACATGAGGTGATCAAGGATTTCAAATATGCTTGACTTCTCATGCTTTTTCCATATGCTATGAGAAGAACATGGTCACTTAATGGATGGTCTGATCAGCAAAATGTATGACTTAGGTCACATGGGGGGACCCTGAACTGAACTTGTACCTGAAACCAGGTGAAAACATGAAACAGAACTGCTTGTGCTGACCCATAGATCCATATGCAAGAAAAACAGATGTTTTGTTATAAGTGCTAATATTTTATAAGTTTTTTTTATACAGCATCAACACAGAAAGAAAAAAACTGACCGGTTCACCCTTCTGATTTTTTGTTTGTTGTTTCTATGACACTATATTCTGCTTCTCTTTCTATTCCTGACAGTTCCTACTTAAAATATTTTGGTGACCTGTCGACTCATCGCTTAAATAAAAATGCTGTCCCAGAACTCTATTCTCAGCCCTTGTCTATTTTTACTCAGTAAATTCTTGTTGGCCACCCTTTTTTATTCCCAGCATTTCAACTGTATTAATTGTGCCTTTATCAATAGCTCCAGAAGTAGAACAAAAAATTCTTAGATTTTATACAACAAGCCTCAACATCAGTCATGTAAAAATTGAGCTCATTACTTTATCTCCTCAAACTGCTGCTACTCCACATTAATCACCCAAACTGGTTGAGGCTACCACCTATACTGTCAGTTCAATAAGAAAGAAAGAGAGAATCAGAGAAGAAAGAAAGAGAGCAGAAAGAAAAAAAGAGAAGAGAGAGTAGAGAAAAGAAGAGAAAGAAGAGAGAGAGGAAGAAGAAAGAAGAGAGAGAGAAGAGAGAATAATGAAGAAAAGAGAGAAGAGAGAAGAGAGAGATCATTCTAGGCTTCTATTTTCTTCAACTCCCATAGCCATCTCTTCACCTGTCAAACTTATTGAAACACATGCTCATGACCCATTTCATGAAGAATTTCCTGGTTACTCCTAATCTCCAGAAAATCTGGTCATTCTGAACTGTGTATTATCGCTTTACTTTAAAAATTGCATGTGCAATTTTTTCTTACTTGTTTCTCTAAGCTCATTTATGCCAGGGCTTATATGGTCTTTGATTTTGTAGTGGCCTATATGGTGCTAACACATGGTAGGTGTCTTAGTAAATATTTCTTGAGTGAAATGTATCAGAAGGTATCAGAGGCTGAATTAATAACGTGGCCTTTTTAAAAATTGGCAGTATGACCAAGGATAAATTACTCTGTTTATTTTCAGTTTTCATGTCTATCAATTGGGAATGTGCTGTATTATTTATCTTCAGCAAAGAGATGTTGAATGATTAACAAATAGAGTCATTTAAAACAAAAATGAAGTGCTGGAGAAATGATAATGAATTAGATTAGATTATGGAACTTGGCTCATTGTGTTATTAGTATTCTGCCTGTCTATTGAAATCACATTGCCAAATGATGACCTAATTATATCCCATTTGCCAGATGGTTAATTGTGGCAAGCAAAGAAGATTTGCAGTTATTGTAAATATTGTCTTTTGATAGTAAAACATTTTCCGGAATTACTAATTTATCTTTTAAATGATAATTTTCACCTTGTAACTTTAGAAACCTATTTCTGACTTTAATGAAGTTATTATAAAAATATGGAGAGAGGATGATTCAAAAAGGCTAGGCTCCAATAAAATAACCAGTGCAATGTAATTTTAAACAGTTTGGTTTTCTTTACAATGGTGGGCCAAATTTTGTTTCAAGGATCAGGATGATTTAATATGACCCATCAGACATCTTCCAAATTTGTCTCCTATTCTTTACTTCTATCAAAGCCTCTGGCTCTGAAACAAAGGTGGTAGGTGTCCAAACCCCAATAAACACTTCTATCAACCTTGTGAAATTGGAATCCGTGTTCATAATATGTAATCCAGGTACAATTTCATCATTTTAATGTGTGGAATTTTATCTTATTCTTCAGAATCCAAGGCAGCTCTTTATTTTTACCAAAGTGTAGGGCTTTATTGAGACTTCTATATTACCAACTAGTTTATGTTACCTCCCAGCCCTCACTCAGTCTGGTGTAATTAAAAAATTAAAACATCAATATAAAATTATCAAATAAGTTTAAGACCATCCAACACAATCTTGATATTTCTTGTCATAACTAGTCTATGCCTTTTACAAGATATAAAATCTTTCGAAGAAATAATTTTGGAAACCTACTTTGCTCATTCCCTTAGATTTCTGATCTGCCTATTAAAAAGTTCAGATACAATCCAAAGGTTCTGTGGTCTAATTATTGCTTCTATGAAAATAGGTCTTTTTTCCCTCTGTTTTTAAAAATTTCTTGTTGTTTTTTGCTTTTAGCTTTCAGAAAGTTTGCCATTATTCAATGGCTTTATTTTTATATCTACTAATGATTGTCACTTTGCCACTCTGGAGTCAAATGTAAAAATAATAGCAGACCTTAAACTTTAAAATGTTTGACAAAATTTATTTTAAATGGACTATTCATCTGTCATACTATTTATTGCTACAAGGAAAGTTAAGAACAAAAAAAAAAAAAAAACAAGAAGAAAAATAACAACTTAAAGTTAACATATATTCACTGAATCTATATAGTGTGTAATGTCCTGGGCCTCATATAATTTCACTTCCTATAAGTTTTGTTATACTTCATGTTGTTATTTTTTGGTTTCAGGCAAATGCGTTGGCAATCAAGTCATGGCTTACAAATACTAATTCTTCATGACATTGGTTTCTTGTTCCTACACAGTTCAATAAATTAAAAAAAAAACAAACATATAGCTCTTTACTATGTTGCACTCATTAAGGTCCAACATTGATTTCATCTGTATGGTATCACAGTGTGCACTACCAGTCACCTTAACTGTAAAATGAGTTGCTTAGTCACATATCTAATGAGTAGAATTGGCCTTCATAACCACTTCTGTATTGTTATCAATCAGCTATTTACATAGGCACAAGGGAAAACGTATCATTATTTACTTTGAGACAGAGTAACAAACATCAAATTTAATTGGCCTACTAGGCACTGGAGTCATAATCTTTACACAACACTTAATGTTTTCATTACTTATCAACTCACTTATGATTATGCTACACTCACAAAAGTTAAGCAGCTAGCAAACAGTAGATCTTTCACTGCTGTTTATACAGAGATAAACAAATAGATGCAAAATGTGTTAGAGTGAATATATTAACTCACATGATTATATAGAATGTCAGTTATTCCAGTTTAGCTTTACTAATATTGCTGAAACAGATTGTGTCAGATGTGCTTACCTTTTATGAGTAAAGGTTTTATATCCTTTTACTGAGTAATTTTTTTAATGGCTTTTCTTAAGACTTTTCCAGGGTTTGTCATTGCTACCCACTACTTTTTCCCAAAGAAGTTATTCTGAGAGACATGAAGTGACTGCAATACACAGTATCGTTCATTGCTTACCCTTTTTTTTTTTTTTCTTTTAAATTGCGCTAGGCTCTGGGCGTGTAAAGATGATTAAGAGAAAAAGTTATGCCATTCCAATACCTCATGTCTTGCAGAGATTTACAAATAAACTCTGGGTAGAGAATATACAGTGTTTCTGAAATATCTCTAATGAAGAGAGAATGATGACCTGGGAACATGGCCTGAATACTTTGACATTTATACTATTTTTTTTTTAATTTAGGTTTTTTTATTTGTTTGTGTGAGAGAGAGAGAGTGTGTGTGAACAAGTGGGGGACGGGCAGAGAGAGAGAGAGAGAGAGAGAGAAGGAAGGAGAGAGTGAGAATCCCAAGTAGACTCTGTGTTGTCAGTGCAAGGCACCACATGGGGTTCATTCTCATGAATCCATGAGACCATGACCTGAGTCAAAATCAAGAGTTTGATGCTTAACTAACTGAGCCACCCAAGTGCCCCTTAATTTTAAAAAGAATGCATAGTTTGTATTCTAGTCCTTTTTCAAAAGAAAATCCAATCCAAAGTCAATAGGTAAAACATAAGATGCATGAGAATATGCCCAGTCACTCCCTCCAGAGAAGTTCTCTGTTGCAGACAGAAACTCCTTAGCACCATCCTGATTCCATCCCATCTGTCTTATGTATAAAAAATATTTCAAATTACCTAGGTGATTGCTTAACTATTTAAAAAATATATCTACCCCAAAGAGCTTTGAAAGTTGAGCCACATTTATTTCATAGCTTTGTTTACCCCCAAGGTATAACTGAATATACCCACAGATGTGTGCCTTGATTGAGAAACACTGTGGTCTCAGTGTAATAAGTATAATGTATTTAAGGACATGATACTGACAGGCACAGAGGAGAAATATTGAAATTAGAATAGAAAGAATTAGGGAAGAATGTATTGAGATGTAGTCCCAGAAGAATTTTTGATAAATCAACACTTATGAAACACTTTTGGTCCTATGATATAATAGTGACTAAAAAAGCAGACATAGATCTTGCTTTCACGAAGTTTATAATATGTTATAGGAAACGAGATAATGGCTAAGAATTTTCTCAAGTTGATGAAAGACATCAAGTCATTAATTGAAGAAACCCTATGAACTCCAAGGAATAAAAATAAATTCTCACTTGGGTGAAACATAGTAAATTAGTTTCAAAACAAAAACAAAGATAAAACTTTAAAACAGCCAGATGAAAAAAAAAAAAAGACATGTTTTTATAGAAACAGCAATTATGCTAAGAGCTGATTTAGCAATAGGAAAAAAAGAAAGTAGAACACAAAGGAATATCAATTATAAATATCTGAAGGATAATGGCTGCTAACCAAAACTTTTAAAATAGAAATACCTTCTAAGAATGAGGATGAAAAAAAGACATTACAGGAAAACAAAAGCTGAGAAAATTAATTACTAACAGACTCACATTTAAGGAAATAATAGAAAATGTGCTTCAGACAGGAAATTAGTCCAAACATGTATTAGTTAGCTTGCACTGCCAAAACAAAATACCTTAAGACAGGGTGGCTTAAAAAGCAGAAATTTATTTTTCACAATTCTGCAGCCTTAAGAAGTCTAAGGTCAAAATGCTGGCCAATTCAGTTTCTGGTGAGAGTTTTCTTCCTGGCTTGTACCCAGTGCTTTCTCCCTGTATATTCACATAGTCTTTCTTCAGTGAGTGTGTGTGGAGAGAGGGAGAGCTCTCTGGTGTCTCTTAGGACACTAATCCCCTCATGAGGGCTCCACCCTCATGACCTCATCTAACTCTAGGTAACTCCCAAAGGCCTCAACTCCAAATATCATCAAATTGGAGATTAGGACTTCAACAAGTTAATCCTGGGGGGGGACATAAACATTCAATCTATAATAAGATGGAAGATAAAAATGTGGGCAAAATGAATTATGAAAAGTTTAAATATATAGTTATTGGCCTTATAAAAGAATAATAATGGGGGCACCTTGGTGGCTCAGTTGGTTAACCTTCCAACTTCAGCTCAGGTCACAATCTCACAGTTTGTGAATTCAAGCCTCTCGTCAGGCTCTGTGCTGACAGCTTGGAGACTGGAGCCTGCTTCAGATTCTGTGTCTCCCTCTCTCTCTGTCCCTCCCCTGCTCATGCTCCATTCCCCCCCCCCCCACCAAATAAACATTACAAAATAAAATCTTAAAAAAAAAAAAGAATAACTGTGGTTTCAGTGTTCTACAATATGTGTAGAATTAAAATACATGATACCAATGGCATAAAAATCCAGTAAGAAATAAATGAAATTATAGTGTTCAAAGGTCTTTGAATTGTCTAGAAAAAAGGTATGAATGACAATGTTGGGCTTTGATAATTCAAAATTTGTTTTATTTTCCAGATTAATCATTAAGAGAATAGTAAAGAAATATATAACTTTCAAGAAATAGATGGAGGAAGTACAATAATAAGTAATGCTAACTCAAGCAAAACTCGAGAGGAGACAAAAAATATAGAACACATAAATCAAATAGAAACAGTAAGATGATAGATTTAAATACTCATAGTAATTATGTTAAATGTAAATTGATTAATATCACTTAAAATGCAAAGATTGGCAGACAAAAATTTTTTAAATCCTGTTTGCAGGAGGTTCTAAAAGATCAAAGTAAAATACAGAAAAAAATGTATCGAAGAAAGAATATCCAATGGAAAAAACTCTCTTCAGCAAATGGTGTTGGAAAAACTAGACAGCAACATGCAGAAGAATGAACCTGGACCAATTTCTTATACCGTACACAAAAATAAACTCAAAATGGATGAAAGACCTAAATGTAAGACAGGACCAAATCAAAATCCTAGAAGAGAAAACAGGTAAAAACCTCTTTAACCTCAGCTGCAGCAACTTCTTACTAAACAGGTCTCTAGAGTCAAGGGAAACAAAAGCAAAAATGAACTATTGGGACCTCATCAAGATAAAAACCTTATGCACTGCAAAGGAAATGATCAACAAAACTAAAAGGTAAACAATGGAATGAGAGAAGATATTTACAAAGGATATCAGGTAAAGGGTTAGTATCCAAAATCTATAAAGAACTTATCAAACTCAACACCCAAACAACAAGTAATCCAACGAAGAAATGGGCAAAAGACACTTTTCCAAAGAATATATCCAAATGGCTAACAGACACATGAAAAGATGCTCAACATCACTCAACATCAGGGAAAAACAAATCAAAATCACAACGAGATATGGCCCCACACCTGCCAGAATGGCTAAAATGAACAACTCAGGAAATAACAGATGTTGGCAAGGATGCAAAGAAAAGTGAACCCTTTTTCACTGCTGGTGGGAATCCAAACTGGTGCAGCCACTCTGGAAAGCAGTATGGAGTTTCCTCAAAAAATTAAAAATAGAGCTACCCTATGACCCAGTAATTTCACTATTAGGTATTTATCCAAAGGATACAAAAATACTGATATGAAGGGGTATATGCACCCCAGTGTTTATAGCATCACTATCAACAGTAGTCAAATTATGGAAAGAGCCCTAATGTCCATCAATGGATGGACATTAATGGATAAAGAAAACTGATTAATGGGTAAAGAAAACTGTATAAAATAAAAAGTATAAATGGATAATAAAAAATGGATAAATAAAATATGTGACACAATGATTCATGAAAACATGGAAAAATTAGGTAAGTCTACAATTGTGATAGGATATTTTAACATTCTTTATTTGTAACTAATAGAATAAACAGTGTGGATATAGAAGATTTTCACAACATAATTAATAAACTTGACCTAATGTACAAAGCATAAAGTACTTGAGAATTGAAGAATATACATTCTTTTCAAATGTATATGAAACCTTTACAAAAAGTAACAAATATCCATAAATTTCAAAAATTAATCTGAGTGTATACTTTGTTCAAAATTCAATTAATCTAGAAATCAATAAAAAAATAATATAAGAAATATGTCTATAGTCAAGGAAGTAATGAAATATTTTTAGCAGAATAATAAAATTAACGTACATTAAAACTTATGAAATTAGACTAATTGAGATCATTCAAAATCAATGATCTAATAGTACAAATATTTTAGAAAAATATAATATTTCAGAATATAGAAAAAAGAAAATAATAAAGCTGAGTATAGACATTAACAACTTAGAAAATAAACATGTAAAGGGATCAACAAATCCCAGAGCTTTTTTGAAAGGACTAATAACACTGACAAACTCTGATGAGGCTAATAAAAAGCAATAAATACACACACATGGTGCACTTGGGTGGCTCAGTTGGTTCAGTGTCCAACTCTTGATTTTGGCTCAGGTCAAGATCTCATGGTTTGTGGGATTGAGCCCCGCATCAGTCTTTGCATGGAGTCTCCTTGAGATTCTCTCTCTCCCTGCCTCTCTGCCCCTCCCCAGCTCATGCTCTCTCTTTCTCTCAAAATAAATAAATAAATAAACATTTTTTAAAAATTAAAAATACACACATACATACACAATATAAGGATTAAAAAATGTAACATTATTATAGATTCTAATGATATTAAAATGATAAATAACAAGAACACTTATGATGTATGTTTAAATTTTTAGATAAAATTGAAAAATTCCTAAAAGACAACTGCTATGGTAAGAAATGGAAAATTTAAGAAATTAAATTTATAATTAAAGCACTAGAAAATTATCACAAGGAAAACTTAAGCCCCAGATTAATCCGCTGACAGATGAAACTAAATACTTTCAGAAAATGGAAATAGAGAAAAAGACTCCCAATTATTTTATGAGATCAGAATAACCACAGTAACAATAATAATACAGTGACACTACAACAAAGAAAAATTATAGAACAATATTATTAATAAACATAGATTTTTAAGGAATCTAAATAAATTAGTGGCAAACCAAATGTGGTTATTATATAAAAAGGATAATAGTGTCAGTGCCAAAAGAAGGATAGAAAAGCAAATTGATTTAACATTTGAATATATATCAATACTATACAAAATATTAACAAAATAATGGATACAACTAATGTAATCAGTCTAATAGTTGAAAAAATAAAATTTAATACTTGTCTATGATTAACATACTAGACACAGAAGGAAACTGTTAATTAGATAAAAGGTATCACTAGAACCCTACAGTAAACATTATACCTAATTTTGAATTATTGAAAGCTTTTTCTTTGAGATTGGAACAAAATGTAGATGTCTGTTATTTTCTTATCCATACAACGTTGTATTTGGTGTCCTAGCTGTACCAATAAATCAGGAAAATAAAAATAGAATTATAATTATTGAAAGGAAGTAATTAATTTTGTCATTATTTACAGGCAACATCGTTTATGTGGAAAATCCAAAAGCCTCTACAAAAAACTACTAAAACCAATAACTGAATTTATTAAGGTCCTAGATACAAGTAAATACCCCAAATTAACTATATTTCTATACAGATTAATAGAAACTGAAATTTTAAAACAGATACAATTTACAATAGCATTAAAAAACCCACGTAGGAATAAATCTAACAAAAAAAGTCAAAGTTTTCTGTACTGAAAACTATAAGACATTAATATGATAAAGAAAAGCTTAGTAAATGGAGGAATATACCATATTAATGGATTGGAAACTTCAATATTGTCAAAATGTCAATTCTCCCCAAATTTATCAACAGATTTAATGGCATTCCAATGAAGTGTTTTCTTGTTGTTGTTGAAAGTTGCAAATGTGGTGAAAGTTTACACTGAAATACCAGCAACCACAAATTATGAAGTCAACTTTCAGTAAGAATAGGAAAGCTAAGGCTTGCATTAGCAGCCATGAAGACACAAAGAATAATTATCATATGATTATTTCTAGAATGCTCAAAAAATAGGCAAATTTACACTCACTGTTTAAAGATGCATGCTTAGGTAGTGAAAATTTTCACAGTATTCATTATATAAGTCATATCAGTGCTTTCCTTTGGAGGAAGGAAACATGAGTTTCTGCATGCAAAATTCTACGTTATGTGGTGGGTACATGAGTGATAAACTGTCCGTTTCTGCTTTGTGTGCATTTCTGTGTTGTTTCATATTTCACGAGAAAAACATTTTCCAAAGATCTACTCAGACAAAAGCACATATAAGTATCTTCTAAGATTGGTGCTTTGGAGGAAAGCAATATCATACTATGATAAAACCTAACAACTAAAGGAAGTAAACCTTGAATGTAAGCTTGGAAGGGAGAATACAACATAAGTAAGGCTGGAAAGTGGATATAATGGATAAGATCCCAGTCTGAGGAAAAGCGTGTGGAAGAGGGCCCAGTAGTGGGAGACAGCATAGACATTCACAGAATTGAATAAGCCCAGTGTGCCTGGAGCATGGAGAAGTGCAAGAGCTATGCATATTGAGGTGTACATGGTTGACCAGGCTATCAAGAGGTTTACAGGTCAGGTTAATCTTATGAGCAAAGTAGCCATTGAAGGTTAATAGTGGGGTTTGTTGGAGGCTATCAGATTGATATTTGAAAAAGTTAACTGGGAGTACCTGGCTGGCTCAGTCAGTAGAACATGCAAATCTCAACCTCGTTGTTATGAGTTCAAGCCCCACATTGGGGGTAGAGATTATTTAAATAAATAAATATTAAAAAAAAAAAAAAAAAACTAAATCTGGTTGTAGTGTGAAGACTGGATCCAAATGCTGCAGAACCTCTTCCAGGGGCCTAGTTACTAGTCTATTGAAAAAGTCTTGGTGAGCATTGCGAGGATACTGGCCTGTGGTGGTGCCAGTAGGAATGGTGAGAAGCGGATAGACATACGTGGGAGTTCTAAGTTTAGAGGCAAGCTAGTGAAGATTGTGTTCCTGGGAAATAATGCCTGGTATAATACTAAGTGCTAAATCCATTTTCTTTCAGGGGATTACAAGCTTCAGTAAAGGAAACAGTAACAATCTGGCTAATAGCCAGTTTCATTTCTATCATTAGGAAAACAGTATTGTACGCACATATTTTTTCTGCCTGTTCCAATTAGGACTTGTTAGGCTATATTAAGCAAACTAGTTTCTTGTTGGTAGATGCAGTGTGGTCCCTATATCCCCAGTATGATTATACACAAATAGACATTTTTTGCTGTGTGACTTACAACAGTTAAAAATGCAGGGGCACCTGGGTCAGTTAAGTGTCTCACTATGGCTCAGGTCATGATCTCAGGCTTTGTGAGTTCTAGCCCCACATCAGGCTTGCTGCTGTCAGCATGGAGCCCACTTCGGATCCTCTGTCTCCCTCCTTCTATGCCCCTCCCCCACCCGTGCTCTCTCTCAAAAATAGAATACATGTTTAAAAAAATGCATATGACCTGACTCTTCTCTCCTTCTGCATTTTCTTCCTTAGTCACAAACATCTTGCTTCCCACTGCTTGACACCAAAGAGTCTGCTTAATCAATTACCCCTTGTTCACCATATATAATGAATAGCTAGTGAAATTTCATTTGAAAAGTTGTTACCTTTGAGTCAGAGTTGCCTCAGCAGGTGTCTGGGAATCAAACTTTGTATTCTGCTTTAACTGGAATGACTCATTTCACTGCTCTTTGATTCAGTTTTTACTCCTTTCATCATTTACATTGTACAGTGATCAACATCACAGAGTTTTTTTAAAGCGAGATGTGTACAAGTGCTATGGAAGTGCCCCCTGATCACAATCTGTGATCACGACAGATCCCAAAGATCTGGTGCAGCTTGCCATCCTGGTGCATGCAGAGAAAGTGATGAATAGAACTGCAGTGGTTTCACCAGGCACAAAAATCCAGTCGGTAAAAATCTACAATTTTACTCCTACATGCAGACTTTTCATCACAGCTTTGTCCCAATCATTTGCATAAAAAGGCTTCTGCTTGTTGCCCTGTGGTAGAAGGAATCAGATTAAAGTGGTTAAACTAAAGGTAAGCTACCACTGCAAATATACTCCTTAAGGGAGAACAAAGTCCTTGCAGTGTGCAGGTATTGGACCCACACCTTACAACAGTTTTTGAACTGAAGCCAGCTATTTGTTCCTAAGATGTATATTAATAAGTGAAGGATGGAACAATTTATTGGACTTCAACTCTTCCTTTTAAGTTATTGCCTAATCATTATTCACTATATGAACACATAAGAAAAATTAAATAATTCATAAGTAATGCTTTGAGAGACACATTGTTCAAAAAGAGCAGACATACTTTTGTCATTTCATGTAAGGGATTTCTGAAGTATATTCCTTAAAGAAAATAAAATATTAACAAGAAATATAGTGGGTTACTGAATACTTTTATTCTAAGTCCTCTGATATTTCTCTCCAGCGCTATTTAAAGGTTACTTTTTCCACTTTGACACCTTTGTGCTTCTAGTTTTCTTAACCGTTCTCTCTGGGCAGTAGTTTTTCTGGTCAAATTGAAAAATTTCCTCCTCACCGTCTATTTCTGCTAGTACCGCTAGTTCATATAGATTCTTGGATTTTTTCCCCATTTCCTCTGTATTCAGTTTGTCATAAATGCATTTCGAGAAATATTTTGCGCTTTGGTTGACCGCGTACAATATGCTCAATCAAGGCAAAGACTCACTTCCAGTGAGAGTCATGGACCTCAGCTCATTCTTCCCTTTCCAACACTGCATGCTGTCACAGAAATTCATGTCAATAAATTGTCCATTAGTGGCTGCACAGGGTTATGAGATCTGTTGTGATCTGGGTACTTCTTCTCATGGGATAGTGTGAAATTAACAATGCATTCTGAAGATGACTCAAATCTATATTTTAGTTTCAGACTTTTTACTGTTTTTGTTGCTTATTTGCTGATCTATATTCCTTTAGCAAAAACACTCTTTAAAGCTGAATATTACATATAAGTTTGTTTAAATTGTGTTTAGACTCTACTATATCTACATATTTTAACACAGAGTATAACATCAAATTGTCAATATACTTATGATGCTATAATACTATAACAAATTATCAACCTCATTTACTTTGTAGTATTTTGTTTTGTAATTATAGAATGATGGTAGACAGTGGCTTGTGGGTAACCCATTTCCATTCTGGGAATTTTAAGTACCATTCACTTAAAATTTAAAATTCAGTCATTCATAAAAAATGTGAAATGTGGTTTTATCTTTTGTTTAAACTCTCTATTGGGTATGAGAATTTTTACATTGCTGTGTTTTGGCTGTGACTGGCCTAATTTTTAAAACAAAAAAATATATATTAAGTGTATTAATATACTTATATATTATATAATCCTACTCTCATGTCTGTGCTTTTTGATTCAAAGGCTGACTATTCAGTCTTATAAATGTAGCTGAGGATCACATAATTTGTAAACAACAATGCAGAGTGTGTTGGATTGAATTGCATGAAATGCTATAATGGAGTTGTAGATATTCCCAAAGATGTTTTTCTTTAAAATTTAAACCTTGAATTTAGAGGAGCCTGGGGCTCTTAGGTTCACACTTTAGTTAAAGGAGCAAGGTGATAAAAGATGAAAAGTCTTCATTACTATTACTGCCAGAATAACTGTGTTTTTAAGCAGTTCACTCTCCAGTAAGAGTAATATTGAATATTTTGAGTCTCAAAACTCCAATTCAAAAGTTAATTCCTTGGCTTCTGTTTCAATGGGACAAATGCAATTTTCAATCATCATTTTGTTTATTTATTTAAAACCTCTTTTCTTACTCAAGATTCAAATGCAAGTGTCAAGAACAGTGACTCTTCTATCCCCCTCCCCCACCACTCCTTAAAGGTAACAGAAATGTGAGGCATGAGGAAGGAATGAGTTGGGGCAGGTAATCACAAGACATGCACTTCTTTCGATGATGAATTTCAGCCAAGAAGTTAGATTAGTGCTTATGTGCTTCCTATTGGAGTCCGTGACTGCCTTGTGCTCTCAGCAGTACTTCCATTTTTGCCTTCTTTAAACGGAAGGTTCATGAAAAAAGACAGTATATATGGATGATTTATTATGGCCTGGAAAAGGTCACTTTGGGAATAAATTACTAATTTTTTTTTATTCCTGAGCATTCACCATTTAAGCAGTTTCAACTAACATTCAGATAGCCATTTAAGAATCTGACTTTGGCAGCCTTTTAAGGAGTACTTATTTCAAAAAGAACATGCTTTAATTTCTACTTATTTGCATATGAAGTTTTGGTATTCAGTAATTCTGATATTGTTTCTAGTTTTGCATTCTATTTTCTTTCAGTTTGCCAACACCCTTCCCCGCCCCCCCCCCCCCCCCCAGTTGGACTTGAACTTTTTATAAACAAGGTACCTGCCTCTGGCAGCTCCTCTGGCTTTATTTTATATCTCCTCCCATTTTGTTCTGCCAGAGACTTCTGGATCCAGTTGTGGTTATTCACAGAATGTCCCTGATAGGCTGGCTCCCATTCTCTTTGGAGAGGGGATGCTAATTTAAGTAATGCTTTCGTTTATTGCTGTCCCCATTTGAGAGTATCACTTAGTGAAAAACTTGCACAGAGGTACAATTTCCTCCCAATTCAGTTATTGTTTCCACAGCTGGTACAATTTTACTTTCGCCTTCAAACTGACTTGAATTATGTCCTTTTATTAGCTATGCTTTTACTCTCCTATTGCAATGGTATGATAACAATCACATAAATGGGATGTAGCATGACATTCCTGTTTAAATATTATTTTGACTAAACATGTACCAATATAAATTATACAAGCCATAAGCATAGAACTAGTGCGATAATTTTGAAGGAAAATGTGAATGGTGAATGGAACTCCCTTTGTCTTTGTAGTATAAAGAATTGGTATTTGAAAAAAATGTCAGAAGAGTTTTATGATCTTGAAATAGTACCTTCCAGAGTGGAGATTATTTTTAAAGGGGTAAAAAAAAAATACACATTTTAGATGTTAAAAGTGCTTTTGAGCCCTGTACATTAGGCAGTAGTTCAAATGGCTTACATTATTTCCTAGACCCGGCTTACCTTATTTCCTAGACCTACACCTCAGAGCCAAGGGTAGTAGAGGTCATCGTTCACTCATATTAGACTCAACCAGCTGTTACTTTTTTTTAATTTTTGATCATAAATGATCATTCTTTGGACTGCCCATTCTGTGCTTGCATAAATTGGACCTAATAAGAGAAAAGGCTTCCAATGTGTCCCAGATAGTATGTCTTAAATGTGGTTTCAGGTGACTGGAGAAACATTGAACTCATATCCTCCATATCTCAAATAACAATTTGTGGCTACTGTGCTCTAATGTGTTGATGGAAAGAGCCCTTTATCCAGACCTAAACCACAGACAAGATGGTATTGTGCCCCTGAAGTCATGTAAAAGTGGAATCTCTGTCAACGTGAATCAGACTCACTTCTCAGCAATACAGCTAACGGTTTGTGCGGGGCATTCATGCAGAAAAAGCAAAATCCCACTTTCAGCTGGGGAGTGTGTGAATGTAACACATCCAGTCTCTGTGTATTCATATGGATGAAATAAACCAGGAGACAGTGCTTGCTGTTGATGGCATTCTCATTTAGGGGCTTTGCTTTTCCTGTGCCGATAAATTTTGCAGAGCATAAAGCCAGGCGTCCTTTGGATGCAAATGATTTATGAAGGTTAATTCTTTGGAGGAGGGCTGACTCCACAGTATGTTTTGTGCGAGGTCACCCACCATCTTTTAAATTCTATGTGTGTGTTAATTGCAGCAATTTGAATTATTTTATTTAAATTGCCAATGAAATTGTAGCAATTATAACAGCATGAACTGTTTCTGTTTGCTTTTTTCTCTGCTGCATATGCCATTCTGGACTCTACCAGGTTAACTTTACTAGTGCTGTAATTTACTCCTCAACGTTTACATCTTCAGGTTTTCCAGAGGATTGGTGTCAGCACCATAAGACTGACTTATTTTTGCACGTAACTTGGTGCTATGTAAAGCCTCGGCTATCTTCAAATGGCATGCACCGTTTTCTTTCAATGGTCATGTGCTAAAATTCCTATGTTTTATATTTTGAACGTTAATGTCTGGCATGAGACTTGAAGTCTCCAAGTCTGAGTCTTTGTCGTGGACTGCAGCTCTTATCCTAAGTGCAATGCACAAAGGTACACAGGAAAACTCTTTAGGAGCTTTTCATTCTTGATAGAAAAAATTTGCACACAATTCTGATCTACAGGCTTCTTCCTAAGAATACACATTTGCAAAAAGAAGTTAATATAACTGCATCCCTCCCCCAACCTTCCCCCACATATTAAATCCCATTTTCTAACCATACACTGGAGAGTAATGCCCTGGTCCCATAACTGTGTTTATATGTTTGAGGAAAGAGGTAAGAACTACTTCCTTCAAGTGTTTTTCTCCTTATGACTTGAAGGACTCATTTCTTTCTTCCCCCTGCAATGTGAGTTTTCTTTCTTGTGTGATGAACAAAACTTGATGTCTAAAAGAAGACCAGCAGGAGTTCATCTTCAATAGCTTGTTCTTCATAGTAGCAGAGTGGAATTTAAATATCCTTCTAATAAGTTACAGGAAGACTATGAATACCCTGTCAAACACAGAAACCATGAACATTCTTTTTTTTTTTTTATAATTTTATTTATTTTTTATTTTTTTTTTCAACGTTTATTTATTTTTGGGACAGAGAGAGACAGAGCATGAACGGGGGAGGGGCAGAGAGAGAGGGAGACACAGAATCGGAAACAGGCTCCAGGCTCCGAGCCATCAGCCCAGAGCCCGACGCGGGGCTCGAACTCACGGACCGCGAGATCGTGACCTGGCTGAAATCGGACGCTTAACCGACTGCGCCACCCAGGCGCCCCAGAAACCATGAACATTCTTAAGAGATGCAAAGGGATTTATTATAATGGCACTTGCCTTGGTTCACCCATGGCATTCTCCACAGTATCGTAAATCTTACAAATTCTTCCTCACAATCTCCTTTTATCTATAATGCTTTTCTGTAAAAATATGTTGCAGTGGGGCACCTGGGTGGCTCAGTTGGTTAAATGCCCTACTTTGGCTCAGGTCATGATCTCACTGTCTGTGGGTTTGAGTCCTGCATTGGGCTTTGTGCTGACAGCTCAGAGCCTGGAGCCTGCATCGGATTCTGTCTCTCTCTCTCTCTCTCTCTCTCTCTGCCCCTCCCCTGCACTCACTCTGTCTCTCTCTGTCTCAAAAATTAATAAATATTAAAAAAATTTCTAAGTATGTTGCATTTTTACAGGTAAGAACACATTAGGAATATTCAGAATATTTGGTATGTACACCTAACAAGTCAATAACTATTTTTTAGAGTGTGACCTTTCAAATATTACTGTAAACTGTAAATGTAATTAACTCACAAACACACAAGTATAAATTCACAAACCTGTAGGTCCCATCTGTACATAATCTATTATAATTCAATTATATAGGTTGCTAAGAAGCATTTAGCTATTCTAGATTGAAATCTTGGTCAAATTTTTTTATAAGGAGGTACATATTTAATTTTTTATGCCAGTTTTTCTAATGTCAAGATTATTATCACCAAGATCTCTACCAAACTTTCCATAGCAACAGGGTAGGCACAGCTCTGAGGACCCAATCTGTAAAATGTGTCACTATCACTAATCACAGTCTGACACTCTAAAGATTAGTTTACTATGAAAATGAATCTCAGGAGTCTAGACCAGACAGAGAATGATTCATGGTTGCAAAATGAAATGCCACATTGTTTCACTGATTGTAATTAACTTTTTCCTGGTACCAACTAGCAACAGCCTGGGAAGTCACATGGTGTGTGGCTATATCCTTGATCTTGTTGATTAGAGTTAGAGGAACAGAGGCATCCTTTCTCCTAGACCACACATGTGCTTAAACTGGGGGACTCTGAGGAGAACTTCTTGTGGACACGAAAGTCTGGAACTAGTTTCCTTAACGAATAGTCTTTCTGGATGCAAAGCTTTGGGCCATAGAAGTGACTACCTTTGTTGTCTGTTAGTTACTTGTTTACAGTTCTGCTTGTTTGTTTTCTAAGGGAAATCTTGATTGCACACCTAATTGTGGAGCAGAAATCAAATGGACCCATGCGAGATTCTCTTGTTGCTGCAGATCTCCAAGTAATTATGAAAGGTAATTACGTATGCTGTGGCCATTTTTCATATGGTGCCCTTGCTAGATTTGATCCAGTGCAAGCACAGGAGACCAACAGAGATATTGCCTTTCTTTATTCTTCCTTAATTTTAATAAAGGAAACTGGTGGTTTCTGTACTTTAGTTTATGACTTCATGCTTATTTTAACAGTCATCACAATGATATTGTCTCCCGTTGAATTTTCCCCCTACTGAAAATTTTGCTTTTCTTAAAATAAGAAATTCTAGTACACCCTAGAGAAGAATAATGTTCCGTAGTACGGTATTAAGACCACCAAATCTAAGAGATGCTTCACTTCCTTACCTTTATACTGGGAAAGTTCATTGCTTGATCTCTCTGAATCCCTAAAGCTTTTATAACTCATACCATATGTTTCATCACTTAATTATACACTGCATGTTTCAGTTGTTTATGCAGTGATACTCAAAACAGGGACTGGACCAGAGGATACTTTCTAATGACCCAGAGCACTGGGACTTTTTCCTGGGCCCTCAATATGTACTTAAGTAATTAATGCTTGATGATTTTTAACCTAAACTCTGTTTATTATTTGTCTGGTTGAAACATAAATATCTATTATTATTATTATTATTATTATTATTATTATTGGAACACATAGAGATATAGTTAAAAGAATAAAAGATGCATAGAAGCATTTTATTTTATATATTTATATACTGATACATATAAATATCGATTAGTATATATCAGTAGGTAAATTACATGACCTATTAAAAGAGGAAGGGAAAGAATGATGGCATTTTTCATTTGTAAGAGACTTCTGACAGCAGAGTTCTGGTTTCTGGCAATAGAGGTAGTATTTTTACTTGAAAAACTAGTCAACCAAAAGCAAATCCTTAAGTAATAGGTTTTAAAGTTAGCAGAACTGGGTTTAAGTCCCTCTGCAGTTGCTTAATATATTTGTGATCTTGTAAAAAGCTGTTTATTTATTCTTTGGTTGAGTCTCATTCTCTTTTCATGTAAAGAGAAGAAAATGCTCTCTCTTGGGTTTGCTAAGCAGGGTCAGTACCTAAACATATGTGAAAATGTCTCTCATAGCACCTGGGGTCTGACAAGGTTCAGTTAACTTCCTTACTGGAAAAATCTCAGGGACATGAGAAAAAGGATATTGACTAATATATTCCATTGTTTTATACAGTTTTGTGTGATTTCACAATTTTGACATAAAATAGTCAGATTTTTTATTTGCGCTGTGATATTCTGTTTATTTCCTAATTTCTTCAACACATGTAGGCTTAGAAAGCTGAGACTATATATGAGACTTTGCATGAAAGAATTCCCTAAGACAACTTTCAATGAAGCAGAAGATAGCAATTTTGAATAGTGTCCTTTTTGAAAAGAACAAAGAAATAAAAGTCACACAAATCACTCCCTTATACCATATTTTAATTTTATACTCGTGAATTTAATGTATTAAAATTTCAGAAAATTATATAAATTACTGGTATTTCAATGAATAAACATTTTTAGTGTTTAGTTACAAGAGTTCACACTTCATAATCTATTGAATTTCCTAACACGATAACTGTACTCCCTCATAAAATAAATTAGAAAATTATTTCCCACAAGAAACTCCTTAATCTCATTCTTATCTTAATGTATGTGTTTCTCTCTCTACTGAGAGGCTATGGAGCGATGCCATAGCGTGTCTGTGGCCATGTTTTGTAGGGAGATGTGACAAACTAAAGATTTAACAACAATCATCTTTTCTCATTCCCTAGACTCAGAAAATATAGAAAAGAACAATATGGTGGAGTTATGGTTTAGTTACATAATTCATTGGACAAGAAACATCTTAAACAAGTACCTTCTTCTTCATGTTCACTAGAAATTCTCGGTACTATCATCTCTGAAATGATCTAGCCTCATGACAGACCCACAAAAACTAAAAGGGACTTATGTATTGATGTAAAAAAGTGGCCAAATAAAAATATTTCTATATGGTTACAGGAAAGTATAAACATAGATTCAAGTAAATGTATTTTATTATTCAATTTACTTTCATATTTTGTCAATTTACTTGTAGTTGTTTTGTTGAACTAGTGGTTGACATCTGTTAAAGTTGACATCATTCTGGATGTTTGGCTGTGGAAGAGGTTCAAAATGGCATGATAAACTATCCCTTTACTACAATATGGTTGGTTTTGAAGAGAAAAAAAACCTGCAAACAAGTACATTCTGGTAATAAAATTTCAGTAAATGGAGTTGAACAATCTGTTTCTTTAGTTTGGAATCTTATATATGCCTTATTGTGCATAATCTATATTCTCTAAGTAAATGGGCCAATAACTACCGAAAGTGACACTTAATTAACCTGCACCTTTTCCTTATCAATTGATTTGCCATTAAGTTTTCTATGTCAGATATGTAATAATAATTAAAACACTTTTGTATACTTTCTAACACCTCCACATAAGTTAATTAATTAATTAGTAATTGATGAATAAGGAGAAGAAGAAAAGGAAAAGAGAAATTTTGAAAGCTTCATATCCCAGGAATCACAAATGATGTTTGTTGAATTCCATAAGAATATACTTATATTTCTTAAAATTTTTAGTTCAAGTTTTGAAAAGTCAAGATAGTGTCAAATCTATATTGCTGCCATATGGGTCTTTCAACAACATCCAGTTTCTGTGTGTACGTGTCTACATATTTTTTCTCTAGTCTTCCATTTAAAAACATTTGTTGACTATTAGACTGGAGATTAATATAGATTAATACATTTTTAATGAATATAGAAAGTTTTTTAAGATATAATCCTTGACTTTGAAGTGTTCACAGCTCAAAGGAGAAAACGACATGAAAACAAAGGCATTAAAGATGGATGTTTGATGTCAAGTGACCACAGCCCAATTCAAATAGGCTTGGGTGGCTCAGTCAGTTAAGCATCCTACTTTGGCTCAGGTTGTGATCTCAATGCTCATGAGTTCAAGCCCCACATTGGGCTCTGTGCTGACAGCTCAGAGCCTGGAGTCCACTTCAGATTCTGTCTCCTTCTCTCTTTGCCCCTCCCCTACTCATGCTCTGTCTCTCTGTCCTTCAAAATAAATAAACATTTTTTTTTTTCAAATAGGCTTATGAATCAAAGGAAATGATTTGGCTCAAATAACTAATAGTCCACATCCATTTTCAGGGAAGACAGATGCTTCAATTATGTAGTCAAATCTATCTTTCTTCAAATCTTGGCTTCAGCTGCCTCTGATCTGTCTTGCTTATCTGATTCAGACAGATCCCAGCTACGTAGAGCAAGATGGCCACAAGAAGCTACAGATAATAGGAAAAAGAGAGCTCCTTTCCACACAGCTCCATTCCAGAAAATATTTTACTGTCCTGGAGTATGAAATGCTGTCAGTAGGAAGCCTTGGGCCACATACTTCTATGCCTCAAGGGTTAACGCCCTCAAAAACATGTGGGCAAAGAGAGCAAAGGAGAATTCTCAGAGGAAAATCAGGGGGCTGTTCTGATAGGAGGGGATTCTCAGTATCAGTGTAGATGACATACCACTCTGTCTTTGTAACTGGGGAATGGTCCCGATTCTTAATAATAATATAATATATATGTATATGTGTGTATATATGCATATATATAATATATTCGTATATGAATCAGTGTTGTATCTTAGTGGCAGATAAAAGCTATGTATTTTTCCTTCCATCCACCCTGCTCTGTGTCACACCCACTCTCAGGCAAGCTGGTATTACAACTTCAAGTAGCCAAGACCAAGGTTGTCCTGCTTGACCAGTCAGTCTGGAGCAGGCAATTCATAAAATGCTCATAACACATGTGTGAGTAGATATCTAGGGATTATTAAGAATCAAAGTCATATCATTTCCCTTCTCTTCAACCTGGCTAGCTCATATTCATCTGTATAAATCTGTCTCAAAGGGTATCCTCAACAAGATTCAGTTCCTGACCCTTCCTTCTGCAGGAAGAATAGACTATTCTAAACCCTGCGAGTTTGTGGAGAAAGAGAGAGGAGGGAGGATTTGAGGTCATTTGCTCTTTTGTTCTAGAGGAGTTGAAACGGAATCATGGACATGGTGGCACTATATAGAGATAGAATAATGAAGGGTGGAAGATATGAACAAAATTATGGGTGGCTTTTTGAAATATTATGGTATCATTTTATAGCAGTGTTATTCTCAATACACAATTTAAAAAATTTTTATACTGTTTTGTCATAAAGATTAATACATGTAGGAAGGTTGTCACAGATATGTATGTAAGTAACATAAGATTAGTGGATTGCTGACTGAAATTACTAGAGATGGAGTCGCTCTATAAACTGAATACAATAAGCACTGAAAGAAGTACAAAGCAATCCTGGCAATCAGGCATTTTATGTTACCAAGCACATCTGAATAAAGTAGGCTTATCTTTTCCTGATATTAATGGCAGGATGGTTTTATTTTTAATCACTTTAAGCACCAAAGGATTTATTTGCCATTTTTTAACGGAGACTTCCCTAAATCAGTGTTACAATGCTTTCTACCTTCTTAAATAAATACACTAAACATTTATAAAACTTATCTTTTCTCCAGGATCATCTGTATCTTGCTGTGATTAAACAAAACCAATCAGGGTACATATAGCTCATTTGTCAGTCTTCTGGACTTTTTAAATCTTGTAGCTGATGAGTACAGCTTGTTTCCTCGTTTCCTGTTAGGCTATCAGGTGTCCCTTTGTCTTACTGGCCTGTGCTTATGTAAAATTATGCTACAATTGAAGTATATAGTAAGACTGAATACATGATAGTTATTGTGTTATGGAAAATCAAGTAGCTCTGCCTTATTCCAATTTTCTACCTTTAAACTGCTAAAGACTTAAGAATCAGATTAGCAAGTTTGCTGTAATTGCTTGTAAATTAAAATTAATAGTATCTCCATAATACCTACAGAGTCCTGAATTCTCTCAGGAGTATGGGGCATAGGTTTTAAACTAGGTTACATTTGTGTGCTATGTGGCACTTTACCAAGAACTTCTGTGTCTGTTGTGCTATTTTGTTACTCAAAATATCTCTGAATTATCCAGGACAGGAATATTATCCCCATTTTACAGGAGGGAAAACTGAGGCTCAGTTAAATGAATTGCCCAAAGTGAGTCAGGTAGATCGTCATTGGCAGAGTTGAAACTGAAACCTGTCTTATTCAACATCTGTTGTTTCTTTCATTCCTAGCTGCTGTGGTCAGTATTTAGGGGATCTGAAGTATCATGATGTTTGAATTCTCGCTAGATCAACTATATTTTATCCTAATATGGGAAGGTCCAATGAGAGTCAGCCAGCTAAGCTGAACCCAATTTCAATTAAATTTTGCCTCTGTTTGAATTCTGTTTCTTAATACATTTATGGAAATCTCTTTGAGGTTAAGGTGTATTTGCTTTAATTATTGACATGTTTTTGCCCACTCTGTGAAATTTCAAAGGATAAACTGAGGCAATAGTCTCCCAGAGAAAACTCTACTTACAATTAAAAACAAGGCTTCCATCTTCCCCTAGCCATGTGGAGTAATCTGGGTCCTATTCCAACCCCCTCTTTCTCTTCAGTCTAAATATGTCTAGGATAAGACAGTACTTAGCTTTGGAAAATAGGGAGCTGAGAGGCTAGCTATAAGTTATGGTTGTTAGTCACTATGTTAAAATTAATGTAATTCTCCTGATAATTTTCTAATGTTTATTTTTTTTTAATTTTTAAAAAATCTTTATTTTTGAGAGAGAGAGTGTGAGCAGGGGAGGAACAGAGGGAGAGGGAGACACAGAATCTGAAGCAGGCTCCAGGCTTCAAGCTGTCAGCACAGAGCCTGACGCGAGGCTCGAACTCACGAACCGTGAGATCATGACCTGAGCTGAAGTCGGCTGCTTAACCTACTGAGCCACCCAGGTGCCCCAAATGTTTATTTATTTTTGAGAGAGAGAGAGAGAGAGAGAGAGAGGCTTAGGTTTTATGGTGGCTAGGAGGTGGACATGGGATGAGGGTCCCCATACAGAGGCTGAGGTTTGCATGGTTTCACCATCCCACCACTGCCAAAGGTTGGAACACCTGACTTCTTATCAGCTTGCTCACATTCATGGGGCAGAAGGGGAAGAGAGAACGGCGGGGTTTGAAATCTGTCAGTAATCAAGTAGCAAAAATGGGGTCACACTCTTTATTATACCTAATCAATATTTAAGCAGTTGATTGAAAGAAAACACTGACTCTAGTCATCAAGCTTTATTTGTACGTCTTGTCTACATTAGGCCCTCTCCTTTAGTGATGAGTGAGTCATGCTTCTGGGCTGCTGGTGGTCCTCAGTGAGAATAATTGCTTTCCTCACATTTCTTTATGAATAACATAAAATGAGCTAACAAACAAAACAAGTGGTTAGGCAAATACAAACATACCTCCTAGGAAGGGGTTCTCTCACATATCTCTCTTGCATATCGGCTCTTGTCAATGACTGCTCAGAGGGCCCTTGTGCACTACATTTGGTGCTGTCTGTGAAAATTAAACAATGGTGCTAAATTGGCTATCTATGGGGAAGGCACACAGCAGAGCAATCTGCCTGCTTCTGAGTGACCACCAACAAGATTTGCTTCCTTTCATCTCATTCAGCTGTGTAACAGAGTGCTTGAAGTGCCCCCAGGAAGTTCCTTTATTTGGCAGAAGGGGTTTGTGAGTCTTGATTTCAATGTCCTTTTATGCTACTCGCTGTCAAAGGGGATGCTGTGCAAAGAGAGAATCTGTAACAGAAATGGCTGCCATGACAGCCTTATAGAGCCAGTGTCAAAAATATTAGTGAACAATTTAGTAGTCCATCAAGCACATGAATAGACTGGGCCTTTTGCCATGTACCATCTATCTAGGTGGGAAAACACTGCAGCAGGATCAGAGGATGGGCATGGGGGACAATGGCACACTCCCTGAAGTCAGAGGGACCCTTTTGTTTGCTCAAAAGCTGCTCATCACCATGTCTGACACAAGGTCATTTTTCTGTATCTAAGAACCTGCTAGGGACTCCACAGGGAGTCTAAAGGGATTATTTCCCTGGACCCCATTGTAGTGTTCACTACAAGTTACACTAAAACCTTCTCAATGAAATGTATCATCTCATATTAGATGTGTAATCTCATCCTATTTTAATTCTGCAAGTCCATTCTAATCCCCATTTTTAACATTAGGTTTACCTGCTTATAATGAGACTTGATTACACATTTTGCTGTTATCCTAATTGGGCAATGGTTATAAATTTTGTTTCCTTTTTTTCCAAGTTTTTATTTAAATTCCAGTTAGTTAACATACAATGTAATATTAGTTTGATGTGTAGAATTTAGCTATTCATCACTTACATATAACACCCACTGCTCATCACAAGTGCCATCCTTAATCCCCATCACCGACTTAACCCACCCCCCACCCACCTCTCCTCTAGCAATCCTCTGTTGTTTTCTATAGTTAAGAGTTTCTTTTATAGGGGGCCTGGGTAGCTCAGTGGGTTAAACATCCAATTCTTGATTTAGGCTCAGGTCATGATCTCACAATTCATGGGATCAAGCCCCACGTCAGGTTCTGTGCTTACTGTACAGAGCCTCCTTGAGATTCTCTCTCTTCCTGTCTCTCTGCCCCTGCCCTACTCCTGCTTTATCAAAATAAATTTTTTTTTTAAGAGTCTATTTTATGGTTTCCGTCTCTCTTTTATTCTCCCTATGTTCATCTGTCTTGTTTCTTAAATTCCACAGTAGTATCTGTCTTTCTTAAACTGACTTATTTCACTTAGCATAGTACTCTGTAGCTCCATCCATGTCCTTGCAAATAGCAAGATTTCATTCTTATTATGGCTGAATAATATTCTATTGTACATATGTATAGCACTTCTTTATCCATTCATCAGTCAATGGACATTTGGACTCTTTCCATAATTTGACTATTGTTGATAATACTGCTATAAACATTGGGGTGCATGTGCCCCTTCGAATCAGCATTTTTATCCTTTGGATAAATACATGGTAGTACAATTGCTGCATCATAGGGTAGTTCTATTTTCAATTTTTTGAGGAACCTCCGTTACTGTTTTCCAGAGTGGCTGCACCAGTTTGCATTCTCACCAGCATTGCAGAAGTGTTCCCTTTTCTCCACATCCTTGCCAACATCTGTTGTTTCCTGAATTGTTCATTTTAACCATTCTGACAGGTGTGAGGTGTTATCTCATTGTGGTTTTTATTTGTATTTGATGATGAGTGATGTTGAGCATCTTTTCATGTGTCTGTTAGCCATCTGGATATCTTTGGAAAAATGTCTATGTCTTCTGCCCATTTCTTAACTGGATTATTTGCTTTTTGGATGTTCAGTTTTATAAGTACTTTATAGATTTTAGATACCAACCCTTCATATGATATGTCATTTGCAATACCTTTTCCCATTCCAAAGGTTGTCTTTTAGTTTTGTTGATTGTTTCCTTTACTGTGCAGAAGCTTTTTATTTTGATGAAGTCCAATTTTTGCTTTTGTTTCCCTTGCCTCAGGAAAATATCTAGTAAGGATTTGTTATGGCCAAGGTCAAAGAGATCACTGCCCGTGTTCCCCTCTAGGATTTCAGTAGTTTCCTGTCTCACATGTAGATCTTTCACCCATTTTGAATTTATTCTTATGTATGATGTAAGAAAGTGGTCCAGTTTCATTCTTTTGCATGTTGCTGCCCAATTTTCCCAACACCATTTGTTGAAGAGACTTTTTTCCATTGGAGATTCTTTCCTGCTTTGTTGAAGATGAGTTGACCGTACAGTTATGGGTCCATTTCTGGGTTTCTATTGTGTTCCATTGATCTATGTGTCTGTTTTTGTGCCAGTATTATAATATCTTGCTCACTACAGCTTTGTAATATAACATGAAGTCCAGAATTGTGATGCCTGCAGCTTTGTTTTTCTTTCGCAGGGTTGCTTTGACTAATCAAGGTCTTTTGTGGTTCCACACAAATTTTAGAATTGTTTGTTCAGTTCTGCAAAAAATGCTGGTTGTATTTTGATAGGGATTACATTTAAAGTATAGATTGCTTTGGGTAGTATAGACATTTTAACAATGTTTGTTCTTCTAATCCATGAGCAAGGAATGTTTTTCCATTTATTTTTGTCTTCTTCAATTCTTTCATCGGTGTTCTAGTTTTCAGAGTACAGATCTTTCACTTCTTTGGTTAGATTTATTCCTAGATATCTTATGGTTTTTGGTGCAATTGTAGATGGGACTGATTCCTTGATATCTCTTTCTTTTGCTTCATTATTAGTGTATAGAAATGCAACAGATTTCTGTACATTGATTTTGTATACTGCGAGCTTACTGAATTCATACATCATTTCTAGCAATTTTTGGTGGAATC
Organism: Puma concolor; assembly: GCF_028749965.1. Lineage (NCBI taxonomy): Eukaryota > Metazoa > Chordata > Mammalia > Carnivora > Felidae > Puma > Puma concolor. Next base: position 61,793,691 of record NC_141674.1, on the reverse strand, counting down.
TTTCTGGTTTTCTACATAGAATATCATGTCATTTCCAAATAGTTGAAGTTTGACTTCTTCCTTGCCAATTTGGATGCCTTTATTTCTTTTTGTTGTCTGATAGCTATATCTAGGAGTTCCAGTACTATACTAAATAAAAGTGGTGAAAATGGACAGCCCTATCTTGTTCCTGACCATAGAGGAAAAGCTCTCAGTTTTTCCCCATTGAGGATGATATTAGCTGTGGGTCATTTGTATATGGCCTTTTATAACATTGACATATGTTATCCCTATCCCTACTTTGTTGAGGGTTTTTATCAAGAATGGATGCTGTTTTTAGTCAAATGCCTTTTCTGCATCTATTGAGAGGATCATTTTGTTCTTATTAATGTGGTGTATTATGTTGATTGATTTACAAATATTAAACCACACTTGCAGCCCAGAAATGAATCCTACTTGATCATGGTGAATGACTTTTTTTTAATGTATTATGGATTCAGTTTGCTAGTATTTTGTTGCGAAGTTTTGCATCCATGTGCATCAGGGATTTTGGCCTGTAGTTCTCATTTTTAGTGGTGTCTTTGGTATTGGAATCAGGGAAATGCTGGCCTCATAGAATGAGTTTGGAAGTTTTCTTTCCTTTTCTATTTTTTGGAACAGTTTGTGAAAAATAGGTATTAACTCTTCTTTAAATGTTTGGTAGCATTCCCCTGGGAAGCCATCTGTTGTTTTTTGGGATATTTTTGATTAATGATTCAATTTCTTTGCTGGTTATTGGTCTGTTCAAGTTTTCTATTTCTTCCTACTTCACTTTTGGTAGTTTATATGTTTCTAGGACTTTATCCATTTTTTACAATTTGTTGGCATATAATTTTTATAATATAATACTATATGTATTGTATTTCTGTGGTGCTGGTCATTATTTCTCCTCTCTCATTGGTGATTTTATGTGTTTGGGTCTTTCTCTTTCCTTTCTGTTAAGTCTTTATTAATTTTTTCAAAGAACCATCTCCTGGTTTTGTTGTTCTGTTCTGCTATTTTGTTGTTGTTGTTGTTGTTGTTGTTTTTGTATCATTTATTTCTGCTCTAATCTTTATTATTTCCCTTCTTCTGCTGGCTTTTGGCTTCATTTGTTCTCTTTCTAGCTCCTTTAGGTGTAAGGTTATGTTGTTATTTGAGATTTTTCTTGCTTCTTATGGTAGGCCTATATTCCTATATATTTCCCTCTCATGTCTGCTTTTGCTGCATCCCAAAACTTTTGAGCTGTCATATTTTCATTTTCACTTGTTTTCATGTATTTTTTTAAATTTCTTCTTTGATCTCCTGTTTGGCCCATTCATTCTTTATTACCATGTTCTTTAGCCTCCATGTAGTTGTGGTCTTTCCAACTTTTATCTTGTGGTTGATTTCAGGTTTCACAGTGTCAGAACTATGCATGGTATCATCTCAATCCTTTTGTACTTGTTGAGGGCTGATTTGTGACTTAGTATGTGATCTATTCTGGAGAATGTTCCATGTGCATTCGAAAAGAATATGTATTCCGCTGCTTTAGAATGGAATGTTCTGAATATATCTGTGAAGTTCTTCTAGTCCAGTGTTTCATACAAAGCCATTGTTTCCTTATGGATTTTCTTATTAGATGATCAGTCCATTGTTGTAAGTGGGTGTTAAAGTCCCCTACTGTTATTATAATATTATCAATTAGTTCTTTATGTTTGCTATTAATTGTTTTTTTTATATTTGGGTGCTTTCAAGTTAGAGGCATAAATATTTATAATTGTTAGATCTTCTTGTTAGATAGACCCCTTTATTATGGTATAGTGCCCTTTTTCATTTGTTGTTACAGTCTGGTTTAAAATCTAGTTTGTCTGATAGAAGTCTTGCTACTGCAGCTTTCTTTTGACATCCATTTGCATGATACACGTTTCTCCATCCCATCACTTTCAATCTGCAGGCATCTTTAGATCTAAAATGAGTCTCTTATAGACAGCATATAAATGGGTCTTGTTTTTTTTTTTTATCCATTCTGATACCATATGTCTTTTGATTGGAACATTTAGTCCATTTATATTCAGAGTGATTATTAATAGATATGAATTTGGTGCCATTTTATTACTTGTTGTTGTTGTTGGAGATTTTCTGTTTCTTTCTAGCCTTTGTCACTTTTGGCTTTCTTTCCCACTCAAACAATCCCATATAATATTTCTTGCAGGGCTGCTTCAATGTTCATGAACTCCTTTAGTTTTTGTTTGTCTGGGAAATTATCTTTTCTTCTGTTCTGAATGATAGCTTTGCTGGATAAAATATTCTTGGCTGCATATTTTTCCCATTCAGCAAATTGAATATATCATGCCACTCCCTTCTGCCTGCTAAGTTTCTGCAAAGAGGTCTGCTGCTAACCTTATTGGTCTTCCCTTGTAAGAGAGGAATTTCTTTTGTCTTTCTGCTTTTAGGATTGTTTCTTTATCTCTATGTCTTGGAAATTTACCTGTGATATGTCTTGGTGTTGACTTTCTTTTGTTAATTTTGATGGGAGTTCTATATATGTATGTATGTATATTTATTTATTTTTGAGAAAGACACAGAGCACTAGTTGGGGAGGGGCAGAGAGAGAGAGAGGGAGACACAGAATCCAAAGCAGACTCCAAGCTCTGAGCTGTCAGCACAGAGCCCAACTTGGGGCTTGAACTCACGAACTGAGAGATCATAACCTGAGTCGAAGTCTGACACTTAACGCGCCTCTTGATGGGAGTTCTTTGTGCCTCCTGGACTTGAATGTCTTTTTCCTTTCATAGATTAGGGAAGTTTTCAGCTCTAATTTTCTCGAGTAAGCCTTCTGTCCCATTTCCCTCTTCTTCTGGGATTCCTATGATACAAATGTTATTACATTTGATGGAATCACTGAGTTTCCTAAGTCTACTTTGTGATCCAAGGTTTTTCTTTCCATATTTTGTTCAGCTTATTATTTTCCATAATTCTGTCTTATATATCACTTATTATTTCCTTTGATTCCTCTATCCTTGTGGTCATTACCTCCATTCAGATTTAAATTTCAGTTATTGCATTTTCATTTCAGCCTGACTTGTATTTAGCTCTTTTATCTCTATGTTAAAGATTCCCTAGTGTCTTCTATGCTTTTTCTCAAGCCCAGCTAATATTCTTTTTTTTTTAATTTTTTCTTTTTTTCAACGTTTATTTATTTTTGGGACAGAGAGAGACAGAGCATGAACAGGGGAGGGGCAGAGAGAGAGGGAGACACAGAATTGGAAACAGGCTCCAGGCTCTAAGCCATCAGCCCAGAGCCCGACGCGGGGCTCGAACTCCTGGACCGCGAGATCGTGACCTGGCTGAAGTCGGACGCTTAACCGACTGCGCCACCCAGGCGCCCCAAGCCCAGCTAATATTCTTATGATTATTCCTTTAAATTCTGGATCAGGCATATTACTTATATCTGTTTTGATTAGATCCCTGGCTGTGGCCTTTGCTTGTTCTTTCTTTGGGGATGAATTCCTCCATCTTGGCATTTTGTCCAGGTTTCTATCTTCTTCTCTGAGTTAGTAAAGCATGTTATATTTCCTGATCCTGAGAGTAATGCCTTTATGAAGAAGATGTATAATGTCCATGGCTTGGTGCTTTAGGAAGTGTCTCTGGTGTGTGCTACATCCACTCTCCTGCTGTTTTGTGGCTGCTATATCCCTCAGGTCAGTCAGTTTCTCCTTGCCTGCAGTGGGGACTATTTGGACCTTGATGAGAGTATGCGGATTTCTAGCTAGGTGGGCTCTGGTCTATTTGCTAGAAGACACATGATGCTATTTTTACTGGAGCTGAATCTTTGTAGAATCCTATGGTCAGTAGACCTGGTGAGTTCTGGGGTTTGTGCTGGTCTTCTTGGGGAGGAGCCTTCTGCACTGGTTGTTAGGCACACCTGCCCTAGAAAAGCAGTCCCAGGAGAGCACAGTGGGGTGGGACTTGGTGTAAGCAGGTTAGGCCACCTTTGTTGGTGCTATTCTGTTTACTGAAGTTGGTTTATGCTGAGGGGCAGGGAAGGGAAGTGACACTAGCCTGCTTCTTTGTGTCTGGAGAGGGGAGTCCCTGGTTGTGGGTCTCACAGAAGCACTTTCAGAGGAGTGAATAATTTCCCCTGGTGCATCACAGGCATTTTCAGATCACTGAATTTATACTGTCTGTCTCTGGATTGCTTGCCTGCCTGTAACAGCAGAGTGTACCTTGGGCTCTACACTAGCCAGGTCTCCTGCCTTTTAAAATTCCAAAGTTGAGGGACCTGGTGTGGTAGGAATCTGTGCTTATCTTTTGGGAAAGGGTTTCACCACACTAAGATTATTGCAGGTTTGACCCAGAAGTGCAGTTGTGCCAGGGCAAAGGAGCATGGGATTTCGAGCAAGCTGACTAAACAGCCAGTGTCTCAGTTAGCCACCCTCAGCAGTTGTCTTTGTGCTTTGCTGATGGGCAAGGGAGGGAAATGGCACCTGCTGGCTCCTTTATCCCCAGAGAGGCAATGCCATATCTCCCAGATGCACTCCAAAAAAGCAAGAAAAGTCTCTCCCTGTGCCACTTAGACAAACCTGAGCTTATACAGACTGCCCTGATGTTGTTTGCCTGCCTCCACTGGTGGAGGAAGGCAGCATCCAGTCTATCACAGCCAATCCTGGGGACATCTGAAACTCCAATCTTTGAACTGCACCTGATTGCAAAAATTCACAAAATTTAGCCCCTCTCATTTTCCCAGACAATGTCTTTGGGGAAGTGTTCTCCTAGTGCTTATCCCTGTGTTCTCTATTCTCTCTCATCTTTCTCCATGATAAGAGCTCCCTCCCCTCCACAGCATCTGCAATCCATTTCTTCCCTAAACCATTTCTCTGTACTTCCTGCCTTCCTCAAAGTGAGCTCTTCTCTCCCTGTAGTTGTGAAGTTTGTTCTATTGGTCCTCAGGTCAATTTCTTGAGTATTCAGAATGATTTTATAGTTATCTAGCTGTGTTTGAGGGAAGAGGAAAGCCTAGGGTCCTTCCACTATGCTGCTGTCTTACCTCCTCCCCTCAAAATGTTTAAATATTTTATATTATAAAGTTCAATTCTGTTTTCTAGCTTCTTTCTGTATCTCTTTCAAAGTTATATCACTTGGGTTTTTTTTTTTTTTTTTTTTTTTTTACAGAAAGCACAGCTTTGGTTTTGCTATTCAGCTTAGGTGTTTGAAGGAACATGAACCATAGAGCATGTTAATATTACTACTCTGCATGTTTCTGGGTATGTTTGGGCTCACTTTATTGTTTTCCATTATTTAATGATTGTTATTATCTCACTTTTGGATGATGAAAGAATTAGATTGCTGGAAACATTACATCAAGTACCTGGATAGACTATAAGTTCCATGAGAACAAGAGCTTCTATTTTTGCTCGTCAGGCCTCAGTGCTTAGCACACTACTAAGTTTAGCATAGTGTTCAATAAATATTTGTTGAATGAATAAATAAGTGAATTCTATAGAAGTTCTCTGCCTTGTAATCAATTACAAGAATTGTCTATGTTGCCTGCTCTTCTTCTGCCTTTTTAAAAAAGTTTACTTATTTATTTATGAGAGACAGAGTGAGAGAGAGACTGCACAGGGGAGGGACAGAGAGATCGGGAGACAGAGACTCCCAAGCAGGCTCCACACTATCAGCAGAGTCCAATTCAGGGCTCGAACCCACAAACTGTGGGATCATGTCCTGAGCCAAAATCAAGAGTCAAACACTTAACTGGCTGAGCCACCCTATTATTTTGCTTTTTAATATTTTTTTTACCTTTATATATTTTCTACCTATAAACAGACTTACTTTTTATACTTACAACTCATGGGTAATGTGAATGTGTTTGAAAAAGACATGATATGTCCTGATATTTTTGCAGGTGCTAACCCTAACTCCATCCCGGCTCTCTTGTATGCCATCTTACATTACAAACCATTGGTCAATATCCATATCTGGTTTGGTAAATCATTAGGCAATGTAAACTTAGTGTCTCTGTTTTTTTCTAAGAATGTCTATGCATCATGGTGCTTTTTCCCCATCCTTCCTATTATATAATATATCCTGGGACTAATAGTTGCAAGTTGCTTTACATAGGAAAGCTATGCCTCTGCCTTTTAAGCCTGAAGTCCTATGTTTAACGTCACAATTATTTAACCTTTTCCTTAGTTAGCTTCTAATTGACTCCAAGCTTAGAGATTCTGTATCAGTTGATATCTAATTTGCCTTAAATTCAGAGTACTGTTGACCTTAGTTTCATTAGTCACTAACATAGTTAGAAGTCACTGCCCATCTGCCTTTATGCTTAAGCTTTTTTGGCCACTGAAGACCATATTTGGGACTTCCTAGAGCACTGAAGATGAATAAAAACAGGAATATTTCCCCTTCCTTCTTCCTGAAAAAAATATAAAAGAATCTAGAGAAGATGTTGAATGTTCAAGTGTCTGTTAGGGGAAAAACATGTAATGCACATGAGAATTTTGTCAATTGTAAGAAAATGGGGAGTGGTCAGTGCTATGGTAAAACAAAAAGTGTATTCTCTGACTAAAGATTATGAAATTATATTTTTTAAAAACTATTCAAACAAAATGCATTTTAGAGCCACGTTTGGACTACAGGATCCTAGTTTTCATCCAGTTATCCCAACAGTCCTTGGCGGCTTATTTACCCCTTTCATAGATTCAGTAAGTTGTGTTTGGCTTTGGCATAGAGAAAGATGGATGAAATGGACACTCTGGCTTCTTAGTTTTTTTACTTCAGGGTTAGAGATTTCGTTCTCTTCTGTGCTAATAGTAAATTTAGACTATTACTTCCACATAACTTTGAAGCCCATGGCATTTGGCCCTTCCACAATTTACCTGTCTGTTTCAATGTCATATCCTGACAACCGGATTATTCCTCTTCGTTCATGAAAGAGTTTCAAAGCCATTTCATATGTTGACTCCCTGCTCCAAAACCCCTATGAACTTTGGGTGATGTCAATAAATAGGCTGAGAAACCAGCATTTGAACACTCTGGTCTCTCAGGCCCCTGACTTACTCATCTTTAGGCATCATTATTTCCTTGCCATTTTATCCCCTCATTCACACAATGAAACTCAGAGCCTGTTTGTCATCTGGAAGTACTATAGTTTTAAAAGTCTAAATTCAGGGGCGCCTGGGTGGCGCAGTCGGTTAAGCGTCCGACTTCAGCCAGGTCACGATCTCGCGGTCTGTGAGTTCGAGCCCCGCGTCAGGCTCTGGGCTGATGGCTCGGAGCCTGGAGCCTGTTTCCGATTCTGTATCTCCCTCTCTCTCTGCCCCTCCCCCGTTCATGCTCTGTCTCTCTCTGTCCCAAAAATAAATAAAAAACGTTGAAAAAAAAAATTAAAAAAAAAAAAAAAAGTCTAAATTCAAACATCCTGATTTAATTTCCTAACCTTCAAGTAGCTTAAATTAGTTACTGCTAATCTTCCTCCTCATTTATTCAATCCTTTGGTCCATCTACTTTTTCTCTATTAGCCTCCTCACCTTACCCCTATCTTTATTTCATTTCTTATTCATATTGGACTTCAAGTTATCATTATCTTCCTGACTCTTTTTAGTAATATTTTCAATTCTGTTACTTTTTTCTGCTGTTGAACCTGCATGGGATAAACATCTTGATTAATAATCTAGCCTTTATATCTTAGGTACTTTGCATAGCTGAAGAATTCATAGAATAGTGCAGTTAGTTCAATATAAAGGCATGTCCTCAGCTTCCACTGTACATTTAAAACTGCTTCTCAGTCTTTCTATGTTTCTAACCATCTCCCTCTCATTTTACACTTCTGAGAAAACCTGATTTACTACTTTTTCCTCCCTCACATAGTCTCACCTCTGCTTCCCTGCTGATTCCTTTCCATAAACAGTTGAGCATGTTTTTGTCACTACACTAGTAAATAAAAACCAAAAACCAAACCAAACCACACCAAAAACCAAACCAAAACAAAGCACAACATCTCCATACATAGCCTTTCTAGATGCTGTAGTTTCTTCTCTCATTCACAAAGTTCTTGGCATAGATGATGGTACTTTTTTACTTGTCATTCATTCTTCTTCCAGATCTTTTCTCTTGCTCCTGTCGCCAAGGTTAACATTGTTAATGAATATCAAAATGTTCAATCCATATCCTCCTGAACCTTTTAGCCATATTTGTCACTGCTGACTTCCTTGTTCTTGAAGCAGAATATTTCTCCTGCTTTTCTGACACTTTTTTACTATTATGGCTGCTGCTTATTTTTCTAGACTAGCCCCTAACTTAGTGTTATACTTTGTACTTTCTGATCTTATTTCTCTACACAATTATTCTCATTGTTTATTTCTCATTGGTAGGGTGAAAACTTCCAAATCTGTATTTACTTTATATCTCATGCATTCAACTCTACATACACCTCACATACCACTGTGAGCTAGACATCTCCATTTGGAGGTCCTTGAGCCTTGTAAGTCTAAACATGCCCCAAATTAAGCTCATTACCTCCCTTTTCCTTAATTCTGTTCTTGTTCTTCTCTTCTCTATCCCTATGAATGGCACCATTCTTCATCCAGTTACCCGGTCTAGAAACTTGAACACCTTGTTCTCATCATTCCCCACACAGAGTGAACTGTTAACCCTACCAATTTTACTACTACACAGTCATCCCTTAAATTAATCTGTAGCTTGTAAAAGCTTTATAGAAGAGATGGGGTGCAACAGGAGTGTATTATAGTGAAATCTAATTTACATGTTAGAGTTCAAAGAGAGAAACGACATCTAAGTTGATAACTAAAGAATGACTGGTACTTCCAGGTATGGGAAGTGAGAACAGCACTCCTCTAGAAGGCCTCCTATAGGAGGAGGGAATAGCATAGAAAAATAACTTGGAATTGAAGCACAGTTAGAGTCCAGAAATAAGCATATATAAAGTATCTGCATCAAGGTCAGAATGAGGGAAGGCGTAGGTATTATGGAAAGTCAAGGCTAATTTATGTCTTCTATCAGTAATTTTAAATTTTATTTTAAGAGCAAAGGAAAGCTATTGGTGAGTTCTAAGCAGGAGGGTGACATAACTTGGTAATATTTCATTTAGTATATGTACAATGGGGAGTGGTTTTATTTCATAGTATGATTTCTATACACACACACACACACACACACACACACACACACACACACAGGCACAGAATTTAACAACTTGAATTTCCTTTACTTCATTCTCCTAACGTTCCTATATGTTTTACCCTGTTGCCCTAAATAGCTTGCCTGCTTCACTAAAGGTTAGAACTTTGATGAAGAAATGTTCCTAATAACCCAGTCAGTTATGTCTTGAAAAGATAATTTTGATTGATGTTATAAAATATTATTCTTTTTTAATGTTTATTTATTTATTTTGATAGAGCATGAGCAAGGGAGGGGCAGAAAGAGGCAGAGAGAGAGAATCCCAAGCAGGCTCCACACTGTCAGTGTAGAGCCCAATACAGGGCTTGAACCCAAGAACTGTGAGATCATGACCTGAGGCAAAATCAAGAGTTAGATGCTTAACCAACTGTGCCACCCAGGTATCCCTAAAATGTATTATTCATAAATTATTATCTGCCTTTGTATATTTCACATATATTTGGCACATTTGTTTCCACAGAACCAATTTTTTTTTTCAAACTCATACTATGGGGTACAAGTAGGTGGCTATTTTAAGGTTTGTTCACCTCTAATTAAAAGATTATAAGAAAAAATGCTGTTAGTGGTTTTGGGATTTTATTCTGATTTGACAAACAATGAATTGTTTTCTTTGATAGCACTTTTTTAGATGCAGCTGGGTGAAAAATCAACCACAAAGGGAGCTCAATTTTATTTATCATTAATTTTGACATGTTTCCACAGATGTTTTCTGGAAACCATTGTAACCTGCTTAATTTGTCTCTATATAATAGGAAGCAGATAGCCTCAATTAACGTACTGATTAGTAAGTTCTTTAATGAGTTTCAGTAGTTTTACTCATTATTGCTGACACAGTACACTGAATCCTGGAAACTGGGATTTGAGCATTATTAGAACATAAAACCTGAACCATTGCAGAATTGCTTTTCTATGGCATATTTGTTGTTTACAGGTTGCTTCTCTCTTGTGTGCACGTGTAAGCAGGGAAGACATTGAAACCACATGGCAACAAGTCCATAGACTTGTGGTGTTTGCAAGTTTGTTGAAGAGTCTGTGTATGCCACATGTAATGGGGAAGTGGCTGTGTCAACCCCTTGGTAACTATGTATAGAATTGTAATTTATTCAAAAGACATGGTTGATACCAAGAACTAATGCAGAATGTAGCCTCACTTAATGGTTTTCATAAAAACCTGGATATTTGTAACAGAGAGTTCATTGGGTGTTCCTTCCTATAAGCAAGAAATAAAATACTTTATCCTTGGGAACTAGATTACTTCTTTCAGTTAATCCAGTAAGCATGGCAGCAGGGTTTATGGAAAGGCATTAGAAAATCACTTTTGCCCCGAATAGGGGAGTGGTAAATATGCAGTGTTTATATATTACTAAGAAAATAGATGAATCCTCTTCTGTGGGGCATAGTATCTTAGTCTTCTAAAAAAGAGGATTTGGGGCGCCTGGGTGGCTCAGTCGGTTAAGCGTCCGACTTCGGCTCAGGTCACGATCTCACGGTCCGTTAGTTCGAGCCCCGCGTCGGGCTCTGAGCTGACCGCTCAGAGCCTGGAGCCTATTTCGGATTCTGTGTCTCCCTCTCTCTCTCTGCCCCTCCCCCATTCATGCTCTGTCTCTCACTGTCTCAAAAATAAAAACGTTAAAAAAATTTAAAAAAAAAAAAAAAAAAAGAGGATTTAAGACCTGTGGGATCTTCTAAATAGCATAGGTACTTGGATAGTAATGGCCTTTTTTGTTGGAACAGGAATATAGAAACCATGGTCAAAACATCAGGCTTTCTCCTTTGAAAGTTTACAGCCAATTTTTCTTCTGTTTCTATTAGGGGCATTTATTGTTATAGCTGCAATGTGCCAGATCAAGCAAAGACCATAGTATCCTGCAAATGCCTGTTAGAGAACTTCTCTTCCACAGAAAGGTGCTTCCTTGTTGCCACATTTTATGGTAACATAAAGTTTCATGACATTTATGGAAGTGTGTGTCATGAAGCAGATGGCTTGTTAGCCTGTTTTAGTAAGCTCATTCATATCCATACAATATTAAAACTTTTCCAAGTTCATGAATTATAAAAGAATGCTAGATGCTGTGTAGTCCAAAGAGTCCTTTAATTATTAAAATTAGATATGCCAAAGGATTCAAACCTGAGTGGAAATTAAAGATGGGCTTTGAATCAAGATAAGGATGCTGAATTTGATTCGTGCAAAATTACTTCTCTTCAGGAGGTACTGGATTTCTACTGGTATTACAAGTACTAATTCAGCTTTATCTCTTATTACTTCCTGACATAAAGCCTTTATGAGAGCTAAACTTGTATTACAAGGACTGTTCACTTCCCCAGGAGCATGAAACATACTTTCTCAACTCAGTGCTTTAGCACATGCTGTCCTTATGTCTGGAAAAAAACTTTCTTAGCTTTCATGCATCTGACTTTGAAAAACCTACCTAAATATCAAGGCCCATCCCAAACAAAACTTCAAGAAAGCTTCCGTGATCCCTGCAATCATGTGGAATTCCTTCCTCCCATGAATCATATTATAATCCTCTACAGTGTATTACATCTTATCCTAAATTATGTTGCTATATGTGTTGTTCTGAGTCATCCATTAATTAACCTCTTTAAAGCTGATGACTCTTTTTTCTTAATCTTCACATAGCCCCACATTGCCTAATGGAGTGGTTTAAAGTAGTAGGTGCTTAATGGATATTTATTGACTTTTATTTTTTAAGGTTTCTTATGACAACAATATCCTAAAATATTATTCTAATAGATATTATTTCTCTCTTTATTTAAATGTTGAGATCATATGATCTCTCAAACTTCTGTTTTAACTTTGGCTCTCAGGAAATTCTGAGTTGGTTTATGTTCATTTACAGTATCTTCTCTTAGCCTTTGCTTCTGATATAGTTTTTCTCTTCCCTCTCCTTTAGCACCTGGACTTATCTTTTTACTCTTATTTGTATGGTTATAGGTTTTATTATAACTGCTAGCAACACCAGATTCTCACTCATTTACTTATGAGACATTTATTGTCTATAACATAGTAGACATTAGGCTAGACATTAAAGATATAAAGATTAATAAGATACAGCTTATGCTTTCAAGAAGCTCAGAGCCTAATAAAAGTGTACTTGAAGTACTTAAGTAATTACAACAATGTAAATAAAAACAAAATCATAGCTTTCAGCTCTTTATGCCTTCTTAGAGATAGTGACAGGAAATAATTTTTGTCTTCGGACAAGCTAGTGCTTTTTCTTGTTTGTCCTCCAGATTTCTTTGAAATACTAGAAAGCTCTTTATTTTCCTCTTTCTTTAGTCATCTCTTTCTTGAAGCAAATGTTAATAGATATAGGTCTTTCTTCATCCAGAAAGAATGCCAAAAGAAAATCCCAGATCATTTAAAACCTATTAATGTTTTTGGTGTTGTAAATATTTTTACTTCTTTTGGTAGAAATGAGTAATTTATTTTAATCTATTTCTAAGGTAATCTTGATTTAGATTGCCAGAAAATGTTCCTTTTGTGTCTACCTCAAAGGACAGCCATTCTATTTAACAATGAGCAGCCTAAACTTGATATTTGCTTCCTTGAAGCTTATCTACAGTAGATTCACAGAATGATGTTTACAGGTGAAGGACATGAGTTGGACATAATATGAAAATGTTATTTCACCATATCTTACTACACAATCTTGTTTTTCAAATTAAGGTAGGTTTAGGACATATTCCTGAAATAGTCTAACAAATAGTTGTATTTCCCTGATTAGTAGAAAGAACATTAACTTAAAAAAAAATGAGACACCTGAGTTCAAATTCTAATAAAAAATCCTTAGCTCCATCAAATTGCTGATGGCATGAAATCTCTCTCAACCGTCTTATCTACAAAATGAAAAGATCGGACTAGTGTAGTTAGTAGGATCTTTTTTAGCTCCAAAATTTTATATTACAACAGGTTTGATTTAAGGGGTCCTACAAACAAAATTAATTGATTAATTAATTAAAATAAAGATAATTTTATTTATTCAGATAGTTTCTTTTATGTTCTTTCCCTCTTCCTAGTTAAAATGAGATCTTCATTAAGTTTGCTGCATTAATGAAAATTCTGAGTATAAATGTTCCTTTCCTATAAACCTTAGGACTGGAAAAAAAAAAGAGAGAGAGAGAAAACTACATTTGATCTCTGCATCTTGGCAGTCAGTAATTGGACTGATCACTTTGAAAATTCACTGTTGGCCAATTAGCTAGAGCCAGTGCATTTAAAATATGCATTCTGGGTGACTAATTTTACATAAAATTATATACCAAAAAATCACATAATTATAATCAGATTCTCATTTGTTTATAAAAGGGTGATTTTTTTTTCCAATTAAAAGCAAGCGATGTGAAGCATCAGGTTTTTTTTCTTCTCACTTAAACCATTTCTAAAACCAGTATCTGTTTATATGTCAGCAACGTAGGTAACTTTAAAGCAAATGGACAACAAAAGCAATGCTATACGTGATGTACAGTACTTAGAGTCTATCATGGATCCCTCTCATTTCCATCACTGACAAACTCCCATCTCTACCCGTCAAAATTGTAGCCAATTCCTAGGTGATCTTTCGTAATTAGCAGCCATGAAGATTATCATGGCACATTTATGAAATTAAAAAAAAAAATCCTTCTTAAACATGACTGGGGTGACTACATTGTTCTTTACTATAAAATCAAAAGGTTGTGCAGTCCCCTTCACATCCTGACCTCTCTGAGTCAAACCAATTACCAGCCAATTTTTGATAATGAGCAATCATATAATCATAAGATTGGAAGAGACCTTGTGAGGGCATATGATTCACCTTCCCATCCCAGTTTGGGTTGCACTGAAATCATAAGGGAAAGTAATTCTCCACTCTTTTCTTTGACATTTTTAAAGCAAAGCCTTCACAGTCTTCAAGCTCCAGTTACCCAGAGTAGTAACTCACTTGATTGTGCACATTTTATTGGATTTCTTCTCTTCCCTGTCTCATTCTCCACTCCCCTCTTGGTGTCCTGGCATCAACTCTCAGATAAACTACTTGCACTCATATCTACATCTCAGCATCCACTTTAGGGGAACTCAGTTAAGACAAGCTGATTATAGCCCTTAGTGAGGACAGAAGTCATAAAGAAAACATTAGATTGATTATATTAATGTTAACCCACACAGAATGTCATGATTTGTATATTGTTACTAAAAACCAGGTGCCAAAACATTCTTCACATAAAATAATCTTTTTGTATTACTTATTATGCTGTTTCCAAATCCAGATCTGCTTATTTTTTTAACTTTTATAATGCTAATAGAGGTATCCAAATCAATAATTACACATTTTAACTATTATATACAATGCAGCCATTTCATCCAGGAATAGCTGGAACCCAATCTTTGTAATATTTCTGGGATGTTAAAAAGCTTTTAAGGGAACATTTTAGTATATCTGTCAAGAGTTGGGAGTCTTATCCTATTCATATTTTTCACAGATGTAGATAAATATGGGTTGGAAAAAATCATCTCAGCTAAATCTGTTATAGCTATATTTTAAGTAATGTGTAGAGAGGTCTAAAAAGTCAGGATTTTAGCTTAGTTGATCAGAGTTAACATAGATTGAATGCTGTTGATAGCTCAAAATGTCACTTAGAAACAGAATATGTTGAATACTTAACGTAGTTGGGGGCCACGCATACTATGTCTCTACTCACAGTCCACCCTGTACTCCAAGGTTATATATGAAAGGTTAAAAGCTAAATGGAGTTTATCTAGTGGGTAACCATAAATAATATTCATTCACCAACTTCCTGAGAGCAGAAGGGTGATGTTTTCGGAGCAGTCATATACGAACAATAAAACTAAAATTTTTATGGGAATAGTAAATGGACAATAAAATTAAAATTTAATTTCCTTTTTTCCCTTTTTTTTTATGTTTTAAGGGTTTTTTTGTTGTTTTTTTTTTTTAGTGGTAAGAATATATTTTGGTATACCACTGGTTTGAGAGGTTGCCTTTAGCTCTGAGGGCCCAATTTTGATTCAGATAAGAACAAAGCAAGCCTTTGAAGGCTATAGTCTATAGTCCATTTCTAATCAGGACATGAGGAGGCTTATAGTCTCTAGAGAACTGGATCTGGCATTCCCCTTCTTGTCCTTGTCTTAAACCTATTGAATAATCCAGACTTCCTTTCAAACCCTCACTGTGAATTACAAGTCAACTAAACTTAGTTTTCTGATTATGTTCTCCTCCCGTTGGAAAGGAAACCTATTCTTTATTTAATCTGCCTGACTGTGATAGATATTTTATCTACTTCCTCTTCACCCCCTTGGTGAAGGAGGGTTTACCATTCTGAGATGATGGCAATGGCCAAATACAGAAGACCCAAGATTGGAAACATGAAACTGACAGAATTTTATTAGTCACACACACTCACAGCCTTGGAGAGGACACTGACTGGGCTTTTGTAATAAATGGAGGGTGTGGTGAACCCTAGTTCCTGTAGGAGGATGATATTAGTTTGTTTGAATAATTTCATGGGCTGGCAGGGAAGTGAAACCTGTTAGGTTGAGTGCCAGGAGGAGTAGAGCTAGTCCGGCTGATAGGGGGACTAGCAGGGTGAGAGTTTTCCAACTCTGTGAGGGGCATATCTGGTGAAAGCAGGATTAAGCCTCACAGTTGAGTCTTTGAAGCCCCATGAGGTTCAAAGATGTCAAGGCAGCACATGAAATTTTTGACCTTACAATACAGTAGGATAGCGTTTTATCTGGGGGTTGGGGGCCAGTTAGGTGTTCTGAATAGGGTTCTGAATAGGATTATCCTTGTTATTTAGAGAGCTTTTGATTTCAAATTGACTCAACTTGGACTAAACCTGGAAGATTAGTTTATTATTGTTATTATTAGCAATTTAAACTAAACTTGAGTTCACCACATTTCCTATAGCCTTGTGAATTTCATAATTCTTTTCCAGGAAGATTGAGCCTTTGAACTGAATTTTCTCCAGCCCTTATCCCTGCATGTTCATATGCTTCTAAATCCTCACCGTACATTATGACTGGTTTTGAAATCTCCTATTCCATGTATATCAGTCATCCCTAAGAATGATTTTAAAGTCAGAGTCTTCATATCAACCCTACTTAAATTTCTAATAATAATGAAAATGATGATGATGATGATGATGATGAAAGATACTATAATTTATTGTTATGTACCAGTTGCTTTGCTTAGTTCTTTATATGCATGTTCTCAATTCTCACAATCCTGACTTCAGACGTGAAG
This sequence comes from Puma concolor, assembly GCF_028749965.1. NCBI lineage: Eukaryota > Metazoa > Chordata > Mammalia > Carnivora > Felidae > Puma > Puma concolor. The sequence continues at coordinate 61,777,249 of NC_141674.1, read as the reverse complement.
AAAGTTAGGTTCAATGATCTTAGGCAACTTTTCCATGATTAAGCAGCTAATTAATGGCAAAGTCAGAATTAAATTCTTAGTCTCTTGACTCTAAAGATTTGCTACACCTATTATGAAACTCATAAAAATTTAAGTGATGTGATTAAGCATTTCAGAATTTCCAAATGAAGACTACGAGTTAATGGAGATTTGGGAAACCTTGACACTTACATAGAAACCCCTGGGCCTGACCAGGAAAAGTGCCCAGCACCCTGATCCTGGATGTTCTGCCAGCATTAGATCTGTATTGCCAGCCATTATCTCACCAGATAACACCTATGGTGCAGGGCAAAGGGCAGGGATGCTTGAGGAGACACATTTTAGTGATGGCAAGGAGGCTTTTAATAAAAGAGTCATATCTTTGCATGAGCAGGGCAGCAGACCTTAAAACGAAGCTATTAGAGTTATACATTATGGGGGGAAATGCAATGGGTTGGAGAATAGAAGGGGATGTGCTTATCGCAGCAATGAAATCTTTCAAGTCCTTTGGGATATTATACCAATGATTTACAGGGCCCGGTGATAATATCTTCCTCTCTCCCTGCTTAATTTTGTGGCAAGTACAGTTAAATAAAGAGCAATTTGATACTATTAATAATTATAATTTATAGCTCACCTTCCTGCTGTATGTCAGCTTCATGGGAAGAAAGAGAAGACAGACTTATTTTCTGAAGGATTTATAGCTTTGTCGTCACCATCTGGGAGGGATTTTGGTACCCCATAGGAACAGAGTAATGGAAATTTTCCATGCTCAGGGTTGATTTGAGTTTGCCTATCTGGTCAGTGCCAACTTATTCTGTGGGCAGCATGTGTGAATCCCAAGATATTTTAGTTTTGTTAATCTGATCAGTGCCAGTCCATTTCTGGCTTTCCTGTCCACCTGCTGACTCCCTGGTGTTGGCTTCCTGCTGCTCTGTCCATCTGTTAAGAATTTATTTACAAAATACACTAAAATGCAAACTGCACCAGAGTGGGACTTAGCATCCCCCTGCCCAGGAAATGGCATTGTGCCAGAGCACAATTTCCAATTGTTACTAAGCTTGAGTGTAAGAAATTGGAAGATTCAAGGGACTCCTACTTCCTCTTGAAATCCCACAGGCAAAATGGCAATGAAAATAATCTTTATTTCCATCCAGAGTAGCTAATGCTTACACTACATAGAAATGTAGAGTCTAATTTCAGACTGGTTTGTATAAAGAGTGTTGGGCTGGTAAACAGAAATCCATGATTACAATTCAGGATCTCTCATTATCTGTTCATATGACTTTAGTCAGGACTTTAGTTTTGGAAAAGGTTGTACCAGTTAATATCTGAAGTCCACTGTAGTGCAAAATCAGGATTTTTCTCATTTTCATGTAGATACACAAATTTATGCACATAAAACACATAGATATAACAATATGGAAGTAGGTATAAAACAACTGGAGATTATTCTGGTGGCTTGACTGAACATGTTGAGGGCAGAATGTTTCTATGAGATACAGGTTGTCATGGAGGTAGGGGAGGGGCAAAGTCTTGATTAATAAGGTAGAAAGTCCTCCAAGAGAACAACAACAACAACAAAAGTAGAAGTAAAACAAGTCCAAATAATTTAAAAAAATAAAACTATTAAGGGGAAGATATTCATGGAGGTGAAAAGAAAGTAACAGTGAAGTAGAATCTGGTTTTTCAATTTTTATTTGTTTAAGGCTATGTGTGTGTGAATGGGAGTGTTGGGATATATATTATTCATAACTGATCACAGAGCTAATGATTGGATCAAGATGGTACGCAACAGATTTAGAAGAAATTTTGTTATAGTTCTGGGGTCAGTGAAAGAACTATGTTAAAAGGGATCAGCAGAGCCCAGCAGAGAAGCTAGATTAAGAAGGCTCCCCATTGGGGCAGCTGGGTGGTTTAATCAGTTGAGCATCTGACTCTTGATTTTGGCTCAGGTCATGATCCCAGGCTTGTGGGATTGAGTCCCACATTGGGAGTGTGGAGTCTGCTTGGGATTCTCTCTCTCCCTCTCTCTCTGTCCCTTCCCTGCTTGCACAAGCATATTCTTTCTCTCTCTCTCTCTCAAAATAAAGAAATAAACCTTAAAAAAAAAAAAAAGAAGGCTCTCATCTTTTCAGACATCAAAATTAAGATGAACAAAAATGGGGCTTAGTAATTTATGAAATTTCCACTTTCAATATGCTATACACTGACTTATTAGTCATTACATGTAATTTTCTGTTAAGCATTTCTACTGATCACCTTCAGGCAAGATTAAGCAAGTAGTTTGGCAAAATATATCTTTCTGTGTGTCAGATATTCCCAAAAGAACTAAAAAATGGTAAAGGGTGAGCAGTCAAATAACATTTTTTGAACTCTTACTTGGGTTTTCCTGGATAATGTATATGATATTTAAGTTACATGTTGGATTTTTATTTATTCAACATATATTTATTTATCAACTATTGAGTTCTGATCCTTATTTAGCTTATAGTCTAGAAGGGGAGAGAAACATTAAAGAAATAATTTTAAAATATGTATTAAATATAATTTTAAATAGTTTTTAATTTTTAGAATAATTTCAGTTTTACACAAGAAACTTCAGTTTTTACACAAGAAAACTTGTGTAGGAAGCATAGAGTTCTCATATGCCCCCTTTTTTCCCCAACAGAGTTGCCCTTATTAACATCTTGCATTAATATGGTGCATTTGTTACAACTAATGAACCAATACAGATACATTATCATTAACTAAAATCCATACTTAGAGCTCACTCTTTGTGTTGTACAGTTCTATGGCTTTTGACAAATGTATGCCATATTTTCAACACTATGGTGTCATGTGTAATAATTTCATTGTCCTAAACATACCCTGTGATTCATCTGTTTATCACTTCTGTCCATCTCAAAACCTATTGCAACCACTGATCTTTTAATTTTCTCTACAGTTTTTCCTTTTTCAGAATGTCATGTAGCTGGAATCATATAGTATATCACCTTTTCAGGCTGGCTTCTTTCACTTAGTAATATGGATTTAATGTTCCACCACATCATTTTGTATTTTAAGATCTCATTTTTTTTTAATCACTAGAAAGTGTTCCATTTTATGGATGTACCACAATTTGTTTATACATTCACCTAGTAAAGGACATGTTTGTTGCTTTCAATTTTGAGAAATTATTAATAAAGTTATAAATATTCATGTGCAGGTTTTCACGTGGTCATAAATTTTAATTCATTTGGACATATACTCATGAGCACTATTGGTAGATTATATGGTAAATGTATGTTTAGCTTTGTAAGAAACTTCCAAACCATCTTCCCAAGTGGCTAAGTCATTTTGCATTCTCACCAGCAGTAAATTAAAATTCCTGTTTCTCTGTATTTTTATCAACATTTGTTATTGTCAGTGTTCTGGATTTTGGCCATTCTAATGAGTGTGTAGCAGTAGCTCATTGTTTTATTTGCAGTTTCCTAATGACATGTGAGATTGAGCATCTTTTTATATCTTATTTGTCATCATGTATTATCTTTGGTTCATATCTCTTGTCCATTTTTTATTAGGTTGTTTATTTTCTCATTGTTAAGTTTTAAAAGTACTTTGTATAGTTTGGATACAAGTCTTTTATCCAATATATGTTTGAAATATGAGTTTTTTATAGACAACACATAGTTGGGTTGTGCTTTTTTCAACCCATTTTGATAGTCTCTTTTATTAATGTATTTCAACAATTCACATTTAAATTCATTATTCATACAGTTGATATAATATCAATCTTATTTGTAAAATTTTTTTGCTACCTCTTTCTTTCTTTCTTTCTTTCTTTCTTTCTTTCTTTCTTTCTTTCTTTCTCTTCCATTATTTTTCTGTCTTCTCTGGTTTTAATTGTACATTTTATATAAATCTATCTTCTCTTTTCTCTTAGTCTATCCATTTCAATTCTTTAAAAAAATACTTTTAATGGTTTCCCTAAAGTTTGCCACTTACATCTACAATGAGTCATTAAAATAATAATGGCTTTAAAATAACACTCTACTTCTTCATGAGTAGTTACAAGTTACAGCACAGAGCCTGATGTGAGGCTCGAACTTGTGAGATCATGACTTGAATCATGATGAAATCAAGAGTCCAATGCTTAACTGACTAAGCCACCCAGGCACTCCTGAAACACCCATTTCTAAAGACATTTTACTTCCATCTGTTGGAAAACTGTTGTGAATATTTTGCTGGAACAAGACACTGACATTAAGTCTGCCAGTAAATTGTCAGAAACAAACAAATGGAGGAGGTTTATCAGATGAGTGATTCCCTTTCAGATGTGATGTCTGCAGGGCATAAACTGCAACCATGTAGGGTAGCCCTGAGTGGGAGAATACATTCTCAGGTAATTGACTGTGTCCCTGTTGAAAGGGTTGTTAACCTAGAAGTCTGTACCAAGCTTCAAGTCTCTTAGAACTTCCCAGCTTTGTACAGACTTCAAGTAATTTTCATGGAAGGGAGATGAGGTAAGGAAAAGGAACTCACATTTATTTAATGCTAACCTACTTACTACCTACTAGAGATAACTAGACCCTTTATAATATCTCATTTAATCTTCACACAAAAATTTTGAGTTAGACTAAACTGCACATGTTATAAATTGAGGAAATTAAGGCTTGAGAGTACAAGTGATGTTCCCAGTAGTAAGTCGTAGACCTGGGATATAAACTCAGGATGGTCTGTTCCAAGGCTAGAGACTTTCAACAACAAAATTCCATCATCACTCTCAAATTCTTATCACGGTGTTGGTGTAAGAAGGCTGAGGGAATAGTTCTATCTATACAAATATTATATACCCATGCTTCACCACCTAGAAAGTACAAATTATTACCTTTTTGATGATATCCAAATCTTGCATTGACTAATATAGGCAAGTCTTTTCCTGCCTTCATTCATCACCAATATCATTCCTAAGTACCCCTTGGGGGAAAGGGTTTTTAATCATGACTCACAAAATGGTGGCGTCTACAGAACATTCTAGTTATATAGGCCAGCAACTTGGGGGATGTAGAAACTTGTCTTGAATTGTCATGGAAACCAAAATTGTAGCTCCCTTCACTATGTTGAATTTGTAGCCTTCACGTTATCTTTCCTATTCTCTGATTTGTTAACTGGTTTATTTTAATGTTGCCTTCCAGAAATTAGAGTACCCGATGTTAAATCATGGTTCTGCTGTGGGATCTTCAGAAAGACATTCTGTCTGTTGATTTTCTCAAGTGTAAAATACAGGTAATAAACATAGTGTGAGTACAGGAAGATTAAGAGTGTGTGTCTGTGTGTGTGTGTATCAGGGAATGTTAAGTGCCATGTCCTTGTTGGCCTCAAGATAGTGGCAGCAGAACCTATATCTTTACAATGCTTGTTTTAGGTTACCCGATTTACCCGTTTGTTTATAAGCATCATATGATAACTTCACTTGTGAGTCAGTCCCTGTCTTCTTTCAGCTACTCTCTTCTGGTGTTACTAATGCCCTCCACATGTACATTGAGCTTCACTCAGTTTCTGACCAACAATGATCATAGCAAGCTACCTTCTAAGATTGTGGGCACCTCAACCTGTGGGACATGGAACTCATTTTGTTGCCTTTGATCTGATTTGATTCCAGACACCTGTGGGCTCTGCAAATTACAGCCTGCCCCTTTCCTCTCTCTGCACCTGAGAAAAGTCCACTTTGCCAAAGTCATTTAACCTCACACCTGTTTGCTTACTGATCAATTTGCTTAATGAACATTTTATTTAAAATTTACCCACTTTGCCAAATCTCTCTTGCCCTTTCCTGTCTCATTCCTCTTCTTTATCAATGCATCATCATGGGGTTTCTAACTTGGTTCTGGAATGTAGTATTGAAGTTTTCCACTTTACTGAAGTCCCTTTCTTGCCCTCAGTCCACTTTCTGGGGTTAGACACTCTCAATAGCTTTTTCTAGCAGGATCCTACCTGCTGTGATCCCTCCACTCTTGGCTGCTGTTCTGCCCTGAATGGATTGAGAACGTAAAATCTGGCCAGGGCTACACATCTCTGTTAATATTAGACTTTCCCTGACCTAGCTCACCTATTGCAATGGATCTTCTGAATCAGACCTTTCCAAACTAAGACTGCATTTACCACCTATTTTATGACCACACCCAGTACCTTAGGCTTCTAATTACCCTCCAGAGACTGGCTTGTAGGCAGTTCCCTTCCTCATGTGCCTCTTAAGTTGTTGAAGCTCTATTATAACTCATGCTGGAACCCATATCCAGTGCTCATAATATGTGCTTAGTCCCTGAGACCCCTGTTTTCCTGTGTTTGCTCATACCTTGTATCCTGCCTATCCCTTTTTTTGATCTCTCATAACAAAATAGGTTGTGTGGAGACTCTTTAAAATCAGATTTGAGTAGGGAGCCAAGAGCCCATGGCTCCTAGAGGCTATCTCCTTTCCTCTCCCAGTACAGGTTGTGAAATAATGTTAGGCAGGCATGCATTTCTGCCAGAGTTCAACAAAACAATTTTTCAGAAATCCCTGTCGTCAATAAGGAGGTGAACAAACACACAAATAGAAATGGACTTTATGGAAAAGCCCTGCAGTTGTAAAGAGAAAGTGGTAAATTAAACTATGGGCCTTTCCAGTTCTCAAAATATGCAACTGTGTCTACAAACAAAAAAACCTCTGAGCATGTTCCACCGAAGTGTTATTAAATGTTGTGTTTGGAATCAGCTGTGACTGAATCACACTTTAAGAGTTTGTTCATTGTGATCTGTGGAGACACATTATTAAAGTGCCCTGTTCTAGAATATAAAGTCAGGTCCTCATTAACCAGGACAAAGAGTGTTAGCATCCGAGCTCAAGAGCGGAAGGAAACTCCCTATCTCTGAGTGACAGATGTGGGTGTTAGTAGCATTGTCGCATAACCCTGGGAATTCATTAAAAGTGTCAGGCTGTGTCACAGGGGCACTTTACATTGACAGCCCTAGTGGGAAAAAACTGTGATAATTGCTTTCATCCCTTGCTTACCTTTCACCTTAGCAAGGAAATACGATTGTAAATAAATAACCCTACGCTGACACATCACAAGCTTTGTGCAGAAAACTGCTCTGTGAAATGTGCATCTCAAGGACTGCAGGGCACTTTTCATAAGGGAACTAATAGAATTTATTCTGCTGGTTTTGCTTGTGTGAACTCTGGACTCACTTATTCTTTATTAAAACCAGCTTACTCAGTAACTGCTGACTTCTTGAGACAAAAGGTGGAGTGTCCAATGGTAAAGAGAAAAACAAGAGTAGAAATTAAGAAAGAAGAAAGAAGAGAGCATGTGCATGAAAGAAGAAAAGAGAGAGAAAGGAAAGAAGGAAGAAAGATGAATGAATGAATGAATGATGTTTTAGAGGCAGGCAGGAATGGACTGAAAATCTCCTACTAATACTCTTCTTAGTGGAAGAGAGTAATGATACCATTTACTATTAAATACTCATTGTTAGCTGTCAAAACACACAAGAATCTAGAAGAAACAGAACAGCCTTTCTTTGGTTTGGGGTGCATCTTTCTATTCATAAGGGGTCTTCAGGGAACTTGGGCTTCTGAAATGACTTTTCTATTTTATTTACATTTTTATCTCAGCTCTTCTTGAGTGCCTCAGTCTCCAAGATCGGTGCACCACTGTTACTCACAAAGCAGCTCAATGCACTTAGCTTTCTCTCATTCTTTCCTTTAAGGCCTCTACTCTGCTCTTCTAGAGTGTCTTTGTTCTTTGCCTCAGCTTCTAGCACCAGTTAATTTCCTGCTACTTGCAGTCTATTTGGGTCTTAAATTTAGGAAAAAGATGAACCTATTGAGAATAGTTTTAGTTTTTATGGCTAGCTCATTTGCAAGATAGTTTGACTTTTAGTCCTGCCAAGTTGCCTGTGTACTATTATACTAAAAAGTCTTTGGTTATTATACCAAAAGTGACTTGGTTTCTTCCCCTACCTTGAGTCTTACCGTCTATTGCCTCCTTGTTAATCTTGCCTTTGTTAAAAACAACATCTTAGTAACAGGGCATGTGTTCATGTCAGGTTTTGAAAAGGGTGGGAACAGAAAAAAATCCTTAGTTCTTTCAATTTTATATAAAACGATTCATGTCTATTTTTTTGAAATATAAAGATAAAGCAGAAAATACTTGAAAAATATTTGGAGTTCAGTGCATATTTAAAGTTTAGTGTGTATTTAATAAATGGTGACTACTAGTATCAAGGACTAAACTGCTAAAAAGGATTAATAATTGGCTGGTTACATCGGACAAATGGACATTCCTTTGTCACTTTTATCAAATATTAGACTTGAAGAAGATGACATGTTCATGGTAGGATTACATGACAAGTCAGTGCTAGAACAAAACAGTTCATTTCAAGTGACATTTTTACATCTGGTACATGATGTATCCTCAGGATTATATTTTTTTCTTGTTTATTTATTAGTATTTGTTTTTTTTTTTTAATTTAAATCCAAGTTAGCTAACATAAAGTGTAATAATAACTTCAGGAATAGAATTTAGTGATTCATAACTTACATATAACACCCAGTGCTCATCCCAACAAGTGCCCTCCTTAATACCCATCACCCACTTGCCCATCCCCCCACCCAACACCCCCTCCAGCAACCCTCAGTTTGCTCTCTATTTAAGAGTCTCTTTTGGTTTAACTAACCTCAGGATTATGTTAATAATATATAGAACTGGGTATTGACTTGGGCCTTCTGACCATAAATCATACACGGTTAAGTAGGCAATTAGGAGATGATTTTATTCAGGTTGCCACAATAACATTCATTTATAAGGAACAGAACATTTCATAAAAAGGAAGGGGGGGCTGAGGTTTTATAGAGTAAAATAAACAAAGGAATCTTGAGGAAAGGTGGAGAAAGGTTTTGTCTGAGTTACGGAGCAAGAAGATGGAAGTGGAGCTTATCTGGGACTGTTTCAGGGCAGGGCAATCCTTTCCGTCAGGTGGTTAGCTGATGAGTCTGCTAGCATTTCCTAGAACACAAAAGAGGTGTGCATATAGGACAGCGGGAGAATTCTCAGTAGTCCTAATTTCTTGGAGTATGGGTCGCCCGTAAAGTTCAACTTGTAAGTCTCCTCATTTATTCAAGGCAAATATCATTTGTTGCTGATCAATTCAAAGGTGATCAGAAACTGCCTGAGTGGGTCAAAACAGGGTCTAAAAAAAGCGTCTGAAAGGACCCTTGTTGGAGTTGTTCCTATAAAACCAGTTGAACCATTTGTTAACAAGTGGTGACAAAAATCAGTTGTTTTAGAGTCCAGACATCCTAGAAGAGGATGCCTAAAGAAGAAGCCTAAAATTAAGAAGAGAAACATTAACATTAAATATTATATTAAGGATCCAGGAATTGAATCCTGAGGATAACCAGTCCAGTGAAATCTAAAATGTCAATCTGTAGAGGAAAATCTTTTGGTTATGCAGCATGAATTACTGAGTTCTTTCAAGCTGTCAAGCTAGGATGTTCATGCTTTTGTTAAGTCATCCACAGTCTTTCATATAAGGGCATGCATATCTGAGCATTTCACCAGATTTTCTTTGTGCCCCAGATAGTGACTGGTCCAGAGAGAACACCAGTCCCTCTAAGGTCTGCTACAGTAGTGAGATCTTCAGGATGATTGGGCTTCAGCTTGCAAACCTTCTAGAGATCCTAAGAAAAAGTCCAGCTGAAAGGCAACACAGAGTCCCAATGGAATCTGTGTAGTCAGGTTTTAGTTATCTGTGATACCTAGTCAAGTGGGGGAGAGAAAATGGGAAAAGTTAGTTTGGAGGGTTGTCTCTAGATATAGAAGAAAACTGGAAAGAATTAAAAGTTTGGTAAAGATCAACAATTGGAGGTAGTTCCTAATTGTGTTTTCCAAGGAAGGAGGATGAGGATATCAATGAAGTCTCTATCAGACAAGACACACCAATATGTTGAAACACAAAATTTCTCAATAATCTTTCCTTAAAAATAAAGTAAAATATCTCAAAATATCTGATTAATATATTTGTATTTTTCGAAACTATTTATTATTGCTATTCACTTATATTGGATGAAAATTTTTAAATGAAGCACAATGTTCTGTTGTGGTGTAGTAGTAGTTGGATGAATGGATTAAATTTTTAGGGATTTCACACATATTGTAAGCCATACATTTGCTTAATTCTCTCATTGGAGCGTACAGAAATGAAGTTTTGTTGTTGTTGTTCTTAAGTTTATTTATTTTGAGAGAGAGAGACACAGAGAGAGAGATCATGAGCGAGGGAGGGACAGAGAGAGAGGGAGACAGACAATCCCAAGCAGGCTCTTAAACCATGAGATTACGACCTAAGTCAAAGTCAAGACTTGGATGCTTAACTGACTGAACCACTCAGGTGCCCCCAAAATGAAGTTTTTAAGAGGAAAAAAAATAACAGCAGGTAGAATTTAATCTCAATTTACCATGTATCCATATATGTATTGATGTATATTAAGATACGTATACATACACATTTATAGATATAAATGGAATATATTTATATTATAAATACATGGTACATATTAATTACCAGTAGTTTTTCTCTGGGTGTTAGTATTATCAATGATTTATATTTTTCTATCTTTGTACCATCATATTTTCTACAAAAATGTATTAGTTATATAAAAATAAAGTTTACACGAGAGGATTAATTAAATGCCCAGAGGAAAATATGTCTCATTAATAATGGCAATTAGCTAAACCTGAGGAATCACATGAAGACCATAAGAACAAAGGAAAATAGATCCACTCTTGAAAAATAAGATACAGCCACGTGTTAAATCCTTTGGACTGTTAGTGAGTAATGGGTGAGAATGGCATTTAGTTAATTTTCAGAATAAGAAACAGCTGTGGGGAATTTGCTACATTTCCTAAAATAAAAATATTAAAAGATATAGTATTATTTTCAATTCGTGTATTAAAAATGGTTACATATTATGTTTTAGAGCTTACTTTTTATTTTTAAAGTGATGCTTATCTTTTGGGGGGACAGCAGAAGATGGCGGCGGAGGACGCTGGGCTCACCGCGCTTCCTGCTGATCACTTAGATTCCACCTACACCTGCCTAAATAACCCAGAAAATCACCAGAAGACTAGCAGAATGGAGTCTCCGGAGCCAAGCGCAGATGAGAGGCCCATTGAAGAGGGTAGGAAGGGTGGAGAGGCGGTGCGCCCTCCACGGACCGACGGGCGGGAGGGAGCCAGGGCGGAGGGGCGGCCCACCGGCCAAGCAGAGCCCCTGAGTCCGGCTTGCAAAAGCGGAGGGGCCAGATGGGATGTGTTCCGACAGCGAGCGTGACTTAGCATCTGGGAGGTCATAAGTTAACAGCTCTGCTCGGAAAGCGGGAAGGCTGGAGGACAAAGGGAGGGAGAGTTGCTGAGCCCCAGGACGACAGAGCCAGTTTGGCAGGGAACAAAGGCGCTGGCCAGCACCATCTCCCTCGCCCATCCCCCAGCCAAAATCCCAAAGGGAACCATTTCCTGCCAGGGAACTTGCTTGCACCTCACAAACACCCAACTCTGTGCTTCTGCACAGCCACCTCTCCAGCAGCGGGTCTGACTCCCTCCCGCTACCACAGGGCCCCTCCTGAAGTGGATCACCTAAGGAGAAGCGAGCTAAGCCTACCCCTCCTGCCCCCGTGCACCTTGCCTACCCACCCCAGCTAATATGCCAGATCCCCAGCACCACAAGCCTGGTAGTGTGCAAGTAGCCCAGATGGGCCACCCCACCCCACAGTGAATCCCACCCCTATGAGAGGGGAAGAGAAGGCACACACCAGTCTGACTGTGGCCCCAGCGGTGGGCTGGGGGCAGACATCAGGTCTACTGTGGCCCTGCCCACCAATGCCAGTTATACACCACAGCACAGGGGAAGTGCCCTGCAGGTTGGCACCACTCCAGGGACTATCCAAAATAACCAAACGGAAGAATTCCCCTCAAAAGAATCTCCAGGAAATAACAACAGCTAATGAGCTGATCAAAAAGGATTTATGGGGCGCCTGGGTGGCGCAGTCGGTTAAGCGTCCGACTTCAGCCAGGTCACGATCTCGCGGTCTGTGAGTTCGAGCCCCGCGTCGGGCTCTGGGCTGATGGCTCAGAGCCTGGAGCCTGTTTCTGATTCTGTGTCTCCCTCTCTCTCTGCCCCTCCCCCGTTCATGCTCTGTCTCTCTCTGTCCCAAAAAAAATAAATAAAAGTTGAAAAAAAAAATAAAAAAAAAATTAAAAAAAAAGGATTTAAATAATATAACAGAAAGTGAATTTAGAATAATAGTCATAAAATTAATCGCTGGGCTTGAAAACAGTATAGAGGACAGCAGAGAATCTCTTGCTACAGAGATCAAGGGACTAAGGAACAGTCAGGAGGAGCTGAAAAATGCTTTAAACGAGATGCAAAATAAAATGGAAACGACCACGGCTCAGATTGAAGAGACAGAGGAGAGAATAGGTGACCTAGAAGATAAAATTATGGAAAAAGAGGAAGCTGAGAAAAAGAGAGATAAAAAAATCCAGGAGTATGAGGGGAAAATTAGAGAACTAAGTGATACAGTAAAAAGAAATAATATACGCATAATTGGTATCACAGAGGAGAAGAGAGGGGAAAGATGCTGAAGGGGTACTTGAAGAAATAATAGCTGAGAACTTCCCTGAACTGGAGAAGGAAAAAGGCATTGAAATCCCAGAGGCACAGAGAACTCCCTTCAGACGTAACTTGAATCGATCTTCTGCGTGACATATCATAGTGAAACTGGCAAAATACAAGGATAAAGAGAAAATTCTGAAAGCAGCTAGGAATAAATAAGCTCTAACATATAAAGTGAGACCGATAAGACTCGTGACTGATCTCTCTTTTGAAACTTGGCAGGCCAGAAAGGATTGGCAGGAGATCTTCAATGTGTTCAACAGAAAAAAATACGCAGCCAAGAATCCTTTATCCAGCAAGTCTGTCATTTAGAATAGAAGGAGAGATAAAGGTCTTCCCAAACAAACAAAAACTGAAGCAATTCGTCACCACTAAACCAGCCCTACAAGAGATCCTAAGGGGAATCCTGTGAGACAAAGTACCAGAGACATCCCTACAAGCATAAAACATACAGACATCACAATGACTCTAAACCCGTATCTTTCTATAATAACACTGAATGTAAATGGATTAAATGTGCCAACCAAAAGACATAGGGTATCAGAATGGATAAAAAAACAAGACCCATTTATTTGCTGTCTACAAGAGACTCATTTTAGACCTGAGGACACCTTTAGATTGAGAGTGAGGGGATGGAGAACTATTTATCATGCGACTGGAAGCCAAAAGAAAGCTGGAGTAGCCATACTTCTATCAGACAAACTAGACTTTAAATGAAAGGCTGTAACAAGAGATGAAGAAGGGCATTATATAATAATTACAGGGTCTATCCATCAGGAATAGCTAACAGATATAAATGTTTATGTGCCAAATATGGGACCCCCAAATATATAAAACAATTACTCATAAACATAAGCAACCTTATTGATAAGAATGTGGTAATTGCAGGGGACTTTAACACTCCACTTACAGAAATGTATAGATCATCTAGACACATGGTCAATAAAGAAACAAGGGCCCCGAATGAGACATTGGGTCAGATGGACTTGACAGATCTATTTAGAACTCTGCATCCCAAAGCAACAGAATATACTTTCTTCTCGAGTGCACATGGAACATTCTCCAAGATAGATCATATACTGGGTCACAAAACAGTCCTTCATAAGTATACAAGAATTGAAATCATACCATGCATGCTTTCAGACCACAATGCTATGAAGCTTGAAATCAAGCACAGGAAAACGTCTGGAAAACCTCCAAAAGCATGAAGGTTAAAGAACACCCTACTAAAGAATGAGTGGGTCAACCAGGCAATTAGAGAAGAAATCAAAAAATGTATGGAAACAAACGAAAATGAAAATACAACAATCCAAACGCTTTGGGATGCAGCGAAGGCAGTCCTGAGAGGAAAATACATTGCAATCCAGGCCTATCTCAAGAAACAAGAAAAATCCCAAATACAAAATCTAACAGCACACCTAAAGGAAATAGAAGCAGAACAGCAAAGGCAGCCTAAACCCAGCAGAAGAAGAGAAATCATAAAGATCAGAGCAGAAATAAACAATATAGAATCTAAAAAACTGTAGAGCAGATCAACGAAACCAAGAGTTGGTTTTTTGAAAAAATAAACAAAATTGACAAACCTCTAGCCAGGCTTCTCAAAAAGAAAAGGGAGATGACCCAAATAGATAAAATCATGAATGAAAATGGAATTATTACAACCAATCCCTCAGAGATACAAGCAATTATCAGGGAATACTATGAAAAATTATATGCCAACAAATTGGACAACCTGGAAGAAATGGACAAATTCCTAAATATCCACACTCTTCCAAAACTCAATCAGGAGGAAGTAGAAAGCTTGAAGAGACGCATAACCAGCGAAGAAATTGAATCGGTTGTCAAAAATCTCCCAACAAATAAGAGTCCAGGACGAGAAGGCCTCCCAGGGGAGTTCTACCAAATATTTAAAGCAGAGATAATACCTATCCTTCTCAAGCTATTCCAAGAAATAGAAAGGGAAGGAAAACTTCCAGACTCATTCTATGAAGCCAGTATTACTTTGATTCCTAAACCAGACAGAGACCCAGCAAAAAAAGAGAACTACAGGCCAATATCCCTGATGAATATGGATGCAAAAATTCTCAATAAGGTACTAGCAAATTGAATTCAACAGCATATAAAAAGAATTATTCACCATGATCAAGTGGGATTCATTCCTGGGATGCAGGGCTGGTTCAACATTTGCAAATCATTCAACGTGATATATCACATTAATAAAAGAAAAGATAAGAACCATATGATCCTGTCAATCGATGCAGAAAAGGCCTTTGACAAAATTCAGCACCCTTTCTTAATAAAAACCCTTGAGAAAGTCGGGATAGAAGGAACATACTTAAACCTCATAAAAGCCATTTATGAAAAGCCCACAGCTGACATCATCCTCAATGGGGAAAAACTGAGAGCTTTTTCCCTGAGATCAGGAACACGACAGGGATGCCCACTCTCGACGTTGTTGTTTAACATACTGTTGGAAGTACTAGCATCAGCAATCAGACAACAAAAGGAAATCAAAGGCATCAAAATTGGCAATGATGAAGTCAAGCTTTCACTTTTTTCAGATGACATGATACTATACATGGAAAATCCGATAGACTCCACCAAAAGTCTGCTAGAACTGATACATGAATTCAGCAAAGTTGCAGATACAAAACCAATGTACAGAAATCAGTTGCATTCTTATACACTAACAATGAAGCAACAGAAAGACAAATAAAGAAACTGATCCCATTCACAATTGCACCAAGAAGCATAAAATACCTAGGAATAAATCTAACCAAAGATGTAAAAGATCTGTATGCTGAAAACTATAGAAAGCTTATGAAGGTAATTGAAGAAGATATAAAGAAAAGGAAAGATATTCTCTGCTCATGGATTGGAAAAATAAATGTTGTCAAAATGTCAATCCTACCCAAAGCTATCTACACATTCAATGCAATCCCAATCAAAATTGTACCAGCATTCTTCTCGAAACTAGAACAAGCAATCCTAAAATTCATATGGAACCACAGAAGGCCCCGAATAGCCAAAGTAATTTTGAAGAAGACCAAAGCAGGAGGCATCACAATCCCAGAATTTAGGCTCTACTACAAAGCTGTCATCATCAAGACAGCATGGTATTGGCACAAAAACAGACACATAGACCAATGGAATAGAATAGAAACCCCAGAACTAGACCCACAAACGTATGGCCAACTCATCTTTGACAAAGCAGGAAAGAACATCCAATGGAAAAAAGACAGTCTCTTTATTTTTTTTTTCCTTTTTATTTTCCTTTCTTCTTCTTTTTTTTAATATATGAAATTAATTGTCAAATTGGTTTCCATACAACACCCAGTGCTCATCCCAAAAGGTTCCCTCCTCAATACCCATCACCCACCCTCCCCTCCCTCCCACCCCCCATCAACCCTCAGTTTGTTCTCAGTTTTTAACCGAAAGACAGTCTCTTTAACAAATGGTGCTGGGAGAACTGGACAGCAACATGCAGGAGGTTGAAACTAGACCACTTTCTCACACCATTCACAAAAATAAACTAAATGGATAAAGGACCTGAATGTGAGACAGGAAACCATCAAAACCCTAGAGGAGAAAGCAGGAAAAGACCTCTCTGACCTCAGCAGTAGCAATCTCTTACTCAACACATCCCCAAAGGCAAGGGAATTAAAAGCAAAAATGAATTACTGCAACCTTATGAAGATAAAAAGCTTCTGCACAGCAAAGGAAACAACCAGCAAAACTAAAAGGCAACCAACGGAATGGGAAAAGATATTTGCAAATGACATATCGGACAAAGGGCTAGTATCCAAAAGCTATAAAGAGCTCACCAAACTCCACACCTGAAAAACAAATAACCCAGTGCATAAATGGGCAGAAAATATGAATAGACACGTCTCTAAAGAAGACATCTGGATGGCCAACAGGCACATGAAAAGATGCTCAACGTCACTCCTCATCAGGGAAATACAAATCAAAACCACACTCACATATCACCTCACGCCAGTCAGAGTGGCTAAAATGAACAAATCAGGAGACTATAGATGCTGGAGAGGATGTGGAGAAACGGGAACCCTCTTGCGCTGTTTGTGGGAATGCAAACTGGTACAGCCACTCTGGAAACAGTGTGGAGGTTCCTCAGAAAATTAAAAATAGACTTACCCTATGACCCAGCAATAGCACTGCTAGGAATTTACACAAGGGATACAGGAGTACTGATGCATAGGGGCACTTGTACCCCAATGTTTATAGCAGCACTCTCAACAATAGCCAAATTATGGAAAGAGCCTAAATGTCCATCAACTGATGAATGGATAAAGAAATTGTGGTTTATATATACAATGGAGTACTACATGGCAATGAGAAAGAATGAAATATGGCCCTTTTTAGCAACGTGGATGGAACTGGAGAGTGTGATGCTAAGTGAAATAAGCCATACAGAGAAAGACAGACACCATATGGTTTCACTCTTATGTGGATCCTGAGAAACTTAACAGGAACCCATGGGGGAGGGGAAGGAAAAAAAAAAAAAAAAAAAGAGGTTAGAGTGGGAGAGAGCCAAAGCATAAGAGACTGTTAAAAACTGAGAACAAACTAAGGGTTGATGGGGGGTGGGAGGGAGGGGAGGGTGGGTGATGGGTATTGAGGAGGGCACCTTTTGGGATGAGCACTGGGTGTTGCATGGAAACCAATTTGACAATAAATTTCATATATTGAAAAAAAAAGTGATGCTTATGCTAATGTATTGGCAAATTGTCACAGACTTTGGTACTGACTTCAGGCTTGCTGAAAGCACTCATTTTTTAACTCTTTGGATTAAATTCAAGTTTCTATATTCTTTTAAGGATAGACATGGAAAAAGAAGCTATTTGAAATTGTTTTTATTAAATGAGAAAATTTCATGTATAAATAAATAAAAACAAATTTATCAGGGGAAAATAAAACCTCTTTTAATAAAAAGAGACTAATGGACATTCTCTAGATTTGAAAATAAACTATTCCCTGAAAACAACATAGTAACTAATAGACTATATCTTTAATACTGAAATAGCAGGGTAAAGAAAAATTGGATTGTGTCTAATGAGAATTACCTTACAAATAATCAGAAACATTTAAAGGCACTGTCAGTATGGCATATGATAAAACATTTGGCTTAAAAATGGAAAGCATAGGGGCGCCTGGGTGGCTCAGTCGGTTAAGCGGCCGACTTCGGCTCAGGTCATGATCTCACGGTCCGTGGGTTCAAGCCCCGCGTTGGGCTCTGTGCTGACAGCTCAGAGCCTGGAGCCTGTTTCGGATTCTGTGTCTCCCTCTTTCTCTGACCCTCCCCTGTTCATGCTCTCTCTCTCTCTGTCTCATTTAAAAAAAAAATGGAAAGCATATTCAAATGAGTTATTTGGCATTGAGGACAGCTTTTGAGTGAAGATTTGAACAGTGCAGTTCTGTCTTTGGACTAGTGTACAAAAGGTAAATCCAAATCAGTATTTGGGCTACTGCATTACCTTGAAAATCACAACAGTAAAAATATAATATGGTTACGGGGTGAAAATGGTGGCAAGTGAAATACCACTGACTGGTCTCACCCAAGGATGCAGGGGTTTTCTCTGTCTCACCCTGCCTTAATTTTCCATTCTCAATTTGGGGGTCCCAGGGGTTGTTTTGGACCATTCTCGGGGCTCATTTTATCCGTTGGTGCATAGTAAATCTTTGTGCACGGTGTGTTCTTTCTCCTGGATGATTTGTAGAAACCAGGCAGGTGTTGATGGTTGTTCTCCCAGATAAGAGCAAGGACAATCCTTTACTAAATACTAGAGTGGTGTGAGGGCTTGAAATTTATAAAATTTCGGTGTGACATTTAGTTTCATTCCCAGTCTAATCTTCCCTTTTGCTATGAAACAAACTCCATTCTTGACTTCCCACTAGGCCTTCCCTATTGGTTTCCTACAGCTTTATTTGGAAGCTTAAAAAAAAAAAAAATGACCTTTTTTTTCATTCCTTTTAAAACAATCTTAATGCTCCTCTAAATTAGGAGCATTAAGACTAGACTAGAAGAAGGGTCACAATTAATAAAGGGCAAAAATGTTAAAGATTTATGTTTTAAGAGATTATTAAGATTAAGGGAATTGACCCTACTATAGATTCTTAACATGGATTCTTGTCCTCAGAGAATATCCTCTTCACCAAACAATGAAAGATAGAAGGATGATTCTCATGTATGAAACCTCAAAATATAGCTTTTCTTCTGTTCTACCAATAGATACATTTTACCTTTACCTGGTTTCATGTTGTCAAATAATTTCTTCAGGTTTTTAAATATTACCAACTTCAAATTTTATCTATTTTTCTTTCAAAGTCAATTTAGCAAAATCCTCTGAAAAATACATGGAAGACCAGATAAGGGATGTAGGGGAGCAAATTTTGCCACCCCAAGATATGCCCTTTGGCATATTGATCATTTTAGGTTGGTTATTTTTAAGAAACTGCAAATAGGAGGGCCACCTGGGTGGCTCAGTTGGTTAAGCATCCAACTTCAGCTCAGGTCATGATCTCACTGTCTGTGAGTTCAAGCCCCAAGTCAGGCTCTGTGGTGATAGCTCAGAGCTTGGAGCCTGCTTAGGATTCTTTGTCTCCCTCTCTCTGCCCCTCCCCTGCTCACACTCTGTCTATCTCTCTCTCTCAAAAATAAACATTAAAAAAAAAAAAAAAAAAAAAAGAAACTGCAAATAGGATTATCTCTGAAGATGGAGTAGAAATAATAGGAGGTACTTACAATAACTGTTGATTGATTGACAAATTTATAGGTATTGTATTAGGCTATTAAAATTAATTATTTTCTCATTTTTTAGCTAAAACCTTCAAAGTTGAAGACAAATGATAGTAGTGAGTATTTTTATATTCTTTTGTGAGGTTCAAGACTATCCTTTCAGAACTTGCATCAGAAGATGGTCAAAATGCCTATGGTGCCACAGATTGCATTTGAATGGAAGTAGAATTAAAAATATGCCTTTTCTGGTGACAGCTTACAAATCTCACTCAGTCGATCTTGCAATTATAGTATGAAATCTTTTTTTTTTTTTCTATTAGTTGTATGCTATTACTTTCATTTGACACATATGGAAACTGAAGGTTTAAAAGGTTAAATAACTTGCAAATTTCCAAAATAATAATTATAAATATGATAGCAGAAAGCTTCTTCTGTGCACATTGCTATTCAAAGAACACTGATGCCATTTTTCTAATCTTGTACTTTTTTCTTACAATGCATTTGTTAAAAAAAAAGATAAATGCTTTTAATAATGTTTAGTAACTGAATGATGCTACTGTAACCTGAGAGCTAAGGCTAAATGGATTATTTTGTGATATATCCACTGAACCTGAACATAAGTGCCCTCAGACATTGATAAAAAGAGGTTTATATTTCATATAATAGATAACATACATAGGACACATGTACTGCTTATAATAAATTTGTGGAATTTATCACAGGGACACCCAAGCCTGTTAAGACCTACTAAATATAACTTTAAAGTAATGTTAATTCAGAGAGGGGGAAAAAGTATGCATCATCTGTCGACAATTTGATAGCCTGTGATATGTGTAACCAATTGTTCTTATTTACATTAATTTGCATTGTGAAAAGCAATTTTACAGTTTCAGTCAGACTTAATAGGCAATTTGCAGCTGAGTGCCTAATGGCATAGTTACTTAAGCCTGCCCCAGGAGGGCTTTCTAGAACTGATATGAGACTAAACCTTTTAAATGTTCAATTGAACATCTTAAAAAGTCAAAAAGTCTTTAGCTATTAGACCCAGTTTGCATTTGCTTTGTCATATTCAGTGCTGCTGCTAAAGACTACCTTACATTCAAAGACCATTTCTCTCTGTAGGCAAGAGATTAGATTCTACAAAATATTTAGTTTTTCTTCAAAACAACAATTAAAACAATACAGACACGAGGTAGGTCACAAGTGTAGGAGACATGCCTTTGGTTCATAGACTGGAAACATTTTTTCCCCCTTGAATAAAGCATATATTAATGTGCCCAAAATTATATTTCCTCTCAAGCTCAAGAAAATAAACCTTCTGCAGAAATAACTTATGTTTCCACATCTTTCTCACTTACAAAGTGTTTTCAGTACTCTATCTCATTTAGTCATTTTTATAAATCTTCCTTTATGGTTTGTCTCCTTTGTTCTTATTGAGTCTACCAAATTTCATGACACACAGTGGACATTCAACAGTATTTACTGTAATTTTTAATTGCTGAGAGTTAGAACAGGTAGTGTGCCATGTCTTGAAGAAGAGGAAATTCAGTTAAATATTGACTTTGTATTCTACGATATTAAATTGGCTTCATTGATGCTTTATACTCAATGGGGAAAAGCTTATTCACTTGAAGAGAGTGTGTTCTGTAAGCTTTTCAGCTGTCAGGATAAGGCAAACAACTGAGGTCGCTGGGCTCAGGTGAATGCATATCTTTCTGTGTTCCACTCTTGTGTGATGAGCAAAAGGAGGAGAACATGATAAAGCTAGCACCAATTTTTAAAAATTATTTATCCGAAATCTGCATAATATTTTCAGAAAATTCTCATAAATAGGCTAGGCAACTCAAATTGCTTTGCTCTACTCTGCAGTGTTTGGTACAGAACACTCATGGGAGAGAAGACAGAGAATCGTGGGCATGAGTAGGATTCACTAGCAAAGATACTGATACGCTCCAACACTAGATGCTATCTTATCTGCAGGTATTCCTATAGGTTTCATGAAAGAGAGAGAGAAGGCAGAGTGGCTGGACTTGCCTTTGGCTACACAGCTCCTAGAAAAAGTGGATTGCTTCAGACTTCTAGTAGCACATGCTGCTTGGGATTCTCACTTTGGGGTATACTTTTCAGTGTACCGCTAGAAGTAACAGTGACAAATGTTTTTGCAAAAGTTGTCATGGATGTCACAATTCTCCTAAATCAGGAAGTAGTGTGTGAACTAGGAAATATATAAGGTTTAAGAACAAATGTCTCATTTAGAAGATATAAGAGTTCACATTCTGCTACTATGGAGAAATTGATCTTGAGAAAGTCACTTTCCTTGATAAACCTGCAAATGAGGATATTGATGAAGTTTTGGAGTGATGGGGATTCATGGGGTCCAGAGTCAACAGCCAAGAAAGAATTCTTGAAGACATCTTTGGTGCAGAAAGGTGATTTTATTAAAGCACAGGGCAGGACCTGTGGGCAGAAGGAGCTGCACTGTAAGTGTGGGAGGTGACTGTTTTTTTATGGAGTGGGAGGAGGTAAAGTGAAGAGGGAGTTTCCAAAGAGACTTCACATGCTAAAGACTTACTGGAGGCCTAGTCATTGTCAAGCTAAGGTTGTTTTTCCCTCTAGCAAAGCCTTAACATTAAGACAGTAGAGAGTTCCTGGACTTTAGGCCATTGATGGGATTGCCTTTTTCTGGTAAACTGGTGGAGACTCTTATCAGTTTAACAATTTTTTTTTTTTTTGTCCTTTCCTGTTTTTGGGTAGCTAGGAGTGTCCAAGGAATATCCTGCAAGTCCTACCTGAGATGGGGTTGCTTTGCCCCTCAGCCTGCCTCATGCTCTCTCATCAGGTATTAGCATCATTTCATGAGGACATATGAGGATTAAATGAGGCTTATGCCATAGTATTTGGTGAATGATAATAAGCAAGACATATACCTTTTTCCAGTATCTCTTACATTGCCTGGGGCAAAACCAGTGTTGTTTGTTAAATAAATGAACAGAACAAAGGACAGAAGCCAGAGGAGTAATTCCCCCCTGTGCTTCTCCATAAATACATAGAGATCACTGTGGCCTCAGCAAGTTTGTGAGACATCAGTTTAAGGAGTAAGGCTGGTAGCAACTGGGAGATGGAGAATTTGAGGAGCAGGCAGGAATGCTTCAGGAATAGTGCTGGAATAGTGCAGGAATAGTCCTGGAGTTAGGGGTAGGATGTAGGTTTTACTACTGAAACACTTTTCTAAATCCATTGCATGCTTTTATAGTTGTTCCACATGTTTAACTAAAAGAAATTGAGGACTACTTACACATTTATAGAATTTTAAATTGGGGTCTGTTAATTTATCAAGAGAACTATGTAAAGAATTTCATTTTTTTTTTCCAAAAAATGTTCATGGAAATAAGTTGTTGGCACATAGAAGAAGTGGTTGTGTGACCACTTAAAATGAGTCAGAGCTAAACGTGTAGATGCTGTTGAGACTTGGCCCTGAATCTGCTCCTGGAATCACCTCTAAAATATCTTACAGTGCTCCTGAGAGTCTGTGCTCTGGGAGGGCCTGCATCTGTAATTACCAGCATTTCGCCCAAGGAGGGCAAGTGTTCTGCATCCTAAATGTCCATAGACCCCCAAAGCATTTCAGCTTCCTGTGTTTTTCTCTAGATGTGTTTTTGAACTCTTTGTTTCTAATAAGATGGCTATTCTAGTTTTTCAGAACACAGTAATGACACAACTAGAGTTTGGATAAAAGCAGCTTTGTTGTAGTCCCTTGGTTCCTTTTTTTTTTTTGTGGCGGGGAGAGGCAGAGGTCCTGTTATAAGACTTGGGTTTGATACAATGGGATATTACTCAGCCATCAAAAAGAATGAAATCTTGCCATTTGCAACAACATGGATGGAGCTAGAATGTAATATGCTAAATGAAATAAGTAACTCAGAGAAAGACAAATGCCATATGATTTCCCTCATGTGGAATTTAAAAAACAAGACAGATGAACATACGGGAAGGAAAAAGAGAGAGGGAAGCAAACATAAGAGACTTTTTATTGTTTATTTTTTTATTTTGAGAGAGAGAGAGAGAGAGTGTGTGTGAGCAGGGGGAAGGGCAGAGAGAGAGGAGAGAGCATCCTAAGCATTTATCAGCATGGAGCCTGATATGGGACTCAGTCTCATGAACCATGAGATTATGACCCGACCTGAAATCAAGAGTTGGATGCTTAACTGACTGAGCCAACAAGACGCCCCAGTAAGAGACTTTTTTTTTAAATTTTTTTTCAGTGTTTACTTATTTTTGAGAGAGAGACAGAGTGTGAGTGGGGGAGGGACAGAGAGAGAGGGAAACAGAATCTGAAGTAGGCTCCAGTCTCTGAGCCATCAGCACAGAGCCTGACATGTAACTCGAACCCACCGATTGTGAGATCATGACCTGAGCTGAAGTCAGAAGTGTAACAGACTGAGCCACCCAGGCGCCCCAAGAGACTGTTAACCATAGAGAACAAACTGAGTGTTGGTGGAGGGACGTGGGTGGGTGATGGGCTAAATGGGTGATAGGTGTTAAGGAGTGAACTTGTTATGATGAGCACTGGGTGTTGTAATAACTGATGAATCACTAAATTCTACTCCTGAAGCCAATATTACACTATATGTTAACTAATTGGAATTTAAATAAAAATTTGAAAAAAGAAGGGGTCCCTGGGTGGCTCAGTCAGTTAAGTGTTGGACTCTTGATTTCAGCTCAGGTCATGATCTCACGGTTTGTGAGTTTGAGCCCCGCATGGGGCTCCAAACTGACAGTGTGGAGCCTGCTTGGGATTCTCTTTCTCTCCCTCTCTCTTTTCCCCTCTGTCACTTGTGCATGCTCTCTCTCTTTTTCCCTTTCTCTCAAAACAAATAAATAAGCTTTAAAAAAAATGAAAAAAGAAAAAAAAGGACTTGGGTTTGAATCCAGCTTTGTCATTGTGACTGGTCTGCTGACAGTTTCATAATTCATAGAATATACTGTAAGCAAGCACATGGTACATGATGTTCAATATACATGATGTTTATTTCTTGAGGGCAAAGAAGTTGGAGGAATAGTTTAAAACTAAGTTCAATTTGGGACACCTGGGTGGCTCTGTCAGTTGGGCATCCGACTTTGGCTCAGGTCATGATCTCACGGTTCATGGGTTTGAGTTCTGCATCGGGCTCTGTGCTGACAGCTCGGAGCCTGGAGCCTGCTTCGGATTCTGTGTCTCCCTCTCTTTCTTCTCCTCCCCCACTCATGCTCTGTCTCTCTCTCAAAGATAAACATTAAAAAAAATAATAATACTAAGTTCAATTAAATATAACAAAAACAATAAATAAAACAAAGTGAATTTCAATAGTAATAGTGGGTAAAGTTATTTATTTACATAGGTCATCCTTAAATAAGATTGTCTGAAGAAGTTGAGGAACTTTTGTGATTCTCTCCTTAGCTCTTCAGATGTACTTTCCAGATCAGCAACAGCAGACTCTCTCCAGAAGACTGTTAGAAATGCAGAATTTTGGGCCGTATCCCAGATCAGTTGAAACAGAAGAGCATCCTAATAAGATCCCTACAGGATTTATATACACACTAAATTTTGACAACTCCTACTGTAGACCAAACCCTTTTACTTTATAGGTAAGGAGATTGAGACCTAGAGAAGTTAAACCACAGCCCGAAGGACCAGTCAACTCATCTAGGATCTAGTTGTCTTTTTTCCTTTACAGTCATGAACATTCTAATGGGTCTGAACTTCACCCCCGTTGTGTTCCGTGGGCCTGTGTCGGAAGTCACTGTACAGGGTAGGATTGGGATGACACTAAAGAGACAACTTAATTCTTTGAAACAGGAGAAAGGATTTTGGTGCTCCAATCAGCTGAGATGATTTGCTCCGGAGGGAATGAATAGGAAGTGCAAAGAGTCTGCAACAGAGAGATTTAAGGCAAGCAAGTGTTGTAGCCAGGTAAAACCACTTTGGATATGGAATTCAATACAGAGCTCCCTTCACTGGGTGAAGAAATAGCAAATCTCTCAAAGAGGTCTGCATTGGTGATTGGTTATTTCCGTGAGAGAACAAGGGATTCCAGTCTGAACCTGCATAGCTAAAACCCCTTCTTCCAGAATGATTAGCAGGCAGTGTGGGATTGCTTGCTTCAAATACCTTAATAGAATGAAATCAGGGATGTCATCCCCCTTTTTTTAAATGCTGATATCCATAGAGAGATGTAAATCTAATATTTTGACATGTTGAAATTAATAGCTACAATGGTTATTCACTGATTATTTGCATATGACTGTTTCATGTCCTGGGACCTTTTTAAAAGCTCAAAATATTTCCTGAGGAAAATTAGAAACCTAAGGAAATGGAATTTGGGACATGGATGCATTTACTTCTGTACTTTCATGTCTTTTTACTATAGAACAAGAGAACTTATTTACAGAAAATGGTTTTGCCTTTACTCCTTATTCATTTATTCATTCATTAACTCATTTATTTTTATTTCATAGTTTTTCTCCATAGGATTTTAGGCAATTTCCAGGAATACATTTAATAGAAGATAATAAAATAATTAAGGAATTGGGGTCATAAAGAAAAATGAAGGTGGCAAAATAAAGCAGGGATGGGGCAATCCTCAAAATGTTAATTATAAAGTATTGTATATTTAATAAAACTGACATATAAATGTGTCTTCCAGCTCCTTGTAACCAAGAAAAAATTACTATATAATCAATAAGAGGATTTATGGTGTCTGTAGCAAAAAAAGATGCTCTAAAGTCAAAACAGCTTTTTGTGATTTTGTGGCTAGAATATTCTGATGTTTTTTCTATGAGAGGCACTTTGAGATCAAGCATCTTATCCTTGGTCGTACAACTCTCTGAATAAGCAAGTTTAATGTAACTAATCTTTATTTTTAAATTCACCATAAAATAAAATTAAGACACAAAATTCACGTATAGAATGAATGCTGTATCTAGGAGAATGATAGAATAGTTTATGAAGTACTAGGAATTTTGTTTGGGATAGGTAGACCTTTCACTACTAAAAAAAAAAATAAATTTAATTTACAAATTTGCTATGAGGAGCAACTGATCCATGATAAGCAGTTTACCTAAAAGGAAAAGGATGCAGGACACCCACATGGCAATGGCAACAAGCATAAACTAATGCATCAGACCTAACTACCTAAGCAATGTGAACGATCATTCTTCAGTGCACTTAGGTGCCATGCAGCCATTAATTGGCTAGTTGGCTTTCACATGCTGTCAATTAATCCTTAAAACCATTAAGGCCTGGCATGGCACTGGAGGAAAGCAATCACAGTAATCTTTCAAACTGGGAAACAAAGATTATTCTACTAATTAGTATCTTCTCTTTGCTGAAAGCAATTGAAATCTATGTTGGCATAAGTATGCAACTTTCAACAACTCTCCAAGGGCCTGCTTTCAATTTTTTTAAAAAATATTTCCCTTTCTTTTTTACATTTTCCTGCTCTCTGATCTTTTCTTAAATCTCTGTGTGTGTTTGTTGATTTCCAGTACAAAACATGGTATTTTTTGTCAGCCAGAAAGGAGTTTAATGATCACCAGAGATTCTTACTGAAAAGATTTAGATACTAGAAATTCTGTAAATCTCCTGAAATTGTAAACAAAATATTTAGTGTATGTAGATGTGCTAATTCGGTAAACAGCCATGAATATTACAGGCAAAGCACGAGAGTAAATGTAGACAGATGTAGCCATTGCCCTCAGATTAATTTCTAGCTGAGGAAGTCAATATGAAACACATGATCACCTAACTACAAGGAGTGATTTAAGCATAAAAAGCATAATGAAGGTGAGGGATGAGTGCTGTGGGAACATGCAGCTAAAGGCAAGTGGGGAAATCCTTCCTTAGGAAGTGCCATTGGATCTGAGTTCTGATGAATGCTTGAGGGTTAACGACAGGAAGGGCTGTGTGAGGGAATAGGGGAAGGGAAGAGTTGATAGGGTGTGAGGTAGGCAATAGTAAATTAGATGCAACAGCATCTCTGAAAGGTCGGAGAAGGAACATTTCATGTTCAAGGGTCTGAAGGAAGGCCAGTTAGGTGTAGGTACAGTGTCTCTTAGGAAAAAAGAAAAGAGGGGTGCCTGGGTGGCTCAGTCTGTTGAGCATCTGACTCTTGATTTGGCTCAGGTCATGATCCCAGGATCATGGGATCAAGCCCAACATCAGGCTCTATGCTGAGCATGGAAGCTGCTTGGGATTTTCTCTCCCACTCTCCCCCTTTCCTCTTCTCCGCCTATCTCCCTCTCCTCTCTCCGTCTCCCAGCCTCCTGCATGTGTGTGAGCTCTCTCTCTCTTTCTCTCAAAGAAAGAAAAAAAGAAAAAAAAAAAGTATCCCACTGAACCCAATGTTATTGATTGCAGACTTTCTGTTAAAGAAAAGTGGGATCTAGTGATATCTGCTTCCTCAGGAATCAGTTAGACCTGACCTGATAAGGCCACAGACCAGGATTATCAACTCCTAGCCTAGGTACTTGCCCTTTTCTATACAATCTACCAAGAACTGCTCCTTGAATTTCCCCACTCTCTTTTCTTCCCTCTCCTCTCACCATGCACAGAATATCATCAGTTAGTGTAAAATTATAATTAGAGAAATAGTAACTGCCCCAAGGAATGTGAAACACACTTGTCTCTGTAAGAAGCATGTGAAGAGGGAAGTGTCTTTCTTACTGCAGCATGTTAGCTTTCTGTAAATACAGTAATTGTGGGGGAGGATAAAGGGACTAAAAGCTAAGTCTCTATCCTGCTTTTTACAATGATGGCCAATATGATAGCTTGTAAAATCTCAATTAACAAGATGAGACAGAGAGAGATGCTAATCAATTTTATCAAAGAGCCTGGTGGGACCTTGTTTTGTATCCAAGATTAGCAAGATGAGCTCTCCAATAGTAGAGAGCTGGGATCCTGTGTATTCAAGCCACTAAATCACATTGCCCACTGGCACATAAAATGTTCTGGAACTGGTCCTGTACTGGCAAGAGGTTCGTGCAGCTTTTTAATGCCTTTCATTTCAGAAACAGCAGCTCATAGTTGTATGCTCATAAATACAGTGTCTACAGACTATAAAGCCTCTATAAAGTGGGATCTGTTAAAAAAATAAAATCCAGCTATTTAAGCCTGAAGCCACGTTTCAGGAAGTGAAAATTGGAAAAGTAACCTCTTTTTTTTTTCCTAACAAAAGACAACATAACATTAAAATCACTGGATTGCTTAAAAATTGATTTATTTTAGGGGCACCTGGGTGGCTCAGTCGGTTAAGTGTCTGACTTCGGCTCAGGTCATGATCTCACAGTCCTTGAGTTCAAGCCCCGAGTGGGGCTCTGTGCTGACCGCTCAGAGCGTGGAGCCTGTTTCAGATTCTGTGTCTCCCTCTCTCTCTGCCCCTCCCCTGTTCATGCTCTGTCTCTCTCTGTCTCAAAAATAAATAAACGTTAAAAAAATTTTTTTTTAAAAATTGATTTATTTTGCCTCTGCTTGTTATTGTTGTTGTTAATGAAAGGGAGATACAATGGACAATATTCTTTTCACCTGAGCTTTTGTGGGAGTGTTTTTGTGGAAAGTGCATAAATTAGTCTTGCCCATGTAACTATTGAGAGTCAGGTAATATTTAGTTGAAAGACCTTATCCCAGAATGTGTTGCACACTGGAATATTGAAATTACTAAAGGTGGTTTACAGGATTTAATAACTTTAGGGGTAATATGTCAAAAAACAAATAGGAAAGTGAAATGAAGTCACACACTGGAATATGATATAGCAGTTGAAAGGAATAAGTTCCAGTGAACTATAAGTTCCAGGCAACTATATGGCTGAATATTAGCAACATAATAGTAAATAAAAAAGTTCTGAAAGATTAAATGCTGCCTGAAAAAGCTTAAAAATTAAAAACAATGAGGGTGCCCAGCTGGCTTAGTTGGTAGAGCGTGTGACTCTTGATTTGGGGGTTGTGAGTTTGAGTACCACATTGGGTGTAGAGATTACTTAAAAATAAAATCTTTAAAAAAATGTAAAACAATTGAAACTAACTTTGTATATGCAATAAAAAAAATAATACAAAAATAGATGCCAGAGAGGGACGAACATGGGATTCAGGATGATGGTTACTTTGGGTTGAGGAGAAGGGCAGTGGGGTGATTAGGAAACCATATTGTTAGACATAGGTTGTTGCCAGAGTACTGATTATTCTTTTGGGTGGTGGAGTCCCAGGTATTTATTTCATTTTTTTTTTAGAAAATAATCAACTATAATAGATTAATTGTAAAAATGTCCTCAATTCTTTCTCTATATATTTATGCCCTTTGCAGCATGACTTTGAAACTCCACTCAGCAAAGGCAAAGAAAAAAGATCCATGAGAGTTAACAGAGTGAGACCCCTGAGTCTGACTGGTCATTTTAATTGTGCCTCTGCAGAGAGAAGAGAAACAAGCATGGTCTATTTACCATATTGCAGCATAAGGACAGCACGCAGCATTCTGGAAGGAGCTTAGAGGGTCTCAGACTACCTGTTAACTTCCAGTTGAGAAAAGCCACTGTGGCAAAAAGGGAAGCATAGGCATTCCACATTATGAAATTTTCTCAGATTGTTTCCTTACCTTTCAAAGCTGTGTGGTACTTGAAAATTTAGGATTTGTTGAGTGAAACTGATGTATGGCTGTGATAGAAGGAGTGAACTACAATTGTATCGTGTTGGGAGAGGCCTTTTAACAACATGATTTAACTTGTGTGTATTTGTATTATATCCCAGGTCTTCAAACAGTTGATCCTGATATTCCAGCTGATATGGAGTGATTTTTTTTCACTATATCAATTGGGGAAATTTGTGGGGAAAAAAAATCTAGCCATATTAAAAATCTACCTGATTAGAACCCAAGGTGGGGTAGTGCTAGGTTACTTGCAGTTTGGGGAAAGCTCTCTGCTCTCGACATATTTCCTATTACAGCTAGTGCAGTCCTTCTTCCACTGTACCAGTCAATGATTTTCCCATTAGCTTCTTTCTTCAGCAGGGTTTATATAATTTTGACGCATGGGGACTTCTCTGCAAATTATTATGCTTCCCAGGGATATGTGCATTTTACTAAGAAACTTTGAACAATGACCCTGTTCAATACACCTTTTGATAATGAAATGGCAGATATTGGTGGCAAAAGAGGAGCTAGTTTGAATAGAATTACCTACCCAGTATCATTAAATTATACTACATGTGGATGTATATGTACTCTGTTTATATCTGAAGTCAGCCTATAAACGGGCTTCAAATATGATATTCCAGCTGTGGTACTTAAAAGCCATATTGGTGCTATTTGTACTAAAATAGTGTTAGGGGTGTTACTTCTAAAATGAAGTGTGGAATTTTTATTTTATTATCCAAACCAGCCTCAGAGCTGCACTGTTCAATAGGAAGGCAGGGACTCAGCACATTGTTCTGGCAAGGATCCAGAGAGAAAGATAATAATTCATTCTGTTAGATCCCTACTGCTGGTTCAACCAAACATGAAGTCAGCTCAATTATCTATGCCGATGGAGGGGAAAAGTGACCTAAGTGATCGAAAACTAGGAGGAAAAAAAGAAAAACAACAGTGGATTGCTGTGAAAATACAGAGACAATATTTTTAAAGGAAAATTTAAAAATTACTCAGTTCTTTCTGAATTCAACTGTTTTCTGCTTAAGCCAATTGGATGGGGGAGTTAAGCATCACTTTGTATAATGTGAAATAGTAATGCTAATGGCAAAAACGCATATAATATTTAGCATCTATTAACCTGTTTTGTGTCAGATATGTGGGTAAAAAAGATTTGATTATTTCTACTTCATTTCTTCAATATGTGTATATGTGGATTTCTTTCTAGAGTAAAAGCTAACAAAATTTGCTTACATTGACAGGTTAAACACAATCATTCCGTTGGACAACTACATTTTCAGTAGTAAATGAACTTATCCATTTACTACATACATAGTACTTATTTTTAAAAAATCAAATAATGTTAAAATCTTATAATGGGTTATAAAAATAATTATAAGAAAAAAATCATAGTAATTCACGTCCTTCCACAAATCTAGAGTCCCGCTCCACAGATAAAATGATTTTGTAATCTTTCAGGTATTTCTTTAGGCATTTATACCAACAACGAAATTAAAAAATAAACAATACTATTCTATTTTACTTTCTATTGTGGAAGACTAGAATTTGCAGTTACCCTTCATATTAGTTGTTTATTACTTCATAACAAACTACCCCAGAATCTAATAGCTTAGTACCAGAAATATTTATTATCTCACAGATTTTGAGGGCCAGGCATCTTGGAGCTACTTAGCTGGGTGGTTTTGGCTCAGGGTCTCACAAGAAGTTGCCGTTGAGCTATTCACTGGGGCTGCATCCTTTGACGCTTTGACGGTGGGGGAGGTTTGAAGGGTCTGACTCCAAAAAGGCTCACTCCTGGGGTTGCTGGAAAGAAGCTTTAGTTCTTTGCCACACGGGCTACTCCACAGGACACTGAGTGTTCTTAAGGCACAACAGCTGACTACTCCCAGCACAGGCATAGGTGTTCTTGGGTTACAAAAGATACGGTACATTTTTATAACCTAATCTTGGGCATGGCATAATATCATTTCTGCACAGATGAACTTCAGCATAATGCAGGAGGGAGTCACACAAGGAAATGAACATCAGGAGGTAGGGCCACGGGAGCCCTGCTAAGAGGCTGCCTACGCCCTCACAGTTTGCAACACTGTCTCTGTATCTCTAGCCACTCCCAATTTCTCTTACCTCAGTCCATCCAATATGGTTATATTACAATCTTATTTGCATCAATGCTAAATTTAGATCTTTATGGCTATGGGAAGGAAAATTTTGAGATTTCACATGTCTGTGAATATCTATCCTAACTCAATTTGTCTTGGCATAGAATTCTAGGATGAAAATAATTTGTCCCACGGAATTTTAAAGATATGACTCAATTTTTGATTATCTTTTGTGGTTGCTTTTAGGTGTCTTTCTTATTCCTAATTATTATACATTACTTTCTGGAAGATTTTAAGGTTTTTCTTTTATTTTTGGTATTTGAAAATTTTTAGTGGTGTACCTCGTAAGCCTGCAGATAACATACAGAACACCCAATTAAATTTGAATTTCAGATAAATAATAAATACTTTATTATAGAAGTATTCTTAATTATTGCATGTAACATATTATGTTAAAAGATTAGTTTATTTGAAATTTAGATTTTAATAAACACCATGTATTTTTATTTGCTGAATCTGCCAAACCTAGTACCTCAAAATAATAATTTATCTTACTTCTTTCTTGCTTCCTTTCTTCTTGCCTTCCTTTCTTCTTTCCTTCCTTCCTTCCCTCCCCCACTCTGCCCCTCTTTAATCTCTCTCAGCTATGTAGAATATCCTGTTACTCATTTTAGGTAGATGAAAAAAAGATCATTTCTAAATCATCTTCTCCCTTTCATTCTTAGTTCAGTGCCTCACACATATGCTCTCCTCTCTTCTGGTTATAAGTAGTGAGGATGGGACCTGGTTTTACAAAGTCTCTTATTTAGATTTTCATTTTCAACCACTGGTCTTGCTTCAGTCACATCCCAAATACCATCTTCCCTGATGCTTTATGGCTCTAATTTGTGTACATTTCAATGGTTGTGGGACTTGAACTGGCTTGTATCTTTTTGTCATTCTTGTGCAGGCTTCTTAACTTTGCTGAGTTAAGACTCTGTATTCTTTCCTTTTTTGAAAGTTTTCTGAACTTTCCTATTGCTTGCGTTAGTTTGAGGTTGGCTGTAAGCAGCAGACGCTAGGTTGATTTAGATGTATCAGAGATATATTGTTCCTGATAGGAAATACCTGTGAGGAAGAATGGTGAGGAGGCTGAGGAAGGCTGGAGAAGCTGTGAGACCATTTTGCAGGTTGAGTACTTTTGAAAAAGAGAGGAAGGAAGGAACGTTGAGTGGAAGGGTCTTAAACAGCAATTCTGTCCTTAGAAAGTTCAGTAAAGTTGATGGAATTGATCAAGCCAAAGTCACCCATCAGAGAAGTCCCATGTCTCCCAGGACTTGACCTGCATTAGTAATTCTCTAAAGCTCTCTCCTTGGCTGAAAGCACCTTATGGGAAATGCAGCCTCAGGGTGAATGCAGGAATGCATTTTGGAGTGCAGCAGCTGAGCTCTTGGTCATTTATGCTTTGCACAGTTGGAGATCTGACAGGTATATTTTCATTTCCACTATACTGCTACTCTCCCATCTTCTCTATTCTTGTGGTTTATGTAAATATGCAAATATTATGTAAATATTTCTGTAAATATTATCACAAGATAGAGTATATATGTATATATATGCATACATATATACCAGGATATATGTATATATGTATATAGACATGAATTCTAATACACAAGAATATATATATGTAAATCATATATGATATATACTTTTTTAAATACAGAAGAATTCCCTAATTGTGAAGTTTTCTCATATTATTTATTTCACCTTCCAAAGCTGTGTGGCACTTTAAAAATTTGTATTTATCATATGGAAGTAATTTATGGCTGTGATAGAGTAATGATTGTAGTTAGTACTATTGTTGCCACTATATTGATGAGGAAATGAGGTGCATAGAAGTGAGGTAAATTTCTCAAGGTCACACAGACAGTGGTAAAGTTAGGATCTGAATCTAGATAGTCTGACCAAACAGCCTATATATTTTCCACTATAATATGTTATCCTATCCCCATAGTGTAGTTTTGTTATATAATAAGCTTAGTGCTTCTGGGTTCAAAGGTAGGTTTGGTTAATGTTTAGAGATGTTTATTAGGAACATCTGAATACCTAGTATTTCTGTGGTTAGATTTTATTTGTATAAAATTATACTTGATGAGAAGCCTGGCTTCTCTTCTGTATGGAACAAATTACCCCCAAATCATAGCGACTGGAAACAACTAATATCACTCATTATATCTTATGGATTCAGTGGGTCAGAGATTCAGGCAGCACACAGTATGGAGACTGTCTGTCATCTATGATACCTAGAGTATCAACTAGAAGAATCAAGGACTGACGACTGAGAAGATGTGAAGGGACATAGCTCTCGCAGGTCTAAATGCCAATGTTGTCTGTTGGGTTGGGTGAAAGTGTTCCCAGTTCACCAACATGGGGCTTCTCCATGTGGTCTGGGTTTCCTTACCAGAAATAGGTGGCTAGTTTCCAGGGCAAGCCTCCTGAGACAGTGAAATGGAAGCCATATTGCCATTTTTTATCTACTTTCCAAAGTTGCATAACATTATTTCTGCCTCATTTTATTGGTCAAGGAAGTTAAAAAACTCAAACTCCGTTTAAGTCTTAAGAGGGAAAAAAAATGTATCTACATTACATGGTAGGAAGAGCAAGTTGGATAGTATCTCGTTCCCTCTCTATCATCTATCTATCTATCTAGACATCTATCATCTAATTATCTATCTTTGTATGTCTGCCTTTGGAAAATACATTCTGCTTTATATCCTCAAATGAAAAACAACTGGAAAACTGGGTAACATTATACTTTCTGGAGAGTGCAATGTAAATTTCTTAATACTCACCAATTTTAGTAACACTTTATAAATACTCTAAAAATGTCGATGTCTTAAAATAGTGAAGATATCAAGGAAAATTAAGCTTTTGTTAAGACTTGTCTACTGTATGGCATCTCCTCTTGATTTAAAATAGCTTTGTTTTGGGGCACCTGGTGATTCAGTCAGTTAAGCATCCAACTTCAGCTCACTCAGGTCATGATATTGCCATCAGTGAGTTCAAGCTCCCGCATCAGGCTCTGTGCTCAGAGCCTGGAGCCTACTTCAGATTCCGTGTCTCCCTCTCTCTCTGCCCCTCCCCTGCTCACACTCCCTCTCACTCTCAAAAATGAATAAATGTTACAAAAAAAAAAAAAAAAAAGCTTTGTTTTGTCTTATCAGATGCCATCTCTATGGTCTCTGGTGTAAGTAATGGTTAAAGAGCATGAAGTTTGGAGCCATACATGCTGAATTTTAAAACTCAGATAATCAGGTTTACTAGTTTTTTTTCCCTCGGGCAAGTTATTTAACTTCTCTAAGCCTCAGTTTCCTCCTCTATGAAAGGATAATAATAATACCTCACTGAGAAAGATTGTATGTTTTAATGAAATAATGCATGGTACAGAATAAGTTATCTTTACGTTTCCCTCCATTTGGAAACAGGAATTTGAAAGAAACATTCCTTTTGGATCAGTCCATAAAGTAAGAAAATCTTTTCAACTGTAATTCTTTTATCACAAAGATTTCAAATAGGTTATGCTCAAAAAATGTCACCTGAAAGGCATAAAAATATATAGGCTTGCATTGTATTTCTATAACTTGAGGTATCAAAATTGAGTAACAGCCCAAAATTAATGCTCAGAATTCTCAATTGTGGAACACTCACTAAATTTAATAAATTTTGTAAAAAAAAAAATCTTTACTGAATACCCAATATATCCCAGGCATCTAGCTAAGAGCTGGATAAAGACAATGAACAAAGTAGATATACCCTAATAGACATACACATAACAAAACCACATTTATTGCATATTGTTGCTGTGTTAGATGTTCTTTTCTTCTTCTAACCCTGACATTTTGAGTATGCTTTCTCCATTCTACATACTTCCTTTAATAGCTTTATTGCTTCACATGTTCATTCCACATGCTGATCATCTGGGCCTTTCTTTTTCTTTAATGTATTTTAGAACTTGGGAAGGAATTAGAGAATAGCAGCTGTCTTACTGAAAAACACAGAAAGTTTGAGTCATAGATTGAGCAATATCTAACAGCTGCTTGTTTAGACTCTATTGCATTTAAAACACACTGAGTACTAAGGGATTTCTGGAGTAAATCTGAAGTTTAAGAGAGACATTGCACCCATCAAAATTCAAATACTTCTCACTTCACGTTTTAGTCAGCATTCTGCTTTTTTGCATCAAGAGGTGTCCAGTAGCCCCCAGGTGAAAACTCAGAAAACCATTTTGTCCTTGGAGTGCCAAGCAGTGTCTGAGGGATGCTTTCTACTACATTCCTGGATCCTGGTGCTTGGAGTACTGAGCAAAAGGGTTGATTTCAGAGGTTTTTTGAGCCCTAACTGTGCATTATTTGCTCTACAACAATGCATTCTACCTAGGTGTTAACATTTTTTTGTGTCCTCTTCTCTGTACATAGTCTTAGCACTTCCTTCATCTCAAAGTTGTCATTTATCAATATTCTATAATCACCAAATGAGCACACAGTGTTCTTCCAGGCAGCAAATATTTCTGAAGGAACTGCAGAGAGAAACCATGCCACTGAAGAAAAGAAAGTAGACTAAGTGCTTTCCTTTTTCTGCTATTGTCGCAGTACACGTGCTGCACCATTTATGTGTTTTGTGGAACAAGACATGAGCATTTTATATTTCAGAGTATAATGCAGCCTCTAACTGTACTTTCTACTGGCTTTGTGTGTGTGTGTGTGTGTGTGTGCTGGTAAATTAGACTATGTTCAGTGCCTTATTCCTCTTTGTTCATTACTTTGGTGAAATTTATTTTGATTGGGATAACAAAGGAAGAGATATTCATGAGCCAGTGTTGGGCAAACCAACAATGACTCCAGCAAAAATATTTGCTTTCCACAGCCATATAGTTGTCATTTATTAGTGTATTGTGTCAAATGCAGGAGACTTGAAAATGATGGTTCCACTTTAATTAAAACTGAGATCTGAACTGGAAAATCATCCACAATGTTTACTATTTTTTATCTTTTGGAATGACTCCTGAATGATCTGATTTGTCTTTGATCTGATTGTTCTTTGTATTGTCAAAATAGCTAACACTTTTTAACTACATCCTATGTGCCAAGCACTGTGATAAGCACTTTATAGGTAGGACCCTATAAAAACTGTTACTTTTTTTAAGTTTATTTTTAAGTTTATTTATTTATTTTGAGAGAGTGCACGTGCATATGCCTGTGCAAAAAGGGAGGGGGCAGACAGAAGAGACAGAGAATCCCAACCCGACTTTGCACTATCAGCAAACAGCCTGATAGGAGGCTTGATCTTACCAACCATGAGATCATGACCAGAGCTGAAATCAAGAGTCAGGCACTTACTGGACTGGGCCACCCAAATACCTTAGACTTTTAATGCTCAAAATTTGGTGCATCAAAATGACCTGGATATATTAAAATGATTAAAGTCTTCTGTTATTGAGGTTGTTGTTTGTTTGATGTTGATAGAAGAGAGTGAAGGAGTAAGAGAAGTCAAGTGCCTGCCATATATACCATGCAATTCTTAATTCCTCCATGCGTTTAGTGCCTACTGCCTACCAGACATTGTGTTGCTTGTAAATTGACTAAAATTGGTGGCTATGCTAGAAAGTAGCATGTAAATACATACTTACAGCATGATATGATAATTGCCTACTGCTTAGTAGATGCTTTTTAAGGATTTATTAAATGAATGAATGAGTTTATAATGCTGTGGGGAAAGAAGAGGGGGAAACCCTCATTGTTATTAATCATGATTAATAATTAATGTTATCAATAATTAATGTTTTTATGATTTTAGTGCTATAACTGTTAGAGATAGACAAAGCCATGAGAGACATTCAGAATCATAGTGTATGTTATTAAAAAATTTTTTTTTTCAACGTTTTTTATTTTATTTTTGGGACAGAGAGAAACAGAGCATGAACGGGGGAGGGGCAGAGAGAGAGGGAGATACAGCATCGGAAACAGGCTCCAAGCTCCGAGCCATCAGCCCAGAGCCTGACGCGGGGCTCGAACTCACGGACCGCGAGATCGTGACCTGGCTGAAGTCAGACGCTTAACCGACTGCGCCACCCAGGCGCCCCTAGTGTATGTTATTTAAATATCTATAAATATCTACAAAGACTTTGGCTTTCCTAGGAAAGAAGTTTATAAAAATAATTTAGACATGGATCTAGCAGTAACTAGATTAGTTGGATCCAATCAAAGAATGGAAACTGTAGTATGTCAAGAATATAATTATGCTTAAGAATTAGATAATATGTATATTTTGTTCCAGGAATGTGGATTGTATGATGACTCCATTAAAAATTTTTTTAATGTTTATTTATTTTTAAGAGAGAGAGAGAGAGAGAGAGAGAGAGAGAGAGAGCGCACATGAGATGAGGAGGGGAGGGGCAGAGAGAGGGAGTCACAGAATCTGAAGCAGGCTCCAGGCTCTGAGCTGTCAGCACAGAGCCCAACGTGCAGCTTGAATTCCCACGCCTTATTATCATGACTTGAGCCCAAGTCCACGCTTAACTGACTGAGCCACCCAGACGTGTCAGGACTACTCCATTTAAAGGGCATAATGATTTAGTGGGACAAAAAGACAGACCTACTTGTCTCTTACGGAGGTAAAAAAAAAAAAAAAAAAAAAAAAGCTCTGCATGGCTGTATGGTTATATCCGATCCAAATCTATGGCTGACAGGCAGCCTCAGCTAGCTGAGAAGTGAACCTCCTACTTTTTAGGGAAGAAAACCCCAAACTGCATTGCACGATAAACCCACATTGTTGAAAACACATAATTGTCTTTTGCAAATGATCATACTTGATCTTGGGAAGATTGAACATTAAATTTTGAGAAGATGAGGAAATAAATCCATAGTATTCATAGTTTTATGTTATATTTGGAAATAATCTGTGCATGTTTGGTACTTTGAGTACTTGTAACATTTAAAATAATTTGGCATTTTGAGAGTATAATTTGGCAATTTAAAGTTCCTAACAGATAAGACTTATGATTCCATATAAAAATTTGTCACCTAGTAATTTTGAATTTTTTATAGCAGGATAACAGGATTTTCCTAAATTTGTAAAAAGTATTGCTATTTTAATGATAAATTAATATTGAATATAAGTTTAATTTTTTATATTTATAAGAAATCTGTAAGTAATTTGGGAAGGTTTATTAGACAATTAATGTACTTAAAGGTAAAATGCAATATGCTAAATTTATAAATTCAGGATAAAACATTTAAGGACATTTAAATAAGTAAGTTGCCTCTTAAAAGTAATTGTTGGGGCTCCTGGGTGGCTCAGTCAGTTAAGCGCCTGACTTCAGCTCAGGTCCTGACCTCTCGGTTTGTGAGTTAGAGCCCTTTGCTGGGCTCTGTGCTGACAGCTCAGAGCCTGGAGCCTGCTTTGGATTCTGTGTCTCCCCCCTCTCTGCCCCTCTCATGCTCATGCTCTGCCTCGCTCTGTCTCTCAATAATAAATAAACGTTAAAAAAAATTTTTTAAAAAGTAATTGTTAAAATTTTCTAGAGTTGTGAATAGAATAAGATTCACATATTTAAATTAAAAGTATAGGGAAGGATTAGAATTGTAAAATTTTAGAATTAATTAAATATTAATTATATAAATATGGAATAATATTTTCCTTATACAAAAGTTACACTCAAAGACACCAAAACCCCTCATTTTGATACTTTTTTTTCCTTTAAGGGTCAGTTAAATTACAAGAAGGTATCTAGCAAAAGAACAATTCTTTCCATTGGTTTTTGTTGTTTGAAAGGGATATTATTTAATTTGAATATTTATGTGATTAAACTCTTTATGTAAAAAGACTTTTTCTTACATACCTTTAAAAACACTGTCAATCTTCACATAGGTTATTTTCATTATTTTTTTAAATTTCTGAACGTGATTTTGTTATATTCACAAAAAATAAACTCTTTCCAATGGTTAATTAAAGACATTGAGTTTACATTCAGAAACTATACTTCTGACTAAGTAATTTCTGTTGAGGTTATGTTTTCCTAAAACTTTTTATGCCTCTCTTTTTCTCTCCAAACACTCTACAACTAATTTCATGAATACGTTTTCTGCTAGGACAATCCGTAAGTAAACAAATGCAATTCAGCAACTACAGAACATTGTATTATGTATGGAAGAACATCTGTGGAAGCTCTTGGAGGTAATCTCCCAGACTTCTAGCTTATAACTAGTAATGAAGATATGCTCAAAAGCGAAAGCACTCTCTCCATAAGGTGTTCTGTAATTCAATGACTGATTCTTAGATATTTTGTCAAATTTCCAGTGTAAATTTCAAACAGACCAAATTGCTTGTTGGAAAAGTTTCCTGCGGTGATACTGTTCTGCACACACTGAAAACAATGTCAAATCCCAGATTGTAAGACTCTTCCTTAGTGATATCAGTTATTTTTGTAGTTTTGACTGTTAAGGTGCTGGAAGGTAATCTTACCATTGTATATATGTCCATGAGGAAATAATAATGATTAAAAAAATATAACAGCTTTATTGAGATGTAATTCACATATCCACAACTCTTCCATTTAAAGTGTACAATTCAGTGGTTTTAGCAAATACATATTGTGTAACCATCACCACAGTCTAATTTAGAATATTTCCATCATCTGGGGGTGCCTGGGTGGCTCAGTCAGTTAAACGTTTGACTTTGGCTCAGGTCATGATCTCATGGTTCATGGGTTCGCATCAGGCTCTGTGCTGACAGCTCGAAGCCTCAAGCCTGCTTCAGATTCTATGTTTCCCTCTCTCTCTGCCCCTTCCTCACTTGTACTCTGTCTCTCTCAAAAATAAACATTAAAAAAAAATTTAAAAAAAACCCAACATTTTGGATATTTCCATCATCCCCAAAAGAAACCCAGTACCCTTTAACACTCACTCACCATTTCCCCCAATTCCCTACTTCCATCCCTAAGTAAACACTAATCTACCTTTTGTCTACAAAGATTTGCCTGTTCTTGACATTTCATGCAAATATAATTATACCATATTGTTGGAGGAGGTAATCAGAGGACATTACCACCAGTCGACCCATGAGCTAGACCCAAGCAATCAGACTCCTCACCCCCTCCCCTCTACTTGGAATGTATGTTTTGCCTACCATTTCTGCAGTGAGAGCTGTTCTAAGGACACAACCTTGAAAGTAAATTGT
The DNA here is from genome assembly GCF_028749965.1 of Puma concolor. Lineage (NCBI taxonomy): Eukaryota > Metazoa > Chordata > Mammalia > Carnivora > Felidae > Puma > Puma concolor. Next base: position 61,735,796 of record NC_141674.1, on the reverse strand, counting down.
TGTTGAGACGTCTGGTTTGTAGGTGTGACTGAATCCAGGTAAGGCCTCTTAACAAACTTTAAAGATTCTTGTGGGCTTGTGTGGAGATCTACTTATCTTGCATCTGTCCAAGATAAGCCTCATAAGTTTGTTCATTAAACTTGCCACCTAACAATTTGGAGTAGTTTGCCTGTTTCTTTGGTCTCTCCTTTCACTTTTTATATGGGGCCAGTTTATGAATCAAAAATATGTGGACCTTCATGACTGGGTTCTTTTACTTTGCTTAATGTTTTCAAGGACCATCCATTCTGTAGTATGTATTAGTACTTCATTATTTTTTATTGCTGAATAATATTTCATTGTACGGATATAACACATTTAATTTGTTCATCAGTTGATGGAAATTTGGATTGTTTCCACGTTTCGTATATTATGAATAATGCTGCTATGAATATTAGTGTAACAGTTTTTGTGTAGATAAAAGTTTCATTTCTTTTGGGTAGATACTTTGGAGTGGAATTGGACCATATATTAACTCTGTGATTAAATCTTCAGGAGCTGCCAGACTGTTTTCCAGGAAAGCGGCACCATTTTACATCCTCACAGGCAAAGAATGAGGGTTCTAATTTCTCCACATCCTCACTAACATTTCTGATTGTCTTTTTTATTATAGTCATCCTAGTAGGTGTAAAGTGGCATTTCATTGTGGTTTGATTTGCATTTCTCCAGTGTCTAATTATGTTGTGATTTTAGTGTGTATTTATTGGGCATTTATTTATGTTCTCTGAAGAAATAGCTATTCAGATTCAGATTTGACAATTTTTAATTTTTTATGATTGACATAATCTTTATATATTGTATATATAGTTCTTTATAATATATATACTTTGTGAATATTTTTTCCCATTATATGGATTGTCTTTTAGCTTTGGGGATAGTATCTTTCAATCAAATAATAATAATAATAAATAATAATAATAATAATAATAATAATAATAATTTTGATGAAATCCAATTGATGAAGTCTATTTTTTTCTTTGCCGACTTGTTCTTTTGGTGTCATAACTACAACTGTGCCAAATCCAAGGACACCAAATTTCACATCTATGGTTTGTTCTTAGAGTTTTACAGTGTTCACTCTTCTATTTAGCCTTTGATCTACTTTGAGGATCGAAACAAAGGTTTTTATCTGAACTCTTAATTCTATTACCTTGATGTTTATATTTATATTTACCCTTATCCCAGTTCCATACTGTCTTGATTACTATAGCTTTGTAGTAAATTTTAAAATCATCAAGTGTGAGTTGAGTAGATGTGGTAGGAGTGGATATCCCTTCTTGTTCCTAATATTAGAAGGGATACATTCAGTCTTTAGTCTTTTTCCACTAAATATGATATTGGCTGTGGGATTTCTACACATGCCATTTTTCAGATTGGGAATTTTTTTTTTAATCATTAGTGTGTTGCGTGTTTGTTTTTTTTTTTAATTTTCATGATAGGGTATCAAATTTGTCAAAAGCTTTTCTGTGACTATTGAGATGATTATATGTTTTTTGCCCCTTTTTAGATTGATGTGATGTGTTATATTAATTGAATTTGGATGTTAAATCAACATTATATCCTTGGGATAGATCACACTTGGCCATGGTGTATATTCATTTTTACGTATGGCTGGATTCTATTTGTTAATGTTTTGTTGAGAATTTCTTTGTCTTTATTCATGACAGATGTTGCTCTTTGGTTTTCTTTTTTTGTGTGTTGTCTATGTCTGATTTTGGTATCAGGGTAATACTGGCTGCATGGAATGAGTTGGGAAGTCTGTCTTAATCTTTTATTTTTTGTAGGAGTTTCTGAAGAATTGGTATTAATTCTTCTTTAAATGTTTGGTAGAATTTACCAATGAGGTTATCTGGGCCTGGGATTTTCTTTGTGAGAAGTTTTGAAATCACTAATTCAATGCCTTTACTTGTTATTAGAATATTCAGATTTTCTTTTTATTCTTGCTTTTGTACTTTGTGTCTTTCTAGGAAATTAGCCATTTAATCTAAGTTACCAAATTTGTTGTCATACAATTGTCATTGGTGATATCTCTCTTTCATTCCTGATTATATAGATTGGAGTCCTTTCTTTCTTTTTCTTTTTTAGCCTAAAACTTTCCAATGTTGTTGATTTTTGGATCAGCATTTGGATTTGTTTATTTTCTCTATTTAAAAAAATAATAATTTCTTTCCAGTAATTTCTGCCATAATTTTATTACAACTTCTGCTTGCTATAAGGTTTAGTTTGCTCTTTTTTTTCCCTTACTGTTTTAAGGTGGAAGGCTGGTTATTAATTTGATATATTTCTTCTTTTTTAAAAATATAAGCATTTATAGCTATAATTTTCCCTTCTATGCTTGAGTTTTGCTGCATCTCATAATTTTTTATATGTTTTTGTCTTCATTTTAATTCTTTTCAAATTATTTTATAATTTATCCTGTGATTTATTCTCTAATCCATTAGTTATTTAAAAGGGCATTGCAATTTCTACATTTTGTGAATTTCCAAAATTTCCTTCTGTTACTTATTTCTAATGTCATTATTCCATTGTAGTCAGAGATTATACTTTGTATGATTTTAATCCTTTTAAAAGTATTGAGGAATCCTTTATGACCAGCATATAGTTTCTACTGGAGAATATCCTGTGTGCAGTTGAGAATAATTTGAGCAAAAAATTTTTTTAATGTTTATTTATTTTTGAAAGAGAGAGAGAGAGAGAGAGAGAGAGAGAGAACGAGCAGGGGAGAGGTAGAGAGAGAAGGAGACACAGAATCCAGAGCAGGCTCCAGGCTCAGAGCTGTCAGCGTAGAGCCTAACTTGGGGCTTGAACTCACAAACCGTGAGATCATGACCTGAGCTGAAATTAGACGTTTAACCAACTGAGCCACCCAGGCGCCCCTCACTTGAGAATAATTTGTATTCTATTGTCTTTGGATGTTAGTCAGGTCTAGATGGTTTATAATGTTCAAGTCTTTTATTTTCATTTTGATCTCCCACCTAGTTCTTCTCTCCTTTATTGAAAGTTACTATGGTAGTCTCTAATTATTATTTTAATTATCTATTTTCTTTTTGATTCTAACAGCTTTTCTTCATATCTTTTGGGGCTTCGATGTTAGGGGCATATATGTTTATAATTATAATGTCTTCTTTATGGATTGTCACATTATCATTTTAATATGTTCCTCTATCTCTGGTAACTTTATTTACTTGTTTGTTTGTTTGTTTACTTATTTATTTATTTTTATTTTTATTTATTTATTTTTTTTTTAATTTTTTTTTTTCAACGTTTATTTATTTTTGGGACAGAGAGAGACAGAGCATGAACGGGGGAGGGGCAGAGAGAGAGGGAGACACAGAATCGGAAACAGGCTCCAGGCTCTGAGCCCTCAGCCCAGAGCCCAACGCGGGGCTCGAACTCCCGGACTGCCAGATCGTGACCTGGCTGAAGTCGGACGCTTAACCGACTGCGCCACCCAGGCGCCCCATTTATTTATTTTTAGTATAAGAATGCATGTAGTTTAATGTTAAGCCAGTTACATTGCCTAGTAACGTTTTAAATTGATTTCATCTTAGTACAGCCATACCAGCATTCTTATGGTTGTATTTGCGTGATATATCCTTTTCTATCTCCTAACTTTCAACTTATTTTTATCTTTGAGTCTAAAGTGTATCTCCAGTGGACAGCATATATATGGGTCTTGTTTTTAATCCAATCTGATAATGTCTGTCTTTTGATTGGGTTTTGAATCCACTCAAATTTAATACTATTATTGATATGGTTGGATTTATGGCTGCAATTTTACTTTTTGTTAAGTTTAGTTGTTTAGTTTGAGAGAGAGCATGTGCACGTGCACTCATGGGAGAGGGGCAGAGAGAGGGAGAGACTCCCCAGTAGGCTCCATGCTGTCAGTGCAGAGCCCAATGTGGGTCTCAAACCTACAAACCATCAGATCATGACCTGAGCTGAAATCAAGAGTCCGATGCTTAACCAACTGGGCTACCTGGGTACCCCTGCAATTTTAATTTTTGCTTTCAATAAATCTCATGTGTATTTCATTTCTCTACTCTTTTTTAATTCTTCTATACTTGATTTGTATTAAGTGAATACTTACATTATTTTTATATAACATTTTAATTTCTTTGATGTGTTTTCATTTGTACTTTTAAGTTATTTTCTTTTTTTTTTTTTTAATTTTTTTTTTCAACGTTTATTTATTTTTGGGACAGAGAGAGACAGAGCATGAACGGGGGAGGGGCAGAGAGAGAGGTAGACACAGAATCGGAAACAGGCTCCAGGCTCTGAGCCATCAGCCCAGAGCCCGACGCGGGGCTCGAACTCACGGACCGCGCGATCGTGACCTGGCTGAAGTCGGACGCTTAACCGACTGCGCCACCCAGGCGCCCCTAAGTTATTTTCTTAGTGACTCCTCTAGGACTTAACATATGCGGTTACCTTATCAGAATATACCTTTGACTTATTCTAATTCTGGTGAGACAGATAAATTTTTTTTTTTAATGTTTATTTCTGAGACAGAGAGAGCATGAGTGGGGGAGGGACAGAGAGAGAGCGAGACACAGAATCTGAAACAGGCTCCAGGCTCTGAGCTGTCAGCACAGAGCCCGACGCGGGGCTCGAACTCAGGGACTGCGAGATCATGACCTTAGCCGAAGTCGGATGCTCAACCGACTGAGCCACCCAGGCGCCCCCGAGAAAATTTTCTGTGTAGCTTTACTTATTTTTCCCCATATTTGTGCTATTATCATTGTACGTTTTACATCTATACATGTGGCAAAAATAACAATCTATTGTTGTAATAATTGTTTTACATATTTTTACATTTTTTAAAAAGTTGAGAGAAAAATGAGAACAAGTATGTATTTATAGAGTTTGTTCTATTAATGGCAAATTAAAAAATTTGCCATTTCTTGTTCTCTTTATTTGTCCTCTTGGATTCAGTTTATTATCTAATGTCATTTTTATACTCAGTACAGCTGTGCTCTTTTCCACCTTTGCATTATTATTATCAAATATATTTTTATGTACTGTAATCCCTACAATTATATTCATATTGTTTTATAGAACTACTTTTTAATTTACTTAAGAAGAGATATGTGCTTATGATATATTTGATAATTCCACATTTATCTTTACCCATGCCTGAGTATATGTGTGTATTCTAATTACTACCTGATTCTCTTGCCTTCAGCCTTAAAAACTTCCTTTAGTGCTTACTGTAAGACATATCTGCTAGAAATGATTTCTCTTGGGTTTTGTTTATTTTGGAAAGTCTATTTTGCTTTCATCTGAGTCATATCTTTGCTGAATATGATATTTTATTTTGTTTTCTCTGAAGCACTTTGAATATGCCATCCCACTGCATGCTGGCCTCCACTGTTTCTGATGAAAAATTAGGTATTAACCTTATTGAAGTTCTCTTGTAATGACAAGTCCTTTTTATCTTGCTGCTTTGAAGATTTTCTGCTTATTTTTGGTTTTCTATTTTCTTTTAAATGTTTATTTATTTATTTTGAGAGAGAGAGAGAGAGAGAGAGAGAGAGAGAGAGAGAGAGAATCTCAAGCAGATTCCAGGGCCAAGCAGATTGAGTGCTGAGCTCAACATGGGGCTCCATCCCAGACCCTGAGATCTTGACCTGAGCCAAAATCAAGAGTCAGATGCTTAATCTACTGAGCTATCCAGGCACCCCTCTATGTTTTGAATAATGATGTATCTGGTTGTAAATCACTTTGTATTTACTGTCTTTGGAATTCATTTAGCTTCTCTGATGTATAAAGATTTTCCTCAAATTTGAGAAGCTGTCACTCATTATTTCTTTAAATATTTTCTGCTCTTTTCTCAGTCTCATTATGCATATGTTGGTGCACTTAGCAGTGTCCCACATTTCTCTATGGGTCTGTTCATTTTTCTTCATTTATTTTCTTTCTGTTCTTCAGAATGCAAAATCTCAGTTGATCTGTTTTTAAATTTGCTGATTCTTTTCCTTCTGAATATGAAGGAAAGCTTGAGTATGCTGTTGAAACCCTCTAGTGAAATTTTTATTGTGATTATTGTACTTTTCAACTTCAAAGTTTCCATTGGGTTTTTTTAGAATTTTATATTTTTATAATTTTATTTTTTAGTTTTTATTAATTTTAAAATATCTATTGATATTCTCTCTCTTTTTTAGTAAGACATTATGATGCTTTTGCTTACTTTGTTAAGCATGGTTTCCTTTAGTCTTTTGAATAAAATTTTAATGGCTGATTTGATGTCTTTATGTCCAAGATCTGGGCCCTTTTACAGGCAATTTCTGTTGTCTGCTGTTTCTCCCTTCTGTATGGGTCACCTGTTCTTGTTTCTTATATAATTCATAATTTTAATGGAATGCTGGAATAATAAATTTTATGTGTTCTCTCTTCTACTCCTGAAATTGTTGACATTGTTTGCTTATTTGTTTTAAGGCTTTGGCGGTTTTCAAGAAGTCTATTTCCCCACAGTGGGAAGCCTCTGCCATTACTCCTCAGTGGGGGAAATCTTGCCTATGCACAGTCACTCTGGGGTTATGGTTCTTTATCAGGGCACTCTTGGACTGTTTCTTGCTCTGATTACGCTATTAAGTCAGCTGCCTCTATTGGTATCATACTTGGCTTTTAGGCTCTACTAATTGTTATCTGATTGCAGTATTGTTTCAACAATACCCTGAGGTATAAATTGCTCCACAGTCTGATCCAATTAAATTCAAACTCCTTTGCAGATTTAGTTTTTAAGGCTGGTTTCTGAGATTGATTATGACTCTTGAAATACTCTTCTTAATTGTCTCTTTTTCTGGTTCTTTCTGGTAAACTAGCTGGCCTCTGATTTATCAAGGGCTACTAGCCTCCTCTTAATTGCTCACCACCCAAATCTCTGTTGTTACTGAGAGCACTCTTGGGCTTTAACTTTCCCATATTCTGTTCCAAATAAAGTCAGTTTGTTTGAGGTAAGCTTCAGAGCTCTCTTTTCTCATGACTTACCTCTTTCCTCCTCAGCAAAAACCTCTGAGCCACTATTCCATACCTGGGTGTGAGACAATATCCTACTTTTCCCAAAATGACATTACTCCTGATTAGCACACTGGGAAAAGCTGGCAGCATGCTGGCATTGAGCCTCTGGTCTATTAAAGGGTGACTGGGGCCTCTGTCTATCACACATGAAGTACAACCTCTGCCTTATGATCAGTAACTGGGTGGATAAATTGGAGCCCCAAATCCCTTGGCTGCACTTGTCTGGAATTTAGACTTAGGAACATGAAACTTGGGATTATGAGAAATGTTAGTAGTCTGCCCATCCACTGTGGGCTTTGGAGAGAAGGAGCATCTTCTTGGTTATACCTGCCAAGACTGGAGCTTTCATCAGGCTACCTGGGACCAGGGAAGGAGGGAGCAGGTAATGACTCAAGTGTAATAGATTCTTACTTTTCTTACTCAGATGTAGTATATTTTCTTGATTATATGTTTCTTAATTTTCCTCTGTGCCCTTGGGACTTTTGAAGACCTTAATACACACACACACACACACACACACACACATATGCATATATATGTGTGTGTGTGTGTGTATATATATATATATATATATATATATAAATTTTCATCAATTTTGGTTGTTTGTCTGGAGAGCTGGTTCGTGGAAAAGCTTGTATTACCAACCTGGAAGTGATCAATAACAATGATTTTAAATTTCCCCCCAAAATTTATGCTCAACCAGATAGCAGTAGAAAATAAAAATGTTAAAAAGTTCTGTTTTTGGTACATGTGCTTCTATAATTTTATCATGTGCCAAACTGCCTATCTATTCTGGCTGTATATCAGTGGCCATGTCAGGACGGTTTGCCTTCAGTCAACACCGGGTGACAACTTTACCATATTACTAACAGACACAGATTAGTTTAATCAGCTAATTGTCAAAGAGACTATAAGACTGATGGATCTCAGAGCATATTCAAATTTTCTTTTTGAATAGGGGCATTCATTCATTTATTCGTTCTACAACCTAAGTTGAATGTTGATGGGTAAGAATTATTCAGAGGAAGCTTCGGGTTTCCTGGGGAAGATGGGGAGGAACAACAGATCATGACTCTCCAGAGAGAAAGCAGAGGGAGGAACAGTGTCTAAGAGAGCATATGGCCTTGAAGGATTGCAAGAAACTCAGTATGGCTGGAGCAGAAGCTGAAGGGTGAAATGTAACAAGATATTTGACTATATATTTTAAAAGGGGTAGAGCAGGAAGGCAATTTATGTCAGGCTTAGCAGTCTCAATTAAACCGAAAAGTGGCATTGTGCCTCAGTTATGAGAAGAGTTAGAGGACAGTACATTTAAAAAAAAAATCTCCTTTGGGTCACCCTTTACTTTTATTTGAATTGAGCTTCTGCTATTCTTCAAGAAACATTCTTGGTCAGTACTTGTCTGAAGTGCCATATAGTGTTTGTGAGAGTGATAAAAAATATCTAAAGCAGAGCTAGGGGGACTGAAAGGATCCCAGGGTATCCTTTATTCCCCTGGCATCATAAAAACAGGTGAATTATTACTAAACCATGGAGAACCTGGCCTCTAAATCATAGATGAAACTGTATAACTGGAACCTAGCAAAGAAATGACATTGTCAAAACATCTACAGCTCTATTATGCCATCCACTTTAGCCAGGTCACACACACCCAATTGGATTAGTAACAGCTCTAAGCTGGCTGAGTTAAAACTGGATAGAACCAAAGCAGATTCATAAGGCTTTGGGTCTTTTGAGTATGACAGAAAAACCACCCTGGGGACAAAATGATATCCACAGTTTATATTCCACTGGGATATTCATTGTCAGACTAAAGGGGATTCAGAAAATTGTTTATTCATGTTTAATTTTGAGAATTGTTCCCTTGGCCCTTAACTCTCACAGTTGCATTTACATAATTACAATTACAACATAGTTATTTCTGATAATTTTAAGCAAGTGAATGTTGTTGTTCCCCAATGCCCATGCCAAGCACATAATTGGGGCTCAGTAGATATATCTTGACTTATATAAGGATGTAAGTGTAATCCTTCTTATGGTCCTTCTTTTAACTAGATAGAGCCTGGAACAGGTTCTGTCACATAAAAAGACTCAGCAATCATTATTTCTAAATCATACTGAAGCTCTTTGACTTTTGGTTCTCATTCTGTAGCCGATGTGTTTCTCAAAAGAATAAACTTCTAATGAATAGAGAACATCCAAGTTATTTCTCCTGTCCCTCATCTTCTTGGAGTTGGTATTTCACCCCTAGAAACTAGGGTGATATTCTTAATCCCACACTCTCCCCAGATAAATTTATGTTTCTTAATAACAAGAAAGGTGAAATGATTATTTTAGAAAGAATTCACAAACATAGAAAATCTGAAATTCCTTTCAGTAGAGAAGGATACCTAAGGAATAGTAAGAATATACCCAAATTAGAGATTAGATAAAATGGAGCCTCTGTATGGAAAAAAAAAAAAAAAGCAATATCTATAGGAATTCTTTTAGACTTTTAAAGATTTTAAAACTTTTAAACTGCATCTTTTATTATACAAATAATTTTAAAGTATTTAGAAAGTATGAAAAGTACAAAGAACAAAATGAAAATTATATTCTAATTTTTCAATCTCTGTTAACTTGAGATATTTCTTAACAATCTTTATTCTATATATTTTAAATGAGATCATACCTTTTTTCCTCTTAACATTATTTATGCATTTTCACATTATTAAATAATCTTAAAAATATTTTTTTGGTTTTAAGTTTTATTTAAATTCTTTTTTTTTTTTTAACGTTTATTTATTTTTGAGACAGAGAGAGACAGACCATGAACGGGGGAGGGTCAGAGAGAGGGAGACACAGAATCCGAAACAGGCTCCAGGCTCTGAGCTGTCAGCACAGAGCCCAACGCGGGGCTCGAACTCACGGACGAACCGTGAGATCATGACCTGAGCCGAAGTCGGCCGCTCAACCGACTGAGCCACCCAGGCGCCCCAAGTTTTATTTAAATTCTAATTAGTTAACATATAGTGTAATATTAGTTTCAAGCATAGAATTTAGTGATTCATCCCTTATATACAACACCCAGTGCTCATCACAGCAAAAGCTCTTCTTACACCCATCACCCATTTAAACCATGCCTCCTCCCACCTCTCCTCCAGCAACCCTCCATTTGTTCTCTATAGTTAAGAGTCTGTTTTATGGTTTGCCCTTTTCTCTTTTTATCCCCCCTACATTCATCTGCTTTGTTTCTTAAATTCCACACGTGAGTGAAATCATATGGCATTTGTCTTTCTCTGACTGACTTATTTTGTTTAGTATAATGCTCTCTAGCTCCATGAACATCATTACAAATGGCAAGGTTTCATTCTTTTTTATGGCTGACATATATATATAAAATTCCACTTTATGTATACCACATCTTCTTTATCCATTCATCAGATGTTGGGCATTTGGCTCTTTACATAATTTGGCTATTGTTGATAATGCTGCTATGAATATCAAGGTACATGTATCTATTTGAATCAATATATTTGTGTCCTTTGGGTAAATACCTAGTAGTGCAATTGCTGAATCATAGGGTAGTTCTATTTTTAACTTTCTAGGAATCTCCATGTTATTTTCCAGAGGGGCTGCACCAGTTTGCATTCCCACCACCAGTGTAAGAGAGTTTCCCTTTCTACACATCCTATACATTTCTACAAGTCCTACAGTTTGAAACCGTTTTTTGTCTAAAAACTTCTGTTTTAGCCAATTCAATTCAGGTTTTCAAATCCTTACCTACTATAATTACAAGGTAGTCTAATGTATTACTATCATTTTGTACTATGTTTTTATTCAATCTTACCTCTTTAAGATTTTGTCCATTCCATGGATGCTTTGTTTTACTTCCAGACGAGCCTTCCTTTTCACATCAATCCTATGTTGTCCGTGAAATTTCATTATACCTCTTTGCTAGTAGAATTAAATGCCAGCTCTTAACTGCAGTATTTGAGACATTGTTAGGGAAAGTGGTTTTTGTTTTTATTATAATTATAATGTTTTAAAGAAGTTGAGCAGAGAAAAGTACAGGTGAAGTGTAGTGAAATGTAAGCATTTGTGGCTTTGCTTCCTTTCCATACCACAAAATAAATAATACTTCCCATTAAAGAAAAAAATTAAATGTTTTTGTTTCCAGCTGAAGAAATGGAAAAATCTAACAGCAAAAATTCAATGATGTGTCGGAAGTCTGGATTTCATACCATGATACAGATTCTATTCTCAATGGTCTACATTCAAGCTACTGCTTTGGTTTTGATACTTAATTTCCTGGACAGTAATGGCTATTGTCCCAACTTCATCAATTTTGGTATTTAGTGCTTTAATCATTTAAATTTAATAGCAACTTTTAAAGGAAATCTTTGGTTAGTTACCCATTCTTTGCTAGCATTCACCTTTGATGGTATTATACATATTTAATGCCTATATTTTTATGCAGAGAAGAGCTATCACTAAAACCAGACTTTTAATGGTAGTGTTTCCAACATAAATTGGAAGATGGTAGTAGTATAATTAAGTTTAGTAGAGTGTGAGAGGAGTGGAGACATTTCTGTATTAATCAAAGGTGCAGTGTCAGGAAATTAAGCAAGTCTGTGTTTCGGTAGAAAAATGGAAGAGGATCCCTTGAGTTTATGGTACATTATTATAAAAGGCTTGAAGGCAAAGTTCCCCTTTGTTAGACCTTTATCTGCATCCAAATGTAATTGTTGTCATTTGTGATTCTTTATAGGCTTCAAACTATACTGCAAAGATCAGCGCATCCTTTTAATGCTATCATTATTAGCTCGTGTGTTCAGATTCTTCTGTTTAAAGTTCTCAGTAGTCCTAGCCGTTCAGTTAGTCAATGCCATACTCTAATGTTCACATGTTGCTGTATATATGCAGAATAATTAGATAAGCTTTCTGAGGTTATTTTTATTCTTTTGAAAGGAGTTGAGAATGCAATAAATTTGTTCCATGCTGTTATTTATGGGGAAAATGAGTTGTATTTGATGATAGTTTACTTTGATGGTATTTGGAGAAAATTGGCAAAGTTTTGACTTTTTTTTTTTTTTTTTTTATCAATGGGCTTCTGTTTCTGGCACTTTGCTTTTAAAAAGCACCATGCCTGATGCTATACATAATAAATTCATCACATCATGATCCATAGCCAAGTCAACTTGGGAAAAAAAATAGCCTGCTCTCCATGTCTGGGCTGTGTATTCTGGAAATGACGGACTTCTGAATCTTAAACCCGAAGTCTCATTATAGGAATGGTAAGAGCCATATGGCCTAAAAAGCCTAAGGAAAATGGATAGTGAAGTACATCTGGCCCTTTTGGCATCTACCACCACATTCTGGTTGGAGTCACTATGGAAATAACAATGGATCCTCTGGAGTGAGGGAGTGATTTGGTGTTTCAAGCTAGGTTAATAGGCTGTCATTTTAGTTTTGGATGATGTTTACTATCACGAAGTGATATTCTTTCCATTAAATTCAACAGCAAATAGTGGGTTCCAGAAACTGTATATAGGTGCTGTGGAATGCAATTGTTGCCCTATAGAAGTTTGTAGTGGAGTGGGGAAAACTGTTATGCAAATGAATAACTGCGATATCAGGTGGTAAACGCTATCTATGAGCCAAGTAGAGAGGGTGAGCTGGAAGAAGTGTGTGTCTGAAAACCAGAGCAGCTCCTAGGTTGGACTCTGGGCTACTTCAGGGAAGGAGGCCGGGGATCTGGACTGCTAACACAACTCGGGCCCCTCTGTGGGCTTGCAGCACCTCTCAAACTCATCACGGACATCCAGGTCTCTTACTAGGGAAAGTTTATCAAAGGATATTATAGTGCCTAATCTGGACATTATCCTACCTTTCCCCACTCATCAAAATAAAAATGTGCCTTTTTAAAGAAGTTATAGTTATGCTTTAAGTGTATACTTGATTTTACTTGGCATCTGAGTGGTTAACCAACTGATCTTGAAGATGGATCCCTAAGATGGATACAACAGGAAAAAATATGTCTAATATGCAAGATATATTACATCTTATGTTACATTTTGTGTGTGGTCTTTGATTTGTCTGTCACACTCTCATTTAAACTTTAAATGACACCTTCTCAGGTATCACCTTTTTGCTGAAACTTTCCTTGCCTTGTTGTAAATAAGGGATGAACAAATACAACTCTATTTCTACTATTTTGACATAAATCACATTATATTCAGGCTTTATATCTTATTAGCTGTGTGGTGATGGACAAGTAATTTAACTTCTCTCTCCTCGGTTTCCTTATTTGTAAAATAGAAATAATGACCCCCTAACTCACAACTTTGCTGTGAGGGTTAATTGAACTTTGCGTGTAAAATCTCTGGCGTAGTATCTGCACGTGGTGATTTGTAATCATTGTTGTGTTTGGCTCTTCTGTAAGGCTATACACTTCTCTATGTCAGGAATGGCACCTCACATACAGTAGTATCTCTATAAATCTTGGCTTAATTATGTCTCAGCTCTTATAGATCTCAGGATCTTTCAGGTAAGAATGGTGGTAAAATGTTTTATTGCTTCAACTAATCTGTCAGAGGAAGAATCTCCTTGTAACTTACGGAAATTCTTTAGCTTAGAAGATCTTTAAAGAGTAATATCAAAGTAGGAGGCTTAATGATCCTATTTCAGGGCGATGGTGGTCTTAAGAACCCATATGATGTCCTCAACTGCATATCCTCCTATAATTCTGAAGGAAGAGATATTACCAGAATGGATAGAAGGATAGGATGGATAGAAGGCATTCTCTCTTTCCAGAGAGAATATCCAAAGAAGTGTTTTATAAATTATGTAGCCTATCCAAGGATAGAAAGCACAGAAAACAATATGTGTTAAAGGCTATGTTAAATGAGAAAAAAGTTCAGTTTTGATTAAAGAATCCATTTGAATCCCATCCCTACTTCCCAGCTCACTGGGCAAATCATTTATTTTAAGGTTCAAGATTACCATGAGGAAAGTGAGGTTAATTCTTTCTACTCTCAGGAATAGCATGAAATTAAGAATATTATATATGAAAGTACATTACACAATGCTTTCTTGAAGTAGCAGACTCTCATGTCTGTTAGCAAATTTTCCCAAAGGCAGTGGTTCTCAACTTGACTACACATTAGAATCTCCTGGAGAGATTTAAAAGCCCAGTACCCTCCTGCAGCTTTGACTAGTGTTTGGTATTTAGATACTCCTAAAATTCTGTTTGTGACTCATATGTGCAGTGAAACATTGTCTGACATGACCTTAACTTTGCCCTTGGAATGGTCATTACTTCTGTGAACTTCCCAACCAGTTATTCTATAAATTCTTATGCCGAACTTTAGGGATGTGTGCAAAAGTCTGTGTTGTGCAGAACTCAGAACTGAGCTCACACCCTTGGTCTGCCTAACTATGATGCACTGCTCTGTTTACTTAGGTATACCCTCTTCCAGGCTTGGGTAGGAGGCCAGAGTTCCCAATGAGAAAGACAACCATAATCCAACATTAGCATTTCCTGCTGAAACCTCTCAGACACATAGGTTGGGGCAATAGCCTGACCATCTACTTCCCTCTCTCTGCCTTTATCTCTAATCTTTCAATTCCATCTGGGTAGTGCAATCACCCTTATGTAAAATTCTATCATCAATTTGGTGCTCATCTTGACATACTAAAAAGGGTGTCAAAATATCATCAACTGAATATTTATGTCCCCCCAAAATTCATATGTTGAAACCTATTCTCCTAATGTGATGGTATTTGGAGAGGCAGACTTTAGAAGTTAATTGAACTTCTTTAGAAGTTAAAAGAAGTAACTTGAAGGCGGGATTAGTGTCCTTATAAAAGAGACCGAAGAGAGCTCCTTCACCCTTTTCACCATATCAAAACACAGTGAAAAGATGGCCATTTATAAAACAGGAAATAGGCTCTCATTGGACACGAAATCTGCTGGTAACTTGGTCTTGGACTTCCCAGTCTCTAGAACTGTGAGGAATAAATTTCTGTTGTGTTTAAGCCACCTAGTCTATGGTATTTTGTTGTAGTAGCCCAGACTAAACCACAAATAAACTTACAAAACTTTCTTTTTCAACAAAGACTGGTTTTGAAGCCTATTGTTTACTCTTATTTTCTAGTTAGAATAAGACTCAACTCTTACATTTCTTCCTTGTTAGTCATTGTTCCATGTGTTTTAAAATACTTTTGTTGGACTGAACAGTAGATCTCCCATGTCCACATCCCAGGTAAAAGAAGACACACTAATTCTCAGCTTTTATTTTTCTTTTGCCGCAATGTTTGGGAAAAACAACACTTAAAAGCTTATAGGAGAGGAATAGCTACCTATCCTAGCCCCAGTAAAGAATAACCCTTCCTATAATTATTGCCCTCCTTTTATTCTTATTTTACAACCTAATTTTAAGCCAAAATGCTTTTGATCAATATATTATATGCTAAATTCTAGAAGTTTTATTCCTAGTCCTTTATTATTAGTATAGTGCCTACTATTGTACTAGTAATGGTATTATTAGTAAAGTGCCTGTGTCTATTCACTGTGAGAGACTTTTAAAATGCTAGTACCTAGGGATGAGAATTTCTAAGCTCTGTTGTTCTTTGCAATGAGAGTAGCACTTTATGAATCACTATATATGCAGATCATCTGTGATCTACAACATAATTATATCCATCCTTTAAGAAACTGTTTATAGAAAAGTCTTATGACTATATTTCTATGTTACTTGTAATTTGCAAATCCAAGACATTAAAAAAAAATTATGGCAGATGATTCTCTAGAAGGTAAAATGAATAGAGGGGGTATCATACAATTTGACATTTTCTCTCACTTCCATCCTAGTCATCTTACAGGATTTAGAAATTTAGGAAGGGAAATTCTGGCTCTAGCCCCTATATCAGAATTCTTGGTTCATATTCTACTTGGCCATTGTGATGGAACCTCTCATTGCTCGCTGATGGCTGTGTTCTCTTCTTAGACTTGTAACTAGACTGTATTTTCCCACCCTCTTATAGCAGGTGTGGGCTTGTAACTGAGGCATGGTCAATTAGATATGAATCATTTCCACATATAACTCATAGTGCATCCTTCCTATTTTTTTTTTTTTTTTTTTTTTTGCCATAGTGACGCAACGGAGAGGATTCTGAGGACCTTGGGGGTGAGGAAAGGGCAGAACTATAGAGTGGAAGGAGACTTTAGGAGAAATACTCATTTGCTTTAGTTTTCCTAGCCAGAGGAATTAGAAGAGGGTAAAATAATTGTAAAAATATTCTTCTTGGATATGGGAAATTTACAAACTTTTTGACTCCACCATTACATGATCCTATGAGGGCAGAGAGACATTGCCTATTCTTCTTGTTGTTTTTTTTCCCCATATATGTTATTCCTCAAGTTTCTTACAATGCATCTCTAGATAACTGATTTTGTTTTATTTTTAAAAGTTTTTTAAGACAGGGGCGCCTGGGTGGCGCAGTCGGTTAAGCGTCCGACTTCAGCCAGGTCACGATCTTGCGGTCCGTGAGTTCGAGCCCCGCGTCGGGCTCTGGGCTGATGGCTCAGAGCCTGGAGCCTGTTTCCGATTCTGTGTCTCCCTCTCTCTCTGCCCCTCGCCCGTTCATGCTCTGTCTCTCTCTGTCCCAAAAATAAATAAACGTTGAAAAAAAAAATTAAAAAAAAAAAAGTTTTTTAAGACATAAAAGAGGAATCATTTGATTTGGTAAAGGTCTTAAGAGTTTCCATATCAAAAAAAAAAAAAAGAGTTTCCATATCACAATTATTTAGTCATTATTTAATTCCCATTTTAGGTTTTTAGGAATGTTTATGCTTGCCATTATCTCTGACCTCATCCTGTGTTCCAAACTGCATTATCCTTTCTCCCTTCCATATATAAAGAATAATTTTCTTCTATCAATTATTTAAGCTCACATAAAAATTATATATAAAATATTCCAAGTATATTGTAAAAGCATACTTAAACAATAGAAAACATACTACTTATTAAATATATATTATAGTATAAATTTTAAAAGTATATTTAAAAAGTGAATTTAATGAATACCTAGCTTTTTTCCCTCCCACTCTTACTCTTCCAGGGTAGCCACTGTTAATAGTTGGGCATATAGCCTTCCAACTGTTTTCTATTTATATATACATAAGTGTTAAATTTTTTTTAAATTTTTCTTTATTTTTGAGAGGCAGAGAAAGACAGAGCACAAGTCGGGGAGGGGCAGAGAGAGAGGGAGACACAGAATCTGAAGCAGGATCCAGGCTCTGAACTGTCAGCACAGAGCCTGATGCAGGGCCCAAACTCATGAACCATGAGATCATGACCTGAGCTGAAGTCGGATGCTCAACTGACTGAACCACCCAGGCACCCCATAAATGTTAAATTTTAAGAAAAAAGGTTTAAATTTCTACCACATTAAACATAATTTTAAAAACCTACAAGATTAGCGAAATGTTGTTTTACATAAGCCCTATTTTTCTTTACAGACCTTGAAATTAAAATATTAATTCCAAATTTACCAAAAAGTTAATTTTTTGAGCAGAGTTTATGAAAAATTTACATGCCTCCATGTGTAATTTCTGATGGCCCAAGGTGATTCAGAGCAATCCATGGAACCTGGATTGGGTTCATTGACTCATTTTTGTCATAATATTGAAAAAGAAAATGATGCTTAATTGTATGGTTAAATTGATACTGTTTCAATTAGTAAAATATTTCTGTACTTCTAATGTGATATGTTTTCCTTTTCCCCCCCCCTCCTCTTTTCAATTATTATTAAATCAACAGTCCTTGAAATTCTTCAGGAAATTCAGAAATTATAAGCACATAAAATTTAAAGCTATTTTTTATTGGATTGCATTATTACAGAATATATTCTATTCTGTATATTATTAATTTTGTAAACTTTTGAAAATGCAGAAATACAGGCATCTTTTTATGTTCTATGCATCTTTCTTAACACATTTTTAATTAACCTTTCCTTCCCTTCCCTTCCTTCCCCTCCTCTCCTTCCTCTTCTTCTCCCTCCTCCTCCTCTTCTTCTTCCTCCTTTTCCTCCTCCTCTTCCTCCTCCTTCTCTTTCTTCTTGCTATTATTAATAAGTTTCTGGGCCTATCTTATAGATATATTCTTATGAACATGTGTGTATACATCTGCTGGATATATTTTAATAATATTTTCTTTAACGTTTATTTTTGAGAAAGAGAACATGAGAGGGGGAGGGGCAGAGAGAGGGAGATACATAATACAAAACAGGCTCCAGGCTCTGAGCTGTCAGCCCACAGCCTGACCTGGGGCTTGAACTCATGAAAATCGAGATCATGACCTGAACCAAAATTGAACACTCAACTGACGGAGCCACCCAGGTGCCCCTGCTGGATATATTTTAAAAGTAAAATTGATAAAATTGGCCTCCAAAACCACTGTGCAATCTTATACTCCACTGTCTGGTATGGTCCGATGACTACTTTGGTAGATATTTCATGGGTTGTTCATTGAACTCTATTTTGAAGGCAGATATAAATGTTAGTAACACTAACATCTTGGGGCTAATACCATCATTCAATTCTAGACTAAATGTTTGTGTCGTCATAATTTTAAGCCCTAACCCCTGGTGTGATGGTATTTGGAGATGGGTCCCTTGGTAGGTAATTAGGTTTATATGAGACCAAGAGGATGGATTCCCCATGGTGGTATTTGTGCTCTTAGAAGAAGAGGAAGACACTAGAGACCTCTTTTGCTCTACCGTGTGAGCAAGAGGTGACCATCTGTAAACCAGGAGGAGCACTCCTGCCAGACGTTGAACATGACAGTATCTTGATCTTGGACTTTATAGCCTCCAGAACTATGAGAAATAAATGTGTGTTGTTTAAGCCATACATTCTATGGTATTTTGTTTTAGTAGCCTGCGCTATGACACATTCTATCGTCCTTTAGTTATTTTGTATTTCAAAGAACTAACTACAGCCCGTTCTCCCTTTCAGTTCCATTTACCAGTAATTTCGGGTTATTTCAGTATCTTCCTAGGGGAATTCCGTTTTTGGTGCAATGTCTTTTATTTATATTATATCAAGGGTTTGTCAGCTTTTTTGAGATTTCTCACTATCTTATGTGTAACAAGCTACCCCAAAACTAGATGGCTTAAAACAACCATTTATTTATTTCAAGATTAGAGTCAGCAGAACACAGTTCTCATTATCTGCGGTAGGTTTAGCTGATACTGACTGGGCTTATTCATGTGTCTGGAGTCCGTTGCTTCAGCAGTCAGGGGGCTGGCTGGATTCAGACAGCTTAGTTGAGACCATCTCGATGCTTGTGTCCTCCCTCATTATTCCACAGCCTAGTCTGGAAGACAGAGTCCCAACAGCAAGAGGGGAAGTGCTTAAACCTGTTGATTCCTGGGCGTCATATCATATTGCTTCCTCTACATTTGATTGACCAGACTAAGTCCTAAGGTTAGTTCAAGTTTAAGGGATGGGGAATAGGTGCCAACTCTTAACGAGCTTCACAAAATGGAAGCCAGTAAGCAGTATACTACAGAATCCATCTATACTGTTTCTTGTGATTCCTTTTATGATTTTAAGCTGCCTTGCTTCTCGTTGAAACCAATCCTTTCCACTCCATCTGCACTAAAGCCCAGTTGAACACAGGATTGACTTTCCTTTTCTTTGCTATTTAATGGTCCTCTTTTTTCAATTTTTATATATAGTTTTCAGATATATAAATGCATCTTTGTTTCATTAAAATTAGAGGTTTTGCTTCTGTTTCTTTCCCTTAGGTTGACAAAGAAATGAGAATCATCTTTATTACCTTCAAATTGAAAGTGGGCGGCAAGTTCTTAATACGACTGAAAATAGTAAGTCCTTACTCCATCTTTTTATTGCATCTATTTTCAAAAGTGTTTGAGGGCAAATCAAGCCTTTCCTTGAGAGTTTAAATTTAAAGTCCAATCCCTTTTCTCATGTTGCCATCTTTGTATATAAGAAGCAGTATTCAAAACAAGCTGCCTGAAACAAATTATCTCACAATTCAGTGTTCTAGCTTGCATTGCCTTTCACTGTCTATTTTAGAGAAGAAAATGAAGGAATCTTTTATTGCATGTGTCACAGTTAGTGTAATATTTCATTGCTATAACAAATAATAATTATTTCACTCTCATAATAGTTTACATAGAGGGCTATTCAAAATTGTAGGTTCATTCCTACTATCTTATTTCTTTGCTGTATTGAAGGGCATTATTCTTTTTTTTTTTTAAGTTTATTTTTGAGAGAGGGAGAGAGAGAGAGAGGGAGAGAAAGATCACAAGCACAAGCAGGGGAGGGGCAGAGGGAGAGGAGATAGAGAATCTGCTGACAGTGCAGAGTCCCATATGGGGCTTGAACTCATGAACCATTAGAACATGACCTGAGCCAAAATTGAGAGTCAGATGCTTAGCTGGCTGAGCCACCCAGGTGCCCCTGAAGGGCATCATTCTCATTTGAAGGCTTATGTTGAGTCCTAGGACTGCCTATGAGTATGCAACAGTTCACTGCAGGGTGTATGAGATAGGCCTGGAAGTGTACACACCATTTCTGTTCATATGTCATGATCTAGAACATAATAATGTGCCCCCATTAAGTTGCAGGTAAGTCTGTGACATAGAGAATAACTGGACAACCATGTGCTGGCAATACTCCCTTACTCAGGAAAGAAGGTATTCCAGTTACTATTGCTTCATAATAAAGCACTGTAAACTTCATGGCACCAAACAGCCTTTTATTATGCTCACAAATTCTGCAGATCATTAAAGCAGAAAGGATCAGCTACAGGAAAAGCTATGCTATGGCCCACAATGTATGAGAATTCAGCAGGGTAGACTGACATATCTGGGGGTGACTTGAGAGGGAGACTGAGACAGCTGAGGCTAGAAGATCTATTTCCAACATGGCTTTTCAGTCCCATGTGCGGCACCTGGGCTAGGAGGACTCAGGCTGGGATCACATGGTACTGTCCACTGAAGTACGCACATGCGACGTGTCTGTATCACTTGAGCCTGTCATGGCCTACCAGCCAGGTTCCAGGAGGGAGTATTCTGAGAGCAATTGTTGTAAGAGAACCAGCCAGAAGCTACATGGCCTTTTCTGACCTAGCGTGAGAGGCCACGCGGCATCACTTCCTCTATGTTCTATTGGTTACAAGCAAATCGTAAGGATAGCCCAGTCAGTGGGAGAGAAATAAAACTCCACCACTTGTTTGAATTGTGGCAGTGTCACACTGTAGGAGAGAATGTACAATGAAACGTATTGTGAACAACATTAGAAAAAACATCGCCACACAAAACAATAGATTTTTGCAAATGACAAATAAACTCGACCACAGTCTACATTAAAAGACAAGTAAGCAGAATATACAACACAGCCAATTGAAGTCAACAGCCAACACATCAGAAGCTCAAACAAGTTGAAGCATATTATTTTTCCTTGTAACCTACACTCCCTTTGAAAAACTCACTCCTCTCGCTTTTCCAAAAACAACATGCAATTTTCAAGTTTTTTGCCTTTACTCATGCAGTCTCTCAGTTTGAAGTTATCTCCCCTACATTATTTATTGAAATCCTTCAAAAGAGACTTAAATACTATCTCCTTAGAAAAGCTGTCACTAACAATGATCTCTCCAACAGCAGTTAATCATTCCCTCTCTGATTGCCACAGTACAAGTATTTCAAATTCTAGGTAGCACTTACCCTATTCTACTTTTATTATGATTACATATTTATAGATGCAATTTCTCCATTAGTCTGTATAGTCCTCCAGAGATACATCTTATCTGTGTTCACTTTTGTTTTCTCAAAAGGCTTTGGTTACAACAGGCTGCTTTATTAATCACCATAATAAATTGAGATGCAAATGGTCCTAAGTTAAATAAGCATATATATTTTAAGTGTTAATCCATAAGGAGGCCTACCTCTATGTGTGATCTCTTGTATGACTGGAGAAGGTTAGAAGTGGACAGAGTGAAGCAAACGGAGGAAGATTTTGGAAAATGGAGGGGATTCAGATCTTGATATTTTAGCATATTCTAAGGAGGGGAAATATGCATTTTCCCTCTGGTGCAATCAGTTCCAATATGAGTGAAAGCAATAGTCTATAAAAGCTTCATTATTAGTCCTATTCAATCCTGACTGCTTAGTGATTAGAAAGTTAATAGCTTCTTAGCCACATCTGGAAATTCAGGAAGAATTAAATCTTTATCCTCATTAGATTCTTATGCTCCCAGATGCTATGGTGTTTCCTTACAGTTTTGATTCTGGCTTTAGATACAACAATCCATATCAAAGGCCAAGGCCTCTGTTAACATCCCTTCCCTCTGGAACCCCATTGAGGTTTTACTTTGCCTTGTGAATCATAGCCCAAATGTTCATTCTTTCCTTCAGGTTGATTTAATAGATCTTCCCCCATTACTGTCTGTCAGACTGTGGCTACAGCTGGCTAACATGGAGCTGTAACTGCTTTTGGTTAATGTCACCCTAGAGTCAGGATGAACTGAGCTCAGATAGAAGCCACAACCTTCTTTGTTAATTTTATCTCCACCACTCTCTCTGTGGCCCCTGAAAATAGCTAATTATTGAAACTTTTCTTCCTCTATAAGCTAGAGATAAACATATTGATTCATTTCTCAGGGGTGTTGAATGGTTTAACTAGGACTATAAAGGATATAAAAAAATGTAATTCGATGCTATATTAGGTGCTGTTAGCAACATATTACTAATTCCATGAGTCATCACATTTGTATCACACAACTTAGCTATTCTTTGCTTTGATAATGATATTTTTTTCACGCCCACATTACATTCAGTTTTGGAATCTTCATGCCTGTTCAGTATTCCTGAGCAAATAGTGATCATGTGTTGTGTTTCCTTTTCTTCAGTTTATAATGACTTAGATGATTCCCCTAAGATAAGACATTTTAACACTTATTCATCCCAGCTATGCTGTAAAATCAGTTTTTCAACCAAACTTTTAACAAAAATGATTTGCTGATTTTAGAAAAAAATCTATAAAACTTATGCTTATAATTTTTTTTTTTTAAGTAAAAAGACCTATTTCTCTGGTAACCTATAAATTATAAGCATCTAATAGTTAAGTGTTGAAAATATGTTCTGGGTTTTGATAAATCCTTAAGTAGGTACTATTATTTTCTATGTGTTAAATGTTGCCTTTTTTCATAGCAAAGTCTGTATTTGACTCGCCTTTCCTTTAATTTCTGTCCTTTTCACTTCCTCGTGATTTGACTTGGGACCTGAGTAAATATAATCATGTTTTATAGATTCTGAGAATCACATCTAAAATTAGGATGCATCTTACAATCACTGATATTTTACAGCTGCTGTTGATCAGATGACAGCCGTGGCACGGTGTGTTAACTTGATGGTATTTGTCATACTGTCATTACATAAGTAGGGCTTGTATGTTTCTCACAATAACTTGTTTGGAGTTTAGTTGACATTTCAGATAACTTTAAGAAGTTTGCTCTATGGCTCAGTATTTTAACAAAGGTTATTTTGTATACTGAAAGTTCCAGGAAGAGAACCATGTGACATTAATTTAGTATGGTTGAAAGAACTATTTGTCTTTAGAGAAATGACCACAGTTCTACATTTTCTTGCAAATTGACACATAAATGCTTTCAAATACCTAGGGGAAAAATTTTTGTGTGTCCCAATACACCTCCTTTTATTTTTAATTTAATTTTTTTAAATTGAAATGACGTATCAATTTTAGGTATATAACATAATGATTTGGTATGTGTATATATTGCAATATGATTACCACAAGTTTGGTTAACATTCATTACCATAAATAGTTATGATTTACTTTTGTCTGTGATGAGAACTTTTAAGATCTACTCTCTTAACCATTTTTGAATATACAATACAGTATTATTAACTATAGTCACTATTTGTACATTATACCCTCAGGACTTCTGTTTGGAAGTTTATATCTTTTAAGTGCCTTTACCCATGTTGTCCAGCCTCCACCCCTGACTCTGGCAACTACCGATCTCTTTTCTGTACCTATAGGTGTGTTTATTTGTTTTTCAGATTCCACATATAAATGAGATCATACCCACCTGACAGTGAAACTGTCTGACTTATTTCACCTAGCATTATGCCCTTCAGTTCCATCTGTGTTATCAAAAATGATAGGATTTACTTTTTTAATTGCTGAATAATATTCCATTGTATCTATACTACAATTTCTTTATCGAGTCTCCCATGAATGGAAACTTAGATTGTCTTTATGTGTTGGCTATTATAAATAATGCTACAGTGAACATGAGATGCAGATACGTCTTTGAGAGAATGATTTCATTTCCCACAGATAAATACCCAGAAGTGGAATGGCTGGATCATATGGGAGTTCTTTTTGTAATTTTTGAGGAGCCTCCATGCTGTTTCCACAGTAAGTATAACAATTTACATTCCCACCAACACTGCACAAGAGTTCTCTTTTTTCCCACATACTTGCCAATACTTGTTGTTTCTTGTATGTTTGTTTTGTATTGTTTTGCTCTTTTTTTTTTTTAGGCTTTTTTTGTTGTTGTTAATAGGTATGAGGTGATATCTCACTGTAGTTTTCATTTTCATTTCCCTTATTATTAATGTTAGACACTTCTTTATGTAATCCTTTTGGTCAGTCATATGTCTTCTTGGAAACATGTCTATTCAGATCACCTGCCCATTTTTAGTTGGATTATTTTTTTTGTGTTGAGTTGTATGAGTTCTTTACATGTCTTGGATATTAACCCCTTATCAGATATATGGTTTATAAATATTTTCCCCATTCGTTAGGTTGCCTTCCATTAATGGTTTCCTATGCTGTACAGAAGCTTTTCAGTTTTAGTTGATTCGTAAATAGATGAGGCTGTGTTACATTTTTTTAGTGGGATACATGCAAAAAGATCATCTACCATATATTAAGCAAGGTTTGAAGGCAGGAGAAATCGACAATCCCATGGAGCAGATGAAAAATTTCAAAACAGAACGAGGCTGGTATGATCAATTCATGCATTGTACAGGGCAATGTTGATATGGTCTCCTATTATACTTTGTCAGGAACTTCCTGCTGACTTTAAACAAAAACTGCTTAACTTCTAGTGACATGCAATTCAGTGAGAAAGATGGTGAAATATTGTGTGTCATAGTTGAGCTTTTTTTCTTACAAGTGCATAAAATAATGACATCTTACATTAGATAGAATCTAGATTTAAAGATTATAGTAATAAAATTATACTGATAAATATAGGAAAAAGAAGTTAAAGCAAGATTGTTATAAAGCTATTTTTAAGGTACCATTTTTATGTTTTTTTCTTTCTAATTTTCAATAATAAGGCACCATTACTGTGTGTTTTCACCCAAGACATTGTACTAATCACTTTTATTCATATCTCTTTTATTATTTGTTTCTGTTCAGTAAGGCAAATATTACTATCTACATTTTATAGATAAAAAATTGAAGGCAAATATTACTATCTACATTTTATAGATAAAAAAATTACAAAAATTACAAACAAGGCCTATAGCTTGGCAGACCCAGAATGGGGACCAAAACTTATGCTCACATTATATTTTCTGTCAATCATTCATTAATGATTCTAAGGAAGTATTTCTTGTTCCCTTCTACCTGAAAGTCTACCAATAATAGACGTATTTACAGAAATCTAGCTTCCAGACTTTACAGAACGTGTTGCTTTAGGTCTTTAATCATTTGGGTCTGATTAGATTGCTATGCTGGTAAACTCCCTGTTTGCTTTCAGATTCGTGCTCCACCCTTCCACTGCTTTCCCTTTAGATTATAAGACCCAACATTTACCAATTTCATTTCCCTTTGATTTCCAGGGAAGCTCTGGCAGAAGGCTAGGGGTGTGTGATGAGGGGAGAAACCAGATATTTATTCCCCTCTCTCTCTACTTATTCAGGAAGCTGGTTTGTTTCCTCCACACCTCCAGCACTAGCTGCCCAGGCTGGCTGTGTTCTGACAATACCATCTCCTTCCTTGTCCTTTTGGTGCTAAGGGTGTAGCTCTTTCCTGATATTGCTAATCTCTGTGTTGTCTTACTGTCCTTGATTCATTTCTTAGCTCTTGCATATATCTCTTGTATAACCAGTTTTTTTGTACAGATTCTCTCCTTGAAAGATCTAAAGTTATTTCAATGAAAAAACCCATTAATTGCCTTAATACATTTATTAAGGACTTTCATTAAAAGACAGCAGGTCCTCTTGTTACTGGATCTACTTGGTCTAGATTACTATTGGACATATACTCAAAGAGAAAAGATGACAATTTAGCTCCCTGTATCTGTAACTAATTTGTTGAGTCATGGGAATCTTAGCACTTTTCTTTCTTCCTTTCTCCTTTTCTCTCTCTCTTCCATTTTTACATACAGAAAAGTACCTATCCATATATATATATATATATATATAGAGAGAGAGAGAGAGAGAGAGAGAGATAAAATGAATAAATGATTATTCATAGTTTTTAAATCTTATTTTAGTTTTGTGAGTTATATTTTTCAAGAAATATGTCCATTTTATTAACATTTTTATGCTTATAAAAATTATGCAAAATATCCTATTAACTTTTAGTAACTCTACAATCTATAGTGATAGACCTTTAACTTTTGAAATTGGTAACTTATTTCTTCTCTCTTTTCTCTTGATTAAACTTTCTGAGTATATGTGGTTGATTATCTTTCAGTCAACCAACTTTTTTTTTTTTTTTTAAGTTTATTTATTTTGAGAGAGAAAGAGTAAGAGCATGAACAGGAGCAGAGAAAGGGAGAGACGGAATCCCAATCAGACTCCACACTGTCAGCACAGAGCCTAAGATGGGGCTTGATCCCATGAACCCTGGTGATAATGACCTGAACCGAGATCAAGAGTTGGACACCCAACCAGGGTCCCTCAACCAAGTTTTGACTGATCTCTATTTCATAATGTATTTTTACCTTTTATTAATTTCCTCTATTTTCTTTTTATTTCCTTTATTATATTTTATTTGGGCATAATTTACTCTTATTTTGTACTTACAATGGCTCCTTGGATAACTGATTTTAAGCCTTTCTTCTTTTCAAAAATGTACATTTTAGGCTATACTCTTATACACATAGATTTATCATATCTGTCAAGTTTCTATATGCCATATTTTATTATTTTTAATCAAAATATTGTTAAATTTTCTTATGACTTCTTTGAGTCATGTTATTTGGTATTGTTTAATTTGAAAATAGGGACTGTCTACCTATCTTTTGGTTATAGACTTCTGGCTTACAGCCACAGAATCAGAGAATCTTTAGAATTTTATTAAGGCTTTCTTAATTACCTTGCATATGGTAAATTTTGTCAATGTTTGGGTTTTTTTGCATATTTGAAATTATATGCATTTTTTTCTTTTTCAGTGTATTTTTTTCTCTATGTATCAATTAGATCAAATTTGCTAGTTACCCTTTATACCAGACCTTCTCTATGTTCCTAATTATTTTGAGCGCTCGTTAAGAGAGGTATGTTAGAGGGGCGCCTGGGTGGCGCAGTCGGTTAAGCGTCCGACTTCAGCCAGGTCACGATCTCGCGGTCCGGGAGTTCGAGCCCCGCGTCAGGCTCTGGGCTGATGGCTCAGAGCCTGGAGCCTGTTTCCGATTCTGTGTCTCCCTCTCTCTCTGCCCCTCCCCTGTTCATGCTCTGTCTCACTCTGTCCCAAAAATAAATAAACATTGAAAAAAAAAAAAAAAGAGAGGTATGTTAGAGTCTCCCATTATGTTTCTTTTCATTCCAATAATTTGTTTTATAGGTATGGTTTCGGATGTATGGTGATTTCGACATGTTGTCTCTCCATATTTTATTTCTACTTCCCACATCTATTCTTCATATTTAATTCATTATAATTCTAAACTGATGAAGTTACCTCTTTCATCAGTAAGATATGATTGCATACTACTCAGAGGGCCTCAAGAGCTTGCATGCTTCTTCCTCTGCTGGCTTCTAGTTTTATAGTACATCAACCTTCGTTTTGTTTCTATAGCTGATTATGTGACTTTGCCTTTGCACTGCGTAATCACCAGTTTCTGCCACTGCTCATGGCCCTGTATTGGCTGTCTTCTCTTACTTGCAACACTCTTTTGATCCACTTATATCCTACCTGTAGACAACTCCTTGTTATCCTTTGAAAATATCAGAACTTAAGAAAACCCCCATTACTGCCTCACAGACCTCAGACTAGGTTAGGTATCCTTTGTTTGAAATCTCCTGGCTCTCTGTAGCCTTCTACTAGAACACTATTAAAGTTGTAACTTTATGGATGCATTTGATTATAGGTCCAGAAAAGTATTCCTTTTTTTGCTTATCAGCATCTATTATAGTATTTGATACATAATAAAATAATAATATTGATAGTAACAATATTTTATGGGGTGCCTGGGTGGCTCAGTTGGTTAAGTGTCTGACTTTGGTTCAGGTCATGATCTCATGGTTCGTGAGTTCGAGACTTGCATCAGGCTCTCTGCTGTCAGCATGCAGCCCTCTTGGTATCCTCTATCTCCCCCTCTCTCTCTATCTCTCTCTCTGCCCTTCCTGTTTGCGTGCACACACTTGTGCTCAGTCTCTCTCTCTCAAGAATAAATAAACAGAAAAAAACAGTTCTTTAAAAAAATAGTAATAATATTTTACTTCTCATATATTTCAAAAAACATAATAAGTATTTTACATGTGTTGCCTTAATTTTTCTTCACGATGATCTCATAGAGTTATATATTAGCATCTTAATTTTATAGATGAAGAAACTAAGGCATAGAGAGATTAAGCAATACTTCCAATACTGCAAAATAGAAAGTAGTAGAGCTAAGGTATGATACAGTGTGTTTGACACCAGATTTTGAGCTTCTAATGAGCACATAGTGCCCCCTGCGTAAGAGATCAGCAAACAAATGAACACCTCAATACTTTTGTTGGCGTATATAACATAGCATCTCCCCTATCAACATAGTCACTAATTTTAACCTACTGTATGCTAGGAATTAGGATTTGTATCATAATTTCCTATTTACCTTGCCGTTGTATTATCTGTGTCTCATTTGATTCTCAAAATACACTCCTGCTACAGATAAGAAAGTTGAGGTTTACAGGGTCACTGTGATATCCCTAGACGAAAGTAGGTAAGAGATAACAGAGTAAAGGCTAACTTCCCATGTCAGCTTATTTTGAGTTTCATCATTATTTAACTACCCTATGAATCGTACATACAGGTCAGTAGATCTCTTATACCAAAGTACCTAGAATGCTTGTTCAAATAGCTTCCCAGATGCCACTCCAGACCTATTAAACCCAAATCTCCTGAATGTAATACTAGAAACTATATTTCTTATAATATAGTGAATCTGCTCCACTTTGGTAATCGCAGCTTAACCTATATGCCCTAAGAGTAATAAAAACACAAAAGAACAGACAACCGATATTCTTAGCATCTCAAAGCATTGTGTACCTTAGCCTAGTATTCTGTAAGAGTCATATTTTGTTTCTCTTATAAAATAATAAATTGACAAAATAAAAATAATAGACAAAAAATTTTTAGAACACCTAGAAGCTTAGTTTCTTGTATCCCAATTCTCATATAATTTTATAACGCTGTACTTTTTAGATAAAAATTATGACTACTTCCTTTAGACACATTCTTATCATGGTAATACATTGTTTCTTATAAACTTCTGATAGTTATAGTTGAGAAGAAATGTTATGTTTGCAAATGTGGAAGTTACCTTGCATCTTCCTCATTTAGACTGGAAGGTGTCTGCCAGTTGACTGGCAGTTTTATTTTTAAATTTTCACAAAGAAGAACTGTTGGAATATAACACTTTTAAAATGATATCATGTTGCTCTGTTTGAATCACTGTCATTTTTGTTGTTGTTGCGTATATTTTATAACATTAAAATCTGCTTATAGTTTCTGTATTTCAAATGCATCTATTGGTAATATAATTCTAAGGCATTAAAAGACATAAATGTGTCCATTTGCTTAGGAAATAGAAGCAGGTCTATTCAGTGTTATTATTTGGTTAGGACAAACACATTTTTTGTTTCTATATTCAAACAAAATAGTCAGTGAGTACTTAAGTCTAGGTAAATTTTGCTTTCTTGACACAAAAGAGTGATCTACGTGAAGAGATAACAAAGACCAGGAAGGGTATAATTTTCTATGTAAAAAGTTTACAATAAATGCATTACAGAAATGTCTCCTCACATATTACAGCAAAATTCCATATAACTTTAATTCTTAAAATATTAATTACCAGAAAGACACATTAAAGATTCAATACAAAGTCTATGTGCTAATATTAGCACTTGGATATGTTATACGATATACATTTATAGACTTTGGGGGAAAAAAGTTAGAAACACCATAATGAATTCATTACTCTAGTCAATATTGCATGTCCTGTAGCAGGAAAGAACATTTTAACAAAGACTTTTAAGATTTAAAATTGCATATAAATGATAATTATTTTCATGGTCACGCTAATCAAGACTAGATTAGCATGGTCATTAGAGTAAAATGTGGCCGGAACAGAAAATTATTTTAAAAGTCATCATTTGAACCTAGGTACTTTTCTCTTTTCTCTTGGTTCTTACCATCTCCCAGGTGAGGGATTGTGCTAATTGCATCCTGGAGGTCATTTATTCCCAAAGTCTGAGCACTACTGGTGGAATTTTTTTCTTGACCCTGAGTACCTCATTTTTAGCAAAGCTTGAAGGATAATAAGAAGGTTTTCCCAAGGTTGGAATCAATAATAGATATAAAAAGAAAAACTGATTTCTGGAGAGGTGGCTGTATCATATATGAGGACCATTTTGTTCTGCTTGTGATGGTTCTCTGGTCTTTTAAAATAACTGTAAATAAACAATATATAACATATTGGCCCAGAAATGAACAGCCTTTCCATGATCTGTGACATTGGACCAAAGATGTATGGTTTTGAAGTTTCCTTCTGGCTCTAGAAAACTGTAATTCTATGGCTGATTCTCAAAGACACAAGTAGCCCCAGGCATCTCTCAGAGGGAAACTTTTGAGAGTAGGGCTGTCCTGAAGATCCTCCAGAAGAAACTGGGATTTGAAACCAGATGGGGAGCCTGGGTGGCTCAGTCGGTTAAGCCTCTGACTTCAGCCAGGTCACGATCTCGCGGTCCGTGAGTTCGAGCCCCGCGTCGGGCTCTGGGCTGATGGCCCGGAGCCTGGAGCCTGTTTCAGATTCTGTGTCTCCATCTCTCTCTGACCCTCCCCCATTCATGCTCTGTGTCTCTCTGTCTCAAAAATAAATAAACATTTAAAAAAATTTAAAAAATAAAAAACCAGATGGACAGCTTCTTGGGCCTATACTGACTTATAAAATAGATGGTTCCTTTTGTGGTTGCATCTCTACTTGAATGAACATGTCTCATACTCCACTAGTTAGGATAGTTGTAGAATAATTTACTCTTCCTTCCCTTCTTTCTTTATTGCTCTTCCCTCCATGACTCTATTCCTCCTGTCATTCTTCTCTTTTTTTTTAATTCCAATCAGCAGCTGTAATTCTATTTGTTTTTCTTTTTTATTAACATGGTATTAGAACATGCCTTGGGATTTCGTGGCATATTTTCATAGTTCGTTCTTCACTACAAAAGAGCATAAATTCTTTTGTTAATGCAGATATAATTTAAATCCTTCCTGTCATCAAATCCTTAGGTCATTGCTCCTATTACATGGTCAGTTACCAACATATAGCATTCAATTAAGAAGGCACAAAACACTTTCCAGTGAGACACAATGTGATTTGTTGTGAGATTGGATGTCAGAGTGAAGCTGCTGAATTCACCTAGATGTACTTTGCTTCCTGCTTTGACCATGATAAGTTCTTCTTGGTTCCAGTGCCCATTTCTGGCAAATGCTGGACCTACAGACTTAAACTTACTTATCTGGCATTTGATCTATTTTATTTTCTTCAAAAGCATAGGTTTTTCAATTCTACTAGGCCAGTGGGGTCTTCGAAAAACTTCTCGGCAATACTGCCTCTCTCATATTTTGACTTCTTTCATGTTACTAGATGTTTTTGATCCGTGCTTGGCATTTATTAATTTAATTAATCTGATCTTGACAGTAGCATCCATGCTAACTGAAATGATTTCTAACAATGTCTTGTTGATCCCCGTAATCACTGAATGAGAATAAAGATGCTGTTGCACATGGCAGCATTTCCTTATCTATGTGGCTTACATTTTAAGTTTGAGATCACCCTCCAACAACCCCTCCCCAGTTCAATTTTAATTGGAGCTGTATTTTGCCTCTCTGATAAGGTCAGCTTTGCGTGTTCACTCCTTGAGAAGACTATGTTTAAGAGATTAAAAAAAAAAAAATCATTCTGTGTTACTATGGACTGCTGCAGAATACAGCTTTGCCTTTTAAAACAGATGATGAGGTTCATAATACTTGAAACTGAAAGAGTGTGGCTGAACTTAATCCAAGGGAATTGCCCCTGGAAGTTCAGGTGACCTTGAAGTTAAGGTGGAGAGGCTCACAGCCCAAGATGTCAATGATGACAGATACATTTTTTCTACAAAATGCTATGCTAATATAATGTGATACAGTACCGAAGCTCAAGAAAAAAGCATAATGTTCCCCTTAAAAGCTTTATGCATTTTGTTTTCTTTATAAGACTTTTCATTATCTAGACAAGAAAATGAATTTCTCCATGGTGTTTTTTCCCCTTTTCAATAAAAAAATGACCTTCATTTTGTGTGACCTGCTTGATGTTACTGTAGTGCTTGAAAATACCACTACTTCCTTTCCAGAGAAAAGGTCAATTACTCACAACATCCTCCTTTCTTTTAAATGTCTTTCAGACTATGTTTACACAGCAAAAAGTCAAGTGGAGATTTAGTTTACCTGGTTTGTTGAGTTGATATTCAGGTGGCCAAAAAAAGATAATTTATCATCTAATTTTGCTTATTTTGATCAGCTTCACTTATATGTTAACTATCATATATTTGTCTGTTTATTTATTTGTACATGCATTCTTTTACCATTCACATGAAATTTGGGAATTTTGGTTACAAACTATCTTTCATTCTTTCTCGTACTTTCCCCCTACATTTATCAAGTTTCCATATGTGCATGGGTCTGTTTCTGTTAGCCCTTTAAATCTAGTAGTTGTTGGGGCGCCTGGGTGGCGCAGTCGGTTAAGCGTCCGACTTCAGCCAGGTCACGATCTCGCGGTCCGTGAGTTCGAGCCCCGCATCAGGCTCTGGGCTGATGGCTCAGAGCCTGGAGCCTGTTTCCGATTCTGTGTCTCCCTCTCTCTCTGCTCCTCCCCCGTTCATGCTCTGTCTCTCTCTGTCCCAAAAATAAATAAACGTTGAAAAAAAAAAAAAAATTTTAAATCTAGTAGTTGTTATCACTGTGCTGACACCACAGTTTATAATGGCTTTATAATAAATCTTTATACCTTACACAGAAAGATCCTCACACTGTTCTTCTTTAGTAGTGCTGTGGCTAGTCTTGATTCTTCGTTCTTCATATTCAATATAAATATTGAAACTAACATACTTAGGAATAAATTTAACTGAGAAGATGAAAGATCTCTGCTCTGAAAACTACAACACATTGATGAAAGGAAATTGAAGAAGACACAAATAAATGAAAATGTGCCCCGTGTTCATGGATTGGAAGAAGTCATATTGTTAAAATGTCGATGCTACCAAAGCCAGCTATAGATCAATGCAATCCCTATCAAGATTCCAGGGGAATTTTTTATAGAAGTAGAAAAAAAAAACCACTCCTAAAATGTATACAGAACCATAAAAGACCCTGAATAGCCAAAGAAATCCTGTGAAAGCAGAACAAAGCAGGAGGGCAGGTGGTGTCATATTTCCTGGTTTCAAGCTACGCTATAAAACTATACTTACTAAAACAGTATGGAATAAAAACAGACAAATAGACCAATGGAACAGAACTAGGAGCCCAGAAATAAACCCAGGCACACATGGCTAACTAATATTTGACAAGGGAGCCAAGAATACTTGATGGAGAAACGAGTTTTCTCAGCACCATTAAGGTGCTGGGATAATTGGATACTCACATGAAATAGAATGAAACTAGACCCATATTTTACACCACTCACAAACATTAACTAAAAATGGGTTGAAGACTTAATTGTAAGACCTGAGTGCATGAAACTCCTAGAAGAAAAAAGGAAAAAAAAACCTCCTTGACATGAATTTTGGTTATAATTTTTTTAGCTATGATGTCTAAAGTACAAGCCACAAAAATAAAAATAAACAAGTGGGATTACATCAAACTAAAAAACGTCTCCATAGCAAAAGAAACCATCAACAAAATGAAGAGAAAACCTATGAAATGAGAAAAAATATTTGCAAAACATATATCTGATAAGGGGTTAATATCCAAAATATATTAAGAACTCATATAACTCAATAGCAAAATAAATAAAATAAAATAAAATAAAATAAAATAAAATAAAATAAAATAAAATACAAATAAAATAAAATAAAATAAAATAAAAGAAAATAAGATGAAATAAAAATTGAATGGGCAAAGGACCTGAACAGACATTTCTCCGAAGAAAATATATGAAAGACCAAACAGGTACATGAAAAGATCAAAAACATCACTACTCATTAGAGAAATACAAACAAAACAAAACAAAAAACAAAAAAACAAAAAACAAAACAAAACAAAAAAAGCACAACAACACAGTGAGATATCACCTCATGCCATGCCTGAATGGCCATCACTTAAAAGACAAGAGATAACAAATGCTGGTGTAGATGCAGAAAAAAGGAAACCCTTGTGCCCTGTTGGATTGTAGATGGGTACAGTTACTTAGAAAACCATATGAAGTATCCTCAAAAATTGAAAATAGAATTACCATATGACCCAGCAATTCCACTTCTGGAAATATAGCCAAAGACAATGAGAATATTAACTAGAAAAAGTATCTGCACCCGTATGTTCATAGCAGCATTATTTACAGTATCCAAGACATGGAAGCAACCTAAGTGTACATCATGGATAAATGGATAAAGATGTTATGTTTTGTGTATGTATGTCAATTTATATATACATGTGTGTGTGTATAGGCATACACACATATACATATACACATGTGTATATATATATATATATATATATATATGTATATATATATATATATATATATACACACACATATATATATACCAATAATGCCTCATTTATTGTGCTTTGCTTTATTACATTTTCCAGATATTGCATTTTTCAAAAACAAATTGAAGTTTTGTGGCAACCTTGCATCAAATAAGCCTATTGTATCATTTGTCTGATAGCATTTACTCCATGTCTCTGTGTCACATTTTGGTAATTCTTACACATTTCAAACTTTTTCTTTGTAATGATGATCTGTGATCAATGATTACAACTTGCTGAAAGCTCAGATGATGATTAGCATTTCTTAGCAAAAGTTTTAAATAAAAAAAAAATATATATATATGTATTCTTAGACAAAATACTATTGCACACTTAATAGACTATAGTATAGTATAAAGATAATTGTTATAGTCACTGGGAAACCAAAAACTACATTTGACTTACATTATTGCAATGATATGGAGCTGAATCTGTGATATCTCCAAGATATAACTGTATCATGGAATATGACTCAGCCACAAAAACAAACAACACACACACACACACACACACACACACACACACACACACACAAAGGGAAACCTTACACGGTGACATGGATGGATCTTGAAAGCACTATGCTACCTGAAGAAAATCAGAGAGACAAAGACAAATACTGTATTATTTCACTTATATGTGGAATCTAAACTTTTTTCTTTCTTTCTTTCTTTCTTTCTTTCTTTCTTTCTTTCTTTCTTTCTTTCTTTCTTTCTTTCTTTCTTTTCTTTCCTTCCTTCCTTCCTTCCTTCCTTCCTTCCTTCCTTCCTTCCATCCTTCTTTCTTTCTTTCTTTCTTTCTTTCTTTCTTTCTTTCTTTCTTTCTTTCTTTCTTTCTTTCTTTCTTTCTTTCTTTCTTTCTTTCTTTCTTTCTTTCTTTCTTTCTTTCTTTCTTTCTTTCTTTCTTTCTTATAAAGCAGTCCTATAGAAAAAGAGATCATACTTGTGGTTACCAGTGGAGAGTGGAAAGGGAAATTAGAGGAAGGTGGTTAAGAGGTACAAACTTCCAGTTATAAGATACATCAGTACTAGGGATGTAATGTACAGCATGATGACATTATAGTTACCGCTACTATACAAAATATAGGAAAGCTGTTAAGAAAGTAAATCCTAAGAACATGGATGTTAGTGAATATAAAAATTATCTTTACACTATACTATAGTCTATTAAGTGTGCAATAGTGTTTTGTCTAAGAATACATATATATATATTTTTTTTAATTTAAAACTTTTGCTAAGAAATGCTAATCATCATCTGAGCCTTCAGCAAGTTGTAATCATTGATCACAGATCATCATAACAAAGAAAGTAAATCCTATAGTTACCGCTAATATACGAAATATAGGAAAGCTGTTAAGAAAGTAAATCCTAAGAGTTCTTCTTCATCACAAGGAAACATTTGTTTTTCCTTTTTTTTCTTTGTTTTTCCTTTTTTCCTTTCTTCTCTTTTCATTGTATATATGAGAACATGGATGTTAGCTAAATGTGTTGTAGTAATCATTTCACCACATATGCAAATCAAACCATAAGTATAAAATTGTGA
The DNA here is from genome assembly GCF_028749965.1 of Puma concolor. Taxonomy (NCBI): domain Eukaryota; kingdom Metazoa; phylum Chordata; class Mammalia; order Carnivora; family Felidae; genus Puma; species Puma concolor. The sequence goes on along the minus strand of NC_141674.1, from coordinate 61,698,940 downwards.
GAAGCATGCTGAAAATAGTCTAAGAGGTAGATCTACTCATCAATTTGTATCTCTTCTTTTTTTCTACCTTCTCATCCTCATGATTTAACTCATTTAATGAAGTTTTATAAGATGAAGCAAATTATTCTTTTGTTTCTCATGGAATATTTTTTCACTTAGTGGTTTATACAAGGTTCATCCATAATCCTGAGGCAAGCAGTGGGTTGGAAACAGCAGACCCACCTTATACCTGAAATGGTGACATTGCCTGCATTTTCAGTTATGCTATCACTAACAGCTCAATGTTAAGTAGCCTGGGTGTTTTCCCAACAACCTTATACCCTGAATCATTCCTAATTATTCTACATTTTGGCATTTTGGTCTTCCAGCAGTGGCAATGTCTTATAAAGACCCCAATGGAAGACAGATCAAAAAGAGATAAATTATTAATAATGGATACTTGAGTCTGCTAAGTAAATTCAGGGACAGAGTCAAAGGAGGCTAGTTGAATAATTATTGTTGATATATATATCACTTGTATATGTCAGGTAGTAACACTTTACATTTATTGTCGTTTAGTCTTTACGACATCCATTAAGTAGGTACTAATATCTTATCCATTTTACAGATGAGAAAATCAAGTCATAACAAAGAAAAGGATTTGTTGAAGGTCACTCAGCTAGTATGTGATAGAGCCAAGACTCTGACATAGGCATTTCAGCTCCAGAGTCCTCCTCGTCTTGGGTTATACAATAAGAACCATTCATACCATAGCTGATAAAGATACATTTCTCTTCTGGAATTCACAGGTGTTCCAGTTAGGTTTAGCTTCTTAAAAAGAAAAACAAACACACTGTATTTAAGAATCTAAATCTCTAAGTGATAACTGTCAGTCACAATAGTCTTTGCTCACACTTCAGGAAAACAATTAACTCAGTGATGTAGGGGTGGAAAAAAGTCTTCTCAACTCTGCTAGGATCCTGGGTGGGTCTGAAAATTAAAATGACAAAGACAGATTAGCAGAAGAAAAGCATACACATTTATTTAATATAAATTTTACGTAACTTGGGAGTTCAAAAGGAAATGAAGACCCAATGAAATGGTGAAACTTGAGTGTTTTATGCTCTGTTTGATGAAAAGGAGACAATAGGGAAGAAATAAGATAGATCAAGGGGTAAGAGGTCAGTGTAGTAAACTGGGGAAAGCTAGTAGTAACTTAGGAAGTTACTTAGGAAGTCATGTTTGGATTCTTCTCCATGTCCCTTTGTCCTCAGAGATAAGGATGCCCCTTTCCTCTGGGTATAGGGAGGATACCTCTTACATGAGATATCTGGAGCTTCAACCTCTGGAGCTTTAACCTGTTTCTGGGCAGAAGGGTGAAGGGAGAGTCACTTGAGTGACTTCCCTGTTTCTGCTGTTTCCTCAAATTCCTTCCATTTAACATAGTCAATATACCAAGGGGCATCTTTTGGGATAGTACATCCTGAACCCTGTCAGGATGAAAATAAGAACCCAATAAAATGAAAACAAAATGATCTATTTTGACCTGAAAATGTAAAAATTTACAAAGGGTAAAATATGTGTATAAGTTTGATTTTAAATGAGATAAACTTAATTTTTAGTGAGATGTATTGTTTATTTTTAATGTTGTCTAAGGTCTCAGTCTTTTCTTTAAAGCTTTCTACAAGACCCATTCTCTGACATAGCAATGACTGATCTGTTCTCTAAAATCTATCCTCTCTTTGCAAATTGGTGTTAAAAGCAACTAGTGAGAAAGTTTTCAATAACTGTCCCTGGACACCAAGGCTATTCAACCTGGAAAAACTCCATTGGAGAAAAGGACCATAACTAGAGCTTGTAGATTATAAATTGGCTGTCAGAACTGATATTCTATACATCCATGCTGAAGCTCTGTAATGTTTGATAGAAAACTGCAGGAACAGCTATCCACTCATTTGGTGTCAGACATAAAATATCTACTATCTTAGGAAAAAGAGGCAGCTTTATTTTCACTTATTTGATGAATTGGTTAATTTGTTAGCATAATATATATTGAAAGGCGTTTTTAAAAGAGAGAGGTATGGACACAACATCTCCAAAGGGGTTTTGCTCTTTGTGGTTTCTGACTTCTCAGTACCCTCCTTCAAAACATACACAGCTCTGCCTGGCTTTCAGATATTTATTTTTCTAAACTTTGAAAAGTTAAAGAAAAAAAAAAGGCCAACCGCAGTTTAAGTACACATGGCAGAGGCACTTGTAGAAATCTGTGGTCGCTTGGCAACCAGAGGCTGCTATTTGGAGAGCTCAGAGAAGTACACAATGTGACTTCAGGATGGATGGAGGGCAGCGGGAGGCACTAAGTCGGCTGAAATGATTCAGAATGTGGAAACGATATTCGAATAATATACGTCTCTGTATGTGATTATTCCCAAATGATAATAATGTTGCTGCTCAGCTCTCCTCTGTAGATATAATAAGAACCAGAGGGCTGCAGGTGCAATTGAATCTTAGCATTTGAGTTTTACTTCTTTGACTGTGCCATGTGCAGTCAGTTTTGTGGTAACAATACTGAAATAGCATGTTAATGACCAGAGTACTTATCGCTGCTTCCTCGGTCAATTGGTATGTCAGTTAAAGAGATTTGATTTTTGAAAAGTCTCACCATCCTTAACAAAGATCAGCAATCATTAGAATTAACCACATGCTGATTTAATCAACATATAGCTTTGTTAATTACTAGTTCTTTCTCCATGTCCATCTGTTTTTAAGATTTTAGTGAACCTGTACCAGATGTTCATGTAAATATAATAAGCTGCTTGCCATGTAAATATAACATTTTCAAGTGTGTTGTGTAACAGCCTTTCAATTTATGCATACTGTTGTCTGTGTTTTGTCTTTAGTGGCTTAACTACAAAACTGATAACTTTGTTAAAAGCCCCATTAGGCACAGTTTCTACTTGAAGGTGTGTGTGTGTGTGTGTGCGTGCGCACGCGTGCGTGTTCGGTTTCTACTTAGTTATTGTAAATTGTGTTAGGTGTTCAGATCTTTAAGATGTAGCAAAGCATTTGTCAGGGTGTTCTGGGAATGGCAGCATAAAAGTGAGATAGAACTATTCCATTTTCACTCAATTCAATAGTGTAATAAAATAACTACCAAATTCACAGTAAATATGATCCATTCATCTTGCATGGTGAAATTGTAAAGTGATTCATGTATGCAGATGCTTCAGTTATGTGACTCTTAAGATCATCTCAGCCTCCAGTCTCGAAAACTCACTTGATGAATTGGAGGGCAGACACAAGGCATTTCCACATTTCTACATAAGAGATTACTGGAATTGATCAAACTGAACGATGATGGAATTGGTCAGTAGAAAGATTGTAAGAATCAAATTAAAACGTATTTGGGCTCTTTGAAGAAGGTAGTGCATTTTAAAATACTTCCCTGTACAATAGGCTGAAAAGAGTGTTTCAGAACCTGTTTTATGGCAACAAAAATGTTTGAACCCAGGTGGTTATGGATACAGCAATCAAGAGGAATCTAAATCACAATGTAACATTGAAAAGGAAGTCAATTTAAGGAGGTTTGGATCAAACACAAATTGTAAAATGAGCATTAATCCTTAAGACTGCTCACATTCTACCTGAATTTAAGAGGTCGATAAATTAAATCCACACACTAAGTTTACTGGCAGAATATTTTCTGGATGACCAAAGAAAACAGATCTGTGGAATTTTTTAGAAAGAAAACCAGGTGGAATAAACTACAAAAAAATCAATTTAAAAGGAAAATAAGATACACTGTGTGAAAAGAGGGTGCTGTCCCTTTGTGACATCATAGGAAGGAACAATGCAGATCATACTGATGTTCTTGACAGTATCTCTCAAGCAAACTATAAATCAGAATTCTCAGCATTGTGGGCCCAGAATGGGAATTTAATTACACAGACAGGAAGAGAAGATGAAAACTCTTGAATAAATGTATGGTTATACAGTTTTCACCATTTTATTAGATATCCATTTTTTTTAAATTCTAAATGGGTGATATAGTCACATGGTTCTAAGCATATGTGAAAAGATATGTAGTATAATTCACTCGTCATATTTCTCTTTTTATCCCATCTGCCCAGTTCCCATCTGCTCCCTCCATGTTACCATTTTTCTTAGTTTCCTAAATATCTTTCTATAATTTAGTTGTGTGTATAACAAACAAATCTGAATGAATATTTCCTATGCCCCCACCAAAGACGACCACACGCTAATTCCTGGATTCTATGAGTATATTACCTTACATGGCTAGGCCAAGGAGACTTTGAAGATAGAATTAAGGCCACAAACTTTAAAATAGGGAGAATATCCTGGATTATTCTGGCGGGCCCAGCGTAATGACATGGACCCTCAGAAACAGAGGAGGAAGGCTGAAGAGCTACCAAAGGGATGCACCCAGGGAAGACGAGGTGGCAGAGATTCAAAGCGTAACAGGGACTTGACCTGCCCTTGCTGGCTTTGATTATGGAGTCAGTGGGCCATGAGCCTAGGAAGCCAACAGCTTCTAGAATCTGGGAATGGCTGTCAGATGGCAGTTGGCAAAGAAACAGTCCTTTATGTGCAAGCAATTGAATTCTACCAACAACCTGAATGAGCAAGAAAACAGACTCTCCTTGTGAGCCTCCAGAGAGGAACAGAGCCTGCTGACTTTGATTTTTAGCCTAGAGAGACCCATGCCAGATTTGAGATGAGTAAAGTAATAAATCTGTGTTGTGTTAACCTACTCAATTTGTGTTAATATTTTATGGTAAAAATAGAAAACCAATGCATCCCTGTTTCTTACACAAATATAACCTACTATAAATATCAATCTGGACTTTGCTTTTCTCACTTAAAAATATATCTTGAGGGTCTTCCCACATCAGTATACAGAAACATCATCCCTATATACATATATTTTTCGTATTTAACAGCTTCATAGGATTTCATTTTTGGTACCTATCTTTATTTAACTAGCTATCTATTAATGAATATTTATATGGTTTCCAAACTTTTGCTTTACAGATAATGCTGCAATAAATAATGTGATACGTGTCAGATATCCATGAAGTAAATTTCCAGAAGTGGAATTACTGAATCAGAAAGTACATAGATTCATAATTTGATATATATTCAAATACTATGTATCCTCCACTCTATAGATTGTGCCAATTTGAACCTTCACCAGTAATGAATGAAAATGCTAGTTATTGGGGCACCTGGGTGGCTTAGTCATTTAAGCGTCCAACTTCAGCTCAGCTCATGATCTCATAGTTTGAGTTTGAGCCCTGTGTAGGGGCTGACAGCCAGAGCTTGGAGCCTGCTTTGGATTCTGTGTCTCCCTCTTCTCTGCCCTTTCCCCACTCATGCTCGCTCGCTCTCTCTCTCTCCCTCCCTCCCTCCCTCCCTCCTTCTCTCTCTCTCTTTCTCTCTCAAAAACTAATTTAAAAAAACACTAAAAATAGGTTAAAAAAAAGAAATACCAGGTTTGTTAAAGAAAAAAAGGAAAGAAAATGCTAGTTATCAAATTTAGATAATTTTGCCAATAAAGAAAATGAGTAATGGTTTCTCCTCTACTTCAAATATGAATTTCTCACAATGAGTGAAATTACACCACTTTTTTTTTCCTGGCATGAGGAATAAATTACATAGTCATCCTAATTACTGCTTCAATCTCTACATTCCCTACTATTTCCTTTACTTCTATTTTGTCTTGTAGTTTTTAGAAGATGACCCCTGATTTTGGTAGCCCTTATGGTTGGATTAAATATCTTTCAGTCTCATGGAAAGTGGAAGCTACAGTGTTTTGTCTGGTTCTGTTTCATGTGTGATCTCCTTATTGCTTTTATAACTTTTTCAGAAAAAAGGGAAAGATACTAGTTGTCACTTGTGGTAGACAGCTTCTGAGATGATCCCTAATCATCCCTGTCTCCTGATATTCACATCCTTCTGTAATGCCTTCCTCTTGGGTATGGGCTGAACTTACTGACTTCTAATAAAGAGAATATTGCAGAAATGATGGGTTGTCACTTCCAAGATTATGTTATAAAATATTATGATTCTGTCTTGAGCTTTCTCTGACTCTCTCTGTCTCATTTTCTCTCCACTCCCCCCCCCCCCCCGCCCCGATCACTCACTTTTGGGAAGCGAGCTCCCTTATTGTGAAGTAGCACTATGAAGAGTCACATATAAGTAAGTATGGAAATGGATCTTCTGAGCCCTGACAATAGCAGTGTGAGTGAGCTTGGAAGTATATCCTTCCCCAGTCAAACCTTGAGATAGAATGCAGCCCTGCCTGAATATTTGATTACAGTCTCACTAGAGACTCTGACTGAGTCAGAGCCATCCAGCTGCACTGTTATTGAATTGCTGACCCACAACAACTGCAAGATAATAAATGTTATTTGATTTAAGCTGTTAAATTTTAGAGTAGTTTGTTATATAGCAATAGATAACCACAATCAGTGCATTTCATACAGCTAACATCCAATTTACCATTACAGAGACCAAGAATAAATTCTAGTATGGCTTGGAACTAAAAGTGAAACAGGAAACATGCAACTATTAAAGAGAAAGAAGCTACAGTAACATAAATTTAGAGACTAAAGTTGTAGCATAATTTACAAGCTACTCAAATTGCAGTAAAAAACCTTTTTGAATTGTAGAAATCTCCTATTCCTTTTATAAGAAGCATCATATCACTGAATTTGTTAATACCAGATCCAATTTAGGAAAATGAATGGAGGGGAGAATGATAGGTTCCCAAATGCATTATTTTCCTCTTCTAGTTTTGTACTTGAGGACTTTCGTTGCTTATGACAATTCAAGTGAATGGATATAGGTGGAGAGTCATTTTTTCCCCAGTGTTTATGACCAGAAAACCTCAAGAGTATTCTTAAAGATATGATGTAAACACCTGAAATTAATGATGGCATATGAAGTTTCCATTCTCTTAATTGAAATTATAGCTTGGGAAGAGGACACATCACAATTTATCTTTTAAACTTTAATTCTTGAGCAAATGACATAAGAATAATTCAGAACTTAAATCAATGTCTACCACTAGGAATAATTAGAGGCTTGACAGAAACCAAATCAGATGAACAGCTTTGTCAAATTTTTAAATACCTTATTGGCTATATAATATTATGTCCTCCACAATCATAACCATGATGGGACTACCTTTCTGTGGGCAACCCAAAAATATTTCCTTCCAATGTCTCCATTCCTTATTATTAGTTCTTGAAAGCAAATATCATGTATAAAAATTGTTGATAAAATTTTGTACTTTGGAATAACTTTAGATTTACAGAAAAATTGTTAGGATAGTGCAGAGTTCCCATATACCCCCCACTAGTTACTTATTATTAACATCTAACATTAATGTGGTACATTACATACATTAGTATGTAACATATGTAACAATTGATGAACAAATCTTAGTATAAGTTTATTAACTAAAGCTGTCACAGGTGTGAGTTTCTTAGCCTTCTCTCATTTTTAATGACTTTGACAGATTTGAGGAGTGCATATATGAGTAGATGGAAATGGGATATTTTCCAATATACACTCTTAGACCACCAAGACCTAGATTACTGAGGACCAGAGTGGAAGGCAAGCGTCCTCAAAGTTTGTATGAATTGATGGTTACTCTTAAGGGGTTTTAGAGATGAAGTGAACAGAGCACAATGCAGAAACCAGCGAGAGGTTTTGAGTGGAGAGTGGGAAAATGAGTTCAAATAGATCATCTTCAGGTTTTTAGCATCAAAACTGTAAGTCTACATCTAGAATTTTGATGTCATTTTACAAAGTGTGTGAAGTACTTTATCTCTTATTCAGTTCAACACTAGGCAAATTTTAGATGGCTTTCCCTTTCAGTTTGATTACTTTCTTTAAAACCCTTTTCATTTACTCTTGACAATCACTGTCTAAACAATTAGAGGTCTTAATTATTAAAAACAATAAGAACATGAACAATGAAAGGAAAAAGAATAGCAATAAAACTAAGGGACAATGAAAGAGTCCCTTAAAAAAGAGATTAGGGTTAAGAAATAAGAAAGCCTTCAATACAATAGTATAAGGGAGGTCATACTGGTTTATTTTTCCCATGTTTATTATAAGACTGTTAGAGTATATAATTCCACAGGTATGTTTTTTTTTTCTGAAAAAGTAGTGTAATAAACTATGCCAAACTATCTCGGTGAAGCAAGATAGTTGTTGCTTGGTAGAGCAACGTGGCGGAGAGATATGGGGTGGTGGTGATGGGCTTTGCTTTCAGTGAGAAGAAAGAGGTTTATTTTACGGAAGCAAGTAAAAAGCAGTTGGCACTAAAAATTGAAACACTTCATTGATCTCCTGTTTTTACTCAAACTACTTCTGATATATAAGATGAGAGGTTTCTTTTTCCTCTTGATACCAAATACAGGTGTCTTTTCCAACACTACTTCTCCAACTCTCTGAACCAACTGGGTGTCAAATGATTCAATTCAATTCTGATAATACCTACCTGGAGTTAGCCTTAGATCCCAATTCTTAGAGAGCTAAATGCTAGAAGAGTGCCCCACTTCAGATGCCAATTACAAGTCATAGGCTCCCACTGCTTCTAACTGATGGGTTAGAGATTGGGGGTTCCCACAGCCCTCATTCATGACCTAAGGAACTCAGAAAAACACTTTACTTACATTTTCTGGTTTATTTTAAAGGATACAACCCAGGGACAGCCAAATAAAAGAGATACCTAAGCACTATATGGGGGGAACATGCCAGTACACAGAGCTTTCATGCCCCTTTAGGGTAAACCACCCTCCCAGCACCTTGATAGATGCACCTTTTAGTCTCATCTTACCAACCTAGAAGGGATAAGGATGAAAGTTCCAGGCTGTTAATCAGGCTTGGTCTTTCTGGTGGCCAGGTTCTATCCTGAAGTTATCTAGCACCCCTGCAAAGAGTTACCTCATCTGAATACCAGAAAATAAAGACACTCCTATTACAGTTCTCACTATGAAATTCCAAGAGTATTTGGAAAAGACCAAATATCTTCCTATGATACATGGATGGCATTAGGGAATTTTAACTGAATCATTTAGGATAGTATCAAAAGTCTATCTTTCTGTCTTGTTTGCATATTTAGAATCTTATGTTTTCTTGATGTTTTTCTCCTTTTAGGAAGAAAGGTTTGCATCATTAATTCTTATCTAAAATCTTAGGGCATATGTATTTTCAACAAACTGATTCTATTCCACTCCATTGTTGTTAAGTTGAACTGGCTAAAATGATGAAGTAATCTAATAGGTACATGGATATTTCTGATTATGTTCATAGTAAACACAGAGATTAGTTATTGTTGTTGTTGTTTTGAGGTGTATACTTTAAGAAAGGGTGTTTTGGGTGAGATTTGCCCTTCTATAGACCTAGGAAGCAGTCCTAAATTAATAAAAGCTCTATGTGTCATGACTGAACATGACAAACTCACATGGGTAAATTAGGCACCTGTTTACATGGTAAAACAAACAAACAAACAAACAAACACCACAGAGAATTGAAATAAAATTCTAGCCAAGGATTATTTTTTTTCTTTTTAAGTTTTTTGTTTGTTTTGAGAGAGAAAGGGAGAGAGAGAGAGAGAGAGAGAGAGAGAGAGAGAGAGAGCACGCACATGGGGAAGGGGCAGAGAGAGAGGAGGAGAATCCCCAGCAGTCTTTGCACTGTCGGCACAGAGCCTGACAGTGGGGCTTGAACCCACATACTGTGAGATCACGACCTGAGCCGAAATCAAAAGTGAGATGTTTAACCGATTGAACCATTCAGGTACTCAAATAAGGATTATTCTTTCAAAATTCATTTTATCATCTCATAGTCCTTGAGAAGAAATTACTTCTTTAACTTCACCTAACCAGTTATGAGAACATAATTTGCTGTGCCAAGATCTACAGCCTCTTCCCAGATGTTTGAAAATTTATGAACAAGCACAGTAAGGAGACTTGCACAAATCAGTGAACAAGTTAGGCAGATTCAACATCCTGGAAAAGAACTTGGAAGTATATGAGTTGACATTATGCTGAGAGATCACTTTGAAATGATGAAAATCATGAATTTTACTTGGTGCCAGAAATGTTAAAGCTGGCCTGCCTGAACTGCTGTGTCCTCTGTAAGCAAGTTTCAATATCTGAATGCCCATGTCTGGTATATTGTCTTCATCCAAAATGAGCTAAGTTAGGATTTGTTTAGTAGTTCTGGAGGACTCACTGGTTTTCCTGGAGCATCCGTCTTAATGAGGCTTTGAGCTCCAGGAACTCCTGAGGTCATAGAAGTAATCGCTTGGAACTCAGTGACACACCTGTTATTCAGGGGCTGGTCTGAGAATGCCATTATTCTACTTAGGTTGAGGAATACCTTATGTCCCCACTGATCTGTGTCTTCATTACCATTTGGCAACTCTGCCTTTGTTTGTGCATTTTAAGGCTTATTCAATCTTAAGAAATGACCACTAGAAAATCCCAAAGCTATAGTTGACATTTACACTCCGCCATTTATAGTTGCTCCTAAATTGTGATGCTAAGTTTATAAGTTCGTGGTAGACAATAAAACTAGAATAATGTAGACAAGCGATCAAAAACTGGTAACTAAAGAAGATTTATCTATTGGAGTGTTTAATGTGTGTATTTTTTAAATTTTGAATACCTTTTCGAAGATCATGCTGTCTTCTATTCCTAATGGCGTCCATTGTTCTGATTCTGGCACCTGAAGTTATTTGAGTTTACTGCTCCTTCATTAGACAAATGGAAATCAATACTTATATGTGATATTTATAATGATCATCAATTAAAATAATAAATACACAGTTTCAGGGTCTCTTCACTCTAATATAACAAAGATTATTTGGGGGACATGTCTGCACTTGGCAGGTATATAGAAAGACATGTCCTTAGAAGGTCTGACAGATGCCAAAGGAAGTGAAATGTGGGTCTTACTTTTCTTCCTTGGTTTTTTTGACTTTGTTTTACTTCATTTTCCAATGGACATGAAGCTTATTTATCTGGGGTAGAGGAAAATGTATCAATGAAAGCTGAATTCAAATTAGCATTTCAAATTTTCTTTTGTAGCTCCTAGTTTTCACTCCCTCACTTACCAGTATGTACTAGAGTACAGAATGGATGTGCTAAATTAAAAACAACAACAACAACAACAAAAAAAACCCAGACAGTATCACTCACTGTTATTTAACCATTAATGTTCAACTTGTATCAATAGGATGATGAATATTTGGCATTTTCAATTTTATTTTTATTTGTGCTCTTAGTGAAGTAAGAGGGACTGAGGTCAGCTTCAATCATAGCCATTTTAGTAATGGTAAATTATCTGGAATTGAAAAATTAAATAGTAATCATAGATAATATAGGATTTTATCTGAAGCAGCTCCCTTTGATTATCTATATATAGCTGTATCTTAACATTATCTAGCAGTCTGGGCTTGCATTTTATTAACATTTATTCTGAATAAATTCTTTCCTCAAATATGAATTTGTTGAGCACCAGCAAAGGTTCTATTTTTTGCTGTCACATTGAGATGAAACCTACTGTGATGAATTATTAGGACAATGAAAATTAAGCAAGAGTGAAGGCTGTAATTTGAGAAGGAAATAAATCTGCAACTTGCAGAAAGAATAGTAGCTTGGAAGATTTATTCTCTCTTTTGAAGTTGCCTGTCACAATATGGTAACACTAGGAATCAGGATTTGAAAGATGGTTTCAAAATCTCCTCATTGACAACATATCTAAGTGGCCAACTTTTCAAGTGTCACTGTGGGGGGCCTTTGTGCCTATCTTTTATCCTTGCCGTGATTTGAAGGAGCCATTCGTAGTAATTACTAGCTGGGAAGGTAGGAATAGCTTGCTTTGCAAACCGTATGACTATATAGTTAAGTGAGAACAGTGAAATAAAGGCCAGGCACACACACTATCATAAGCTGGTGTTGACATTTGGAGCAATGACAGGCAATGATGGGAAGACATTTCAGGATTACCATAATGGGGGACTTAGTGCACTATTCCTGACCTATCTTGTCCTATAAAATTAATACAAAATATAATTAATATAATTAATATAATATAAAATGGTTTACAGTTTATGCTCATATTTCACATTGGGGTTAAGATAGTAGTTCCCAATAAAATTTAAAATTTCAAAGTGCAATGGAATGAACACAAATATATGTGTTTTAGTCAATGTTTCTATATTTTTGGGTTTCTGATGTAGTTATGGAATTTCTGCAGTGTATTTTACTCTGTGGGAAATATAGAGCAGTATGAGAGTAAGACTCAGACTCTATATAAATGGCAAAGGAAAATACCAACACTTATGGAGTACCTATTCAGTGTTCAATAATGTCCTAACAATTATTTGTAACCAGATATTATTAGCCCCATTTTACATATGAGAAAATGTTGGCCTTGAGAACTTATATATTATGACAAAAGTCAGGCAACTAGTAAATGGTATTTTCATAGGTTGAACCCAAGCTTGTCTAACTAATTTTTTATTCTAATGCCATGGGTCATTCTGCCATCCAAGCAAACCAGCATCTCTTTGAAGAATTTATGAGCATCAGAATGCCCAAGCTTAAATGCTAGCCTCTTCACATGGACAAGTTCCAAAGCCTTTCTTCATCTAATTTTTCATGTGTTCTAGGTAGTTGTTAGGAGTACAGACAGTTCATCCAGTGTAACAGAGGGGCATGCAGAGGATAAGATTAAAGATGAGGTTATTTGGAAAATTTGAGGGGAGCAGATACAAAATCACAGTGAAATATGAAAACAGCTCATCTATTGATAATAATACAGCAAGATGGCTCAGTGTGGCTTTATGGCTCCACTAGTGACTCATACAACTAATTTCAGATGAAGGAGCTCATTACAGAGGAGTAATTTTCTCTAGATACTTTCACCTGCTCAGAGGCAGGGGTAGAATATGAAGATTTGGGTTTAATCATCGTTTGGATTTAGCCTGCTTAGTAAAATGGAGTGAGTTGAGGACGTATGGAAGGGACAAATACAATAAGCCATAGAAGCTAAGCTGAGTGTCAAGGGTAATGAGAACATGAGGAGTGTGGAGGTGAAGGACAGTGACAAAACGGTAGTGTCATTTAACTGAAGATTTCCCTGGGGTGTAAGAAATGCTGGAATAGAGGACTAGTGGGAGTAAACTAGAACACAAATGAGCTGGGCATTATTCTAAGTGGTGGGGATACAGCAGCAGGCAAAACAATAAAGTGCAGATTCTTGATAGTTTTGCTACTGAAGAAAGATCTCTATTTTCCAAAAAGTTTATAACCACTGGCCTAGATGTGGTTATAAAAAGTTTAATTTGCTTAACAATTTAATTGAGTGGTAATAAAGGAAACAATTTACTGTGACTTTATATCTGGACTCCAGAAAAAAAAAAAAAAAGAAAGAAACACAACAAATTTATTTTAGAGCTTTTGTGTCCCTTGTAGGCAATTTCAAATTAAAGAAAAGCTCATCAGAAAATATTTATTAAGCACCCATTTTTATGAATAGTACCTCAGGGTTCATTTACTGCTGGGAATAACGATGAAATTGAGGAGGAATATATTTTAATAATAAGAGCCAACCAAGTATTTTAATTTTTTTTGTGTGCATTTCATGCAGAACATTAGGAATTAAATTAAATTCAGCCAATGTTTACTAAGGTGTTATCCCTGACCTAAATGATTTTACAATCCAGTGGGGAAGAAAAATGTGTTTGAAAATTACCATAACAAAATGCATGAAGTGACAGGTGTCAGAAGTTACATATAAACACAATGCTAGGAAGCCCCAAGGAAGGTGTGATTAATTCCTGCTTGTGGTGACTGAGGTCTTCAGAAGGGAAATACCATTTTTGCTGTTTTGAAGAATGAGCAGCATTTATGAAGGCTAGATAGGGATGCAAGAGAAGAGGGTATTTAGAAATCATTCTAGGCTCAAGAAAAGCAGAGATGAAAGCCAGAGGCAAACAAGTGCAGGCTATGTTCAGGAACTCTTAAATAGGATCCTGTGGTTGGATCACGGTTGGTTACCTTTGGAAAGAGAAGTGAGGTTATAAAGCAGTGTCCAGGACATAGATTATTGTTTGATATAAAAGTTGCTGAAAGAGGAGTGATATGGCTAGCATAAAAGATAAGCTTTTTTGCACCATTGAAGGAATGATAATGTTCTTTTCTTAATGAGCATGTACTCTGGGCACTTTGAGTCTCTGACATAAGAAATCCTTGTTTTGACATAAACATGGGTGTGATTCAGTAGCAGAATGTCTTTTTGTTGTTGTTGTTAAACCTCTCACTGACTGACTGATAGTTTTGGAGAATGTTGTGAGACTTATATTTGAGAGAAATCCAAGATGCTGACTCAAAACGCAGATAGCTTTAAGGAATCATTATCAGTTGTTTTCCAAAGTTCATTGAAGTACTTGTGAATTTGCTACAATGAAACAAAGAAGGCTTTGATTATTTTTTGTAAATATGAACAGCAGTATATAAATTAAATGTATATGTCTAAACATTAATTTCAGAAATGTTTAGCATCTGTCAAAAGTAGCTAATATATTTATAAGTTTATTTATTTTGAGAGACAGAGAGAGAATGAGTGTGAGTGGGGGAGGTGCAGAAAGAGAGGGAGAGAGAGAGAATCCCAAGCACTGACAGTGCGGAGTCTAATGTAGGGCTTAAACTCATAAACCGTGAGATCATGACCTGAGCTGAAACCAAGAGTCCGACACTTAACCAGCTGAACTACCCAGGTGTCCCAAAGACAGCTAATATTGTAGTATCCTTTTTTTTTCTAAGCTATGAAAGATAAATGTAATTCTTGATTTTATTCTAAAGTTCTTCATGTGTGTAATGATATTTAATGTGCTTATAAAATCCATTCTTACATCTTTTTGTTTGGTGGGTTTTTCCAGTTTTAATTATGAAGTACATTGAAATGTGTGGCTCTGTCATTTAAATTATGGAACTATAGCCAGAAATGTGAACTTCAGAGTTATCCAATAAAATAAATATACCATTGACTCTATTGATACATATTTTGAATTCTTCATGCTCACTAATCTCATTAACTTTCAGGACAGTTGCAAAATAATTTTTTCTGTTGAATATATACAAAGCACTTGACCCTCAAAATATCTCAACAAGAAGAGCACCCAAGAATATTTTCATTGTTCTCATAGTGGGATGGAGGCCTTTAAGATCTGGGAGGTGGATATGTGCATCAATGTTAGCTCATGAACAGTTCTTTGCCATAATATTTTTGCTTTCTGAGGTAAAACTAAATGCATGGATATCAAGTTCTTTCTGGTTATCCCAGCTGCTGTCTAGCTTTATGAGTCACTAAGAGTGCACAAAGGGAATAGCACATAGAGCTCATAATGTCTTTTTTTCCCCAGAGACTGTTTTCCTTTGTTGATAGTGTTTTGGTGTGCATTTAGAGCAGCAAAATGTAAGGTCTGTCCTCCAGTAATATGCGGTGGTGTGTGTGTGTGTATGTATGTATATCTGAAATTACAGTATACTAAGATTCTACTTCTGTTTTCTTATGTGGCTATTAAAAAATTATTTCCATTCCCCCATCCCCAAATCATAATTTTGATATTTGTACCACCCTGCGTTTTATAACTGTGCATTTCCAGTGGATAAAGAATTGTGGTTTTATTAGTCCCATATGAAGAAATGTTCTCCAGGTAATATCACATTCTTGATGATATTTATTATTGTAGAGTAATCCTCTTTTGACTTTTGCCAGTCATGAGTGCCCACTCTAGTGCTTAAAAACTAGCTACTCTTGAACTAAACCAGATGGAAACATATACAAAGAATTGAGAAAAGTTACAAATAGTCAAATCAAAGTATTTGTTCAGTCTTACTCTCCTTTGATTAAAGTTTCCCACAACCTAGTTTTTATAATTAGTGCTGAGATCTGCTAAGTGATTTTGCCTAACTAAATTAAGAACTTTAAGCCCTTAAGTGATTGTAATTTTTTTTCTTACTTGTGGGAGAAAGTATTTACTGGCTCTACAATTTTCTTTTTCTATCAGTGACTAGTTAGCTTGTGGGCTAAGGTAAGATATGAATAAACTCAGAATATGTGCTTAAATCTTTGTAGCCTACAGACACTTGATCTGTTTCTTAGCCCAAATCCTGCATCTCACCTCAAGCTGAATCTTGCCCACGTAATTAGTAAAATCATGGACCTGAGAGAGGGGACATGCATGGTGGATCTCAGTGTTCACCACCAGATCTAGAAGAACAACGGCATCCTCTTGAGAAGTAAACCTGTGGAGTAAGATATGTTCTGTCTTTCCATGGTTCAAAGCAACAGGCCAGGTTTCCACTATTCCTTGAGCTACTTTTTCTGGAATGTCTATTATGTGCCATACATTTTATCTTTGTTATTTCTACTCTTCACACCAAACCTGAAAGGTAGTTCTTACCATCGCCATTTTTATGCATGAGAATACTGAGCTTTAGCAAGTTTAAATAATTTGCCTAAAATTGAATGGTTAATATTGATAGATCTAGGGATTTTGTTTTGGGAGTATTGGGCTCTATCCTGACACCCTGGGGAAAATTTATTAGAATTACCATGCTAAATTGTAATAGACTAAAGCTGTGTTAGTTTTCCATTGCTGTGTAAAATATTACCACAAAGTTAGTAGCTTAAAACAAGACAATTATTATTTCACAGTTTCTGTGGTGCAGCTAATAAATATGTATAATTTATAATATAATTTGTATATGGCATATTTTATGATTATGTTTTGTACTGATATGTGTTATAAATAAATATATATATCATATACATATACATATATAATGATGAGAGTGACCTCCCGTCACCTTTGCTATATTTTCTGGATTGGAAATGTGTTGCAAATCCACCTGTACTTGCAGGGAGGGGATTATATGAAGGCATGGGCTATTGGGGGGTGACCTTAGGGCCATCTAGATTGCCACATGTGCCTATAAAAGTAAAGCATAGATATTAGGATATTTTTCCATACTTTCATCCTTTTCTCTTTTTCAGTGTTTTTTTTTTTTTGACAGCTTATTATTCCTATTTTGCCTGAATATTCTCAAAAGCCTTGCTGCTTGTACAGACATTTAAGAAAAGAAAGATAAATGTCCGTGTTCTTGCATCTTTCTCAATGTTCAAAATTTCCAAAATTTCCAAAAAGTGAGTATTCAAGTTCATTTGTTTATAGTTGTTTGTGTAAAGTATTAAAAAAGTAAATGGTATTCCAGCACAGAATCATGCAAAAGCTTTGAAATAAAAGCTGAGAGGGATTAAAGATTCTAAATATTCTGACCATGGAAATTTTAGCTGTTTGCTCTTTGTCTTAGTAAGACATGGGGAAAAGTTTTATTCCAGTTGTTTAAGCTCCAATTATTTTTTCCTCTCCTCTCCTCTCCTTTTCTTCCTTCCTTCCTTCCTTCCTTCCTTCCTTCCTTCCTTCCTTCCTCTCTCCTTCCTTCCTTCCTTCCTTCCTTCCTTCCTTCCTTCCTTCCTTCCTTCCTTCCTTCCCTTCCTCTGCTCCCTCCCTTCCTCCCTTTCCCTCCCTCCCTCTCTTTCTTCCTTCCTTCACTCCCTCCCTTACCTTACCTCCCTCTCTCTCTTTCTCTCCTTTCTTTCTTCTTTCTCTCTCTCTCTTTCTCTCCTTTCTTTCTTTCCTTCTTCCTTCCTTCCTTCCTTCCTTCCTTCCTTCCTTCCTTCCTTCCTTCCTTCCTTCCTTCCTTCCTTCCTTCCTTCCTTCCTTCCTTCCTTTCTTTCTTTCTTTCTTTCTTTCTTTCTTTCTTTCTTTCTTTCTTCTTTCCTATTTATATTATGGTATGGTTGAACACAACCAGCCTGAGAGAATTGTTTGATTTCTAACTCTACTACTACTAACTGTCTTTAGATGCATTGGTTTCATTTTCTTCATCTATAAAATGAGGAAGTTAGTGGAACCAAGGTACTGCTGCAAAGAAACAGACAGAGAGGCAACCCAGCTGTTTCAGGTAGTATTTACAGGTGTAAGCTATCTGTTAGTCATGACAAAATGGATGTGATTTGATTCTCACAGAGTCCATCTATCACTGACAAACTGACTAAAGCTACTTACGCATTCATATGACATAGGTAAATAAGAATGCCAATAGGGGTGCCCACGTGGCTCAGTTTGTTAAGCATCAGCTTTGGCTCAGGTCATGATCTCATGGTCCTTGAGCTTGAGCCCCACGTCGGGCTCTGTGCTGACAGCTCAGAGCCTGGAGCCTGCTTCAGATTCTGTGTCTCCCTGTCTCTCTCTGCCCCTCCCCTGCTTGCACTCTCTCTCTCTCTCTAAAAAATAAATAAACATTAAAAAAAAAAATTAAAGAATACCAATAGATGTACTTAACACTTAAGCAATATTTGAAAAATCAAAACTCTACTGGTCACTTGTGATGGAGAAATATACTCAGCTAGTTTGAAAGAGCCAGAGTTAAACGAATGAGATAATATAAAGAACTTGTTCCATCAGCCTAAGAAGATTGAATCAGCAACTGACCGCAGACCAGGCACACAGTCATGATGTATTAGTGCTGGATTGACACCAAATGATCCTTATCTTTTGGCATCCACTTTCTATCTTCCATCTAGAGGACAGCCCTTCTGTTAGGGTGCTGTATTTATTGAAGGTCAAGTATTACATTATACAAACTTGTTTTGTGTGAGACAAATCCCATTCTAACTTGGATTCAAAGGATGCTGTTTACGTCATTATGCTATGGATCATTGTAATGTAATATGCATGGTGCATGTATAGTCCCATGACTTTAGGCTTTTCTAAAAAAAGTCTAATTTGATTTTTGATCATTTCGGTTGTTGCAGGTAATGAGCTTTTATCTGAGTTTGCTCCCAAACTCTGAAGAGAGATCTGTACTCCTTAGATTTGTCCTCAGCAACTCTTTTTGAAAAGGATATGATTCATTTTATGGGTCACACTATTCGATTGATAAGAGTTAGATTTGGTAGGCAACAAATATAGTGAATCCCATTTTATACCTTTTTGGTATGTATTTTTTTTTTTTTTTTTCTGTTGCTGTAACATTTTCTGTCTTTGTTGTGATGGAGGTAATTTAGGTAAAGGGTCAATCTCTTTGTTTCTTTTAAGACTTCACTATTATAATCACAAAATGCTATCTTTTAATGCTTTCATATTTTATAAGAGAGTTTGCATGTGTTTTGTTTTTAAAATGTTTATTTTTGAGAGAGAGAGAGAGCTTGAGAGAATACACACATGCAGGGGTGGGGCAGAAAGAGAGAGAATCCCAAGCAGGTTCCCACACCTTCAGGGCAGAGCCTGATGCAGGGATCAAACTCAAGAACCTATAAGATCATGACCTGAGCCAAAATCAAGAGTCAGATGCTTAACTGACTGAGCCACCCAGGCACCCCTGCATATGTTATTTTATTCAACCCCGATAGTGTTCTAGCAATGAAGACAGATTTATGGATAAAATGATCACCCCAAGACAGCTTTATCAATGTAAAAAAATAATAACTAATATTTTGTGAATGCTTAATATGTTTCAGACAATGTGCTAAGCATTTTATAGTCATAAAATGTTTTGTCACACACATCCCCGCTATGTTTCCATTTTATAGATGAGGAAACTGAGACTTAGGGAAATCAAGTGGCAGGTTCAGAGTCACAGTGAGTATGAATGGGCAGAGCTGGGCTTCAAGCCTACACATATCCATCCAGAGACTAATCTCTCCTGAATATTGTTTCCTGATGATCAGTAAGCTGGGGTCCTGTGACTAAAACCAATGCCTTCTGTAAATCATGCCCTATATTAATTTTAAAATGTGGTCTTTATTTCAAAAATCTTAACAAATCTTTCAAAATCTTGTCTTTGATGACAAGAAACTTGATATTTCTTTTAACAATAAAATAAGCCCCTTTTGAGTTCTAACATTTAGAGCTTCTGTTCAATTGGGAATAATGTGCTATTTCCTTATACCCTCTCTGCTTGGCACCAGTGTTCTCTTATTAGTGTAAAGATAGAAATCTGGTTCAGCACTAAGAGTACTTTGCTAAGGGTAAATTGTTGGTCTCTGGAAA
This sequence comes from Puma concolor, assembly GCF_028749965.1. Taxonomy (NCBI): domain Eukaryota; kingdom Metazoa; phylum Chordata; class Mammalia; order Carnivora; family Felidae; genus Puma; species Puma concolor. The sequence goes on along the minus strand of NC_141674.1, from coordinate 61,678,794 downwards.
TGGTAATCACTATAGTGTTGCTTAATGTATTCAAATGATCTTAAAATTTTATTTTTTTTAAATTTTTTTTCAACGTTTTTTATTTATTTTTGGGACAGAGAGACAGAGCATGAACGGGGGAGGGGCAGAGAGAGAGGGAGACACAGAATCGGAAACAGGCTCCAGGCTCTGAGCCATCAGCCCAGAGCCTGACGCGGGGCTCGAACTCACGGACCGCGAGATCGTGACCTGGCTGAAGTCGGACGCTTAACCTACTGCGCCACCCAGGCGCCCCGATGATCTTAAAATTTTAAATACAAGTGTGGAAATAGTGTGTCTTATAGAAAACTGAAGTTTTCCTTATACTTGAAAAGCAATTTAATATGATCAAACTACCCTCTCAACAATACTTTCTACTCTGTAATGTCTCCGATGTCTCACAAACTGTAAAGTTGACATGCAGTGAACAGAATGCAGTTGCTGGTACTCAGAAAGCAAAACCCAGAGATGCTGTACCAGAACTCTCATGCAGGTTTCCTACCCTGGTTGTCAAGCACATCCTCCAATTGCTTCTTCCTTTGCCACTGGAAATTGCCAAGAGAATTCCTCCATTAGTTTTATGATATGGACATGCAAACTTCTTCTACCTGAGTAATAGAGGAGGCCTTTTTCTTTCACTGGAACAATTGGACTTGGACACAGAAAACAGAAGGGTCCATGCCCTAGTTCTGCCCATAGTAGTTGAGTAATGGGAGAACTCTTTCATCTTTCTTTAGGTCACAGTGCTGCTATGATCACAGTTGAACAAACCACAGATAGACCAGACTGGCAGAAAGAAGTCAAGCCATAGAAAGATGCTGTAAGTGAGTTGCTTTATCTGGTTTATCAGTGTTGGGTATCAGAATTGTTCTTGCAATAATCAGTGATGTATACCAAGTCCTAAAGTATAAATATGCCTGGAGAAGGTCCTTTACCATCTGACGTTACTAAGTTAATAGGACTTGTTTGAAAATGATTTTCTAATTTGTTCACTCTAAGGAATTAGTGAAATTATTTCCTCCACCTTCTTTCCCTCTCTCTGCCAAGAGAATTATTCTGTTTTAGTTCAGACAAGATTTCTGAAATTATCAAGGTGTTGTTCATTTTTTTCTGCCTGTTTCAATTTATATGTATGTTATGAACATTTGTTGACTTACATTTTCAACATCTATCGTTGTTCCAACTGATAAAAGGACAGTGATTTTGCTTTGGAGGACTTAACCATTGTGATAGGAACATCCCCCAAAGCAATGGGACCATTAATCAAGAGGCTTGCCCTTTTTTAGCCAAAAGACCCACAGTCCAAGACAGCTAGATTTTCTCTCTTTAAAATTTGATTCCTTAAGATGAGAACCAAAAAGAATAAATATGGTTGGCGTTGATTGATCCTGTCGGTGGTACCCTAAAGAAATTTCTTACTGGTTCTTGATTCCAGATTCCTGTTGCTGCTTTTCCTAAATTATTTAACCTGGTTTTTAAAAATCCTTTCTTTTAATTCTATGTTCTATGCCATATACATCCTCTAAAAGCTTTTAGCCAGAACTGGTTTCTGTTGCCTGCCAAAGGTTTTAACTGATATAAGAATACGATGTAGTTGTTCATCCACATTTACCTACAGTTGTGTATGCCACAAGTGTACCTAACGGAGTTCTCTTTTCATTTTTATGTCTATCTGTCCCTGTCTCTGTGTTCTGTTTTCTTATATTCTTTATTTTTTGCCCCTGCTGCTATTTTTAGAAAGAAAACTATATCAAATTACTAGGTCTGCATTGAAACTAATTCTTACAGTGGGCAGAAAGCATGGATATAATTTATTTTCTATTAATCATCTTGCCTTACAACTTACCGAGGTCAATTGTCTATTTGTTTCTCTCCTGTAGCTGCATAGTTTGCAAAGTGCTTAGCACAGTCTGGTCAGGCCATCTTAAGCGTTTATTAACTCTCAATCTCTTTGAGAGTTGTAATAAATTATTAAGGCATTTAAGCCAAGCCTGAAGACGAAAAGGAAATTCTCTAGAAAGGTGGCATCGTTGACTGTATGGCCTTAAGCTGCTAGATGTTTTGAGCACCTTTCTGGCCATTTTATCTTTGTTGCTGCTGGACAACAGTGTTAGATGGAAAGATGGGCTCACAAATATAGCAGTACTCTGCATTCACTGTCCAAACATGGGATACTAGCATGAGGAGGCTCTTCTAAGAAAAAAAAAAATGAGATGTTGATGCACAGGGGAGCAACTTTAAATAATATCAAAATAACAGATTTTTTAAAACAAATTTCATAGTATGTATTGATATTTGAGGTCAAAAGAAAGAAGTTCTAGATACAAAAAAAATGCTAGAACATAAGTGGAAACTGGACTATTATTAAAACACTTTATTCTAGACATAGGTGCTCACCCAGAAAGACTCAGTAGTCTTGGACTCACACTTGAGTATGAGTAATATGGATTTAGGCCCCCATATGTATGTAATTTCCACAAATATGCTTGAATAGTTACTGTTTAAAAGCTCTAAAGTTAATACTCTAGACCTCAAGAATTGCTTTACTTTCTCTGGTAACTCCCAAATTCACGTTATCTTTGGCATATCAGGTAATAAAGGTACTTTTATTCGTTCTTGGCATTCATCATACATTAGGAGACTTAGGGAAGAAAATCATGTTTTAGAAATACACATTTCTTTAACACAGGACAGTTCTTTGTTCTGATATTTTATGCATGGGCTTTCTTTATGTTTTCCTATTTCAAATTATTACTGTACTGTCTGGAAAGGTGAAGACTAAATAATCTCTAGTTGGCTGAATTTTTGAATCCCTTTAGCATCTTGCAGAAAAATCCTCTTGTGTTCAGAATTAAATGTAACAAGTTATCAGGGAGTGAAGTCAGGACTATCACCAGAATGGCTTTATAGATATACATTATATATTGTTATTAAACATATATATTTCTGTTAAATATATATACGAAACATACACACACATAAAGACACAGCGTAAAATAATAGACAGAAGTGCATCTCCTAAAATAAGGCCAAAAATTCATAGGGATGCTGCGGTGGGGCTGTGATTGAAGCTTTATCCTGGCAAATAAAACTAATGATATAGCAAAATTTGGGCTACAGTTAAAGGTAATGATTAATCCTTAAATATAGAATTGCTTAATATTTTTGTAAACATTTGGACAAAATAGTATGATAGCATCACCTGATATCTTAAATGCAACTTTGACTTTTGCAGCAACATCATAAAAAGGATCAATTTTACAAAATATACCAGAGTGTCATCATTTTTTCTAAGAGCCACTTTTTATGCTTTCAAACTCAAAGCATTACCATTTGAAGCACCTTGTTGATGTTCTCTTCTTCAAGTGTTCACTGCTTTAAATCAGCCTGATCTTTATGTCAGTGGCTCTGCTGGTGATTCCAGCAATAGCTCTAAGATCACTTACACTATTGTTATTCAATTTTGTTCTTTTTGCAGTTTTGAAATTTTGCATATATCTGCGCTATGTATTTAGGTGTATTTGTTTTTTTTACAATGAACCAGGAGATAAGGTTTCCCTGAAGAACAAGATTTATGCTAATATTAAGAAGGATGGATACTTGAATGCTTTTTCTTTCTTTGAGAACTAGAAATCACAGAGATTGAGGTAGTAAATAGACATTACTCCCCTTAAAACATTGAAAAGTCACGCAGGACTTAATTTAGAATTACCGTGAATTATTGATTAATACTTGAACTTGGTCAAAGGAATTAACAGATCATGAACTGAAGATTCTAATCATTTTTTGCCATTGTTGATAAATCTCAGTATTAGCAAAAATATCTAGAACAGACTTATCACACTGAAAGCTTAAAAGTGAAATCGTCAAATTTATCTGAATTTCTTCTTCCAACTTTCAGTAGTGTCTCTATGATTTTTCTTTGGATGCCTTGGCTGTCACTGATGACCTCTAGCTATAGAACCTCATGATCCACTTTCCCCCTGTGGACTTTTATGGCATGGATTGATTTCTAACCACTACTCGAATAGGATGAATGAAGAAAATAAATGAACAATCCTTCAAGATGTGTGACACAGCTCAGAAACAATAGCTTTCCTTTATATTGATTGTTGGCAAATCCTATGTCTAGTAATCATGATTAAATAGCCCACCTGACTACTGGGGAAAGGAATGATTTATCTTATACTTTGAGTATTAGCTGTCACTCACACCATTAATTGTATTATACATTTAGTTCAATAACTGTATTGAATTTTGGCTTCATTAGAGTTTTGTATCTAAAGTGCTAGGTACTCATGATCTGCCTGTATAAATTCTCATGGAAAGAACTGGAGAATAGGATGAGTGTGATATATCATTGAGGTTACCATCATTTTTTTCTTTCCTAGGAAGGACATTATCTCCTTTCTCTGTTTTCCTTATTCCACCCACATATACATAAAGTCCACTTTCATATTCCCTTCTCTTTTTGACATTTTCTGTCTTTGCACCATCTCCCCTTCTCTTTGTCTCTTTTACATTTAAATTTCTGTCTTCAGTTATTATCCTTTTAATGATCATCAGTAATCTCTTCAGAGTAGGACCATGTATGAATTGGTCAGTTGTAGTAATGTCTAACACTGCCGGGCACTATGCTTAGTATATTTATATTTCTTTTGCAACAAGACCTGTGGACTATGAGTAACATCCCCATTTTATAGATGACAAACTGAGGCACGGAGAACTAGATCATAAAGGTAGTAACAATGGCACCAGAATTTGAACCCAGGCAACCTGGGTGCAGAGTGTATGACATTAACAACTATGCTGTAGAGTCTTTCCTAGAATAAAGGGGAAAAAAATATGGTTAAACTCCCCAAAGATTTTTGCAACTTAACAAATTATAAGGATCAGATGTGAGCACAATATTGGAAAGTATCACTTCCCATAGATTTTAGATGATTATAAAAGAGGGGTGCCTGGGTGCCTCAGTTGGTTAAGCGTCTGACTTTGGCTCAGGTCATGATCTCACAGTTCGTGAGTTCAAGCCCCGTGTCAGGCTCTGTGCTGACAGTTCAGAGCCTGGAGCCTGCTTCGGATCCTGTGTCTCCCCCATCTCTCTGTTCCTCCCCTCCTCATTCTCTGTCTCTCTCTGTCTCCCAAAAAGGAGTAAACATATAAAAATAGATGATTAGAAAAGATAGTTGATCTTGTGGACTTCCTTTTCTCATTAAGAACAGCGGTAAAGGTGTTCTTATTTATTTATTTATTTATTTATTTATTTATTTGCCTATATAAACTCTTTATGGGAATCTTCCAACCAGTCATTTCATTTATACAGACAAAAGATGCAGCTGAGAAATCTAAATATGTATTCAAATGCAGTGAAATTATTATTTTTCCATAGTAAGCCTTCTATTATTCTTCTGGAATTTCTCTTTTCTGAGTAATGGCTCTTTTGTTGCTGAGGCTTGTCCTGAGTTATTCATTGACAGCTGCAAAACTGCTTTGCCAAGTTAAAAATAAAATCTGTATTTTGAAAGATACTTATTTGTTAAACATGAGATGATTTATTTATTTGCCTGTTTATAACAGTTCTAGAAAGATGTAACTTTAGGAATATATTTTTATCTGAAATCACTATTAAGAGTTCATTATATTCTTTCATGTTTAGGATTTTGTTCTCTCATTTTTATAACATCCTCTGCAGTTACACACATAAAAAATGGACTCATTTTTCCTTTTTGGTTTTATTCTCCTCATACCCTTCTTTATCAATGTCCCCCCTTAATTCTCCACTGTCATTCAGATAGATAATCAACTGAAAATGATCTAATAAACACCAATTAAGAGTTCAAATCATGGTTAAACCTTTCAACCTGGCATTCACCAAACTCAGAAGCGGTGCTCTATCTTTCCTGACTTAAACCTCATTTTGTGTTTCTTCTCAGAATAAGTCATCTTACTGTCATATAGTATAGTAAGATGATTATAATATTCATCATCACCTTCTCAGGGATTAAGATAGCATGGGGAGAAAAGCAGGAGATTTATAAGTAGTTATTTAATATAGAATGAAAAATAATCTATGATGAAGCAATTAATGAATGAAATGCTTGACTGTTGGCCTCCCTGCTTTCTGCAAAGGCATTTTTGTTTGTTTGAGCCACTTCCAAGATTTCTTTCCTATTCTCTCATTTTTCAGTTGTAGCTTCAATGATCTTTACACAGTATAATATATGCAAATTAAGCATATTTAATAGTTGTCATTGAAATATAAACAAATTTTGTTCATTTTCTATGTATTTTTAAAAATTCAGATGTAACACTGAGTGAATATAATGACATTGTAACTATTTTTGAGATTTTATACACAATTTAAAGTTGTATATGCCTCTTAGTCTGCCACAAGGACAGATGTTGGACAATTCTTTTTAGATGACTCCTGGATCCCCTGTATTCCAGAGTACTTTTATGTTGCTGGGCAGCTGGCAGCAAGTATTAAGGGTGGGCAGTACTACTGAGGCCAGTCTCTATGTCATTGCTGGTAGAAAGAGCAGGCTCAGGTTTTTCCCCTGGGAGAAGAGCCTGAGAGGATAGCATCCAAGAACCCTGAGAATCAACATTAGAAGATTCAGCAGGTAGCTTCATCTACGGAGATCTCAAATTCTCTGGAGTGGTGGTGAGGGATTCACATTAATGTATTTGTGTTCCTAGTCCCTGTGGTACATAAAGAATTAAGGAAAGGCTGAAATGTGGGCTGAATTCAGGTTTCCTTTGAGGCAAAAGGCCTAAGAGGAACTGAGATATTTCTGCCCGGTAACAACTAAGGACTGGTGCCTTGATGCCTTATATCTGCCAGCTCACAAGAGTTGAGACTATTTGCACTTTTATGTTTCATTGGCGATCCCTTACTTAAGGTACCCAGAAGTGGGACCTGAAATCCAATAAGCAGATAAGTGACAATAACATATTCTAACAGGGATTCAATAGCCGTTGAGAGGAAGAATAAACAGAACACCACAAACATGTGGTGTCTAATGAAACTGAGCTGCAATAGAATATAAAAGTGTGAACCAAAATCTAAAAATGATAATTATGAGAACACATAGGGAGAGAGAGGCAAAACTCACTAAATATTCATGTGCTATACTCTTTAATCAGTTCTGGGCAATGGATTCTAAACAGGTCATTTCTAGACTAGGACGATGAAGAGTTGATGAACTACTTTCATCTTGCTCTTTTCCTGCCACAGTGACCTTGGAGACCACCTATTCCACATGACAACTCCATGAAGTGCAGGAAGACCATCAGACATATATTGAGTTGCAGCATGTGTGAGAAAGAACAAAAATCCAAAAACGGAACTTCAATTATATTAAGCCATTGACATTTCCAAATTTGTATATTGCCGTGGCATAGCCTAGTTGTACCCTGGCAAATGTTGACATTCCCTCATTGCATTAGGTGGTGTTCTATGTAACTTATTCTCTTACTCCAAGTCAAGCACTCAGTTCCATAGATGATTGAAGGACTTCAATATTTAGGATGGTATGAAGGTTCTCTTTCCTCTGAAAGGCAGATTTTAGGGGATTGCTTCTCAAACTCTAATGTACATGTGAATTAACTAAAGATCTTATTAATATTCACATTGTGATTTAGTACCTCTGGAACATTCTTCTAGATTCTGCATTTCTAGCAATATCCCAGCAATGCTAATGCTGCTGACCACGGGATGACACTTTGAGCAGCAGAGTTTTAGGAGGTTTATAGGAAGGTGGTCTCACATGGTCTCTCAAATGCTTGACAAGTGGTTATGACTTCGAACTGTTTAATAAGACTTCAGGTGGCAAGGCTTAGGCTGGTTCCACTGAAATTGATCTATGTGTATATGATTGACCTCATTGTTAGGACCATCACTTCTTCCTCTTCTTTGTTCTCCCTCCTCCTACTTTAAAAAAAAAACAAAAACAGTTTTAGCAGGTGGGAGAAGTTGGAAGCAAGAGGAAGTGCAGCCTGATTGAGCTAGAAGCAGAGCATGCCGTTCAGCTTGTCCTGATCACATATTTGTCTTAATGCAACAGAGGTATACATTTTCTGAGGCTTAAGTTTCCTGGGGCAGTACCATGAATGAAATACGTGACTTGAAGTATAGCAGATACTTTTTAGAAAATTTTGGAACCTATTTCAATATACTCAGCTGTTCAACTAGAGTCAATGAAGTACTTACTGTTGTTAGCTCTGTGAGTATGAATAGCCACAAAGTCTGGGAAAATTAGATATTCCATCAGTTGTCACTATTCCCTAGCCGCAGAGAGCCACCATTGCTGCAGCAATGCCATTGTATTAACATTTAGTTTACTCTAAGGCTATGGTAGCCATTTCATTCCTAAAATACATGCCTATGTTTTTTAATGTTTGTTTATTTTAGAGAGAGACAGAGCACGAGAGCGAGTGAGCTTGAGCAGGGGAGGGGCAGAGAGAGAGGGAGGTACAGAATCCAAAGCAGGTTCCTGGCTCCGCACTTGTCAACACAGAGCCCGATGCAGGGCTCAAACTCAGGAACTGCTAGATCATGACCTGAGTCGAAGTTGGATGCTTAACCAACTGAGCCACCCAGGCACCATAATGCATGCCTATTTTTAAGTAATTAGTGACTTTTTTTTTTTTCAATAGGCAAAACAACTTTCCCTAATACTTATTCAAAACTTGGTGTTACATGCAGAGTTAGGGAAACAGCAGTGATCTTTTCGTTGGAATGAATCAAGACTAAATACTGTGTGGCCGCCTGATAAAGCTAGGAAAAGATTCATGTTGTTTAGATCTATAGTCTGAACTATGAGGGGAAATCATTTTTACCCTCTTTGCATTATAGAGAATTGCACAGAAATTAATATTGTCAAAAAACTCTAACAAGGAAGCTTTCACAGTCTTTTCCTTTTTAATTTTTTTCTGTTGTTTTTCTGTGTCTTCTCAAGGATTTTAAAGCATTTTGACATATTTTTGCAAACTCACACTCTTTACAGTCTACTTATATTCATGAAATCACCAGTGATTTTTGTGGGTTCAACTCACTTTTTACATAATAGATATCTGTCAGGTCACAGCTGCTGTTTTAAATCAGTTAGCTCTGATTCTAGGGTTTTTATTCTGTCTGAGGTGTCATTATGTGGTGTGCGAAAATTTTCAACAATCCTGGAAATTGTCCCATATACCATGTATAATATAAATTTTCAATCACTACACCTGAGTTCAACAAATGTCACATTGGTTTAATTTTTTTTTTTCTAAATCAGATTAAATTTGACCATGAAAGTCTACCTGTAAAGGAGGTGAGAATGTCAAATTGGGATTTGGGGTAGTCCTTCATTCTACTGAAGTCTGTGCAAGAATCCAAAAGATTTAGAAGATGACTAGAAAATGGGAGAAAACCTACTAATTTTCAGTTCCTTGTTATTTCTGAGATGTTCTTTTTTCTAAAACCATACAATACATTTGAAGGAGAAAACCTCAAAATGTTCATGCCGATTTTAGATAAGGATATTCTTGAGTAACCGGAGCCCTGGGATAGCCACTACTCAGGAATTTCTCTCTGAAGTTATATGATATCTTCAAAGTTCTCTGTGGAATGACTATGGTAAACTTTATTCTAACCCCCAAAAAACACATTTTCTTTTTAGTATTGGGGGATCGTTTCTTCTCTAAGGATGAGCAGCCTCTGCCTCCGTCTTGCTAAGTATTTCCCTTTATCTGCCATCTCTCTCATGCATGTAGGAGAGAAATTATGAGAAGTGACAGATGATGGGATATGGAACAAAACTAGAAGGATTGGCTTTTCATATGAGTCTGGTCCTTGGCCTCAGCCGAGGAGGCGGAGTAAACATGTGAAGAGGCCGCTAGGTGGGCGATGTGGTAGTTTTATCTGAAGAACTTCTTATTGCTGAAATTTCTTAGTGAAATTAGAAGCAAGGTTCTTACCTGGGAATGAAAATGGAAGAGGAAGTATTAGAGAAGAGAAAAGGTTGTAAATCATTATTTAACAGAATGATAGAGTAAATGGAGTAGCAATAGGTGTAATGTTTTCCAGGCAGCACTGTGGTTTGTGGTCATGTATTCAATGTGAGACTGGCCATTGTGGTAATATCTTTTCCCCTTCTACATTCGACTTCAGAGAGATGGATAAAGTGTTCATAGTATAATGGAGACAGGGACAAAAGACTCAAGGGAGTGATTATGATCACTCACTGACCGTGAAACATAAGATGAATACAGTGAAAAATTGTTAAGATTAATAGATATTCAAAGTGATAAAGGATAGTTGGAGTCATAATACTAGAAGGAATTACCTGGGGAAAAAGGGATGAGGGCCAGCTTATGATGTATAACATTGATATATGGAGGGCTGCAGTTACTAGTAGTGATAGGATTTGGGAATCATAATCTTTTTTAACTAAGGAACACTATAGGAATAATTATCTAGCACTACATTGTCTAATATGGTAGCTGTTAATGACATATGGCCATTTCAAATAAAAATTATCTTAATCACAATTTGATACAATTATACATACTGTCCAGATCTTGTCCCTAAATACAATTCTCTATTAAGAGAAACTAGAGATCCTTAAAGAAAAAGACGATTCTAGATTCCTGGGGCAGGAAACTCAAACAAAACAAGATGAGCCTAGTGCCTTGGTGTCAGAAAAAAACTATCTGCAATGAATAACAGACATAGATAAAGATGGAATATACAGAAGAGAGGATCTCATGACAAACAAGATCAAGCATAGGTCTGATTTGAGTTTTAGCTAAGAAGGAAGGAAATATGAAGAAAAAGCAATAAGCAAAGGTATGATTGAGAAAGTCCCAGAATTGATTAGAGAAATAAGAAGACCAAGAAATTCCTAGCAGAGAAACTACAATGAAATCCACATCCATCCATGTAATAGTGAAAGTTCAGAATACCAAAAATATAAAATGCAGTTAGAAAAAGAACAACAGACTGATTATTGAACATCAACAATAAAACCAGAAGCTAGTGGAAAATTATCCTTTACACACCGAAAATGAATAAATATAAACTTAAAGGTCCACAACCAGCAAAGACACCCATCAAGAATGAAGGTAAAATGAAGACGGTTCTTGAATAACAAAACTGAGAGTTTGTCACAGCACACCCTCAATACACACCCCATATGTGTTTTCAATCAGAAGGAAATAGACCCCAGTGGAAAGCTTAGTATTAACAAGAAAGAAAGAAAAAAGGAAAACAATAAAAATGATAAATATGTGGGTTAAACTGAATGAATATTGACTGTGTGCAACAATAGCTACAGTATCTTGCAAGGTTTAATGCATGTAGAGAAATAAAATACATAACAATGAAAGAGCATAGTTTGGAAAGGAAGTAAATTAAGTTAAAGAGATACATGTTCCTTGCATAGTCAGAGAGGAGGAAAAAAGAGCTACCAGTCAATTCTGACTTTTTAGAGGTAAAAGAGACATGTTTTAATTTCTATAGCAATCGCAAAAAGATCTAATAGAGGAAAAGAAAATGATTATTGAAACAATCTTTAATAAATTAGGAAGTAGAAAAGGGAAAAAGAGTATGAACAGATGGGATATAGAGTAAATACATGGCCAGATGTTTATTTAAACTCAAATAGACCATTGTTACATTCCATGTAGGCAGACAAACTATTTCCGTTGAAGTAAAAGATTGTCAGGCCTTTAAAACACACAATTTTTAAAATAAGATACACTTTAAAAACAGAATCATTCTGTGGTGTGGAAAGTAGAGAATCAAGAAATATACACCATACAAAAACTAAGGGAAAGGTGGGTATTATATTAGATGAAGAAGACTTTAAGCAAAAGGGTATTATTTAATTGAAATCAGATTATATCATGAGGATAATGGGTTCAATTCACCAGGAAAATATACTTATTCTAAATTTCAAAATACGTAGACAAAAACTGACAAATTCAAATGGCATAGACAAATCCACAATCATAGTATGAGCTTTTTTCAAACATCTCTTTTAGTAGTTGATTAAACAACAGATTAAAAAGCAAAGATATGGAAAACTTGAAGAACATAATTAACACACTTGATCTAGTGAATATTTATAGAGCATCTACCCAACATCTGTGGAATACATAATCTATTAAAGCAAACATGGTCATTTTTAACGTTTATTTATTTTTTTGGGACAGAGAGAGACAGAGCATGAACGGGGGAGGGGCAGAGAGAGAGGGAGACACAGAATCGGAAACAGGCTCCAGGCTCTGAGCCATCAGCCCAGAGCCCGACGCGGGGCTCGAACTCACGGACTGCGAGATCGTGACCTGGCTGAAGTCGGACGCTTAACCGACTGCGCCACCCAGGCGCCCCAAACATGGTCATTTTTAAATGACCATATGAAAGGCCTTCAAACAAATCTTACCACATTTCAAAAGATTATATTCAGACAAAATATGTTCTATACCAGAAATACATAAGAAAATGATAACTAGAAAATTCCTATATGTTTGAGAATTAAGTACTATATTTCATATATTAAAAATAATACACTTTGACCTGCATAGTAATTACTTTTACTTCCTTTTTTTTGAGTTGACAGATGAAGAAAAAGTTTCGAGTATTAAAAATTTTTTTTCAATAAACATTACTCATTATAACATGGTTAAAATTAATTAATTGTGTAACCACTTCTCATGTCAGTAGTGGAGGTATATTTTAAGGAGGATTTTCCTCAATGAGCTAGAATCCATTTTTTTTTTAAAGGGACTAAAATTTTAAAAACAATTTAAATATTATTAAATTTATCTTTAATAGTCATTAGCAAGTTTATTCTGATTAAGTAACACCAAACTGGCATCTCTAAATGGATATGGTACAAGGTTTTAAAGGGAAAAAAAGAGTTCAAATTAGTGCATGCAAACACATACACGTTTATATGTGTATGTATTTAAGGAATACCCTAGAATTTCTAGATTAATATTTCAAACTACCAGAATGTTGTTATTTTAATGTTCTATTAAATTTATAAAACATATTTAAGTTTCTTTCCATCCCTCAAGATTCTAAGATTTTTCATAGTTTAATTTGTAATTTTATTACTCTAAATGTTCACATTATTTTGGGGGCCCAACACTGTTTTGTTTGGTTTGTTTTACTTCTCCTTCTATTATCCTGTGACATTTTAATCATTCTATTTTGGTATGATCTTAAGTAGAATCATACAAATTTGTAATCCTTATAGATTAAGCAGTATCTTGGAAATTTTATTTGGTTCACCAGAAATGACTTGTAACTAATTGTAAGTCTCAGCTTCCTTTATTAGTCTGTAGTCTTTTCAGGACAGATACCCTTATCCTTACATTTGAAATCACAGCATCAAGTCCCATAACTAATGAGAATCAGCTCTAAGAAATTAAAAATTAAAATTCAATCATTATTTTTTTTTCCTTTGGGAGGGAAGAAGTCAGACTGTAAAATGATGGAGAAATAGGAATGCAGAATGGAAACTTTCTGAACTAAACCTCTAAGACCCTATTCCTAGTTTAAGGGGGTATCCTGGTTCACAGTCCTTATAGTCTGCCTCACATTTCTTATGCTTCTTGGGAGATTCCTTTTATATATGATGTAACTTTCATTTCAAATAGCAGCATTTAAAATGCATATATCTCTTAGCATGTAAAACATATATGAAGTAAAGTATTACTTTTTAACCTCTTAAATATTTTATTTTGAAATTGTATACTGAGTTAATTTAGAATGGCATTGTAATGACAGAATCTATTTCCTCTAAATGGAAAGCTTTATCTTTGGTTACTTCCCAGAAAGATCTTTTCTAAAAAGATAACGTTAAAAGGTCCTCACAAATTCTCAGGCCATTTAATAGGTTGTCACAAAAATCAAGCTGAAAAAATGTATACGGTCCTGCTAAAGTATCCTTTGCTATGTCAAATGAAAAATACCAACTTTTCCTTATCATAGTTCATTCAGAAAAACATCAGTTATTTTTTTCCTAAGAAACAATAATCACATTATTTATATAATTTTAGGCCACACCTAAGTGATTCAAGTTATTTATGTCTTCATCAAAATAATTTATTTTGTTGATTTCTGGAAAATTAAGGCAGAAATGTTAATCATCTCAACTTTGTCTTGTCATTTCTTTTAACTTACTGACTCGCTTATAAACTTTAAGGTGTATTTCACTGGAAATGATCAGTTTGAATATTATCAAAGTAACCAAAACCTCTTTTAATTCCATATTTAATGATGACGGAATAAGTGCTTTGAAGATGGGAACACCTGACCAAGAAATGAAGGCAGAATATTCAAAGAGACTAGAGGTATGAGTGTATTAAAATGTCAGGAGAGGACATTCAATTTATAAGAAGACAAAAGGTGACTTTTAAAGAGGTGATTAAATCATATCCTGCTTGGAAAACTATTGTATATTTTATATCCTTATACGCATTTAAAATATAGTTTCATCAACATTCCTCTTATTTGTATGACTTTAGTTCTAGAAAAATTGTTGGAAAATAAATATAACTTGCCAATAAGCATATTTATCTCAATCTCTAATAGAGAATCTAAATTAAAATATGCTAGCATTCACTAACTCATTGTAAGGTATATGTAATTTTGCTACTATTTTCTGCGCATAAATTTATGTAAAACAGCAAGCATATTATTAGGTACATTATTGCCAGTTAACATTTCTAGCTTCCTTTTGGGTTCAATAGATCCGAGCTCCATTAACTTTACACAGGAAGTACAATTGTATGAGCATAGGCATTACCTATAAAGTCTTTCACATATGAATAATTCTGCCAGATTTAAGGCATGGAGATATCATTGATATGGTCAGTCATGCTAAATAAATTATAGCATATTTTATTTTCTATGTTAGCTTCTCTAGGCATTATTGTTTTGTCATATTAGAAAAAGTCTGAAAAACAGAACCATGTTCTCCAATTTGGAAAACTTGTGTTCTGCATTACTCTTAAATTGTCAGCGTCTGTCTTATAACATGTTGTTGGTAAATGCAACCTGAGATACTCCTAATACCCTGTCTCTATGTTGTTAACTGTTCCAGAGGCAGCAATTCTTGCATGTGTGGCCACCCCCATGGGTCATAGGATTTAATGTGACTCAGAACCAGACTAGAGTTCAATGATTTATCATGGCCTTTCCATTTGAACCATCAGTTTATTGGAGAAGAAGATACATTTAACCTAGGTTGTACATACCTTGGGAAAAATTTAACTTGTCCAGTGTGGGAAAAGAAGTACAAAAAATGGAATCTGAACTCCTAATTCTCCTGCATCTAGTATACTTCCTGATATGCACAGGCATTGTTGTGTAAACAGACTGTAGACAGTCTATAAACAGACTTAACATGTATATTTTGGGCTATCCTTGGGGTCGGTTTTACTTTTTGGTACCATCCACCATCTCTCAGTCCAAGACTCTATTTTCCTTGGTACTTGGTATGTAATGTCTATTAAAGCTTTGTCTTCAGTAGAGGGTTTCTCGTTCTTCAACAGCCCTTCTCAATAGCATTGTGTCTCCTGCCATCCCATGGATTTCTGAAACAGTCACAGGGTGGATTAGAGGCTTTAATGCTGGCAGGGGGAATAAAGTGGTCTATGGATATGAAAGGGATTTTGGAGTCTGTTTCTACTTATGATATCAGTTTCTACTTCATCCTCTCTAGACAAAGGCTAATTACTATCCCATCAATCCATTTTCTTTGTAAATTTGGAGTCCTGTCTCAAATATGAGCACAATAGCATGGACTCAGTTATTAGTTTTCCTTATGGTGACTATATTCTTTTCCACACAATTCCTGTCCTGATTTCCATATCCTCACCCTGTTTTCCTGTAGGGAAATCTATTACCTTCTGTCCCTTGGAATAACTACTTTCCCATGTCACTGTCTGGTATATGTCAACATTTACTTTTGATGAACTGTTCTGCTTTCACCCTGAAATTTCCCAGCTGCTGCCTTGCTATATACCCAGGGAGCTGTCTCCTGAGAGGTTCTAATTCATCCTACTAAGTGAGAAATTTATTGGAGTCTTCTCTGATTTCATATTAAAACAAGACACTGTTTCTAGAAGAATGCAGTATTTTGTAATTAGTTCCTTGGCAAATTACTTCCTAAGTCAACATCCTGAAAAATTGAGCAAAACAATAAACTGATCTTCAGTGTGCTCTTCAAAATGCCAGAACTAGCCTACCTTTAGTTTCCACTAATAAAAAGTTATATTCTATTAAATATTTTTAAAAAATTAAGAGCGTTTAAGGTTCACAATAAAATTGAGGGGAAAGTACAGAGGTTTCCTATATGTCCTCTACCCACACATATGCACGGCATCCTTATTATCAACATTCAACACCAGAGTGGTTCATTTGTTAAAGTTGATGAACCTTCAAGATACATCATTACCACTCAAAGTCCATAAATTACATTAGGGTTCACTCTTGGTGTTGTGCATTTTATGAGTCAGGGCAAATGCAAAATGACACGTATCCATTATGATGGTATCATACAGAGTAGTTTCATAGCCCTAAAAATCCTCTGTGCTACTGGTATTCATGTGCCCTTCACCATCCTCTGGCAATCATTGATCTAACTCTACTGTCTTTACAGATAAGCCTTTTCAGAATATACACAGTTGGAATTGTACAATATGTAGCCTTTTCAAAAAACTTTTAATGTTTATTTATTTATTTTTGAGAGCGAAAAGGAGAGAGTGCAAACAGGGATGGGGCAGAGAGAAAGGCAGAAACAGAACCTGAAGTGGGTTCCAGGCTCCAAGCTGTCAGCACAGAGCCCAATGTGGGGCTCAAAACCACAAACTATAAGATCATGATGTGAGACGAAGTTGGACACTCAATCGACTGAGCTGCCCAGGTGAGTATGTAGCCTTTTCAGATTGGCTTCTTTCACTTAGTAAAATGCATTTAAAGCTACTCAATTTTTTTTCATAGCTTGATAGCTCATTTATTTTTAGCACTGAGTAGTATTTCATTGTCTGAATTACCAGAGTTTATCCATTCACCTAATGAAAGACATATTGGTTGCTCCTAAGTATTGGCAATTATGAATAAAGCTGCTACATATACCCATGTGTGTTCTATATTCCTATGATTAGGTCTCTGTCTTTTAGTGAGCTATGCCTCTGGAACGTGAACTTCATGAGAGTTTTTTTTCAGGTTTTTTTTTTTTTTTTTCCTTCTACCCTTAGATAGGGATAGAAGTGGCTAGAGTGGGCTGGAGTTGGGTTTTTCCTTTCTCCTATGTGAACAGTTAGAGCTGGCTGGAGTTCAGTATCTGCCTTCTTCTTAGTTAGACTCTGATAATACCCCTATAGGATAGGCTCTGGTTGCTAATTTCTCCTGAGGGCAGGCTTTGTTAAGGAGAACAGAGTGCTCTGGTGCATTTCCAAATGGTTCCTTTTCCCCTTCCTCTCTACAGTAGGAGGGGATTTTTCTCATATACTTACTGTGGGGACCTGGTTATGCTTTTGGAGGTAAATCTCCCAAAATTGTGGGACTCCTTTCTGTCTGGATCTGTTTTTGTTATTGTTGCTGTTGTTTTATGTGCTTTTTGGTTTGTTTGTTTTATCTCTTAGAGTTGTCTGCACTGAGTCTTGAGCAAATCGTTAATTCAAGTTCAGGTTTTCCCTCCCAGTGCCATTTCTGCCTGTGAATTTCTGTTATGGTAAACTGGGATTCTTTATTCAACTGTCACATCTTTCTAATCTTCGGGTCAGCATTTCCCACTGCATCCTCCCTATCTTATGAGTCCAAGAAGAGTGGCTGATCTTTCAGTCTGTTGAGCATTTCTTTACTTGTTAGGACAGGGTAGCTACTTCCAAGCTCCTGACATGCAGAACTGGAAAAATAGCCACTATTATATTTTGTGTTCCCTAAACTCTGTATACCCTAGTGACTTTATGTAGTATATTCTTTCTTTTTATCCTTTCTCTAATCAGGACACATCCGAAAGCAAGTGATCATTCAAGGTCCAGTTCAAATGATACTTCATCCTTAAAATTTCCCTTGATCCTATATTGGAGAAAATATTTTCTCACCTATAAATTCTAGTAAAAATGGCAAACATAACTCTGAATCATAATTATTTATGTATGTATTTGTAGCTCCTGCTAGTAAATGATCTATGTATTCATTAATGTATCCTCCAGCTCACTGTACAGAGTAGGTACTCAATAAATATTTGCTGACTATAGATTTTCTCGATTCATTTTCAGGCGGAGTTTAAAAAGAGGAGAAAATTAGAATGCTTTAAATGATGGAATCTATGTCAGGCTTTACCTTGTACTTTGTCCTTAAAAGAGTTGTTGGAATTAAATGATTTTTATTTAAAAAAGTAAACTTTAAATTTTACAATAATTTTTAATCCACAGAAAAGTCACAAAGATTATGCAGAGGATTTCTGTATACCCTGAACACAGTACACATTTTACATTACTGTGGTATATTTGTCAAAACTAAGTACCCAACATTGGTGTAATACTATGAACTAAGCTTCAGACTTTATTTGGATTTTACCAATTCTTTCATTAATACCTTTTTTTCTATCCCAGAGTTAGATCCAGGATAATTTGGAATCTTAAATTTCCACTTAAGCAGAGTAAACATAGCAAGCTGATCAGGAATATTATGGCTTCAAGGCTGTGTTCCTTGAAATGTGGAAGGGAGGTTGGGTTAGCAGTGTATCATAATTAGTCTTCTTTGTTTCTATAGATAGCTTACGTGTTGAACAAAGTGTTGAAATTCCAATAGTAAAGCAATTTTCATTGATTTGGGGTGTGACTCTTCCATGTTTTTCTGTACATGAAACTTAAGAACTTTGGGTTTTCCTGTCAGAGTACCATAGCTCCTTTTATTTCATTTTAAAAAATTTGGATAATGCTACTAATATTAACAATAATAGTAGCTAATATATAATAGGCACTGTCTATAGTATCAAGTATGCAGTAAACATGGCAAATATTCCATTCCTGCAAATCAATAGTATGTTGCTTCTAAGCCTTCATTCAGTTGAATTCACATACTTCTATCTCCTCCTTCTAGAATTATGTCAAAGTTCTGGAAGAGTACAGACTGTCAGGCTTTTGGTTATCAGTTGTCTGTCTCACAGGTTAGTGCTAAGAAATCTGTTGTCTCTCATCACATGGCGTCTTCAGAACAAGAGTCTCCCTACTACTTTTATGCAACAATTAGGACAGAAAAATCTTTTGTAATGCTGGTTATCCATGAGGTGTAGAGACTTCCTCAGGATATTCCAACCCCTTGAAGTCATCCAGGACTCACAGGTCTCTCTCTCCAACTGCAGCCCAGCAAAGTCATTTACTATTCAGTTGAGAGAAAGTTTTCCTCTTACTTAGAGTTGTTCTTGGTCCCTTTTTTTCTGTCATTTCTGTTTTCCAAGTCCTGGTTCTAAAAATCCTAATGAACTATTTGCTAATACTTGCCCTGCCCTCTATGTCACATACCTCCCTGAGATAATGAAGCAACAATCCCATTGCCTGCTTGAATGGGGGCAGTTGATACATATACACAAAACAGTACCATCAAATAGGCTGTTTCTCTAATTTTACAAATTATAAAACTGAGCAAAACCTCATATACTTACCATTAAATAAATGACATAGTGAAAGTGAGTAGTCCCAGCACACAGTCACAGAGGGTCAACATACAAATCATTAGATAAGTCTTTTGAATTAGGCTTTGCTTGAAATAATGGATGATATCACATGAACATGCATACTATAACACTTAAATTTTAGAGAAAAATTAGTTTCCAAAGCACAGGGTTACAGACTACAGTTGATTTTGGAATTCTGTGCAGAACACATGTCTTCACTTGAACAGAATGTGGTAACAGATGCCTTTACTTACTTCTAGTGGGAATTGAGAACTTTGATTCATAAATATGAGGCTACTTGCCAGTATACCTAATGAGATTTTATATTCTCCCATTCTGACACTTTTAGTGATAAGACTGTATTATCTTGTTTTATAACCTTGTGCACCATGAACCATACTGCTAGGCTGGGAATGAGTATATAACTGAGTGGGTCAGTGGTCATTTGCTTCATAAAACATAAGAGAAACAGAAACATAAAGCAAAAGAGAAAAAATAAAATTATGTATGTGTGTATATATATACTGATATATACTGATTTACTGATAAATCAGACACATATAGGTTTCGTTAAGGATTGAAATGAGACTCATGTCACAGATAAATCAATTTGTAAGTCCACTTAATGATACCTGTAAATGCCATAATTGTTTTCTCTGATAATATTTTAGATCCAAAGCTGTCTGCCTACATTTCAATTATATTTATGAAAGAATTAGAATTAGTTTGGCCTTTCTCAAAAACATTAAACTTTATTAGCTAAACATTTTTATTGTTAAATTTTTGGATATTTTCTCAGATTTGAGACATTTGCCTTTGTACAGTAAAAAAGTAATGTGTTGCAAAAAGATGATGGTAGGAGAAATATCTTGCTATGGAAGGTAAAATACCATTTTTAAGCTTTAGAAATTTTCATGTAATTACAAGGTCAGCATCTGAGTTCTCTTTATATGAAGTAAAAATTATTCTTACCTATTTTTTCAATCTATTTTTTCAAAGATGATTTCTAAAAAGCAGTTTTAGGTTCACAACAAAATTGAGAGGAAGGTACAGACATGGTATGTCTTCAGTTCCTACAAATCAACTGTATGTTGCTTCTAAGCCTCTAATCAGTTGAACTGGCATGGAATTCTAAAACTTTCATACACTTCCTCCTCCTCCTTCTAGAATTATGTCAAAGTTCTGGGATCTTGCATGTCCCCTGTTCCCCTGTCTGCACACATGCATAGACTTCCTCATTATCAACTTCCTCCATTGGAGTGGTACATATGTTACAACTGAATGAACCTACATTGACAGATATTATCATCCAAAGCCCATAGTTTATATTAGGTCTCACTATTGTACAGTCCATGGATGTGGATAAATGTATAATGACATATATCTACCATTGTAGTATCATAGAAAGTATTTTACATTTCTTTAAAATTTTTTCTGCTGGCCTAGTTTCAGCTTTTCTATGTATCTTTTTTTTTTAACATTTATTTTTGAGACAGAGAGAGATAGAGCATGAATGGGGGAGGGGTAGAGAGAGAGGGAGACACAGAATCGGAAGCAGGCTCCAGGCTCCGAGCCATCAGCCCAGGGCCCGACGCGGGGCTCGAACTCACGGACCGCAAGATCGTGACCCAGGCCGAAGTCGGACGCTCAACCGACTGAGCCACTCAGGTGCCCCTCTGTGTATCTGACATTCATAATATTAAGTTATTTTTAAATCAAATCACAACATAGTAATCCATATGCTGTTCAAAAACAATTTTATTTTTTGGGGATGCTTAATTTCATTGTATAGACTTACTCTAAATTATGCTATGGTAGGTCTTCTATATTCATTTTTGTTTATTATTCATTTTAATTGATTCCCTAGAAAAGTTTAAAGTTACTAAAACAATATGTTATAGTAAGAATGTCCATGTAGAAGTTTTAATTTTAAGTCTAATTGTGGAATGTGCATATATTTAGAGATTTATTTTTGGAAGGAAACATAAGAATCTCTGTGGTTATTTTTGGAGAATGAGTCAGAGATGAGGATGAGAATGAAAGACGTTTACTTTTCATCTTATATATAATGCTTAACTTTTTGCCATGTATAGGTTTACTTTTGAAGTAAAATATTAAATAAAATTTTTAGAAAATACAATAATGTGTTATATTTAAAAGTATATATAAATACACATGCACAAAACACATGAAATGGACAACATATATGCATATATTGGAGAAAGAAACTGGATTATATGTCCATATGTATTATGAAGCATTATTGTGAATATTGATGCAGTTATAGCAAGATCACTTTTTAGAATCTTTCTATCTCAAATAATAAGTATTTCTTCTAAATGTGAGTATGAATATTAGGAGACAGTAATCTTGTCTGGATAGCCACCCCTATGGAAACAAAATAAAAGTAATATAGGAGGGACTTAAGAGACTGGAAAAAGGATAGCTTTGGATCTGTTAATACAGATCCAAAGCAACTCTAGCAATTGGATGATCTCAGTTGTTTGGTCAGTAGCTAAAATGTAATAGTTTTTGTTGGCCATTATTGAGATTTATCGACTCCAATACAGAGAAGGTATGACTGATTTGGGTAATTCTGCTATTAGTGACCACCTCATAGGCCTCTGTATAAGATATAATTTGACACCTCCCCCCCCCCCAACTCCAATCTGACACCTCCTGTGGTCCAGAGTTGTGCCAGGGTGGCCAGATCACATGACATTGGAACAGCCTGAAAGCACATATTACAGGAACTTCATAGAAGGGATTTGTGGGCTTGGCAAGTTCTATGACTTGATTGTCCGTGGAGAATAATCAAGAAAAAACAAAACTTTTCCAATCTTTGAAAGCTTTCAGTGAGTGCAAGTCTATCACTTCTTAATATCTCATATGATGATTATTCTTTGAATTTTGAACACGGGATTAATTTTTTCCCATGTTCAGAACATACATAAACAAGCCATTTGCTAAAGCAAGCTGTCATACTCCCTTTTTAAAAACAATAAATGATTATTATGTAATACTTGATATATATGTACAAGTATATAAGATATATATATGTATAAGTATATATATATATATATATGTATAAGTATATAAGACTTATAGCCATGCATATGGCTATATGTATATACGAACTTTGTGTAACTTATGTAAATTATGAATCATAATAATGAACACAAGCCAACTTGGTTCTAACTTTCTACCTAAGGTACACACCAATATTGTTTTAGCTCACTATATATACCTCTTTAAGGCATCTCCCTCCTTCACAGAGATAAATTTATTCTGAACTTTTAGTTTATCATATGCTTGCTTATAGATTTTAATCGCATATGTAGGATATCATTAAACAATGTATTTTTTAGTATTGGCAGTTTGTAAATTTCATGAAGATCATATCACAATAAACATAGCATTTTGTGACTTTTTTTTGTGAACTCCACTTATCACCTTCCAAAATTCATCCAAGCTGATGCAGAAAACTATAGTTCATTAATTTTTCATTTGCATGGACTATTTTATTGTATGAAACTATCCCAATTTATCCATCGAATTTCCTTTTGATGGATATTTGGATTGAATGTAGGATTTTTTTATTTTGAATAACAGCATTAAAAGCCTCTTAAATATTGTCTGCTAATTCAAATTTCAAAAATTTCCTACAGTACATGAATGGAAGAGGAATCACTGCTTAAAGCATATGCCATTGTAACAAATTATGCCAAATGTTTTCAAAAGTTGTTTAAATGAATTATATTCTTATCAGCAGTGCCCCCCTTCCTTTGGTCTTAGAGATACTTGATTTTGCCAAAATAGGTTACCAGTCTAAATGTGAAGGATATCTTATCACAGTTATAACTGTCATTTTTGTGTTTCTTACACGATTGAATCCTTTTTAAGATTTTTATTGTCTATTAATGTTTCCTTTTACAACAAATACCTACTTATTTTTTCTACTTTAATAATATTATTTATAATTTTTTATGAATCCTTCATATATAGTAGATATGAATAGTTTATCAAGTTTTTTACAGTGTAAATATCTCTTTGCAGTCTTTGCATTATCTTTTATGAACAAATGGTAATATAGTGCTGTTAAAAAATAAAGCTGTTCCAGTGAAACATACCAACCTCTCTGAAGTTACAATACAGCTCTCCATTTAATTTGTGCTATTATATTTGCCTTTTTAATTCTAATTATTGTGCTATTTTTGAAGTCATTTGCTTATGATAACATAAAAGTAACATGTAATAAAAACTTAGATTTTTAAGTTCAGTAGCAAAACTAAAAGATAATCACCAAAGTGGATATTCTAGTTTCTATTTGGTTGTTTTTACTTTAGGGTCATGGATAAATATTTTGTGCTATGGTTGTTAAGAAGAGATAACTTTTTGTTTATGGATTTTTTAATATAGCATTAGAAAATAAATGTTAATTATTATTTTATTTATATGTGCTTTATCACATCCATCAGACCATTTCCACATATTATTTGTAAAAATAAAAAAGGTATTTGTTATTTGTGGGAATCAACATACTTGTCGTTGCTACTTAGTGAGCAGAAAAGCAACAGCAATAGTATATCAGTTCATTATCTTATGTGATTAAAATAAAAAGAGTCACCCTGAAGGGGTGCCTGGGTGGCTCAGTCAGTTGAGGTTGACTCTTGATTTTGGCTCAGGTCATGGTCTCATGGTTGTGAAACTGAGCCCCATGTTGGGCTCCACAGTGACAGCAGGGAGCCTGCTTGGGATTCTCTCTCTCTATCTCTCTCTCACTCTCTCTTTCTCTCTCTTCCTCCTCTGCTCATGTTCTCTCTTTCTCAAAATAAATAAGCTTTAAAAATAGTCACTGTGAAAATATCCTGACCACATTAACTGACAAAATGTATGTTTACAAAAAGTATAAAAGACACTTTCTCATCATTACATAAAATAGGGCAATAGATATGATTTTTTAAAAGGATGTTTTAAAAGATAAGCTCAAAAGGAAATATGTATCTCTTAATGGAAAATACAGTAAAATGTCCTTTAATAGAATAGAAAATAAAATAGAATAGAAAATTTAATAGAACAGAAAAGTGCTTTAAAAATCAATTCATGGTATTTCCACTGAATTGGATGGTTGGGAACCAGCAAGAATAGGACAATTGAAAGATGGTGAATACACTCTTTGAGGCTGTGTTCATTCCCTCTACTGCTGAAAAATAGCACTCCCAAGGCTATCACTGGAAGAGACGCCCAGCAATGACATTGTTTTTTTAAGCCTAGAGAAAGGTGGTAAAGGCAGGAATAATCTCTTCTGAGCAAATACGTTGGCCAAAAATGAATGGCAAAGACAACCAGATAGGAAAACAAAAATGCTGGACCTCAGCACAACAATAAAACCTAAGAACTATGAGAACATTTCACTAAAATTGTAAGCTTGCTTCCAAATGAATACTCTAAACCAACACTGAAACACTGTACTTTTGCGCATAAAAATACTCCTCTTCTTTTTATTTATTTATTTTTTTTATTTATATATGAAATTTATTGTCAAATTGGTTTCCGTACAACACCCAGTGCTCATCCCAAAAGGTGCCCTCCTCAATACCCATCACCCAACCTCTCCTCCCTCCCACCCCCCATCAACCCTTAGTTTGTTCTCAGTTCTCAACAGTCTCTTATGCTTTGGCTCTCTCCCACTCTAACCTCTTTTTTTTTTTTTTTTTCCTTCCCCTACCCCATGGGTTCCTGTTAAGTTTCTCAGGATCCACATAAGAGTGAAACCATATGGTATCTGTCTTTCTCTGTATGGCTTATTTCACTTAGCATCACACTCTCCAGTTCCATCCACGTTGCTACAAAAGGCCATATTTCATTTTTTCTCATTGCCACATAGTATTCCATTGTGTATATAAACCACAATTTCTTTATCCATTCATCAGTTGTTGGACATTTAGGCTCTTTCCATAATTTTGCTATTGTTGAGAGTGCTGCCATGAACATTGGCGTACAAGTGCCCCTATGCATCAGTACTCCTGTGTCCCTTGGATAAATTCCTAGCAGTGCTATTGCTGGGTCATAGGGTAGGTCTATTTTTAATTTTCTGAGGAACCTCCACACTGCTTTCCAGAGCGGCTGCACCAATTTGCATTCCCACCAACAGTGCAAGAGGGTTCCCGTTTCTCCACATCCTCTCCAGCATCTATAGTCTCTTGATTTGTTCATTTTAGCCACTCTGACTGGCGTGAGGTGATACCTGAGTGTGGTTTTGATTTGTATTTCCCTGATAAGGAGCGACGCTGAACATCTTTTCATGTGCCTGTTGACCATCTGGATGTCTTCTTTAGAGAAGTGTCTATTCATGTTTTCTGCCCATTTCTTCACTGGGTTATTTGCTTTTTGGGTGTGGAGTTTGGTGAGCTCTTTATAGATTTTGGATACTAGCCCTTTGTCCGATATGTCATTTGCAAATATCTTTTCCATTCCGTTGGTTGCCTTTTAGTTTTGTTGGTTGTTTCCTTTGCTGTGCAGAAGCTTTTTATCTTCATAAGGTCCCAGTAATTCACTTTTGCTTTTAATTCCCTTGCCTTTGGGGATGTGTCGAGTAAGAGATTGCTATGGCTGAGGTCAGAGAGGTCTTTTCCTGCTTTCTCCTCTAAGGTTTTGATGGTTTCCTGTCTCACATTCAGGTCCTTTATCCATTTTGAGTTTGTTTTTGTGAATGGTGTGAGAAAGTGGTCTAGTTTCAACCTTCTGCATGTTGCTGTCCAGTTCTCCCAGCACCATTTGTTAAAGAGACTGTCTTTTTTCCATTGGATGTTCTTTCCTGCTTTGTCAAAGATGAGTTGGCCATACGTTTGTGGGTCTAGTTCTGGGGTTTCTATTCTATTCCATTGGTCTATGTGTCTGTTTTTGTGCCAATACCATGCTGTCTTGATGATGACAGCTTTGTAGTAGAGCCTAAAGTCTGGGATTGTGATGCCTCCTGCTTTGGTCTTCTTCTTCAAAATTACTTTGGCTATTCGGGGCCTTTTGTGGTTCCATATGAATTTTAGGATTGCTTGTTCTAGTTTCGAGAAGAATGCTGGTGCAATTTTGATTGGGATTGCATTGAATGTGTAGATAGCTTTGGGTAGTATTGACATTTTGACAATATTTATTCTTCCAATCCATGAGCAGGGAATGTCTTTCCATTTCTTTAAATCTTCTTCAATTACCTTCATAAGCTTTCTATAGTTTTCAGCATACAGATCCTTTACATCTTTGGTTAGATTTATTCCTAGGTATTTTATGCTTCTTGGTGCAGTTGTGAATGGGATCAGTTTCTTTATTTGTCTTTCTGTTGCTTCATTGTTAGTGTATAAGAATGCAACTGATTTCTGTACATTGATTTTGTATCCTGCAACTTTGCTGAATTCATGTATCAGTTCTAGCAGACTTTTGGTGGAGTCTATCGGATTTTCCATGTATAATATCATGTCATCTGCAAAAAAGCGAAAGCTTGACTTCATCTTTGCCAATTTTGATGCCTTTGATTTCCTTTTGTTGTCTGATTACTGATGCTACAACTTCCAGCACTATGTTAAACAACAGCAGTGAGAGTGGGCATCCCTGTCGTGTTCCTGATCTCAGGGAAAAAGCTCTCAGTTTTTCCCCGTTGAGGATGATGTTAGCTGTGGGCTTTTCATAAATGGCTTTTATGATCTTTAAGTATGTTCCTTCTATCCCGACTTTCTCAAGGGTTTTTATTAAGAAAGGGTGCTGGATTTTGTCAAAGGCCTTTTCTGCATCGATTGACAGGATCATATGGTTCTTCTCTTTTTTTTTGTTAATGTGATGTATCACGTTGATTGATTTGCGAATGTTGAACCAGCCCTGCATCCCAGGAATGAATCCCACTTGATCATGGTGAATAATTCTTTTTCTATGCCGTTGAATTCGATGTGCTAGTATCTTATTGAGAATTTTTGCATCCATATTCATCAGGGATATTGGCCTGTAGTTCTCTTTTTTTACTGGGTCTCTGTCTGGTTTAGGAATCAAAGTAATACTGGCTTCATAGAAAGAGTCTGGAAGTTTTCCTTCCCTTTCTATTTCTTGGAATAGCTTGAGAAGGATAGGTATTATCTCTGCTTTAAACGTCTGGTAGAACTCCCCTGGGAAGCCATCTGGTCCTGGACTCTTATTTGTTGGGAGATTTTTGATAACCGATTCAATTTCTTCGCTGGTTATGGGTCTGTTCAAGCTTTCTATTTCCTCCTGATTGAGTTTTGGAAGAGTGTGGGTGTTCAGGAATTTGTCCATTTCTTCCAGGTTGTCCAATTTGTTGGCATATAATTTTTCATAGTATTCCCTGATAATTGTTTGTATCTCTGAGGGATTGGTTGTCATAATTCCATTTTCATTCATGATTTTATCTATTTGGGTCATCTCCCTTTTCTTTTTGAGAAGCCTGGCTAGAGGTTTGTCAATTTTGTTTATTTTTTCAAAAAACCAACTCTTGGTTTCGTTGATCTGCTCTACAGTTTTTTTAGATTCTATATTGTTTATTTCTGCTCTGATCTTTATGATTTCTCTTCTTCTGCTGGGTTTAGGCTGCCTTTGCTGTTCTGCTTCTATTTCCTCTAGGTGTGCTGTTAGATTTTGTATTTGGGATTTTTCTTGTTTCTTGAGATAGGCCTGGATTGCAATGTATTTTCCTCTCAGGACTGCCTTCGCTGCGTCCCAAAGCGTTTGGATTGTTGTATTTTCATTTTCGTTTGTTTCCATATATTTTTTAATTTCTTCTCTAATTGCCTGGTTGACCCATTCATTCTTTAGTAGTGTGTTCTTTAACCTCCATGCTTTTGGAGGTTTTCCAGACTTTTTTCTGTGGTTGATTTCAAGCTTCATAGCATTGTGGTCTGAAAGTATGCATGGTATGATTTCAATTCTTGTAAACTTATGAAGGGCTGTTTTGTGACCCAGTATATGAGCTATCTTGGAGAATGTTCCATGTGCACTCGAGAAGAAAGTATATTCTGTTGCTTTGGGATGCAGAGTTCTAAATATATCTGTCAAGTCCATCTGATCCAATGTCTCATTCAGGGCCCTTGTTTCTTTATTGACCGTGTGTCTAGATGATCTATCCATTTCTGTAAGTGGGGTGTTAAAGTCCCCTGCAATTACCACATTCTTATCAATAAGGTTGCTTATGTTTATGAGTAATTGTTTTATATATTTGCGCACTCCGGTATTCGGCGCATAGACATTTATAATTGTTAGCTCTTCCTGATGGATAGACCCTGTCACTGTTATATAATGTCCTTCTTCATCTCTTGTTACAGCCTTTAATTTAAAGTCTAGTTTGTCTGATAGAAGTATGGCTACTCCAGCTTTCTTTTGGCTTCCAGTAGCATGATAAATAGTTCTCCATCCCCTCACTCTCAATCTAAAGGTGTCCTCAGGTCTAAAATGAGTCTCTTGTAGACGGCAAATAGATGGGTCTTGTTTTTTTATCCATTCTGATACCCTATGTCTT
This sequence comes from Puma concolor, assembly GCF_028749965.1. Classification (NCBI taxonomy): domain Eukaryota; kingdom Metazoa; phylum Chordata; class Mammalia; order Carnivora; family Felidae; genus Puma; species Puma concolor. The sequence goes on along the minus strand of NC_141674.1, from coordinate 61,649,583 downwards.
TTGGTTGGCACATTTAATCCATTTACATTCAGTGTTATTATAGAAAGATATGAGTTTAGAGTCATTGTGATGTCTGTTGTTTTATGCTTGTAGTGATGTCTTTGGTACTTTGTCTCAAGGGTCCCCCTTAGGATCTCTTGTAGGGCCGGTTTAGTGGTGACAGATTCCTTCAGTTTTTGTTTGTTTGGGAAGACCTTTATCTCTCCTTCTATTCTAAATGACAGACATGCTGGATAAAGGATTCTCGGCTGCATATTTTTTCTGTCTAGCACACTGAAAATCTCGTGCCAATTCTTTCTGGCCTGCCAAGTTTCAAAAGAGAGATCAGTCATGAGTCTTATAGGTCTCCCTTTATATGTGAGGGCACGTTTACCCCTTGCTGCTTTCAGAATTTTCTCTTTATCCTTGTATTTTGCCAGTTTCACTATGATATGTCGTGCAGAAGATCGATTCAAGTTACTTCTGAAGGGAGTTCTCTGTGCCTCTTGGATTTCAATGCCTTTTTCCTTCCCCAGTTCAGGGAAGTTCTCAACTATTATTTCTTCAAGTACCCCTTCAGCACCTTTCCCTCTCTCTTCCTCCTCTGGGATACCAATTATGCGTAGATTATTTCTTTTTAGTGTATCACTTAGTTCTCTAATTTTCCCCTCATACTCCTGGATTTTTTTATCTCTCTTTTTCTCAGCTTCCTCTTTTTCCATAACTTTATCTTCTAGTTCACCTATTCTCTCCTCTGCCTCTTCAATCTGAGCCGTGGTGGTTTCCATTTTGTTATGCATTTCGTTTAAAGCGTTTTTCAGCTCCTTGTGACTGTTCCTTAGTCCCTTGATCTCTGTAGCAAGAGATTCTCTGCTGTCAGCTATACTGTTTTCAAGCCCAGCGATTAATTTTATGACTATTATTCTAAATTCACTTTCTGTTATATTATTTAAATCCTTTTTGATCAGCTCATTAGCTGTTGTTATTTCCTGGAGATTCTTCTGAGGGGAATTCTTCCGCTTGGTCATTTTGGATAGGCCCTGGCGTGGTGAGGACCTGCAGGGCACTTCCCCTGTGCTGTGGTGTATAACTGGAATTGGTGGGCGGAGCCGCAGTCAGACCTGATGTCTGCCCCCAGCCCACCGCTGGGGCCACAGTCAGACTGGTGCGTGCCTTCTCTTCCCCTCTCCTAGGGGCGGGATTCACTGTGGGGTGGGGTGGCCTGTCTGGGCTATTTGCACACTGCCAGGCTTGTGATGCTGGGGATCTGGCGTCTTAGCTGGGGTGGGTAGGCAAGGTGCACAGGGGCAGGAGGGGCAGGCTTAGCTTGCTTCTCCTTAGGTGATCCACTTCAGGAGGGGCCCTGTGGCAGCAGGAGGGAGTCAGATCCGCTGCCGGAGGTTTGGCTCCACAGAAGCGCAGAGTTGGGTGTTTGTGTGGAGCGAGCAAGTTCCCTGGCAGGAACTGGTTCTCTTTGGGATTTTGGCTGGGGGATGGGCGGGGGAGATGGCGCTGGCGAGCGCCTTTGTTCCCCACCAAACTGAGCTCTGTCGTCAGGGGGCTCAGCAGCTCTCCTTCCCTTTGTCCTCCAGCCTTCCCGCTTTCTGAGCAGAGCTGTTAACTTATGACCTCCCAGACGCTAAGTCGCGCTTGCTGTCGGAACACAGTCCGTCAGGCCCCTCCGCTTTTTGCAAGCCAGACTCGGGGGCTCTGCTTGGCCGGCGAGCCGCCCCTCCGCCCCGGCTCCCTCCCGCCAGTCCGTGGAGCGCGCACCGCCTCGCTGCCCTTCCCACCCTCTTCCGTGGGCCTCTCGTCTGCACTTGGCTCTGGAGACTCCGTTCTGCTAATCCTCTGGCGGTTTTCTGGGTTATTTAGGCAGGTGTAGGTGGAATCTAAGTGATCAGCAGGACGCGCGGTGAGCCCAGCGTCCTCCTACGCCGCCATCTTCCCTCTCCTCTCCAAACAGTCTCTTCTACTCCTCTTTTTCAATAACTCAGCAAATCTGGATGCTGCACAAGTTTTTCAACAAATGTGTAGACAACAGGGACAGAAACTTAAGCCTTCTCTGCTACCCTCAGGTGTTTGATGGCCAGGGATTCTCATCAGGATAGATAAAAATAGGCAGCTACACAAGTGGTGAGCAGAAGGAAGTCTCAGTGGTACAATATAGAGTTGTGTTTTAATCCTTCCTATGCTGACTTTGCAGGTAAGTTTATTCTAATTCTGTGTCCTCTAGGGACAGCCCCATACTTGTGCCAGTGCTGTTCTTTTTAAACTTGATCTATTCTGTATGTTCCTAGCCTATTGAAATTGGTTGTATCAGGGTGCCTGGGTGGCTCAGTCGGTAGGGTGTCTGACTTCAGCTCAGGTCATGATCTCATAGTTGGTGAGTTCGAGCCCCATGTCAGACTCTGTGCTAACAGCTCAAGGCCTGGAGCCTGCTTCGGATTCTGTGTCTCCCTCTCTCTGTGCCCCTCCCCTGCTCATTCTCTCTCTCTCTCAAAAATAAACATTAAAAAAATTGAAATTGGACATATCACTTACAATCATAGATACCAATTCTTAAATTGAGATTTGTGAGAAATCTGCCTTATTATCATGCATACAGTTTCTGGTGGATTCTTACCAGGATACCAATGCCTTCTAGAATCCATATGAGTTTTCCATTGCTGTTTAGAAAATGTTTATTTTCTAAACCCTACTCCACAACTCTAAGAACCAGTCTGTTTTCCAACTCTATTTTCCCTAACTTCTATCTTTATGAATAAATAATAATTATAGCTAACACTTATAGCAGTTACTAATTTCTAGATATAGTCCTAGACACTTGACACATATTAATACATTTAATCCTACTAAAAGAACCTATTGACAGAGTCCTTATCAATAGTTATTTCAAAGTAATCAATGTTTAGGGGCGCCTTGGTGGCTCAGTCAGTTGAGCGTCCAACTCTTGATTTTGGCTCAGGTCATGATCTCATGGTTCATGATTAAAGCTCCATGTCAGGCTCCATTCTGACAGCATGGAGCTTGCATGCAATTCTCTCTCTCTCTCTCTGTCTCTCAAAATACATAAATAAACTTAAAAAAAATCCCAAAGTAATCCATGTTCATTCCTTCATTTATTTATTACATCTCCCCTCAATTCACTTATTTAATAAGAATTTACTGAACACCTTTTTATATGCCAAGCATGCATGCAATACTAATATATATTAGTGACCAAAAAGGATCTGATAACTTCCTTCAGAGAGTTTTAGTCTAACTGAAATCCTAGAATATCTCACCTGGATATGTCCATATTTCATCGTCATTTATGATGGATTGGTGTTTACCTATTTGAGTCATAGATAGCAAAGTATTGTGTATATCTAAATTTGAGGAAAACACTGGGCCAAACAGAACCCAGTTTCCTAAGTAGAAGACTTTCTGAAGCCTTCAGTGTTCTGTAGTAGATTGAATGTACTTGGACTATCTTGAGTACTGCATGAATGACAGCCTCAACATGTCAACACATCCTTGGTTAAACCAAAATTAAAAATGATTCACTTACATATCTTAGGAGAAAGTATCATACTAAGCAAAATAAGTTAGTCAGAGAAAGACAAAGACCATATGATTTCACTCATATGTGCAATTTCAAAAACAAAACAAATGAACATGAAAGGGGAAAAAAAGAGAGGCAAACCAAGAAACAGACTCTTAACTATAGACAACAAACTGACAGTTACCAGAGGGGAGGTGGGTGAGGGGATGGGTGAAATAGGTGATGGGATTAAGGAGGGCACTTGCGATGAGCACCTGGTGTTGTAGGGAAGTGCTGAATCACTAAATTCTACACCTGAAAATTAAATTACACTGTATGTTAACTATATGGAATTTAAATAAAAACTTGGAAGAAAAAAAGCCCCCAAAACATCTCACTCTCTGTCCCATCTCTTTCTCTATTTTTCAGTCAAAATCCAATCCTGTTTTCTTTGTGTGTGTTTGCTTGTTTTGTTTAGTTTTGTTTTCTCCCCTTCTATTCGCTGTTATCTTCATTGCATTGGGTGTTTTGTTCATTCTCATATAGGGCTGTTCTTTCTCATATAGGGCTTTCCTCCCAGTGCAGAATCATTGAATTTCTTTGTTGATACTTCCGTTGCACATTGTCTTAGGGTTTTCTTCATACCATAGGTCTTAAGTCATTTTATCTGCATTTGGTTAATGTCCCTTCCCTTCCCAACCATTTGATCTAACAGCTTTGCCCTTTACTACTCTCTGCTTCTATTTATTTATTTATTTATTTATTTATTTATTTATTTATTTACGCTTATTCATCTTTGGGAGACAGAGAGAGACAGAGCGCGAGTGGGGGAAGGGCAGAGAGAGAGGGAGACAGAATCCGAAGCAGACTCCAGGCTCTGAGCAGTCAGCACAGAGCCCGATTGGTTGCGGGGCTTGAACTCACGAACCGCGAGATCATGACCTGAGCTGACGTCAGAGGCTCAACTGACTGAGCCTCAGAGGTTTATAACTAAACTGAAAATTTGTCATGTTGACCTAAAATACATGTAAGGGGCTAGATGGGTGATGGGTACTAAGGAGGGCACTTGTGATGAGCCCTGGGTGTTGTGAAGCTTAAAGTGATGAATCTCTGAATTCTCCTGAAACCAACATTGCAGGGTATATTAACTAACTAAAATATAAAATTTAAAAAATTGAGGTAATAAAAAATAAAAAGTACATATAAAATATAAATTAAAATATTTAAAGAAAGCTTAGAGTACATGCCTAGACATCAGTAAAATGGAGAAAAACGGGAAGCCTGCAAAGATTTGGAGATTTCTTGTGTGTAAAAAGCATAATTACTATATTTCTACCTCTCAGGTAAGAGCAAATAAAAAGTAAAGGCAAACATTATTTTAGAGTGGTTTTGCTTGTTTTTATCTTTATGTGCATTATTACCATGTGGGGTTTTCACAAACTTTCCCAGAGTTCCCAAAACTACAGATTAAGTTGCAACATAATAAATCGCAACTGAGTCACATGGATTCCTTACTCCTTAGCCTTGTGTGCTTGAAAAGTATGCCTTCTGCCAAAATGGGGTCTAGAATTGAGGCTGTGCATCTCTGCGTTGAACTGCTCTGTCTCCTTGGGTACAAACCCTTTCTGTAGTATGGCTGATGTTTCTCCATATTCAACCATGATCTCATGTTAATTTAAATGTAAGTGAACTAGTAATGCATGTATTATATTTCTCTTTGAAAAAATGAACAAATTTGGAGCACCTGGGTACCTCAGTTGGTTAAGCCACCAACGCTTGATTTCAGCTCGGGCCATGATCTCATGGTTTGTGAGTTCCAGCCCCACATCGGGCTCTGTGCTAACAGTGTGGAGCCTGCTTGGGATTCTCTGTCTCCGTCTTTCTCTGCCCCTGCCCCACTTGCTCTTTATCTCTCTCTAAATGAATAAATATTTTAAAAATAAAGAATAAAAAATGAACAAATTTAAAAAGTGAGCAAAAAAGGATTATGGAAGATTACATTTGAATAGTAAAGTAAAAGTATTTAACAAGATGAGTCATGGAGTTTGGTATCAATTCATAATAATTACAATATCTTAAACTCATATCATGCTTCTATCTGGCGAACTCAGAGTGCCCTTCATCTCTCCATTCATTTTTGTACAAACAGTTCTGTCTCATTTATTTGGTAACATTAGCCTAGCAATAGGGAAGGGAAATAACAGAATATGTTGAAAGTAAATGGTTAAGGTGAAATTATTAAATAAAGAGACTCTGACTTATTTATCTTTATCTTCACAACACCTAGTTAATTTTCTAATATTAGTAAATGCTTACAAATACTTACATCGTTAAAGAAGACATTTTGGAAAAAAAATACTAAAAAACTTAATGTGGTTTAATTAAGTATGTACTTTGATGCTAGACAGAAGTGGGCTTTAACCTTAATCTGATTATTGTGTTTTGGTTGTTTTATTTAAACTCTACAAGTTCCAATTTACTTATTTGCAAAGTGAGGGAATAATCTCTTAGTATGTTTGCAAAGATTATTAAATAATAAAGCTATAAAAGTCTTAGCTCATTTCTTAGAATAGTAAAGTCACCCCTACTTATTATTATAAAGATATGTCATTGCTTTAAAGATAATAGCTTCTTTTTCCCAATCATACTTCAGTGTCACATTTTGAGATTGTTTCATTTCTTTCCCAATAATGTTGGGCTGCTATGTGAATAGGATACCATAGCCTCCATTTTCCCTTCCAGAGTATTGGACCAATTGAGAATCAAACAAAGCATGGGACTGATGTAAAACAAATAATCACTCTTTTTGCTGATATAGAGTAAGTTGGGTACATAGGCTACTGTGAGAAATTAGTAAATTGTACCAGTCACAGCCTTTGGTGTGTGTGTGTGTGTGTGTGTGTGTGTGTGTGTGTGTTTGCAGGAAGTGGTAGTGAGACACTGTGAACAGTATACTTCTCAAAAAGTTAAAGGGAAGGGCTGGACTGAGCATTCTTAATGCATAGCCACTCAGATAAGGTACTCTGGAGCTTACTTGTATGATTGTGTGTATTTTGATGTATTGTCCTTTGTGTACCCATCTTTGTTTTGAGATCCTGGAGGTCAGGGACTCTATCTTACATTTCATATTTCTAGGACTTAACTACAGCTGGTAGAAATTGGAAACTCAACATTTTTCAGTAAAAAGAATAAATAAATGTTAAGGATTCTAACTGAAAATCAACAGCAGTCACCTTTCCTGTGAATTCAGGGAGCATGTATTATTTATACTTCTTGTCTTGTTATTAGCAATGGTTTACATTGGTTTAGTAGTTTTAAATGTATCTACTCATCTCCTTTAACTAGAGTAGCTGCTCTTAAAGGCATAAAACATGTCAAACTTTGCATACCAACACCATTTGTCACAATGCTCAGTATAGAATGGAGCTCAGCATGCTTGATATTCTGAATGATAATATGTATTAAATTTTTAAAAATAAGAATAGGTTTTAAATTGTTTGATTTCAAAAGTAGATTTCCCATCTAGAGATAACTTGATGTCATCACATCTTCTAGCCTTTTATTCTGTGCTCACACATACACATGCACATGCACACATATATGCATATGTTTGTGTGAATGCATGCATACGTAGATATTACAACGTATGGAATTACACAATACATAGTCTGTTGAAACCCATGTTTTCTATTGATCACTAACATCTTTCCATGCCAATACATGTAGTTAAGCAATATAATTTTTAATGCCTTCACAGTATTATAGCATAGACATTAACAATATTCAATTATGAAGTCACAAAAACATGTTTTGTTGATATTTAAAATTTCATTTTTATATTTACTAGACATTTGTAAGTTATTTTTTGTGAATTGGTTGTTTATGTCTTTTGCTCAGTCCTCAATTGGTGTTTTCAATTTTTTAATGAATTTATAAGAACTTTTTTTTAACGAGAGAGAGAGAGAGAGAGCAAGTGAGAGACCGCACATGTGTAGAAGGAGCAGAGAGGAGAGAGAAAGAGAATCCCAAACAGGCTCCAGTCTGTCAGCACAGAACCAAATGTGGGTCTCGATCCCATGAACTGATAGATCATGATCTGATCTGAGATCAAGCGTTGGACACTTAACTGACTGCACCACACAAGCGTCCCCAGATTCATACTTTTAAACCACGACCATGTTCATGGCCCTAGTTGCCACTACACATATTTCAGGCTTCAGTATTCCCAGATGTAGCTTCTTTGACTGCCTATTCAGTCACAACTCATCCATTGGATTTCTCTCCACTTTTGCTTTCTTTGCCATTCTCTTTGTTGCTGTGTATTTATATTTTTTAGGGCTTTATTATAATTAAATTTTTTGTCATGAATCAGGGAGGGGATTGTTCTGTTCTGTAGAGTCAGAGTTCTCTAAAGTATTTTGAAAAGTGTCTTAATAGAGATGTGATAAGGGATCTGTAACTCAAGACTATGTGAGATTTTATAACATCTTTCCTTTTTTTTCTTAGTGGAGGGTAGGGCTAAAATCACTTCTCATACAAATGGTCTTTGAGTCTACTATGTCACAAGGGAATGAAAGGTAAAAAGACATGATCCTTGTTTTCAAAAGTTCAATGTCAAGAGAGGAAGTAAGTTGCCTTCATTTAGGTAAAAGAGGGAAAGCTTAATGGAGGAAAGCACTTGGTTTAGCTTTAAATATAGATAAAATTTCAATGGTAGAAATAGGAGTGAAGGGCATTCTGAGTTGAAGTAGTGTCAGCAACAGCAAAAGGAAAGGCTTCCCCAAGAAGTCTATTGCCATATACAAAGGGACATAGTTATCGTTTTATCTATTTATCATCTATTATATGTTTTTTTTTCTTTAAGTAGCCCTGATGGATTTGGAACCAAATGATATGATATATATTTTAATTATTTATGGGAGCATTCACAGTCTATATGGCTTCAACTAAATGTGGTTATAAGTATATACACATTCCAAGGTACACAACAGAGTCTATGGAGTTAGATGTGATCGATACCTAGTACCATTGCCAGTGACTTGGGTCTCATTAACCCTACCAAGGCAGTGAATAAAGTAGCTACAATAAGAAGGTTGCATTACCTACAAAGTTGTTAAAGTGAACATATTTTGTAATTGCTGTCTGTGTTATTTATTACATACATGAAAAAAATTAAAAAAAAAAATCTGCCACTTAAAACCAAAAATCTTTGAATACTTCAAAGTGATTTTCTCGAGGGTATTGTTTGAAAAAAGAGAATTGAATACCATGATCCCTGTAGACTCTAACACGGTATTGTAGGAAAGATACATTTAAACGACCATTTCTGCCCACCTGTGAATTTCCTGATCATTTATTTCATTTCTCTAATATAATTGCATGACAGAACAAACCCAAATTAATGCTACTGGTCCCTAATGGAATCCATTTTGAAGTGGTTTATAAGCACTACTGAACTAAAAAAAAAATGTAGCAGATGCCTCTATCAAAGTAGTGGTGATGTATTGTTCTGTTTCCGTGAGCACACACAGTGAAAGTGCTTGTCAGTCATGAAAAGGCTTGGACTTCAATGAGATGGATGTAAGCCGTGTCTGAAACTACAGATCCAAATAGTACAGCTGGAGAACAAGTGTTTGACGCTTAAAAATATTGTGCCTCTAGGACTAATTACGCTTTTGCAAACTTAGTAAAACATTGCTGTTTATTTAAACTTCGGCTGTACAAGATCTCTCTCAAATGAATGGTAGCTATTCTGAAGCCTGCACATAAACATCTATTTTGTGGAGAAACTGGCAATTAAGGACTTGTAATGAATTCTAGTCTTTTTCAATCTCTTAAAAGAACACTATCGAATCAAAGAAAACAAGATATGAAGGATTCTTTAAAAATCTGCCCTGTCTTTTTCTGACGGCTTAAGATACCAGGAGCATAACTTATTTTCTGTGTGTTGTACATTTATATATTCATTTCTTGTTGCAAATACAAACTAAGTTATAATTCATGATTCTCCAAAGAACTCCGCAGACAGTTAAAAAAAAAATTTAAATCCTGTTAAGACTATTCTGGGTAGGTGAAATTCTAGAGATATTTGTTTTGACATCCTAGTGACATGATAAAGATTTGTTTTGTAGGTTCATTGGTTTTAAGATTTCTTTAAACTCTTTAAAAATATTCAGGATATAATACAAGAATATATGAAGATATTCCATAAATACTAGATTTATTTTATTGTATATAAATATATACTCATGAGTATAAACTCCTATATATCTAGAGCTTTTAGGACCACAGCAGATGATGAAGCTTTGTTGAAATTATAGGTGTGCCATTCCTTGTGATAAACTGGACCAAAGTCAAAGAACATAAAATTACTCAGATTTTAAGGTTCATATTTTATAAGTAATGGAATCAGCCAAATACAAAAGAAAAACAAATATTTTAGATAGATGGACACTTGATAATTACATCAAAGGTTTTTGTTTTTGTTTTTGTTTTCACCTTGAGAGGGCCAGGTATTTCAGAGATGAGGAGCTTTGTGATGATACTGGAACCACTCGAATGAAATCCTTACTTCCTACATGGAATGAATGTACCTGCAAAGGTCAGACTGCTCCCTTTGTCTCCAATGGCGTTCTCCCCATGGATTGTACATGGTGGAGGATCTTTTATTTACTGCAACTGTTGGTGCATTCTTGATGTTCTGAGTCATAAAGAATTCATAAAGCAAAGTAAAGCAAACAATTACAAAACCAGAAAAGGCTAAAGCCTAAGTGTTGCCTGATGCTAGATTCTCCTGCTTTGAATTTCATGAGCATTTAGAGATGAATTGGAATGCTACGCAAGTTTCAAGGCAATTATTTAGATTCACCTGCATCAACCCATGCCCACAGTGCTTCTGTTTCTGTAAAAACAAAACAAACAAATGAACAAAACAATAATAGAAGGAAAATATTTACAAACTCTTTTAGAAAACAATACCAACAATACTACCACCAACAAACACGTACTGTCCATATAGAAGCAACAATGGTATCATTCCCTGTGGATGCTGTGTTCTTATTAGTGAATATTATGACTTTCTATACTAGGCTAAGATAGCGAAGAATTGATGGTATTTTATTCTGTCCTTTCTTACCTTAATAAGACACTAGTATTTGTGTTATTTTTCCCAGTTGTCATGGTCAGACTCAACACGAGTTAAAGGATTCATTTATAAGGTAACTTTGTTCTCTCATCTGTAAAATAGGAGGTTGTAGGAAGGATTAAATGTCATTTGGAAATTATCTGTCCTAGTATATGTCATGTAGTAACTGCTCCATATATGTTGGCTAAATCCCAAACAAGATTCCCTTTGGAATATTTCAATCCAGATAAGATATCTTATCCCATTTCTGCTTCTAGCATTTGGAAGTATTATTGCTGACACATTAATGAAAGAAATATAATGGTTAAAAAATATCACTTCAAAAAAATTAGATAGTAGAATTAAGGTTCTGCTTTTTTTTTTTTTTTTTTTACAGGATTTTACTTTTTTTTTCTTTATTATTTTGTTGGGCACAACAAGCTTTATGCAGACTTAGGGAGTGTGAAACATGGAGCATTTTTTTCATTTTCTTTTAGTCAACCTGATATTCATTTTGGTTTCCCATTCTACCTGGTGGCAAAATATGTAATTTTAACTTCTTCTAGATAAAATTACTACTACAGTTAAGCCTTATAATTAAAATAAAGAAATACCTATAGATTCTCTAGAACAGTCTCTCTTGGCTAACTCTGAGAACTTGTCCTCAATTCCTGGAGCCACAGTGAATTTAGTGGGGCCACTTTAGGCTTCTGTATCCAATTTTCTTCTTTCTTCTGCCTTCAAGAGAATGTTTTCATCTCCTATCTCTGTGGTCATAAAAACTAAATAGTCTCTCAACCCTGTGGTTTATGCTAGAAATGAGCCCTTAAGAACTCAAAATCCAATAATTATATATTTATTTATTTGTTATTTAAAAATTTTTTAATTTAAATTGTGTTAGTTAACACATAGTGTAATATTGGTTTCAGGAGGCGAATTCAGTAATTTATCACTTACATATAACACCCAGTGCTCATCACAAGTGTCCTCCTTAACGCCCATCACCCATTTAGCCTATCTGTCTCCTACCTTTCCTCTACAATCCCTGTTTGTTCTCTATAGTTAAAAGTCTCATTTAGTTTGCTTCCCTCTCTTTTTTTTCCTTCTTGTATGTTAATCCATGTTGTTTCTTAAGTTCCACATATGAGTGAAATTATATGGTATTTGTCTTTCTCTGAGTGACTTATTCACTTAGCATAATACACTCTGTTCCATCCACATTGTTGCAAATGGCAAGATTTCATTCTTTTTGATGGCTGAGTTGTGTGTGTGTGTGTGTGTATACACTACTTCTTCATCCATTCATCAGTCAATGGAAATTTGGGCTCTTTCCATAATTTGGCTATTGTTGATATGGCTGCTATAAATATAGGGGTGTGTGTGCTCCTTTGAATCAGTATTTTTGTGTTTTTTTGGGTAAATACCTAGTAGTACAATTGCTGGGTTGCAGGGTAGTACCATTTTTAATTTTTTCAGGAACCTCCATACTGTTTTCCAGAGTAACAATACCAGTTTGCATTCCCACAAACAATGTAAGAGGGTTCCTCTTTCTCTGCATCCTCACCAATATCCATTATTTCCTGTGTTGTTAGTATTAGTCATCCTGACAGGTGGTATCTCATTGTGGCTTTGATTTGTATTTTCCTGATGATCAGTGATGTTGAGCATCTTTTCATGTGTCTGTTGGCCATCCGTATGTCTTCTTTGGTAAAAATGTCTATTCATGTCCTCTGCCCATTTCTTGACTAGATTATTTGTTTTTTGGATGTTCAGTTTGATGAGTTCTTTATATCTTTTAGATACCAACCCTTTATCAGATATGTTACTTGCAAGTATCTTCTCCTATTCTGTAAGTTGCCTTTTAGTTTTGTTGATTGTTTCCTTGGCTGTGAAGGAGTTTTTATCTTTGGATGAAGTCCAAATAGTTTATTTTTGCTCTTGTTTCCCTTGCCTCCAAAGATGTGTCTGTAAGAAGTTGCTACAGCCAATGTCAAAAAGTTGCTGTCTGTATTTTCCTCTAGGATTTTGGTAGTTTCTGGTCTCACATTTAGGTCTTTCATCCATTTTGAATTTATTATCATTTCTGTGGTAAGAAAGTGGCCCAGTTTCATTCTTCGTCACGTTGCTGTCCAGTTTTGTCAACAATATTTGTTGAAAAGACTGTCTTTTTTCCACTGAATGTTCTTTCTTGCTTTGTCAAAGATTAGTTGGCCATATATTTGTGGGTCCATTTCTGGGTTTTCTATTCTGTTCCATTGATCTATGTGTCTGTTTTTGTGCCAATACCATACTGTCTTGATGACTACAGCTTTGTAATGTAGCTTGAAGTCTCGAATTGTAATGCCCTAGCTTTGTTTTTCTTTTTTGAGATTGCTTTGACTATTTGGGTCTTTTGTGGTTGTATACACATTTTAGGATTGTTTGTTCTAACTCTGTGAAAAAAATGCTGCTTGTTTTTGACAGGGATTGCATTAAATGTTTATATGTCCCTAGTCATTGTATTTCCAAAAGGAATCCTCAGGTCAAGAAGCATTTTCTAGTTATATTTATCTAGCACAGATTGTAATGTCTTGTACATAAGAATCATGGCATAAACTTCCCTTGAAAGGGATTATTGTTTGTTATAATGCAGGGATAAGTATTATTCTGTGGAGGGCAAATAAATAATCAGTTGGTACTAATTGAGGTGATAGAGGAGAAATTTTCATGGAATATGTTTATGTGAGCTGAGGACCTAGTAATAGGGAAGGGTAGTCCAAGCTGAGGAAATTAGATGGGAAGGGTGAACCAGCTCAACTGAGGATTCATGGAGGAAGAGAAATGAAAAGGTAGTAAAGAAATGTCAAAAATAAGTTCACTTCTTCCACACTGTGCCCTGACTCATGAAGTGAGCCCTGATTCATGAAGCTTTTTCTCAGTGGGCTGCCAGTCTATCAGTGCCAGTTCTTGGGTTGGAGGAGTTCCATGTTCTAGCTTCCTTTTATCAATGATCTTTCAGAAGGCACCATTTTCTGCTAAGGCATCCATGAAGGCTGGCAACTGAGGCAAGGAACGGTGGTGGAAACAGCCCAAATGAGGCCAGGGATCATGTCAAACTGTGCAGAGTTTCAGTGAAGAGGGAAGTGGTTGATGAGGTCAAAGCCTAAGAGGCAAACTTTCAGACCAACTAGGAAAATGGGTACTAGGTAACAAGTTGACATTGAACATGTTAGAGATATATTTATCACTAAATAAATAAGTGCTGGGTTCTGAGCAGTAAATTACCAGGGACGTAAGAAGCAGAGAGAAATATGCCAAAGAAGGTTGGTTTAAACTTGCATCGGCAGTGCTAACAGGGAATTCTTTCTTTGAACTTCCGAGGCAAGCCCTGTATCCATATTTCTTTGAATCTCTGTCTGAAAAAGCTCAATTGCATCTAAATAGCACATTCCTTAGTAGCAGTCAGACCTTGTCCAAGAAACTAACTAGGGATAAGGTGGAGACTAGTACTAGATTCCAAGAGCTGCAATTCAATTGTTAAACACAGCCAGTATTAAAAATTAAATGACATAAACTTAAGATTTAATACATTATAGTGAAATAAAAGTACTATTTTTTGAAGTATGTGCTACACATGCTTTATTTTGGTAATATTTTTAATAAAATTGTGTGCATATACATTATACACACACACATACACACATATATATATATATGTAAGGTGTATATATATATATGTGTGTATGTGTGTATAATGTATATATATAAGTGTATATAATGTATATATATGTAATGTGTATATATATGTGTATGTTTGTGTGTATAATGTATATACACACAATTTATATTTATTTATATATGCATACAATATATATATGTAATGTGTATATATCTATTTTTCCCCAGAAAGCTGGATGTTGATTATTAAATATTTACCACCATACTACTGAACTAACCCCTATGAACTTAGTCTCTCATCTCAGAAACTTAGAAAGTACTACATCATACATCTTAGCATATTGAAAAAATATGATAAAGTAATACTTAGTAAATGGTAGATGTTATTGTGATCAATTATTATTTTGCAAAACAGTTTCTTAGTTTTTCAATTAATATATATAGATAGCTCTTAAATGTGTAATAAAACACTTTAAATGTTTAAGTTACATGGTTAGTTTTCTAATCAGAAATAATGTTTTTGCATATTTATTAGGAAGAGCTATTGGTTCTTTTAGGAAGCCTGTCAGAAGATTCTCTTCAGAAAAGATAGGTTTTGAGAGTTGCAACCTATTAAAGAGTTGCTAAGGCAACCATTGCTTGCTAATAATGTAGTGATAGAAAAGAAAAGGTAATTTGAGGAACAATGCTTCTGAAAATTCAGAGGAGAAATATAGGTGAACAAACCCTCAATTGGAAATGAAAACGACTGGCCATGGGCAGTTCCTTGAATTAGGTAGCAGAGAGAGAGATTAGATGGTATGTAGCAAGGTGGAGAGACACAGAGCACATTTTGACCCTCTTTTCAATGTTACTGACTGATTTCTCATCATTTGTTTTTCATGATTTTAAAAGTGATGGAATCAGAGACCCGTCATATTAATCTTAAAGCTAGATCCTGGCATTTTGGAATGATATTAAAGTATTGTCATATGGTTGCAGTATACCTCAATGATCAGTTTATTTTTTTTTAAGTTGATGTGTACCTTGGAGGTTGGATTTGAAAATCTAAACTGGTCACTGACTAGACAAATGTCACATGTTCACACGATATGGTGCCTTCAAAGGGTTTATTCAGTTAACTGCTTTTTGCATTTTATCAATATAACAAGATGATGAATTAATTTGAATTCTCAATGAAACCTTTAGTATGAGAAAGGTATTAAATACACTAACCTTTACTTTTAACATATAATTACTTTAAATCCCTTATTAACATGGTGAGTTAGGTAATATTACCACTTTTCTAATATGACTGAAGTGTCTAGAGATTAAATCCTACATTTACCTAATTGGTAAATACCAAAGCCTTGATGTTATTCTAAGCCAATTATAATCTTAAACTCAGATTTTTTTTTCTCATTGTGCTCGATACTAATTGTTATTCATAGACATATTTTTAGAATAATTTGGTTTTACCCATATTTGAACCAGTTCTACATTATTTTACTCTGCTAGATTCTTCAGTTTAATAGCTCTCTCTCTATATATCATGTTTTCCCGATAGAAAAAAAAAAACCTCATTATCCAAGTTGGATTTAATTAAAAGAGCCATTGTTTTTACCTTAAACACAATTATTTTAATTTTGGCTCTTGACCTGCTACAAATCACCTTGCAAACAAGTAAGAAACACAAAATCATATGCAGATACTAAGATTTAGATCAAACAGATATGCTTCATGTGAATTCCTTAATTGGCGGGGTTGCATCTGGATACCCTGGACATAAAAATGAGCAAGAGAAAAGGCTTCTATTTATGAATTTGACAGTATCACATTATGATTTGACATGGACATGGATTGAGGTTGCTAACAGCATTGAAGCAGCAGCTGCAAACAGTGCTTAAAACCCTTTCATTCAAATCAAGAAAATAATAACCCCAGAAAAGGAAACTTAAAATATTTAAGTAACAGACTGGCAATTTAAGGCTTCATTTTATCCAGCCCTTTTCTTTTCTATCTTGTTGGCTATTTATTCTACATTTAATTCTCTCAGTCATAATCTTCACATATTTTATTTGCAAGTTTACAATTGCCAAGCTATGTATCTTTCTACAAAAATAAATATGCTTAAAAACGTATACACACATAAGTGGTCAATGTGAAAAATCCATGCTTCTTTGCCATTCCATCAAAAACAAGTACAATTAATGGGTACAATGATATCAGTGTTCTTTGGGACTATTTAAATTAGAAAGATGCTTAAAGGGCAAAGGGAAAAATGATTAAAAAAATCCTAATTCCCTGAGACTTCACTGAATAATGAGCTCTAACTAGGCATGGAAATTTGCTCATATATTATGCAGCTAATTTAGGAGAGAATGAAGAATGGACTGTTGTAAAAGCTACACATTATTTCCTCTGGAAAAGCTTTAAACAGTTTGCAAAGTCAAATTTAAAATGTTTTTAATTGCAGTCCTTTATTGTTGCCATGTAAGAATGTGGTTGAAGTCTGTTGAGCAGATTGGATTTAAGAGGAGATGAATGCCAGTTAATATAAAAGGGGATCTTTGAACTTACATTTTTAATGCATACATTTCCTCAGTAAATTCTTTGTCTATGGTTGTAAGACAACCTCTTGTAAATGAGTTTGTGCTTCTGTTCCTATCTTATTACATATCAAACAGACATAGACAAATCATCCCAATGGGAAGTCACCCATCATAGCATTGCTACCTATTTTTTTTATTTCTGAATATATATTACTATCTCAAAGTTATCCTGTTCACTCATGTAAAACATTAATAGTCACATTTTCCCTTTAAGTTTTACATAATAATTAAATTCCATGTTTCTCCAAGAAACATGCTTTCTCGACATTTTTACTAAGTCAGCATTTTATTTGTATTCAATTTATTTGAAAAGAGGAAGAAGGATGGATCTGTTATTTAACCAGGCTTTTCCGTTTACATAGTGCAATTTAAAAGCTCTGAACTCTTTCATTTGTGGTGTGCAGGGCGCTCCATCTATGTCAAATCTCTGCAAACTGTCTCTACATTTCTTAAGGATAATTTCCTTTTGAGAAGTAAAACATATAAACCTAATCCATATCACTCAAAAATACATGTATACTGCACCATAAAGTAGAATGTTGCTTTATATCACCTAAATTTGCTAAGTTTGGGAGCTGCAATATAAAAATTCCTTGTTTTTTTTTTTATTAGTTTTTGCAATGTAAATCTGGAAATTTAAACAATTTTGGTCAAGTCATGACATCAAACTTGACACTTAAAATTGTTTTTTCCTGCCCATATAAATTTGCCAGAGTATTACTTTACATATTTGTTTGTTTATGTCACCATATGACCTGTTTTACCAAAATGTGACACAGTCGTGGACATCCACCCAGAAAACTTGCTTCTGTAGGCCTTTATTATCAAAAAGCCTAGTGTTTTTCTTTTGAAGTTCCCCCACCCCTTGTTACAGTTTATTGATGAGGGTGTAGATTCAAATCCAGATCTTTTAATTTATGTCTTGTTTTCTTTCTATTACATCAGTTTTAACTTGTTGGAAACCAGAATGAAGATCTTTGATCCAAGGTACATCCAGGTGGACAAATAGGCATATGCTTACTCATACAACCGTCTGGCTATAAATATCTCTTCTTTCTGAAGTTCCTAGATATTTTCTGAGATCCAGTTCCCCCAACACTTTCATTGTCTAATGGATATCTTTATTAGAATATTCCACAGGAACTTCCAACTCAGTAAATGCATCTCAAGCCACACTTAAAACCTTTACTCCTAAGTCTTTTCTTTCAAACTCTCTCGTTAGATAATGCCATCACCATTTAAACAGTCACTCAAATAACACATCTTACTAATCCTTGGGAGTATCCCATGTTCCTGGGCTCACATATCTAATGACTTTACAAGCCTATAGGTATAACCAAAGGGGATGCCACTGATATCCATCCATCCATCCCAAGTCTTTAGTATAGAATTCATCAAATTGTAGCAGGTGCTATAAATCCTTTGCCATATCCATCAGACCTTAACTATTTCAAAGTACACTACCTAATATTGGCTTCTCTGAGTCTGAGAATTTCTTACCCTGGTATAACAGAAGGCAGCTTTGCTGGTATAACAACAGGTTGGTATAGCTGCAGAATCAATACTTTCCAGGAACAACATTCAGATAATGCCACTTGGGAGCTGGTGAATTAACACAGTACTGCAAATCTTACCCACATTTTGGGTGTGATAATTCTGAGCTGTTTTATGCAATTTTCCACAGTTTCCCCATGAGATTAAGCTCAGTATCCTGTTACTCTGTATGGTAGCTAACTTAATAAGGCAAATATATTGACTGTGTTCCCTTCCCTGAATCACTTCCTCATTTACCTACCGATGCCCCTTCCAAATAAACTACTTGCATTCAAACCCTTGTCTCTGGCTCTGCTTCTGGAGAGCACATACTAAGAAAGAGGTCTTTCACAGTGAGCATTACAACTTCATTTTTGGCCACTTCCATCCATGAATCCATAGCCTTGTTCAATCAACTATACATCTTTTCCCAAAATGAACTTATGCTGCCAATCTATACACATTTATGCATCCTCTTCTTTCTCTGATGCCTTAGTTCTCTTTTTTTTGAAGTATATTAATCTCTTAAGGCTTATTAATAACGTATACATTCTTTGAAGAATTTTTTAAATCCTCATTTAAAACCATATTTATTTTCTGCTTCTATAGTAGATTATTAGAATTTCATTACTCATTACATTATATCACAGTTAGTTTTTGTCTGCATGTTGCTCTTCCTGAACTCTTTATAAACTCTTTGAAGGAAGTGTTAAATTAAAATTATGAACTTATTTTTGCACAAAGAATTATGACTAATGATATCTAAATTATATTTAAATTTTAAAGCAGAGATTTGAAAGAAAATGTAATGTGTTCATTACTACCTTCTACCTTCTCTAGTCTGTGTGTATCAGTGTGCTTAAGCCACCATAACAAAAATGTCATAGACTGAGTGGATTAAACTATACAAATTTATTTTCTCACAATTTTAGAGGCTGGAGATGTGAGGTCAGGATGTTAACATGGTTAGATTCTGGTGAGAGCTCTCTTCTTGGCTTGCAGATGGTCAGCTCTTTGCTGTGTCCTCACAGGGTGGAGAGAGAATGATCAAGCTGTTTGATATCTCTTCTCATAAAGACATTAATCTCATACTGATAACTCTACCATTATTACCTCATTTAACCATAATTACCTTCAAAAGTCCCCATCTCCAAACACCATCACATTATGCGTAATGATTTCAACATATGAATTTGTGGGGGGGAGGGCATAAACATTCAGTCCATAACACCATAGCAAACTATTGGCAAACCTAGGGAGCATCGTTTGTTGAACACACATAAATATGAGGTTCATTAATTTTTCTCCACATAGAACTTCTGTCAACGCATATCAGAGATTTCATATAAACTGTGTAAACTACCATTTACAATTCCAAGAGTGCTATTCATATTAACTTGTGATAGGCAGGAAGGTCTCTGGAATTGTACTGACCTTGGTCTATTCCCCATCCCTCCTCCTACACTTTTGTCTTTTTTTAGGCAGTCTGTACTCTCCTTAACACAAACTGTTCAGAACTGTATAATGGTATTCAAGCCTATATGTTCAAATGGATTAGTATGTGTTTTGAAATTAGATTTTATTTATCCATTCAAATTATATTATTTACTCCTTTCAAAATTTGTGCCTTTGTCTTCAAAACTCCCTAACAGAAACATTTTTAAATTTTTCTTATATGCTTAATTCATTCTTATTTTAAATAGCTCCATAATAGTCCATGATGTGACTGTGCCATATTTTATTCAACAATTGGTGGTTATCTGTTTGGTTTTCATGATCCCCCCCATCAATGTTTCAATAAGCATATTTCTATCTGTATCTTTACATGGTTTGTGTTCCCTTGGGATATATTCCCAGAAGTCAAATTGCTAGATTAAATGGTAAGTCTAGTTTTAACTTTATGGAAGTTGAAATACTGATCCCCCAAAAGGCTAAACAATTTATTTTTTCACCCTCAATGTATGAGACAATAACTTTCCCCCATCTCTGCCAGCAATAAATTTAAAGCTCTTTCCAAATTTGATGCCAGCCTAATGAGAGTAAAATTGTTTCTCATTGTTTATTTAATTTTCATTTCCATGACTACTAGTGAATTTGAACATCTTGTCATATTTCTGTTAACCATTTGGACTTAGATATGAATTATCTATTCACATCTTTTGCCCATTTTTTTCTCTTGGTTTATTTTTCTTTATTTCTGATCATTTAGTGGCATAAAGATGTTAACTCTTTTGTTTATCATCTGAATTACAAATATTCTTCTAAACCCATTTCATTTCTATAGAAGTTTTGATATATTTCATTATGTAAAGTTTTAAAATCCTTATATTATCATATGTCCACATTTTGTGGATTTTATATTTTCAGTCTTACTAAGCAGCATACCATACCTTTGTATACATAGCTTTCTAAGGTTCCCCCCTCCTTTTTTTCTTCTTTTTTTTGTCTTTATTTCAATTGGAATTGTTTCTATATTGGATAATAGAATGATCTATTTAGGTTTTTCTTCTGGATAGAAATCTATGTGACACCATTTATTAACTGTGCCATGCTTTCACAGTGTATTGAATTAACTTTGTCAATATAAATTCTCATATACAGATATTTTACTTTGTTTTCTCCATTTCATTAATTTTAGTATCTTGTTAATTCATTCTTTCTGATTTCCTATGGCTTATTTAGTTCTTTCCCTCTACTTCTCTAAAAGGAAGGATACTGAATACATTAATTTTTGTTCTTCTTTGGTAATCATGGTAATTAAGATTATCTTTCTTATCCTTTTATCTTCTAAATATTGCTTTTGCTTAGTGCTTAGATTTGTTGCAAATATTCTGTTTTTTTAATTTCTTAATAGATGGTTTAGGATTTTTATTTAATTTGCTGTTTGACCTAAGTATTAGCTAGGAGCTGTTTATTAATTTTCAATTAGTTGATAGGTATTTTTGTAACTAAAAATACTTCTACTTGTATTGGCTTAATATTAGAGTAAGTCATGTTTGACATTTCTGTATTTTTACTAACAGATCTTCTTAAATTGTGCCTTTTATCAGCAAATTATTCTTTACCCTATTTACTATTTTCAAACTTACTTTTTACCTTATTCAATATTAATATTATCAATCCTGTCTCTTTTATAAAGTATTTGTACACTATACCCTTACTTTTCTTTATTTTCAGTAAGCATAAATTAGCTATTGATCCAAACCACCCAGAGACAGTGGCAAAACACCCAAAACTAACTGGCTTAAAATAATAACATATGTATTCTTTTTAGTGAGACTACTGGGTAGTTCTACATTGACTGAGCTACTCAGGTGTTTGCTGTCAGCTACAGACAGAATAGGCAGTCTATCTCTTTTGTGTATTGTTTTCTCTACACAAAAGTGCTCATGCATTATGGGCTTTCTTAAATGTTTGGGAGGTAGCTGGTTATAGCTTCATCTAAAATGGCCTCAGATGCCACAACTGGACTTCTTCCCATGTGGTCTCTCAACCTCAGGCAAGCTAGCCTGGAATTTTTCAGGATGGCGGCAGGGCTCCAAGAGATAGGTCAGAAACATGCAAGATTGGCACACTATCACTTCAATTTCAATTGACCAAAGCAAGTCTCAAGAGTAGTTCAGATTTGAGGAGCCTGGGTGGCTCAGTCATTAAGCGTCCGACTTCCATTCAGGTGTCACAGTCTGTGAGTTCCACCCCTGCATCTGTGCTGACAGTGCAGAGCCTGGAGCCTGCCTCAGATCCTGTGTCTTCCTCTCTCACTGCCCCTCCACCACTCACGCCCTGTCTCTCTCTCTCAAGAATAAATAAACATAAAAAAAATAGTTCAGATTCAAGGGGTGCGACAGTAGACTCCACTACTTGGCGGGAAGAGCTGCAAAGTTATACAGCAAAGGGCATGGACATAGCATGCTTAGAGAAGCAGGGTTATTTTTGTAGTCATCTGTCATTAAATATTAACTCATCACCTTGTTTTTCACATGTCTTTATTACAAAACAGTGTTTATCTTTTAGTGTTTAATCCAAATTGATAGCTCTGTATTTTGAAACTAATTTTACATTGTTGATTCCTGTTTTTGCTATTTCCCATGTTTTGTGGTTTAATCAAATTGCTATTAGTTTCATTTTTTTCTCTTGCTTATTTAAAAGTGTTAATACTGGGGTGCCTGGGTGGCTCAGTTGGTTAAGCAACCCACTTTGATTTTGGCTCAGGTTATGGTCTCACCAATGGTGAGTTCAAGAACCCGCACCCCCACCCCCACCCGGTCTGGCTCCATGCTGATAGGGCAGAGCCTGTTTGCTATTCTGTCTCCCTCTCTCTCTGCCCTTCCCCTGCTCATTCTCTCTCTCTCTCTCAAAATAAATAAATAAACTTATTTTTTAAAAAACCATGAATATAGTTGTTCTTTTTGTTAATGACTGCTCTTGCTTTTCTTACTCTTTTAGTTGCAAATATGATATCCTATTACAGTTTGTAAATGTGGTATCATAGTTGCACAGTTTTCCCATTACAACGTTATAATCCTTCACTCTGCCCTTAATCAGGAAAAAAGAAATTTAGAACCATTTACATCTTCCCATCTTCCCTTTCTTTCCTCCTGTCCTATGAGACTTTGCATTGTTTTTCTCCTTCTATGGTTTGGGATTTGTTAAATTTTTTCTTACAGAGATCCTTCCATTTTCTTTTTACATTTTGACTTACATAAGAAATGATCCTATCATATTAGCATAGTTTAAGCTGCTGCTTGTGGTTATGCAAATTATTCATTGCACAACTCTGAAAAGTACATTTACCTCACATTCATCCTAGATATGCAGAGCTATTTCAACAATATTCTGGCATATGCTGGTAAAGTGTCTTGAAAAAGGAGCACCAATTTGTACAACATTGCCATATGGATTACGGTCAGTGCTGGGCAAAATGGGGTCAAGTAATCAATGTAATCAGCCTCAGGTGGTATGTTTACTGCGGGACTCTTGGCCACACCAAATACTGAGATTTACTGGAAGTATGAGGGAAAAGAATGTGTGAAATCATTTTCTAGCATAGTGGAAGAATGAATGGATAGTTTGCAGTAGTAGCCCAATTGAGATTTAGGATTACAAATTTAAAATACCATCAGTCAGCATGATCATGAGTCTTTCTTTCTTTCTTTCTTTCTTTCTTTCTTTCCCTCTCTTTATCTCTCTCTCTCCTTCCCTCCTTCTTTCCCTCTTCCTTCTCTCTCTCCTTTTATCCTTCCTTCCTTCCTGCCTGCCTGCCTGCCTGCCTTCCTTCTCCAGCTGTTTTTTAGCTGCACAGGAGCAGGCCAGGAGTGAAACAAGAGTTAGATTTTATCAGAACTTGGATTTCCTAGGGAAGAACAAAGAATAAAAGGGAAGTAAGAGACTTGAAGCTATATACAAGCAAGTGGTTATAATGATGAGTATGTCAAATTCATACTAAAATCGACATGAGAGGAGCACCTGGGTGCCTTAGCTGGTGAAGCCTCAGACTTCTGGTTTTGGCTCAGGTCATGGTCTCACAGTTCGTGGGATGGAGCTCCACATTGGACTCTATGCTGACAGCATGGAGCCTGCTTGGGATTCTGTCTGTCCCTTTCTCTCTCATTCTCTCAAAATAAATAAATATATAAAATAAAATAACATGGACATGGGAATAATTGATAGTAGAATGCAAAAGTTGCATAAACATTTAAATAAAATACAAACTTTGGGAAAACCCTTGCTAGAATTGGTTAGCCTATATTGCCAAACCAATAAAGATATATGAGATGAAGGTACTTGTGGGAAAGTTTGAGACACATTGTAAGAGGAAACGTTTTTTAAGCTATAACTACAGATGGAAATTTAAGATATTCTTTATCACTATATATGACCTTAATAATAACTCACATTATATGATTTCATCTCTGATCAATTTCTGTAGATACATGTGAAAATATTTTGACCTAGTGAAAATTGTGGAATATTTTTATAGCTATTCACTTTTATTGCAGAACATATATATTAGGCAAGGTGTTTAGCTGTTACTAATAAAAAGTAAGATGCTAATAAAAAATGACAACTGAGATAGGTCTACATTTTAAAAAGTGATTATGCAGACAAGAAAAAAGTGAAATATAGCTATCAATTTTTTCAGCTCACAAATTAAAAACATATTAAGTTTACCCTTAGAAAATTCTACATTTTTTACATAGATTTCCTTTTTATTTGGAAATGACTTTATAGAACAAAATTTAATAATTCTTATAGAGTAAATCTTTATAATTTTCAACATATTCTGAACTTGTTTTAAACAAATGGAGTTTTACATAATGGACTTATTTTGTGACTATCTGTCTTGGACTTATGTTCTCTTTTATCATCAGACATAAGGAAAAATGTTGCCAAAAAACAAATAATCTAGTCTTTGTAGTACTAATATGGTTTTGAATGATACACTGGACTGGATGGACTTAACAGGTATATTCAGAACATTTCATCCTAAAGCATCAGAATAACATTCTTCTTGAGTGCACAGGGAACTTTCTCCAGAATAGATCACATACTAAGTCACAAATCAGCCCTCAACAAGTACAAAAATATTGATACCATGTCATGCATATATTAAAACTACAACGTTATGAAACTTGAAGTTAGTGACAAGAAAAAATTTGGAAAGACCACAAATACTTGAAGATTAATGAACATCCTACTAAATAATTAATGAGTTAACCAAGAAATTAAAGAGGAAATAAAAAAGTACATGGAAGCCAATGAAAATAAAAAACACGATAGTTGAAAAATTTGGGGATACAGCAAAGATGGTCATAAGAGGAAAGTATATAGCAATCCAGGCCTTCCTAAAGAAGGAACAAAGCTCTCAAATACAGAACATAACCTTACACCTAAAGGAGCTGGATAAAGAACAACAAATAAATCCCCAAAACAGAAGGAGAATGGAAATAAAGATTAGAGCAGAAATCAAAGATATAGAAATTAAAAAAAATTAAAAAAAAATAGTACAGCATATTGACAAAACTAGGAGCTGGTTCTTTGAAAGAATCAACAAGATTAATAAACTCCTATCCAGATTTATCAAAAAAGAAAAAAAAGGATAAAACACAAATAAATAAAATCATGAATGAAAGAGGAGAGATCACAACCAACACTGCAGAGATAGAAACAAAAATAACAGAATGTTAGCAATTATGCAAACAAATTG
The DNA here is from genome assembly GCF_028749965.1 of Puma concolor. Lineage (NCBI taxonomy): Eukaryota > Metazoa > Chordata > Mammalia > Carnivora > Felidae > Puma > Puma concolor. Next base: position 61,623,967 of record NC_141674.1, on the reverse strand, counting down.
GGCAATTTGGAAGAAATGGATAAATTCCTAGAAACATATAAACTACCAAAACTGAAACAGAAAAAAATAGAAAATTTGAGCAGACCCATAACCAGTAAAGAAATCAATTCAGTAATCAAAAATCTCCCAACAAACAAGAATCCAGGCCTGGATAGCTTTCCAGGAGAATTCTACCAACATTTCAGAAGAGTTAATACTTGTTCTTTTGAAACTGTTCCAAATGGAAGGAGAATTTCAAACTTATTCTATGAAGCCAGTATTACCTTGATTCCAAAACCAAAAACCTCACTAAAAAGGAGAATTAGACCAATTTCCCTGATGAACATGGAATCAAAATTTTTCAACAAGATACTAGCAAATTGAATCCAACAATATATCAAAACAATTATTTGTCATGAACAAGTGGTATTTATTCCTAGACCACAGGTCTAGTTCAATATCTGAAAATCAATCAATGTGATACATCATATTAATAAAAGAAAGGATAAGAACCACACAATCCTCTCAATAGAGGCAGAAGAAGCATTTGACAAAATACATCATCTTTTCTTGACAAAAACCCTCAAGAGAGTAGGAAGAGAGGGAATATACCTCAACATTATAAATGCCATATATGAAAGACCCACAGCTAATATTCTCAATGAGAAAAAACTAAGAGCTTTCCCCTAAGGTCAGGAACACGACAGGAAAGTCCACTCTTACCACCGTTGTTCACTACTAGTACTAGAAGGCCCAGCCACAACAACTGGACAACAAAAAGAAATAAGAAGCATCCAAATCATCAAGGAAGAAGTCAAACATTCACTCTTCACAGATGACATGACACCCTACATGGAAAACCCAAAGGACTCCATGAAAAAACTGTTAGAACTCATACATGAATTCAGCGAAGTCTCAGGATAGAAAATCAATGTACAGAAATCAGTTCCATGTCTATACACCAATATTGAAGCAGCAGAAAGAGAAATCAAGCATTGATCCCACTTACGATTGCACCAAAAGCCAAAAAACACCTAGGAGTAAACCTAACCAAATAGGTAAAAGATCTGTACGCTGAAAACTATAGAACACTTATGAGAGAAATTAAAGAACACACAAAGAAATGGAAAACATTCCATGCTCATGGATTGGAAGAACAAATATTGTTAAAATATTTCAAATATTGTTAAAATGTATACTATCCAAAGCATCTTCACATTCAATATGATCCCTATCAGAATAACACTAGCATTGTTCACAAACTAGAACAAACAATTCTAAAATTTGTGTGGAACCAGAGAAGACCCTGGATAACCAAAGTAATGTTGAAAAACAAAACCAAAGCTGGAGGTATCACAATCCCAGATGTCAAGCTATATTAAAAACTTTAGTAATCAAGACAGCATGGTACTGGCACAAAAACAGACACATAGATCAAGCAACAGAATAGAAAACTGAGAAATGGACCCGTAAACATATGACCAACTAATATTCAACAAAGTAGGAAAGAATATCCAATGGAAAAAAATAGTCTCTTCAGCAAATATTGTTGGGAAAACTGGACAGCAGCATGCAGAAGAATGAACTTGGATCACTTTATTACACCATAAACAAAAATAAACTCAAAATGGATGAAAGACCTAAATATAAGACAGGAAAATATCAAAATCCTACAGGAGAAAACAGGCAGCAACCTCTTTGACCTCAGCCTTAGCAACTTACTAGACATGTTTCCCGAAGCAAAGGATACCAAAAACAAAAATGAACTGGGACCTCATCAAGATAAAAATCTTCTACACCATGAAGGAAACAATCAAAAAAAGTGAAAGGAAACTGATGTAATGGGAGAAGATATTTGCAAATGACATATCTGAGAAGGGGTCAGTGTCCAAAATCTATAAAGAACTTATTAAACTAAATACCCAAAACAAAAATAATCTAGTGAAGAAATGGGAAAAAGACATGAACAGACACTTTTCCAAAGAAGATATTCAGCTGACTAACAGATACGTGAAAATATGCTCAACATCACCTATCATCAGAGAAATACAAATCAAAACCACAAAGAAAATCTCACACCTGTCAGAATGGCTAAAATGAACAACTCAGGAAACAATAGATGTTGGCAAGGATGTGGAGAAACGGGGACTGTCTTGCACTATTGGTGGGAATGCAAACTGGTGCAGCTGCTCTAGAGAACAGTATGGAGGTTCCTCAAAAAATTAAAAATGGAACTACCCTATGACCCAACAATTGCACTTCTAGGAACTTATCCAAAGGATACAAAAATGCTGATTCAAAGGGGCACATGCACCCCAATGTTTATAGCAGCACTATCAACAATAGCTAAGTTATGGAAAGGGCCCAAATTTCCATTGACTGATGAATGGATAAAGATGTGGTATATATAACCAATGGAATATTACTCAGCGATCAGAAAGAATGAAATCTTGCCATTTGCAACAATGTAGATGGAACTAGAATGCATTATGCTAAGTGAAATAAATCAGTCAAAGAAAGACAAATATCATATGGTTTCACGCATATGTGGAATTTAAGAAACAAAACAGATGAGCATAGGGGAAGGGAAGGAAAAATAAGATAAAAACAGGGAGGAAGGCAAACCATGAGAGTCTTAAATACAGAGAACAAACTGAGGGTTGCTGGAAGGGTGTTTGATGGAGGGATGGTCTAAATGGGTGATGGGCATTAAGGAAGGCACTTGTTGGGATGAGCAGTAGGTGTTAGATGTAAGTGATGAATCACTAAATTCTACTCCTGAAACCATTATTACAAAAAAAGGTATTTTTTAAAGTTTTCTTTAAAACAGTATATTTACCAGAGCTGATTACTACAAATGATTTATCACCTTAAAATACTGACAAATTTAGAAAAATAATTGTGAATCTCGGATAAATGATTAGAAAACACTACCATTTTATGGTCATTAATCAATTTTTGAAATTAACCCATCACTAATATTTAAATAGGGCCATGTAAGTAATTTGATCCTGGATCACACTACTGACTTAATAAATCACACATTGATACTGGTATAGGACCATAATTTATTCCTATAAAAAGTGCTAAAAATGAGATTAGTAGATAAATGATGCAATAAATCCTTCTTTATGCAGAAAAGTTGTCTTTTTGCCATTTAGTGATTTCATACAATAGCCAGATTTTTTCTTTTTTTATACACATGATTTTTAAAATCCAGAGAAGATAAGATTATTAAGTAGTGTTGCAGTATTTAATAAATGTTTTCTAAAACATATTTACTTAAAATATGTATTCACTATATTCTGTAGAAATATCACATTCTTAGAGTAAGATTCTTCCCATATGCAAAAAAATAAATTCTTCCCTCATGGTAAAGTTCCAAGTTATCTTTCTTATAATTTTGAAGAAGAAAATTGTGTATAATTTTGGCAAACTTTACTTTTTAGATTATATTTTATTGTACTTTGTGCCATTCAATCAGGAAAAAAAATTTAAAATGGAGGAGAAGCAGAGTTGAAATTTAAAATACATATACATGCATACACACGCATATACACATGTATACCTTTGGTAGTGGTACACTAGTCAGCATAGCTAGAATGATAAATTAGTAAAATGCTTGCAGAAGATAATGAAACAGATTTTCTCACTATACTGTTTATTATTAACTCTATAAGTATACTGAATATAGAGACAGAAAAGACCATAGCCTCATTTGATAAGTCATTACTCATTCCAAGTGTCAACTCTTAGACAACCCTAGGAGGGTCATGGCACCCAGTCAAACTTGGGACACTCTGGTTATATTTGGGTTTTGCCTCTGCCCCACCTTAGCTACTCTATTATAACAACGAAAGCAACAATAACAGTAGTCAACAAACACAATATATGTCCACGATCTCATTTGATCCTCACAACATTCTTATAATAAAATGTCCATTATTATATCCACTTTACATATAAAGTAATTTGGACTGGACAGTTTCAGTAACCTTTCTAAAGTGCCCAGTATTAGAGTAGAGCAGTAGTTAGTACATAAATCTATTTCATCAGAGTTGATGTTCATGTTTTGACAAACACATTTCCTGTCCCCAGGATAGCCAGAGGCATATATGATGAACTGGCAAATGCGTATAGGGACTATCTAGGCCAGAGTTTCATTCTCAGGAATTTTAATAGAGAATAAAGAGAGAATGGAACTGTTAGTGAACATAAGCTGAACGATCATGAGACTGAAAGTTCAGAAGAATGGACCATGGGGACTGAATCAGCAGAAGAAACCAGGAGGCAGCTGAATCTGACAAATAGAAGAAACAAGAAGACTTTAAGTAGAGGATAAAAATGCAGAATGACAGGCATGAAGTGGAAAAGCCATGTAAAAAGTAACCAAAAGTTCAGGGAGAGCTAGAAAAGTTACTAAAGTTTATTTTCAAAGCCAAAGAAAGATCTGTTGTTTCTAACAGACCTGCAAGGATGATACTTTTGAGAAATGTGAACCCAGGGCAAGCTTAGACAGTTCACCTTCTGTAAACTGATGGTTGAGGCCACACCTAGTGCAACATCAAAAGGATTTCTTGGAAAAGTAAATAGAGTCTATTCTCCTGGTATCTTTCAAACATTAGTGACTACAAGAATGTTACTACTGAAAAGGGAGAAGAAATGCTGGTCAGGCATAAATAGTAGATGATTACTATGATGATTTACTATTAAGTAAAATACGTGAGGAATATGTTACATTGCACTGAATTAACCTGGGATGTAATATACATATACCAGATTATATGTTACAGTGTCTTGAACTACAAGGAATTAGATTCTCAAATCAAAAATGTAAAAATCAGAGATCTTACTGAACATCAAACTCTGATAATAATTTCACAGACACAAGCAGTCAAGAGGCTTGAAACATGAGTCATCTCAGAGATGGAGAACTTTTACATCAGTACATGCTCTTTGGCTCAGAATTTGTAAGTTCTCCAGGTGAGGTACTCCTGCTATTACCTCAGAAAGCAGAAAGTGTTTAGTCTTTTAATGACATAACCTAGATGATATTTTCCAGGGAGCTACACCTTATGAATACATAAATTCTAGGTTTATTTACTATAAGCAGTGGACAGCCACACATTGCTTGATTAAGAAAGAACATTCCCTATGTAAATACCCTCCTTTTAGTAGATATAATTAGTCTATTTACCCAGAGGTTCAGTTATCCTGTTAGAATGAAGATAAATAAGATCACTTGCTATTATGGACTGTAATGGGTCTGTGCCCCACCCCCCAATTTATATATCAAAGCCCTAGCCCCCAGTGTGATATATTTAGAGATGGCACCTTTGAGAGGTAAATAGATTTTGATGAGGTCGTGAGGTTGGGGCTCCTATATTTGGATTAATGTCCTTCTAAGAAGAGGAAGAGGATTCAGAGTTCTCTCTTTCTTCCCACAGTTTTTTAAACTGTAGTTTAACAGACTGTGAAATCTATTTACTGGGACAGAAGGAAATCGGTATAAAAACAGGGCATATGCTAGAATAGAATCGAAAATATTGCACATTTTAAGAATGACCAGTTTTGTGAAATGTTTGCTTCAGATGTGTCTGTATGTGGTGTGCATAAAAGGCAGCCATGTGAAATGCATTCTGTTCTATGGGTTGCAGCTTAAAATGTTTAAAGAACACTGGTTAGATACTAATTAATCAAAACATAAACTACATTTAAATCTTCTGGCTTTATGTGTGTTTACTATTATTGGACACTACCCATTGGCATTTTTACTGATCAGCCCCAGGATGTATTCTCAGGTCCAAACAAGATTCCAAAGAACCTTTTCTTCCTTGGTGCAGACCACAGAAATACAGGCTACATTCCTTGCATTTATATAATTTCCATGACTTACTCAGACCCAAAGTTGTTCTTCAAACACGATTACCAATAAATCACAAAACTGTCCATTCCCTTCTTTCTCTTAAACCAGTCATAAGTGTCAGTAGTGCTAATTATGAATAATAAACAAATGTATCAAATTCATGGTAAAATATGTACAAGACTTTCAAAATCAAGATCCCTGTTCCTAACTTCCTCTGTAACAATAGAGTTGCAATTTGTAATCTGCCTTGAGACTCAATACTACCCACACTTCTGCACAAGTAAAGATCTAGTGATGGAAACAGAATAGAGTATGTAGACATTATCCTGTCTCAAGAAGACAATTAGGGTTTCTAAGAATACTCAGTATGAGTGATATTGAATTTCATGAATTTTCAGCTATGTCTACCACTGGGCATTTCCTCAAAGTGACGTTTGTATCTGAAACAAACCAGGCCCTTGATGCTATTCTCTTAGTAGTTCATTATAAAATAAACACAGCTGCACAAAAATTTTTTAAAAATTCTTCTAATTTTATAAACTCAGATATGGGAAAAAGTATGGTGCATGTGTTTTCTTGGAAGGGCAGAGATTTTAGCGAAAAACACTAAGTAAATATTTGATTTTGATCTCAACCTCATCCTTGGTAAATCAATCTGATACCTGTGGTTCAGATTCAATAGTTTAGTAGCTACCTGGGGAACAGACTTATTGATATATTTACGTAAGTGGAAAAACAGATGATTATTCCAATGTTCTATATAGTCTGTGACTGTGATTAATGTTGGAAACTGTTTGCTTTTATTTTTAATCAACTTTTTAAAAGTTTATTTTACTTGTAATGAAATGTTTTAATTTAAGGGTACTGTTGATGAATTTAATCAAGTGCACACACCCTTAAAAGTACTACCACAATCAAGATGTAGTATATTTTTATCACCCCTAAAGTTCTACAATTAATCACCCTCACCTCTGACTCAAGGTCACCACTGATCTGCTTCTATTTCTATAGATTAGCTCAGCTCATCTCTAATTTCCTACCATTGGAACCATACAGTAGGACTCTTTTGTGTCTGATTTCTTTCATCTGGTATGTCTTTGAGATTCATCCTATATTGTTGAAGGTGGCCAGTAGTCTGTTCCTCCTTTTTGCTGTTGACTGTATTCAGTTGTATGTATAAACCATGATTTGTTTACTGTATCCATTTATCTGTTGAGAGAGTTTCATGGTTTCCAATTTGGGTTTTTATGAATATTTACATAGATATTTTTGTGTGGACACATTTTTCTTTCTCTCAGGTAAATACTTAGCAGCTTTCTTAAATTTATAAGATTTTCCAAAGTGCTTGTACAGTTTATTTTCCAAAGTGCTTGTACAGTTTTACATTTACCAGCCCAGCAAATACTGAGCACTCCGAGTGTTCCATATGCTCACCAATCATTTATGTTGCTAGTTGTTTAATTTTTGTCATTCTAGTTCGTGCATAGTGCTATCTCATTGGGGATCTAATCTGCATTTCATTGAATCCTAGTGATGTTAAGCATTTATTCATGCCTCATTGGTCAGTTATATATCTTCTCTCGTTAAGTATTTATTCATATTACTATCCTATTTTAAAATTGAATTTCTTATCTTATTATTGAAAGTTCTTTACCTATCTTATGTACAAATTCTTTGTCATATTGCAAATATTTTCCCTCAGTCTGTGACTAGATTTTTATTTTTTAAATGCCTTTGGAAGATAGAAAGTTTTTAATTTTGATGAAGTCCAGTTTATCACTTTTTCTTTTGTGATTTGTGACTTTGGTGACTCACCAAAAAGTTTTGCCTAGCCCAAAGTTGCAAAGATTTCTTCCTATGTTGTCCTCTGGCAGTTTTTTACTCTGCATTGAGCAAGTATATTGGTACCACTTTCCCAACATAAATTTGCTGACTTCATGTCTCTGTGTCGCATTTTGGTAATTATTGCATCATTCCAATTTTTTCACTGTTACTATATTTGTTACGGCGATTTGTGATCAGTGGTTATGACTCACTGAAAGTTCAAGTCATGGTTAAAATTTTTTTAGCAATAAAGTATTTTTAATTAAGGATTATATACTTTTTTATAGATATATTGCTATTTCACACTTAATAGACTATAGTATAGTGTAATCATAACTTTTTTGTGCAGTGGAAAACCAAAAGGTTCATTTGATTCACTTTATTGCAGTATTTATTTTATTGCAGTGGTATGGAACCAAACCTGTAATATCTCTGGGGTATGTCTGTATATACTTTTAATACCCTTTTAAAAAATTTTTATTATACTGGCTAGAGATTCTAGTACAATATTGAGTAGAAGTGGTGAGAGTAAAAGTTCCTGACTTGTTCTGACCTTAGGAGATTTGAACCCTTCTATGAACCTATTTGAGATCATTGACATTTATAGAATAATACATCTAATAACTGAAGAATTCTTATTTTTACTTGCACTTAAAAATATCTGGGTCAAAACACAAATCTCAATATATGTCAAAATATTGCAATAATCTAGAATATATTTTGTCACCACAATGTGATCAAATAATAATTAAATATTTTTAAGTACTAGAAAATCAACAAATATTTGATTATTTTAATAGAAAAAATGACTTGACCAGATTCAAACCCATTTATCACAAAAACTTCAGCAAAATGAAAATAAGTCTGAAGAGTCTACTAAGATATTGAAAACACAAGCCCCAGGTTGGGAGAAAATATTTGCGACATATGTATCTGAAGAGGGACTTATTTCAAAATACATAAAGAATCCCTGCAAATCAATAAGGAAACTCAAACATCTCAATTAAAATAGGAGGAAACTAGCACAGAAAACACACTTCACAAAGATTTCTGAATGCTAACTATATGACAAGGTGTTTGGCATCATTATCAGGTAAATGGCTAAAATTGAGCAGAATGACAATATTAAACACTGATGAGAATGTGGAACAACTGGAACCCCTGCATTGTTTGTGGGAATGTAAACTGATACAAAGTTTTGAATAATTTCCAGTATAATTAAATACACACCTACACTATGACCCAATAATTCCACTTCTCAGTGTTTACTCAAGAGAAAGACATGCATTAGAGATTTGTGAACCAGAATGTTGTTAGCCCCAAAAGAGATACAACCCAAACATTCATCAGTAAACAAACCACAATATGTTTCCACAATGGAATACTACTCAGCAGTAATAGGAAAGGAGCTACTGATATCGTCATATTATCCCTCTCATTTTATGTTGAGCTAAAGAAGCGAGACAATAGAAAATACATGCTTGGGGATTGCATCTACATAATGTACAAGAGCATACAAAATTAATCTATAATGATACAAATTGGAATCAGAATATTGGTTGCATTGTTCGGGAAACTGATTTGAAAGGAGCAGAGGAAACTCTCTGAGGTGAGAGGCAAGTTTTTTATCTGGAGCTGACTGATGGTTGCACAGGACATTTATTTGTCAATATTCACTGATATGTATCCTTCAGGTTTGTGCACTTTACTTTAATAAAGCCAGTCTCTTCAATGACTTGTGTACCCTACACAATCTAGCCTCACCTTATCCTTGTTATCCTTGTGTGCTTCATGTCCTAATACTTACCTGCACATTCATTACATCTCATACCTACCTTCATGCTTTCCATTGAACGTTTAAGTGTGCTCCAACCACAGATCTTTTTTTCTTTACTATTCACTGCCCTCTCCCCCCTTTTTTTAATATCTCCACTTGGATGGCTTTCATGTCTCCTGCTGGTCTTTGCACAAATACTGCCTTCTCAGTGAGGACTTTCATGACAACACCATGGAAAATTGCAACCTCTCCCTTCCTTTATTCTCCTTTTCTGTTTTGTTTTCCTCCAAAACTCTTATCAAATTCTGACATTTCATAATTTTTCTTTATTTTCTATGTCTCCCTTTAGGCTTCATGACAGAGGAATTTTTTGCTTTTCTGTTTATTACTGTTTCGTCAGTGCCTAGGATAGTGCCTGACATACATTATTAGGATTTGATTGTTACTTCTGAATAAATGAATTTAAGTTGCAGGCTTTTTTTAAATGCCTTGGTAAACCTCCATATCATAAAATGAGGCAGTCAAACACCACTAGTGTTCCTCATGGCTGTAAACACAGTTGTGGACCCAAAGGCTTGGACTTGTTGTGGAGGGTGCTGGCCATGGTACCTTGCAGCCCTAGGGGTCAGTCAGCATCTGCTGGCTAATGCTTGTCTTCTCAGAGTTTTCTATGTGTTGTTTTCTTTGGAGAAGAAAACGATTTCTTTTGCTGGTGGATACATGGCTTATGACTCTATTGTAGGTGATCAGTAGTTGACAAGGATTGTAGAGAATAACTTTTCCATTTACTTACTCCAAGCTTCGCTACCTCTTTTATCTTTCTCTGAAATACTTGAAGTGTCTAGTTTGTGTGCCTCTTTAGGGTGCTGCTGTAGAGCACATACTTTATTCCTTGACTAAGCTTTCTTTTTATATATTCTTATAGTGTTTCCTCAATTTTCTTTTCCTTTTATTTTTCTTGTCTTTTGTTATTTTTTTTTCTTTAGAGAGAGACAGAGTGCATGCATGCAAGTGGAGGAAGGGAAGAGGGAGTGGGAGAGAGAGAATCTTAAGCAGGCTCTAGGTTCAGCATGGAGCCCTATGTGGGGCTTGGTCTCACAACCATGAGATATGATCTGAGTCAAAATAAAGAGTTGGATGTTTAACTGACTGAGCCACCCACGTGCCCCCCAACTTTCTTTAGATATTCTTCTTTGAGGTTTATTTTCTAAAATTTATTTGAAATAGTACCATCCTCTTTTTATTTTTTGTTATTATTTTTTTCCTTTATCATGACTTCACTAGAGTTTCACTAGGTGTGTTCAATCCATCATCTTACACGAGAAGTCTTTGTTATATCTTTTAATCATTCAGAAACCAGTCCCAGGCTAATCCTTCACATCTAGGCAATCTAGCCAATACCTGACATCACTTCCCTTTCCTTTCTTGTTTTCAGAAGAATGATTTTTGTCATATGCTCCAACTAAAGAGTATATGAGGGAAGCTGTTATTTTGAGCGCTCAATGTTTTGCAAGAATTATACATATTTATTTTAGAACCATCTAATCAAAGTACTAAACTCCTCATCTTCTCAAACATGTAGAGTTTGAGTATCAACTCAATTCTTTTGATAGCAAACAAATCTCTGATTTCTTAACTGGTTCAACTGCAGAGAATCAGCTATCTGGACTTGGGATAAATGTATAGCTATGGATGATAAGGAATTCTTGGTTATATAAGAAAATCTGATGAGAAATCCTTTCTACAATTGTAATTTAATATCCTCATTTTGACATATCCTGTTTTGATAAACCAGATGAAATCTTTTTTGGTTTAGTGGCAAGAAACTTATTTTTGTTTTGAGCAAATACACAAAAGGAGTGTAAATCAGCTCATGAAATCTGAGAGGGGAGACTATGTCTCATGACACAAATCTTCCAAGTGGGCCATGGCCTACATAGAAGTTTTTAGGCAAAGGATCAGACTATTTTGACAGGAAATTCTTAGGAATAGAGAGATTTCTAACCCTTGTCAAATGCTAGCATCTGAGGTACGCCTACAAGTACTGAAGGACCATTAAAAACATTTCTTTACAGTAAGTTATACAGTCTGTTTACATATCTGTTTTAGCTAATGTGCCATCCATTTTGCTATCTTTGACTTCAAAATAAGTAAACTTGATTTCCAATCCAGACTTCATTCCTTATTAGCCTATGATCACAGACAGGTTCCATAAATATGTAAAGGTTCAATTATCTGATGTGTATGATCATGGGGCATTATTTCAAGGGTAAGTGAATCATTTTTTAAGTGACCTGAGTCCTCTAAAGCACTTATTTGTTACAAAATAAGTATTTTACAAGTTATAACAATAATATCATCATTATAATCTTAATAATTCATCTCAATAATTCATATAATTATATTTCTTTTGTATTAGGTATCCTACTCTAGAGGAGAAGTTATTTATCTATCCTCCAAGTTTTCTTCCAGGTCAGAAGCTAAAGAAAATTCATATTTTATCTCTTCAAAGGAACATACCAGTTTCAAGTAGGTTATGATTCTGAAAATGTGTGTATTTTTTCTATACATTGTAATTTATTTTCCTTTCCTTTTCAAGTATCTTTAGGAAGCAAAAAATCATGTTCATATTTCTAGTATGAGTGAATCGACAGGAACAAAGCATTTAGCAAAATAGCATAAAAGGCATGTTAGCAACAGCTCAGCAGGATAAAGAGATCAATGCCCCAAAGCATCCTGTAATATTTTCTGAGTGATTGACAAAGTACTCCCTTTCTGCCTGCTCTGAGAAATCTTGGCACATGTGTAAAAATCAGCTATACAATGGCAAATGAGTAAGGAATTGCCAATTGTGTTTGTACTCTGGGCTGTTTCCATTCATACACCTGCAGCAGCCATCTCATAAGAGTGTCTTTTCAGAGCATTAGGGAAAAAACATGGATAGACCATCATCAAGCCATACACCAAACTGTAGAAGTAAAATAGTCTTCTTTTTCATAGAATAAAGAAGTGGATTGATTTCAAGAAAGTCACATTATCATATTCACAAGTACTGAATCCCTGCTTTTACAGAAAAGAAGTCTCTAAAGACCTAGTCCCTAAGTACTGAATTAAACATGCACACACTCAGAATTAAAACAAAACAAAACAAAAAACCCAAGAAACAAAAAAGCATAATCTTCAACATGTGTAAAATAGTGCTAACAGCGTTTTTAATTTTACTAAAGAAGACGGTCACTTTACAACTTAAAAAAGTCATCACAGAACACAAAAACCTAAAATTCCTAAAAATGCAAACTTCTTTTTTTTTTAATTTAATAGACTTTATTTTCAAGCAGTTTTATGTTTACAGAACTAAGCAGAAATTACTGAGTTCCCATATAGTCCCTCACTTCTCCCCATGTGCAATATCCCCTATTCTTAACTTTTGGGTTAGTATAATACATTTGTTACAATTAATGAGGCAATACTGATATGTTATTAACACGAGTCTGTAGTTTACATAGGGTTCCCTATTTGTGTCATACATTTTATGTACATTCTATACATTTTTGGAAAATGTATAATGATCAGACTGGCTTCTGAAAAGCACTATTCATTGAAGGTTCTGCTATGTATTTTCATTGTTTTTCATTTCTTTTTATTTCTGAGTAATATTTCATCATGTGCAAGTACCACAGGTTTTTTTTATCCATTCAGCTATTGAAGGACATGTTAATTGCTTCCAGTTTTGGTAATTACAAATGAAGTTTCTATAAACATTCACGTATAGATACTTATGTAGGAATCAACTTTCAATCATTTGAGTAAGTACCAAGGAGCACAACTTCTGGATCAAATAGTGTGGGTATTTTTTGTTTTGCAAGAAACTGCCAAACTGTCTTCCAAAGTGGCTGTACCATTTTACATTCCCACCAACAATGAATGAAACTTCCTATTGTTCTACATCCTCATTAGCATTTGATACTGTCTGTATTTTGGATTTTGTCCTTTCTAATAGGTATGTAATGAAAATTCATTGTTGTTTTGTTATTCCTAATAAGATGATATTAATCATTTTTTTCATATGTTTAATTCCCATTTGCATATTCCCTTTAATGAAGTGTCTGTTCAGACCTTTCACACTCTTTGAAATCGAGCTTTTTGCTTTCTTATTGTTGAGCTTTGAATACTTTGTATATTTTGGATCATAGTTTTACTTTTTTAAATCAGATATGCATTTTGCAAATATTTTCTCCTAGTCTGTGGCTTGTCTTTTCATCCTCTTAATATCTTTCATGAAGAATAAGTTTTTAAATTTAATGTTATCTAACCTCTTAAGTTTTTCTTTCATGGATTTTCTTGTGGTCTTGTATCTAAAGAGTAAATGCCAAACTCAAGGCCCCCTAGATTGTCACCTCTGTTATCTTTTGGTTTTATACTTTCCTGTTTTATATTTAGGTGTATGATCCATTTGAGTTAATTTTTGTGAAAGGTGTAAGATCTATGTCTAGATGATGACAATGACAATGATGATGATGTTGCCTGAAGCTCACGAATTGTTCCAGCACCATTTACTGAAAAGATTGTCTTTTCTCCAGTGAATTGCCTTTGCTCCTTTGCCAAAGATCAGTTGACTGACTGTCTTTGTGTGGGCCTATTTCTGGGCTCTTTATTCTGTTCTATTGGTCTATTTATCTATTCTTTAACCAAAACTACACTTTCTTGATTACTGTAGCCTTATTGTAAGTATTTGACTTTGTTCTTCTCTTTCAATATTGTGCTGATTACTCTGGGTCTTTTCTATAGATCAAGTTGGGTAGAACTGATATCTTGGAAATATTGAGTCTTTCTATCCATGTATGTGGGTTATCTCTCCATTTATTTAGTTATTTGATTTCTTACGTTAGAGTTTTGTAATTTTACAGAGATATGTAGATCTTGTACATATTTTGTTAGATTTATACCTAAATATTTAACTTAGAGTTATTAATGTAAATGATATTGTATTTAAAAATTTTAATTCCAGGGGCACCTGGGTGGCTCAGTCGGTTGAGCGTCCGACTTCGGCTCAGGTCATGATCTCGCGGTCCGTGAGTTCGAGCCCCGCGTCAGGCTCTGTGCTGACAGCTCAGAGCCTGGAGCCTGTTTCCAATTCTGTGTCTCCCTCTCTCTCTCTGACCCTCCCCCGTTCATGCTCTGTCTCTCTCTGTCTCAAAAATAAATAAACGTTATAAAAAAAAAATTAAAAAAAATTTAATTCCAGTTATTGCTTGTATATAAGAAAGCAGGTGGTTTTTGCATATTAATCTTGTATTCTGCAACTCTAATTGTTTATCGGTTATTGATTTGTTATTTTTGACTGTACAGTTTTGAATGAGTGAGTAGTAAGAAGGGACATCTTTGCTTTGTTTCTGACCTTAGTTAGAAAACATCCAATTTCTCACTATTAAGTATGATGTTAGCTGTAGGTTTTCTGTAGGTGTGAATTTTAGTAGATTGTGTCTTTCAAAGAATTGGTCCATTAATCTAGGTTATCAAATTTGTGGGCATACAGTTGCTTATAATATTCCTTTATTGTCTTTTTAATGTCCATTTATTATCCTACTAATGTCTATTTAATACAAAATAATGCAAATCTTAGTTTAAATGGAATTTCTAGCCTCTTCTTTCCCTGAATGTATGAAGAACTTGACTTTTTAAAATTCATGTGTTGTAAGGTACACAGAATCTAGAAGAATGAGTTGGTACAGGTATTGACTAATTTTTGAAGCATTCCAGTATTTTTTATATTCAAAAATAAAATTAAGTAAAGAACATTATAAAAGTAAACTTTAAAATTAAGTACAAGCACAAGCACAAGACCATAACTCTACATGAAATTAATAAACATAATCAAACAAAACTTTTCAAGAAAATTTTTAACACACTGTTTTGCTTATTGATATAATATGATATAATTAGTGATATAAAATCTAAAATCAAAAAGAGGGGCACCTGGGTGGCTCAGTCAGTTGAGCATCTGGCTCTTGGTTTCAGCTCAGGTCGTGATCTCAGAGTCTCAGGATCAAGCCCTGCATTGGGCTCCATGGTGAGAATGGAGCCTGCTTGAGAACCTCTCCCTCTCTCTCTTTCCTTCTGCCTCTCTCTCCTGCTTTCATGCTCTCATTCTCTCTCTCTCTCAAATAAAAGTCAACAAAATCAATAAAATCAAAAGAACTTCAAAGTCACTTTGAAATTTACTTATTAAGTTTTCTTTCTGATGTAGTAAGCTTCTTGGATATTTCTTTGCTGTTTGTCATCAATTTGGGGAAGTTTTTAGACACTAGAATTTTGAATATTTTTCCTCAGAACTTATTTATCTTAAAACTGAAAGTTTGTACTCTTTGACCATCAGGTTCTTATTTCCTCTTCCTCTAGCCCTTGGCAACCACAATTCTACTCTTTACCTCTTTGAGTTTAACTTTTTTAGATTTCACATGTAAGTGAGACCATATAGGGTTTGTCTTTCTTTGTCTGGCTTATTTCATTCAGCACAATATCCTCCAGGCGTATCCATGTTTTTGCAAGTGATAGGATTTCTTTCTTTCTTATGGCTGAATAATATTCCATCTTATATATATCACATTTTTCTTTATCCATTTTTCTGTCACTAGACACATTGTTTTCATATCTTAGCAATTGTGAATAACATTGCAATGAACATTCTAATGAAGACACATCTTCAAAATATTTTAAAATTCTTAATTATATTTTTTGACAAACTCCATAGTATTTTTCACAATGGCTGTACCAGTTTGCACACCCACCAAGAGTGTACAAAATTTCCTTTTCTCCAGATCCTTGCCAACATATATTTCTTGTCTTTTTGATAATAGCCATAATGTTTATTTGTTTTTGAGAGAGAGAGGGAGAGAGAGTTAGCAGAGGAGGAGCAGAGAGAGAGGGAGATACAGAATCTGAAGCAGGCTCCAGGCTCTGAGCTGTCAGCACAGAGCCTGACGCGGGGCTTGAACTCACGGACCGCGAGATCATGACCTGAGCCAAAGTCAGAAGCTTAACCAACTGAGCCACGAAGGCACACCTCATTCTAGTTTTGATTTTCATTTTGCTTATGATGTTTTTTCTTGATTTTTGATTATATTTTGTCATTTATTTTCTATTGAATGTGATTGGATTTGGCAATCATCAAGATAAACTACAGAGTTTCTGGATTGTGCTATGATCTGCTAAAGAGTGATTTTTCTTTTATCCACGTTGGCTGTACTCAAACTCCAAACTCTGACTCACCCCTAAGTTATCAGCAGCTAAATCATCCTGATACTTCTTTGATATTCTAACTCCTGCTTTTTACCATGCTCCCTAGGCTCCCTCAAAGACAGTTAAGGTACTAGTTAGTGAATTTGAGGTACTAGTTAATTACGGTACTGGTTAATCTGTCATGACCAGAAGCAAAAATGCCAGAAATTAATTTTTTATCAAACCTATCTCCTTAGCCTTTTGCCACAAGTCTAAATTACTTTTCTCAGCTCCACCTGCATTTTGGTATGGCTATCTGATTGATTTATAGCTAATGGTGTATGAGTAGAAATGATGTGTGGTATTTCCATCATGCCCTATAACAATCTCCCTATTCTAATCTTCCCATTATTTTCTCAGTTTATGGCTGAGTGCATAGAACTCTGAGAGTCCAGAGCTGAATATAGCTAGAGGGGTGGAAGTATCTTGAGGAAAATCCAAGTAGAATGTCTTCATCAATCAGGAATACCCACATTGGATTATTATGTGGATAAGAATTAAAATCTTATTAAGTTAAACCATAGAAATTATGGGATTAATTTCTTTTAGCCCATGGCATTACTTTGAAAGTAGAATTAATACACATAATAATTCTGGATAAAATATATCAAAGTAAATGAGAAAGTCAAAGAAGAGGAAAAAAGGGGGAATACACAGAAATTCTTTTTAAGGCAGTCAATAAAGATTGCAAAGTAGCAAATAAGAATTTAATGTATTCGTGCTTCTTGTTTTCTTCAAAATATTAGTAACAATTAGAAATTGTTTTATATATTTTCCTCTACCCAACCATGGAGAAACCTTCATGTATTCACAAACTTATTGTTACAGAGAGAGTACTAGAAAATATTTTGTTAAGTAAATCAATAAATGGTGAGTTTTACTAAGTCATACTTATTTTATCTCTTTAATATTTCTTTAATTAAATGCTTCTCTTTATATACACTATAATATTTTTCCCCTCTTAATCTCTCAATACTTCTAACCTGGTATTCTGAATAGAGTTTCTACCTCCAGGTGTTTCTCGTCTTTTTTAGTACCCACCTGCTTCTAGAGTGATAGTCCCAAAACTCAATATTCATATAGCTACCCTTCTACTCAACCTTGAATGAGTCATCATTGTCTATAACTTCAAGTCTAAGTTTCATATCAGGGCATAAAAGGCTCTATTTCTTTACTACTCATTCTTACTTCTCTCTGGAAGCTCATGTCCTGACATTGTTTGCTCTAATCATAGTAAGCTATTTTCAGATACTATTTGAAGACTCCCTTACCACTGAATGTACTTCCCGTGTTTCTTTACTTTGTTTTTAAAGTATCTCTTCATACCTCACCTGTAGTTGGAGGCAGCCCTCATTAACATGACTCACAGAGCCTGAAAATGCAAGTTATGCCTATAAATAAGGGATGAGAATCAAAAAGTGTAGTTTTCCCAGATCATAAAGCTCATAAAGGGAAGGTTCATGATTAACCCAGATCTTCTGATCACAAGTCTTGTCATTCTGGTATAGAAAAAAAAAAAAGTTGTTATATAAAACCTTTGGTTCTTTATAGCTGATTAGTGCTACATTTCTTTACAAATATTTTGTACAAATAATTTTTGCAAATATTTCTAATCTGAGTCTCAAGTTCCTGTAAAATGGAATCACATAATACCTATATTATAGTTGTTGTAATGGTTAGGTGAAAAAAATATTAATGAAAATTTGGTTCTTACTCCAAGAGGCTAGAAATGTAAGATAGCAAAAATCCCATTTTATACATATCAAAAGATTTCAAAACTGTTACTTGATATTTTAAGAAAGAAGAATTTAAATATTATTTACTGAGCCCATGCCATATGCCCTGAAGTCGGTTGATTAAATTTAATTATCATAACAACACTTTGAGAAAACTATCATCATTTCCACTGTTGCATAAGATGTGATGCAGTGCCCAGAATCTCCCCATCTGCTTGATGTGCTGTCCAGAACCAAACCCCACAGCTGCCAGACTCCTTAGGGCAATGCCTGAGCTGAAGAGAGTTGTCTTATCCAAGGTCACAAGCCCTTCACTGCTCACATTGGTTGGGGATTATCAACAGCCATACCTCTCAACCCAACTCCATATAACTATAAAGCATCAGCTTATGTTTGGAACCTACCGTAGGGTCAGCTGTGGTGTCTGTTGGTATTATATCACAGCTGAATTCCTCTTTCTGCCTCTCCTGCTTCCTTTCCTTCTCTTTCACATGTATTGATGCCAAGAACACTTCCTAATAAGCCACGTTCATGCTTATAGCGGTCTTGGAGTCTGCTCTGCAATAGCATGACTCAGATGAGAGAAAATGTCCTAGGAGCTACACAATTTTTCATATATCCTCAAAAACCAAACATCCTAGTTCTGTCCTCTTCCTCTGACCTTTCTGTGACAGTTCTGTGGAAGTTCCTGGTCACTATCATATAGTAACCAACAAATTCTGAGTATATCATGTGATTCACCACTCAAGGAATTTAAATGTGTGCATGTGCTCTGTAATTTTTGACACATGATCACTCATGTGCATCATTATTCATTGTTTTAAGGTTGGATGCTGTCCTGTAACCAAATTTAGGTCACAATCTATCACTTAGCAGTATTTCTTTTTCTCTGCTGTCTTGGGATTAGGACAGAGTTCATGGAGGCAGGACTGGAAGACTATCAGCTATATTTAAAGGGATCCTCATACAATACCTGTTCTATTCATAGACATGATCTCTCCTCCCTCCCCCCCCTTCACTTTTTCTCTTTCTTGAGCATTCCCTGTTTCCACCCCTATGACCATCTGGACAGAGTTTGACTGACTTTTTTAGTGGATCTACATCTCCTTTTGTCATAAAATCCCTTTGGTCACTTGCTGCATATTCCCACCCCCATTGTCTAATATTTAGTAATGTATCTTCAATGCAAGGCCAATAAATATAATTTGAGGTGTGTATGAACAATGTGGTAATAGAACATTACTCAAAAAGGGTATTCAAAGGATCAGACTAAGTTACATGCAGATAAGAGTGTTCATTAGGAGCACAAAGTCATTTTGTCTTGCTAGCATAATGTAATATGATAGAAAAATTTTCAAGCCAAAGGTCTTCTTTATTCCCCATAAAAACATTCCTAAATTGTCCTTCAACCAGAACTAATGTATATAATAAAAAATGCAGTGGCAATGAAGTTGGCAACTGTGTCTTAATGAATATGTGCTGGGGAAAAAAATATGCTTAACTGACGGCCCTGGAAACACAAGCACCAATGCTCCAGGAACAGATACAGCATAAAATGTTCCTGTACAAGCTGCTTGTATTGCGTCCCTCTGGACAGGCTGATTTTTGACATAGGAAAAGGCAATTAAATCTGTTTAGCTGGTGCATAGCTGAGAACAAGGCATGTGCTGAATTCCCATAAAGACAGGTATTAGGTTTGTTTTCTTTGGTTTTGGTTTTTAAAATCTTTTTTTTATTATTTATTATTATTTATTTATTTATTTATTTTTTTGTTCTTTCTCAGCAGTGGAATCTCTGAACTGAGATATTGGTTTTCCTAAAGGTGCCACTCAACCAGAGAGTCTTTCGCAGTCTGCAAAAATTCAGAGTACTTGTACTGATAGAATAAGTAAGAATACAGGGCAAGTGGTCTCACCCATTTAAATTGGCAGAATAGTCTTAGACTCAAAAATCACAACCACTCTATTCCTCCCCAAAGATTCTTGTGACAAGTCATCTGGTTTATAATCCAGACAGGCAGATGGCTGCTAGAGTCCAAGACAAATTTTCATTTCTCTAGGAGATGAAAATAAAGCCAAGGGAGTAGGTGCTAAATGGAGGAATTATTCAGCACACTGACCAGGAAGAGGGTTTGGAAAGTTATTATGAAAGAATCATTGAAACTATCAGTGCACAGCAGTAGAAAAGGAAAGTAAACAAGATAATAGGTGATGTTAGGAACAAGAGAGAAAAGAATGATCAGATATCATTCCTGTATACTGCAGCTTTTCATCCTTTCCATAGTAATCTCATACATCTGTGGTTTCTGTGTTGCAGAAAAAAAATTACTATGGGGCAGACAGGTAATACAATGTCTACCACCAAAATAATTATACCTTTTATAGTTTTGAGAGGAAAGAGATAGGTTTTTCTTACAGATGGAGATCAATTAGAAAAAGAGAATAATACTACTAGCTAAAATTATTTATTGCGTCTATGCACTGGAAAATACCCTGATACATGGAATGATAAAATCCACTGGTAAGTTAAAGCATCTTGATATCTTAAAAAAAAAAAAATCAACATTATATGCTCATTTTGGAGACAAGAAAAGAAGCTTGAAGAGATTAAGTAGTTTGGTAAATTCACAGAGCTAGTAATTTTCATCAGCATATTTTGAGATTTTTTTTTAAAGTAAACAATGACTTGTAAATGTTATACATCATATGCCTTTCAGATAAGAGGAAAATTGAATACATACCAAGCCATTCTTTTTGTTGTAATAAGAATTTATGCTCTTGTATTCTTGGAAAGATGACTGAGGCATTAGAAACAGACAAGACAACTACCATGTGATCTCATTTATATGTATATTCTAAAAAAAAAAAAAAAAGAAGTTTTCAAAGACTCTTGGGTCATGTCAAAAGAATTCTGGAGTCAGTTTGCAGGGAACCTACTGGAAAAAGTAAGGAAAGCTTTAAGTATTAAAAGACAGTAATGAATACAATAGATTGAAATACATCAAACATGGTTAAATCTATGATTACATAAAAATAACAATATAAAAAACCTAATATATCACAATTGAAATATTCTAGTCAACTTAGTTATTATTTTTAAACCTAGTCAATAAACTAGAAAAATTAATTATTCATCTTGTCTTTTATGTATAATCTCCACCCCTGAGCAGTTGAATGTTCAATAGGAAATGAGGGAAGTTTCTATTTATAGAACTCTTCCAGCTAATATATTGATAGAGGAATAATAGAAAGAACATCATCATTTTGCACCTTTCATGAACTAAAGGATCATTGAGCATCAATAACCCCTAACATTCCATAAAGAGATACACTCAAGCATCCCGTACCTTGTGCTGGAGGGATACAAAACTCTGAAAATCATCTTATCATACGACTTTGAACCTGAATTTGGTCACACCTCTAGATCCAACTACCAGGAAATACCGAGGACAACAGAATCACCTACACTTTGGTGATGCATTTAACAAATCCAGTCTTTGGGAAATTCTACAGGAAACAAATTAAGCAATTTCTTCAATATAAAACTGACAAGGAAAACCAAGAGAATGTTGAAAGTTAAATCTAAAGATTTAAAGCATCTTAAAAGTATAATTTACAGCACAGAGAATATGGTCAAGGGTATTATAATAACTGTACAGTGACAGATGGTAACGAGACCTGTTGTAAGGATCATTTGCAATGTATAAAAATATTGAATCACTATGATATACACCTGAAACTAATAAGATATTGTATGTCAATTATAATTCATTAAAAACTCTTAAAATTAATTATGTTTACCTTATTTGTACACACATTCCCCCCCCACACACACACATATATGAGGAAGGAGACAGAACATGAAGAATACACAAAGAAAATCATGGCATTTATGACATAATTGGATTTGAAAAAGAGACTGACTATATAATGATAAAGAGAAATTATTGGGGTGCCTGGGTGGTTCAGTCAGTTAAGTGCCTGATTCTTGTTTTCGTGGTCTCACGGTTCATGAGTTCGAGCCCCAATTCAGGTTCTGCACTGCCACTGTTTGGGATACTCTCTCTCCAGTTCTCTATGCCTGTCCCCTGCCTGTCCCACTCTGTTCCCCAGTGGACATCTGGCAAAGTCTGGAAATATTTCTAATTGTCATGAATAGGGGACAGAGACTACTGGCATTAAGAGATAGAGGCCATGGTTCCTATTAAACATGCTAAAATGCAAGGATAATCTTCTCTCCTTCCAACCACACATGAAGTATTATTAAATAAAAATTGTCAATACCACTAAGGCTGAGAAACCACAGGCTATAGATAAAAATGTTAGTTTGCTTTTGTATATGCTTAAACTTTAACATAACAAACTGTGAAAGTAAAATTAAGAAAACCCAATTTTGTGGGAGGGGGTTAATTAGGTGAGATAATGATGATTGAGAACTTATGACCAAAGGATTACCCTCTCAGGAGAACTCAGTCACAGAGATGTGCTAGTTATGGAATCAATTTGAGATGATACATTAATCAAACTGTAAAAAAATGTCTTTATTTCTTAGAGAAGACTCAAGGCATGCATATATATGTATATGCATATATATGCATGCCTTGAGTCTTCTCTCTCTCTCTCTCTATATATATATATACACACACATATATATATATGTCCTATATATATATATATGTCCTATACATATATGTCCTATATATATATATATATATATATATATATATATCCTATATATATATATATGTCCTATATATGTGTGTGTATATATATATATAGGATATATGTTCTATTTTGGCTAAAATAGGAGAAGCAGGGAAACCTATGATAAGTAAACCTAATAAATAAAAATCCGGAATTTAAAATGAGATGTTTAAGGAAGTGGTGATTCACTTAATAAAATAAGTCTTTAAAGGAGATTCACTGTACAATTTCTTTAAATAAATCTCTCTACTGCATTGATTTGAATTGATTTACACATATTTGACAAAAATGAAAATTTTCTGAAACTTCCATGTAGTGTTAATAAAGTGTGACAAAAACAACTAGGTTTAAAATGTGCTTAGTAATGTGCTTCAAATGTTCAGTAAGAAAATACTTGGACACCTATAAGAAAATTCTCTAGTTAGAAGCTGATTCATGGTTGATCTTACTGTCATGTAATACTTTTAAAATGCACAATGTAGTCAGTTAAATTTCTTCTGTATCAATTAAAGGCCATAGAAGAGAGAGGTAACATAGAAAATTTAGTAAGACAAGAAAAGTAAGAAAAAAAAATCAACTTTTACTTATTTGCCAACATCTTAGGAAAGAAGGAGGTGGCATGAGTCGTGTTTCTCTGTTCTGATAAAGAATGGTATCAATGACAAAAAGAGAGGTTTCTACCTTTTTTGTAAAAGGAAATTTGGCATACTATTGTTTTATAAGAGGTTTAATGGGTTAAGGAAGATCACCATGCTAGCTAGCAATGACTATTAGAATTTCTTTGGTGAGACTTTGCTTTGATAAGACATAACTCAAGCAAAAGTGACAATGAACAAGTTCTTCAAACAGTATCCCAGGATGCCATGCTATCAGTGAACTCAGCAAATGAAAATTATTTATCCATCTAACAAATATTTACCAAACACTTCTATGTGTCAGGAACAGTTTATCTTTTCACAACTTACAGTGAAAGGGAGAGAAAATAAACCACTAAAAAATACTAAATGTTAAGTAATCGTAATTTTTCTTGAACATATTGAACCATTAGGACTAATGAGCAGGAAAAGGAAATAGAAAGTGACTGAGGATAATGATAGGGTGTTGAGGGAATGCCTATCTGAGAAATTGATATTTCATTTATGAGAGGAAATAGCCATGTGAGGGAAGATCTTTACAGCGTTGACAGGAGTGAAGCCCTGAAGTATAGGAGTTTCCTAGACAGGCACCAAAAGAGTAAAGAGGCCAGTGTGACTCCAGCATCATGAGAGGGATGTGGAAAGAAATGACTTGAGGAGTAGCTAGGGGCTTTGGATTCGTTCTAAGTATTATGGGAGCTATTGAAGTGCTGAGAGCAGGGGGACAAAAAATCTGATTTGGGTTTAAAAGGATCACTGACTGCTGAATGGAGGATATACTTTAGTGCAGCAAGATTATAAACTCAGTGCTGTAGTCCAAGAAATACAGGGTGGTGCCCTGGATCAGTATAGTGGCCATGGTAGTGTTAAGAAATGGTGATCCACGATATTGTTTGAAGCTTAATACATGCATATTTGTTTATGGATTGAATACTATGTTTCGAAGAAAAAGAAGAATTAAAGAGGATTGTTATTTCTTTAGCCTGACTACCTGAAGGAACAGTGGAGTTTATTGAGGAAAACTGAGGAAGGAAGGCTTTTAGATGGAGAAAAAAAATAATTGTTTCCAGGGCAGATAATGTGTGAGACATCTTTTATTTATGAAGTAGAAATGTGGGAAGGCGATTGTATATATGGGTATGCAGTTCAAGATAAAAAGTCCAGACTAGGGATATAAATTTAGAAGTTGTAAGACTATGAACAGTACTTTTTTTTTTTTTTTTTTAATTTTAAAGTAGGCCTCACACCCAGCACAAAGCCCAATGTGGGGCCTGAACTCATGCCCCTGAGATCAAGACCTGAGCTGAGATCAAGAGTCCGATGCATAGCTGACTGAGCCACTCAGGCACTCCTCCCACTTCCCTATTTTTTAAAAATGAGATTGAATGAGTTAACCTCAGTATATGGGTGAAGAGAAAGACAAAAGAGAAGAGCTGACAAAAAAGAAACACTCTATGAGAAAGTTGTCAAAGAGCAGGAACTGTCCATGATACTGAACATAAGTGCTCTTGAAGTAAAAATAAAACCAGGAATGTGTCGTGTCCTAGGAGTCAAGTGAAAAAAAATATTTTGAAAAGAAAGAAACCATCAATCCCATTACCTACATCTGATATTTCCAGATAAGATGAGGTGAGACCATCAGTGAAGACACAGGTCATGATTGTAATAGTTTTAATGGAGTTTTGGAATTACCTCCATTTGGATTAAATCGAATTCGTTTCAAGACAGAGTACAATGAAAAGAAAGAGAAAGAAAAGAGTACTTATTTTCCTAGAAAAATTTTTATGGCACACTGCATATGCTGAAAAACTAGAACAATTAAACCAATGTATAAAATACAAAAATATAAAGAATGAAACATTTCGATGAGCTTATAAAAAAAAGAATTTTTAAAAATAATGAAGTCAGGAATCTTAGGAAATAGGTGAATCTCAAGATTGCTTTCTATTTCCTTCATGATGTGATTGTTCATGAAGATAATTGTTTCATGGACACAGCTGTTAGTATAATTGTTATGGGGCTCAGTGTCGAGTTTTCCTGTAACTTTGGAAGAATTCTGTAGGGAAATGAACAAAGAGTACTTTAGTAGTACCATTCCATTTAGAGTATTGGCCATTGGAACACCTATCACAGAGATGTGCTATCGTTTGTTATTTTTCTCTTGCAAGAATAAGATAAAATATACCTCATCTCTAGAGCTTATTCTTGAAAATGGTACTGATTTTGTTGACTAATCCTTATTCCAGTTCAAAATAGGCCAAATTTATACATAGATATTAGAACGAGTGATTCTAGGAGGGTAGCCTGTCCAGGGGAAGAGAATTTCAAGGAAGGGGATATAAGGTTGTGATTACAAATGCCTTTCAGATTTGGTATCTTCCTTCAGCATTTTAAAGGATTGGACTTGTACCTCCTCCTTCAAGGAAGAAGTAAAGCATTTAACCAGTGCCTTTATTTTACTGTACAGCCAAATATCCTGAGAGTATGTGTGTAGATCTGAATGGCATAATGTACGATGTTCCCCAGATTAAGTTTGTTCTACAGTTAATTGATAAATAACTCATCTCTGATCCTTGAACCGTTTGCTTAATAGAAAACCATGTTACCTCATCTGCCAACACTGCCACCCATCTTTGCTACTCCCAGGATGAAGGTCAGTTTCTGTGTTGGCTTCCTTTGGCTCCAATACAGTGAAACCTTTAGCAGTGAACGAGCCCAAGCCAAACATATACAGATCTAAGGAGTCTCTGGCTTCCTCATCACCCTGGACTCAGATAAAGGATCATATTATAGGACATGGGACCTGGTTCCCTAGCAGCTTTCTAAAGTGTCTAATTGACACAACCTGGAAGTTTATGGAAAAGTCAATATGCCTGCAGTTAATCATGAGTCATTGAGAAGAAAGGGGACAAAAGCAAGAAGTCTGAAGATAATTTCTTCTCCTTTCTTTCCCTAGGCAACCGTTGGAAAGGCCCCAAGGCTCTGACCAACATTTCATGCATGTTCCAAAAGATTGCATCATGCTATGCTTTCTAGAAGAACTTTAGGTAATTTGGAAATACATACCCTTTATTTGATTTATCTTCTCCCTTCCCTCACCCTTGTCACCCTGGGATTGAACCTCCCAATACAGGTCCTCAGCATGTAATCTTTATCTCCAATTCTATTTTATAAGAAATATGTGTTAATACAGAGGCCTTAATAGAGAGGTAGAAAGAGGTTTGGCCACACTTGAACAAATGCAAGGATATTTTATTAGGGTGAATTCTTCTCATTGTCAAAGATGGAAAAAATGGAGTATAGCAATTTCATATTGATTTTCATTTAAAAAGATTTATTGACTCCTTACTGAGAGTGGAGGTTAAACTGTAAAAATATATCTAATACTAATCCTTCCCTCATGGAACTTTCACTCTAGTGACCAGATGTTAAAGTTAGGGTCTACTGAGAGAATAACCCATTTCCTTGGGGGAAATCACATATTTATGGGACTACATAATAGGGTGAGGAGTTATAACTGCAACCACATAAAAATTATAGATGATGGTAGGAGCCAATGAAACCATACATCTACCTCAACTCTAAACAAAAATTGAATTCAGTAAAAGGTCCTAGAGCTGGGTGAGTGACAGCTTAGCCAGAGCTCATTGTGATGGCTTCCTATGAATTTAAAGGTTACTTGCAGTAGTAGGTTGGGCACTCAGCTGGAAACTAGACTGTGTAGGTGAACTTCTGCTGGGCCTTCCAGATCTATTCTCCAGCCTTCTCTGCCACTCTCTGCACAGGAAGCAGGTCTATAAGAATTAGCTCAATGGCCTTCCTTGTTCATTCTCTGGATTCTAGTCATACATGGCCTTGCAGGAACACTGGCTGGGTACTAGAAGAAGAGAGAGGAGTGAATAAACTCACTTTCTGTGGTTACACTATGAGTAGGTTGAATCTGTTGGTGGTAATGTGAATCTCTCCTCACATCTCTGTCTGCAGGTTCTGATCACCTTTCTCCCTCTTTGTGCCCTGCTGTTATATCACCAGAGTGCTGCACTGGCCCTACTCTGTGATTATGAACATGGTTTTGTAAACAGTACCTTTATTAAGTTCTTCCCAAATTGCTCAATTTGACTATGCCATTTATCTCCTTCTGTGACTCTGACACCAAGAATTATAAGGGATAAGATACTGACCTCTTCTTTATAATCTGCATTTTCTCCCACTATTGCTTTTGCAAAGATTATACCAAAGGAGAAGAGTTGCCTTTCCCAGTAAAATATTTAGCCAACCCTACTGGTTTCATGCTAGATATAAAATGGATTACTAATCACAGTGAACCAGCAGACAGATGTTACTCCTCCCATCAAGAAAGTTGGAAGTTACAGTCCAGATGATTCTGAAATGCCAAAACAAAAAAACAGAAAATAAAACAAAACAAACAAAAAAACCAACCCAAAACAAAAAGCTAACAACAATTTATAAATCTCAAAAGAGGTAGATCAGTGATCTATATTTATAAAATTTAAGTATTCTAAGTGTATGAGAGGAGAAATTAGAGAAATTAGGTTAAATTAAAGCTGGGAGCAAATATATAGTTTCAACTTTATAAAGTGCAAGTGCATTAATTTGGAGTAATAATATGGGCTTGCTTGAACTTACCGAGGTTTTCTCCACTACTATCTTACTCACTTAGGTTCTATAGAGGGGCACTTGTCTATACCAAGGACCACCCTCAGCAGAAGAAAATATGACAAAAAGTGTTGAGACCTTACAAAATGGATAAACAAGAAAAGTATGATGAAACATATAAATTCATTGAGAACCATTGGAAATATGTAATATACAAGTGTGGTCAATTTTAGGTTAGTGAAAGGAGCTAATATGTACTCACCTGTCCTCATCAACAGGAAAGGTGAAGGGATTAATTCAATATTCAATACTTTAAAAAAAGAAATATCCTATGTGGGCCTGATACCGTGCTAAATGCCAATCAAATAAAGGTGAATAAGACATTGTATTTACTCTCAAACAGCTTATAATATAATGGAGGATACAGATCAACAATCAATAAGTTTCAACACCAAATGTCTGTATTTAATAAAGGAAGGATAGGATACTATGGAAATACACAGGAAAGATATTCACTTTTGACTTGGAGGATTAAGGAAGATGTCCCAAAGAGATAAAGTTGTGTTTTTTTTAATGTTTATTTATTTATTTTGAGAGTGACAGAGTGCAAGCAGGGGAGGGGCAGAGAGAGAGAGAGAGAGAGAGAGAGAGAGACAGAGAGACAGAGAGAATCACAAACAGGCTCCACATGGAGCCTGACTTGGGGCAGATCTCACCACTGTAAGATCACAACCTGAGCCAATATCAAGAGTCGGATGCCTAATCAACTGAGTCATCCAGGTGCCCCCAAAGAGATAGTGTCTAAATTGAAGTTCAAGGATGAAGAGTAATTAAATCATAGAGCTACAAAAAGTTCTCTGGATATGAGCAGGAGTTTAGCAAACAATTGGAACTAGTGTATGGGTTTGGGGGTGAAGTGAGGTATGACTAGAGTTAGATAAATCTGAAGAATTATCCAGGAGTTGATTATGAAGGGTTGTATTTTTCATAGTAGGGACTTTAAATTTGAGGCAATAGGAAAACACAGAAAGATTTCAATCAGGGGAGAATGACCTTGCTGTGCTTCTTATATGACACCAGATCCAGTTCCTAGGAATGCAGAGTTAAAGA
Source organism: Puma concolor (assembly GCF_028749965.1). Lineage (NCBI taxonomy): Eukaryota > Metazoa > Chordata > Mammalia > Carnivora > Felidae > Puma > Puma concolor. Next base: position 61,594,442 of record NC_141674.1, on the reverse strand, counting down.
CCACAGAATATGAACATTTATTCATTTGTTCTTCTATCAGTGATCTTCATTTTCCACCTTTAATTTTCATGTACTTATGTGCAACAATCAGAAAGTTTGATATGCAGTGTCCACAATCTTCAATTTAGCAAATTTTGGAAATTGATTTTTAAAAATGCAATAGCATCTTATCTGTTAACCAAAAAGTCAGGTAAGAAATAAAGTATTTTTTTTTATCAAAACAACAACAAAAAGATTACATGCAAAACCTGCATTAGTTTTTAAGATAAAAGATAAGACTTGATAGAAATATTTTCCACGTTAGAGGACTAATAACTTTTATCTCAAATGCACAGTTGAGCACAAAGTCTCTGGTGCCAGGCTCTCTGGATTTGAACCCAGCTCTATCATTTACTATCTGTGTGTTTCTGGGCCTGTTATGTGTATCCCCTCTGAGTCTTTCTGTTCACCTTACATAAGTGATGATAATGATACTACCTATATCAGAATAGGTGAGGATTAAATAAGTTAGTACATATAAAATACTTGACACGGTGCCTGAGACATTGTAGGCACTCAATAAATATTACTGAAGACTTGAGCAGAACCACCCCCCTTGACTCCTGGGTCACATGTCCTTTGTCTTCTGCCTTCATGGATACTCACTTAGTGAAGCTGAACATCAGAAGAACTTGTGGAGATGTGAAGAACTTAGCCTTAGGTATATCTATATTCCAAGGTCATTATTTTTCTCTTACAGGATTAAGTGAATTCAGCAGTACCTCTAGTTTTGAATAATTTGAAAGCTGGTGAGGCTAAAAGGACCTTGCAACTTAGGTCAGCTCTAGAATTAATGGAGAAAAAGGACCTTTAGGTTTCCTCCTAAATTGTCCTCCTAGTTCCTAGAGGAGTTCCTAAGACAGAACTCTGTACAGAAATAGTAATGGGTATTTTTATGAAGTATGCCATATGTTGTATTTCTTGGAAACCTGAGTGTGTCATAAGTGTTAAAAGAAGGAAAAGAATCCTGGTGCAAATGACTAGTTCTCTATGAGGAAACACATTGCTCCCAAGGGGCTGCTGATGCCCTTCTCTTTACATCCCTCACCTCCCTTATTAGAGAAGCTGAGATTTCTAAGGACATGGGAGCTTTTCCTGAAACTTCTAACATTTGCTTTAGGAAAGAGCAGGTTCTCTCAGCATGTCACCTTCAGAACACCTACATACACAGCAATAGAGAGAAAAGCTTGTTATTTTATCTTCTGGGCAGAGAGCTTCACTTCGAGTTCTCCCACCTGAAGGGGAAACTGCCAATAAATTCACACCATCATTAAAATAGCATATGATTATTGTGATGATGTCGTTATTCAGTGTAGATAAAAAAAAAAAAAAAAAGAAAACCAATAATCTTGAAAACAGCAATATCTTTAGTTGTACTGATAGGTGAGCTGTGTGTCATTGAATATCAATAGATATAGCTGAGAAGATAAAAATAGATTTACCTTTACATTAGCAGAGTAGAGAGTAAAGACACTAATGAAAAAGAGCTTCCTGCTCCAACTAGCCACAGCACGATGCCATATAAGGTCCAGGGCCAGACAAGCTGCCTCTGCAAAATCATTAACACTGTTAGATTTACCAGTGAGGTCTTTCTTTAGATCTAACTTTTAACAATATGAAAGCATTTACATTCCATCCTCACTAAGTCACCATCTCCACAGTCTTCTAACAATGTGAGCTTTCTCTTCTAGTTTTCTTTCATTTAACTTATGATATGGTATATTAACATTGCCAAAGGAGATACTTTCCAGTTCTTACAATTCTCGTGAACAAAGAGGAGTTCCCTGGGTGAAGGAAAGAAGTTTCCTACAGTCCACCAATTAGATATCATGCCTCAGTTTCCTCAGATGTCAGCTTTCCAGGCATCTTTCATTCTCATCTTCTCTCCCTCAGACCTTTTTCTTTCCTCTCCTCTCCTCTCTCCCCCCCCCCTCTCTTACTTTCCATACTTCTTTACTACACTCCCCAAAAAGAGAGACCTGGGCCTGATATTTTCTGTGGTCCTATAAGCAGTGAGAGGCAAATGTTGTAGATTACATGCACGTGAACAGATGGGCAAGTGGACAGAGCATATTAATCCATGATTTACTAAGAGAAAAACAAAACATAAAACCATGGGGTTGGAGCATAGGATATTGACTTTGTTTACCAAAATAAATATTTATTAAAATAACACATTAAAATTTTAGGGGCGCCTGGGTGGCTCAGTCAGTTAAGCATCTGACTTCGGTTCAGGTCATGATCTCACAGTTCGTGAGTTGGAGCCCCGTGTCCAGCTTTGTGCTGACAGCTCAGAGCATGGAGCCTGCTTCAGATTCTGCATGTCTCTCTCTCTCTCTGCCCCTCCCCCACTTGTGCTCTGTCTCTCTCTTTCAAAAATAAATAAATATTAAAAATATTATGGGGCGCCTGGGTGGAGCAGTCGGTTAAGCGTCTGACTTCAGCCAGGTCACGATCTCGCGGTCCGTGAGTTCGAGCCCCGCGTCAGGCTCTGGGCTGATGGCTCAGAGCCTGGAGCCTGTTTCCGATTCTGTGTCTCCCTCTCTCTCTGCCCCTCCCCTGTTCATGCTCTGTCTCTCTCTGTCCCAAAAATAAATAAATGTTGAAAAAAAAATTAAAAAAAAATATTTTAAAAATAGGACACCTGGGTGGCTCCATCGGTTAAGTGTCCGACTTCAACTCAGGTCATGATCTCACAGTTTGTGGGTTCAAGCCCTGTGTTGGACTCTGTGCTGACAGCTCAGAGCCTGGATCCTGCTTTGGATTCTGTGTCTCCCTCTCTCTCTGTTCCTCTCCAGCTCACTCTTTGTCTCTCTCTCTCTCTCTCTCAAAAATAAATATTAAATTTTTTTAAAAAAATTTAAACACCAGAGTTTTGAAACATTACAAAGGTTTTCTGAACTTTTTATATAGAATCCTTACTATAATTTAGACAATATACATGTCCGTATGTTCAACTAAGCCTACCTTGTAAAAAGGAAAAGTGCATAGAATTTTGGTGGGAGGGTAGATGGTGAGAAAAAGTGATGACTTGGTGTCCCATTTACATAGGAAAGCCTGAGGAGAATATACAGCATAAAACCCTTCTCCATTCCACCCCCAAAACTAGAAAGGTTGAATAATTTAAAGATTGTAGACCAATGCACTTAGATTAGAGAAATGTTTTGAGGGTCAAGATGTCTGTATCTATGGATATTATTTTAGATTCAGTAATTTAAAAGTAAGGTCTGTTGCAGAAATCTCTGTGAAAGTGATTCACAGAAGGAAGGCTTTCAAGAGAAATCTGAGTGATAGGGCAGAGGAAGAAACTATACAAAGATGTGGTTTCAAGAGAAACGTGACCCAGGCCTTATCCTAATGGGAGCTCTGGTACCAGAGACTGAGGTGCTGGGCTGTTATGAGCTCCATCAGTTAATCATTGGCTGCTGGAGGGCCTTGCTAGGGAGTGGGGCATAATATCCCAGGCATCTCCCTGAATAGTTCTTTTTACCCAAGGACAAGCCTCCAAAGAAAAGTGAAGATGTGAACCATTAGCAAACAACACTGCAACAGCTGAGGCATGGATGAATCAGGTGATTGGGGTGAGTATCAACTGAATTGCTATAAGAACATTTTCCAATTCAGTTTAACTCAATAATTACTGGGCATGTAATGTGTTCAAGAAATAGATGTAGTTGATGTAGAGAGTAATAAATAAATATATGATTTCAAGCTTTAAGGAGCTCATAGTCTGATAAATGAGAGAAATATGTACTGAAACATTGAACTATGATCTGATTTTCAGACTATGATCATAGTCTGATCTATGTTTGTTGTGAGAGATGTCAGGGACTGAGTCACAAAGAATTCAGATCCACTTATCTTCTCTACCCCCACTTGAAAGGGTAGTTCATCAAATCTCATGGCTTTAAAACCCATTTGATGACTCCCAAATCTGTATCTCCACTTTGAACTTCTCTCTTAAACTCTAGAGTCACACATCCAACTGTCTGTTACACATCCGTTTCTTGAATATCTAATAGGGACCTAAAACCTAACAAGTACAAAGTGGAACCCAATTTTTGCCCTCCCACCCCCCTCAGATACTTTTTCTGCAGATTTCCCCATCTCAGTAAATGACATTTCCAAATTTCTAGATACATAGGTGAAGAATTTAGATTCATTCATACTCTCCTTTTGTAGTGTTCACATCAGCAAACCATGTCCATTCAACCTCTGATATATGTAGAATTAGAGTACCTCTTTCACCTCCACTATTATCACCATGGTCATCATCAACAATCAGCTCTTTCCTGGATAATGGCCAGAGTACTAAATTGTCTCTAATTACTTTCTTGAACCCTCTCTACCCTCCTACCCCCTGACACATATATATTCTCTTCTCACCAAAGCAGCCAAAATGAGTGGTTCAAAATGTAAGGTATATCATATCATTCTTCTGCCTTCATCATTGCACTTGAAGAAACAAGACCAAAGTCTTAAAATTGCCTACATGACAAATATGACTTGGTGTATCCAGACTATTTCTCAGAATGGGCCTTAGGGGGGTTTTGGGAAAATGATCATTGGAATTTTTTTTTGTTAGTTGGTTCCTAAGTCATTCTGCAAGTTAGGGCTCAGAAAATGAACCAATACTAGAGTTGGTAAGCTGGCAATTTTGGACATATCACCGTATGTTTATAGTTAGGGGAGTGGCCATAATCACCTTTGCAGAAAAATAAATCATAAGATAAGGGGTTTGGCACAGAACCTTTGAGGAACTTCAACTTTTGGTGGTCATGTGAAGGTTGGAAGGACTGGCTTAGGAGATTGAAGTAAATGCGAGGCACCAAGAACAGTAATCGAGAGAGTATAGGTCATAAAAGCTAGGGTTATATAGAAAACTGAGACTTATTCTGTAACCTCAGGAAGCTATACTAGGTTCCTATATATGTGAACTAACTCAGTGACTGAATTTCATATTTTTGCACTGGATGTATTCTTCAATCATTGAATTTTTAAATATAGTTATAAAAGACAGAATGTTGCTACTCTATATTTTCTATAATTGCAAGGTCAAATATTTGTAATAATAGTGATTATATACTTATTGAGTGCTTTATCATACTAGACATCTATCTCAGCAGTTCCTCTTTCCATGTTTGTCCATGACCTTTATTGTGATAAATGCTTTGAACATGCCTAGTTATTTGGTGTTGATTCCTATTTCCAAATAGTTTTTATTATCTCAGACTTCTTACGTTTTCTATTTAGGGAGAAAAATATGGTCATGATATTTGGTCTATACTACTTCTGATTTCTTGGACCACTGAATTACAGAGTTTTACAGTTTTTACTATATAGAAATCGTAGGAAATTTTCTATATACTTTGAGGTATAAATGAATGAGTACTGGAATTTAAGTAAGATCATTCAAATAGAGTTAATTTTATGTATATATATGTATATATATATATATACACAATTATATATTGTATTATATATAATTGTGTGTGTGTATATATATATATATATATATATATATATATATACAGTTACAATGAGGTCAAAAGAGATAATATATTCCAATATATTTGGTAAAGGATAAAAATTATATAAGTAAAATTTATCCATTCATCAAAAAGTTATTGTAATGCATATTCTGTAAATCACACTCTCATGAGTAAAGAAGTATCTAGGAATAAATATGACTAAGTGTCTTTCCTCAAGATGTTTTCAGTCTAGTATTGGAAGACAGAGTAATTTTAGCATAAATTTGAATACACTAAGATGTAAAACTTAAAAACAGAGGCACCTGCATGTTTGCTGTGACTTTTTCAGTGCTCAGAAATGGCACTTGCCATATAGAATGCACTCAGTTAATGCTTATTGAATAAATAAGTGAATATCAAAAATGGTAGAGGAATTAGAAGAAATCAATAGATGAAAACAGGTTGCAAAATATAAAACAATATTCAAATATAAATACAAGATGAATTTTCAAAGTACAGAAAACCTACTTCTGAGTAAGAAGAAACAATTAAGTTCCCTGGACCAGTGGCCTGTGACTAGACTTTACAGACTGGGTAGATTTTAACAAATAGAGATTAAGATTTATTTTTAGAATGGATGTGTGAGAAAAGCAAAGGTCAAAGGGGTTGACAAACACAAAGATGTTAATGTTTTGCAGGTATTAAGAGTATCTAATTGGAAAGCTTTAGAAAACAAGGTTATTTTAGTATAGGTTTTGGCCAGAACACAATCATCAATAAGTAGGCTGAATTCACAATCTAAAGGAAAACTGTTTTTGATCAGTTGAGTATACTGAGCAATAGGAAGCTATGCATTTGAAAAAATAGTCACGCTGTGGTGAAAAGATAATTTGATTAAAAGTTAAGACATTTTAAATTAGTCATATTGGATAATTAGAAAAATAGCATTAACTAAATGTTGACTAAATAGGAGCTCTCATTCCCACTGGAAAACCTATTAAGAAAAAGGCTATAAACTATGGAGAAATGTTTGCTATTTGTCACTGTTTAAATAACTACTGCATTGACTGAAATGTTTAAAGAACTAAATATTTTTCTACACTCGCAGCCACCTGGTGTGTCGCTAACAGTTAGACAAAGGCAACCTTACGGAAACATATTTATCACGACACCCCATGCAGTTCCAGCCACAGAGAGTTCAACTCCAACATGGATATTTCCCTTGGGCTGTAAAATTTTGTCAGAAAAAAACTCCCTAGGGGAATTAAACTTCTTCTTTCTTTTTAATTGATTTGGGTTTTATAGTTATTCAATTATTCTGATGTTCAATAAACTTTTATTAAACCTATGTGCGCCTAACTAACACTAGCCCAGGCACTGTGGGGATAAACAATAGAGTTTTCACACAGTTTTTATAGATCTCTAAAATAGAAACATTATGTCTACCCTCGGTGGCAGATAAACTCAGAGAGGCATTTTTCTAATTATTACTACAGATGATATAAATTTTTTCTTCATTATGTCCCTTTTGATTTCAGTGCCAGAAACATGCAGAAGTGACAATTAAACACAAACTTATGACCAGTATCACAATCCATTTACTTTAAAGATGAATGAGGTGGAAGATATAATCACACCACATTCAGATCTAGCAATAATCTACTTTCCCAGGTTTTGCCAAGAAAACTTCTTATATGATATTCACTTAATGTGTAAGCCCATTTTAGGGCAAGTTAAAAAAATACAGATGGATATAAATCATAAGATAAATTATCTTCAATCCAACTTCACAAAAATAACACTGTTCATATTTTGTTGAATTTCCTCCTGATAAATCTAGCATTTAAATTATTCGAAAAATAGGAATAAGAAACTACCTTTGTTTCCAACACTTTTTTTTTCATGATATAAATAAGTACAGGCTTCCCCCCCTTCCCACCCCTGCCCGCAAACTCCAGTTCACCTTATCCACCCAGAAAACAGGCAGAGCTAAAGTAAAACAAAAGCATTTATATGGGGTCTTAGAATTGCAATTTAGGAAGGAGAGATTTAGGTAGCAGCCCAAATTGTGTCCCACTAGGAAACAAAAGTCAGAGGTTTTTAAAGACAAAGGGAAATGTTTTTATACCTTGTTTACAAAGAATTTTAATTGGTGTTGGTGGCAGAAAACTAATCTTGACTAAATATAACCATTTGCTGAGCTTCTCAGTAAGCACAAGTATGTTGCTGTAGGAAGCTGCAGATGTTCGTGTAGAGTCCTTGGAATATTTTTGGTTGGCCCACTTCAAAAGTTAATGGTTTCCGGGCGCCCGGGTGGCTCAGTCAGTTGATTTCGGCTCAGGTCATGATCTCAGGGTAGTGGGATGGAGTCCTGTATTGGGCTTCTCACGGACTATGGAGCCTGCTTAGGGTTCTTTCTTTCTCCCTCTGCCCCATCTCCCCTGCTAGTGCGCTCTCTCTCTCTTTCTGAAATAAATAAAAAAAGATTAATGGTTTCACCTGCAGGGGCTGTGCCTAAAGACTATCTCCTCGCTGGCCTACCAGCTCCGTTTTAAAAGCGCTTGACATAGTGACCCCCATTTCATTTCACCTTTCACAGTCCTAGGAAATTACCCTCTCTAGAAATGGTTCTAGCATTCCTGCCATTTCCTCAGATTTACCTGTCTTTCTCTATCTGGCTCTCCCTCATTTTGTCTTCATCTCTTTACCGAACTATCTGCAAGTGTGCATTTTGTTTTTTTAGTAACTGGGGATTGTGCTATACATAATAATCTGTAACTTGGTCTTTTCATTTAATATAGTGGCAATACATTATTTCAATATACAGAGATACAACTTATTCTTTGTAGTGGCTACATAATGTTCTATGACATGGATGCCTCACAATTTATTCAACAGTTCCCCCACTGTTAAACATGTAATTACTAATGTTCATTATTACAAACAATGCATATAAAACTTTATGAACATATATAGAATTAGTGAGACTGCTAAAACATAGCTGCTCCCCCTTGAAATTTTATTAAAATTTTGAAATTATCTTACAAACATTTTATTTTTTTCTATTGTTTAGTCTGTTCATTTATTTTACACTTACTTATTGAGATTCAGTAATGTGTCAAATCCTAATGCTGCAGATATACTGTTGAGTAAGATACAAGGTAAGCCTACAGACTGGAGTGCATTGAGGTCTAGGTAGCAAATTTATACATTGTGACAAATACTTCATGGAAAGAGGAGAAAACCACTTAATCTGGTCCAAAGGACTAAAAGAACTCCAGGTGGAGATATAATTTGAAACAAAGTTAGCCAAGTGAAATTGAGTTAGAAGAAAATAAACTAATAATACTTAAAAGCATTTATTAAGGTGGTGAACATTCAGGATTTCACTCTGATTATTTCTTGGTATATATATATACATATGGTGTGTGTGTGTGTGTGTGTGTGTGTGTGTGTGTGTGTGGTGTATATATATATATGTGTGTATATATATATATATATATATATATATATATATATATATGGTGTGTGTGTGTGTGTGTGTATATATATATATATATATATATATATATATATATATAGTACCTTAAGGAAACACTAGGCCAGCCTGCTCGTACACTTTCCAGGTGACAGCCTAATAAAAGGGGAATATGGGATTCAAACTTAACTTTGGTTGAGTTTTATTTAATTAATTAATTTATTTTAAATGTTTCATTTTGAGAGAAAGAGTATGAGCAGGGGAGGGCAGAGAGAGAGGGAGACACAGAATTCAAAGCAGGCTCCAGGCTCTGAACTTTCAGCACAGAGCCCGATGCGGGGCATGAACCCACAGACCACAAGATCGTGACCTGAGAGCCGAAGTCTGATGGTCAACCGACAGCTACCCAGGCTCCCTGATTTGGGTTGAGTTTTATAAAAATGGTCTTGCCTCTCTTGCACCTGATTCTTCTGAACAAAATTTCTTAGTGTCAGTAGGGAGCTACTGGAGAATAATGAAATTATAGCTACTGGAAAAGAACACACTGATTTTGTGGTGCAAGAGTACACTCAATATCTGAGGAGGGAAGGTCTCTCAGCTCCTCAGAAACATGATGGAGAGAGGATCATTAATGCTTATCTGACTTCCAAAAGTGCCTTTGCCCTCAACCTTTGTAATGAAGTAAAATGACCTGTTAGCTCTCTCAAACTTGCAAGCATCTTAAATTGAACCAATCTCTGGGTTGACAATCCTCCACCAGATGACCTAACTTGACCAGTACTTTGATTACCATTCCGCTTAAACTTACTGGGAAGTATATTCTTGATGATTGTGGGAGTTTCTAGAGGAGTAAGTAGCTCATATATACCATGTGTGTGTATGTATGTATGTGTATATATGTGTGTGTATATATATATATATATATATATATATATATATACATACACACACACACACACCTGACAGTTATTTCTTTACCCAGTGTGGGTTCTCCAATTAGGAAAAGTGTGATGAAATTTGTCCCTGCATTTAGCTGACATGATCATTTTACATCACCTCAGTGGACATTCAAGTCAGCATCAAATCACTGGCTAAGGTTATGATGAATGATAGACATGCCTTAGATATCTTTCTTACTAGGCTAAGTAGATTCTGCAACAGCTAACACATTATGTTGTACCTGCATTGATGCTTTGGGCCAAGTGAAGAGGTTAATATACAAACCTTAGAAAGGTTAATACACTAACTTAAGGGAAAACCCACTGTTTTTCTAAGTTAGACCCTGATATTTTATGGGATTTGTTAAGCTGGAGGGGTCTGGGAACTTGGAAGGCATATTTGAGTTTAGTACTACAGGTTGGCCTCATTCTGAAGCTTGGAGCACTGTCTGCAGCATTATTTACACGGTCTATGAGACAAACTGAATGGGTTTGATTCCAGCCTCCATTGGTCAGATTATTCCAAGTGGCTGATGGAATAGTGCACTCAGAAAATTCACTAGACACAAAGACAGTGGCCATGCTCCACCCTAAATCACATTGTTACACCATCTGGCATGATCCAGGGCTTCCAGGCATAGAAAACACTCCTATCAGACATGGCATTCAAGGGCTTAGAGACTGCCTCCAAAAAGCCAAGGTTAAATTCTTTACTAAACAGTATTCTACCTCATTCTGTCTGTGATTCTTCTCTCCCATATATTATGGCCCAGAAAAATTAGTCATCTCTGACTGTGAAAATTAGTGATCTAGCCAATGTGTGACACTTGGTGATAGGAAACTAATTACTTCTAAGGTAGATCCATTTCATTTTGGGGAAAATATATCATTATTTATACTGAAACTTCATGTAACATATGATACTCTTCTTATCTACCACAGAGCTTTGCATGTAATGATTGCTAAGTACAATTATGCTGAATGAATAAGAATGCATATTGTATTTTTGCTGTACTGTGAACCAGAGTCAAATTTCACATGTGACTGCAACTAAACTTGGATAACAGGTGCATGAGTTAAAAAGCAATACCCTCTGAAATAAGCAAATGAGGAATGGAAGAGATCTCACTGAGAAGGAGAGAAGTCTTTATGAAAGTAGGGATTTTTTTTTTGGCAGATGTTTATCATAGTTTATGTGAACAACATGCTATAAGCTGTGTTCCACTGGTAGCCAGAGAAGTGATAAATCGGGAGCAAGTCAAATAAAATAAAATCGTGTGATCTTGTGTTGCTTTTAAGGCAGAGAAGGATATATGATAGATAGCTGACTTTTCAAATATAAGTTAAATATAACTTATTCTTACTGGTAGTAAGATTTATGATCTATGATTAAAGTTAACTGAGGGACACCTGGTGGCTCAGTTGGTTAAGTGACCAACTTTGGCTCAGGTCATGATCTCACAGTTTGTGGGTTCAAACCCCGAGTCAGGCTCTGTGCTGACAGCTCAGAGCCTGGAGCCTGCTTCAGAGTCTGTGTCTCCCTGTCTCTCTGCCTCTCCCCTGCTTGCACTCTGTCTCTCTCTCAAAAATAAATAAAACATTTAAAAAAGAAAAAAAAAAGTTAACTGAAAAAAATGTCTCCATGAACCTAGTTCAAAGAAAATAAAATTAAGATTATAAAAGAATCTTTAGTTTAACTAATACATTCACCTGTATCCACAAGCCAGGTGAATACCTGTAAGGCATTTTGAGCATTGAGATGGTAAACTTGTTGTAATCAGGCCGCTAGTAACTTGCAAAGGGCACTTCTTTTTCACACTTCAGCTCACTTAGTAGATTCAAATTTGAAGCTAAGCAGTATATTTACAAAATACTTTACAGGCAGATTCCAACATTACGCTGATTATTTATTTTTGAGTTTTCCTCCTTTCCATTATCTTTCACAAGCTAATTTTGTTGCAGATTTTTAACGTCCTGGAATCCTATCTTCTTGGAATTGCCATATTTTTTTTTTTTTTTCCTTTGAGTGACAGGGTAAAATTTGAAACTCATTCTAAAACAGAGTTACACTCGTAAGGATCCTACATCCCCTTATGCAGCTAAAGAATTATAAACCCACCAGTCCCATGTAAGAGACATGAATTAGGTGCATAATAACTAGGGCGAATTTCATGTAAATTAGACATGTATGATTATATTTATATGTTCTCATAAACTATAATTTAAACCATTAATCAAATGAATAAAATATGATTTTCTTTACCTTTTTTGCAGCCTCTTACATAGCTTTTGAAGTTTGATATGATTAAATAATTGGATCAGATTTTGTATTACAAAATGATGATACTAGTTTGTCATACTTTGGATCTCAAAATAAAGAAGACATTTAAAATAATGATTTTATTTGTGATTTTGGGACGCCTGGGTTGCTCAGTCAGTTGAGTGTCCGACTTTGGCTCAGGTCATGATCTTGCAGTTTGTGGGTTTGAACCCCACGTTGGGCTCTGTGCTGACAGCTCAGAGCCTGGAGCCTGCTTTGGATTCTCTTGTCTTCCTTTCTCTCTGCCCCTCCCGCTCACATTCTGTCTCTGTCTCTGTCTCTCTGTAAAAAAATAAATAAATAAACATTAAAAATAAAATAACTTTGTGATTTTGATCCACATGTGTTGACTAAACACAGTTTATAGTCGTGACTGGGAAAAGTAGCAAAATAATAAATTGCATTTAAAAATATTTATTCATTTATTTAAAAAATCAAAGGTACAGTTTTTTCCCCTCAAATTTCTTTTGTAGTAAAATATGCATAACAAAATTTACCGTCTTAGCCATTTTTAAGTATACACTTCAGTTGTATTCAATGCATTTATTATGGTACAACCATCACCACCAATCATCTCCAACCCTTTCCATCTTGGAAAACTGAAGCTCTGTATTCACTAAGCATTAACACCCCTCTCCCCTCTCTTCAGTCCCTGGCAACCACCATTCTGCTTTCTGTCTCTACAATTTTGACTATTCTAGGTACTTCATATAGTATTTATCTTTTCATGTCTGGCTTATTTCCCATAGTGTAATATCCCTCAAGGTTCATCCATGTTGTAGCATTTGTCAGAAGATCCTTCATATATATGAAGGATCTTCCACTGCATATATATGCTACATTTTTACTTTTCCATTCATCTATGGGTGGACATTTGTATTGATTCCATATTTTGCGTATTGTGAATATTGCTGCTATGAACATGGTTGTAGTACAAATATCTCTTCAAGACTTACTTTCAGTTCTTTTGGATATATACTTGGAAATAGAATTCCTAGATTACACAGTAAATCTTTGTTAAGCTTTTTGTGAAACCACTATACTGTTTTCCACAATTGCTGTACCATTTACATTCCCACAAACAGTACACAAGGGTTCTAATTTCTTCATACTCTGGCCAACATTTGTTCTTTTTAGTCTTCTTAATGGTAGCTCTCCTAATAGGTGTGAGATAATTCAGGTACACAGTTCTAGAAATTATCTGTAAGTATCATTATGAGAAAACAATGACTTCCTGCCTCAACTTCCCCAATTTTCACACTCCAGAATAAATCTCTGACAATAATTTTTATCAAAACATTTTTTTTGGAATTTTTGAAATATTCATTTTTTAGTTAGGTATTTATTATCTGTTTCTTCCTACAGTGAGAAAGGAAGATTTAGTTTTCTTCTTTCTTATTACAGATACACACACATTGATACAAGCACACGCACACACTATACCTTCATCTTTTTTCCTATTAAGTTTATATCACCAATTTTGCTCACAGCAATATATAAAGCTTACATTATTAATACTATGTAAATATTTTTACAGCTGGGTCTGGTATAGACTTAAGATTTTATTTTATTTCTTGGCAAACTTTTGGTTTTCTTGGAATTAATAGCTGAGACTTTTTTCCTTTGTTTAATTTCATAAGAATTTTTGTTAATTCATTCTTAAACTCTCACAGAAACATAAATCTCTAAGAAATATTCTCTGCCTGCCTACTAGATTGCTACGTACCAACCTAAGAATCTAAGATATAACAATATCCCATAAAACAATCCCTGACCATTTTGAGCTCACATTATGATTCTTGAGACAGGTAATATACAATATTATAATGTATAAATGTGCTATCTATAATATTAGAAGGGCTAGAGCTATGAAAGAAAAGATAAGGTGGAATAGGATGGGTATAATGCAGATTTCATTATTAAATGAGGGCAGATCTCTTTGTAACCTTTGAGAATACATTAAAAGAGGTAAGGGCTGAGTGTAGTCATTGTAAGGTACAGTAAAACCTTGGATTGCAAGTAACTTGTTCTGTGAATGTTGTGCAAGGCAAGCAAACATTTCTAATAAATTTTAACTTGATAAATGAGCAATGTCTTGCAATACAAGTAGTACATGATGCTGAATGTCACATGATCACAAGTGAACAAAGAGTTCTTGAAATTTGCTTTGATATACAAGTGCTTTGGATTACAAGCATGTTTTCAGAATGAATTATGCTCACACACCAAGGTTTTACTGTACCAATATGAAAGCATGCCTGACATATTGGAGAAACCTGTGGCAAGAACTGAGGAAATTAGGTAAATGGTAGGAGGCATTTAGAGAGGAAATGGGGTCGACTTAAGACTTTGACATTTTTTCTGAGGGGGAAAAAGTTTTTATTTTATTTATTTATTTATTTATTTATTTATTTATTTATTTATTTTGAAAGAGAGTGCATGGGAATAGGGGAGAAAGGTAGAAGAAGAGAAAGAACACAGGACTCCATCCCACAACCCTGAGACCATGACCTGAACTAAAATCAAGCATTGGTTGCTCAACTGACCAAGTCACCCAGTCACCCTCATCTCTGCTTTAAAAGTATCTTGACTGCTGTGTTGAATACAGTGGGGACAATTTTTTTTTCCTTTGATGTTGGGGCAGAGGAGAACAGTGTAGAACAGAAAGAAGAGTTAAGAGACAATTCAGGAAATCAGGTGAGATATTTGGTGTTGTTTTCCTGTTGAGACCCTGTTGTTCACGCACATCAGGAACTCTACAGGTTTTGTGTTTTTCTTGAATCATTATTGCTAGGGCTCCCTGCCTCGTCCAGTCTGAATTGCTTAATATATGCATTCAAACTGGGATCTCTTTTCACTATTTATTATCTGGATGATACCCTTTGCCTGCAGTGGATGTCCTGTGAACTATCCAAAGTCTTTTTCTGTTTTGATAACTCCTTCATTTTTGTTGAACAAATATTTTAGTACATTCTTGAGAAAGGGGTCATGGGAAGTAATTTTTCTGAAGTCTGAAAATGTTTTTATTGCTAACTCACATTCAATGGACACCTTGACTGAGTAAATAATTCTAAATTGAGAATTAAGTCCCTTTAGAATTTTGAAGAAATCGTTCCTTTGCCCTTTGGCTTCCAATGTTGAATTTTTGTGTTGTAGCAATAGAACCTTGGTATGGCTCTTTTTTTTTTTTTTCTCCCTCTTCTTCCTTGTTGTGCTTTTCAAGTATGGAAATAATTTCTTTCATCTCTGAGAAATGTTCTTATATTATTTATTCTTTAATAATTCCCTTCTCTATGTTTTCTCACTTCTTTCTGTATGGACCTTCTATTATTTAGATGTTAATAATTTATTGATTTCCTACATTTCACATATTTTTATTCCATTTTGTAACTAGTTATTTGTTTCAAATTTGGGGAAATATCCTCAATTTTCTTTTCAGCCCTCCAATTGAATATTTTCTTTTGCTATTATATCATGTTAATGTCTTAGAATTTCCTTTCATTTTCTGAATATTCCTTTTTTAATGCCTCTTATTTACTACCAGGTACTTACTACTGCCCTGCAAATGCACTAGATATATCCTAATCCATTTACTTTTTCTTCTGGATGATGAATTCAGCTATGAAGTCCAACAGTGTCTTTCCCATACTTATGATCAACTGAAGACAGTTTCCCATTTCACTGAGGAAAATAGAAAAATAAGAAAAGAATTTTTACAAGCTCTTACTTAGCACATTTACTCAGATACCACAATCTGGACCCATCTATTTTGCCTCCTACCTGTTACTATAGATGAATCACCCATGCTTCTTTCAAAGACTCCAGATCCTCTCACTTACTCAAAGACATCATTCCAGCAATTCTCACATCTTTTCCCTTTATCATCTTTTCATTCTCCACAGCATCATTCTTAACATATTATCACATGATAATATATCACATCTTAAATTCTCTTCCTTTCTCCTCCAGGAGACTATTCACTTTCACTGTCATTATAGGAAACATCTTAGAAAATTTGTCCATATTCATGACTCCATTTTCTCTTAAACCTTTGCAAATCAGGCCTTTCTTGCTAATAAGCCACTTTGTGCTCTTGTTACAATTGCTCTTGTCAAGTTGTCAATGGCCTGCTTTTTGCTGATCCCAATGGTCAATTCCTAGCCTTCATCTTAATTGACCTGTCACCAGGATTTGACAGAATGTTTATTCCCTCCTCCTTGATTAGCTTGCTTTAGTTGGCTTTAAGAATCTCACATTCTCTAGTATATTCTCTCAAGTCACTGGCAGATTCTTCTCAATCTCCTCTAATGGTTTTGCCTCACCTCTCAAATTATCTAAATGTGGTGTCCAAAGGCTCAATTTTTTGTTCTCTTTTCTATTTGTACTCATTTCATGGGTGATCTCATTCCGTTTCGTGGCTTTAAATATCCTCTACACTTATGGTTTTCTGGCCATATATCTCTAAGCTGGACCTCTCATTTGAACGCCAAACATTTTACATATGGCTTCCTTCTTTACATCTCCATTAGAATGTCTATTAGATATCTCAAACTGAATTAGAACAATATTTAAATGCCTGCTCTTTTTCCAAACTCCAAACAAGTTCTATGTTCTACTTATAGTGTTTTCCATTCTAGTTGGTGGCAACACTGTTCTTTCAGATGATCAGACCAAATACCTTGAAGTCAGTTTTTACTCTTTCTTTCACAACTCACACTATGACAAAATACTTTTCACGTTATCTTCAGAGTATACAGGTATAACTAACTTCTTACAAACCAAATGTTATCACTCTGAGCCCAGCCATTATTTTTTCCTTCCCTAGGTTATTGCAATAGTCCCTTTGCTTCCAACCAATTCTTCTAAGGTCTATTTTTAATATATCATTGAAAATAATCTTTTGAAAACTTAGTCATGTCATGTCACTTCTGTGTTAATGGTCCTTTAATGATTCCTCACCTTCTTCAGAATAAAAAGCCAAATCCTTACAATGGCTTACAAGACCATACATAATTTGGCTTCTCGTTACTTCTCTGTCCTCTTCTCCTACTGCATTTCCTTTTTGCTCATCTCACCCTATGCAGACAAGACTCCTTGATCTTATTTAAAAACACCATGCAAGCTCTTATCTAATGGTGTTTGCATTTTTTTTGTTTATTCTATTTTTTTAAATGTTTTATTTATTTTTGAGACAGAGAGAGAGAGAGCATGAGCAGGGGAGGGGCAGAGAGAGAGCGAGACACAGAATCTGAAGCAGGCTCCAGGCTCTGGGCTGTCAGCACAGAGCCTGACACCGGGCTCGAACTCACAAACCACGAGATCATGACCTGACCTGAACTCTGACACTTAACCAACTGAGCCACCCAGGCGCCCCATGTTCATTCTGTTTAGAGCAGTCATCCCCAGATGTCTCTATGTCTTGTTCCCTCATGTCCTTCAAGTCTTTGCTCAAATGTCACTTTCAGTAAAGTCTTCTCTGGTTACCCTATTTAAAATGTTGAGATTGTCTCAGCTTCTTGCTTTATGTACTCTATAGTAATTCGATTCCCTTAATATATGATATAATTTATTAATTATCTTGTGTTTGGTTGCCTTCTCTACTAGAATACAAACCCAAATGAGGGAAGACTGTTGGTCTGTTTTGTTTACTGACTTAGAACAGTTTTGTCACTATCTTTCAGTTAACATTTGTTAAAACGATTGAACATAGTACCTTCTCTTATAACTCTGTAGATATTAATTACAAATTTTGGAAGTTTTCTTCTTATTGCCTTGTTTCAGTTTTTTTCTGAGTTTTTTATATTTTATTTTACTGTTTATTTATTTGTTCATTCATTCATTTTTTATTTATCCATTTGTTTCATCCCTTTGGTGTGAAATGCTTTCTTTAAAAGTTTCATGATACATGGCTCACAATTGCATATATATGAGATCAACTATTAAAATATTATTGCCTTGAAACATCCAGAGATGACCAAATGCTCTATATAGACCATTCCTCCTACAGAAAAATCAGAGAGAAATTGGAGGGAGTTTCACATTTTGGGGACAAAAAAGACTGAGTAAACAATTCTCAGATGTTTGTTGTTTTTATTCTGACTGAGCTCTGATATATGCATGCATAAGCCTCTAAGCAGCCCAAAGGTTAAAATAACTAAATAGAGACTCTAAATAAAGTTTTTAATATCAGTCCTGCTAAGTTAATTGCCTGCTGAACAAAACAAACCAAATCATCATTATATAGAGGAATAGAAAAAAAAAATCCAGAGCCTCTTCAACATAAATTTCACTATGTCAAGGGTATAAGCACAAATTACTGGATTTATTAAGAAATAATGAAATGTAACCTATAATTCAAACAAAAGATAATTAATATCATCAATCCCTACATGGCAAATTTAAGAGAAAAACATTTTAAAGCAGCTTTTATTACTATATTCAATGATACAAGCCAACTATTCTTTTTTTTTTTTTTTAATTTTTTTTCAACGTTTATTTTTTTTTGGGGGGGACAGAGAGAGACAGAGTATGAACAGGGGAGGGGCAGAGAGAGGGAGACACAGAATCGGAAACAGGCTCCAGGCTCTGAGCCATCCGCCCAGAGCCCGACGCGGGGCTCGAACTCACGGACCGCGAGATCGTGACCTGGTTGAAGTCGGACGCTTAACCGACTGTGCCACCCAGGCGCCCCAAGCCAACTATTCTTGAAATAAGTGAACATATATGAAATCTTAGCAGATAAATAGAAATTGTAAAGAAGGATCAATTTAATGTTTATTTACTTTTGACAGAGAGACAGAGTGTGAGTGGGCTAGGGGCAGAGAGAGAGAGGGAAACAGAACTCAAAGCAGGCTCCAGGTTCTGAGCTATCAACACAGAGCCTGATGCAGGGCTCAAACCCACAAACCATGAGATCATGACCTGAGCTAAAGTTGGACACAACCAACTAAGCCACTCAGGTATTCCAAGAAGGATCCATTTAAATCCTACGTCTGAAAAGTAAGTAAAATAAAAATACCTGCATAGGCTTAACAAAAGAAATACAGATCACATTATCTAATCTGAAGAATACAGAGAAAAAAACATGACTCCATACACAAACAGAGCATACGTTATCTGTACGATTAAATTTCTAATTTACAAACAATTGAAGTCTCACATTTGGAGGAGTCAGAAAAGGAGCAGAACAAATGATTTGAAAAAATAATTGCCAAAATTTCCAAAATTTAGTAAAAGTCATAAGTTTACAGATTCACAATGTATTGGCTTCAAAGCAGAATTAATACAAAGTAAATGACATCATAGTCAGACTGAGATAAAGATCAAAACAAAATCTCATAAGCAATTAGAGAAAAAGTATACATTAAAAAGGGGACAACAATTTCAGATAACGTGTATTTCTCATTAGCAACAATGGACGTGAGAACAGCAAATTAATTTTGAGAGTGGAGCATCTTAAGTATTAAAAGAAAAAAACCCTATATTTGGAGATAATATTCTTCAACTGTAAAAGTGTAATAAGGCATATTTAAATAAACAAAACTTAATACAATTAATTGCCAATATATCTGTATTAAAAGAGAGTTCTCTATAAAGGGATATCAGTCTAGATAGAAACATATACCTTCAGAAAAGATTACAACACACTAGAAATTATAATTTTGTGGGATAAACATAAAATAATTTTTCTAGTTACTTTTTTAAATAAAATATATTGCTTGTATTATGTGGTTTAGAGCATATATAAATGTGATACATGTAAAAACTATAGCATAAATGATGTGGGGGGGGTGGTAAATGGATATGTTTATGGCATTTTACAATTTATATTAAAGCAGTGCAATATTAACTCTAAGTAGACTGTGAAAGTTGTATGGTATAACCCTAAAGCAACACTAAAGAAAAGATAATCCAAATGTTGTATAGCAAAAAAGCCAATAGGTGAATTATAATGGAATTGTAAAAAAAAATAGTCATTTAACTCAAAAGAAGATAGCAAATAAGGGGAAAAAAGTCAGCAGGGACAAACAGAAAACAAATGATAAACCTAAATCCAATGATATAATTAATTACATTAAAAGTAAATAAAGGACAGATATTATCAGAATGAATAAAAATCTAATGGGAAGGTCAGTTTATGTGGGCTAGATTTCCTTATTTGCCAGAGTCACCAAATGGCTGTAGGCCTTTACTCTTGGGTCTTCACGTATTTTAGGAGGGAGAAGACTCACTGTACACTGAGTGAGATTGAAGTGCTAGCCCTCGCATCATTAAGTAGTCTGTTCTTTAGTCCTGCCCTTTTTAGTCTTGCATTTCCAGGCAGCTGGGTCTGGTGTCCTTGGTGCCAAAAAATCTCTTCAAGGAAACCTCTGACCTTCTGTAAAAACAGGGGTGGGTATAATGCTCTGTCTGCCAATTTAAAAAAATGACACTTTATCTTGAACAGGCTCATCTTATAAGAGGTGTTCACATAGGACATATTTGGGTAATGCAAATAGTGCTGTTAATAATAATGCTATGAAACAAAGAAGCAGCCCTTTTAGGAAATGGCCAGTGGGGGAAAAAAAATCTCTGGCTTTGTGTAGCCACATGGTAAGACCTCATTATACTAATACTCTTAGTACCCCCGGACACTTTCTGCCCATTCCCCCCTAATTTTGAGAAAAGGAAAGAACATGTTCCCTCTTCATTTCTTCTGGTTTTTTTTTTTTTTATTTTTTGTTTTTTGGGATTTTTGGTTTTGTTTTTTGTTTTTCTTTTTCAAAGCCTGCTGACTCTGCAGTGAGGGTGTATTTGATCTGCTTGCTTTCATGCAGGCAACATAGGAGGACAGCTTTTGTGTCATAAGGTGACCTGTGATGGTCTATGCCAGTGGCTGCAACTGTCTGATTAAGGTGGAGCAATGGTTACAGATCTAGAGCTATAGTCTCCAGACAGCTTTAGCAATATCAAAAAAGATGGTTGTTTCTTCTCTGTCTCTGTTTACATGGATCTTATGGCTCATGCCATTTTGCTTAAGGAAAAAGAGTTACTATGTATTGTCCTCTTAAAGTCCCAATAGGAAATACTTTGGTTTTGCATCTGAAATGTAAATGGTATGTATAGCTTATTCATTTGTTTGTTCTCATGGGGAGTATTTTTGAAATAGTCATTGTGTTCTCAAAACATAAATTGTCAGTTTTTCAAAGTTTATCTTATTTGCTTACTTGGTATAAAAATACCTGCCACTGAGGACTGCTACATACTTAGCAGAATGACTAAAATTAAAAAGTTTGAAGATGTCAAGAAGTGACATGTTTCTGTAAGCCAATATTGGTGGTGGGAGTATAAATTGGCAAAACTACTTTGGAAAATTGCTTTATAATACCAGAAACAATTATATGTGTATCCTATGACCCAGAAATTGTACTGCCAGATGTATTTCCAAGATAAATAAGTGCATATGTCCACCAAAAACATGTACAAGAATATTCATGACTACTTTTTCTTAATAGCTAAAAACAAATTGCAAATAACAAATGTCCAATGCCAGCAAAATTGACAAAATGCAGTATATTAAAATGGAGCACTACAGAGCAATGAAATAAATAAATCCCCATGATGTGCAACAACAAGGTGAATCTCATAGACATTATACTGAACAAAAGAAGTCAGATATAAAATTGTGCATACCATATAATTCCATTTGTAGGAGGTTCAAGAATAAGCAAAAGGAATCAACTTGTTAAAAAAAAGTCAGTATAATAGCTTCCTTTGCAGGCAAGTAAGTCATGAGTAGGACGCTAGGGGATACCTGGAAACATTTTAGAGGTACTGGAAAGTTCTAAGTCTTACTATAGATAATGAGTACTTGAATGCATGATAAACCTCATAAAACATCAACTTAATCTCTTCATTTTTGTAGTTTAAAATTATCTTTAAAAACTTGATTTCTAAAATATAATCAAATGTAGTCATCCTGATCATATTTTAATATATTGGCAGATAAAATTTCTTATTCTCATATGATTTCATAAAGCCTATATCAGGTACTCAATAAATATTTATCAATAAAAACTAATTGGATACAATTAATCATTAAATTTATTATTTATGTTCTACAAATAACAAAATTTCTCAGATCTAAGATCTAATGAATTAGTGTTGAATTAGGAAGTTAAATTATAATTGCCCTCTTTTAAGGACAAAAACCATTTTTCCTATATAATTGCTTAACTATAGAAGTTAGTATAAAAATAGTGGAATGATAAGGTAGTTTAGACTTTCCTATTTGAATTATTCTTAAAATCAGAACACATATGCACTTGGTACTACAGTATACGTATTAGCATAATCCTTACATATGAAAGAGAAGTTAGCTTATTGGTTTAATAATTGCATAATACTATCTATTATAACATATGTAAGAATTATAATCTTGAGGACTGTTTGTCACATTATATACCTTAATTCAAAATGATCTCATTTATATCTCTTATAAGGGAAACAGAATGTATGGTTGAGTGTTTCACTTATAACAAGACCAATTCCCCAATATTGTCAGTTGTTACTGTAAAACTTCATTGTAATCTACCATCGTAAATTATTTCTAATCTACTTAGTCAGTTTTTGTTTCAAATTCTTACATGAAAATTTTAGCCATGTCTTGAAAATTATAACATGGAAGCCAGATGCTGCCTTTTCGTTCATCTTTTGTTTGTTTTGTTTGATAGGCAGGACAGTAAAACGAAGGAAATGGTAACTGAATGAGGCAAGGTTGTCAACTTTGAAAATACATGGTAGATTCATATTTAATTCTCTTATTAATCAATTATTAAGCTTTTGAATTTAAGGCTTTTATAATATAAGAAAATGTAGTGTCCATAGTATTAGTTGATGATAAAAATCCCAGGTCTTGTTTTTTTTTTTTTAATATGCTTCCTCAGAATTTTTCTAACATCTGGAAAAAAATGAATTCATCATTTCTGGTGTTAGAAAAACTTGATAAAATTTAATTATCTGATTAGCTTATCCTACTCCTGTACTTTAGGAAGAATCAGCAGATGTTCCATTTCACGGCAAATGTTTCAGAAACATGGCTAAATTTTCATTCATGGTGAAGAACATGACAACAGTACATTTATAAATGAACAAGATGTCTTTATTTTTTTTAAAATTTTTTTTTTCAACATTTATTTTTATTTTTGGGACAGAGAGAGACAGAGCATGAACGGGGGAGGGGCAGAGAGAGAGAGGGAGACACAGAATCGGAAACAGGCTCCAGGCTCCGAGCCATCAGCCCAGAGCCTGACGCGGGGCTCGAACTCCCGGACCGCGAGATCGTGACCTGGCTGAAGTCGGACGCTTAACCGACTGCGCCACCCAGGCGCCCCGAACAAGATGTCTTTAAAAGAAACAATAGGAAATCTTTCTATGTTTCAGGAGAAGCTATCGAAATATTTCTATTCTTTTTCTTTTTCAACGTTTTTATTTATTTTTGGGACAGAGAGAGACAGAGCATGAACGGGGGAGGGGCAGAGAGAGAGGGAGACACAGAATCGGAAACAGGCTCCAGGCTCCGAGCCGTCAGCCCAGAGCCCGACGCGGGGCTCGAACTCACGGACCGTGAGATCGTGACCTGGCTGAAGTTGGACGCTTAACCGACTGCGCCACCCAGGCGCCCCAAAATATTTCTATTCTTTATAAGTAACATGGTGACCTGAAACGAGTGTAAATGAGTTTCTTTTTTGTCCTCATAACTTTTATTAAAACCAGTAATTCTAAAGGGGCAACTTTCATAATTCATCCAATTAAGTAGGCAACAGTGAGTGAGCACATTTGCCTTCAGGGGGCTTCCAGTCTAATGGTGACAGCAAAGTGGTTACAGTGCAGTGTAATAGCTCCTAAGCAAACCATAGGGCTAAAGTAAAACATTTTCCTTGCACAATCACAGAAAGCAAAACATATAATAGAAGATCATGGACCCAGTTAATCTTCAGTTGAATCCTCAAAGATCTTATATTGATTAAGGGTGACATTTGACTAACAGGCTATGCAGTTGGTTTTAAAATGGTAGATTCTTCAATAAAAAAAAAAAAAAAAAAAAAAAAAAGAAGAAGAAGAAGAAGAAGAAGAGGAAGAAGAAATGTTGCTAAAATAGATTCCTTGTCATTGGATCAAATGTTACCTTATATGTTCTGTTAGCTTCTAACATTTTCCATTCTGTCCCCTGAAATTTCTGTCCCATTTACAAGAGTTTCCCTTACATTTCATTCTTTTTCTAGAACATCTCATCTAGTCTGTGAGCTTAAAGCCATATGACCCCTCTTAACTTTTCACTGTCCCAAGTAGTTGACCATTCTCTTCTTCCTTTCAGTCTGCACTGTTCCAACAAATATTTCCTGATCCAACCAACCAGTCGGTTGTTTTTTGGCATGCCAACTGATACTTTGAAGCTGGTATTTATTTAAAAACAATTAAAACTATTCCACTATAAATGTATTTCATACAACTACTCCTCCCCACACACTTTCCATCATCTTAGCTCATACAAATTGGTGTCTAAGGTATTCACTTTGCTGTGATGAGGACTGTGTACACATTTCAAAAGTTCAGATTACAATTCCTGTAATCATGTTGGACTATTTTTGAACCCAATTATATGATTCATCAAAGCCATTTTTAAACCAATATGAAATATTTATTGCTGAGCAGTATGTATATTGTTAGGAACATAAAGTTGATTATTTCAGAGCCTCCAACATGAAGGAGCTCATATTGTGAGACAAAGAAGTGAACCAAGTAGTTGGAGTACAATCTTTCATGAAATATGAAAAGAACCTGTTTAAAGGCCTGTGGAAAGAAATTCTTTAGTAAGACATATGCTATTTCACAACCTTGACCCCAATCTAGTTTGCTAATCTGATATCCATACCTTTGCTTCTCCATCTCTCAATTTCTCCTTGCCACCCACCAGAACTCCAGACTTTCTCCTTATTGGATTTCTCTCCATTCTCTAAACATGCCATGCCTTTTGTAATTCTATGCCATTTTCCATATGGTTCCATCTGTCTGAAATATCTACCGCTCCTTTTGGCCATCTGTCAAACTCCTGTTCATACTTTTTAGCTTAAAAACTAACTAGCAGATGAAAACTTCCTGATACTGGAGAGAGATTGAAATACCAACTCTTGGGGCGCCTGGGTGGCGCAGTTGGTTAAGCGTCCGACTTCAGCCAGGTCATGATCTCGCGGTCCGTGAGTTCGAGCCCCACGTCAGGCTCTGGGCTGATGGCTCAGAGCCTGGAGCCTGTTTCCGATTCTGTGTCTCCCTCTCTCTCTGCCCCTCCCCCATTCATGCTCTGTCTCTCTCTGTCCCAAAAATAAATAAACGTTGAAAAAAAAAGAAATACCAACTCTTTTGTTTTTCCATGCCTTTTGTACTTGTCATCATATTTTGTAACAATTTAAATTTTTTAAAAAAACTTTTATTCAGTTTTGATAGACAGAGCGTGAGTGGAGGAGGGACAGAGAGAGAGGGAGACACAGAATCCAAAGCAGGCTCTAGGCTCTGAGCTGTCAGGTCAGAGCCCATAGCAGGCCAGAACTCACGGACTGCGAGCTCATGACCTGAGCCAAAGTTGGTCGCTTAACCAACTGAGCCACCCAGGTACCCCACATTTTATAACAATTTGAAGTACCATCTCTTTAACATATCTCTAACCTCCTGGAAGGTAGAGACTGAATATATATACTTAGTTCCTGGCACATAATAATTGTTCAAAACTTCTTTATAAAACAAAGATTGACATACAAAAGAGGGAAGATGGGAGAGAAATTCACATCAAAAGAAAGATCTTTTATTCTTATGATGTTCTTTAGGTGCAACTTCCTATTAATAATAGATCAATTGTTAAGTGTAATGAAAATTGCCTCTAAGGTCGTGGAATTTTGTAGACAACTTTGTTAGTCTGATAGGCTAACTTGATCTTTCAGAAGCAACCCTCAAATTTGAATGGCTTAACACAAAAAATTTTATTTTTTGTTCATGTAAATTCCAATGTTGATGTTCTTATTAACTAGTTCTTCAGGGTGGCCCTATTCCATGTGGTGTCTCTCACAAATTCAAGCTCTATCCAGCTTATGAATTTGCCATCTGTAAAACAAGGTTTCTAAATTTGTTCAAAACGGAAGAAGAGCTTGTATATTTAATCTCTCAGCCAGGAATTGACACATATCATTTCTGTTCATATTTCATTGGCTAGAATTTGTCACTTGGCACTATCTAGATACAAAAGGGCTGGAAGATATTCCCAGGTACAACTTTATATGATAGAGACCATGAATATTGGTAGGCAATTAGTCCTCTGTTTGCATAAATAAACTGGCTTAAATAACTAAATATTAGTCATTATCCAGATGCTAGGATCTGATAAGTAAAGAGAATTTGCACCCACCAAAATATGCATCTGTAGATGACTCAAGAAGAGGCTTAATTTTTTTTTTTTTTTTTTAAATTTTTTTTTCAACATTTATTTATTTTTGCGACAGAGAGAGGCAGAGCATGAACGGGGGAGGGGCAGAGAGAGAGGGAGACACAGAATCGGAAACAGGCTCCAGGCTCTGAGCCATCAGCCCAGAGCCCGACGCGGGGCTCGAACTCCCGGACCGCGAGATCGTGACCTGGCTGAAGTCGGACGCTTAACCGACTGCGCCACCCAGGCGCCCCAAGAAGAGGCTTAATTAACTATGTATTGAACAAAATATTCCATCTAAAAGTGTTCTCTTTAATTTAGATAAGACTTTAAAGTTGCAATTTGATAGATCTAGAAAATGCAACTATGTCTGTTTCCCTGAATTACAGTTGCTTTATGGGAAATATGTTTTCATTCATGATCCAGTAAAAATAATGAAAGATTTTTTAAAGTTAGAAAAATTGGGGCAAGGTACTAGAATTTTGTTTTTCCATTGACCTAAGTGGTTTAAGCCTCTGTAAAACAAAACAAAACAAAACAAAACAAAAACAAAAACAAAAAACAATGATTTCATGTGCAATTGCTGCTCACATCTGATTTTTTCTGTTACAAATAGACTCACAATTCTGGCTCAGTTATAATCACACACAAGTTTGAGTGTTTTGTTATTGAACCCAAATGTGCACCTACACTTTGGCTAGAGTCTAAGGAAACTAACTCATGTTATTTTCTTGGTTATTGTTTTTTTTTAATTGTTACTTATTTTGAGAGAGAGAGTGACAGAGAGAGAAAGAATGCATGTGAGCAGGGGAGGAGAGAGAGAGAGAGAGAGAGAGAGAGTTCCCAGCAGGCTCTGCTGTCAGTGTGGAGCCTGACATGGGCTTGAACTCATGAACCATGAGATCATGACCTGAGCCTGAGACAAAACCAAGAGTTGGTTGCTTAACCAGCTAAGCCACCAGGCACCCCACTTGTTTATTTGTTAATTGGTGTCTATATGCTAGGAAATTACAAGGCCTTAGACCTTTGCAAAATCTTGGTTGGAGAAATTACATGAAGTTATTTACTATAGTAATACCAAAAACACTTTTATATGCTAATATTAATCTTTCTTACTAACACTCCTCCTGCCTAACATTACAAGTTGAGTATAGAATAACCGTTTTATTTCTCGTCCTGACAAATATTTATTTGGTATTTGTTTCACATCTTAGTATGTGATCTTAGTACTGGGTATGAATAATAACATAGCTTAATACAACTTCTATAAAACTCCAAGGTGCATTGTTTCCTAAAGTTAATTGAAACAGATTCCTGTTTTGAAAAACATGTTTGGGGTGCCTGAGTGGCTCAGTCATTCGAGCATCAGACTCTTGATTTTGGCTTAGGTCATGATCTCATGGTTCATGGGGATTGAGCCCTGCATCAGGCTCTGCACTGGCAGTGGGGAGCATAATTAGGATTCTCTCTCTCCTTCTCTGCTTCTCCCCTGCTTGCTTTCCCTCTCTCTCTCATATATATATATATATATATATATATATATACACTTAAAAATATATAATATATTTTATATAATATAATATATTATATATAAATATATATAAGCTTAAATATATATATATACACACTCCTCAACCATAAAATAAAATTGTTTTTATGATTAAATTAGATAATATATAGGAGCAAAATATTTGTACAAAACCGAAATATAGTAGGTCCTCAATAAATGTTTATTTAACTATTTTCATTTCAACTTTCCTCCTTTCAAATCAAAATAAGAAAGCTTTAAAGACTTTAGATTTTGGTGTCAGTCGCTAGATTATAGACAGAATCTCTACCTCTCAAGAAAAGTATAACTGTGTCCACCCAATAAGAACAATAGGTCACCTGGAAGATATGAATGTGTACATTTGAAGTGTCACAACATGAAATATAAGAAAGGGCCTTTCATAAATTGTTTTGTTATTGAACCCAAAACCATTTCCATCACTTTCACATACTATTCTAAATGCTTAATAATTTAAGGAAACATTGAAAATTCCTTTTGGAGAAAATTGCCTCTACCTTGCAGCAGTGAAACAATCATGCTCAGGAACCATATAGAATATTTGTCGTCTTAGCTCAAAAACAGAACAATTTACTGGGAAGAAAAATATTGGTTGAGTATTCAATTTTGCATTTTCAAAATGTAATAGCTTGTGAGGTGATCATCACATTTCGTCTTTTATCTATCCAATTGTTTGTCGTTTTATTCGTACATCTACCCATTTAATCAACAAATATTTGTTAAATATTTAATGTTTTCTGGAAATCTTAATAGGTATTAGGAGTCAGTAGTAAGCAAAAATATGTATGGTTTTTGCCCTTGTGGAAATTATACTATCTACCAGAATTTGCTAGTAGTGATATCTAACATCTTTGATCTTCCTTAATTCTTATAACAATTTTATAAGATAGGCACACTCGATTTTATGAATCTGCTAAAGCAGAGAGATACATCAAGGTCACAAAGATAGCAAGTGCTGGAACCCGGACAGTCTGATTCTAGAGTCTGCTTGCTGTTAAAACACTATGATACATTGTTACTACTGTAGTGACTTTTATCTGTACAAATATATGTCAATGAAGACTTAATGAAAGCTACTTGAAGACTTTTAGTCTTTATCTGGAAGATGAATATTAATTCCTTATTGATGGGGATACACCCTTGAGTGACAAATTTTAAAATTCAAGTAATAAGAAAGATTCCTATTTCCAAAGAACCATTCAATAGAAATAAGAAAGTGAATTTTTAACGGGTACTGAGTTTAGGCTTTATGGGCTTTGCTTCAAAGTTAATAGTATGAATTTCAAGAAATAAACTGATATAAAATAGTTTTAGTTATACTACATTAGATGTGTTGGGTTGCTCTGTTCCACTTGGCTCCAACTGTGACATTATATTTTCAAAACCATTGCTTTGCCATCATTTTCTAACTATCCTCTCCAAAGTTCTTAGCAAGTTGATATGTTTCCAATATGACAGATGCCTCAAAATGGCTATTTTAGGAGAGAACTACTATAAATATATAGAAAGATGAGCAATTCATTTCGTATTTTATTTGCTACTTCATACAGGTTACATTAGTGTAGAGGATACAACTGGCTATTTCCAAGGACAGAGAAATATTCTCTATTTAATGGGTTTCACTTTTTACTTCTTTCAACTCCATTGTTTTAACAAAGAGCCATTGTATATCTTAGAAAACAAATACACTTCAAGAAATAATTCTTTCTTTATGAAAAGAAATGTATTACTTACTTAGAAACCAAAATAATAATGATAATGATGATAATATGAATCATTATTGCCAGCATGGAAAACATTAAAATCTGATTTTCATTTATTTTTATAAAGCTTCCTCCCCTGCCCTTTTTGGTTTTGATAGCTACTTGTGGTACTCTAAGCTGTAATTAAAAAAAAAAAATCAATGATAACATTGAAATATTGGTAGGTATACAAAAAATGTCACTACTCTGAAATTAATATTTTAATAAACACTCTATTTTTTGTCATAGTTTATACCAAACAATTTTTGTTTGCTTCTATCTACTTGAACATCAATATAACATATTTTCTGGAATCTTTACTAATTTTGGCAAAAATAAGAACACTAACAACAAAAAAACAAACATGCTCACCTAGTGTGTAAATCTTACAGGATTTTTTCTGCCTTCTTGACTAAACATTCCAGGGTACTATGTAAGGAAGATTAGACATTTCAGTCAATATTTTATTTCCATGTAGATAAGCTTTAAGTATTAAATTGACTCAAGATTTTTGTTTGGATTTTTGTTATAATTTTAATAAATATAGAATATTTTTCAATTTACTTATACAGCATATTTCATTTAATTTATATGCAGGTTTTACAAATCTTGACCTCTTTTTGTCTTAGTTTTTTCAGCTTGAGAGGGTAAGTCTAATGCCTAACTTTATATATGTTAATGATTAAAAATAGTTTGAGATCAGTGCCTAGAATATAGTAGACGCTCAATAAATTGTAGCTAAATTTAAGATGCTAAAAAATTCTTTGAGACAGATTTTAGTGAATGAGTATATATTTCACAGTTGATTCTTGGAATGCATATGACAATATTTATCCTACTATATGTCCTTGGTCTTTTAGACATTGTGTCAAAGTAGCTTTCCCAAGTACATGATTCAGTACCATTTGAGCTTCAATAGCGTGGAGTACAATATTCATAGATAGGATATTCAGTCACCACTAGATGGTGTTCTTTTTTTTTTTTTTTTTAGTTTTATTGAGAAATAATTGATATACATCACTGTGAAAGTTCAAAGTATATAGCATGATGGTTTGATTTATGTGTATTGTGAAATGATTACCACAATAGGTTCAGCTAATATTCATCTTCTCATAGAGACATGATAAAAGAAAAAGAGAGAAAAAAATTTCCCCTTTGATGAGAACAATTAAGATTTATTCAATGAACAACTTTCCTTATGTATCATATGATGTTAGTTATAGTCATCACGTTGTATACTAGAGCACTATTATTCTTACTTATCTTAAAACTGGAAGTTTGTATCCTTTGACCACCTTCTTCTGACCGCCCCCACCCCACTTCCTGTCTCTGGTAATCAAAAGTTTGATCTTTCTCTGTGAGAGTCTTTCGTTTTTTGTTTTTTAGATTCTAATTTAAGTGAGATCATACAGTATTTATCTTTCTTTGTTTTATTTTACTTAGCTTAATGCCTTCAATATCCATCCATGTTGTTGCAAATGGACAATTTCCCCAATTTTAATGGCTAACTAATATTACATTGTACATATATATCACAACTTATTTATCCATTCGTCGTTGATGGCAACTTAGGTTGTTGCCATGTCTTGCCTATTGTAAATAATGCTGCTATGAACATTAGGGTACAAATATTCTTTTGAGTTAGTATTTTTGTTTCCTTTGGATATATTCTCAGAAGTGGAATTGCTGGATCAAATGGTAGTTCTATTTTAATTTTTTTTTTTTTTTGAGAATCCTTCATACTGTTTTCATAGCTGCTGTACACATTTGCAATCCCACCAAATGCAGAAGTTTCCTTTTTCTCTACACCCATGACAGCATTTGTTATATATCTTTTTGATGATGGTCATTCTGACAGGCATGAGGTCATGTCTCATTTTGGTTTTAATTTGCATTTCTCTTATGACTACAGATCTTCCTCCACTTACATGGTGTTATCACCTGATAAATGCATTGTAAATTGAAAATATCACAAGCTGAAAATATATTTCATGCACCTAACCTACTGAAAGTCATAGCTGAGCCTAGCCTACCTAAAATGTGCTCAGAACACTTACACTTGCCTACAGTTGGGCAAACTAACACAAAAACTATTTGTTGAATACTGTATTGAAAATGAAAAACAGAATTGCTGAATGGGTACAGAATGGTAGTAAGTGAATTGGCTGTTAACCCTCGTGATCTTGTGGTTGACTCAGAGTTGCAGCTGACACTGCCCAGCATGAGAAGAAAGCATCATTTTATATTATTGCTAGCCTGGGAAAAGATCAAAACTGGAAATTGGAAGTATGGTGTCTACTGACTATTGCTTTTACACCATTGTAAAGTTGAAAAATCCTAAGTCAGATCATCTTAAGTCAGGAATCGTCCACAGTGATGTTGAGCTTCTTTTCATTTACCTGTTAGACTTTCAAATATCTTCTTTAGAGAAATGTTCATTCAGGTAATCTGCCCATTTTTTCTTAAATTGGGTTATTTATTTATTTTTGCTTTTGAATTGTGAGTTCTTTATATGTTTTGGATATTAACCCCTTTTCAGATGTATGGCTTGCAAATATTTCAAACCTTTGCATAGGTTGTCTTTCATGTTGTTGATGGTTTCCTTTGCTATGCAGAATCTTCAATTTGATGTAAGAAGTTAAGAGTTTTGTTCTTTTTTTTCTATTCACTCATTCATGTATTCTTTCATTCATTCATTTCATCCATCCATTTATTTACCTATACTACCTTCACTTAATAAAACTATATTGAAAAACATCTATGTTCAATTAAAAAAAGAATGTTAACATTGTCTCTGTTCTACTAAAAATACTACTAAAAGTACTTTTGACTTTTATTCACCAAACATTTATTGGGTACAAATCTTGTGTCAGGCTCTGTTCTAGATGTTGTGAACATAGATAAGAAAGAAAAAAAAAACACCCTGCCCTCTTGGGGTTTGTATTGTCATACGAAAAAAAAAGCAAACAGTTTTATGTAATAAATAGAAGATAATTTTATACAAACAATAGTAGGGTATTTAAAAGGAGCATGGGGAACATAGTTACCCTCACCTAGCAAATCTTCTCTTATGACCAGAGATACATAAGTTATAGAATCCATTCTTATAAGTCGGATTTTTTTCATTACCTCTGTTTTGGTGTCACTGTTTGCCATTGTCCTGCTGTGATTTAACTTGTCTTAAAGCTAAATTGTCCAGGAATCATAATTGATGTTCATTTTAAGTTAGTCAATACTCCTCTGATATATTTATTTCCTCAGTTTGGAATATGAGAGCAGTTATCTCTCTGTCTCTTGTTTTCCTTCATACCTTTAAACTAAAATGCAAATTGAGGCCTTTCTCCCTCTTCCTCTTTGTCCAGTTGAGTGTGACTCTGACAAAGAGAACTTCCCAGTCAGAATCAGATACTAATACAGTAAAAGAGCTGCTATGCCTAAGGCATGTCTGAGCAAGCTTTACTGCCCTATTTATAAGACAACAGGGTGCTTTGCATAGAAAGCCCAGCTTCTTCTGAGAGCCCACAGGCAAATCGGTTACCAGGCAACAACTGATTTCTTATGAAAACCAAATATAAAAGCCTACATCATTAATTAAACAGATAAGGATACAGTCTTCCCATACTTACTAACCTGCAAGCAATAAAGTTCTGTATCCAAAATGTATAAATCGCCATTTTGGCTTTATAAAGATGCTCGTTTTTGTCAAATACAGTGGGTAACAACTTCCCTATGTTCAAAGATCATTTATTCGTTAGGGCAAATGAATAATTTTTATCTCTTTGAAATAAGATTAAAGCTATATGTAAGCTTCAGAAAAGATGCAGAGATTGATTTTGTCAGTTTAGCATAAGCAGTGCTGTTTCAGTCTTAAGGTAACAGGAAGAGGACACAGAACAAGCATGTAATAACAGGGCCTAAGGAAACCAAAACAGAAGAAAAAAATGTGTATTACAAAACCCAAAGTCCTATTCAGCAGACCATTATCAGGATTTAGACCCCCAAAATTAAGTAAGAAGGAGCTGTCATACCACTGAGTAGGTTTTTGTCTTGTTTTTGCTTTTGTTTTTGTTTTGTTTTGTTTTGTTTTGTTCTGTTTACCAGGACCATAATGTAATTGTTACTATAAATGTTAGTCAGTAACTGCATACTACTCTACTCTTTAGCTCTATGAGACCATGATAAATAAATGAGACAGGTACAGAAAAGAAGAAAGACCAAGGACATAAAATTGTTTCTACTAGGAGATTAGAGATAGACAGGTACAGGGAGCTAGGGAGATTCAGGTGAACATTGTTCTTACTGGGAGATAAGAATAAGCTGTTTGTAGGCAGATGTTATTTCAGCAATTTCAGAAAGTTTAAGCTGCCTTGAATATTATCTCAGAGTGTGTTGGTGGGAAGTGACTCTCTACTATCATCCATAATTCCTATCATTAAATATTGATGTCAGTACATTATAGTTCCCTGATAGGTAAATAAGTGCCCAATAAATACCCAAGAGTGTTGATCTGGAAAGATCTAGTTATATTTTTGAAATAATTTTCATGATATTCTCCTTTCAAGTGGATAAAACTATGATACACTTGAAGGACGGGGTGTATTTGACTACTCCTTGTGTTTTGTTTGTTTGTTTGTTTCAACTCCCATGATGAAATGTTTTAGTAATGAATTTGGCAGTTCAGTTGAGTCAAGTACATTGTTCATATATCCAGCTTGTCATTCGAACAAATAATGACTGACATTTTTGTCTCTAAACAATTACTAATGAGAAAACAGTCATAAATATGTCTATTTTTTAATAGACAACTATTGTAATGGAACCTGGCCAGGATCACCTGGCTGAAGAACCAAGTGGCACTCAGAGATCTTGGAAGGCAGGAGAGGAGGTATATTTCACACTGGAGGGCTCAGAGGAGATCACCCTCCAGAGGTCTGAGTCCTGAGCATAAGCAGAAAGAACAATTTATAGTCTGTTACTTCTGTATTCCACATTAGTAGTAATTTGTTGTACGTGTGTGGCAAGCAGGGTAGGAAGAAGAACCCAGAAGGGGCGTCTTTGGTCAGGAACTGGGATTTCTCTATCAATCTGTTGGCCATCTTATAACAGATTTTTCCCTAACACTATTTCTGTTTCCTAGTTTGGGTTTTCCAACTTGTGTAAATGGGCCATAATAAATTCATGAGTATTAACAGCCTGCATACCTGACTAATTCTTCCAGAACCCAGTCATAAGCTGCATCTAGTATGATGCTAAATGCTTGCCTTTCAGGGACAAGACAAAAACTGGATTCTTTTCTGGGAAATGTCTTTTTTGATAAGATTGGAAAGTAAGATGATAAGAGTTGAATTGCGATTGCTACAGATTCCTTTTAAAAGATGGGTAGTTTAATGTCTTTTCATGTTTAGTTTCAAGTTATGCTTCCCAGTATAAATGTTGCAGAAGCTTTATTGTGTACTTTTTAGAGTATCACATTTGGATGGAAATATAGCAAAATAAAAATTGATGGATCTGAGTATATGATACATGGACTTTCTTTTTACTATTTTTACAACTTCTCAGTAAGTTCGATATTATTTCAAAATTAATAGTTAAAGAAGTATAATTATGATTAACATTTTTGGACATATTACATAATAAATTCCCAGTGATATTTGTGATTTGTTAGAGAATCTTGAAAACTGTTTTTGAGGCTATTAAATCACTGAGGTGGTTTTATTGTTGTTGCTACTATTTTGTTTTTCTTAGTGTCGATGTTTGTGTTAAAAATAATCATACAGATGGTTTATTCTGATTATGCTAACTGTAAATATTCAGTATTAGTGACTACATTATTGACAATTCTGACCCATGTTTTTAAAAATATTTTTTAATGTTTATTTATTTTTTAGAGAGAAACACACACACACACATACACACATATAGTGCAAGAGGGGGAGGGGCAGAGAGAGAGAAGGAGACACAGAATCCAAAGCAGGCTCCAGGTTCTGAGCTGTCAACACAGAGCCTGACCTGGGGCTGGAACTCACCAATGGTGAGATCATGACCTTAGCTGAAGTCGGACGCTTAGCTGACTAAGCCACCCAGTTGCCCCTGATCCATATTTTTATGATGCTGTGTTTTAACTTAAAGGATAAAGGAAGTAGATATTTAATATTGCTTATTTTAGGTCCAGTTTTTTGCTAGATGTTTTTATTCATGTTATCCAATTTAATTCTTGTAATAACCAAATGAATTTATGTGGTGTTATCTCAATATTTTAAATGAGGAAAATGATTTTAGTACATATTTTGTCAAGGTCATATAATTTTAGTAAATGAGCCAACACTGGAATCCAGAGCTATATCACTTATATCTAATGGTCTTTTGATGCCTTCATTTGTGCTTACAATTGAAATCCTTATTTTCAATTGTTAATATCTATAGTCTATGTCCAAAATGAATATGAACATGATAAGGGAAAATTTCAGAAAAAAAAGAGGCGTTCAATTTTATTTTTAAAATAAACATTTGTCAAGTGCCTAAGATGTGTAGAACAATACATTAAAAATACCAATTAATCAGCAAATTCAAAGGTATTCTTTTTTTATCTCTACTGTAAGTTTTTAACTAGAAGTTTACTAGATCATCAAAACACCCATTCAGACCTGTACTTGGCATGATTAGTACACATCTTTTACATTTCATTAACTATGGTTCTAGCACAGTGATCACCACTTACTGCCTACCACCACCTCACCCTTAGAGTATAACAGAATCTGGGTATGATTTAAAGATTTGGTGTGTAATCTTAAATAAGCTTTACATGTAATTCTTGACGAATCCCTGTCAAAATTTCTTCATAATCTCTCAGTTTTTAGATAGGAATAAAGTTATATTCTGAGATTGTAACACAATTCAAGAAAGCAAATCAGAGGAATCATTTATCCTCTTGTAACATTGCTAGCCACTGTTGGCTTTGATCTGGTCTACATACATACAAACATTTGAGAGTTTAAAACTTCTCAAAAGAAATTGTGTATTGCATCATTAATATACTTACTTTTTAATGATTTTTTATTAACAACAAATAGCAGTCAAGCAAATAGAATCTCTAATCTTTTAATCTCTCTAACATCCATATCCATTCTATCACCAAATAATTTCACCTCTGCTTTGAAATAAAAAAAATCTATCTATCCATATATATCTATATATAGGTATATCTATATACATTGAGAGAACTATACATTTATATCTATAGAAATATACAGATATCTAGATATCTATATATATCAATATATAGATATATATATAGAGAGAGAGAGGTTTCTCTTCTTTCAATTCTCATGACTATGCTTTACTTCAGGCTTATATTACTATACACTTGGATTATTGCAATAGAATGGTCATCTCCAAATACAAATTTGTATGTATGCATGTATGTGTGTATGGATGTCCACCAAAACTTGTAGGAGTACCTCTGTTTCATTTACATTTAAATTGAACTCCCTGATCCCTCTGTGTGTGTGTGTGTGTGTGTGTGTGTGTGTGTGTGTGTGTGTTTCCAGCCTCATGTCTATTATATAGCTTTCTCTGGTACATTCATATTTGCTACAATGTGACCCTAGGACACAAAACCTTTTCTCCAAAAAGTTTTTTTTTTGGTCATATTTTCCCTGTCATAAATACTCTTTTATATTTCCAGATATGGTTTTTAAAAATTATTTTCATCTGTAGAGTGTTTAACACAATGCCTGATATTTAAAAGAGCTCATAACTGTCATATATTATTTTCCTTTTACTAAGTGATCATCTGAATATTGAAAGATTTTAAAATCATCATTTCCTATTATTTATTTTTCAAGCTAGCCTGCCCTTTCCCTTTGGTGAAAAGGAATGGAGAAAAGTTTTCTAAATAAAAAATGAAATGTTTTAAAGCATTGACAATAAAGCATAGTAATATGATAGAGGAATGTTTCCCATCTAATGTTTTGAGTAAAAACATTTAAGTACACTTGTCTTTTCATAAGTAATGAATTATAAAATACATCCTTTTATATTAACTTGTAAATAACTTGCAATTCCAGATGTCAAATGAGCTGCCGTTAACTTTGCTTACTCTTTTTTCTTTCTTTTTAATCCCTTTCTCACAATGTTCAAGTCACTAAATAACATACCTAGTGTAAACAATCCATGGCTTAAAATTATCAAAGGTATGAATAGTAAAAGAAGACAAAGAAAAGGGTACCAAAGCCATAATTTTTATGCATGCACTTATTAAATCATATGTCCAAAAAGACTGCAGAGGAGCCCATAAGGAGCATACAAACACCACTCTTTCAAAAAACACCTCTTTTCAATATACATAATAGTTTCAGAGTTAAATTCTCCAGAGCAGAGTAGCCTATGTTTAGAATGTTGCCAAAATCTATTATATACATGTTACTTTCTTCAAAAACTAAATGTTCAAAATAACAGTAGAAGCAAAAAGCCACCGCTCTG
Source organism: Puma concolor (assembly GCF_028749965.1). NCBI lineage: Eukaryota > Metazoa > Chordata > Mammalia > Carnivora > Felidae > Puma > Puma concolor. The sequence goes on along the minus strand of NC_141674.1, from coordinate 61,555,954 downwards.
TTTTAATGTGCCAGTTCTTGCCACCTTTCATATAACTGGTAGAGTTTGAGACGTTTAGGAACAGGGCTTATTACTGAGTAAGAAGCTACATTAACCTCTCAGATGATAGAAGATTCAAGAATACTACTGAAAATCAAATAAAAACTACCTTCCTTATGTCCAAGGGATACAATTTCACATGGAGTATATACTTCAATAGTAGAAGGAAAAGTGGCTTAATTTATGAAAGAAAGCATTGCTCCAGATTGCTAGCTTTTGGGTGACTTAAGTGAATAGGTAAATGTCCAAGATCAAACAGCTGATTACATGGGAAATAACAGGACTGGACCTAAGTCTTCCAAATGGATGGGTAGGACTCTCTTTACTCCAGTTTTTGTACCACAGGCATCTTCAAACAAACAGAAAGTGTGAGTATAATAACCTCTATTGGCAATGAAAGCTGCAATCCACATTCTCAATTCCTTTACCTTGCCCAGACATTAATTAGTTTCTAAGCCTAGCTAAGCCAAACACCTCAAAAATAGTGTGCGTGACTATTACCTAAGAGAAAACAGGGCACCTGTTTTACTGTTACTGACAAAGTTGTCACAAAGTTTTAATTCCCACAGTCCATTGTTTATGAGTCTGGAGTATTGTCCTTTTTTTGAAGGAAAGTCCATTGGCATTGTGAAGACTATTTAGAATGGGTGACCTAAGACCTGGAAAATGCTTTATTTCAGTTAAAATGTAATGAAGTCCTTTTATATGGAGAGGCAAAAGATCCAGAATAGCCACCACGATACTGAAGGAGAAGGATAAAGAACTACTCAACCTCAAGACTCCTATAAAGCTTTCATAGTCAACAGTGTGGTATTGGTGAAAGAATGTATAAATCAATGAAACAGAATGAAGATTCATACAAATATAGTCAACTAACTTTCGACAAAGAGGCAAAGACAATACAATGGTGAAAAGATAGTCTTTTCAATAAACAGTGATGGACAAACTCGACTTCCACATGTAAAAAAAGGAATCTAAACATGCCTTTATATATATTTCACAAATATTAACTCAAAATTGATGATAGACTTAAATACAGAATGCAAAAGTATAAAACTCTTAGAAGATTGCATAGGAGAAAATCCAGTCGACCTTAGATATCATAATGACTTTTAGATACAACACCAAAGAAATGATCCATGAAAGAAATAACTGATAAGCTGGATTTCATAAAAATTAAAACAAAACAAAACAGAACTTGTGTTTTGTGATGAATACTATAAGAGAATGAGAGGATAAGCCATGGATTGGGAGGAAAGCTTTGCAAAAGAGAAATCTGATAAAGGACTATATGAAGAACTCTTAATACTCAACAATAAAAAAACAGGCTGCTTCAACAATGGGCCAAAGACTTTAACATACACCTCACCAAAGATATACAGAAGATAAATAAACATATGAAAAGATCCTCCACATGATGTGTGGCAGGAAATGCATGTTAAAATCCAGCCAAAGCCCTACACACCTATTAGAATGGACAAAATCCAAAACACTGCCAACACCAAGTGCTGGCCAAGATGTGAAGAAACAGCAACTCTTATGTATTGCTGGTCAGACTGCAATGTAGCACAGACACTTTGGAAAACAGCTTGGCCATGTCTAACAAAATGAAACATCTTTTGCCATACAATCTAGCAATCATGTTTAGTATTTCCCCCAAATTAGTTGAAAATTTATGTCCACACAATAACCTGTACATGATTTATAGTAGCTTTATCATAATTACCAAAGCTTGAAAGCAACCAAGACGTTTTTCAGTAGGTGAATGGATAAAAGAAACTGATTCATCTAGACAGTGGAATATTATTCTTCACTAAAATGAAATGAGATATCAGGTCATGAAAAGACATGGGGGAAAAATGAAAGAAGCCAATCTGAAATGGCTATATACTGCTTTATTCCAAATATATGACATTTTGGAAAAGGTAAACCCATGAATACAGTAATAAGATTAGTGTTTTCCATGGCTTTGAGGGATGAAGGGATGACTAGACCTGATAGAAAATTTTTAGGGTAAACTATTCTGTATGATAGTATAATGGTGGATGCATGCCATGATACATTTGTCAAAACCCATAGAATGTACAACACCAAGAATGAACTCTAATATGAACCATGGACTTTGGGTGATGATAATGTATCAATGCAGGTTCAGTGATTATAATAAATGTACCACCGTGGTTCAGAAAGTTGATAGTGGAGAAAGCTGTGTGAGTGTGAGAGCATGGGTTTTATGGGAATTTTTTGTACTTTCTACTTAATTTTGCTATGGAGATAAAACTTCTCTGAAAAAAAAATCTATTTAATAAAAAAAAAAATGTTGAACTCTGGCTATCTGCCAGGCATTGTTTTTGACCTTGGGAGTATAAAGGTGTATTGAACACATTGTAATGATGGAGATAGATAATTAACAAGCTAATTTTAATATAATTAGGTGATAAGATAGTAGTATACACAGAGCACCAAACAAAGAAGATAACTAAGCAAAAGTAAAAACCAGAGAAAACTTCTTGAAGGAGGTTTTGCTTTCTGCTTGAGCAAAGGCTTAGAAGAATTGTGTGATATGGCACAATAGTATGGAATTATCACTAATATGAGAGAAAAATGAAAGATTATTTCAGTTTAGCACATTGGCAAAAATATCATTTCAATATTTCAACCTTATATAATGTACACTAGAAATGATGTTGCAGAGAATGTTTTTTATAATCCATAAAAAATTCCTAAATACTGCATATTTAGAATAAGTGGTCGGAGGGTAAAAATTTATAGTAGTCTATTATATTTTAAAGTCATCATCTACAAGACATTGCCAACAACTAAATACATTCCCTCCTATGTACTTCCTTGTAGTGCTTTCCATCAGTTAAGTCATGAAGGAAATGTATTGTCTTACATAGTTGAAAATTCTAGAGATAAATATGAATTTAAATAAGGCTGGACACAGAGTTCCTAGAAGGTAATTAAGATCCTGTCTATCTCCATTCTTTGATTTAGCTTCATTTGGTATTGGCTTCCTTTTCAGTCTCCATGTGGTACTTAAATGTCTGCCAGTAGCTCTGAGAGAATTGTGCTTTGTTTTCACATCAAATGGAAAAGAGAATGCAGTTCCTGTTCAGGACCAAGGATTATTTATTTGTGCCTAGGTAGGTTTAACCTCAGTCCCAGAACCAATCCCCAGGACAGCAAGACAAAGTTACTCTAATTAATATGACCTGGGTAAAATGTCCCTGGACTCAAAATGACTCCTGGAGTCAAGGGATAGAAACCATATTAAATTTTAAAGAAATAACTTAGAAGAGGCATGATTCCCCCACAGGAAATTCGTAATGCTGAAGAAAAGAGGATCAATGCCTGGCAGCTGAAAAACTTCAAATGTGTATGAGGTATGAAATATGAACTGTGCCTCAGTATCCAATATCCCTCCTTTTTTCTGGCAATAGAAGATGTGAATATCAGCCATACACATAATCCCCTTGGTACAGACTATCTTCTAGTCTCTCTTGAAATTGTATGAAGTTATGTATCTGAATGTGAGCAAAGGAATGGGTCATCTCCTTAAAAATAGTTGCTTTGGGGCACCTGGGTGACTCAGTCCGTTAAGTATTGGACTCTTGATTTCTGCTCAGGTCACGTTCTCATTGTTCACGAGATAAGAGTTTTGCATTGGGCTTTGTGATTACAGCGTGGAGCCTGCTTGGGATTCCCTCTCGCCCTCTCTTTTTTCCCCTCCCCTGCTCATGTGTGAATTATCTCTCCCACTCTCTCCTTCTCAAAAATAAATAAAGGTATTTTTTAAAAAATGGTTGCTCTGACTCTGCCTCTATCACATTCTGTATTCAGTGAAATGGCAAGGGGTTTGGCCACATTGCAAAAAAAATATAGAACCAGTCACTCCATCATAAACAAAAGAAAAATTCCTAATGTTTTATTTACTTTTTTAATGCTTATTATTTATTTTTGAGAGAGAGAGAGAGAGAGACAGACAGACAGACAGACACAGCATGAGCAGGGGTAGGGCAGAGAGAGAAAGAGACACAGAATCTGAAGCAGGCTCCAGGCTCATAGCTGTCATCACAGAGCTGGATGTGGGGCTTGAACCCACGAACCGTGAGATCGCAACCTGAGCTGAAGTTGGATGCTTAACTGACTGAGCCACCCAGGTGCCCCAGATTCCTAATATTTTAAAGGAAAAATGTGTGTGTGTTTGTTTTCAGTTAGTTTATTCTTTATTTACCATGCTCATTTTCATACAGTAACTATTATAACTACTAAGAATGATGTAGGGATCAGGAATGAAGTTTGCCTAGAGAAAGAGATGTTTTTTAACTCACATGCATAATATGAAACTATTCATATTCTTTCTAAACACTACTTCTTTCAATAGGTAAAATTTACTCTTAATAGGGAATAAAATGGTTCCAAATTGGACACTTGCCCAAAGCAATGAATTCTTTATTCAACATTGTTTAGGTTTAGACATGTTTTACCTATGAGATAAATGGTATAGATCAATCCTTCTTTGGCCAAGTAGCATTACCTTTAGACCTGTCCCTGAAAAGAAAGTTACTAGTATTCATCATGTGCACCATTAAAATTATCAGAAAATAAGCAGGCATAATCTACTTCAGGAGAGATTGTTTTAAACACAAAGTATGATTAATTTTGACATAAACCATGTTATGGTTCTAATTAAGTGTCCTGGTGGGTTAGTCTGTGTTGAGAAGATTCCCTGACCCTTAATGACAAGTATAAATGAGAAGTGTTGCTTATTCAGATAGGAGATGAGAAGGCTTCCATGACAACCCTTTTTCTTGTAGAAAAGCATAACCTTCAGAGCTGTAAATATTAAATGGGGTTGAAAAAAAAAAACCTTCATTTTCTTAATGCAGATTGTCAATATGCTCAGATTACTATTGTTGCATAGGTTAGTGTGTCAAATGGTTTGAGTTCCTAAATAGTACTTCTTCTAAATACTCAACCTTTCCCACACCTGTATGATGTGAGACTATGATAAACTTAATATGTACATTCAAAGATTGAGAAATTCCATAAGATCCAAGGCCACTGAAATTTTAGCAAAGGGAAAACAAAGGGAAATTTATGGAAAACAAAGGGAAATTCTTCCTTTATGGAAAACAAAGGGAAATTCTGATTATCATTATTCAATGGGTAAAAACCATTATGCATTTTTTAATGGCAATTTTACCTTGTTTCTGAACTTCTGAGGGAAAAAAATAAAGCTGTCCATTTGTTTTTTTTCTTTATGTTTTTTTCTGTGTCCCAAAGATTTTGAATTCTTGTGTTTCATTTTCATTTGTCCCCAGGTATTTTTTTTATTCCTCTTTGATTTCTTCATTGACCCATTGGTTGTTTAGTAGCATGTTGTTTAGCCTCCATGTATTTGTGTTTTTCCATTTTCTTTTCTTGTAATTGATTTCCATACCGTTACAGTCAGAAAGGATGCGTGGCATGATTTGACTTTTTAAAAACTTACTGAGACTTGTTTTGTGGCCAATATATTGTCTATTCTGGAGAATGCTTCATGTGCACTTGAAAAGAATGTATATTCTGCTGTTTTGGAGGAATATTCTGCATATATCTCTTAAGTCCATCTGGTCCAATATATAATTCAATGCTACTGTTTCTGTATTGCTTTCCTGTCTAGATAATTTATTTCTGTGAGTGGGTTGTTAAAATTCCCTACTATTATTGTATTACTCACCATTTCTCCCTTCATATCTATTATTATTTGCTTTATACATTTAGGTGTTCTCTTGTTGGGTGCATAGATATTTACAATTGTTATATCCTTTTGTTGAATTAATCACTTTATCATGTAATATCCTTCTTTTTCTCTTGTTGTAGTCTTTGTTTTAAAGTCTATTTTTCTGATATAAGTATGGCTACCTGAGCTTTTTGTTGCTTCCAATTTTTATAGAGTATCTTTTTCTAGCCTTTCATTTTCAGTCTGTATATGTCTTTAGGTTTGATGTGAGTCTCCTGTAAGTGGTATATAGATGATTTTGTTGTTGTTGTTGGCCCATTCAGCCACTCCATGTCTTTTGATTGGAACATTTAGACCGTTTACATTTAAAATAATTATTGATGGGTGTGTACTTATTGTCATCTCATTAATTGTTTTCTGATTGTTTTTGCAATTCTTCTCTGTTCCCTTCTTTTTTTGCTCTTTCCTTGTTTTTTGATGACATTAGTATTTTGCTTGGATTCCTTTCTCTTTATTTTTTGTGTATCTAAGTTTTTGGTTTGTGGTTACCACTAGGCTCATATACAACATCCTGTGAAGAAAATAGCCTACCGTAATTCACTGGCAATAATAGACAAATAATGTAAAGATTCAGTTGTATGCCCCCACAATGCTCCCATATTCAACCAAAGGTTAAATGTCATGGTATATTAAATGTCATGGTATATGAATTACACTTCCAGTTTCTTGATATAATGTCTGCTAAACTAGCTTTTGAGTAATTTTTTTCCTTAGATTCATATTGTTGATCATTAAGACAACCCGTTAGAAAAGGTATTTGTCCTGATATGTTTTTTTATGTATATACCATATAAAATATTAAAATGTCATTTTTGTATGTCAATACAGCTAAAAAATTAAAGAACATGAAATAATACGTTGTCATAGTAGTATCTAAAAACGAAGTCACAGACAAAGCTAGTTGATTTCTTGCAGCTTATTAGCTGATAATTATTTATAGATCTATTTTTGTAAATTTACTATATATGAAAACTATTTCTGAGAGTTTTCAAAGTATTAACTCAATAAGTAACCCCAACAATTCCATAAAGATACTATTATCTCCATTTTACAGTTAAGAAAACAGAAGCATATGAAGTTTACATACCTTGTTCAAAGTCATGCAGCAATGACAGTGTCTGATTCTGTACTTTATATTCTCTTGCCATTTAAGGAAATAAAATCTATTATAAGGAAAATATCCATGTTTGCAAGAAAAGATATTGTTGAAATTTAAAACATCTATATATCTATCTGTAGATAAGATGACATATAAAGATTGATATACATATACATATACATATACATATACATATACATATACATATACAAATAGATACATAAACACACACACACACACACACAAAAGTGTACATGGTGGCTGCCATAGTTCCAATATCCACTTTAATTTTAGCTTTAAGAAGCCCAAATCACCTTTATAATGGTACTTTTTCTAGATGTCTACTAGGTCTGAATCTGTGCTCATAGATTTTGATGTACCATGTGTTAAGTTTTAGTATATTTAATGCACTGTGGGAAAGAGATTGAGATTAAAAATGGAGTAGATGCCTGGGATCTACTGTAACTAGTAGATTACAGTACTTGTCTACTGTATCTAGATCCAGTAGATCCTGGATCCTTATAACTAGAGTACAGCAAGAGACAGTTTTCCCTGGGAAAGGGAGACTTACTTGTGGCAGAATATTCAGTGGACAGGGGAAGTAGTGTTAGAGACTCCTCTCAATGTGTTCTTCTTTGTAAGCTGATTTTTTTTAAAGAAATTAATTTCAGTATGGTTAACATAACATGTACATTCAAGTGTACAATATAGTGATTCAACCATCTATACATTACTCAGTGCTTATTAGGATGAGTGCACTCTTAATCCCCTTCACCTATTTCATCCATCTCCCCACCCATCTGCTCTCTGATAACCATCAGTTTCTTCTCTATAGTTAAGAATCTGTTCATTGGTTTGTTTATTTTTTTCTTTGTTCATTTGTTTTATTTCTTAAGTTACACATATGAAAAAAAATCATATCATATTTGTCTTTCTCTGACAATTTTCCCTTAGCATTATACTCTCTACTTCTGCCCATCCTGTTGCAAATGGCAATATTTTGATCTTGGTATGGCTGAGCAATATTTCATTGCATGTATATCTTACATTTTCATTATCTATTTACCTGTTGATGGACATTGGGCGTCTCCCACAATTTGGCTATTGTAAATAGTGCTGCAATAAACATAAGGGTGCATATATCTTTTGAAACTAGTGTTTTCATTTTCTTTGGATAAATACCCAGCAGTGAAATTACTGAATCATATAGTAATTCTATTTTTAATTTTCTGAGGAACCTCCATGTTTTTTACAGTGGTTGCACCAGTTTGCATTCCCATCAATAGTGCACGAAGGTTCCTTTTGCTAGACGTCCTCCATGACCCCTGTTGTTTCTTCTGTTTTTTTATTTTAGCCTTTCTGACAGGTATAAAGTGATATCTCATTTTGGTTTTGATTTGTATTTCCCTGATGATGAGTGATGTTGAGCATCTTTTCATGTGTCTGTTGGCCATCTGTATATCGTCTCTAGAGAAATGTCTGTTCATGTCTTCTGCCTTTTTTTTTATATTGGATTATTTGGGTTTTTTTTTTTTTTGGTATTGATGTTGTTTTGGTGTTGAGTTGTTTAAGTTCTTTGTATACTAAGTTCTTTGGATACTAAATCTTTATTGGATATATTATTTGCAAATATCTTATTCCATTCAGTAGGTTGTCTTTTGGTTTTGTTGACAGTGTCTTTCTCTGTGTAGAAGTATATTTTGTTGTAGTCCCAATAGTTTATTTTTGCCATTGTTTTCCTTGCCTCAGGAGATATATCTAGAAAAATATTGCTATGGTCAATGTCAGAGAAATTACTGCCTGTGCTTTTGTCTATGATTTTTATAGTTTGAGGTCTCACATTTGGGTTTTTTATTCCATTTTCGGTTTATTTTTGCATATGGTATACAAAGTGGTCCAGTTTCATTCTTGTGCATGTAGCTGTCCAGTTTTCTCAACACCATTTGTTGAAGATACTTTTTTTCCCATTGCATATTCTAGCTTCCTTATCCAAGATTAACTGATCATGAGCATGGGTTTATTTTAGTGCTCTCTACTCTATTCCATTGATCTATTTTTCTGCCACAAAATATAATTTGATTTTTACAGCTTTGTAGTATATCTTGAAATATAGGATTTTGATATCTTTAGTTTTGTTCCATTTCGAGGTTGCTTTGACTATTCAGGGTTTTTTGTGGTTCACACAAATTTTAGGTTTGTTTATTATTTTATGATTTGTATTAAATCTGTAGGTTGTTTGGGTAGTACAGACATTTTAATAATATTTGTTCTTTTGATCCATGAGCATGAAATATCTTTCCATTTCTTTGCATTGTCTTCAGTTCCTTTCCTCATTTTTTTTTATAGTTTTCAGAATATAGGTTTTCACCTCCTGGTTAGGTTTATTTCTAGTAATTTTATTCTTTTTGGTGCAATGTAAATGGAATTGTTTTCTTAATTTCTCCTTCTGTTACTGCATTATTAGTGTATAGGAGTACAATGGATTTCTGCCAATTGATTTTGTATCCTGCAACCTTACTAAATTCATTTATCAGTTCCAATAGTTTTTTAGTGGGGTCTTTAGGGTTATATATATATATATATATATATGTATGTACATTATATGTACATATATATACATATATATGTATATATGTACATGTATATGTATATATACATATACATATACCTATACATATATATATGTACATATATATATATATGTATATATATATATATATATGTAGTGAATAGTGAAAAGTTTACTTCTTCCTTACCAAAATGGATGCCTTTTTATTCTTTTTCTTGTTTGATTATTGTGGTTAGGACTTCCAATACTATGTTGAACAAAAGTGGTGAGAGTGGACATCCTTGTCTTCTTCCTGATCTTAAGGGAAAACATTCAGTTCCTCTCCACTGAGTATGATGTTAGCAGAGGGTTTTACATATATGGCCTTTATTATGTTGAGGTATATTCCCTCTAAACTTACACTGTTGAGGTGTTTTTTTTTTTTTTTATCATGAGTGTATATTGTACTCTGTCAAGTGCTTTTTCTACATCTATTGAAGTGATCATATTGTTTTTACCATTTCTTTTATTGATGTGATGTATCATGTTGCTTGATTTGTGAACCACTTTTACATCCCAGGAATTAATCCCACTTGGTTGTGGTAAATGATTTTTTAAATGTATTGTTGTATTCAGTTTGCTAACATTTTTTTGTGAATTTTTGCATCCATATTCATTAGAGATATTGACGTGTAGTTCTCTTTTTTAGTGGTGTCTTTATCTGGTTTTGGAATCAGGGTAGTGTTGGCTTCGTAGAATGAATTGGAAGTTTTCCGTCCTCTTCTATTTTTTAAAGAACAGTTTGAGGAGAATAGGTATCAACTATTCTTTAAATGTTTGGTAGAGTTCACCTGTGAATCCATCTGGTTCTGGACTTTCATTTGTTGGGAGTTTTGTTTTTGTTTTTTGATTACTGATTCAATTCATGTGCTGATAATCAGTCTGTTCAAATTTTATATTTCTTCCTGGTTCAGTTTTGGGAGGTTATATATTTCTTGGAATCTATTTCTTCTGAGTTGACCAATTTTTGGCATATAATTTTCCATAATATTCTTTTATAATCCTTTGTATTTCTGTGGTGTCAGTTGTTATTTCTCCTCTTTCATTTGTGATTTTGAGTCATCTCTCTATATTTCTCTCTCCCTCTCTTTCTCTGTTTTTGATGAGTCTGGCTAGTGGTTTATCAATTTTATTGATGTTTTCTAAGAACCACCTCCTGGTTTCATTGATCTTTTCTGCTCCTTTTTAAGTTTCTATTTCATTGATTTGTGCTCTAATCTTTATTATTTCCTTCTTTCTACTGGTTTTGGGGTTTTGTGTGTTCTTCTTCTACTAACTTCTTTAGGTTTAAAAAATAGGTTTTGTATCTGAGATTTTTCTTGCTTCTTGAGTTAGGCCTATATTGCTATAAACTTCCTTCTTAGAATTGCTTTTGCTACATCCCAAAGATTTTGAACCATTGCATTTTCATTTTCATTGGTGTTCATGTATTTTTTTAAATTACTCTTTGATTTCTTGGTTGACACATTTATTGTTTAATAGCATGTTTTAACCTCTGTATATTGTATTCTTTCCAGGTTTTTTCTTATGATTTCTAATTTCATAGTGTTGTGTTCAGAAAAGATAAATGGCATGACTTTAATTTTTTTGTATGTGTTCAGACTTGTTTTGTGGCCTAATAGTGATCTCTTCAGGATAATATACCATGTGTGTTGAAAAGAATATATTTTCTGCTGTTTTAAGCTGGAATGTTCTAAATATATCTGTTACATCCATCTGGTTCAAAATGTCATTCAAAGCCACACTTTCCATGTTGATTTTCTGTTTGGATGATGTATCAGTTACTGTAAGTAGGGTGTTAAAATACCCTATTGTTATTGTAGTACTATTGATTATTTCCTTTATGTTTGTTTTTGGCTGGTTTATGTATTTTGGTGCTTTCATACTGGGTGCATAATTATTTACAATTGTTATATATTTTTGTTGGATTGTTCCCTTTTTGATTATATAGTGTCCGTCTTTTTCTCTTTTTAGAGTCTTTCTTTTAAAGTATATTTTGCCCATTATAAGTATCACTACCTGAGCTTTCTTTTCACTTTCTTTTCTTTTTTTTTTTTTTAATGCTTATTTATATTTGAGAGACAGAGGCAGACAGAGTGCAAGTGGGGGATGAGCAGAGAGAGAGGGAGACAGAATCTGAAGTAGGATCCAGGCTCTGAGCTGTCAGCACAGATAGAACCTGATGTGGGGCTCGAATCCATGAACCATGAGATCATGACCTGAACAGAAGTCCAATGCTTACCTACTGAGCCACCTAGGTGCCCCTCTTTTCACTTTCATTTGTGTGATCAATGCTCTTTCATCCCTTCACTTCAATCTACAAGTGTCTTTAGATCTTTTAGGCAGCACATAGATGGATCTTACTTTTTAATCCAAACTTCACCCTATGTCTTTTGATTGGAGTGTTTAATCCATTTACATTCAAAGTAATTATTAATAAGTATGTACTTCTTGCCATTTTGATATTTATTTTATGGTTGTTTCTGTAGTTGTTCTCTGTTTCTTTCTTCTCTTGCTCATGGTTCTCTCCTGGTTTGCAGGCTTTTTATAGTGATACACTTAGATTCATTTTTCATATATATATATATATATATATATATATATATATATATTACTAGTTTTTGTGGTTACCATTAGGTTTGTATATAACATCTTATCCATAGAACAGTCTATATTAAGCTAATGGTCCCTTAAGTTTGAACCCATTCTTTACTCCCCACTCCCACATTTTTAATATTTGGTATCATAATTACATCATTTTATTTTGTGAATACCTTGACTGATTTTTATAGCTATACTTAATTTTAATGTTTTTTATGTTTCCTACTTTGCTTACTCCTACTTATATTCTTTTTTTTTTCACTCAAAGAGTCCCCTTTAGCATTTCTTGTTGGGCTGATTTAGTTGTCATGAATTCCTTTAATTTTGTTTGTGTGGGAAACTCTATCTCCCTTTTTTTTAATGAATGATACCCTTGCTGGACAGAGTATTCTTGGTGGAAGTTCTTTTTTTTTTTTTTTAATTTTAGTAATTTGAATGTACTCTGCCAATCCCTTCTAGTCTGCAAGATTTCTGCTGAAAAAAATCACTTAATAAACTTACAGAATTTCCCTTTTATGTAACTATTTTATCTTGTCTTTCTGCTTTTTAAAAAATTTTTTTAATGTTTATTTATTTCTGAGACAGAGACAGAGCATGAGTGGGGGAGGGGCAGAGAGAGAGAGAGAGAGGGAGACCCAGAATCAGAAGCTGGCTCCAGGCTCTGAGCTGTCAGCACAGAGCCCAATGTGGGGCTCGAACTCACAAACCATGAGATCATGACCTGAGCCAATGTCAGTCACTCAACCACCTGAGCCACCCAGGCGCCCCTTGTCTTTCTGCTTTTAACATTCTCTCTTTATTGCTACTCCTTGCCATTTTAATTACTATATATCTTGGTTTAGACCTCCTTGGGTTAATTTTGCTGGGGGCTCTTTGTGCCTTCTGTTTCTTTCCTCAGATTTGGGAAGTTTTCAGCTGTTATTTCATCAGATCAATTTTTTGCCCCTTTTTCTCTCTCTTCTCCTTCTGGGGTCCCTATAATGCAGATGTTACTGTGCTTGATGGTATAACAGGGTTCTCTATTTTTAGTTTTATTATTTTTTCCCTCTCTCCTGTTCAGTTTAATTGATTTCTATTATTCTGTCCTCTGTGTCACTGATCTCTTCTTCTGCTTCCTATAGTCTACTACTTATTACATCTAGTATATTTTAAATTTTAGTTGTTGAGTTGTTCATCTCTTTTTGGTTCTTTTGGTTCTTTTTGGTTCTTTTTTTATGTTTTATATATCTTTGTTGAGGCCTTCCACTCTTTTCTCAATTCCAATGAGTCTTTATGACCAATACTTTAAATTTTCTATTAGGCATATTACTTATCTCTGTTTCATTTAGCTCTTTTATGGTGATTTTGTCCTGTTCTTTCATTTGGGACATATTCCTCTGTCTTCTCATTTTGTCTAACTCTCTGTGTCTATTTGTTTTTGTTGGGTAAATCAGCTATATCTCCTGATCTTGAAATTAGTGGCCTTGTGGAGAAGAGTTCCTGAAATGCCATACAGTCCAATGTTTCCTGTTTCCCAGATCCTTGTACTTCAGGGGTGCTTCATGTACCCTACTGTTGTGACAGAGCCACTTTTGCCTTCAGTCATTGGAAATGGCTACTTTGCCTGTTGTGGACAGTGTTTGGTCTCTGTGTGGTTAGTAGGCCAGTATGGAATCACCTTGGGTTTGCTATAGAAGCTATATCACAGAATTGCAGGGTTCTTTTTCCTGTGTTGTACCCTGAGAAGCTTTTGTTGGTCCATGGGACCTGCAGTCAGACCGGATGTCTGCTCCCAGCCCGCTGCTTGGGCCACAGTCTGACTGGTCTGTATGGTTATCTTCTCTCCCAGGGTGCAGAAGTCACTTTGGTGTGGTGCTATTCCCTGTTGGGGATGCTTGCACATTGCCAGGCTTATAGAACTCCTTTGGATGGGCTGAGGCTGAGGGCATATTGGAATGGGCAGGTCTGCAGGAGAATCTGAGGGCAGGGCATTGTTTGCACAGTCTGCTGTGGGAGGGGACCTGGAGTGGAGACCTGGCTGGAGTGGGTGTATTCGCAGGAGAATACTGCAGCGGGGCACATTTTTAACATGTTAGGTAGCAAGTATTGTTGTTGTGCTGGTTCCTGCAGGTATCTGTGTGTCTAGGCTGGGGGACAGGAGGAAAATAGCACTCACTAACTCTTTGTTCTTGGATAAGTCTCTCAACAATTCTTGCCCCCCCACCCCAGCATAAGCTCTGAGATTAATAAACAAATCTTCCTTTCATATACCCTAAACATTTTTCAAACCGCTGCTTCTATCTTGATCTCTGTTGAGGTGTTTGTTGCCCAGTCTCTTTAAGGGCAGGGACTCAGTTTCATGTTGCCTCTAGGCTCTCCTAGAGCTGATTCTGCTAATTTTTAAAGTTCCAAGAGTTAAGCCTCACTGTAAGAACTCACAAAATTATGCCCCTCTGGTTTTCAAAGCCAAATATTATGGGGATTTGTCTCCCTGTGCAAGTTCCCCATGCTTGGGGTGCTTGGCAAGCTTCCTTTCCTTTCCAAGAGGAAAGCTTCCTTTCCTCTCTCTGCATTGTGGCACCCCTCCCTCCTTTAGGTCCATTTAGTTCCTGACCATGTCTCTGCCCTTCCTACCTGTTTCAATGTGGATTTGCCTTTACATTTAGCTGTGGAGACTATGTTCTGCCAGTCTTTGAGTCATTTTCTGGGTTATTTACACTGAATTGGGTGGTATATAGTTGTTTCTATGGGACAAGTTATGCTTAAAGTCCTCCTACTCCACCATCTTCCTCAGAAGTCCTGGTAAGCTGATTTTTTTTAAAAAGGAATAGTCTGACTATATAGTATGCTGTTGCTTACTGGTTGTGTTGTATTACCAATAACCTCACAAATTAATAAGAAATAACTTGAAAGCATTCTTGTTTTCTGCTCATGTTGTTTTGTTTTTCTTTTCCATTTAATCATTAACATAAATCATATTTGAGTTGCTTGCAAGAATTTTATGTCCATATATTGCTCTTTTAATTAGCCTACTAAGAAGGACAAGAGGCTTTAACTCAGTTAATGTTAGTGAGTCCAGCATGTGCTAAATTTGTTTTCCAGCTTCAAATATTTTTTGCTGTAAAGAGAAGATACTACTTCAGTCTTTCATCCCGTGGCTGTGTCTATATGAAATGAGGCAATAACAGTAAATCAATTCCATTAAAGGTTGGTTAATTTAGGAAAGAAAATACCTGCCATTTAATTTTAGACCCAGTTTGTTTTATTTCTACCTGATGACAATGGGCAGACCCGATAGCTTTATAAATACAGAAATATATAGTAGAACAGTCATTTGTTCATTTGTTAAATAATAATTATTAGTAGCCTGAATTTTTTCAGATACTATATTATGCTGAGATATTCATGAAAATAGAATATCTGCTCTTTAGTACGTCCCAGGGTCATGGGAAACAAAGGTGATGTTAGCTGGGATTTATTTAGAGACTATGTGCATGGCAAAATGCTGGGGATTTTATATGCATAATTCCATTTAGTTCTAACAACAATTTGAGAACTTATACATGATTATTATTTCCATGTTATAAATGACAAAAAGAAATTTATGAAAGTAAAATAAATTTTTCAAGTACAAACTGTTTGGCTTATTTACAAAACTTGCCTAGAAAGGTGGGGGCTGCCATCAATTCCCCCTGTGCTCACATGTAACTCACTGAATGACAGATGGCATCTTTTGCCCCAACTCTTTGAATCTGGTGTGGCTTTGAGTGCTGTGCCATTTCCAAGTCTAGCCCTGGCAATTTTTGCTATCTATTCCTAGGGGATCCAAATACCATGTTAGAAGTCCAGGCTACTCTCCTAGAGACAGAGGTTGTAAGAAAAGTAGGTGGAACCAGACACATGCAGAAAGAGATAAGCTTGGAGTCTTGCTCAGTGTAGGCTTCCAGTGATTTTAGTCTCTCCCAGCTCTTATCCAACTGGAATCTCAGGATACCCCAAATAAGAACTACCCCATTCAGTCAGTCAATTCACAGACTGAGTGAGATAAATTATTTTAAGTCACTAAGTTTTGAATTGGTGTGTGACTCCACAATAGATAAATGGGGCACACAATTATATACTCTCAAGTGTTCTAAACCAGAGGACTTCAAAGTAACTATAATGTTGTAAAACACCATTAAAGGTTTTGCATGTCTCTATTATTTATATCATTTTGTCATAAATAGTATTTACATTTTATATGTTTCATGAATTCATTTACTTATGTTACTCACATTTCCTATTATATTATTTAGATTAAATATATATCTAATAAGAAAGAAATAAAAAATGAATTAAAAATAAGAAGAAACACAATTTCTAGTATTTCATCGTTCAACCTAAGTTTTCCCATCCTAAACACATTTTTGGATGTTCAGACCATGGTTTAGAGATAATTACTCAATTGTTATTCATATCGATAGTTCAATACTGCTAATACTAAAGCAAGATAATTCTAATGTTAAAGAAAAATACAGGGTATATTTATGATATAAAAGTAAAAATTGCTTTTGTGTGCCTAAGCATTCAAAGAATCACACTGAAAAGATATATGATGAGTATCTCCAAATTTACAGCAATTGACATTAAATAACAGCAGAAAACCCAGGTAACAAAGGTGCCTGGTTTATATAATCATATGTCTTACCAGGCAAATCCAAACTCCTATGGAACCAATGTGATAAAATGAAGGAAGGAATTACTTCCTGATAAGTAATTATAAAATAAAGCAGAGGCATGGCCAATAATATATGATAAAAATAAATATGTAATATTCATAATCTTTAACTACTAAAAAATAATATTTCAACTATCCTAAAATAGATATGTATGTTTAGTTAGCATATTTCAGATTGAGGGCTTCATTATATTTTATGATGAGTGTACAGAATATAAAATACTACTATCAAACATTTGATTCCAAACTATTTGGCTGGTTATCATAAAGTTTAAAGATTCTAGTGATTCTAACATCACTTCTTATAAAATTTAGAAGAGCATTGGGTAGATTATTTGATTTGTTTAGAAGTTTAGAGATGATGATATCTTTCCATCTTTTTCATGGCTTTTTATTTTTTATTTTACATAGCACTTTAAATCATCAAAACTTTTTTCCATGGATCATTCATTTAGTTCTTCATTTGATACATATAATCTAGTGCATCTATGAGCCAGCCATCTTCAATATACTTATGGTAGAGTGATGATAAAATATATATATATCCCTGTCCTCATGGAGGTAATACTGTAGAAGAGATAATATATATATATATATATATATATATATATATATATATCTGTCCTCATGGAGGTAATACTGTAGAAGAGAGGAGAAAAATAAACATGGGATGCATAAGTGCATCATTCCATATAGTATTTTACAATGTGATCATTGCTTTGGCACAAAGAAAATGCATAACAAAGTATAGGGGGTACCAGAAGTGGGGGTATAATACAGTGATCAGGGTTGTCTTCACTGAAGGAAAGACATGACATACAGGCAAAGCTTTACTGGTGCAAGTAGCCATCAGTCACAGGCTCTTAGGAACCTGGTGTGATTAAGGAGAAGCAGAACCAGATGGCTGAAGGAGGGTGAGGAAAGAGAAGAGGAATGTGTGAGAGGGACAAGAGGAAAAATGTGATAAAGACCTTGACTTTCACTTTGAGTTAAATGAGAAGCAACTTCAGGGTTTTCAGCAGAAAGTTATGTTTTATAAATATTACTAAAACTGCTTCATTGACAACAAATTCTAAAGGTTAAGGAGTGTACATGGAGGGCTGTTGGAATTATCTTCCAAAATACTATTTATGACTCAAATTAGATTGAATTTTGTCTCTCTCTTTCCATGTCCCTGTAACTAGTCTGTCTCTCTAAAAGAGAGAATTATGTGTACACTTCTATATACACTTGCATTATGAACATATTTCAAACACGGTAAAATGTAGAGTGAATGGATCCTTGCTATTCACCTCAATTACTAACTCAGACAAAACTTGTTTATGTATATCCCACCAACCTCATACCTCCTCCACATCCCTTGGGTTATTTTGAAGCAACTTTATGTATTTTAAAGATACAAACTAGAGATGAATTGGATGTAAGTTAGTTAGTCTTGAGTGATCACTGAGTTTTTGGCCAGAACAACTATGAAAATGAAATGGCCATCAGCTAAAGTGGAGGAGAGCTATCGATGGAGCACGTTTGAGGGGAGATGAGCCACAAGAATTTTCACATATATTGATTTTGATATATCTATTTAGCATCTAAGTGTATCTATCTATTCAGACACTACTATTGGAGCATTTAAATACCTAAAGTCATCATTAGAAAGGCTAGGCGTGGAGTTTTGGCACATGGTATTTGTGAAACGGTGCCTCTTATTTCCTGTCTTTTCTTGGCTCTTTTCCTTAATTCTTAAGGAAAAAGGGGCACAAAAATGCTCATGTTGCCTAGTATAAAAAATTGTTCGGGGTGCCTGGGTGGCTCAGTCGGTTAAGTGGCCGACTTCGGCTCAGGTCATGATCTCGCGGTCCGTGAGTTCGAGCCCCGCGTCGGGCTCTGTGCTGACAGCTCAGAGCCTGGAGCCTGTTTCAGATTCTGTGTCTCCCTCTCTCTGACCCTCCCCCGTTCATGCTCTGTCTCTCTCTGTCTCAAAAATAAACGTTGAAAAAAAATGTGTTAAAAAATTGTTCAAGAAGTACCTCTAGGTTGATTGATCAGGTACTGGTAATTTATGAAATGGTTGGATTTAAAATAATACATGGAAGGTCACTTTTTACCCTCTTCGGTCTGCTTGTTAGAAGCTATAGAAAGTTCTGCTGCAGGGACCCTTAGTAGGATCACCAAGAAAAATATTGATGATTTGTAAAGATGGAAAAACAAAAATGAGGGGATATTTTAATTACCTTTATGATTTTCTTAATACCCAATGATAAATTTAGCAATCCCATAATGAATCATAAAATGTCAAAGAAAGACCTGTAGATTCGGCCACAGTTGAAAAGCAACTCCAAACTGGGGCCAGATGTTTATTATTTTATTGAAAATAAATCAATTTAACAGACTGTTACTAACATGAGCTCTGGAATCAGTAAGGCCTATACCTGAATTTTAGCTTTGCCACTTTCCAGTAGTATGATCTTGAATAAGTTATTTCTGTTTGCATTTTTTTCTTGCTTCTAAGATGGGAAGACAAATACTAACTTTTAGTTATGTTATGAGGATTAAATATGTTATGAATACTAATGTGAATCACAAAGTACATTTCATATAGTAAGTTCTCAATATACGTTAGCTATTATTACAGCATAAGTAAAAATGGACTTCTAATAACTACACTAGTTCCTCATCATTCTGAACTGCAGAGAATGGTAGGTTTTATTAGATGTGATAATGAAGCACCAGATGTCTTTGTTCACATACACATAACCTAAAACGTTAAATGGCACAGACATTAAATCACAAACCAAGGAGACTTAAATGAGGATCATTTCCTTTGTGGATGCATAAACATTTCTTTTACCTTCGCAAAGCGTAAGAATGAGAGGCAACTTTAGAGATTTTTGGGAAAAAATGGCAAGAATTAGGTCAGATCACACACTGATCACAAACTTCTAGGAAACACATTGTAAGGAATGGTCTCTCTTGCTCAGGGGATGGATTAAATGAGCTAGTAATTGGATAGTCCTTGCCTTCCCTGACTTCTCTGAATACAAATCAAGTGTTCAGATGGCATTTCCATAATAGGTAACTGCAGCAGTTACGAACTTTTTTTTTCAAAGCTACAATTCACAAATTTCATCAATGCAATATATATATATATTAGATTTATATATAATATATATTTCATCATAATATATAATATATAATTCATCATAATATAAATATATATATTTATATAATTCATCATAATATAACAGGTTATATATATTATTCATATATATTCATATATATTATTCATATACAATATCATCATAAATAATGAATATATAATTCATCATAATATAAATTTCATCAGTGCAATATATATATATATATATATATATATATATATATATATTTTAGGTTTTAGAACAGATTTTATCTAATTTTATTTTAAAACTGTCCTGAAAGCCTAAAAGTGAGGTTGTTCCACTTTCTCCTGATGGATACTGTAGGGGGGGTAAGTATATACATACATATGTGTGTATGTATATATATATATATATATATATATATACACATATATGTATATATTTTAATGGGAAATTTTGTGCTTTTAAATTTCATATGTAGAAAACTTTGTGTCCAAAGATGGTACTGCTATCAGGTAGAGGTCATAAATATATTTTTAGTGAAGTATAGACCATGTGTTCTAAATACTTGATCTATGTCAACTCCAAATATGTTATGGATATTTTTTATATATATTTTGATTTATTTCCTACAATACTTCATTAAAGAGTTCAAGGATTTACTCTCAGAATTTACACTCAGCCAAGGGGCAACCAAATGCAATACAAAGAATTGGTCTGAAGTCCATGCTGAAGGCCATACCAAGTCTCTTGTTTCAGAGAAATATATAACTATATCTATAGATATATAGTTAGGTATTGATATAGATATTTATACTAAATTTAGTCAAAAAAAAGTGAAGTAATTTTGTTCTGTTAACTTCTCTAATTCAAGAGGAAAATCCTGGAGAACCAACCCACCATGTTTACCATTTGCATTTTAGACACAATGTTCTATTTGCCCATTGAATTACAGTATCCCTTCTTGTTACTCTCTGTCCATTCACTGCATTGACAGCCAAGATGAAGTCCCATGACCTATGGTTAGGATAATCTGAAACTCCTATACAGGAGTCTGGATCTGAACGACTGACATGGGAGTGAGAGAGTGACTGGGTTTCATGTGTGGGAGTGCGTCATGGTGGCATGCTGGTGCTGCATGTGTTAGAATGGTGGTGTGCAGTGGCAGTGGTTGGTGACAACGGAACCTTGGCTGTATTGCACTTGCTGTCTCACCTCCAGAAAATAAATTAGAATAAAGTAAACAAGCACAATAAAATGTACAGAATAATAAATGCTGTAACCATAGCATAAGCGATAAAAAGCCAATATGAGTGTGTGTTGGGAATGTGATTTAAGTAGAGCGGTCAAAGAATGATTCTCTGAGAAGAGGTCCTTTGAGAAGAGAGCTGAATGACAAAATGATGCAAGCCATGAGAATAATTCGGGGCTAAATGGATCAAATAGAGGATATGACGAATACAAAGAGTATAATATGGAAGTGAGGTTAATGTGAACTGGAGAAGGAAACTGCATAGCAAGATGTGAGGCAGAATGGCATGAGAGAAAGTTTATTTGTTGTGTAGCATGAAGATAATCATTGTATTAGCAACTATGATCCGAATTGTTCCCAAAAGGAAAGAAAATGCTCTCAATCTAGTAAAATATCCATCAATCTTCTTGGAAAGTTAAGGTGAGAAGTTGAGAGCGTATTTTGGAGGAAGGCAAAAAAGAAAGTGCTACCTAAGAAATAAACAAGAATTTGGAAGACAAGTGAAGAAGACCAGAAAGTAGGAGGTGAGAACCAAGAGTCACTTTAGACTGCTGGAGCCCAAGTTGATGGAAATAAATCCAGGGTCTTCTTGAAAAACTGAGATATTTAGTGTTTAATTTTCAACTTTCTGTTTATTTGTTTCCATGGAACCATTATATCTTAGCTTCCATTAAAGTTCTATTACATACAACTGCCTGTGTTCAGTGTGGGAATGGAGATAAGGAAAACAGCTCTGGGATACAAAATGGAGACAGAATTTCACAGAAGCCAGAGATGGACATGACATGAAGAGAAGAAATATTGAGAATTCACAGAAATCTTAGTTCCAGACAATTTTACAGGTACCTTAAGAGCGGAGTGAAAATAACCTTTGCTCCTGCACCATCTTCTTCTTCATCCCCACAAAATAATTATTTCTGATAAAATAAATGTGAATTAAAAAATTTGTAAAAACAGACCTTCCCTCCTCATCCATGTATGATGATTGCTGTATCAGTTCTCATGGGACAACACAAAAAGGAAAATGTTCAAAATTAAATTGAAGATCAGAGAAAATGCACTTAAAGTAATAATTTTGGAGACAGACTAAAGCCCCATGAAATTACATGAGGTTCAAAATTACTGACACCTCTGTTTAAATATCTTTGCATTCACCTGACTGGTAAAGATAAAATCAACTCTGTGGTTATAGAAAATAATATCACTGTAGTGCCTTGTCCTCTGGACAAACAACAAAAATACAGAGACCAGGCTTTCTGGTGTTTTGTTTTTTTATATATATAAAATGAACATATTGGTTCCTAGTTTTTAAATCAGTTTGCTTGTTCTTAGGTGGAGGGAGCAGGTAAAAAACAAAGCTGTCAACTCTGCACTATTTTGAAGGTGACATCTGCAAATGCAGGTTTCAATTCTTCCATTGTCTGAGCCCCTTTAATCATTCATATTTGCAGCTGTCTGAAAGAGCGCTTCATGCGCATCCCTCTCCTTGGGGCAGAGGAATGGGACTGGCTATTCATTTAGTCCACTTAGAAAAAACCCAAACCATGTATTCTGAGATACTGAGCCTATCTTTTTCGAGTTGCAGCTGTTTTCTAGCACCCGTCTCTTTATCCTTCAGAGAAGGAAAAAGAAATGACTCTATTTATTGCTTAGAAAAATATGTATCTTCTTGAATTTGCTGCAATTAGATTTCTAAAATTGCATGCATTGAACTTGTATTGCTCTGGGGTTAAGAAATAATAAGGCATGTGCTTGATTACTGGAAAAGCTTGTTCTTGTCCATATCTCATAATTTTTAAATTTATTCAAGAGTCATCGCTGCTATTTCCATCAATTTCTGCCTCCCTTTGGTATTCTGGACACTATAAGGTCAGCAGAGTGGTCTTAAAAGAATTTACAATGCTCCCTGGGGGGCTAGCTTTATTGTCTGGATTTCTCTGTTTTTACTATGGAAAATGTTATGGATTAAAGTATCTAATGAATGCAAAGGTAATTGCAAAATGTATAATACCCAAACAAAAGTATCATATAGATAATGTAGACAGATGTTTGACTTAACAGAAAGAAGGGGTATAGAACTGATTATAGAGTTATCATGAGGGCAGAGGTATTAGATAAAGCATAATTTTATCTGCATTGTATAATAAAGGAACCAGTAACAGACTAGTTTTTCAGATCACTGGCTTCAAGAACTCTGTTACAAAATATTAACTTTTATTTCTTGTGTCCCTGAAATCCTTAGGACAGAAAATTGGAAATATGCAAATAAGTTGGGATACCTGGGTGGCTCAGTCAGTTGAGTATCTGACTCTTGATTTAGGCTAAGGTGTGATTTCAGGGTCTTGAGATCAAGTGCTGCATCAGGCTCCATACTGGGCTTGGAGTCTGCTTAAGGTTCTCTCTCTCTCTCCCTGTACCCCTCCCCCTGCTCCTGGGTGCTCTTTCTCTCTCTTTCTAAGAAAACAAAAAGAAAGAAAAGTGCACAAATAGGAATACTATAAAAGGGGTTGAAAGCAATCTTATTGAGTATGGGTAGCATGAAAGCAAGCATTCTTCTATAGATTCCTGAACAATGGTGGCTTATAATTTACTAGATAATTATGAATATTTCATTGTAATCTTATATTCCATAACAATCAATTCATTTATTCATTCATTCATTCATTCATATCAAATGTTTACTACTATCTACATCTAAGAAAGATAGCAGATATTACTAAAAGAAACAATCATTATTAAAAAAAGCGCCATACCACTGTAATCAGGAATCTGAACTAGATTGTTATTTTTCTTAAGCAACATTACAGGTGGCTTACTCTTACATTATAATGTTAAAAAACTTACATATTAAAATGGTTAGCTGTTTTGTTGAGTAATTATTAACCAGTTTACTAAACAGTCTGAATTCAATGAAGATATAAATGTGAAATGGTTTTGTTTTTCACCAGTTATTTCTTTTAGCCATGCTGTGTCAAGCCTGCCTTTCCAGGGCATTAATGATACCTCAGGCAGATCTCATTGCCTTCCAGTCATTTTCAGTTCTGTCTATCTTTCTCTGGTTGGAAATGTCAGGCTTCTATCCAAATTAGTGGTTACCTCATTCCATTTTCCAGCCCTGCCCAGGCTTCAGCTTGAAGGACTTGATTTAGTAACCTAGTAAGAAGGGCCTCAGTGAAAACTTTCAGGGCTTCCAGCAAGGATGAACTTGCTATGCAAAATACTTGAGACAATGTTCCCTTTATTTTGAGAGACGGAGGGAGGGAGGGAGAGAGAGACAGACAGAGAACAAGCGGTGGAGGGGAAGAGGGAGAGAGAGAGAGAGAGAGAGAGAATCCCAAACAGGCTCTGTGCTGTCAGTGCAGAGCCTCATGTGGGGCTCAAACTCATGAACTGTGAGATCATGACCTGAGCTAAAATCAAGAGTTGGATGCTTAACTGACTGAGCCACCCAGGTGCCCCAAGACTATGTACCCTGGTAGACCATCGAAAGTTAGTAATTAGAAAGAGCTTCTTTACTTCACTTCAGTTAAAATGGGAAGTGAGCCGTGACTTTATTCTTTCTCCTCTCCCTCTGCATTATTTTACCTGCTTTGGGATTTGCTTCATTGAAACTGTTTTTGTTCTCATTTGATTCCACTTCTCTGGCTATCATCCATCAGTCCTCTCAATGGCAGGCATCCAAATCCTGTGGGGTGCAACTAAAAGCTCTTTAGAATGAATTTCAAAGGTCTCTTTTTGGATCGGTCTCTCAAATATGTCAACTCAATCTCTGAGATCTCACCCTGGGAGATCCACCTGATGTCCTCCAGGGTCTTCATTTTCAGGAGTAGTGTTATTGACAAAATGGTAAAGTCTGACTACTTTGCATGGTGTCTGCATGGCCTGTGTGAAACTCATGTATCCGGGCCATGTCAAACTGTGGGGAGCTCAGTTTGCTCCCCTGAGGGCTCCCTTTATCTACCTCCATATCACCTGCAGTCCTCTTCTACCATTCCATATATAAACACAAAAAGTAGATCAGAGAGGATTCCACATAATCACACTTCTATTCAGGGTTTGAGATACCAATCTTGCCATCTTGAAGTCAACAAATCTCTGTAAGAAACTCTTGGAGTTCTGTTTACTTGCCTTGGTACTCCCCACTGGACTGAAAACTGATGGCTCTGAAAATTTCCCATGATCTCAGTTCTTCATGTACTTCAATAGCCTAGGCATTAGTTAGGGACTGAGATGATGGTTGGGTAACATAGCCTTACAAGGCTTAAAAGAGTTTTCTCCCAAGCTTTGCATGTAAATAGCCATTTCTAGAGCAGCAGAAAAACTGCCACATCACTGGGATCAAGGGTTTCAAACAAATAACTTTTATTATTTCTATAATTAAAGAAAGCCAATAAAATAAGCAAGAATGCATAGGGTTCATAGAGGTAGTACAAAGTGTTAATCTTATGGATACTGTGTCAGAAATGTCTGCTGTCAGAATTCCTTTACATTCACAAACTGGTCATTCTAAACTCTAAGACCTAATAATATATATCCACTCTCACCGAAGTTTCCTGAAAGTGAGAATACAGGAGGGCACAGGGATTCTGATGACATGTAGATTACAGAAAAAAGATGACAGGGAGATTAGAAAGGCCAAGTACAGACAAACAACAATGGTTTTCCTCTGGTGGGCATCAATGTTAAACATGAGGAGTTTCATAAGTAATATAATTCATAACTAATCCATTGCAAAACTTGCCTTGGAAAAAGATGTTGCACAGCATCTCTATTTCTACCACTATTTTTTCATGTACCAAATATTTACTGTGCACTTGCTTTGTGTCTGCACTGAGACACAACATTGAGGTTGAAATATACGTTCTTTGCCCTCATGGGACAATCATACAAAGTTTAAGGAGTTGTAAGATCTTAAGTGCTATGATAAACACGTTTCAATGAATTTCACATTACAAAATTGCTTTTAAAAGTAAAGGGCTTGAAGTTAGGGACAGAAATACGGAGGCATTTGTGACTTTGAGTAACAGAGCAATATGGCCATGTTTATGTTCTCTTATTTATAAATTGGACAGAACTATGGAGGATAGACAAGGTGAGGTTTAAAGTTGGAAGAGGAAAAAAACAATCAGAAGGTTACTGAAAAGATTGATTTCTTACACACTTTTCATACCTTGCTAACATATCGTTTTAGAGATATCTGGGTTAATGAGATATGGTTCCTAACATTAAAGAACTTATATGCTATTGTGGAAAATAAGTGTTTATGTACACATGTGCAGGCGTGCATAAGCACATGGTAAAGAAATCGATGTTAAATGAAATGACTGGCAATTTCTGGCTAGTTAACTGCATGGCTTCCAAGTTCTTGGTGTCATAGTGAGCTCTGGGGAACAGTAGTTGTGGAGTACTTTTTTACCCATTTTTATTCACTCAGCAAAGAATTACATTTTCCCATCTGCTATATGACATAGTGTACAATAATCCGACATAATAAATTATCATTAGAAATCCAATACAGTGTCCCAAATAAATTAATAGAAATTAAAATGCCCTAATTTAGGACTTAAAT
This sequence comes from Puma concolor, assembly GCF_028749965.1. Classification (NCBI taxonomy): domain Eukaryota; kingdom Metazoa; phylum Chordata; class Mammalia; order Carnivora; family Felidae; genus Puma; species Puma concolor. The sequence continues at coordinate 61,529,186 of NC_141674.1, read as the reverse complement.
ATTGCCTCACTCTAGTGCCCTGAGCAAGCAAACCACTTAACCTCAACCTTGGTTTCCTCAAACTGGGAGTTAACAAGTATTTACCCACCTCATAAGAGTGTGAGGATTAATTAGTTAATGTTTATAAAGTACTTTAAAGAGGAAAGGAGCTGAATAAGTAGTGCTATTAATAGGATAACCACTTAATTTGATTTTAGTGTTTGAGAACAATGCAAGTCTAATTCAGCAGTTGCCACACAGCTGCGGTTGCTATGCGTTTAGAATGAATTTATAATACATCCTCGGTTTCTGAAAGAACAGTGCCTTATAAAGCAACTACTATAATACTAAAATAATATGTCAACTATTCTTTTCAGAAGACTGCTGCTCACAAGGACCTAGAGTAAGGTGACTTAAGCCCAGAGAGCCTTCATCAAACAAAAGCTGCATGGAGAACGTTGAGAAGGGTTCACAGCCTCTACATGAAATGATAGCCAGCATTTATTCAGCTTTTACTGATTTGCAGGCACAGTTCTAACTGCATTATATGGATCATCTCATTTAATCCTGGCAACAACTCAATGACGGTACTCGATTTGTTCCATTTCATGCGGGATATGAAAGTTCAGAAAAGTTAAGGAACTGGACCCAAAATTTATAGATGGGGACAGGGTTTAATCAAAATCGTACTTCTTTGTGGTTAAGTATTGAGATTTTTTTGTCTCCTAAAAATGAACATGTAAATTTAAAGAACTTATGTCATGTTCCCAAATTCCCTATAACAGGAATCCTGCAGTTCCCATGTGTGGTGTCCCTTAACGTCCACATATTTACTAGGCAAGTCCCTATATGTATGACTCTTCTTTCCATTTTTAAGCATCGAGCTCATCTCTGTCTCTCAAGGTAACTATAAGCAGGTTATAGAGACTTGGGTACATTATAGAGACTCAGGTACATTGATGATGTCAGGATTAACCTACTGCTCAGGATCATGGGAAAGATGACACGATATAGCCAGTCTTTTAATGTTTCTGTACCATCTCCTCCTTGCTGTCCATCTGCCTCCTATGCTCTATCCTGGGTTAGTACATGCATTTAATTACTCAGTTTTCACTAACTCCAAGACCCTTCCAATCTGTCTGAGCTCTTTAATTCAGTGTTCTTGCTCCATGGTAGGTCTCCATTCATTGTTTACCACCCCTACTTCATCTAAAGCTTTGACTTCCTAATTTCCCAACCCTATAGTTTCTGGTATATTAAAGATGACCAATACATATTTTCAGAACTGAACAAAATATGTCTAGAAAACTTGGCAGCAATTCACAACTGCTACCCTGGATGAGTCACTTTTATGGACTCATCTAAGAACTTCAAGGTCTCTTTCCCTTCATCACGTAAAGGGACTTACAAAGAAGTGCTCAAGAATCCTTACTAATCCTTGCTTATGTGATCATGGTCACTGCATTAAGTGAAAGTAATTCATATACATTGTAATAGAGTAGTAGTTGGGACCCCAAGGAGGGAATTTCAGAAAACTCCATCTTTGGGATCCATGAGATTAACATATAGTCATGGCCAACTGCAGAAACCAAAAGATTATATCCTGAATATATATACCAGATTTTTTTTTTCAAATTATAAACTGAAGTGATGATACATTAGAAATATGCAGAGGATATGTACATAACATGTATAATTAAGTTAGATTGTATCTACTGCCTTCTAGTTTTAAAACTCTGTGACTCTAATGATTTCCTACGGTTATAGGAATTTTAAGACCATACATATTCTTGAATCACTCAATGGCCTAGGGTTATTGTGATATGTGTCATGCCATCCTTTTGATATGCTGTAAAACATTGATGTGGGAGTTATTTATTCCTCATTATCAACCTGAGGTGTACAAATAATATGTAAACTGGGCTGTTGAAAACTTCTGATCTCGAGCACTTTCATATTTTACCATTGAGGAAACCAATGGTTGCAGAATTTAAAACACTAAGAGTTTTACAGTTATGACAATAGTGAATCACAATTAGCAAACAAGTCACTTGCTTTCTTCATCACACATTCCTTTTCCTATGTGCCTTTATTCTTTTTTATACCACCATTCTCTTCATAAAATAGCTCACATGATTTATATGCAGTTTTGCCATGGAACATTACAGGATGCCAGAATTGAAAGGGAACTTAAGGGTACTTCAACTTTGTAGATCAGTCAATTGAGAATGAAATTTGCACAACGATGCAAAGCTGTTGCTGTTCTATGGCAATTTGAGCCCTAGTCTGAGTCCAGTGATCTTTCACTACACCATCCAAGTAGTATTTTAGAGGAGAAAACTCAATGTTTGAAATAAAATATGAATTTATTAATGTGATAAAATATGATTGATTCCTCAGTTTGCCATAAGATAATGTGTTTTTTTGTGAACTGTTTTTTTTAAATATATTTTTTCAACGTTTATTTATTATTGTGAGACAGAGAGACACAGAGCATGAGCAGGGGATGGGCAGAGAGAGGGGGAAACACAGAATCTGAAGCAGGCTCCATGCTCTGAGCTGTCAGCACAGAGCCCGATGCAGGGCTTAAACTCACAAACCTCAAGATCTTGACCTGAGCTAAAGTCAGACGCTCAACTGACTGAGCCACCCAGGCACCCCATAATGAACTGTTGATTGTACTGCCCCAGTTGGCTATGTGATAACTGGACAATTATAAAGTGGAAAACCAGAAAGGATCTCAGAGTACCACATGCAGTCTCTTTGCATACTCTACATAGAGAAATCCAATGAGTAAAGTAACATGCAGCAAATATAGGCCAGAAGACTTAAAGCTAAAATCTACCTTTCTTCGTTCCCACTGTTAGATATTTCTGGTAATATAAGGAGTACAGTTTATTTTTTATTTTATTTATTTATTTTTTATTTATTTTTGAGACAGAGAGAGACAGAGCATGAATGGGGGGAGGGTCAGAGAGAGAGGGAGACACAGAATCAGAAGCAGGCTCCAGGTTCTGAGCTGTCAGCACAGAGCCCGACGCGGGGCTTGAACTCACAGACTGTGAGATCATGACCTGAGCCGAAGTCGGACGCTTAACTGACTGACTGAGCCACCCAGGTGCCCCACAGTTTTATTTTTTAAGTTGTATGCATTTCATAAAAAAAAAAAAAAAACAAAAAAAAAACAAAAAAAAAAACAAAAAAAAACTAATAATCACAGACATGCTTTTTTTTTTATTTTTTTTTTAATTTTTTTTTTTCAACGTTTATTTATTTTTTTGGGACAGAGAGAGACAGAGCATGAACGGGGGAGGAGCAGAGAGAGAGGGAGACACAGAATCGGAAACAGGCTCCAGGCTCTGAGCCATCAGCCCAGAGCCTGATGCGGGGCTCAAACTCACGGACCGCGAGATCGTGACCTGGCTGAAGTCGGACGCTTAACCGACTGCGCCACCCAGGCGCCCCCACAGACATGCTTTAAACAGTAAATTAGACATTTGTTTTGTTTGTTTGTTTGCTTGTTTATTTATTTTAATAGAGAGAGACAGAGTGTGAGCAGGAGAGGGGCAGAGAGAAAGGGAGACACAAGATCTGAAGCAGGCTCCAGGCTCTGAGCTGTCAGCACAGAGCCTGATGCGGAACTCGAACACATGATCCACAAGATCATAACCTGAGCCGAAGTCAGGGTGTTTAACCAATTGAGCCACCCAGGTGCTCCTAGACATGCATTTTAAAGGAAAAAATGCATATACTTTTTTTCACTCACTTTTACAAATATGGAGTCATTGAAAATTCTAGCACCAAACATATGATTGAGATTGCAATTTCTTGATTTTGTAATACTCTTTGTAACTGGATAATGAATCTTTTGTATGTTCTCTATGTAAACCTTCTCTTCTGAATGTTGGCATAAATGATTCCATTCCATTATTATTACCCTCCATTATGGGGGCATCTGTCTTGTAGACTGTTGTTTCCCATGTCCATTTTAATGAAGGTCTGTCAATGAACTGGGAATCAAGTGTTTCTGCCTATCAGCTCACTGTCAAAGAGAAAATGCTAGGGGAGATGCAAAAGCGCTGGCAGCAGAATTTTGGCTAGGGTCACTTAGCTTTGTGTGCTACAAGCAGTTTACCACAAACCCTATAATTTCCTTTGTGAATATGCTCGATTAGAGTATTTCACCTTCAAATTTATTTCTTTTTTTCTGAAAATTTACATTTAAGCACCTTTCCTTCTTCTTTTGTTTTGTAGAAGTCACTCTATGAATGATGAAATCACTGATACAGGCTTCATTGTTGACTCTCTTAGTTCTGCTGTGACTTTTTCTCTATTGCTCCCTTCTTTTGACCCTATTATGCTCTTCTTTTAAAAGTAGTTGTCATTTCTAATCACCAAATGATATCTGGGATAATATTATGCGAAATTTACATTGGTTGAAATAATGTAACTCCAGGTGGCAGTCAATTCAAGAAAATTATCAGAATGGTGACTTTATCTTTAGATTGTATTAGCATTATGATTTATTGGTTGCTTACATAAAGGTTGAAAAACATACACTGGAAAGCTGAAAGATGGCTTTCCCAGAGGATATCCAATTTATATCATACGAGATTGCGAGGTGCTTACAATTTGATGTCTATGTTTTTATTTTTCCTGGTTCCTGTTCAAGGCTATCCCCATAAAAATTCTTCTAATAGTTGTCTTCAGGTGTGGGAGAAGGAAAGGGAAAGATTTACCTTCTGTTATTCTGTTATTCTGTTGAGTCAGCTCAATATTAAGAATCAGGGATTAAGAAAAAAGTGAGAAGGAGAGAGAGAGGCAAACCATACACAGACTCTTAACTATAGAGAACAAATAGAGTTACTAGAAGGGAGGTGGGCAGGCAGGGTGGTGGGCTAAATGGGTGATGGGCATTAAGGAGGGCACTTGTGATTGAGCACTGTATGTTATATGTAAGTGTTGAATCACTAAATTCTACAGCTGAAACTAATATTACACTATATGTTAACTAATGGGAATTTAAATAAAAACTTTTAAAAAAGGATCAGGAATTAGGAGGTTTCAGTAAATTACATAACAATTCAACAACAGATGAACACTCTCAGTGACCAGGGCTGCCCAATAATGAGAAAGATAAAATAAAATGCCAAGTACAGGACAGGAGAAAAGAAAAAGTTACATCAGGATGGGTGCTCTGTGTCATTGTCTCAGTCTTAAGGAGGATTAAGCCAAAATAAATCCAAAATGGAAACATTTTCAAATGAAAAGCCCTGCCTCATTAGTCAAATCAGACATCTAAATTGAGAAAGGATAAATTCTGTCACATTTTGGACTTGTTAAATGTCTGGAAATATTTTCAAATGAAAGATTTTCCTAAAATTCAATGCAACAAAATGTCAGTCTCTTTTATCCTTAATTTTAAAATATCTGAGTAATGTAGACATAAAACTTATTCATATGCTTTCAGATTATTTTAGAGTCATCTGATTAAAACTTTGTTTTTTGGGACATTTTCAAGAAGACAGCTTTAAAAGGTTTCTCATTCAATTAAATAAACTTGGTGAATTTAGCTGTTCTATTTTGAAAATTTGCTATCCAAGGCTACATTGGTCATCATGTATCCAGCCATTTGTTTTCCCTTTTTCTTATAAATGTTTATTTGATGATACCAATGACACATGACGCAAACATTTTAACATACATTATAAAGTCAAATGAAGGGTGTTATAGGACCCTTACTTTTTTGAAATAATAAAAATTAAGCAATCTAGAGAATGGTATTGAGCTCGGTAAAATATCAAAGATCTTATTTTTAATAATCTCCCTCATGTAGTATAATTGAGAAGGCAATTATTGATTTTATCCATAGAATCTGTGATAAGGAAGATATGTTTTCAGATAGCAGGGAAATTGAATACATACTATATGTTAACATTCTTCACATCCTTTAGCATATCATAGTCCATTGTTTCATTTATTGAATGAAGGTTTATACTCTCTTTGTTCTGTTGTACTATTTTTTAGTTTTTACCATGTTTAAAATAACTTTCAATGCTTACAAATGGGTTCTATTGGGCCATAATCTAAAATCTGTGTCTACCTTTCTGTCTAGTTACATTTTTCTTAGGGGTGGTAAACATTCTGACACAGTTCTGGCATTTTGCTTTCATTCTGTCTTAGTTTCTGTGATTAGTTTTTATCTATTTATGATTTTTTTTTTCTATGTGAGTAGGAAATTGGTAATGCTTTGATAGGGATGCTGGTTAATAGGTTGTATCATTATTGTTGGGATATCCTTCTGGGACTTACCTGGACACATGTGCAAGAGCATGAAGACCTGAAAGCCAATGTTGGGGAATGGCACATGGTTTAATATGATTAGAACAACTGGCCTATACTTTGTAGAGAGGTTTTTTTGTTTTGTTTTGTTTTGTTTTGTTTTTTACAATATCGATTAATGCTTTTACATAGCAACATTCACACAGTTGAATATTTAGGATTTAGACACTTCAAATATTGAGTTATACAGTAAAAGATAATTGAGTTTTGTAGTTAAACCTCATCAAACTGTTTTACCACCTGTTCATACAGGCAGCTCTTATTTTTGATATCCTGAATATTCTTCCAAAGTTTGTAAATCATATACAAGAAAATACACGTGTCTTTTTTTTCCCCCTCTGCTTTCTTAAACACGAATAATTGTATACTATAACCTCTGTTGTACAACTAGGTTCTCTACTTGGAAATTTTTGCATATTATATACAGGCTTTTCTTACTCTTCATTTGCTTTTGTGCAACTTATTTAACTCCATTCCCTGTTAATGTCCATTTAAAAGCTATCAATATTTTTCTATCAAGACAATGATTTAATGATACTAGAATGTCTGAAGTATATATTCTTAGAATGAAATTGCTTATACAAAGGGCACATGGATTTATAATTTTGATAGATCTTGGTAAACTTTCCTCCATAGGGATTGTAGTAATATATATTCTTACCAATATTTACTATTTCTTCACACTCTGGGCAATAAAGTTGTTATGAAACTGTCAGATCTTTACTAAAACCCCTATATATTTAGATTTTGTGGTTCACTTACTGAGCATGTTTTCACATATAAAAGCTATTTGTGTCTCCTCTACAATGAATTGTTTATTCACATACTTTGCCTATAATTTCTACTGGTTTGGTCATTTTCATATCCAGCTATAGATACATATCTGAGGGACATTACTCATTTTTTTCTACTCTGTTGATTGCAAATATTTTTTGCATTACATTATTTGCCTTTTAATTTTATTTATCACAGCATTTGCCCTATGGTTAGAGCTTAGATTTTGTGGTGTAATTTATCAATCTTTTCCTTTGTGGCTCTTGGAATTTGTATCATAGTTTAAAAAGCTTCTTCCTTTGAGATTATGAAATAATATTCCTAAATTTTCTAGTTTGTATGGTTTTTGTTCCATATTTATTTTTTAAAATTTTTCATTAAGTTTACTTTTTTTTTTTTTTTTTTGAGAGAGAGAAAGAGAATACGAGTGGGTGAGGAGAAGAGAGAGAAGGAGAGAGAATCCCAAGCAGGCTCCGCACTGTCAGCGCAGAGCCCAACGTGGGGCTGGAACTCACAAACTGAGATCATGACCTAAACCGAAATCAAGAGCCGGATGCTCAACCAACTGAGCCACTCAAAGCGCCTCTTTCTTTCCCCCCATATTTATATCTTTGAGTCTATCTACAGAAAGTATATGTTATAAGTTATAAAGCATGGATCCAATTTTACCTTTCTGACATGGCTATGATGCTATAACAATATCATTTCTTGGATTAGAATACCATTAGATTCCTCTGTGATTTGACATGTTACCTTTTGTTTATTTACTCAATTTATTCAGCAAGTAGTTATCAATACTGACTGTGTCAGCCAATGCTCTGGGGAGTGGTAATTTAGCATGGCAAAACTCTATGCCTTTGGAAGACTTGCATCCCAAAAGAGGAGATAGATCCAACACTGGAAAGTAACATATATATGAGTACTCTTAAAAGCTAAGAAGAAAATAAGGCAAGGTATGAGGAGAGATTCTTCTAATTTAATTTAATTGATTTATTTTGTTTTTTGAGGGTAGATTTCTGAATGGGAAATATTGCTGGTATTCCAAATAGGTCAATATGCATCACAGTAAAGGATGTATTTGAGCGAGTAATGTGAAGGAGTAAGAAATAAGGTTTGAGGTATAAGGCATAAGAGAACTCAAGGAGGGGGAAACAGCACGAAGCTCTGAACTTGGAACTTAGGAGGCATATTCTCTTTAAAACAAGAAGTCCTACATGACTGAAGCAGAATGAGCAAGGGAGGAATAGCAGGAAATAAGGTCAGACCCTTAATTAGGTACCAGGTGGTAAGAGCTATGTGTGGGAATCTTGCATTTTACTCTGAGAGAGATGGGAAGTCGGGGAGCATTTTGAACAGTGAGCAGGAAAGTGAGATGATCTTTTACTTACATTTTAAAAAGATCACAATGGTTGCTGAATGGAGAACAGAGAGTGATCAAGCAAAGGCAAAGTAAGGAGACAATTTAGGAAGTTATTGCAATAATCTGGGTGAGAAATGATTTGGGACAGAGTTGTAATTATCTCTGAATGTAGTAGTGTGAAGTAAGGTAAAGCATTCCAGCAGAGAACTTCATTTGTTATCGTCTATGCTCCCCTTAAAGCTTCTTGCTATAAGGACTTCCACTTAAATTTGACTATATGTCTGTTAACTTGATATAGAGGTTGTTACAAAATTCCTGGGAGTAAAATGTGCTGTCTCCAATACCCAAAGTGACTAATCAGGTGTTGGACCTCCTGAGTAGTTGTTTACAGTTCGCCTTTAATGTTCTTGGGTTATAGTTCAGACAGCTCCCATGGTAACCACTTGGGTGGTGGAATCTTAGATTATACCCTCCATCAAAGTCCATTCACCCTTAGTCAGTTGTGTTTAGATGGCATTCAGTGCAATGTAGGCAGTTTTCCCAGCAGTGGCCATTATTACAAAGTCATCTTCATGGGGATTGTACATCCAGCAGCAGGTTCTCATTTGTACTAGTGTCTGTCTAATGTATTGATACCTTGTAATGAAGGTAAGTTGATTTTGTTTTACTTTCAAGAGATATATAAAAAAAGATCTAAGCTACAGGACTAAATGCAAGTAGTGGCAGCACATTTATTCACTGTTAGAATGTCAGATAAAAGAGAAGAACAGGGCTGCTTTCTTATCTAAGCCTCTGTGGTCACTGGTAAGGCTCCAAGCATCGCTGGCTTCCATTAGCCACTCAGGGACATTCAATTTAGAAATGACATTGAGGGGGGCACCTGGGTGTCTCAGAAGGTTAAGCATCCCACTTCGGCTTAGGTCATGATCTCACAGTTTGTGAGTTCAAGCCCCGCATGGGACTCTGTGCTGACAGCTCAGAGCCTGGAGTCTGCTTCAGATTCTGTGTCTCCCTCTCTCTCTTTGCCCCTCCCCCACTTGTTCTCTCTCCTCACCGCCCCCCCCCCACCCTGTCTGTCTCTCTCTTCCTAGCTCTCTCTCAAAAATAAATGTTTTTAAAAAATGAAATGACATTGGGGAACACAACTGCCTGAACTAGCTGAACTTGTTCTCTGAGAAGACCAATTCTTTTTTTTTCCTAGTCTGAGTTATTATTTCAATTGTAAAATCTGGGCAAGGTACACACCCTTCTTGGCCATGCATTCCTTTCACTGCTTGATTGCAAAATATAACTGTGTCTAATCAACTTGTTTATGTATGTGGTAGACAGAATTCTAAGATGACCTCCAAACACTGGGGTTCCAGTTCCTCTGTCAGTCATTCAGTCAAATATTAATCTATGTAACTTTCTGGAGGGATTTTGAAAATATAATTAAGATGCTAAGTTAGTTGACCTTAAAAAATAGGGAGATTATCTGGGTGAGCCTGACTTAACCATTTGAGCTTTTAAGAGCAGAGAGTTTTTTTCTATCTGATGGTGAACGAGAAAGTCAGAATCATGAAACATTTGAAGCATCAGTAGAATCCTAAATGAGGGAGGTTCTTTTTGTTCACTTGGAAGGTGGAGAGAGGCTGGGCCATGTGGAAAGGGATTTATAAGGCCCTATAAGACCTGAAAGCAGTCTATGCTGGACAGTAAATAAGAGAACAGGGACTCCAACTCTACACCTGCAAAGAACCAAATTCTGTCAACAGCCTGAATGAGCTTGAAAGAGGGCCCTGGGCTCCAGATAAGAACATAACTTACAGACAGCATGATTTTGGTCTTGGAAGATACTGAGTGGAGACCCTAGCTAGGCTGTGCCTGGACTTCTGGCTTACAGAACTTAGAGCTAAAAAAATGTACGTTGTTTTAAGCTCTTATGTATTATTCTTATGCAGCAATAGAAAACTAACATATCACTCAAGTGCCCAAAGCATCTTTATCCAGGCAAGAGAACAGGGTGGCAAAAAACTAGCAAGTATATTTCAGAAAGGAAAAAAAAAAAGGAACTCAAATACTAGGCATGTGTACTTCAGCATCCAACAAGTTCAAGAATGTTTGGATTGTTCACCTGAGAGAAGAGTGCAGGAGCAGGTCCCAGACCTAATCCCTGTACCTGTTCTTTCCATCTTAATGTTCTGAAGTCTAGTATGAGTTTTGGAATTGGCCTGTCTATGTTATTGCTATGAGAGTAGCCATTTCATCTCAGCTTGTCCCTTGTCTTTGTAATTTCATCACTTTCCCAGCCTTCAGAAATAATGCATGTGTTTTAGTATCGCCTCAAAGAATATGGCTTCCTATTTCTGGCTACTACAAGAGCTTCCATCTGGAATTTTCCTTTTGTGGCCTATCCTTATGTCTTAGCTCATCTGCTTGTTGGGGGGCCTTATTCTCTTATTGTCTCCAGGAGCCCAAAATAGTTATCTCCAACACCTTGCTGCATCCTGTACGATTGGACTCCCATGGCTGCTTAGTTCCCCTTTGATCTCAACCAGTGATGACTCAGTAGCCACTCTAGAGGATACTGGGATAATGGGCAGTTTGGTGACGCTGTCCTTCTTGAGTTACTAGGCACCTATGTATTAGGCTGACTTGTGGCCTCGTGTTGTCCCTAGGTGGAAAAGCTTCCAAGGCCTGAGGTGGTCCAGTTAAACTCTCTAATTCCATAAATATGAAATCTACATGGTGTGCAAGCTCTCCTACAGATATATCAGAGGTCTTATCAGGAAGATAACATCAGTAGGGAAGTAACAGAGCACACAACGTCCCTGAAATCTTGTTATTCCACACCATAAATGTTCTGCCTGCTCCATGGCCAATTTAACTGCAGAGAAGCATCTGTCTCTGCTAGCAGACAAGACTGGAATCAGAAGCACCACATGAACAAGAACAAGTCATATATCTACACTGTGATTCATATTTATTGGTAAGTATAAGAGAGGCTAGGGAACACCATCCTCATCACCCTCTTCTAAGTAAAAAGAAATGCATCGAAAGATCTCTGCATTTAAGGACATCATTGGAACGAAGGCAAACCAAGAGCAAGATGATGCATACAAGGGACCCTGAGAGCTGCCTTGTCAGTCAGGAATGATGACATCAGTGGAGATGATGGTCCTTCTCTGCAGAGGACTCATTTTGGCTGTGTTAGCTCTCTGTTAAGCTATCCCCCAAACAGACATGAGAAATCAGGCTGCAGGGCTATCCAGATTTGTTTTTCATACCATAGAGTTCGTATGTACTATAGCTATTTACATTATTTTCTAAGAATTTTGTCTCTTGTGTTTGGTTTCACTATTTGGTTTTAATGTTTTTAATTATTTGAGAGAGAGAGAGACAGAGAGAGAAAGAACACAAGTGGGGGAGAAGCAGAGATAGAGGGAGACACAAAATCTGAAGCAGGTTCTAGGCTCTGAGCTGTCAGCACAGAGCCCTACCAGGGTCTCAAACTCATGACTGTGAGATGATGACCTGAGCCGAAGTTGGATGCTTAACCAACTGAGCCACCCGGGCACCCCAAGATTTCACTATTTTAAAGAAGAGATGCTTACGAAACAGTTTTAAATTTCTAGTTGGTAGAAATTTTTTATTTTATGGTTTAATAGTTCATTTCTAGTTTTATCCCATTTTGTTCAGATAATATGTTGTGTGTGTGTGTGTGTGTGTGTGTGTGTGTGTGTGTACACACACTATTTCTTTTTTGGAAGGTTTTCTTTGGTATCTACTAAGTGAAATATTTTAGTAACTACTACATAGACAATTGAAAATAAGGGCCATTCTTTATTTCAGGACATAGTAGAACTCCTTTACTTGATTTTTCAGCTGAAAATGATATTTTGATGCTCAGTTTTATCAGATAATGTAACCAGTTATCTCATTCTATCTCCCACTTTCTCTTCTCTTCTCCATTTTCACTTGTTATATAATTTCTACATTATTTTTACTTATTAGGGCACATAATATTTTATATTCTATCACTCTGATACATTGGTTTTACTCTTGAGTTGAGTCAAATACGATCAGTGTTTACCCCTAGTCTTTTTGCCTTTCTGTTTCTTATTTTAGGTATTATATTTGTGTTTGATCCTTCTTTATTAATCATCATTGAATGAATTGGGTTTTCATGGCAGGAAATTAACTGGAAGGAAATTTATGGTGGGGTTTGGAAAGGGATGACAGGATGGGAAGGAGCCAGAGTAGTATTCCAGCCTAGTTGGCTCTTCTAACTCCAAGGTCCCTTCTGCTCTGCTGCCAGACAAGCAGACTGCCTCTTGCAAATATGGTTTGTTTGTGTGGTTCTGAATTTACCTCCCCTGATTCATTGAACCAAAGTGAATCCAGGAAGTCTTGTGAAGCCAGCTGGTTCAGCCAATTCCTAAAGTTGCCATGAAAAGATTTAAAGGTACACTTCTGCTCTTCAAATGTGATCCTCATCTTTGGGGACTCTGAATCCTATAATTTGCTCTTTGTTGTTAGTTATTATTACTTAGGGTTACATCCGGATGTACTATATCCTAATTAATTATTTTGACTACGTACGCTGTACTAGAGTTAGGGAAGTTAGCTATGAATTAAAATCTTCCATTACAGCTGTGTTTTACCTATTTCTCCTAATTTTCTGCTTTTAGATTTGCAAATGTTGCTATCTTATTTAAATTCATATACATTATTAACTTCTATGTCCTCATTTTGCGTTGTATCTTTTAGTATTTTAGGTTCTCTACTTTTTCCAATTCATGCTCTTTTGTACTGAATTCCACAATATCCAATATTAATAATTAACTTTGTTTACTCTCTGTGTATCCTTCTGTTTATTTTCAAAACTTCTTAATCATTTTGATTTTGATATGCCATTTACATTTTACAAAGCTATGCTTTCTTTTGTGGCATAGTGCGATGTCCTTTTTTAAACTTGAGTTAAATACATTTGTATTTATTGATTTGGCAATCAATATATCAATTGCATCCCTTGCCTTCATGAAGTGTATCATGATTGGTACTCTCTGAAATCGCCTGTCTTCGCCACTTGTGAAACTTCTTCCAAAGATGTGCCTGACCTGTTCCTCTCACTTAGCTCCTGCCCCATTGGCAGCCTTTACAATGTATAGAGATCATACTTAATTCCTAGCTTAATCAAAATGGAGTTTGTGGTTTGTTTTGACAAAATTTTGAAACCATTTTGTTATATTTTTAAATGAGTAATATTCATGCACATGGTACAAGATTCAAAAGCTATAAAATGAAAAATTTCACATTGTCCCTCTGGCATCCAAACTTCATCCCTAGGTGAAGTCTTCTTATCAATTTTTAGGATAATCTTCCAAATGACTGAGACTTTAAAATATATAGAGTGAAATACACAAATGTCAAGTATATAGTTCTGTCATGGAAATTATGCTCCTATCAGGATAAAGAATCACGCTTTCCAAATTTCCCTTGGTTTCATCCAAAAATAATCTCTGTCCTCCCTCTAAGAGACAGTTACAGTTTTGATTTGTCTGTTCTTGAACTTCATATACATTAACAAGTACAATGTATATTTGTTATTCTTTTTCTTACTGAACGTAATGTTGAGATTCATCCATGTTGTTTCATGTATCAGTAGTTCTATTTTATTGTTAAGTAGTATTATACTCTCCAAATATACAACACTTCATAAATTTCTGTGTGTTCATTCTATAGATCAATATATAATTCTGTTGTTATCAGCTTTAGTCTATTATATTAAAGTTGGATCATATATTCCTATAAATGTTTTTGTGGACATATATTTTAATTTCTTTTAGATGGAGCCACATCAGTGGAACTTCTTGATCATAGGATACATGTATGTTTGATGTATGAAATTGACAAAATTTTCCCTTAGTTGCACTATTTTATTTTATTCTCTTACTACCAATACATGGAAGGACTAATTTCTCTATAACCTCACCAATACTTGGTGTTGTCAGGCTTTTCTTTTTTTTTTTTTTTTTTTTTTTAAGTTTATTTACTTATTTTGAGACAGACAGAGGCAACACAATTGGGGGAAGGACACTTAACCAACTGAGCCACCCAGGTGCCCCTGTCGTCAGGCTTTTAATTTCAGTAACTCTAGTTGGTGTAAAGTAGTATCCCATTGTGGTTTAATATTGCATTTATCTGATGACTGGTAATATCAAACATTTATTGCAGTGCTACTGGTTACTCTTTTAGCTACATTGCAGTAGTTTGCTAGAGTTGCCATAACAAAACACCACAGACTGGGTGGCTAAAACAATAGAAATTTATCTTCTTACAGTTCTGGGAGCTAGAAGTCCAGGATGAAGGTGTTAGTATGTTTGGTTTTTCTGAGTCTTCTCTCCTTGGCTTACACATTGCTGCTTCCTCTCATGGTCTTTCCTCCATGTAAGGGCATTCCTGTTATCTGTGTGTCCAATTTTTTCCTGTTGTCTTATTGGACTCGGGCCCATTTCAATGATTTCATAAATCACCTTTTTAAAGATGCTATACTCAAATACAGTCACATTTTGGAGTTAGGGCTTCAGTATGTAAATTTTGAGGGGGTATAGTTCAGCCCATTACATGCATTGTGAAGTGTCTGTATAAGTCTAAATATTACATTTATTATTGAGTTATGTATATATTTATATATTCTGAAAACAAGGATAGGATATTAGTGAATATTTTTCTCCCCATCTGTCACATATCTTTTTATTTTCTTAGTGGTTCTTTCGAAAAATAAGAGCTTATTTTAAAATTTTGCGAAAGTCAAATTTACTATTTTTTTCCCTTTTATTGTTAGTATTTTGGGTGTTAAGAAATCATGACATCTGTGTAAAAAGATATTCTCCCGTTTTACATCCAGGGCTGTGAGTCTTGTCAAAGTATTTTTTGTCTCAATATGAAATAGGGTCCGAAGGTTTCTTGTGGCTGTTCCAGCAGCACGTGTTAAAAATACTTCCCTTCCTCCACTGAACTGCTTCAGTACCTCTTTTGAAAATCAATTAAAAGTAAAAGTATGGGTTATTTCTAGACTCCTTATTCTATCCCATTTTTCTAGTTATCTATGATCAAGTTATATATCCTCGTGACTATCCCACTGTCTTAAATACTGTAGCTATATGGCTAGACTATCTGGCGATAGATATTCTCCAACTTTGTTCTTTTGATATTTGTTTGGCTATTCTAGATCCATAAAATTTCCATATGCATTTTAGAATCAGTTGTCAATTCCAAAAAACAAAAACAAAAAACAAAACCCACCTTGCTAGGACTTCAGTTGGGAAGGCATTAATTCTACATTAATTCTATGGATCAGGTTGGGGTGAATTTAATTTTTAACAATTAGGGGCCTTCCAACTCATCAGTATAGTGTATCTCTCCATTTATGCAAGACTGCTGTAACTAAAATTAGCATTTCATGTCAGTTTTCAGGGTAGGTGTGTCTCTCATCATTTGTTAAATTTATGCAATGGTATTTTATATTTTTATATATCCTAAATGATATATATTTTAAAGTTGTTTTATTTTCTCCAAATTTTTGCTGGTATAAAAAACACAATTAATTTTTATGTTGACCTTCTATCCACTGATCTTGCTAAAAATGTTATTGTAATCAGTGCAGTTTGTGTATGTGTGTGCAGATTTTTTTTTTGTTTGTTTAGATTTTCTGCATGTATAATCATGCCTTTCTCTCTTTAAAGTTTATGCTTTTTTTCTTCCTGCCTCTTTATACTGGATAGGACCTCTCACCTATTATAGAATGGGAAAAAAATCTGCTCTGGAGTTCTCCATTAATTATGTTAGCAGCCGTGGCTGTGTGTATGTGTGCACACATACACATGTATATACTTATATACACATATATAAATTTAATTATACTCTACCACATTGAATGATGTTTTTATTTGTTCTTAGTTTGCTAAAACTTTCTTTCCTGAAAATTTGGGAACAAAAAGATTTTTGTTAAATGATTTCTGCATTTATTGCAATTGTCATATTATCTTTATTTAATAATCTACCCACTTTAATTGATTTTGCAAAACAAAACTAAACTTGCATTCATGAGGTAAATCCCACTTTAATCATGTTAATCTATCCTTTTTATATACTGCTTGTTTTGGGTTTTTTTTGCTAACATTTTGTTAAAATTTTTGTGTCTTTGTACATAATATGTTGTTCTGACATGTTGTTTTCTTTCTTATAATGTTCATGTGTGGCTTGGTATCAGAATTTATTGACATAAAGTGAGTTGGGAAGTCTGTCTTTCTATTTCTTATGCAAAACTGATTTCATATCTTCTTTATATCTGAAAGAAAATTCACCAATAAAGTCATCTGGAACAGGAGTTTACTTTAGAGCAATATTTAAATTATAAATTCGTTTTCTTCAGCAGAGTTAGGGCTGATAGAATTTCTATTTCTCCTTGTTTCCGTTTGAGTAGATTTTAGCTTTCAAATAATGTATCCATTTCATTTAAGCTTTAAATTTGTCATAAACAACAAACCATTCAACTTGTTATTCTTGTATTTGCATTCAATGTTCAATTATATTTTCCTATCTATCTCTTTTTACTTTATTCAATTAAACTTTTTCTTTCAAGATAGAAATTTGTTTGCAGTTGGAATAGTACAGAGAGATTCCACGTACCCTTTATCCAGTTGTCCCCCAAGGAAAAGATTTTCCAAAATTATAGTATATATCACAACCAGGATTTTGACATGCACATAATTCATACACAGAATGTCTCCTCAGTACATGGAGCTCTCATTCTGCCTTTTTTTCAGTTACAGCGACTTCCTTCCCACCCCACCCCTGCATTAACACCTGGGAGTCATTATATGCTTCTCATTTCTATAATTTTGTCACTTTGAGAAAGTTACTTAAGTGCAATTATACAGTAATTTATCTTTTGGGATTGGCTTTCTTTACCTCAACCAGTTCTCACAGAGTGCACTTCTTTGGAGATCCGCCCAGGTGGTTGCCTGGATCAGTATTTTTTTTTTTTTAATTTTTTTTTTTTTTTTTTTTTTTTTTTTTTTTTTTTTGCTTTTTATTGCTATGTAGTATTCCATGGAATGGTTGCTCCAAAATTTCACACTTTGAGGGAAACCTTTGGGGCTATTACAAATAAAGCTGCCATAAATATTTGTGTATGGCTTTGTGTCTGAGCATAGGTCATAATTTCTTTGGAATAAATCCTAGGAGTGCAATTTTTGGGTCATACAGTAGTTACTTGTTTAGCTCTTTATGCCAAATTGTTTTCCAGAATAGCAGCACTGTTTTATGTTCTCACTAGCATTTTATGAGTGATTCATTTTCTCTGCATCCTCCAGCATCCAGCATTGGGTGTTGCCATATGTGTGTGTGTGCGTGTGTGTGTGTGTGTGTGGATACATATATGTGTTGTTTTTTTTTTTTTTTTTTTACTTTAGTCATTCTCCTTGGAATACAGTGATATCTTTTAGAAAAATTTTAAATGTTTATTCATTTTTTAAGAGAGAGAGAGAGTGAGTAGGGGAGGGGCAGAGAGAGAGGGAGACACAGAATCTGAAGCAGGTTCTAGGCTCTGAGTTGTCAGCACAGAGCTGGACACAGGATTCAAACCCACCAACCAGGAGATCACAGA
Organism: Puma concolor; assembly: GCF_028749965.1. Taxonomy (NCBI): domain Eukaryota; kingdom Metazoa; phylum Chordata; class Mammalia; order Carnivora; family Felidae; genus Puma; species Puma concolor. Next base: position 61,511,079 of record NC_141674.1, on the reverse strand, counting down.
CCTGAGCCGAAGATAGACGTTTAATCGACCGAGTCATCCAGGCACCTGGAATATAGTGATACCTTAAGTGTCCATTACCCCTCGGTGGGGAGGAGTTTGCTACTGGTTGGTAAGAAAATTCTGGCTCTCTACTTGGCCTTCTCTGACCCCAGCCTAGTAGGGGTATTGGGTCACCTTACTAGAAATTCGCAGTAGTGGAAGTCCAGGCTCTTCTCTTGTCCTTTGCTAATAATGCTTGGATGGAAGCACAGGTTTTTCTATGTAATTGGCTAGACTAGAGTGATTATGTCTAAAGCACCTCTGACTTGCTAAGTCTCCTCTTAATGAGTTCTTTGGCTACAGAGAATAGTTTTTGTTGGGGCTTTTCTTTTCTGCTGCTGTTTGTCTTTCCAAGTTGCTAGCTTAGTCAGCTCCTGGTCCAAGATCTCTAAGGCAAAAATAAACTCCAAACATCACCATCATATCATTCCTTGGGTACTAAGCTCCATAGCCTATCTGCACTCTATCTTTATAGACCTTTTGTGTTTATTTAATACATTATGTTCAAGGTTATTAGTTTAGTTTTTTGTTTGTTTGCGTTTTTTAATAGGGAAAACTAGGGAAAAGTATATCTACTCCATCTTCCTGGAAGCATTAGCGTCAATTTTCTTTTAATCAAATGAAGAAACAGGAAAAAATTAGGCTTTTCTGTTTATTATTTCTGAAACAAAGGTTCTTTTACATAGGCCTGGGTTTTCCAGCTATCTGTATCATTTCCCTAAGGAACTTTTAACCCCAGCCACAGCAGTTTCAGTGGTGGGTGAGGAAAAGCATCCAGATAACAGTGAAATGAAGAGTAAATGGGAACGGTGATAAAATGGGTAACAATTACTTTCTCATCTCAAATCACAATAAATTTGGTAATGGTTACTTGTTTCTTATTGCTGTTATTTTTAAAAGTGTTCATATCCTCAAGAATTAAGAGACAGGAAGAATATAAGGAAATAGGGAGACAGGTCTCTGAAGAGGTATATTCAGAGCACAGAACACAAAAGAAAACACTTTCCTACTAAAATAAGAAAAATAAAATAAGATTTTTTTGATGTGGATATATACTTGTGGGTGGCGAAAGAAAAAGTTCATGTGATTCTTGTCATCCCAGGTGACAGAAAAGTCTCCTTTTTACTCTCAAGTAAATGTTAAGGGCATCTACTAAAAGTGAATGTCAGATGTAGATGTCTTAATCAGACTGGGGAAATTCTGGAATTGCAGAAGGAAGCAAAACAGGCATGTTACAGAATTCATGGTCATAACCAAGGTCCCAAAGGAAGTTGGGAACTACAGTCCTGTAGTGATATTAATCTGCTCATTGGCTTTTAGTTTTTTCTCAATTAATGTTCCTGACACTAAGTGAAAGGAGAGAAAATAAGCATTTGGGATGATAAAGGGTTTCAATTTTTGCAGGGAACATTGGAGAAGAATTAAAAGGTGAGAAATAGGGATGCCTGGGTGGCTCAGTTGGCTAAGTGTCGGACTTTTGATTTCAGCTCAGGTCATGATCTCAGAATTGTGGGATGGAGCCCCCTGCCAAGCTCCACGCTGAGCAAGGAGCCTGCTTAGGATTCTCTCTCTCCTCTCTCTCTATCCCTCCTCCCCTGCTTGTGCTCTCTCTCTCTCTCTCTTTATCTCAAAATAAATAAATAAACATTTTTTTAAACGTGAGAAGATAATTTATGGAAATTGTTAATAATGTTCAATGCTACAGAAACATCACAGTATCTGAGGGATTACACATACCTTCTACTGACCCAAATCATGAGATGTTAAAACGTTCACATGCCCCAGGACAGCAGCAAGTAAGCATGCTGCTAACCCCTGTCTTCCAAATGACAATACCAAAATATCTTTTTTTATATATTTTCATTGATATTCACACATTAAAGAGGGAAATTACTTTCATTTAAACATTTTAGTCTGATGACTTACAATGGGGCTATGTCCTGATAAACCCATCATAAGCTGAAAATATTGTAAGTTGAAATGCAATCAATATACTTACTTAACCTATTTAACATCAGAGCTTAGACTAGGTGACCTTAAACATGTTTAGAACCCTCCCATTAAGCCCACAATCATCTAACACAAAGCCTATTTGATAATAAAGTGTTGACTATCTCATGTAATTTGTTGAATACTGTACTGAGAGTGGCAAACAGAATGGTTGTCTGGGTACAGAGTGATTGTAAGTTTACGTAAGTTTACAGAAGATGGTCACTTCTTTACCCTTGTGATCACGTGGCTGACCAGGGGCCACAGCTCACTGACACAGTTCAGATCACAGGAGTGTTATACCTCATATCACTGGCCTGGGAAAAGATCAAAATTCAAAATTCAAAGTATGGTTTCTACTGAATGGGTATCACTTTCTCACCACCATAAAGTAGAAAAATCCTATGTCGAACTATCACAAGCCTGTCTTAGAAAGTGCAGGATTTACAAGGTCCACACATTGTATGGAAAGTTTCACACATGTTAGTTCGTATACTCATTACATTGATTCTTACTGGAATTCACTATTTTGCTCATGAATAAGCAATCTCACAGGTTTAATAACTTTCCTAGGACTGCAACATTTTTAAATGATAATCACAGTAATCAAACCCAGTCTCTTTGTCTTGAAGTCAGTGTTGTTTCAACCTTATCCTACCAACCGCCTTTCATTTTGTGTTATCATGATATATTATCTTCTAATAATACAACATGCTTTGGAAAAATCCTGCCCCATATTCCACTTCAAGATTCTTCTCCACATTTTCTTTTCTCCTTTCTGTACTTTAGCTCCCTACAGATAAAGCATCACCTTTCCAACCCCTGTTCCCTGGTTCCTGGAAGCAGGCACCCTGGCAACACTACGGAAACCCAGGGCTCTGGAAACAAAGATTTAAAAATACTCTGAGAGCAAAAGGGCTAAGCTTTCACAAACATGTCCAAAGTTGGACATTTAATCATTTATGACCATTTTCACCTTAAGAATCCAATACATTTAAATTTCAAAGATGAAGTCTTTTTTTAAAAACCAATTTTGTATCTCCTTATTTAGAATTCTAAGCCTCCAGTTCATAGTTTTAATTTTCTTTGATGATGGCACATCAGTAATGTCCTTTCAGGGTAGGATTTGTTTTCAAAAGTGTCATTGTTTCACATGTAATAGTTTATATTTACCGAGGTCTTACTATCTATCAAAAGATGTGCTAATGTCTGGGCATTTAAACTATTTAGGAAAAAGCAAGCAAACAACAACAACAAACTCTTTAGGGCATATAATGCACATAGCTGTAATGAAGCAAAGAATGAACTTTATCAGGCAACATTTTTTTTTTATTTATAATTTTTTTAATGTTTATTTATTTTTGAGAGAAAGAGAGAGAAAGAGAGACAGAGTGGGAGCGGGGAAGGGACAGAAAGAGAGGGAGACACAGAATCTGAAGCAGGCTCTGGGCTCTGAGCTGTCAGCACAGAGCCCAATTCGGGGCTTGAACCCATGAACCACAAGATTATAACCTGAGCCGAAGTAGGACACTTAACTGACTGAACCTCCCAGGTGCCCCATATAAGGCAACATTTTCTTAAGCATTTATCAATGTTATTTTAAACAAAAACAGGGGCGCCTGGGTGGCGCAGTCGGTTAAGCGTCCGACTTCAGCCAGGTCACGATCTCGCGGTCCGTGAGTTCGAGCCCCGCGTCGGGCTCTGGGCTGATGGCTCGGAGCCTGGAGCCTGTTTCCGATTCTGTGTCTCCCTCTCTCTCTGCCCCTCCCCCGTTCATGCTCTGTCTCTCTCTGTCCCAAAAATAAATAAACGTTGAAAAAAAAAAATTAAAAAAAAAAAAAATAAAAAAAAAATAAACAAAAACAACAAGTTGGCCTACTGTGGAGCCGTAGTTTGCATCTATACCTTTGGAACCAGGAATAGTTATTGTTAAATAGTGATATCTGAAAAGGAGAATAAAAGTTCTTTGTTTCTTCTGAATTTCTTTTTTTTAATGAGTTAGTAATGTCTGCAGTAACCGCTGTGGATATAAACCTGACAGAATTCTCAACTCATTTAGTTACTGTTGCAATAGGCAAACAATGCCTGGTGGGAGTGATGATTAAAAAATAACAACAGAGACAGAAGAGTCTTGGAAAAACCAAATCCATAGTGGGAACTTTACTCATGTTGTGTTGTGTTCTCTTGTCCCTTCAGAGAACACAATGCTTTCATTATTTATGCAATGCTCTGGTGAGTGATGGCCATACTATAAAGGCATCAAAGTTGAATGATGAACAAACCTCCCTCTCCTCATGTACCCACAGCATCAACTGCAGGAGATACAGTCCTGAGCATGAATAGTATGAACCGTGCTTCTCAAGCTGTAAGGTGTTATTTATAAGGAAAAAGGAGGTAATTATTTCATGCATATCTGTAGGAAGTGGGACAGTAAAGAAGGAATGTCGTGACTATAATACACAGTTACTTTATGATTTTCTGATTCCTAATTCCATGGGTTTTGTAATCAAGGAGAAAAATAAATCCAGGTTTGCCCCTGAGATATACTCTGCATTTTGGAATACATCTCAGAAACAAAGAAATTACTGATTATATGTATTATTTCCCATGATACGTTGACATTGGAGCCACCAATTTTTAAAAACATATTCTATTACAGATAGAAAAAGAACTTTCCCATTTGAGGCCGGTTCCCTTATTCAGGGATATGAACAATCTGGAATAACTAGCATTGCTATTGAAAATCATTGAAAATTGAACAGGGTTTTTTTTTTCCCCCGAGGGTAGAAAGAAAAATGAAGTTTTAGGATCAAAACAGTCTGATTTGCACAGTGACCCTTGCATTACACAATATATAGAAGATAAATAATAACTTTGACTAAATGGACTTGAAGTCGTATGAATGTCAACATCTTTTCCGTATGAATGTCAACATCTTTTCCTAAACACAGAGAAATACATCTTGTGAACAATTTATAAAAAGTACGCTTCTTCTTTCTAGGAAGCCTAGAATAACTACCTTCTCATTAAGATAACTTTATCAATAAATTAACACAGTGACATTATTGTATTTATTTGTCTGACCTCAATAAATTCATGGTGATTTGTATTAATAAACAATTAAAATGCTTCTAATATCAAAGGTGTGTCTGATTTCTTCAGTTCAAATTGAAACCCTCTCCCTGTATAAAGAATAAACAGAGAAAACATACAAGATCATGTCCTTTCAACATGAGTGGATCAGGCTTTATAATTACAGTCTGAGGATCAAAATGCAAAATACAACACACATGCACATACACTCTTTCATATGATAGAAACGGGTCGGTTCTTGCTCAAACAAAACAAAAATGGTTTCCGTAGGAACAAGGCATTATGTAAAAGATCTGTTTGAGAGTTTCTTTCTAAGCCTCTGCTTGCAGATGAGCTTGCATTGAAAATCAGCTATTGCCTCTTTCAAAGTTGACAGGTACACTCAAGCAGGTAGAGAAAAATGCCAACAGGTAACAGCATATGCATTACTCAGGGATGCCTGCACATCAGAAATGATTTGTATCAATCTTTTCCCAAACTGAACAGCCCTTTAGGTAAAATTGTATTAATTTTTTTTAAAGTAAAAAGAAAATATCTTTGAGCTTTGTTTTCAGCAAGACATGGTGAAGGGGGTTTTGAGGTAAATGCTTCTGAGTACTGGTTTGAAAGGTTTTCACTAAAACAAAAGTGGGAAGGCTCTGCATGGTGGCTAACAACCATTGGGGATGGCAGGAGTCTTTTGAGCAAACTAAAATCTCGCTGGTGGGATAAATGGAGATTTTATAGTGCCTTAACTGTAGGGAAGTTAGTGGACATCCGTCAAGCTAGGTTAATGGCGGGTGAATGGAAAATGGTTTAAGGTAATTTCCTAAATGGCAAGCTATAGTAGGTATAGATTTGCATAAATTGCAAAATGCATTAAAAAGCTCTTTTTTGGCCACATACATATTTTCTCATGGCTTCTTTAGAATCCCTAAGAAAATTAGTAGCTGCAAAATTATATCCATTCAGTGTGGACCCTGGGAACTACTTGGGAAGAGCAGTAGAATTAAATGGACTTCTGCACTTAAGCCAGATTGGGCAGTGCCTTTATTTCTTCATGTTTAATTTGTCTATTTGCCATAAAGTCAAAGGCACAATACATTTGTTAATATATATATACATATATATATATATACACGTATATATATATATATATATATATATGTATATATATATATATATATATACACACGTATATACGTGTGTGTATATATATAACAAAGATGCCAAGACAAAAGGAATATTTTAGGATAAAGTATAAGATAGTGTGGACTTAAGGTAGAGGTGCAGTATCCCATTTTATACTTCATATTAGCTGATGAATAAGAGTTGTGGCATGGGGTGGGGGAGGTGGAGTCCCAGGTAGTGAGAAAGAGAGCTTGATTGACATGTAGCTCCATATGCATAAACACTGCCAGGATTGAAATCAACAGCTCAACAAAGGGGCTTAAAAGTAGAAGTAGGCATTATTTCACTATCTACTAGAGGAAAATGATATTCAAACTAACCAGGAGATATAATGATCAGCGTTATTTAATGTTAAATATTTTTTAATCAATGGATCTGAGTAATAGTTATTTATAAAATCAGATATTCTCCTATCTTTCCATATATATCTTGAAATATACAAAATCAATAGCAAATGTCTTCCATTTATATTTTAATTAGACTAAGAGTGCTTCTACTGATAAAGGTGATGTGATAAAGGTAATACAGTAAAGAAAACGGGCTGTAGCAAATGTGAGCTCCATTAAGATAGGGAATTTTTTCTTTTTCCTTTACTAGCAGCTCTCTGAGCATCTAAAAGAGGCCTGGTACAGGATGTTTGTTGAGGGTTTACTTTAATTAATTAGACATATAACATGACCCAACACATATCTGAAACAGATCCTCCCATCATTTTCATCTTGGTTTTAATATTCTATTTCTTTCCTATTTCTACCCAGGCTAGGATTTATGGTTTTTATCATTGGTGATCATATAAGTATAGATGGCCTTCTGTGACCGGGTTTGGTTTTTGCTGCTATTACTGTTGCAAGGTAGCAGAGGCAGGAGTCATTGGTTTACTTTTCTTTGGATCCCCAGTTTCTAATAGAGTGTATCATAGAGTCAGCACTTAATAAATAGCCTTTGAATGAATGCACTGAGTACTAGGAGTATGGAGTTCTGGTCCATAAAAGATTGGACAATGTTTTAGAGTTCAGCTGTTGTATACTAAGAATAGTGACTAAACATTGGCTTTAAGGTCAAAATTACAGTGTTCACACCTGGGTTTTTGCCCCTGACAAGGTGGGCAACACTGAGCAAGTTAATTAAACTCTATGTTCATTCTTTATTTAAATAAGGGATTTTAATATATCTATTTAAAAAAAATTTGTTGTAGAAGAATAAATGAGGTAACATATGCAAAGTTCTTAGATCAGTGCCTAGAAAGTGGTACATGCTCTGTAATGTGGGCTATCACTGCTTCTTTTATCCTTCATGTACCTGAAAAAATCCTGGACATGAAACCTGTGCTCAGATCAATCTTGTATCAAATCTTTGACTTTATTTCTTTTTAGTTGCATGACTTTGGAAAGGTTATTAAGCCACGTTTGCCCCTTTTCTTTGCCTTCAGGGTTTGAAGAATGAAGGAAACACCTATTGTATTTGAAGCACTCAATGCATATTAGGCACACAATGGTGAGCACCTGTGTCTTCTTTACTTTTCATTTTGGCCATATTTCATGCCAGTATGTTTGCCTGTTCCTTCTCCCTGTCTTCTTAGGATGAGGTTATCTCAGGAGAGCATTTCAGATTCTAAACTCAAAAGTGACTTTTGTGTGAGAGGTGTAACATATTTGTCATTCAAGCTTTTACCACTTTGCTGAGTGCCAAGTTTTTGTTTGTTTGTTTTCCTCTTTTTCTTTTTTTATTAAAGTCGAGAGTGTTGAACATGGTTGGGAATAAACCATGGAACCCAACTGAAGAATGCTAATTCATCATTAAACTGAGTACCTCAAACTACAATCACTGTCAACAACAAACAGACCAAAAACAACAGTATAGGCTTTGCTGAACTGTATCAATGATGAACAATATACTGTATATAAGAATAATAAATATAAATATATGAACTGGTTAGTTTATTTGCATACAGTGTAGACCTAGAATACACTAAAGGGACTCTCATAAATTTACCTTTCATAATACTTTCATAAATTTACCTACTTAATTAACTGATAGACAGATAACATGGTGGAAGGTTGAGAATCTGTTCCTTACAGCTATCATATCTTCTCTTAGAGCTAAAGTTAACGACTAGTATCATGGTTAGACTCATTTCTCTGGGACATAGGTGCCAATGTGTTTTCATTCTGAACCAAGAATTTCTGAAATACCTGGTCTGGGAGTCAAGATGTTGTCTGCTTAGGAGGTCATTGGAAGATGTCCTCCTTCCTTCCACTCAGTTCTGGCTGTTGTGCATGAGCATTCCACTATCTCTACACTGATTTTCATGGAGACAATTATTGGACAGAGCTATCTTAGCTTTCCAAAATCTAAAGTCACTCCTGTCTGCCAAGATTTCTAGACTGGTGAAACTTTCAGAACTTTAAAACATCAAAGAAGCCTCTTAAGACAGAAATGGGGGGCACCTGGGTGGCTCAGTCGGTTAAGCGTCCGACTTCAGCTAGGGTCATGATCTCGCGGTCTGTGAGTTCAAGCCCCGCATTGGGCTCTGTGCTGACCACTCAGAGCCTGGAGTCTGTTTTGGATTCTGTGTCTCCCTCTCTCTCTGACCCTCCCCCGTTCATGCTCTGTCTCTCTCTGTTTCAAAAATAAATAAATGTTAAAAAAAATTTTAAAAAAGACAGAAATGGATGCTTGAAAGCAGATGGGAGTGGGGTGGGAGAAGTAGCAATGTGGAGCCATGTAGGACACAGAGTGGAGCGTAACCAATATTAGTCACTGGTTACCAATATAAGTCTCAATTCCTATCCTGAAAACAAGCAAACCAATAAAAAAATAGCTTTAGCAGCACATACATGAAGAACACTTCAGGGAAAAAGGATTTTTAGAAAATATAGTTAAAATTTGGAAGACTCCCAATCCCCATTTTGACTCTCCCATTTTACAGATCAAGTAACAGAGTCCCACTTCAAGGTTCTGTGTAAAGCTGCCAACCTGGTTTACTAGTGGAGAATTAACTAGTTCTACGTTCTTTTTATTACGTATAGTCTTATCAAATTAGAGAAAGGGAAAGAAATGCACAAGAGATTAACAGAATAATCACCATGGCCTGACTATCCAAAATGTCCTTCACTAGGCTTTGTTTTTCCTTTTTTAAAATATTTTTTAAACATTTATTTATTTTGGGGAGACAGAGAACAAGTGGGGGAAGGGCAGAAAGAGACGGAGACACAGAATCCAAAGCAGGCTCCAGGCTGTAGGCTGTCAGCACAGAGCCTGACATGGGGCTAGAACCCACAAACCGTGAGATCATGACCTGAGCTGACATTAGATGCTTAACTGACTGAGCCACCCAGGTGCCCCTGCTTTGTTTTTCTTAAATGTGTCAATTCTTCCTCTCAGCCATGGTCAGCTCCTAGTAACCCAGTTCCCAGCAATTCTCCTTGAAACAATTTACTAAACCGCTCAGGTAAGGCATTGGACTGTTTCTCTTTAAGCAAAGTTTATTGATATTACTTGTACCTGAGTCCTCTATTTCTCTAGCTGCTTTGAAGCCAAAGACATAAAGATACATCAATTCTCGATTACATTTTTAAGGACTCCCATTCAAATTTCTAGTTTATTCTTTGGTTCTCTTACCCCTTCTAGTGGAGGACCACCCTTATACATTGTCTTGTTAGGAAGAATAGTTTGATTCTATTTTGTGGGAAAATTACTTGCCTGTGCCTGGCTAATTTTTTATTACTTGATGTTTATTTCCATTAAAGAGAAGTACAGCTTTGCTATAATCACACCTCTTGAACACTACTTCAGCTTAAGTGTGCTAGGCTTGGTTTTTAAAATTATCTTTTAACATTTGGGAAATTTTTTAAAAATATGTTCTCACATGCTTGTTTAAAAATCATGATATTGCCTTAATTTTTAATTTTCTTCAATGTTACTAATTTTGGGGGAAGACTGATAATATTGCATCACTTTTGTATTCTGCTCTGCATTTATAAAGTTCCTTCATATATTAGCTGATTTGAGTCTTATAATGGCCTGATAAGGTAAACAGGTCAGTCACCATCATCCATATTACAGAAGGAGAAATGAAATTTAAGCGTTAGCTGGACTTTCCAAAAGTCACATACTTCTTGAAAAAGAGCAGTCAAACTTAGACCTTTTTTTTTTTAATTTTTTTCCCAATGTTTATTTATTTTTGGGACAGAGAGAGACAGAGCATGAACGGGGGAGGGGCAGAGAGAGAGGGAGACACAGAATCGGAAACAGGCTCCAGGCTCTGAGCCATCAGCCCAGAGCCGGACGCGGGGCTCGAACTCACGCACCGCGAGATCGTGACCTGGCTGAAGTCGGACGCTTAAAAGACTGCGCCACCCAGGGGCCCCATAGATCTTTTGACTTTATGCCTTATTCTTTGTAAACACATTGTTCTAATAAACAAAGGAAATGATCAAAGTGTCTTTAAAGAAATCATCCAGTGGTTTAATTTTTAACCTTGTAGTTACCATCTTAGGAAAAGTGGCATTGTTCCGGGTTATCTAAGATATACCTATGTTGAAGCTTGCCCTTTGCTAGTGTGTGTGTGAGTGTGTGTGTGTGTGTGTGTGTGTGTGTGTCTGTGTTTCTCTCAAAAAGGAGAGGAGAAACTCATAAAATGTGGTTAATTCTCACTGTGGTTGAAAGGCAAAGTTATAAAGAACAATAGAGTGTAAATCATTTCACATTGAGAATAATAAGGGATGAACTTAATTTTTGAAGAATACCCACTTCAGCAACACATTGGAAAGATAGTAGGGGGAACCAATTTCCTGCTGTCATAAATAAATTGCTGCTTTGAATAGCTTGTTTGGTGCCTAGAAAGGAGAATGGAAGCATTTAGTTAGTTTTGTGATGAGTGACATTGTGTAGTTGATGAAAGCGGTTTTCACGGTGATCATGAAAGGGTGAGATTGTTCCCTCAATGGAGTGCTCTATCCTTGGGCAAGTGGAGGCGTCATTTTCTTATAACTAGTGATGAACAATGGGACTTAAAATGAGACTGCACTTAGAGAAATAGTGAACACTGGCAGGAAGGGCAATTGAAATAACTTTGGAAAATAGAATCAGCCTCAGACTCTTTAACAACAGTCGATTAGATGGTTTCTGTGCTGTATTTATTAATGATTTGGAAGATGAAGTAGATATGAAGTTGGTAAAGTTTACCCATTATAAGTTTCTCTGAGAATAAGTAGTTCCGATGATGGTGAGAAACTCCAGAGGGAGTATTAGACAGTATGCTTTCAGAAAATATCAGACAAGCCTAAAATAGCATATGTCGTTAAAAAAAGCCTCAGCTCTGTATGTACACATTTTTAACCTTGTGACAGTTCAACCAATCCCTGTGGGGGCTAGAGACAAATAGGTGTTTAAAGTGTGACAATAATGGGAAATAAAAGTACTTTGTTAGAAATTCATAATCTATGTGACAGCTGCCATGATCTCATGATCTCACTTCTCAAAAGGAATGCCCTTCTTTGCTTGTGATTATTCCCATTGAAAGAGCCAGAGAGAGTAGGTGTTTCAAGAGGAACATATAATGCTAAAGATGGTTGCAAGCCAAATATAAACCATTTGTAAATATCATATTTATTTAGTGATAGCAAGCATCCTTGATTGAGATATTATGTTCAAAACAATGGGAGGAATCATTTTTTTTCCTATTGTCCTCAATGTTCGACCAAAGAATACCTAATTCAAACTAAAATTAAATTATTAGATTAAAAAAATTATGGACTGTCTACCATGAAATAAAACTCTGAAAAGAATTTAGCACCACAATTATAAACTATGTTTATTGTTTTTAAGCATACTTAATCAGGTGATTGCCAAAAATATCAGTCAAATATGGGTTTCAGAAAGGTCTCTCATACACACAGAATTATAGTTAGTGCATTGACCCATTATATTTTCATATGCCTGTCTTAGTCATTAGACCAAATTCTCTGGATAAGTCACTATTTAACTGTGTACAGAGGCTTAGATATGGATAAATTCTACAAGCAGTATTGGTGATATAGTGTGTGTCAGACACTGTTTGGTTCTGGAAATACAATACCAGGTTTTGCCCTTTGAGAAATCTTCAGTTCATAAGATACTTATTCATATTTCTATGTAATACAACAAGGGTTCCAAGAGACATAGATGTTTTAGGATGCTATGGAAACCCAGACAGAATACCACTTAACTCATTCTGAAGTAAGGGAAGAATTTTAGAGGAGTAAGTTAAAATTTGCAATAGGAGTAGGATATTTCACATTAGAAGTGGATAAATATATTCTATGTGAACTCTAAAAGGTAAAGAATGATGCAGATTGTGCTCTATAATTCCAAATGGAATTTATATTCCATTTATGTATTATATTTGTTATGATAGTATAAAATGTACATCTGTGTGTACATGCATGCGTATTCGTAGATTTGTAGAGGTGTGTGTGTGTGCATGTATGTGTGTGGTGTGAATTAAGGTGGGAATAGAGGCTCTTAATATACATTTTTATCATTTATGGAGGGCAAAAAACTTAAAATAGTTTGGACCCTCCGTGATAAATGTTCTTTCCTCTAAACACACTGCAAATTTGAATCCGGGGAGCCTTAATAGGTTTGTTCTATCTGATCCTGACTGCTGTGAAATAGTCTCAGACCTAACACGTGGAAAATATCAAAAAGTCTCTTTGGCTCATTTCAGGATGAAGGTCACATCCATTTTAATTGCCCTTATAGTGAAGCCTTCCTGGAGGCCACCTGTCAGCACATCTGGAGCTCATGTTGCTGCTGCTTCCAACACGGCACCATTTCCATCTCTACTCTGACTTCAAAGACCCATCAAGGTTGATGGTAAGGATCTGGGAAGGGACACAGCAGAGATTTACTGGCCCAGGCTCAGGTCTTTCCTAGCATACTAAAATTCCCTTTTCTCAGTTGCAGGACCTAGCAAAAGAAAGGTCATTTAAATTTGATATTTTCCAAAATGCCCTTTGGACAGATAGTGGAAAAAAAATGTTATTTGATTTCCCAGGTTTCACTCAGGTTTTAGATTAAACATGAATCAAAATGATCTGTTTTACATATCAATGAAATAAACATCATTACTTCAGGGACCCCACTGTACGTTTAGGTTCAGTTTGAATGTTGTGACCTTAGTCTTTCATTGAATCACATGGGAATAAAGAAATCATACATATAAGGGTGTTATTGGATATTATATATCCCTATCCAGAACCCAGAGTCAGACCCAGCAAGATAAAGTATCTATTGAATTCTATGAGAGAAATGAGTATCTCAGGATGAGTTCATATCTCCCTAACTTGAGTTTGTGGGGATCAGAGGAGTTTTCACTGGAGTTCTTCTGGAGGTTTAATTCCTTTCTTAAATGGCTAACATTGTATTCTTAATTCTCCTTAATCACTCATTTCAGATATTTAATGCATGTGATGTGGGGAAGAAGAAATAGTCCTTGGTGAAATAAGTGTGGGAAACAGGATATTCAAGTAAGGAAGTGTTTTTGTTCCAATATTTCTCATAGTTTTTGGTATCTTAATACCCAATGCAAACCTCAAAGAAAGGGTATGATTTGGAGAAATACTTCCTGATTTTATTTTGCTAATTTATCTGTGGTTTTTTTTTTTTTTTTTTCCAAATTATATCATAGAATATGCTTTAGGAAATGCTAACTTAGCCTCTGATATTCAAATAGATTTTTTTTCATGTGGCTCTCTATATCTATTAGCATCCTGTTAGATACAGCATCACCAAATCTATCACTGCCCAAGACCAGTACTGACTGTTCAATGTCCAATACTGTCTTGGCCCAGATTTTGCCTTTTTTCCAACCTTGCCTAACCTTGGACCAACAGTCTGTAGTTTAAGTGGCCCACTGATGGGGTCTTCTGGTTATATTATGTTGGGTGAAGAGACAGACAATACATGAATAGGAAAAAATGGTATGCTGAATGGTGATCAGTGCCATGAAGAAAAAAATAAAGAAAGGAAAGCTGTAAAAAAGAGTAAGAGACAAGTTACTATTTCAGGTAAGGAAGCCAGAAATAGCTTGTGTAATTTAGGTGCTATTTGGACAGACACGTATCAGAGGTTCATAAGTGAATTACCAGTAACAGGTAGCAGTAGTTTAGGTGTGCCTCATGGTAACTTTGGGTGAGCCATTCATTTTTTTAGGACTACCATTAGGCTCTTTTTGAGAATCCCTAGCAGTACAAGTACATGGCTATTTTTATAGTTCAAGTTCACTTATCTGGAAATTTATAAATACACTTATCCTCTTTAAGGATATACTAAATTATTAACAAAATGCTAATTGGTACCATTCTGATGTTCATTCAGTGGAATTCTAAATCTAAACTTCAGCAATTCTTAAAAAGAAGGATTTCTCAATTTCAAGTATTTTCTCTAAGCACTCATAACTTTAAGAAAAGGTGAAGTTTGGGGCGCCTGCGTGGCGCAGTCGGTTAAGCGTCCGACTTCAGCCAGGTCACGATCTCACGGTCCGTGAGTTCGAGCCCCGCGTCAGGCTCTGGGCTGATGGCTCAGAGCCTGGAGCCTGTTTCCGATTCTGTGTCTCCCTCTCTCTCTGCCCCTCCCCCGTTCATGCTCTGTCTCTCTCTGTCCCAAAAATAAATAAACGTTGAAAAAAAAAAAAAAAAAGAAAAGGTGAAGTTTGCGTGATTTCTTCAACATGACGGGCTTTTTTCTCTGAATCAGAATCACCTTTCTACCTTGCTGAATTGATGTATACTTTATTGATGAAAATTTAATCTTACTTTATTTTTCTTCCTCAGAAAACCATAGTCCACATGTCTGTTATTACTCTTTTCTCTTATTTTGAATATTCTCATATTTTAAAGTCATAATAGTAATAAAAATAACAACAACAACAATGGCATAGTTTACTTTGCAGGTCCCATTACAATTTTTCATATATTTTCATCAAATTAGCTTCTGTAACAAATTCTGAATTGATATATTTTGAACAATTATATGTGCAATACTATGTGCAGTCCAAAGTGCTGAAAATACAAAGTGCCGTAGGACTTTGCCGTAGGACCCTTCTTTCATGGAGTTTATATTCTAGAGTAGACAGACAATAACCAATCACATTAGGTACCACTAGGTTTTCTGAACTATAGGTGAGGAGACTGAGGCAGATTGAATTTAGGTTTTCCTCGTTTTAAAGACCAAGCTTTTCATAGTTATGTCATTCCTGCATCTTAAAAAGGAAAATAGAGAAACTCATCCATAAGCCAAGAGTTCATTAAAGTATTGGCCCCTAAATAAATGAGCATTAAAAAATTAAAGTATTGGCCCCTGTTTTGTGATAAATACATGATACCAAGTTCAAGAATAATAAGTATTTCTCATGTTATAAGTCCCTGGTTCTCCAACTTCAGCTTGGAAAATATCACTAGAAGTATTGGATGAAATTAAAGATTTCTGAGCTCCATCTTCAGCCTGTAGTTCTGTAGTCATCTGTATTTTTAACAAGGATCTCGGGTGATGCCGACGCAGATGGATTGCGAGCCAAACTTTGTGAAATGTATTTGATAATAGTAAGGTCTGCACATTCTAAGCCAGACAGTCGATAATTAAACTAATGGGTCCATCAGACAAGACTGGCATGCACAGGGCCATGGAAGTGCAGCATCAAAGAGAGCTCATAAGAATGAGTTAGAAACATTGAAAAGGTAACAACCTTGACCTTGGCCTTTTTTTTTTTTTTTTTTTTTTTTTTTAATTTCAGACAGTGCCAGTTGATTTGTGTCGCTTAGTTTATGTCTGATATCCAGTCATCAGGTGCAGACCCTGGAGACTCCAGTGGGTTTCATCACTCAGGAGAGCCACAGCCTCTCCTCAGCAGAGACACACCCATCAGAAGCCTTGAGAAAACCTCTCCCCCAAACTGGAGAAGAGGTCATGACCACACTATTTTTAATATCAGTGGCCAGAGATTAATTTTAAATGAAGTATAAATCATCCTGCTTTATTATTCAACTCTAAAGGTAGAGATTTTAAAGAATTGCAGGCTTTGAAGAAGGTGCCATATGCAAAGCTAACAGAAACGCTCAGGATTTTCAGAAAAAGCCTTAGAATGATCCTGTTTAATTCATTTGAGATATAGCTCCTAAACCTAAATATATTATTTGGTATATTACATTAAACAAAAATACCTGGTTGTTTTTTTTGTTTTGTTTTGTTTTTTGTTTTTTTTTTTGTTTTTTGCTTATAAAATCTCCTTTGTTGATTTTATTCTAAAAGGAAACATTCAGAAATAGAAAGTATTGAAAACATGTTGAAAGACTGTGCTAAAGTCTCTTTCATAGGTGAATAGTGACTTATTCATTACTTCCAGGTTTTGTGATAGCAGGCCAGAGCCAACTCTTTATATAAAATTTGAAATGACATTTAATTACTCTGTTTTTAGGAGGCAAGTGCATTTTTAAATTTAAGTAGTTTCTCTTATTGGCCTTTTGTCTTTGTATAGTTTGAGGAAAATGATTGGTTTTTTCCTATCTCCAGAGCAGGCATTATCTCTAGAAACTATTCATTTTAAGATCCTTTGTCATGCTTCTTAAGAACTCCTTTTAAAGACACAGGGGAAAGAGTATTAAAGATGAATCTACTGGCAATCTAAAGACTCACTGAGGTCACCTTTTCCGTTATCAATGGCTAAGGGTCTGGTCTATCAACAAGCTAATCTAAATGAATGAATCCTGTTAGTGAATTAATATGATTTTAACTGAGATTCACTTTATAAAAATAATGTTACTGCTTTGGGAGCACCTGGCTAGCTCAGTTGGTAATCTCAGGGTCCTGAGTTCAAGCCTCATGTTGAGCGTGGACCCTACTTAAAAAAAATAATGTTGCTGCTCTTGTCTAATAACTAAATTATTCAGATTATGAGAATTTCAAACTTTGGCAGGCTAGCTGGTGTTTTGGGAAAACTTCCATTTCTCATCATGTGGTTTACATCTCATTTCACTGTCAAAATTAGGAAGTGGTTCTGAATATGTCAGATTCAACACTGGATATTTCTTAAGAGATTAAGAAAAACGGAAACAGTATATTTTCAGTGATTTAAAGGGAAAGAATGAGTTTTATTTTGGGGGGAAAGAGGGAAGAATACATTTTAACTAATCCCTTTCATCTATGATTCTCCTGTTCTTTAAAAAAAATTCGAATATTTTCCATACCCTCTGGTGATTACACGTGTGATATCTTTCTTTTCAATTTCGCCTCTCAATTATGAACTTCTTGGGGATTTTGTCATAGCCCATAACTATGCTTAATAGATGCATAATAGATATTTGCTGGATGAATGGATGGATGGATGAATTAATAGGAAATTTTGTTATGATTACACAGAATACATTTCTCCATGGAAGGAAGGTAGGAGAGAAATTCACAGGAAAGACAGGCTTCTTGGGATGCGCAATAAGGAAACAGGATGAAAGCATGCCCAATCAACCACCCCTGCTTTCACTGCACGTGGAGTGGCCTGGTAGAAAAGTCTCCTGCGTGTGCCATCATGAGGCTGGAGCTGCCATTACAGGTCTTCAACTTAGTAACTGTTGACCTTGGACAAGGCACCTCAATTACTTTACTTATGATTCCTCATTTTAAAAATAGGTCTCTGTATGAAACTACTTCCGTAGATTCAGGTGGTCATGAAAAGGCACATTGCCGTTCTGCTTGAACCTTTTAAGCCTTCTTCCCGAATAGCCAGTTACCCTATATCCTGTGCTCTTGAAAGAAGGTAAGGATTTTGTTTTAAAAGTTTTCCTTCCTATTTCCTGAGTATCTGTCTAGAAGCCCTGCAATTCACTCAGGCTTAACTTACAAAGTGGCAGATTTCTCCCTTCAGGGCAAACACATCAGCTGCTGTGTTTACAAAAGCAGTGAAGGCATATTCCTCTTTCTCTTTTAAAGTTTATTCATGCCTCCATGTGCTCAAGGAGGCATGACTAAGCTGCATGGCATGAGGAAGTCTCAGGAAGTAGAAGTCTTTTAATAGCTATAGAGCCTAGTTCTAGCAATACAGATTGATTAAGTGGCACAGCTCTTATAATTTATTTTGTGCATATAAAGGTAGTTTTTACATATATAAATGGAACCTTCCCACTATCAGGCAGCATCCAGGCACATTTTCACATTATTTAGCCGCATAAAGTACTGAGAATCAGGAACTGCGTGTGTTCGGTTATGTCTTTAACTTGCTTTTTGACCTTGACTTACCCCGTGCCTGGCTAGGAGGGGGGAAATGCATAACAAAAACTCTATATGCTTAATAATTACCAAGTGTGTACCATTTCACTTCCATCAGAAAAAAGAGTGGGGAGGGGGACCCCTACGGTCTCTGAATTAATTTTACTTATCTAACAGCTCTTAATTCTGATTTATACTTCAAAAGCCAAAAGGGTAATATTTTTAAAACATAAATTTGATCATGCTTAAAACTCTCTGGTAATTCTGGCAGTGCACTGCCAGTGAGCACAACTCCTAACTCCTCAGCATCACCTTCACAACCCTACATAAATCTTGCCTCAACCTTTCTTAGACATGGACAGAGCAGTGTCCCTCTCACCCGACTCTCACCCCTCTGGGTGAGTGTCCCATCTCTCACCCCTCTGCTCTCTCTGTTCTACCTTCTGCATGGTGCAGTGGACTGCTCCCTGCCCAGGAAACACACCCAAGTGTTTTTCCTCCATATTCTCTTCACTGATGATGTTTCCTCAACCTAAAATGTCCCTCTTCCCCCTTTCACTCCCTTTTCTACAGGATGACCCAGAAAACCATTCCCTATTGCTTTCTCTAACATTGCTCAATTTACGCAGAAATACGTGCTCTCCTACCCATACATATGCCGCCACAATAGAGTGCATATAACTACACTGCTGTATTTAACTCATGTTATAGTAATTTTTACTGCATTTTTCACCTGCGAGCCTTTGAGATCTCTGAAATCAGGGACTATCTCTTGCTTATTTTAAATTTTCTTGTGCCTTCCACAGTTCTTGTTTGTACTAAATGACCACAGAATATTTGATGGATGGTATTAGATTTCTGGTTACAAAACAAACAAACAAACAACAAAACCCTTTATGTTGTTTTTGTTTATTTTTAAAAGAACTGAGACAATGAAACTGATTTGAGATAATCGTGATTTCAGCAAAAATTGTAATTTAATTTGTGGTTTTCATTATGAAACAAACATAGTTTCAATACTAATATCTACCTTTAGTGAATATTTACTATGTATTGGCACTATGTTAACAATTTCAGTATTGTTTAATTCAATCCATTTAGTATATCTGAAAGTGGATATTGTCTCAATTTGTAGATGAAGAAAATGAAGCTAAAACAGGGCAAATTGATAAAGGTATCAGAACTGAGACAGTTGGGTGGCTCCATTCGTTAAATGTCTGACTCTTGATTTTGGCTCAGGTCATGAACTCAGGGTTTGTGAGATTGAAGCCCATGTCATCAGGCTCTGCGCTGACGGCCTAGAGCCTGCTTGGTATTCTCCCTCTCTTTCCCTATCTCTCTGTGCCTCCCTGGGCTCTTTCTCTCTTTCTCAAGTAAAGAAATAAACTTTAAAAAACTTTAAAAAAAGATATCAGAACTAATTCATGGCATAGCCTGGATTTGAAATCAAGCTTATTTGGCTTCAATCTCTATGACTTTGGTAGGTGCACAAAGTATGCAATGTATACAATGTGGCCCAATCAACTCCTATACATGTATGCCTAACTCTGACATGACTCTGTAACTTGGATTGTGTCCAATACAGACTACATGTGTCACCATATATTGGAGACAAGAAATAGAAATTGCATAAAAAGCTACACCTCATTGAGCTCGGGGCTCAGCCTTTTTGGGGTCTTAGTTCTCTGAGCCCAGGACAGCATGAATAAAGTTGCTTCCTGGAAAGAAGAGCCTCAGTGTCCCGTCTCTATGTGAGAGAATCCTGCTAGATTTCTTGGGAGCTCATCTGGGATTTGGAGATGGTGCATTTCCACCTCCTTTGTTGCCGTGGTGTGAAACTCAGAGCACTGGGAGAAGTGACCTAGCCTGGTGCGAGCAGACCACTCAATCTACAGGAGAATAGCCCCTCTGGGGCAAGGACCCCAGATGTAGAATGGAACCTGGTGAGACCCAGGAACCAGCTAAGGGAATGCTGCCCATCAGACTGGTAAGAACCCGATTTTGTTTTGGTAGACCTTCCCCTAAGAGGCAGATGGGGAGCCTGATCACCTCCCAGAGTTGCCCGAGTACTTCCATAAGGAATAAGGAATGAAACCACAACTCTAAGTCACTGGGTGCCGGGCGGTGGGTTGGAGTCGGTGTGTAACTATGTGTAATGAGATGAACAGTGGAAAGGTTCCAACCTGACCAATAGGCCAAAGTGAGTGTTAAGTCCTATCTATGGTTCCGTGGTGACCTCATATGGCTTAAGGTGGCATCAGACTTCCTTGGGAGTCTGATCTGGATGAGAGCTTAATACTGAACCTGCCAATGCTAAGAGGCACCTGAAATATCTCCTGAAGAATGGGGGGTCCTGGCCTCCTGAGGGAAGTATTCAGTACAGTACTATCTTAACATTAGATCTATATTGTAGAAGAGAGAGTAAATGGTCAGAAGTTCCTTATGTGCAGGTCTTCTTTTGTTATGCCCAGAATTCGTGATCCCCAAAGACCACTAGGGAGCCGAGTCCGATGCAAAAGCAAAAGAGCCTTTATTCGAGCTAGCTCGAGCTCAATCCCCTACCTGCACCGACGCAGCGGTGAGATACCAGGGAGAGAGAGTGAGTTTCAAAAGCACAAAGGTTTTATTGGGGCCTAGGGGCAGTTGGTGAGGTAATGGCTGTGGCCTCAGTCGATTGGCTGGGGAAGGGTCGGAGTCCTGTTACGCTGGGCGTGTTTTGATCAGGAAGTTTGAACGGGTGAGCGGGAGGTTACTCAAGGGGAGGAGGAATGGTCTAGGTGAAGGACACAGAACAAGATGGAGTAGGCCGGGGTAGGCCCGCCCTTTCACTTTCCTTAAAGGAGCCAAGAAAGGCAAGTACTTGCAAACTCACTTCCTGAGGCCTCTCCTCGGGAAAAGCCACCTGTTAGACCCTCATGCTCTCCTTATCCAAGATTGCCAGGGTAAAACATTCTCTCCCTAAAATCAAGGCATGTTCAATGTATCTATTGACTGAAATGCCTCATGGTGGATTTGGCCCCATAAAGGTTCCATTTTCCTAGCAAGATTCTAAGCAAATAAAAAGGACCTGGGCAAATTTTCAGAAAACCCTGATTAATATATAGAAATGTTCCAGGGGCACCTGGGTGGCTCAGTCGGTTGGGCGGCCGACATCAGCTCAGGTCATGATCTCGTGGTTTACGAGTTCGAGCCCTGTATCGGGCTCTATGCTGACATCTCGGACCCTGGATCCTGCTTTGGATTCTGTTTCTCCCTCTCTCTCTGGCCCTTCCCCTCTTGAACTCTGTCTCTCTCTCCCTCTCTCTCTCTCTTTCTCAAAAATAAATAAACATTAAAAAAATTAAAAAAAAATGTTTCAAAATCTAACCCAGGTGGCTTAAATAAATAAATAAATAAGTCAAACCTAAGGATATTTAAACCTGTTAAAAAAGCATGCTTTATACTTAATTAATTCATAAGTTTGCCATCTAAAAAAAAAAAAACTCTGATGTAACAGTTCAAACTTGGTTACCAAATAGTTTTCACTGGAGACTAAAATTTGTAAGAGTTAAAATTCTGCTAAATGTAATTAAGACTAATAAAAATAAGGAAAGTAACTCTGTATGTAGAAAAGTAGGAGATGTAAGAAAGTTATAAGGAATGGGAATACATTTTTGTTGAAGGTAAAAGAAAGTAATTTTGTCCTAAATGAGACTGTTTCTTTGGATAAAAAAGGCTTAGGTCAAAATCTAGAAGCAAAGGGAAGTTGTAGAAGGTTTGAGAAGGGAAATCTTAGAAAATAATTTTATATGTGGTCAAGATGGACTATGGTTAAAATAAATGGATTTTAGAAATACACTGGTATAAGATTAAAATTCTGCTTTATTCTATGTTAGAATGGCAGAGTTTTCTTGAATTGTTGGTATGCTTTTGATAAAACAAAAAGAGGTAAACAAAGGTTTTTCCCCCTTTGTCTGCCCAAAAAGATAAAAAAAAAAATATATGATTTTAACCAAAAGGGCAGGAGTGGAGGACAGCATGCCCTTTTGAGTTATTTTACTTGAGCCTTTGTTGAAATTGCCCCTCCTTTGATCCAAAGGCTGGGGAGACGGTGATGACGATGTCCTTCCTGCCAGCCTCCAAATGCTCCACATTTATGTTGTTTCTGTTTAGTAAAGGAATGGATGCCTGTACCATATAAGGGATTGGTGACTATGATATATAAAGGGTTTTTACTGGAATACATAGGAGCCATTTTGTTACATTTAGCCCAGTGTATGCCAATTTGTAACAACCTAGATACTCTGAAATGGATATCAACATGACTAGAACATATTTATGTGGGCACTGCTGAAAAAGGCAAGTGAATAGATCTCAGCATTGGCCCTTTAAGCACCCTTGAGGGCCAATTTTATCCTTACAAAAAATGGTTTTAACCAGACTTTTAAGATATATTTGTAAAGAGGATTACTGTTGGGCCAAAATAAAGTAGGCGCATCCTTCTACAACCAGGGAAGTCTTGCTTGGTCACAGTTGATACGCCCAAAGTCCTGCAGGTGGAAAATGGAGGGATAGGAGAAATCAGGGAAGACAAGTTCAGCTCTTGGAAGTAGGGTCAAGCCTGGATAACAGTGACTGCTCCCAGCACCTAGCAAGATTGACAAAGCTTTTGGCTGCCCGTCCAAATAGCCAGCCAAAATGCAGGGCCAGGATATGAGGCTTCTCTTGGTCAACTATGGAAAATTAAGATAAGGGATGCTCTTCCTCCTTTCTCCTATACATGGACAATTCCCCAACCAAGGCTAGTACTCCTTTAGGATGCATTCTGAAAAATTGGGTTGATTTTGATCCATAAACACTGGAAAAAAACACAACTAGTTAATTATCATGGGGCTGGAGGTCCTATAGGGAACTTCCCATTTCCTACTGGGAGCCAGGTAATTCTATCCCAAGATCCTAACTGGGACTATGAACATCACGTTAAAAATGGTATTGCCACCACTTCCAAGCTTGTGCTTTAGGGAAATTAAGGTCTAAGGTGAAGCCCTTAAATTATGCTAAATTAACCACTATTTTACAAACAGAATGAGAGCCCAATGGCCTTCCTGGAGAGGTTGAGGGAGTCTCTCATTACATACATGGCTATCTCCCCTGACACCCTTAAGGCCAAGATAATTTTAAAGGACAAATGTGTCACTCAATCAGCCCTAGGTATTCAGAGGAAAGGCAAAAATTGGCTGTCGGCCTGGAAGAGACCTTGGAGGAGCTCTTATGAGCTGTCAATCCGATATATTACAACCAAGATAAAAACAAACAAACAAAACAGGAAATGAGGCTTAGGAAAAATCTGAAGCCTTACCTGTGGCCTTACACACTACGTCAGACCAGACTTCCCCAGGTCCTGGCAACAAATGCCACTTATGTGGCCAGTCAGGGCACTGGAAATGAGACTGCCCTCAGAATGGACAACAGAAGTCAAAGCCCTGTAAGCCATGCCCCTTGTGTGAAGACAATTACCTGAAGTCTGAGTGTACTTGGGGACCTCTATCTGCAAGGCCTCAGATAACCAGTGTCTCTGAAAGGAACTGATGGGCCTTGGGGCTCTTCAGGGTGGCTCCCTGGAACCAACTGTCTATTGGAACCCTGGAGCCTCGGGAAACTTTGGAAAACTCAGGTAACTAAAAAGCCAGTTCATTTCCTTCTTGATATTGGAGCCACCTTTTCTGTCCTCCTTTCGACTCCAGGCCAACTATCCAAATGCAGCATAATGATTAAAGGTGTCTCCAGAAAACTTGTAACTAATTTTTTTTCTCAGCGTCTGGGGTGCATATGAGGAAAACTCATTTTTTCTCATTCTTTCTTGATAATACCAGAGAGCCTTACTCCCTTGCTAGGAAAAGACAGTCTAATTGAATTAGAGACTATGGTGCTACTAACTCCAGGACAGACAAGCAATTATGTGAGTTGTGGGGAATTACTGGATATTGTAGGCTATAGATACCAGGGTTCAGGAAAATAGCTTGCACACTGTATCAATTATCAAAGGAGACTCAATTCCACCTACTCTCCAAAGGAAATAAAATAGGGTCTGACTCATGGACACTGTCTCCAGCCCTGGGGTGGTTACAAACAGGGCAGGGGCAATTACTATCACCTAGCTCACAGAGCTAAAATATCATTAAAGCACTGCATCAGGCCTTTCATTTAGGGAGGGATGAAACTTATCAAATGGCCCAAAGGATGTTCACTGGGAAAAATTTGTCAAGGGCAGTTCAGCAAGTGGCATCAGCCTGTGAAGTATGTCTTAGAAACAATCCTCTCGACCACAAACTTGCTCTCCCAGGCAATTAGGACAGTGGATGCTATCCAGGGAAGACTGACAATTAGGTTTCACTCATATGCCAAGGTCAAAGGAATTCCAACATTTGTTGGTATGGGTTGATACTTTTACTAATTGGGCAGAGGCCTTCCCCTAAAAACAAAACAGAACAAAAGGCACAAGAAGTAATAAAAGCTCGGCATTATAAAATAATATCCAGGTTCAGCTTGCCTAAAAATTTGCAAATTAACAACGGTAAACGGCTACCTTGACTTTTTCTCTGGTAAGACTCCCAACTTTTGAAAAAGTTTTACAGCTCGAAATAAATCAAACTGTTTATACTCAGCAAAACTCTAAATAACACCTTACAAACATTAGGTGATTTAAATAAAAAAATAAAGTTAGGGCTTGACTCCTGGAGAATAGAGCCACCAATGATTACTTACTGCTCCCCCATCACCTGGATTATGCGAGATTCAATATATGTGTTGTTTCAATATAACTGATAATTCTCACAGAGTCTCAGAACTGATAGGTGACATTTGGGCATAACTAGACAAAGTCAGGGTCTCTTCTGGACTGTTTGACTGGTTTGGGAACTGGGGACATTATCTTAAGATGTCATCTTGTTGGTCAATATAATCTTTGTTTTTTTCTTTGTGTCTGTCAATGTTTGTGCTGTCTCATGCCTGCCAGCCTTCCTGTAGAACCATATTGTGGGCCAGTCTACTGACCCTTGGGTAGTGTCTAACTGCTGTACCCCCACACAATCCCTTATCAGCTTGAAGGAGCCAGAATGGTTATCATCCCTGTTCCCTAACAGCAGTTAGAGGCCCTATTCCAGAGGGAGGAAAGAATGGGGGGAAAGTTAACATTAGGCAGGGAGAGATAAGGGAGACAGACTGCAGTTACAAGTGGAAGGCTAAAGAAGCAAATGGGGTTCTCCCCTTATGAAATCCTTTATAGGAGTCCTATTCCCCCCCAACCCCGTTATCAAGGGCATAAGGGGGGATCTAAATGAGTTAGGCAATTTAACCCTAAGGCAACAGACGCAGGCCCTTGGCTCCACCCTAACTACCTTACACCACTGGGTTTAGGGAATGATTACCCATGAGTCTGACCTCAGATGCTTACCCCTTTAAATGAGGAGATGCTGTATGGGTGAAGGAATGGAATGTTCAACCCCTAAAAGCCCTCTGGAGGGGCCCATTCACTGCCATTTTGTCCACCCCTACTGCAGTAAAGGTAGCCAGAGTGGGTCCCTGGATTCACCACAGCAGAGTGAAACTGGCATCTCAAAACTGGGAGTGCATTCCTGATCCATCAATGCTGTGCAACCTAACCATATGGAAGAAGCAGTCTGCAACTCCAGAGGCTCTGGGAGACTGCAGCTCTGCTTTAGTCACTCTGGAAGCTGACTAATCTACGCATGGCCGAGGCTTGAGGAATCGACTATCCGGTGGAACAAATTGATGGTCTTTATTTTCTCTGTTTCCTTACTGTGATGCACTGTCACCCGTAGTTATTGTGATTCTTGCTCTACTCTTCACCACAGGATTGGCAGAGGCTGCCCCAGCCAGGTGGGAATGTGGTGAGAGCTTTCTGTTAGCACTCACCTTCCTTTTGTGGATGTTTCATTGGTATTAGTTGCTTCTAATCTGGACCCCTTCTGTAGACGTAGATTCCTCATCACGTGACCCATGTATTTGCGTAACCAGGTCAGGCCAGGGAGTTGCTTGGAACTTATTATACCATACTCACTTCTCATGCCAGGGAGAAGATCCTGGGGACATACATACACAATAAGACCACCTTTCTATCTGCCAACAGGAGAGCCAATACACTTGTTTCGACCCACAGTACTCTCCAATGGAGGAATGGTTAGAGGTAGGGAGTCATCCCAAGACAGGCACCACTGGTGTGCGCCAGCCAATTAACAAAACTCAAATTACCAATCTGAACTGGCTGGCATCTATATTCTTTGATGTATATACAGCCATAGGTGACACATTGCCATATGATTTGCTATGTGGAGGTCTGACATGGGAATGAGAGTACTTAATTATAAATACATGTGTAAGGGATCTGGTGTGGTTCCTGGCTCCAGACACCTGAATTCTTCTGTCTTTATTGGAGCTGTGTCACATGGGCCACCTGGAAGACTAAAGATTCCAAAAGGCTGTGGCTGAGTCAAACTGCCAGTTAGAAACATGTAACCCCATTAATTTTACCATTCTTGACCCAGGAGACTCAAAATGGAAAACAGACTGCCAGATTGGTATACTTACCTATAGGCAGTGCACAGACTGAGGAACCATGTTGTATTTTAAGAGAGTTGCTGTCACAGATAAGGCCATGACCCACCAGGTCTTTCATTCCTTTTATGAAGAAATGGAAAAGGGCCCTCCTCCTGTCTCTGTCATGACAAAAAAATCTGTTTCTACTCTTGTAGGACTATAGCCCAGACTTTAAAGGTCTCTTCTTGTTATGTATGCAGGGGACCAACATGGGGGATCCATGGCTAAAGCATTAGATCCCTGCGCACCTTATAATGGAACAGAATATGCCAGTTGTACTACCAAGGTTTGGCTCCTCAAAACCTCAATTATTGGGACAAAAATCTGCTTTGCCCAGTGGGGAAGGAAGTTCACTGTTGGAAGCTTAATATGCCTAGGCATATTTATAAAGATTTTATAAATCAACCACTCGGGAAACCCAATGGTGGGGTTCCCCACAGCACCTTGAGCCAGGTCCCCACCCTGTGTCTAACTTCTCTCATCTCCAAGAAGATTGGGATAATGTCAATGCAGCCATTGAATGGTGGGTCCCAGGTGGACTATACTGGATATGTGGAAGGACAGCCTATACAGTACTTCCCTCAAGCTGGTCAAGGTCATGTGTGCTAGGAACTATTCATCCATCTTTCTTTTTGCTCCCACTTGCCAAAGAGAAACATCTGGGAGCCCAAGTGTATGGGGACTGGGAAACTCAAAGAAAATGACGTGCCCTACAAATTGGCATTTGGAAAAATGATGAATAGCTTCCCGAGCATATAATCCAGTATTATGGCCCTGCCACCTGGGCAGAGGATGCGTCCTCAGGCTACCACACTCCCATTTACATGCTAAACCACATAATCAGACTGCAAGCAGTTATAAAAATCATAACCATAAAAACTGCCAGAGCTCTTAACTTACTAGCCAAGCAGCAAGACAAAATGTGCAGTACTATCTATCAAAATTGCTTGGCCTTAGATTACTTGCTTGCTTCTAAGGGAGGAATTTATGGAAAGTTTAACCTAAGGAGCTGCTTCCTACAAGTAGATGATGAAGGAAAAGTCATAGAGGAGATCATAGATTGAATGAGAAAGGTTGCTCATGTCCCAGTCCAGACCTGGAAAGGTTGAAACCCCAGGGAGTTATTTGGAGGATGTTTTTCAACTCTCGGGGGATTCAAACCCTCAGAGGTATTATTCTCTTGATTTTGGGAGCTTGCTTAATCATACCTTTCTTAGCTCCCCCTGGTTATACTGTTTGTCTCCAGCCTCATTGAGGCAATGGTCAAAAGGAAAATGGCCATGCATGTGATGATGTTATGGAAACATAAACCTCTAAACCAAGATGATACTCTTTGACCCAAAATAGGGGGTCTGAGCGTCAAAGTGGTGACTGTGATAGAGCCCATCCCTAAAGAATGTGGTGGAGGTCTTCTAAGAACAAAGGAAAGCGATGTGTAAGGTGGCCCAATCAACTCTACATGTATGCATAACTCTGACACGACTCTGTAACTTGGACTGTGTCCAATTAGATTATATGTGTCACCATATATGAGAGACAAAGAAGTAGAAATTGCATAAAAGGCTACGCCCCACTACACTCAAGGCTTAGTCTTTTTGGGGTCTTAGCCCGCTGAGCCCATGCCAGCACAAATAAAATTGCTTCCTGGAAAGAAAAGCCTTGGTGTCGTGTCTCTCTGTGCAAGAATCCTGCTACAGTTTAGAGTCCTAAATTTCTTCTGAATTCTTTACTTCCTGTGTCCAATCCATTGAGATGTCTTGGTACTACCTACTTCCACTAAGTCCCAAATCCATGTACTTTTTCCCATCTCCATTTTGGTCCTAGCTACTATCATTTCTTACCTAGACTGTGGTAGTCACTTCCTCACTGATGTACCAGTGGTTACTCTTACCCCTTACCCCATACTTTATTCATTTACAGAATATTTTTTTCTAAAATCCACACATATGATCATGTCACCTTCTGTTTAAAGCCTTCCAGGGGCGCCTGGGTGGCTCGGTCGGTTAAGCGTCCGACTTCGGCTCAGGTCATGATCTCACGGTCCGTGAGTTCGAGCCCCGTGTCGGGCTCTGTGCTGACAGCTGAGCCTGGAGCCTGTTTCAGATTCTGTGTCTCCCTCTCTCTCTGCCCCTCCCCTGTTCATGCTCTGTCTCTTTCTGTCTCAGAAATAAACGTTAAAAAAAATTTAAAGCCTTCCAGTGGCTTCCTGTTGAGTTTAGGTTATAATCCAACGTGCTTGCAATGGCCTATGTTATCTGGCCCAGCCTTCCTCTCAGACTTCATGCAATATTAGCCTGATTTTACACAGAATTCTCCAGTTGCACAGGCCTTTTACTTGTTTCTCAAATCCTCTAATCTTACTCTTATCTCAGGGCATTTGCACCTGCTGTGCTCTCTGCTTGTTAAGTTCTTCCTCCAGATAATTTCATGGCTGGATTTTACTAATCATTTAGATGTCAGGCTTCTCACGTCTAATATGAGAAATCCATAGTCTCCATTGCTTTGTCATCTTACTATTTTTCCACCTTCCTGACACTTACTGTTTTTTGAAATCATCTTATTTCTCCCCATCTATTCCCCCTCCCCATAAGAATAACATTTCAGAATGATACAGACTTTGTCAATACTCTACACTGTTATAATTCCAAACCTAGTCAAAGTACATATTTCAACTTACTTCATGCCAGATAGGTAGAATCATAGGAAATGCATGATTAATTCTCATTTGCAATTTTCAAGCTGAATATCACTCATCTGATTTGGACTTCTGAAACATTTTCCTCAACTCAATGCTATATTGGAAAATAAAGTTGAATAGGCCTGGTCTAAAATTCTGGTTCCACTATTTACTGGGCTTGTGACATAGGGCTCTTTGATTCAATGTCTTCATCGGCATACTTCCTAAAACTAAGAATACTAGCATTAATTCTAGGAATAGTAATACTATCTACATAAACATAATAATATGCATAATATATACATAATAATATCAAATGGCTGGCACGCTCTCTGGCATTCAATACTTCAAAGTTATTTTTGTGTTTGATGTCACAGGAGAGATTCAGAAAAGAAATACCAAAGACTAGTCCTAGAAAGATAGCCCAAGAAGGCTCAGTAGTGAAGGAGAGATACAAGTTGGGTTGAAAGGATGTCCATACAGATTGGAATGAGAAATTTTCAGTAGTGAGAACTGCTAATAGGCACACCGATGCGGGAAATAAAAGACTTATTTTGTATATTAAGAGTACAAAGTTTTCTCCAGATTAGAAGAGTTTATTAGAGTAGTAATATAAAAGATATTTGTGGGAAAGATGGCAAAAAAAATGTAGAGATTCTTCATTCTCAAGCCTAATCTACAACTTAGAATTTGCTAATGTGCTTTCTCTACAAAATAGGTAATAACTTGAATTTTGAATTTTAATAGATTCATTTATTAATTTTCTTCCTGGATTCATTAACTACGATGTGTTATCAGTAATGTGTTAGTAATTAGTTACAATTTATTGTAAGTATTATTAATGGATTATACTCTATTAAAAGATATCACAAATATATATGTGATATGTATTATGTAGGTGTGTGTATACATATACATGTATACTACCCAAATGTAAGAGATGGATTCTAGTTGCTAAGGGAACATAAATTTTGAATATGCAAATCCAAGACTGGATCTCTTGAGTAAATATTCAGATTCAATTGCAGTTAATTCTTGGTTATTTTGGATATCAGTTCATACAGTATCCATGGCTACTGTTTCATTTTTGAACTCATTTTGGTCAGGTATTGCTAAACACAACTCATGACTTGTTTGCATTTTATGGAAAGCATATTAATTATCAGGGTCTGTTGTTTTACATATTTACTTCCTCTTTTTTTTTTCCCTCCTTAAGAAACAGAATAGAAATAATAGTTTTAGTTGTGGTATTTTTAAATAAAATATTCAGATTAAATTTTTGGCCATTAGCTTGGGGAATAGAGAAAGGGAGTAACTAGATTTGAGACGCCTTAGGTGCCAGATATGGAACTAGTTGTTGCCTTCACTCATTATTTTAATTTAGTTTTTAAAGCTCTGATGATGTGAACATACCCATACTTAAAAAAAAAAAATAATATATGAGTTTATGGGTTCAGAGGAAGAATCCATAGAAGGCTTTCAGGCTTTTTTTCCCCTCTGAATAATCGTTATAATTCAGATAATGTACCAATTTATAGATTTAATAAGAAATCTCTATTGAAGTGTAATACTAGTGGGAGTGGGGGAAAGAAATTGACCCTGAGACAAGTGAATATTCCCAGGATGTCAGAGACATGAAAATACCTGGGTTACAATATACCTACGAGAGGATTTTGAGGAGTATGGAGGAATGTAATCACAATAGATAGAAGTAACTGCTTATTCTTCCTGGGACTTCAGTCAAGTCACTGCATCAGAGGGTGAATATCTCGATTGAGAATAAGATTTATTAGGTAGGACAATGGCTAAGTTGCTGCAAAAAGAAACCAAAAACATGGTGCAATGCAGTAGAAACTTGTTTCTTATCCTAAAAATTTTGTTCCACAGGGACTACAGAGATCTGGGTTTCTTACATTCTTCTCTTTGCTCCATCATCTTCTGGGGAATTTTCCACATCTGCTTGGTTGCAGCTATGCTTATGCCATGTCTGTGCTTCAGACTATAGAAAAGGGGAAAAATGGAGTCTGGGGCAAAGCACTTCCCTTTAAGCATCTGAGGTGTCAGTTGCATTTATTATTTTTTGTTTCATTCCATGGGTGAGAACTTAGTCCTCTGACATATCGAGTTGCAAAAGAGACTAGGAATTGCTAAACTGATTGGGTAGCCATATGTCCCACTGAAACTTAATTACTGTGGAGGAAGGAGCTAATGGATTTAGGGTGACAATCTGTGGTCTGCCCCCAAAACATTGATATTCTTCCCATTGATTTATAAATGCAAGGAATTTCTAGCAGGCACCAAGGACTAATGCCTAAATATTTCTTAATTCTTAGGAGGCAATCCTGCCTCAAGATGCTTCTGGCATATATAACCAATCTCTACATGAACTTAACTATTCAAAAATCTCTTTTATTTTAGTAAAAATCATGTCATGAAAATAATTTGTCCTCTTCTGCCTCTCTTCATTCCAAGTTCATATTTGACTATGTATGACTCCTGCTATATGGTATGCTCCAATGGTTCTTGAATATCTGGAGATCTATGGCCAATTTCCCCAACATCATCTGATAAGTATTGACAACTATTCCTGTATAGAGAAAACAAATAGTCTCAAGACTTAAATCTGGCTTTATTCCAATTTTAAAATTGCCTACTTATAATTCTATCTAAATAATATCACATAATACTAGTACATGGTGATAGACATGTTGGTTGAAAATATCTGTGCAGTTTTTCACTTTTCATAGTCATTTCATATGTAGCCAACTCTAAAGTTTAGCATAAGGAAGTTTTCTTCTAAAAGATATCTTAAAATAAATGTGACACATGCAATTCAACCATTACAAAAGTTGTGCAATGGAAAATACTCTTCTGCTATCCCAGAGTCTCAGCTGTACAACATAAAGACAAATAATTTCAATAGTTTGGTGATTTTCAAAGCAGATGCATTTTCATGGTACATATGTATACCAATCATCTTTAATGAAATGCAGGAACATACCATTGGCATTATTCTGTACCTGGCTTCATTTTATTTCACTTAAATCACATATATTCTAATGCCATTAGATCCAACTCATTTTTACCCTAAGGACTTACACTATTATTTTATGTATAGATTTTACGTATAGATGTACCATCATATATATAACTAGTCCCTATTGATGGGTTTCTAGATGTTTCCAGATATTTACTCTTATGTATAGATCTGCCATTTACATCCCATGCATAAATCTTCGGGTACATGGGCAAATATACTTGTAGGAGAGATTCTTAGAAGAATTACTGTTACATAGTTTCCTTTTATTCTTTCTTTCCTTATTCACTTAGAGTTACAAAAAATATAAGGTAATATAAGACATAAATATAGTGTTGTATATAGTGTTGCAAATCTACCTATCATCTATATTATCTAGCTAGCTATCATCTATCTATCACTTCTATCAATCATCTATCATCTATCTATCTATCTATCTATCATCTATCTACATAATGTTAATCCCTTTATCTCCTCTACATTCTGGCCTAGGACAGAGTGCTTTCACCATCCATCACACCCTTTGGTAAACCATTGTTTATGGCTGATTGCTCCCAGGGGATGGTTTCCTTTTAGACACTCCTTTAAAACAGTCTCCTATTCCTGAAATATGCAGCTATTTACATTTTTATCTGCCCATGTCTGGACCTAGACTCATTTTTCAATTTTGGCTGTGATAGTGGAGTTCTGTCCTTGTCATTTTCACTCTCCATGACATTGTTTTCTTTTAAATAAGGGAGTGAGAATAAGTTCTTGGTAGTTCTTTAAAAATCCCATCTTTGTTTTAACCTAAAACAAATACAGTTGCTCTTAGTTTTCAGCAAGTATACAGATTTTGTTTTCACCTTTTTCATGGATTTCTGGTCACTCCCTTGTGAATCTGAAAGTGAATCAGATTCTATTTTAGAAGATAGAAAATCAGTTTTTAAATCTTCTAGTGATTTTCTTTAAGTTTTTAAAGTGAATATGCCCAATGTGTATGTTTATCAAATCATCATACTGTGCACTTCAAATATCTCATAATTTTATTTGTCAATTATACCTCAGTAAAGCTGGAAAAAGTACAGCGCATATGTTCAATTCAACCTATTTCTCTACTTACCAAAGTACAAAACAAAATAATAGCTTTTGTCTCATGTTTTTTGTCTCATATCAATAGATAATTTGATATACTTTTTTCTGATTCTCCTCTCTCATAATTTCCAGATTTATAAATAATAAAACCACATTATTCTTGTATATTTAAAAATCGTAACAAGTATTAGAGAATTAGAACCTTCACTTAGCTTTTTCAGAGAGTTGTATAAATGCTTAATTTTCAAAGTATCAAATAATGATGTCTGTGTTTAGAATTTGTCTTAGCATAAGGATGTTGTTATTGTTACCATTATCTTCATCCATTTTCTTTTCCTCTTTAGCATCACCATTGTATTTGATATGATTGATTTTATTTCTGTTGTTCTATTTTCTTCCTTTGGAAACTATTATTCTTAGTTTGGATTTATAGTCATTGTTCTTACTTATCACCTTTATTCTTAGAATTTTAGTTTCTCTCTTCCTTGTTTTTCTTCCCCTTAAATTTTGATAGAGATTGTCATGTTTCCTGATCACCAGTGACTTGATGTTCTCTCTAATCCTGATGTATACCTTATATCTAAAATGTATATTACATTAAAATACATATACTTTAAATTTTGTATTTCACTTTAGGAACCTTGAAAAATGTCCTATATTCTGTAATGTTCCTTTTCACCTTTTAATATTGTTCTATCTTCATGTCTATCTATGTCCTTCTATAGAGCTATTCTTTCTAAGTTTTTCGCCCCACCGCCAGGATAATTAACTGGTGACTTATAAAATTTCACTTTTTAAACGAAACATTGTTTTCAGAAATACATTCTTATACTGTGACTTCCTGATAATGTTCTTTTATCTCTTTTGCTGTGTTTTTTTTTTTTTTCATGGACACCATTTTTCTTCTCTATTAATCTTCAAAGTAGAAGAGATATTTATAGGTCCAGTGTTTTCATGTCAGGTCTTGATGCCTCTGTCATTGCCCACTCGCATCTGCTACCCCCTTGCACTCAAACTCAAAGATGAAAGCCAGGTTGGTTATGTCTCCATAATCTCCGTCATGATCTGCACTCAGGTATGTTTTCAGGATCTGGGCTGAATAATCTCTCTTTCATGTTCTCTGTCTCATCTAGAAAGTATAGTGAAAGGATAAATGCAGTCTCCTATATGCAAAGCTCTCAACACCCACTTTAACTTTCATACATTTTTTTAGATAACACCTCAAATACAACATAGCCCTACCTCATCATTCTATGTAATGATTTTAAGCCTAATGGCAATTATACTCTCTGAATGGAAGGAGGAAAAGCACTGCAGATGAAAGACAGGAAGAGTTGACCAAACTCTCTTTGGCAGCCTTAGAATGTTGTCCAGGGGGAACGACTGACTCTTATCTGGTCAGTAGGGCTCCTTGCCCTCGTCTTAGGTGCACTTATTGGATAGTGGCACTATGCTACATTGTTTGATGTCTTCTTGCCTCTTCTCATTTGCAGTTGGTAGCATGTGTTTTATAGTCCAAAAATGTGTTTTTTTAATGTCCTCCTGTCAGAATATTGGATATTTCTGCAGGATTATGTCATGTGGCTTTTTACATTTTTAATGTTTTTAAATTTTTAAATTTTTAATATTTCTTATTTTTGAGAGAAATGGGGGAATGGGGGAGGGGCAGACAGAGAGGGAGACACAGGATCTGAAGCAGGCTCCAGGCTTTGAGCTGTCAGCACAGAGCCTGAGTGGGACTCCGATTCATGAATCCCAAGATCATGACCTGAGCTGAAGTTGGATGCTTAACTGATTGAGTCACGCAGGCACCCCGTGGCTTCTTTTTTTTCTTAATCAATACTTTCACAATGAGTGGATGCCTTCTTCTCTCTTTTTTTTTAAGTTTATTTATTTTTGAGGGAAAGAGAGAGCACAAGTGAGGGAGGGGCAGAGAGAGACAGAGAGACAGAGAGAGAGAGAAAATCCCAAGCAGACTCTGCACTATTAGTGTGGAGCCTGAAGCAGAGCTGGATCCCACAAACCATGAGCTCATGACCTGAGCATAACTAAGTGTCCGATGCTTAATCACCCACGTGCCTCTTTTTTTCTTAATATAACAGGTAGGGTGACCTATTTGGATCAATTCACTAGGAACTTTCCTGATTTTAGCATGCATCTCAAGAACTACCTCAGTGTGGCAAACTGGAACAGCTGGTCACCTTAAAATTTCAGCTTCTTAATCTTGCAAAATTTTAGTTTTGGTCGATGTATTCCATTGCTTTAAAACTTTCTAGAGTTCCCTATTTTCTTCCAGTAAAGCTGTTTCTTTCACTAAACCACTCCATGATGATTTGGTGTCCTTTCTGCATTTATTCATGCTGCTGTCTCTAATTACCATCTTTATCTGGCTAATGACATATTTTAGCATTTTATGCTTTTCCGAATATGCCAATTTGTTTAATGTCATCAAAATCTTTTCATTATTTGTTCGTAACATTGTCTTATGCTTTAACAAAATTTCTGTGTCTGTGGTTGTAGTTTCTATTCTGAATTTCCTATTTTGTTGTGTTTTTCTTAGTTTTTTACAGGAAACTTCTTTTTTTTTAGGTTTATTTATTTATTTTGAGAGAGACAGAGACAGCATGAGTGGGGGAGGGGTATATAAAAGGGAAGGAGAGAGAGAGAGAGAGAGAGAGAGAATCCCAAGTAGGTTCTCTCCCCACAGCCAGTGCAGAGCTGATACAGGGCTCAAACCCGTAAAACTGCAAGATCATGACCTGAGTCTAAACTGAGAGTTGGACACTTAACTGACTGAGACACCCAGGTGCTCCTAGAAGCTTCGTTTTTATTAGTCTTTTTGAGTACATTTTTTAATTATTTTAAATATTCAAAATTCTGTGTCTTCTTCCAATTCATATTTATCTGCTATATTTTTTATTCCTTTGCTTTCCTTCTTTTTGTGTTTGTCTTAAGTGTTTCTTCTAAAAACAACATATGGCTGGATCTTGTTTTTTTCTTAAATCCAACTTGAGAATGTTTATCTTTTAATCATCAAGATTAATATACGCAGAATTGTAATCACTGATGTGTTAGGACTTTCCCTTGTATTTCAGTGTAACTTAAAAAAAAATTTATGTTTATTTATTTTTGAAAGAGAGAGAGAGAGAGACAGAGTGTGAACAAGGGAAGAACAGACCAAGAGGGAGACACAGAATCTGAAGCAGGCTCCAGATTCTGAGCTGTCAACATAGAGCCCGATGTAGGCCTTAAACCCACAATGGCGAGATCATGACATGAGCTGAAGTAGAAAGCCTAACTGACTAAGCCACCCAGGTGTCCCTTATTTTAATTTTTAATTTAACATACTTTATTTTCCTGTTGAAAATTTTCATTTTGAAATATCAATTATATCATGTTTTCTTTTTTCAATTTTTTTAAGTTTATTTGAGAGAGAGATCATGAGCAGGGAGGGGCAGAGAGAGAGAGAGAGAGAGAGAATCTCAAGCAGGCTCTGTACTGTAAGTACTGAGTCAATATGAAGCTCGAACTCACAACCATGAGATCATGACCTGAGCCAAAACCAAGTGTTGGATGCTTAACCAACTGAGTCACCCACGCACCCCTCAATTTTTACATTATTGATTTTCTGCTATTCTTTTATATAATATTAGCCATCTCTGGATAAGCACAAAACAGGGTATGGAATTATACTTGTCTGGTTGACTTTATGCATAGGAACAATATCTTTTCCTATTCTAAGAGTCCTTCTGGGGCACCTGGTTGGTTCAGTCAGTTAAATGTCTGCGTTTGACTCAGGTCATGATCTCATGGTTCCTGAGTTTGAGCCCCACATTGGGCTCTCTGCTGTCCACACAGAGACTGCTTTAGATCCTCTGTCTGTCTCTCTCTCTCTCTGCCCCTACCCCACTTGCAACCCCCCTCAAAAAAACAAAACAAAAACCAAACAAACAAAAAAAGAGTCCTTCTATTACTGCTATTCTAGGCTAACCCACTCACTATCCTACAATAAACTCTTTCACCCACACCCCAGAATAAACTTATTCAGTTTTTTTGTTTGCTTGTTTTTTGTTTTTAATTTCAGCATTGTACTCATACAGGGAAGAGTCAACTAGGTCCCAGCTGCTAGAACTACACAGTTTGAGCCATGAGTAATGGACAGACAGTAGGCAACCAGTCTGCACTTATCGATGTTTTCTAACCACTCTTCCCAGTCTACCCATGCACCTACTCTAGTTTGCCTGCTACCTCCTTTGCTGTTACTACTGTATACCTAATAACAGACAGGTGGACGTCTATTGTGTTGGGGGTTGGGGAGAGCTGCCAGCGCTTCTGATTTTTGGCTGTGAGCTTTTGTATAGCTATTCAGCAATGCTCCCCAGTACCACTACCATTTGGAGAGCTCTAGTCTGGAAAATATGAGTTGAATGCTCACCCTTAATGGCCAAGATGCTTTTCACCTTTGGCCCATGAAAGAGCCTTTCCAAATTATATTCTTATACCCTGGAAAAACCGAAGGCAAAGTAAAAAAGTTGGGGGCCCTGGCTGGCTCAGTCAGAAGAGCATGTGACTCTTGATCTTGGGGTTGTAAGTTCAAGCCCCACATGAGGTATAGAGATTACTTAAATAAATATTTTTAAAAAAAGAAAGTAAAAGAGATGATTAGAATCCCAACTCCAAGTTAACTGTCTTTGGCTCTTTTCTATGCCTAGATGGGTACCTGGTAAAATTCTTTATTGAACTTTCTAAGCTTTGTAAGCTTAGATTTTTTTTTTTCAGTTTTTATGGTCATATCTGAGTATGGATCTGCATTAACTAAACTTGCTATATCATTTTTTACCTCAGTGATTTGTTATGAAGGTAGACGTTTGCAGCTTATACTCAGTGCATCATTTTTTTTTTTTTTTTTTTTTTTTTGGATAATGCCAAAAAAAAGTCAGTTAGTGCCCCATTCAGTTATCTCTTTCTGGTTCAGCTTTCCCCATCTGACCTGGGATAGAGTTTCCAGTCTGTTCCATATATCCTATGCTTATCTCAATGTTAGTGTGTAAAACACTATGGGTGCTTCAATCTCTTCTAATGGACAGCATGTTCCTTGATAGAGTCAAAGAGTATCTGTCAAGTACATGCATAACACCTAGCAAATTTCCCAGCACAAAATTTGCTTAATGATTTCCCTACCAAATATGTCCAGGAAGGTAAATGGCAATTTACCCAGGACAAATAGATGTCTAGCATTTTATGAAAAGTCCTGAAATGGAGAATTTATTTTTTTCATACTATGGTTTCCCAAACTGGAAAATATTTCCTTAATTTTCAAGTTGTATAGCTAATATCTGCTCAAGTAAGTAGCACAGCATATACTGACTTATCATTGCTTCTAAAGGTTTATCTGAGAATGATGCAGCTATGAGTGAGAAGTATGGTTAATATGCATTTCCCACACAATAAAACAAGCCTTGTTAGGAGAAATGGGATAAAAAGAAACAGATTTAACAGAGACTGCTCCTCACAGAAAAATTAAAAGTAAACTTTATTAAAATCAACTCTTGTTAAAACTGGAAAGAATTACCGTGTACAAAGATGAGAGGGAGTCGAAAGTTATAAAAAAGGATAAAAAGCATGCAATGTTCAGAGATGTATTTACTCATCTCAATCTACTTTGCCAAGGAAGGGAGGAAATAGGAGTTTTAGAATGGCAAGCTTCAACTTGGCAATTCTCAATGTGAATTTTGACTAAATATGTTCTGAAAGTAGAACAAATTTATTTTCCAAGTATTTGATTTTTGTCTATGTTACAGATCCCACCCTTGTCCAGCCTCAGAAGGTCCAAGGAAAAAAGAGCTCTTATGAAGCCTAACCTGGGGCACCCAAAGGGCTCAGTTGGGTAAGCCTCTGATTTTGGTTCCCGTCATGGTCTCACAGTTCATGAGTTTGAGCCCCGTGTTGAGCTCTCTGCTGTCAACTCAGAGCCTGGAGCCTGCTTCAGATTCAGTGTCTCCTGCTCTCTGCCCCTCCCCACTCATGCTCTGTCTCTCAAAAATGAATAAATGTTAAAAAAAAAAAAAAAAGAAAGAAAAGAAAGCCTAACCTAATGGCTGTAATATCAGCTTCTATATGGTTCAATAAATTGTATAAAGTCAGAAGTGTTCTAAACACAGTTCTACTCCACTGGAACACTGATACTAGACAACACTAAAATAGTTTCCAGTTGCTTCGGCCCCTATCACATTGTCTCAACCAATGTTTAGTGCATATTGTTTGACAAAGACAATAATGATATCTAACATGGCTCCAGAATCTATTTTTCAGAGGCTAACTGATCACTTTCAGATCTATAAATACTACAACCACTTTATTTTACCATAAAATAAGTAAATTAGCCAGCTGTAGTTTTAGTTGTGGAATTAATGCTTTGATTTGTTTGAATGAAATAATTTTAGCATTTTCCAGGGAAAGAAAAAACTATAAATGAATGTGAGCTCTAGCCTGCGGTGGCAATGTATGTTAATGGAGATGATTATACAAGTCACACTTACCGTTTCACAGTGTCCAGGCCTTAACAAAGCCCGCATAAAATGCTTGTTGAAAATGTAAAGTTGCAGATTTATGTTTTTGCTTTATTCTATTACCACCACAAATTTTGTTTTCTTTATTTTGCTCTCTTTGTTCATATTTGCAACTGATAAATTTTGTATGTTTTACATTTTATATTTGGTTTATCTATTTACTTTGTATTCATTTTCCACGTAGGATAGCATAAGTCTATAGAATAATAACAGCTGATATTGAATTTTATATTGCTATTGGGCATATACTTCATAAGAAGTTTATGTGATCTCTAACTTAATCGCAGAAAAATATTGCTAAAGGGAAAGTTTGCTTCATAACAATGAGACCTATGCCTTCATAAAATGTATTTAACTCTAAACCTATTACATGGAATTAATATATAATTTTCATATTTTCTGCCACAGTTAGATGAGATTTATTGTATACAGCTATTGAATTTGAGCACAACTAATTATGTAAGTGAAGAAGTCTTTATATCATGTGATTTAAGCATATCTAGATAAGTTATCAATGTCTTGATAATGTTATGGATACACAGCAAATAAAGCAAACAAGTATTTCAGAAAAATACACTTTTATGCTATTTAAAAGTTAAGCCATAGAAATGAAATAGTGTGTTATGTGTTAGTTCCACCACCTGAAGTAGTAGTTGGTTCAGAGCAGATGAAAACCTATATGTTATAAACTTACAAAAAAGCTTCTTGAAACATTCCATAAATCTATGGCTATATTCATCTTCTTTTGTGTTTCATCTAGGCCTGTAAAAAAGAGACGTATCACTTTCCCATTATAGTGCCATATTTGAAATGCTCCATTTATATTTTTAATGCCTTTCATATCTATTTCCTTATATAGTTTAATAGCATACTTAGGCTTTCTAGGCCAGGAAAAAGAAATAACTAAAGACAATAGAGTGCACTGCAGCTGACTGAATATCTGTATTTGAAATAGGCCAGTTAACACAGAAAACAATAGGTCTTTAGGAAAAGACCTACAAGTGTAATATATTTCTTTCCTTATTTCAGTTGTGCTTACAAAGATATTTGCTCCTAGTAATTGAGTTCAATAGATCTCCCCCAAACTAACTTCAAAATAAGTGATTAACTTTATTTTCCTTTCTGAGATCACTTCTCGCCCATCTTTTACATAAACAGTTGCCATGGCACACTTTAATAGTGCCTGCTTTAAATAGCCAGAACGTCTGGGATCTTGTCTTACTCATCCCTCTACATTTTCACAACATAGCTGAAGCTCCCGTGTAGTAATGTATCAAAAAACGCTATGCATTCACGTTTGCACATAAATTATTTCCCCAGAAGACAAGAAGATGTTGCATATTGTAACAGTTGTAGCATATTTTTCACATTCACTAAAATATTAACCAAGAAGGAATTTATCGAGAAGAAACAAATATTAAAGCATCACTTTGGAATCAGAGTGAGAAAAATGCCCCAAATCCATATCTTTATCTTGATGAGATAACATGGACTGTTGTCTGATAGATCTATACTCCAGGCCTTGTTTCTTAAACAAGAGCCTGTTCGATACTGGTGGTCTCAGGTGACGTATAAAAGGGCTGATAGGCATTTTAGTGGTTTCAGAGAAAAATAAATTTTCACGGATACATATGATATGTGAATTTAATTATAATTTTACCTACATTACCATTATATTATTAACAATCATAAAATCTGTAAAGGTTGGTGTTATTTTTCAAGAATGTTTTGCCTAACATTCAGTTGATAGAGCACAAAAATTCTCAATGAACATAATTTCATATGATTTGTGTTTGGCATTTTCATTAATTTAATTTCTTTGTTGTTATTTTTTTTTTACATTTATTTATTTTTGAGAGAGAGAGAGAAAGAGAGAGAGACAGAGTACCAGTGGGGGAGGGGCAGAGAGAGAAGGAGACAAAGAATCCAAAGTAGGCTGCAGGCTCCTAGCTGTCAGCACAGAGCCCGACGCGGGGCTCGAACTCACAAACCGTGAGATCATGACCTGAGCCAAAGTCGGATGCTCAACTGACTGAGCCACCCAGGTGCCCCTCATTAATTTAATTTCTATTTTATGATGATATGATATATTACATTACCATCGCATGTAGACCCTATGATGATCCCCAGTGATCTCTTAGTGTGCATGCCATTGTGTAATTATTTCCCTTGGGAGCAGATGAGACCTATGGCTTGGGTCTAATAGAATATGCAAGGTGATAGGATGTCACTTTCACAATTAAGTGATTTTATATAAGACACTATCTAAAATAGACTGGAAATAGGAATTCTTCTTGCAGGTCTGATGGAGCAACCTGGGGAAAAGCCCACATGACAAGGTACTGTGGGAAGCCTCTGGGAGCTGTGTGTGACCTCTAGAAATGGCAACTTGTAGCCTGTGGGCATCTATAGCCCTGAGTCATAGAGTAACAAGAAAATAAATTGTGTCAACAACCTGTGTGAGCAGTAGAAATTGATTCTTTCCCAGTCACACTTCCGGATGAGAATGCAGCCCAGCTAATACTTTTATTGAAGCTTTGTGGAATCCTGAATGCAGACTTGGTCAAGTCATGTCCAGACTCCTGACCTACAGAAAGTGTAAAATAAGGAGTGTGTCTTTTATAAAGCCCTTAAGGTAGTCATTATTTGTTACACAGCAATAGAAAATTAATAAAATCACTAATACACAATGATGTATCTATGGCTTAAAAATTGCTCACTGAAGAAGTCAAAGTAGCAATGTGATACTCAGAATTAAGTTGTAATAATAGTGAACAGGGCTGTATTATAGATATATAATGTAAATCCATTTGTGCTGAATAAGTGAGTATGACAGTTTAATGTATGTGTGCAAAAAAAAACAAAGAAATTTCTGTATATAATTTCCTTGGAACAGTGATTAGTTTGCTCCAATCCAAAGTTTATTTTCTCTTATAAAAGTTTTCCCCCAAATAGTACTACATTATCATGGATTATCAGGGATTTTCAAATTAAATATTGTAATTGTGGTAACCAATCAAATTCTTTTATTTTTTCCCAAACTGCAAATGAATATTTCTAGTTAAAGAAAAAGTTTTGTCAGTAAATTCAGAAAGAAGACCAAGTATAGAAGAATCGTTCAAAGTTTCACTCCACATATAGCACTAATAGACATGATATAAACTACTGCCAAGAGTCTTAGAAAACCAGGCAAATAATATGCTCAGAAAGAAAATAGAATTAGCAGTTGGCAGAATTCCTCTCTCAAATGGCATTCTTTGTCATTACACACTATCAGTGGCATATAATATACAAGAAAAATTAATAGTCCATATGTTTCTTAATAGATATGTCAATTTAGAGTTGTCTAAAACAACTAATATC
The DNA here is from genome assembly GCF_028749965.1 of Puma concolor. Lineage (NCBI taxonomy): Eukaryota > Metazoa > Chordata > Mammalia > Carnivora > Felidae > Puma > Puma concolor. The sequence continues at coordinate 61,467,236 of NC_141674.1, read as the reverse complement.
AAAGTATGAATCAGCCCTGGGCATATGTTTGGAATCTATGTAAGAATGAATGACTTCTTTCTTAACTTTTTATATTTAAATAATTTTAGATTTACAGATTTACAAAGATTGCACCAAGAGCTCCTCTATATCACAGCTTCCATCTCATATAACAATGATAAATTATCAAAATTAGGAAAATAATGTCAGAAAAATATTAACTAAATTATATGCTTTATTGAAATTTCAGTAGTTTTTCCCTCAAAAGTCCTTTTTATGTCCCAGTGTACAACTCAGGTTACCATGCTGCATTTAAATTTTTTTTTTTAATGTTTATTTATTTTTGAGACAGAGAGAGACAGAGCATGAATGGGGGAGGGTCAGAAAGAGAGGGAGACACAGAATTGGAAGCAGGCTCCAGGCTCTGAGCTGTCAGCACAGAGCCCGACGCGGGGCTTGAACTCACGGACCGTGAGATCATGACCTGAGCCGAAGTCGGACTACCATGCTGCATTTAATCATCGCTTTGCCTTTAGCTTCCTTCAGTCTGTGAAATTTTGTCTTGTCCTTCCTAAACACTGGTACTTTTTTTTTTTTTAGTTTATTTTTCATTTTATTTTAATGTTTATTTATTTTTGTGAGAGAGAGACAGAGTGTGATCAGGGGAGGGGCAGAGAGAGAGGAAGACAGAAGCCGGAGCAGGCTTGAGGCTCTGAGCTGTCAGTAAAGAGCCTGACACAGGTCTCAAACTCATGAACTGTGACATCATGACCTGAGCTGAAGTCAGACACTTAACCAACTGAGCCACGCAGGTGTCCCTGAAACTAGTACTTTTAAAAAAAATTTTTTTTTTCAACGTTTTATTTATTTTTTTTGGGACAGAGAGAGACAGAGCATGAACGGGGGAGGGGCAGAGAGAGAGGGAGACACAGAATCGGAAACAGGCTCCAGGCTCCGAGCCATCAGCCCAGAGCCTGACACGGGGCTCGAACTCCCGGACCGCGAGATCGTGACCTGGCTGAAGTCGGACGCTCAACCGACTGCGCCACCCAGGCGCCCCGTGAAACTAGTACTTTTTAAGAATACTATTCAAGTATTCTGTACAATGTCCCTCAATTTGGGTTTGATGTTTTCTTTTAATTAAACTGGGATAAGGATTTGGAGGAAGACTACTATAGATGGGAGATGCCCTTCTCATCACATCAGTATTTAATATCAATATGACTTCTTTCTGGCCATTTTAACCTTGCTCACGTGGTTAAAGTGATATCTGCTAGATTTCTCCACTGTAAAGTCACCACTTTTTCCTTTCCATTTTCTGTTTTAAGCAAACCACTCAATCCATCCCACATTCAAGGGAAGAAGAATTAAGCTCTACCTCCTGGAGTGAAAAATATCAAAGACTTTATGGACATAAGTTAAACAACCATAGTAATTAAATATTTTCAGGGAGATACTTTGAGGTGATGGAACTATTTTGCTTTTCCTCAGAGTGTGACTGCTAATTATATCAGTCATCAGTGGCTCATGCCTGCATCAGTTATCACTGTGATGTTTTAATGGTGGTCTGCTATTTCCCTCACTTATTATCTGGAATTCATTAGTTATTTGGAATTCACCTCTAAGGAAGATTTGTACCTTTTCTTTTCTTTTTAAAATTATTTATTTGTATGAATATGTACTATGGATATTTATCCTATTCTTTGCATTATAATACAATAATATATTGATTTGTTTTGCTGATCAAATATTCAAGCTTTGAACATTGAGAGCCATTTCAGTTGGCTATTGTATCCTTTTGAAATGTACTCAGTCTTTGTTCACAACACCTCCTTATGCTTGGCACTGCAAGGTGCTAGGTTCACCTTATATTTTCCTAATTACAGCCCTAGAATCAACCATTGCTCAAAGGAGCCCTGATCCTTCTTGGAGATTGGAATTTAGAATCCAATATCTCCATATGAAGTGTACTCATTTCACTTGGGGTGTTATAGGGTGTAGGCCTTCTCAGTAAACAGACTAAGAAACATGTGTATGTATTCTAACCTATGTATACACACATCTGTATATCTGTATATCTGTTTATCTGATGTATATTAAGATAAATATAAATTTATGATGATGTATTCCACTCTAATCCATTACCACAGGGTCCATTCATGCCTTCCACCTTGCTTGTATATGCATTTATGTAATGTATTTTTCTGACAATGAGAAACTTAGTTCCCATTATCTTTAATTTATTTACCTATTCATTCAACCTAGTTTGTAAATCGTTTTCAGAAATAGAATCCGTATAAGTAACAAATTTATAAACTAGAGTACAATGTTATTATGCAGTTTTATTTTTATTTGTTTAGTCTTCAGCTTTATCTAGTCAAAACATTGTTTTTGAAAGTTACTTAGGTCAGCTTCTCCCCCCTCACCTTCATGTAACCTGTGGTTACAGAATAAGATTCCCTTTTCACAGCTTACATTTCATACTGTGATTGATATCCTGTTAGATTTTCCTTATAGCTTGCATAAAGTTCATGCTTTGTGTTGTACTGTTCTATTAGCTGTGAAAATGCATAGAGTCATATTGAGGTGTCATATGGAGGTATCATATAGAGCAGCTCCAGCCTCTAAAAATTCTCTGATGTGGCCCCCTTTACACAGCCACACACATCTTGGAAATGTCTGACAATCAGTGACGGGTCTTCTATCACTATTGTTTTGCTATTTCCAGAATGCTGTGTAAATGGAATGATACAAAAAGGTAGTCTTCAGGTTTGGCTTCTTTCAAATAGCAAAATACATTTAAGGTTAATTCATGTTGTTGTGGAACCAATAGATAATTTTTCCTAGAATTGAATAGTAATCCACTTAATGAAAGTACAACAGTTGTTTTATTCATTCACCTGTCGGAGGATATCTTGTTATTCCCAGCTTTTGACCATTATCCATAAAGCTGCTATAAACATTCACACACAGGTTTTGTATGAACAGAAAATTTCAATTTACTTGGGTAAATATGTAGGAGTAGGATTGCTGGATTGTTTTGTAAGTATATGATTAACATCTTAAGAAACTGTGAACCTGTTTCCAAAGTGTCTGTACCATTATGCATTCCCAGCAGCAATGAATGAAAGTTCCTAATGCCCTGTACTGCATTTCCCCCAGCATTTCATACTGATATCTTTCTTCTTTTTTAAAGTCATTCTAAAAATATGTTGTGTTATATAATTGTGATCTTATTTGCATTTCTCTAATGACTAATAATGTTGAGGATTTTTTCATAGACTTTTTTTTTTCCATTTGTATATCTTTTGCAGGAGAGTCCCTTTAGATCTTTTGCCTATTTTTTTCCATTGAATTTTTTGTAAATTGGGGTGTGTGTGTGTCTGTGTGTGTGTGTATGTATGTATTATATAAGTCATTTATAAGATAGTTTCTTGACAAATATATCCTCCCAGTCTGTGTGTTGTATTTTTATTCTCTTACCAGTTTATTTTGCAGAACAAAAGATTTAGTCTAATGAAGCCCAATATATTTTTTTTATGGACTGTGCTTTTTCTATCATATCTAAAAACTGATCACCAAATCCAGATCCATGCAGATTTTCTTCCATATTTTCTTCAAAAATTGTATAGTTTTAATGTTTATTTTTGAGAGAGAGAGACAGAGCGTGAGCTGAGGAGGAGCAGAGAGAGAGACAGACACAGACTCTGAAGCAGGCTCCAGGCTCCAAGCTGTCAGCACAGAGCCTGATGTGGGGCTTGAACCCACGAACTGAGATCATGACCTGAACCAAAGTCGGACGCTTAACTGACTGAGCCGCACAGGTGCCCCAAAAATTTTTATAGTTTTGTATTTTACATTGAGGGCTAATGATATATTTTAAATTAACATTTTCATAAGGTGTGAAGCATGTACTGAGGTTCATTATCTTGCAAATGAACATTTACTTGGCTCACATCATTTGTTGAAAAGATTATCCTTTCTCCTCAAATTGCTTTTGCATTTTGATCAAATATTAGTTGCTTTTGGGGTGCCTGGGTAGCTCAGTCGGTTAAACGTCTGACTTTGGTTTTGGCTCAGGTCATGATCTCATGTTTTGTCAGTTCAAGCCCTGTGTTGGGCTCTGTGCTTACAGTGCTGAGCCTGCTTAGGATTCTCTCTCTCCCATGTCTGTCTCTACCCTGCTATGTGCTCTCTCTCCCTCTCTCAATCAATCAATCAATAAACAAGCCACCAACCAACCAATGAACCAACAAACTTAAAAATGATTTTAAAAAATAATTGATTCTTACCTTCTATTTTTCATTTTTACTTAAAATGACCATATTTTTTAGAACAGTTTTACAATATTTACAACAATATTGAGCACAATGTACAGAGATTTCCCTATACCTCACTCACATGGGCATAGTGAGATAATGGGATAGCCTCCCCATTGTTAATGTCATTCACCATATTGGTACTTTTTTTTTTTTTAATAAAGAATGAAACTACATTGACACATCAAAATCACCCAAAGTCTAGAGTTTTCCTTAGAGCCCACTCGGTGTTGTGAATTCTATGGATTCAGATAATTGTTTAATGGCACATATCTATCATTATAATATCATACAGAGTATTTTCTTTGTCCTAAAAATCCTCTCTTCTCTGCCTATTCATTTCTTCCTGCCTTAACCCTAGTAACCACCAATCTTTTTACTTTTTCCACAGTTTTGCCTTTTCCAGAATGTCATAGAGTGGACTCATGCACTATGTAGCCTTTTCAAATTAGCTTCTTTCTTTTAATAATATGTATTAATGTTTCTTCCATGTCTTTTCATGGCTTGATATCTCATATATTTTGGGCACTGGATAATATTTAATTGTCTGGGTATATCACAGTTTATTCATTCATTCAATTTCAGAAGGACATCTTGGTTGCTTTCAAGTTTTGGCAATTATGAAACAGCTGCTATAAAGGTCCGTGCGTAAGCATAGTTTTTAATTTCAATAAATATCAAAGAGCACAAAAGCTAGATGGTGTGGTAAGAGTGTGTCTCGTTTTGTAAGACACTGCCAAACTGTATTCCAAAGTGGCTGTACCATTTTGCATTCTAACCAGTATGAAAATTATTGTTCCTCCACATTCTTATCAGCATTTGTTTTTGGCCATTCTAACAGTATGTAGGAGTATCTCGTTGTTTCAATGTACATTCCCTGATGACTTATGATGTGGAGCATGTTTTCATATTCTTATTTGCCATATGTATTTCTTTCTTGGTGAGGTGTATGTCAAGGTTAATAAACCATTTTTTGGATGATTTTTTAAAATGAAGTTGTTTTCTTAATGTTGTTTTAAGAGTTCTTTGTATATTTTGGATAACTGTCCTCTCACAGATTTTTGCAAATATTTTCTCCCAGTCTGTGGCTTGTCTTCTATTTATATTATCTTTTGCATACCAGAAGTTTTCATGTTAATAAAGTCCAGCTTATCAATTATTTCCTTCATGAAACATGTCTTTCATGTTGTACCAAATGTTGTACCAAAAAGGCATCAATATACCCAAAGTCATCTAGATTTTCTCTGATATTATCTTCTAGAAGTTTTAAGTTTTGCATTTTACCTTTCAGTCTGCAATCCATTTTGAGTTAATTAATGTGAAGGGTATAAGGTCTGTATCTAAATACTTTTTTTTTTTTCACATGTGGATGTCCAGTTATCTCAGCACCATGGCTTAAAAAGGCTATTTTTGTTTCATTGTGGTGTCTTCGTTCCTCTGTCAAAGATTAGTTGACTATATATTTATGTCTGTCTATTTCTGGGTTCTCTACTCTGTTCGATTGATCTATTTGTCTATTCTTTTGCATTATCACAGTTTCTTGATTACTGTAGCATTTTAGTAATTCTTGAGGTTGACTAGTGTCAGTCCTCCAACTTTGTTCTTCTTCAATACTTTGTTGATTATTCTGGTCTTTTGCCTCCCCATATAAACTTTAGAACTCATTTGTCTACATCCATAAAATAGCTTTGTTCTATTTTGTCTTCAAATATTTTTCTGCTTTTATGGTTTGAATTGAGCATTGTATATAATTCCATTTTTCTTTTTTCATACTTTTAGCTATACTTCTTTTTTGTAGTTGCCCTAGAGTCTAAAATATACACTTACAACTAATCTAAATCCACTTTAAAATTACAGTATGCCACTTCATGGGTAGTATGAGAACCTTATAATAACAAAGTAATGCTGATTCCTTTCAGCTGTCCCTTATATCACTGCTGTCATTTATTTCACTTCTGTATAAGCATATGTACAAATGTAGAATATATATGAAAGATACATAAGTGTGTACATTGTTGCTATTATTATTTGAATAAATTGGTATCTGTGAGGTCAGTTAATAAGAAAAATAAAAGTTTTATTTTACCTCCATGTATTCCTTCTTTGATACGTTTCCTTTCTTTATGTAGATCCAATTTCTGACCTATGGTACTTTTTATTCCTTCAAGGAGCTTCTTTTAACATTTATTGCAAGATAGGTCTCCTGGCAACATATTCTCTCAAATTTTATCTGAAAAAGTTTTTGTTTCTCCTATACTTTTAAAGGAGAATTTTTAGGGAAAAGATTTCTAGGTTGGTGTTTTTTCTCTCAATGTTTTAAATCCATTATTTTCTTGGCTTCATTCTTTTCCGGATAAATCATATGAAATATTTATCTTTGTTCCTTATAAGTATGGCATTTTTTTAAGTTCTACCTTTTGTTTTAAGTTTATTTATTATGAGAGAGAGAGAGAGAGTGCATGTGTGAGTGTGCACATGTGGAGGAGGGGCAGAGAGAGGGAGAGAAGACCACGAGGCTCCATCCACACTGTCAACTAGGAGCCCCTGCAGGGGCACCCATCCCACAAACAATGCAATCATGACCTGAGCCAAAACCAAGAGTCTGACACTCAACTGACTGAGCCACCCATCTGACTCTTGGTTTTGGCTCAGGTCATGATCACATGGTTCATGAGTTTGAGCCCCACATCAGGTTCTGTGCTGCCAATGCAGAGCCAGTTTGACATTCTGTCTTCTGATCTTGCTCTCTCTCTCTCTCTCTCAAGAAAAAGATGTTATTCTGGTTTCTTTCAGTATTTTTTTCTTTATTTTTGATTTTTTGTAATTTGAAAATATTACATCTATATGTAGTTTTTAAAATTTTTAAAAATATTCTGCTTGCTGTTTTTTTTTTTTTATTGAAAAAATATAATTGCTGGGTCACCTGGGCAGCTCAGTTAATTAAACATCCCACTCTGGTTCTCAGCTCAGGTCTTCAAGTCTTGATCTCAGTGTTGTGAGATCAAGCCCCATGTTAGGCTCCATGCTGGGTGTGGAGCCTAATTTATTTATATATATATATATATAAATATATATATATATATTTATATATATATATATTTATATATATATATATTTATATATATATATTTATATATATTTATATATATATATATTTATATATATATATATTTTTATATATATATATATATTTATATAGGCATACAATAAGTATATGTATTTGGCATACAATACCCTATTGGTTTCAGGTATACTTCATAGTGATTTATATTTTTATACAATTTAATTAATTTATTTTTAATTTTTAAATGTTTTATTTATTTTTGAGAGGGAGAGGGAGAGGGAGAAGGAGAGAGGGAGAGAGAGTGCAAGCAGAGGAGGGCTGAGACAGAGGGAGACAGAGAATCTCAGGCAGGCTGTCAGCACAGGGCCCGATGTCAGACTGTAACTTACCAACTGTGAGATCATGACCTGAGACAAAGATGGACACTTAACTGACTGAGTCACCCAGGCACTCTTTATACATATTTAAGTGATCCCCATGAAAAGTCTAGTTACTGTCTGTCACCAGACAAGTTATCACAACATTATTGACTGTGTTCTGTGTTGTACATTAATTACATGCCAATGACTTACTTATTTTAAAACTGGAAGTTTGTACCTCTTAATCTCTTATTTGCTGTTTTCTGAGCCTCCTGATTCTGTGGTTTGGTGTCTGACATTAACTTGGGGAAATTATCAGTCATTATCTTTTCAAATATTTTTTCTGTTCTTTTCTCTCTTTCTTCCCCTTCTGGTATCTTTGTTATGCATATGTTACTTCTATTGTAGTTTTCAAATAGTCCTTGTGGATATTCTGTCCTGATTTTTGTTTTTTGTGGTTTTTTTTTTGGGGGGGGTTAGTCTTTTTCCTCTTTGCTTTTCAGTGTCAAAGTTCCTACTGATACATCCTCAAGCTCAGACATTCAATACTCAGCTGTGTCTAGTCTACTAATAAACTCATCAAAGGCATTCTTCTTTTCTATTAGCTTTTTTTTTTTCTTTTTACAATAGCATTTCTTTTGGGATTTTTCTTAGGGTTTATATCTCTCTGCTTAAATTATCCATCTATTATTGTTTAATGTCTACCTTATCCATTAGAGCCCTTAGCATATTAATCGTTGATATTTTAAATTTCTCATTTGATAATTCTAATATTCTTTCCACATCTGGTCTGATGCTTAATCTGTTTCTTCAAATCATGTTTTTTGCCTTTTGGTGTGCCTTGTAATCTTTCTTGATAGCCAGTCACGATATACCAGGTAAAAAGAACTGTTGTAAATAGGCCTTTAGCAATATGGTGGTGAGGGCTGATGAGGGAAGCATTCTCTGGTCCTATGATTAGGTCTCAGTCTTTTAGTGAGCCTGTGCTTCTGGACTGTAAACTTCACAAGTGTTTGTCAGTTATTTCTTCCTCTTTGGTGAGACAAAATGGCTACAGTGGGATGGAGTTGGGATTAGGTCGATTAGGCTCTGACAATACTTCCATAGTTTAAGTTCTGTTTAACTGGTTTCCCCTGAGGGTAGGCCTTGTTAAAAAACCAGAGTGCTCTGTGCTCATAATGGTTCTCTTTCCTCTCCTTAGCCTGCCAAAACTCCGAGCAGATTTTCTTCAAATATTTACCGTGTTAACTGGGTTGAGCTCTTGGAGGTAACTCTCACAATACTAGAAGGGTTTGCCATGACTGGGTCTTGATGGAGTTTTTAAATCTCAACATTGTCCACACTGAGTTTTCAGCAACTCACAGGTCAGGAGTTCCTACCCCAGTGCTGGTTCCTGTGATGGTTTCAGCTCATGAGTCTGCTCCAGTAAGCTGTGACTCTATATTTTCCTGTCTGTCTCTCCAATAGTGGGGTAAGTTTTCCCCGGTGTTCTCCCCTCTCCTATGTATCTAAGAAGAATTGTTGATTTTGTAGTCGGTTTAGCTTTGCACTTGTTTGGATGGAGTGGCAACTTCTAAGCTTCACATATGAAAAACTGGAAACTGGAAATTCTGCCTAAGTTTTTGTGAGACTATTTCTGGTTTTTTAATTCTGTTGCATTGATCTATATGTCTAAACTTTCACCAATCAGTATCTTGATTATTTTGACTTTATATTAAGTATTGGAATTAGATTTCAGAATTCCCCCAAAGTTGTTCTTTATCAGAATTGTTTTGGTTATTCTAGTTTTTTATCTTTCCATGTAGGTTTTAGAATTATCTACCAAAACACTAGCTAGGATTTTGTTTGGGATTCAGTTGAATGTATAGAGCAAAGTGAGGGAGAATTGAAATCTTAATAATACTGAGATTTCCAATCCATGAACATTGTATGTATCTGTTTATTTAGCTTTCCTTTGTTTTCTTTCTGTAGTGTTTTGTGTTTTTAACACAGCAATCTACCACATATTTTATTAGATATACCTAAATCCTTAATTGTTTGGTGCTTTCATAAGTGGATTTTTAAAAAAATATACCAAACTCCGTTTATTCATTACTGGTATCTAAAAATGTAATTGTATTTTTTAGACTAATTCTGTGATTTTGTTAAACTCACAAAATAGGAGTTTTGGTTATAGGAACTTTTTTGAGTCTTTGGGATTTTTCTACATAATCATGTATTCTGCAGATAAAGATAGTTTTATGGCTTCATTTATGAACTGTATACTTTTATCTTTTATTCTTTTTTTTTTTACTTATTGCATTGGATAGAACTTCTGGTATGATGTTGGATATAGGTGAGGAGAAAAGATATTTTTAACACATAAGGAAAGGATTCTGTATATTTCTGTTAAATATTATGTAACCTATACATTTATAGGTGTCATTTAGTAGGTTAGAAAAGTTCCCTTTGATTCTTAGATTTCTGCGAAATGTATTTTTTGTCATAAATAAAGGTGAATTTTGCTAATGCTTTCTCTGTCTTTACTGAGGTGAACATAAGCTTTTATGTTTTTAACCCAGTCTGCTAACATGACGAATTATGTAGTACATTAGTTTGCTAGGGCTGCCATAACAAAATATTACAACCTTAAACAACATAAATTTATTTTCTCACACTTCTGGAGGCTGGAAGTTCAAGGTCAAGGTACTGACAATGTTGGATTTTCCTGAGGCCTCTTTCTTTGGTTTTCAAATGGCCAACTTTTCTCTGTGTCCTCACATGGCCTTCTCACTGTGTGTGTGCATACCTAGTATATTTTCCTCTTTCGATAAGAACACCAATTATGTTGGATTACAGTCTCACCCTTATGACCTCATTTGCCCTTATTTCTTTAAAGACCCTATAGTCACATCAAGGTTTACGACTTTAATATATGAATTTGAGGGACAGACAATTCAGTCCATAACTCATAGTTTGGTTTTTAATGTTTATTTCTGAGAGAGAGAGAGACAGAGACAGAGTGTGAGCGGTGGAGGGGCAGAGAGAGAGAGGGAGACACAGAATCAGAAGCTGGCTCCAGGCCCTGACCTGTCAGCATGAAGCCTGACATGGGGCTTGAACTCACAAATAGCAAGATCATGACCGGAGCTGAAGTCAGACGCTTAACCAACTGAACCACCCAGGTGCCTCTCGTTTGGTTTTTAAATGTCAGATCAGCCTTGCATTCCTGTGCTGAACTCTCCTTGATTCTAATATAATGTCCCTTTCTTAATTTATTACTAAATTGGATTTGCTTTAGTTTTGTTGATGTGTTTTGTGTCTATGTTCACGAGGGTTATTTTTCTATAGGTTTCTTGTCTTTGTCTGTTTTGCATAGTAGAATGAATCTGACCTCATAAAATGGATTGGAAAGTATTTCCTCCTCTTATCAATTCTGAATGATATTGTATAGAATTGGTGTTATTTCTTATTTAAATATTGTGTAGAATTCATGAGCAAAATATATGATTCTAAAGTTTCTTTTCTTGAAAGTGTTCATTATAAATTCAATTTCTTCTGTATATATGTCAGTTCAGATGATCTATTTCTTCCCAAATTTCTAGTAATGTGTGTCTGCCATGTAAATGGTTGAGTTTACTGGCCTAGAGATATGCATGGTATCATTTTACTATACTTTTAATGCCTGTGGGATCAGTAGTAAAGTTCCATCTTTCCTTCCAAAAATTGGTAATTTGTGTCTTGTTATTTTCTGGGTTAGCCTGGTTAGAGATTCATTAACTTTATTGAATTCAAATAATCAGCATTTGGTTTTATTTATTTTTTTCTACTTTCTATTTCATTTAATTTATTTTTGAGATGTAGTTGACATATAACATTATAGTAGTTACAGGTGTACAACATAATAATCCAATATATGTATATATAGTGCCACATGACCACCACAATAGTGTAATTAACATCCATCACTACGTATAGTTACAATTTTTTTCTTGTGATGAGAACTTTTAAGAGCAACTCTCCACCCAACTTTCAAATATACAGTACAGTGTTATTAACTATAGTCACCATGCTGTACCTTATAGCCCCAGGACTTACTTATTTTATAACCAAATTTGTATATTTTAGCAACCTTCACCCATTTCATACCTCCTGCTACCTCTGGAAATCAACAGTCTATTCTATTCTCTGTATCCAAGTCTTGGTTTTTGGTTTTGTTTTAAGATTTGACATATAAATGAAATCATATGGTACTTTTCTTTCTCTGTCTGACTTATTTCACTTAGCATAATGACTTCAAGCCTCATCCATGCTATTGTAAATGGCAGAATTTATTTAATTCTTACGGCTGAATTATATTCCATTGCACTCTCTCTCTCTCTCTCTCTCTCACACACACATACACACACACACACACACACACACACACACACACCCATTTATCCATCAATGCATACTTAAATAGTTTCCATGTTGTGTCTATTTTAAATATGCTGCAACAAACATGGGGGTGCAGATATATTTTCAAGTTAGTATTTTTATATTCTTTGGATATATTACAGAAGTGGAATTGCTGGATCATATGGTTGGTGTATTTTTTTTTTTTTTTTTTAAATTTTTTTTTCAACGTTTATCTATCCTTGGGACAGAGAGAGACAGAGCATGAACGGGCGAGGGGCAGAGAGAGAGGGAGACACAGAATCGGAAACAGGCTCCAGGCTCTGAGCCATCAGCCCAGAGCCCGACGCGGGGCTCGAACTCACGGACCGCGAGATCGTGACCTGGCTGAAGTCGGACGCCTAACCGACTGCGCCACCCAGGCGCCCCAAGGTTGGTGTATTTTTAATTTTTTTAAGAACATCTGTGATTTTTCTATAGTGGCTGAACCAATTTACATTCCCACAAGCTATGCACATGGGTTCTATTTTCTCCACATCTTCACTAGCACTTGTTATTTCTTATCTTTTTGATGACAGCCATTCGAAACATGTATAAGGTCATATCTTATTGTAGGTTTGATTTATTCACATTTCTGTGATAATTAGTGATATTGGGCACCTTTTCACGTACCTAATGACCATTTGTATATCTCCTTTGAGGAGAAGTCTGTTCATATTCTATGCCCGTTGTTTAATTAATTGTTTTTTGTGTGTGCTTTTTTTCTATTGGGTTGTAAGATTTCTTATATGGTTTCGATAGAGATTATCCAAATATATGGTTTGGATCAGCTATATGATTCACAAATATTTTCTCTCATCCAAAGGCTGCATTTTCTTTTTGTTAATGGTTTCCTTTGTTGTGAAGAACCTTTTTAGTTTGATGTAGTCTCACTTGTTTATTTTTGTTTGGTTGTCTTTGCTTTTGGTTTCAGAGCCAAAAAATTGTCACAAAGACCAATGTCAAGGAGCTTATTGCGTATGTTTTCTTCCAGTGTATTTATGGTTTCAGGTCTTATATTCAAGTGTTTCATCCATTTTTAACTGATTCTTTTTTTATCATGTAATATATAGTGGTTCAGTTTCATTCTTTTGAATGTGGCTGTCTGATTTTCCCAACCTAATATATTGAAGAGACTATTATGTCCTCATTGGTTACTTTGTTATAAATTAATTGACCATTTATGCATGGCCTTATTTCTTTAATTCTTTTTTTTTACTTTTTAAGTAAACTCTACACTCAATTTGAGGCTTGAATTTACAACCCTGAGATCAATAATTGCATCATCTACCAAATGAGTCATTCGGGCACCACTGCATGGGTTTATTTTTGATCTATTTTATCCCACTGATTTATGTATATGTCATGCCATACTGTTTTGATTACTATAGCTTTATAGTATTTTTTGAAATCAGAAAGTGTAATGCTCCCAGCTTTGTTCTTCTCTTTTGGATGCTGTTTTGTTTTTGTTTGTTCATTTGTTTTCACTTTTTTCTTTTTGCATTTCAGTTGGCTAATATTTATTAACCTATTTTCAGAATCACTGATTTTTTCTTGTCTATGTCAATTCTAAAGCGGCTTTTGAAAGACATTCTTTATCTCTGTTACTGTGTTCATTATCTTTATAATTTTCTTCCCTCTGTTAAAATTACCTATCTGCCTTCTCATATTGTTTACCTTATCAATTAGAGCCTTTAACACATGTGTCTTTATTTTAATAACTTTGTCTCACAGTTGCAACATTTGTATTATATTGAATTTAATCCTGATGATTGCTTTTGTCTTTTCAGATTGTGCCTTTCATATGCCTCAAATTTTTATTTGCTGCTGTTGAAAGCTGTACATGTTATTATAGATAATAGTAGATATCGAGGATTATACTTGGAGATGACTACATCTATCTCTCTACTAGACCTTGAGTATCGGGGTTTGTTTTTACTATTAGGGAATTTTGCACTTTATTGTCACTATGGTTATGCTCAGTGTGGCAGAAGTTTCAAATTTCTTTGTTGAACTTGCTGCTCACTTGGCTTTATATATATATATATATATATATATATATATTCAGGTTTATATATATATTATATATTATTATATTATATATATTAATATTATATACATATACATATATATATATATATATATATATATATATATTTGCAAGAGAGAGAGAAAAGCACGGGTACAGACAGAGAGGGAGAGAGAGAGAGAGAGAGAGAGAGAGAGAGAATCTTAAGCAGGTTCCATGTCCAGCACAGAGACCCCACAGGGCTCAATGCCACGAATGTGAGATCATGACCTGAGCTGAAATCAAGAGTCAGACACGTAACCAACTGAGTCACCAGGCACCCCTAGATTTTTCTTTTGTGCTGCTTCCCAGAGAGAATTCTCTTGTAGCTCTCCCTGTATTTTACTTTAGTTTTATGTGATACTTTTTACTGTGTTAGTAGCAGATGGAAATGGAATGCCTTCTTTGTTTTAGGCAGGCACTGTAAACGTGAATCTTGACGTTGTAACCTTCACACATGTTCCTGTCCTCTTTTAGATGTAATGCTAGTATACACTTCTGCCCCTTCCATAAAAATAGAAGTTTTTATTTTTCCCTCTTGTTATCTCCAAGCTGCAGTAGTTTTCCACCAGTGCACCCAGGCTATAAATTTGGGTTTTTTTGTTTGTGTTTTTTGTCTCAGGTTTTTGGCTCTGCTGCTGCAAATGAAAGTTCTTATTTCTTAAAGACAATAGGCAGCTGATCATAGGTAAGTTTTAACAGAGTTCTGCAAATCAGTACCACAAAGACAGCTTTCTCTGGATTCCCTCCTCCCTCCTCCTCCTCCAACTAGACTTTTTCTAGTTATCTTGGAGGATTTCCTGAAGGAAAAACTTAGAAGAGGGTGTGAATTTACTGTCTAGAATCTGTATTTTCACTTTCATGTTAGTCCACTCAACCTTTACAGTTTCTTGAGATGCCCTTACTAGTTTCTGTGATGCTTTGTTTCTTCTGCCCTAGGTAAACAATTGTTCTAGTCCTGTTTCTCTCTGCAGGTTCCTTTCTCTCTCCATAGTTTGGATTATTTATTGGCTCTGTAACCTCAGTTCTCTGATAGAATCAAGAAAATTACAGCTTGTGTATCTATTGTATTCTTATAAGTAGAACCAATGCTCTTTTTAGCTCTCTCTATATCAGAACTGAAACTAAAGTTCAATGAATTTGTTCTTAGTTTAATATGTAATCCATATTATAAAAAAAGGTGATTGTTTTGTGAGTAGCATACAAAAATGCATAGGCTTCAGTACTTATGGAATACCATTTATACAATGACAATGAGGACAATAGATATATGAGTTAAGGTTATAGAAAATGATTAATAGTCAAAATCATGTCTCCTGATCTTGACGCAGTTTTAATTTAATTACTGGTAATTACAAAATATAAACTGTGGCTACTAAGTTTACTTCTCAGTATGCTCTGTGAAAAAAACAGACAACATCTGAAATAATATTTTCTGGTATGATATAAATTGACTTTGAAAGAAAAGATAGCCCCGTGAAATTTTAAATTAAGGAATAAAATTAAAAACAATATTTTTATGATATTGAAATCACTTGTTTATGATTTCTAGCAAAACACTTGTTTATGATTTCAAGGGTTTTTCTTCATTGCTGTACCATAGTGATATATTCATATTTTACTATATTTTTATTGAAACATAGTTCGACATAAAACATTGTGTAATTTGAAGGTATATGATGTGTTGATTTAGTGCCTTTATATATCACAATATGATAACCACCACAGTGTTAGCTAACATTTGTTTTATGAAACATAATTATTATTTTTTATGGTAAGAGCAACTAAGATCTACTTTCTTTGCAACTTTGAAGTTTATGATACAGTATTGTTGACTAAATCACTATACTGTGCATTAGATCTACAGGGCTTATATAATAACTAGCCTCTATTTTTTTACCCTTAAACAACATATCCCCAATTCATGAACCTCCAGAAGTAACTACTATTCTACTTTCTGTTTTTATTAGTTCAACATTTTTATTTTCTACATATAAGTGATACCACATAGTATTTGTTTTTCCTCATCTGACTTATCTAACTTAGGATCCTTCCCTCCAGGTTCACCCATGTTGTCAAAACTGGCAAGATTTCCTTCTTTTTCATGGCTGAATAATATTTAAAATATGACTATATCATCCAGACATGATAAATTTGTAATTTAAAGAACCTCGGCCTTTCATGTTAGTTCAAAATATCATTATGTGTAATGTTGAGAATGTCTATGTTTCTAAAGAATATCATTTATGATACAAATGGCAATTTGCAAGAGTTTAACTCTTCCCTGTTAATTAGTCCATTTCTTCACTCTGACTCCATGAGGTATATGAGGATACTAATGTATATATTCAAATGCTGCAAAATTTTTGAAAAGTGCTTCTGGAAATAATAGATGACAACAAAAATTGAAATAAAATATGATATTTAAAAATATGATATTGATATTATCTATTCTCATATTACAGAAACCAGGTTTTATTCTTGACTCCCTCTGGCAACAATTAATCTTCTCTCAAATACATCTGCAACACTATCTCCAATACTATCACTTCAGTCTAGGTCATCATCATCTCTCCCTTACCTGATGCCAGTAATTTCTTGGCTCTCTTCCTTGACATCCACTCTTATCCTCCTCAAATTAGTCTTCTGTGGTCTTCTGAGGAATATTTCCTGATGGAAATGTCCTCATACCATTCATCATCAAATTTTTAAAATTGCTTTGGGAATGAGTTCAATACTCTTTACCTGACTTACAAGGCTGTGAGTACCTAACTCTCAAGCTGAGTACTGTGTGCAGATTCTCCCCTACCTCATCCCATGTCACTCTCTTCCAATTTGTTTTTTTTTTTTTTTTTTTGGCACTTAAATACTCTATCCTCCTTCCTTGGGATATTCATGCATGTTCATCCTCATGTCTTCTGCATGTAGCTAATTTCTGCCCATCTTGCTCTAGGATTGAACTTATATGTACTTTATCAGGGCATTCTTCTGTGAATCTCCAATCTGGAGTGCAATATTCTCCTAGGACTTGATTCTATTTGTTTTCTTTTATAAAATTCACATATAAAATTATTTCATGAATAATTACTATCCACTCTAGATTATAAACACTACGAAAATACAAAATTTGAATATTTTGTTTATCTTTATAATGTCACAGACTGGTGGCAACCAACAAAAGGCAGCAATATACCCGATTTTCAAGATTGAATGAAACTTGACAGAGTATCAAGCAGCATATCAGTCAAGGAGGCTGATTTTCAAGGAAGGAATAGTGTTTTAAGAAAGAAACAAAGTTTGAAGGAAGAATTGATTGTCAGTGAACAAAGTTAAGATATGTCAGTAGTATGGCAAGGCCAAAGCACTGGGGAGGGTGGTATTGAGTGAAAGTCACCCACAAAGAATCTGTTGGTGGGAAAGTGATTACCCAGTGCCCATGGAAGGGAAATCATATTTCAGGTCCATAAAATAAGACATTACTAGGCACACCTCTTATGTCTCTGTGCTTGTTTGGATTGGTTTAAGAATTGTATTGGGGTAAATGGACATGTAGATATTAAAGTCAACAATTGATGAGAATTAAATATAGAAAGCTTATTATTATCTTTACATGAGTGGTTTCAAACTTTACCATACATAACCATTATATAGAGGGATTCTTGAAACACAGATTTGGGGGCTCCACCCCATTTCCAATTCAGCCCTGCTTTGAGTAAGGATAAGAATTGGCGTTCTAAGCAATTTTCTAGTTGTGCAGTTGCTGCTTGTTTAGAGACCATATTTTGGCAAATAACTGCACTTGCCTGGACTTTTAGTTTCAGTGGATCACATGCATTTTGCAAGCTCCAATAATTCCCTGCCTTCCTCCTCCAACACTTTAAACAAGTGAGCAAATATAAGTATCTGAATAAAATTTCAGACACTAATATGTAGTTTTACTATGTGGTTATAGAATTAACACCAACAGTGAATCATATGGTCCACAGCTGAGAGGAATTAAAATAGAAAAGTATTTTTGTTCCCCCTTTCTCTTTCCTTTAGCAATAGTATGGGTGGGAATTTGTAGCCTTAACATATTAGTTCAGCTTGTGCCTCATTTTGTGTATCTAAAGAGATGATAAATCCATGCTCGGTCTTTATCTTCCTTCCTTTCTTTCTTTCTTTCTCTCATTTCTTTCTTTCTTCTTTCATTTCTTTCTTTCTTTCTTCAAGGTACCTCATTGTCTAATTTGTTGTAGAGTGATTATTTTTCTACCTCTCAAATCCGTTTTTTATGTAAAGCATATAGACATTAGTTTTTGTTCTTTTGTAAGTGTTTTAAAATAATTCAATGTGTTCTCCTGTACCATACTTTCTGTTGACTGGATATAGAGAGCTTATTAATCTCTTGCATGGGATATGGGTTGTAATTCATATTTTTATTTGGTTAAATTTAAAAGACTCTACATTATTTTATTCATGTGAGCCCCCAATTCCTAGGTATATACTTAACATATATAATTTGAAGAGGTCAGTATAGAAATTTTGGGATATTGCAGACACTGAAAGGATCACTCTCTGGTGGAATATTGCCTGGAGAAAATTACAAGTTCTATCCACATATTGCATTCTTTGAAAACTGGATAATGAGACTTATCCCTTTTTTCCTGAGTGTTTTCATCAATTAAATGACATGATAATATTATTGGCCTCATAAGATGATATTCAGAATTAAACACAAAACAATTGTGAAGACTAGAACATAATTGATAGTAAAAAAATTTAAAGATCATTGTTATTAGTTGAATATTTGTTTTCCTCTAGTGTTATTCTTGATATTAGTTTTTGCTTTATTCTCTTTACCAGTTCTTTTTTTTTTTTAACTAAAATCTTTTGAAGTTGCTGTTTCTATTTGTAGAGTTACAGTTTACTGGATACTTCTAAACTCTAGGCACTGCACCAAAATCCTCACTTACTGCCTGTGATTTACTATTCACAGCAATCTTGGGTGCAATATTATTATCCCAATTTTACAAATGTAGATGGTAAGAGTTAGGGGATTCTTATATTATAATATATTAAGCAAAGACTTTATATACATGATTTCACTTAGAGGTAGGATCAAATAAAGGTTAAAAACATGGACACTGGGCTTTTGAAAAGATGGAGTAGACTACTTTTCCTTATTTCTCTTGCTAACCATGGCTAATAACCCCAGATATCATGTATCATATGTTTTATATCATATATAAAATAAACATAAATAAATAACATAATTTCCACTCAGAAAGGTGCAAAGAAGAAGAAAGATGGGCTAGGGACCTCAGGACATAAGAAGCAAAATGGTCATGGGCTCCCTAAATTTTCTTTTTATCTCATATATCTTTTCAGATAGAAAACCAAGCTGGAAATACCAAAGAGTTCAGATAATAAAAAGCCATAAGAAAAACCTACTGTGATAACCAAGGGACCATTAAAGGGGCTACCTAGCAAGATGAAAAAGTTTTAGAAAATAACCACTCTATTCCAGCAAAATAACCTAGAGAAGACTATGGCCTCATTCGCAGCCACCTCAGCAAAGACTGAATGGGAAGCCTAGAATTCTATCCGTGCTATACTCTAAGATAGCACCCCAAATCCAAGTCAGCAAAGAAGACTGAGTAAGGAATCAAAATTTTATCCTTATCAGGTGGTAAAAAGGTTTCCACCTTGTATAGTGTCCATGGAAACCACTTGGGAAGCCTGAATTTCCACCACCATTTGGCAATGATACTCTTCCTTCTCCCTAAGGGGATCCTGTCAGAAGAAGCCTAGTGAAGAATCAGGGCTATTACCACTAGCCAGTGGTAAGGGGACTCCTCCCACCACAGTGTCAAAGGAAACTAAATTGGGAGCATGGTCCTCCAGCAGTTATGAGACAGGAATGACTTCCCTGCTAAGTCTGTCAGAGAAGTCCTATTAAAAGAAAAGATTCAAATAAGATCCAGAGCCTAATAAAATAATACCCCAATTTTTTCAAATTTCACTAAAAAAATAATTTATCCTACCAAAACTGTGAAAATATCAACTGAAATGAGAAAAGACAATCAACAGATGCCAATACTAAGATGATAACTCCTTTGAATGACACAGAGAAAAGAAACAAAGTTAGAAATATCTGGGTCTATAGCAAATAATTTAACACTACTGTCATTGAAGTCTTGGAAGAAGATAGATGGGGGTAGGTGATGTTGAAGGTTGGGAGTAAGTGTTGCCCCCCAAAAAATAAATAAATAAATAATGGTAGAAAGTTTCTCTAATTTGTCAAAAGACATAGCCTACAGATTCAAGAAGCTGATTGAGTCCTAAAGAGGAAACACCCAAAGAAATACATACCGAGGTACATTACCAAATTTCTAAAAACTACAAAGAAAAATCTTGAAAGTAGCCAAAGAGAAATGAAACCTTACTTACAGGAAAGAAACAATTCAAAGGACAGATGAGTTCTCATCAGAAACCATAAAGTTCAGAAGGAAGGACACAATAACTTTCAAGTGCTAAAAGAAAAGAGACGACAAACCAGAATTTTTATCTACTAAAATATCATCCGAGAAAGAAGGGGGAATTAAGACATTCTCAGATAAAGGAAAAGTTAGAGAATTTGTTTCCAGGAGGTCTAATCTAAAAGAATGATCAAAATAACATCTCTAAACAGAAAAGAAATAGTAAAGGAAGAAATCTTGTCATACCAGGAAGGAAGACCAATGCCGAGAGCAAATATGTGGATAAATATAATAGATTGTTTTTCTGTGCTTGAGTTTACTGTATAATGTTTGGCAACTGAAACAGAAATTACAACATTCTTGTATGATTCTCCAAGTATGTAGAGAAAATATTTATGACAATTATATTATGAATCGGAGACAATAAAGGAGAGGGAGACATACAGGGAGGAAAGATTTCCACACTTGAATTGGTAAAATGTTGACACAGTAAACTGTGATAAGGTATACATATACAATGTGATCTCTAGAACAACCATTAAATAATGTATACCAGAAAATACATTCAAACCCCCTATTGATAAGTAAACATGAAATTCTAAAATATGTTTAAATAATCAACAGGAAGATATGAAAAACAAAAAAGAGAAACAAAAAATGGGACAAAAAATATCCATAAATGGCTGAATTAAGTTCCAACATCAATAATTCCATTAAATGTAATTAGTCTAAATGCACCAATTAAAAAACAAATTGGCAGAGTGGATACAAATAATCAGTGCTCCAACTATCCACTTTCTACAAGAAGTTCACCTCAAATACAACAATCTCAAGGGTATTATGCTAAGTGAAAAGAATTTCAAAGGTTATATACTGAGTAATTTTATACAACATTCTCAAAATGACAAGTTATAGAGACAGAGAACAGATTAATAGTTGTCAGTTTTAGAGATGTTTCAGGGCAGGGTGTAAGTTTGAATATAAAGGAGTAACACAAAAGAGATTTCCCTGGTGACAGGATATTTCTCAATTTTTATTTCAGTGATTGCTACATGAAACTACACTCATGATAAAAATGATATGATATACTTGTGTGCATTATATAAATGTATACATTATATCAAGGTCAAATTCCTGGCTTTAGTATTTATTGTGGTTACATAAGATGTGACCATGGGGGAAAAACCTGGATGAATGCATCTCTCCATATTAATATTACAAAGTCTTATGAATCTACAGCTTTCCCCTTAAAATTAAATAGAGGAACGCATGAATAAAATGAAGGATAAAAATGACATAATCATCTCAATAGATGCAGAAAAAGCATTTGACAAAATTCAGCATCCATTCATGATAAAACTCTCAACACACTGGGTGTAGAGAGAGAAAATAACTCAATATAATAAAGGCCATATATAACAAACCTACTGATAATATCATACTCAACAGTGAAAAGCTGAAAGATTTTTTTTTCTAAAATAAGGAACAAAATAAGGATGCTCATTCCTGTCACTTATATTCAACATATTAGTCCTAGCCAGAGAAATTAGGCAGGAAATAGAAATAAAAGGTATTTAACTTGTAAAGGAAAAAAATAAGACAGTCTTTGTTTGCAGATATCATGAAATTATATATAAAAAATCCTAAAGACACCATGAAAAACTGTTAGAACTAAATTTATTTATCTAGTTCTAACAGTTTATGTTAACAATTGCAAGATACAAAACCATCATACAAAATTAGTTGTATTCTAATAATGAGCTATCAGAAAAAGAAATTAAGAAAACAATGTCATTTACAATTGCATCAAAATAACCCAAATACTGGACATGAGCTTAACCAAGGTTATGAAAGACCTGTAGACTGAGAACTATAAGACACTGATAAAAGAAATTTAAGACAAAAATAGAAAGATAGTCCATTATTATGTATTGGAAGAATTAATATTGTCAAAATGTCCATACTACACTAAGCAGTCTACAGATTCAATATAATCTTTATCAAAATTCCAAAGAATTTTTCAATTAAATAGGACAAATGATTCTATAATTTTTATGGAACCACAAAAGGTAAAGGATAGCCACCTTGAAAAAGAAAAATAAAGGTAGAGATATCACATTTCCTGATTTCATGATATATTACAAAGCTACAGTAATCAAAACAGTATTGTATTGTCATAAAAATGGACCATAAATCAAAGGAACAGAATAGAGAACACAAAAATAAACCAACACATATATGGTCCATTAATTTACCACAAGGGAGCCAAGAATATACAAAGGGAAGAAGAAAAGGGTTTTCCGCAAAAGGTGTCAGGAAAAATTATACCGTCACATGCAAAAGAATTAAACTGGACTGTATCTAACACCATAAACAAAAACTAACTCAAAATGGATTAAAGTCTTGAATGTGAGACCTGAGACCAGGTCTAAAACTCCTAGAAGAAAACATAGCAGGTAAATTCTTTGATATTGGTCTTGGTTATGATTTTCTGGTTGGACACCAAAAGCAAGTGAAGCAAAAACAAACAAACAAAAGCAAGTGAGACTACATGAAACTAAAAAGCTTCTTCACAGGAATCTGAAACCAGCAACAGAATTAAAAAAAAAAAAACACTGAATGGTAAAGAATATTTGCAAATCATATATAAGAGGCTAATATCCAAAATGTATAAGGAACTCATACAACTCAATACCAAAACCATCTGTTTAAAAATGTCCATAAGATCTAGATAAACATTTTTCAAAGAAGATATACAGATGATCAACACATCCATGAAAATGTGCTCAACATCAGTAACATCAGGGAAATGCAAATTAAAATCATAATGAAATACCACTTCACATCTGTCAAAATGTCTTTCATCAAAAAGGCA
This sequence comes from Puma concolor, assembly GCF_028749965.1. Classification (NCBI taxonomy): domain Eukaryota; kingdom Metazoa; phylum Chordata; class Mammalia; order Carnivora; family Felidae; genus Puma; species Puma concolor. The sequence goes on along the minus strand of NC_141674.1, from coordinate 61,443,695 downwards.
TGATATGTGTTGGTGAGGATGTGAAGAAAAGGAAGCCCTTGTGCACTGTTGGTGGGAATGTAAATTGGTGCAGCCAATTTGGAAAACATTAAAGAAGATCCTCAAAAAGTTAAGCATATAACTACTGTATGATCCAGCAATTCCTCTTCTGGGTATTTATCCAGAAAATGAAAACACTAATTTGAATACAAAAAGGTAACCTTATGTTCATAGCAGCATTATTTACCATGGCTAAGATATGGAACAACTTAAGTGTTTATGGTTGGAGGAATGGATAAAGAAAAATGTGTCATATATATATATGTGTGTGTGTGTGTGTGTGTGTGTGTGTGTGTGTGTATCACATATATATATTACATATATGCACACATACATACATGTATACACATATATATACATATATATGTATAATATTATTCAGACATAAAAAATAAAATCTTAACCATTTGAGACAATATGGTTGGAGCTTGAGAATATTATGCTAAGTGAAATAAGTCAGGAAGAGAAAGACAAATACATATGATCTCATTTATATGTGGAATCAAGAAAAATAAAAATAAGCTACCTACATTCAGAGAACAGATTTGTGGTTGCTAGAGGCAAGGGTAGGGAGTTTAGTGCAATCGGTGAATGGAATAAAAAGGTACCAACTTCCAAATATAAAATAATTACATCATGGGGATGTAAGGTATAGAATGGTAACTATAGTTAATATTATTATATTGTATTATGTATCTGAAAATTGCAAAAAGAGTAAATCTTAAAAATTCTCATCACAAGAAAAAAAATTATAACTATGTATAGTGATGATGTTAACCAGGCTTATTGTTGTGATAATTTTGAAATACATTCAAATATTGAATCGTTATGTTGTACATCTGAAGCTAGTATAATGTTGTATGTCAATAATACCTCAATAAAAATAACTAATAGTAGATACCATAAAGTGACAGATAAAACTCTGAGGAAAGTTATTTGTTAACACAAATAAATGACAAAGGATTGGTACTTATGATGCATTTGTAAAACTTCTGTGATTCAAAAAACCTAATAGACAAATGAAAAAAAATCTGTGAGTAGATATCTCACATCAGAACAATCTAAATAGGTATACATATATAAAATACCCTCCACTAAATTAGCAATCAAAAAAGTTGAACTTGAAAACAAAAATTTTAAAATATATTTAACATACCCCATATTGGCAAACGTTAAAAGTTCTAACAATTTCAGGGGCACCTGGGTGGCTTAGTCAGTTAAACATCCGACTTCAGCTCAGGTCAGGATACCACAGTTCATGAGTCCAGCCCCACAATAGGCTCTGTGCTGACAGCTCAGAGCCTGGAGCCTGCTTTGGATTCTGTGTCTCCCTCTCTCTCTCTGCCCCTCTTCTCTCTCTCTCTCTGTCTCTGTCTCTCTCTCTCTCTTTCCCTCTCTCTCTCTGTCTCCCTCCCTCTCTCCTTCTCTCTCAAAACTAAATATTAAAAAAAAAGTTCTAACAATTGCAGGTGTTAGCGGGAATGTGCAGTAATGAGAACTTCCCATATATTGTCCGTGACAGTATAAATTGGAACAACCATTTTAAAAGAGTGATATTGTCTGATAAAGAGGAACGTGTGCAAACTTTGTTGCCCAGCAATTTCCTTTTTAGGTTTTGCCCTTGAAAAACGCTTGCCTTTATGTCCCAGTTAAAAAAAGTGTATATATATATATATATATATATATATATATATATTCCTAACAGCTATATTCATAATAGTGAAATGTGTTTAAGAATTTAAATGCTTGTGGGGCGCCTGGGTGGCGCAGTCGGTTGAGCCTCCGACTTCAGCCAGGTCACGATCTCGCGGTCCGGGAGTTCGAGCCCCGCGTCAGGCTCTGGGCTGATGGCTCGGAGCCTGGAGCCTGTTTCCGATTCTGTGTCTCCCTCTGTCTCTGCTCCTCCCCCGTTCATGCTCTGTCTCTGTCTGTCCCATAAATAAAAACGTTGAAAAAAAAATTAAAAAAAAAAAAAAAGAATTTAAATGCTTGTTAACTTTAGATTGGATAAATGAGTGATAGTATATTCATAGAGCATAATATAACACTGTGACAAAAACAAGTGAGCATGTAGTGCCACATGTGATAATCGTATGAATCTTGCCATTATAATATTAAGTGAACATTATGAGACAGATTAATATGATATTTTGTTTGGGAAAATTTCAAAAACAAAATACACTAAAAAACTATATATTAAGTGACATCCAAAAGTTGCAATTTTATACCTTTGAACCGAATACAAAAGGTTACCCCTGGGGTGGAGAAAGGGTGATACAGGGCTGGCTGTGTGTGTAACCTGTACACTTTCACAGGGTCCTATGTTCAAAAGATCCCCACATTCTATAATGATATGCTATTGGCATCTTGAAATTCACTGTAATTTTTGAACATGGGAACTCAAATTTTCATTTTCAACTGTGCCCCACAAATCATGTAGCCATTCCTGGGGAGACAGGATTCTGGAAAAGCATGGCAAAGGTTTCTGACATAGTGACAATATTCCATTTTCTTCCCTGAGTATTGGATTCTCAAGTATTTCTCATTTACTTATGTATACATGCTACTTATAATTATTAATTTTCAAATAAAAAAGATGGTTAGTATTTTTATGCGTGAAATTTCAGTATTTATTTATAGTAATCCTCCATATACATCACAAGCAATCTTTGGCTACTTTACTAAAAGTAGAACACTATCATTAAGAACCAATTTCTAATGGGACTGATAAATCATTTTTTTCTCTTTGAAACTTATCTTTTAGCCAGCCGTTCATTGAATATTTGTTGCATAACTACTATACAAAAGAGCATTGTGTAGTGCTGACCTGACAAATATTTTTTTGCTTTTGTTTTTCTCCCTTACTCCCAACCGAAATGTAAGCTTCTTGAGACCATAGACTTGATCTGTTTAGTTTACTTCTGCATTCCCAAAACATAGATTGGTCATTGACATATACTATGAACAAAATAATTATTTGCTAAAAATATAAGACACAAATCAAGAAAGAATAGGGACTAAGAAAGTAGAGTAGCCTATATATATAGACAACTGTTTAGGGGGGGGTTATATAAAGACAGGCAGAGAAAAGGGACAGCAACTGGAAGGGGATGTGGATGTGAGAGGGTTTGAATAGAATGGGCATGAAAAAGCATTTTGTTTGCCAAGATATGATTCTCTAGAGAGGGGGAATTTAAGAAGTAAGAGAGAGACTGGATAATTGCAGAAACAAAGTCTTTGAGTAGAAAAGAAGAGATGAAGTTGATTATGGTGGTATTGGGGGGAAGATTGTTCTTTGATACGTGCTGAAAAATTTGTCCATTCACACAGGAACCAAATCAGATATAGGTCATCAACTCACTTTGTGGATGGATAAATGAATGAATGATTGCCATATCCAAAATAACACTGCCCCATGATCACCCTTCTGTTGAGCCTGGGTTTCCTCTGCAACTTAGTTAGGTACCTTGGTAACAAAAAAATGCTCACCATTGCCCATACCTCTACCAACACCTTGTCTTTCCATTTTACCTACTCTGTGGAATTCTCTGCATCAGTCTGTTTGACTTTTCTCCTATACCCAGGCCACCAAAGAGTGTTGAAAGATATATATATGTCGCTGAGGATGATCTCCAGCCTTAGTAGAATTTGAGACTCTTCCTGATGCTACAATTTTGTGTTTACCTTGTTAGCTTTTTCTGATGTTCATCATTCTTCTCAAAAACTTGATCTACGATCTTGTCTTTTGATCTAACTAGAACTCTTTGCCCCTTATTTCTCTAGCTACTTAAGGGTTTCAGTGATAAAGTCACATGACTTCCTTTCTCAATACCCACACATATACATCTCTATTTGCATTTATGCTTTTTTTTTTTCAGCATCAGAGGAGCTAATTCCTCCAACTATCCTTTGGATTCCAATACTGAGGTCTCCAAGCCCTGCTGCTCCTCTTAAATATTCAAGGATTTTAAGAGGTTGTTAAACTTTTGGTAGCTTGGAAACATCCATAGTGGGAATACTTATACTATCCAAATCAGCAAAAGATAAAGATTGGGGTCTTTTTTTGTTTGTTTGTTTTAACAGCTACTTTACTAGCACACAAGTGGTGATTTCTCTTTAGTATATAAATATGATAAAAGATCTATTATGTTTAAGAATTTTTTCTTAAATTCTGTGTCACTTAAGCTACAAATCTTTCTCCTCTTCACAGCCAAATTTCTTCTGACTAGTCTCCGCTGACTTTTTCTAATTTTTTATATTCTATTCATTCTTTAAACCATTGAATATTGATATAACTGATTATTAACGTACCATTCCATTTGCTAAAGTAGCTAATGATCTTTGTAGTGCCAAATCATATGCAGAGATAAAACAGATGGGGCTTATTAATGAGATGTAGAGAGCTAAAGTACTATCCATTAGATAACTTCACTGTAAATTTACCCTTTTTCTTTTGTAATTAAGAAGTAATTTGTGGAATATACTTTGTGATTACGTAAATGCATGTTCCTCATAAATCTTTCACTGTCTAGATTTGGAATTTCTTAATGATTCTTGCCTAAATCAGTTATACTTTTGAGGTTCGAAAACTGATGATGTTCTAACTCTAACATTTATTCCACATTTATTGATTGAAATTCTGCAGGAAAGGTCTTTGTCCTATCTCCCTATAGTGTATATTGCTACTAGACCTTTTTAAGGGACAGATTTGGAATCCACGCCTTTATACTAATAATTCCTGTTCCTATACCATCAACAGATTTCTTTTGTGAGTTTCACCATTTCACCTTCTTTCTGTTCTCTTCCATAATGAGAACCTGGCTTTTAACAATGTCAAGGACTATAATTCTTTTTATAATCTTACAGTGTACATGATACAGTTTCAGAGTCACTATACCAACAACACTATAAAAAACCCTATCTGTTAGTAAAATTGTAAGTTTTAGCATTGTTTGTCTTTAGACTGAAGGTAAGAAGTGAAAGTTTCTCTGCAAATGTTACATAAATTAGTATTATCTTTTTTCTCTCAATGTGGTTATATTATTCATTTGAAATACAATTGTATTCATGTTTCTAATCTATTTTACAGTATTCCTCTATCTTTTAAAATTCAGTTTTATATTTTGAACATGCAGGACATTTAAATAATTACAAAGTTAGATCTACACCAAAAGATATATTCGGGGAAGTATAGCTTCTTTTCTATCACTTTCATTCTATTTTCCTACCCCCACACCTGTTGTGGAGGTAAGAAAACCTGTTTGTGGAGACAAACAGGTTTGATATCTTCAAGGTTATCCTTCCTGTGTTTCTCTTTGCAAAATTAAACAGACCCATGAACAGTGTATTTTCTGTTGGAAAAGTGAGACCATGCTTATATAATATTTTTCTGTACTTTATTTTTTCCAAGTAATATCTTATCAAAAAATCATTTCTTATCAGTTCACAGAGATTCTTAATATCCTTAATATTTTTAATGTCTTTAAGTATTAACAGCATCTTGTATTTTTGCTGCCTTGATTACCTTTATATTTATCCAATTTTTAGTGCCCTTAAACTCTTTTTCTGCTTAACCTGTTTTAATTTTTATTAAATTTTTTTAAAATGTATATTTTATTTTTTTGAGAAAGAGAGAGAGAGAGAGAGAGAAAGAGAGAAACAGAGTGTGAGTGGTGGAGGGGCAGAGGGAGAGAGAGACACAGAATCCAGAGCCTGACACAGGGCTCAAATTCATGAAGTACGAGACCATGACCTGAGCCGAAGTTGGACACTTAACCGACTGAGCCACCCAGGGACCCCTTTAATCTTTTTTTTTTCTAGTTTATTCATTTATTTTGAGAGAGAGAAAGAGAGAGCATGGGGGAGGGGCAGAGAGAAAATCCCAATCAGGCTCCACACTGGTAGGACAGAGTCTGACATGGGGCTCAAACTTACAAACTGTGAGACCTGCCCTGAGCTGAAATCAAGAATTGGACACTTAACTGACTGAACCGCCAAGGTGCCTCTCTTCTCAACCTTTTACTATCTGATTTTGTTTCACTTTTAAATGGTATCCTTTAATTCTTACCTATTTCTAAAACATCAATCAATGAATTTATTATACTTTGCCCTTCTGTGCCCTTTATAAAATTTTCATGTATTCTATCTTGTCATTCTATTTACATGTTACCCTACTAGCTCAGTTCCAAACATTGTATTAATCTGTAGTTAATCTATAGTTAAATATATTAAATGCTCACCCCAATTATTTTGCTAAAGTCTCTTTCATTTGTCTCTTAGTTGAATGAAGATCATTCTCCAACAGACTTTTCAGGAAAGAATCTGCAATACAATAAGTCTTGAATTTTTGCATATTTAAACTGTTTTTCTATAGTCCTGAAGTATACTAGATATACACAATGATTGTCTTACACTTTTTTTTTTCCTGTGGGTTTCTTGAAAATGCTGGTTTCATTCTAATTTTTTGAATTGGTGGTTTTCAAAATTATTATTCTAGTCTTATATACTATTATAAAATATTTTTATCATTTCTTGTTAGAGACTTGGAAGAATTTTTTCTCAGTCTTTAAAATCTAACTTTATTATAAGATATGTCTTATATTTGATTGTTCTGGGTCAATTATCTCATATACATGATGGATCCTTTCAATGTTTAGATTTTATTTTTCTCTTGTTCTTGAGAAATCTTTTTAATTGTAGCTTAAAAATTCTAGTTTCTTTTGTTTGTTTTCTCTTTCTACTTTAATGGCTCCAATTATAAGTCTTTTTGATCTTTGCCTGCCTTCTTATTCAGTTATTTTCCCTTTACACTTTTAATTTATTTCCTTATTTCACTTTTTTTTCTCTCTCTCGGATATTTACCATCCTTTCTTCAATGACCGTTAGTAAATTTTTACTCAAATATATTCTGCTTTGTACATCTTGTATTTCCTTCTTTAGTACTGGTATAGTTTTGTCTTTTTAAAAATTGTTCACCTTAGTTTGAGAAAATCACATTCCATTTATCTCTATTTTTGTTCATTTGTGGTCTTACTTTTGGAATATCTAATTCAAATTCTTTTCCCTCATATTTATAATTTTGAAAATTACATTCAATTTTGTGTGGAGGCTGTGTTATAGTTTCTTCCCTTCATAGTTGGTTTTGTTGAATGGATTTTCATCAGCTGAGTAAGTGCCACTTTCTCTCAATTTCCTTCTACCCCAAAATTGATGCCTCTCTGAGAATGCTACGCAGTTCTTCACATTTTTAGTTCACTTCTTATAGTCAATGTTGTGGTTACCAAGTCCCAGACATGTATTCAATATTTTAGCACTTAGTGATAAACTTTCTTTCTGGAAGTGATATTTGCTTCAGTTGTGCCATTACCCTAAGGTCAAGTGGAAGCTCCTACATGAAAACTTTAAATCAATAGTATGAAAAATTTTTTATCAAAAAATAAAACAAAACAAAACCTGACTCTGCTATACCAATATTTGCTCCATCAGATATATAAATTACTCCTGTGTGTGTGTGTGTGTGTGTGTGTGTGTGTGTGTTTATCACTAGTTAGGTGTCAGTCACTGCATTGGACCTGGGAGACAAATTCATAGATTATTAATCAGTTTAGGTGGAATATGTACTATAAGTATAGGAGCAGGGAAAAATAAAAATGGAATAGAAGTTCAGGGTAAGTAAATGCATAGCCTTGAGCTTTTCAATTAAGCTCTATCTACTTAAGTGCAATAAGAAATTGGGGTGCCTGGGTGGCTTAGTTGGTTAAGTTTCTGACATAGGCTCAGGTCATGATCTCCCAGTTCATGGGTTTGAGTACCACATCAGGCTCTGTGCTGACAGCTCAGAGGCTGGAGCCTGCTTCAGATTCTGTCACCCTCTGTCTCTACCCCTCCCCGACTTGCACTCTGTCTCTGTCTCGCTCAAAAAATGAATAAACATTAAAAAAAAGAAAAAAAGTGTTTAAAAGCGGCTTAGACCCTTCTGATATTCTTTATTCTTTTATATGTATTTTCTGATCTTTGTACAATTACTCCAAATTCCTGGATGAATTAAAGTAACATAAGATGTATGCACTTTATAATAAGTAAGGAGGTTAGACTGTTATAAACACACAAAAATTAGTTTTATAAAAAAATAAAATGGATTTAAGGATAAAAAGAGAGAACAAGTAGGCATTACTCAGCTCAAAAATTTAACATAGAGTCAGATAGAATCAGAGTAGATCAGCTAAATATGGAGAATATGTTACTAGGGACCAAATGAGTGTTGTCCAAACAGATAATATATGGAAAACTTTGGCTTATTTCTGAAGTATTAGTACAATTCAAATTTGTCTCCCCAAGTTTTCCCTCCTTAGAAGCAGAAGTAAAAGAGCTTAATGATTGGTTTTTGGCCAGTTTATTCAAGGGATTTGTCTCTTTCTACCTCTTCCATCAAAACTCTAAAAAACAAAATAAATAAAATAAAATTCCCAAAGCCCCTTCTCCTCAAATGAAAATCAAAGCAAAAAATAGAAAAAAAATGATTCTAACCAGTATCATTCTTGGAATCGAACATTTCTAGTGCTTTTGGTCAAGAAAATCATAAACAAATTCAGCAACACATAGTGCACTTACATTTACACATTTATAAATTCTATCTCAGTAACTACATGTCAGTTTTTAAAAAGAAAATCTACATAATGCTAAACAGTACCTTATTCACATACTGATGGATCTTACTGGCTTGGTTGTCATGGATACACACGTTTTGTTTGTTTCAGAGATCTGTAAAATGTATGCATTTGAATTCTTGCGTGCCATGTCTGCAGTGATATTACAGATATTTCTCAGAAGTAAATAAAATTAAGCAACTCTGCAATTTATGATGAAAGAATAAACACATTTACCTGCATGCATTTTAATAAATCAGTCCTTACTGACATTTAAAATACAGGAAACTAAGTACTGTATTATTCAAGGAGGAATGTGGTTTACAAGGCTCTGCTTTTGCCTGTAAGATTATATTACATAGAATGTAGGAAATCATCAAACCTTGGGGAAAAAAATAGGACACCATCCCTATTTAAAAATAGTATTTATTCCCCTTGAGAGAGTGTTTTTTGTTATACAAACTCAACAATATAGGTATTTTACATTCAAGATATCCAATGTCCTATTCTCACACTCATTCTCTTTCTGTTTCTCATATGTCATAATAAAATCATCCTTATGTGTTAGTAGGTGTCATGAAAAAAATATATATTACAATCTGCTAGTGTTAAAAGAGCAAAGCTTAAAGCTAGAGCTATATTTTTCCCATCTAAAAGTCACTGACACAAAAGAAGAAAATGAACAAAGAACTATGAATGTGTGCATTGGATGGGAGCTTCTGGAAGTTATATGTTAGTTTGTTCAAAAGCAAAAACCACAAAAAATTCTTAATGTCACCCCTATTGAGAGGTCAGTGCTGGTTTGGCAGTCATTCAGCATTGATTTAAACATATATATGTACTGAGAGAAAGTTCAAGCAACTCAGCATTGATGTGAGGTATTTCTGAAACAGAGGAAAGAATTTTTAAGAATATTGTCATATCCTGCCATTATCTGTTGCTCAGTTTGCACAAACAAGCTTAATATCTTAAGCTAAGTGAAATAAAATTTGGACCCTGTAGAGGTGTATGATGATATGCATTTACTGTTTGCATTTAATTAACACTTCTACTATTTAACATATGGCAGGGCACCATTCGGCATGTCTTCCTGCAAATGATGCAAGGTGTGAAATGCCTTTAATCTATGGTTTAGTTGCCATTCTGTTTCCAGACATCAACCCTGCATTTCTTTACATTAAAAGTAGAACTTAAGTTCTATGTGAAAAAATGAACAAGTATGGTAAAGAAATAGTTGTTAAGACTCTACTTATTTTAATGGACGTGGAAATGTAGGTTTTCTAATAAAAAGCAAATAAAATTAAATCTATAAATACCAAACTGGTTAGAAGGCTTCACTGCTCTTTTGATGATGTGGATGAAGTTTCACATTTTTAGATGAAGTTTGCTGATTGTAATAAAACTTACCAGCCTTCTCTTCAGTGACAATTATTTAGGGCAAGCATTAACTCTCCATAGATGTGATCTTATTCAGTGAATAGCTTATCCATTTGGAGAATTAAAACACCCATTAATAAAAACAGTATTTACCGGAGTATTTGTCCCGTGGATATGTTTAAATTGCTAGATACGGGGTCTATGAATATATTTTTACCTTTACCTTTTTCAGAAGCTGTGATTATGTAGGATATGGAGAGATGTGTAGACATGGTTGGTTATTCCTTCAAGGCTTTATATTCTATACAAAACAGAAATGCTTCAAGGTTTTAATGAAAGATGTTACAGCTTATGAAGGATGTTTTCTAACATTATTGGATACAATGAAATTGCTTCATTTAAGAAGAGGAAAGGAAAACTGGTGTTTCTTTCTTTCTTTCTTTCTTTCTTTCTTTCTTTCTTTCTTCTTTCATTTGTTTATTCATTATGGTAAGTGAACTCTTTTTTTTAATGGTAAGTGTACTCTTGATCTCCATCCCTTATTTCACCCATCCGCCACTCACCTCTCCTCTGGTAGCCACCAGTTTGTTCTTTATAGTTAAGAGTTTCTGGCTTGGTTTGTCTCTCTCTCTTTTTTCCTTTGCTTCTGTAAGTTTCTTAAATTCCACATGAGTGAGATCATATGGCATTTGTCTTTCTCATATTGACTTTTTTCACTTAGCATTATACTGTCTGGCATACCCATGTTGTTCCAAATGCCAAGATTTTGCATTTGATTGATAGATGTATCTATCTTCATCTATCTATCATCTCTCTCTCTCATCATCTATCTCTCTATCTCACCTTCTTTATCCATTCACCTATCAATTGACTCTTGAGCTTTTCCCATAGTTGGACTATTGCAAATAATACTGCTCTAAACACAGGGGTTCATGTGTCCCTCTGAATTAGTGTTTTTGTATTCTTTGGGTAAATACCCAATAGTGCAATTACTAGATTGTAGGGTTGTTCTATTCTTTATTTTTTGGGGAACTTCCATATTGTTTTCTACAGTAGTTGTGCCAGTTTGCATTCCCATCAACAGTGGGTTCCTTTTTCTCCACATCCTTGCCAACATTTGTTGTTTCTCGTGTTTTTTTATTTTAGCCATTCTGACAGGTATGAAGTGATAACTCAGTGTAGTTTTATTTGCATTTCCTTAATAATGAGTGATATTGAGCATCTTTTCATGTGTCTGTTGGGCATCTGCATATCTTCTTTGGAGAAATACATGTCAATGTCTTCTGCCCATTTTTAAACTGGATTATTTATTGGATATTGCGTTGTATCAGTTCTTTATATAGTTGGATGGTAATCACTTATCAGATATGTCACTTGCAAATATTTTCTCCATTCAGTAGATTGCCTTTTAGTTTTGTTTGGTTGTTTCCTTTGCCATGCAGAAACTTTGTATTTTGATGCAGTCCCAATAGTTTATTTTTGCTTTTATTTACCTTGTCTCAGGAGACACATCTAGAAAAATGTTGCTATGGCCAATGTCAGAAACGTTACTGCCTGTGCTCTTTTTAAGGATGTTTATGATTTTGGGTCTCACATTTAGGTCTTTAATTCATTTTGAGTTTATTTTTGTATATGGTGAAAGAAAGTGGTCCAGTTTCATCCTTTTGCATGTGACTGTCCAGTTTTCCCAATACTATTTGTTGAAGAGACTTTTTTCCATTTTATATGCATTCCTCCTTTATTCAAAGATTAATCAACCATATGATTGTGAGTTTATTTCCGGGTTTTCTATTCTTTTCTATTTATCTATGTGTCTATTTTTATGCCAATACCATAGCATTTTAATTACTACCCTTTTGTAACATAACTTGAAATCTGGAATTATGGTATCTCCAGTTTTGCTTTTCTTTTTCAAGATTTCTTTGGCTATTTTAGGTTTTTTGTGGCTCCAACAAAGTATAGAATTGTGTGTTCTGGTTCTGTGAAAAATGCTGTGGGTATTTTGGCAGGGATTACATTAAATCTGTAGATTGCTTTAGATAGTATCGACATTGTAATAACATGAGTTCTTCCAACCCATGATCTTGTAATATGTTTCCATTTCCTTGTGTTGTCTTAAATTTCTTTCACCACTGTTTTATGCTTTTCAGAGTATAGGCCTTTCACCTCTTTGGTTAAGTTTGTTCCTAGATATTTTATTGTTCTTGGTGCAATTGTATATGAGATTGTTTTCATATTTTCACTTTCTGCTACTTTATTATTAGTGCATAGAAATGCAACAGATTTTTTTCACATTGATTTTGTGACTTTACTGAACTCATTTATCAGTTTTAGTAATTATTTGGTGGAGTCTTTAGGGTTTTCTGTATATAGTACCATGTCATCTGCAAATACTGAGAGTTTTACTTCTTCCTTACCAATTTGAATGTCTTTTATTTCTTTTTGTTGTGTACTGCTGTGGCTAGGACTTCCACTACTATGAATAAAAGAGGTAAGAGTGGACATCCCTGTCTTGTTATTGACCTTAGGGGAAAAGATCTAATATTTTTCCCATTGATGTAAGATGTAGTAAGTGCAACATCCATTCATGATAAAACCCTCTGCAAAGTAGGTCTAAAGAGAATATACCTCAACATAATAAAGACCATATATGAAAAACCTCCATGTATCTGTAGTCTTTCCAGATTTTTTCTTGTAGTTGATTTCTAGTTTCATAGTTTTTTGGTCAGAAAAGATGCATGGTATGACTTCAATTTTTGAATCTGTTGAGACTTGTTTTATGGCCTATTATGTGACCTATTCTGGAGAATGCCCTGTAAGGCCTTGAAAAGAATGTGTATCCTGCTATTCTAGGCTGGAATCTTCTGAATATATCTATTAAATCCATCTGGTCCAGTGTGTCATTCAAAGTCACTGTTCCCTTGTTGGTTTTCTGTTTGGATGATATGTGCATTGATGAAAATAGGGTGTTAAAGCCCCCTACTATTATTATATTAGTATCAATCAGTTCCATTATGTTTGTTATTAACTATTTTGTATATTTGGGTGCTTCCATGTTGAAAGCATAAATATTTATAGTTTTTATATCCTCTGGTTGTATTTTCCCCTTTATTATTATCTAGTATCCTTCTTTGTCTCTTGTTATAGCCTTTGTTTTAAAGTCTCTTTTGTCCAATATAAGTATTGCTACTTCTACTTTCTTTTGATATCCATTTGCACAATAAATGTTTCTCCATCCCCTCACTTTCAAACTGTAAATGTCTTTAGGTCTGAAATTAGTCACTTGTAAGCAGTGTATAGATAGGTCTTGTTTGTTTTTTTTTTTTTTTTAACCACTCTGTCACCTTATGTCTTTTGAATGGAGCATTTAGTCCATTTAAGTTTAAAGTAATTATTGATAGATATATATTTATTGTCATTCTGTTACTTGCTTAGTGGTTGTTTATACAGATTTTCTCTGATACTTTCTTCTCCTGCTATCTTTCATGATTTTTCGTCTTTCTTTAGTGCTATACTTGGATTCCTTTCTCTTTATTCTTCGCATATCTATTATTGGTTTTTGATTAGTGGTTACCATTATGTTTGTATATCACATCTTTGGCATAGAGCAGTCTATATTAAGTTGATGGTTACCTAAATTTAAACCCATTCTTTACTCCCCTCACCATGTTTTAGGAATATGTTGTCCTATTTTACATTTTTAATTTTATGAATCCTCTGATTTTTACAGAAATATTTATTTTTACTGCTTTTGTATTTTGTTACTTTTTATACTCTCACTTGTGGTCTTTCCACTTGAAGAGTCCCCTTTGGTATTTCTTGTATGGCTGGTTTAGTCATCATATACTCCTTTAGTTTTTATTGTTTGAGACACTCTTTATCTCTCCTTCTATTCTGAATGATAGTCTTGATAGATAGAGTATTGTTGGCTACAGATATCCGCCTTTCAGAACCTTGAAGATATTATGCCACTCCCTCTGGCCTGTAGTTTTTTGCCACCAATTTTTAAAATTTCAGGCATTAACTCATGCTGGTTGTAAAAACTCATGAAGTTTGGCCCCTCTCACTTTCAAAGGAAAATGTCATGGGGATTCATCCTCCCTGTTCATGGGCTTCCTAGTGTGAAAGTCTGCCTTTTGCCTTTCTCGGACCAACTGCTCCCTTTCCACCATGGACAGCTATGGTCCGTTTTGCTCCCAGACCACATCTTTGCCCTTCCTACCTTCTTCAATGTGGCCCCTTCTCTACTTTTAATAGTGGAGTTTGTTCTGCCAGTCTTTGTGTCATTTTCTGGGTTATTTACACTGATGTGAGTTGTATCTAGCTGTATCTGTGAGAGAAGGTTACCTTAGGGTTTTCCTACTCCACCATTTTCCCAGCTGATCTCCTGGAAAACTGGTATTTCCAAAAATTCTATCTTTAATTCAACTACTAACTGAAGTTGGAGCCTACATTGCTGTCCATTCTTTTCTGTTTCTCATTAGAAAATGTGACAAATTTTCATGCATATTTTGTAAACTTGCTTAATTGAAACTAAAACTTTAACTGAAAAATAGATTTAGTTAAAACCTATGCTCATGAACTTCTTATTAATAGATTTTTAAAAACTGGAAATATCCCAGCCAAACAAGCATATAAAAACTTAACTTATAACTTGCTGAGGGCATAGCACTTAGACTTAGATGAGATGTGGCTGTGGGAAGGTAGAAGAAAAGCTCCAAAAAAAAAAAAAAATGTCAAGTCAACTAGCTGCATTCAGAAGATTCCATGATGTTTAAAACAAATATCAAATTGTTTTTATTAGAGTCAACATCAATATCAAGTAATAAAATTTACTTATATCTTTTTATTCTACTTTAAAATTTCCTGAGTTTAGTTGACACACAATATTACATTAGTTTCAAATATACAATGTAGTGATTCAATAAGCTATGCTATGTTATAGCTGATGTTGTGCTATGCTCACCACAAGTGTAGCTACCATCTGTCACCATACAATGTTATCACAATACTATTGACTGTATTCCTGAATTATAACTTGTATTCCTGTGACTTATGCATTCCATAACTAGAAGCTTGTGTCTCCCCCTCCCTGTTACACATTTTGCCTATTCCTCCACCCCCTTTCTTCTGGCAACCATTAGTTTGTTCTTTTATTCATGGGTCAGTTACTGCTTTTTGTTTATTTGTTTATTCATTTGTTTTTTAGATTATACATATAAGTAAAATCATATGGTACTTGTCTTTCTTTGACTTACTTCACTTAGCATAATGCCCTCTCCATCCATGTTGTCAAAAATTGAAAGGTCTCATTCTTCTTTTATGGCTGAGTAATAGTCCATCCACTGTGTGTGTGTGTGTGTGTGTGTGTGTGTATCTATATTTCACATCTTCGTTATCCAATCATCTAGTTTAGTTACCCCAGAAGAGAACTTAGAAGCTGTTGTGATCTTACCTATTTGTACCATTAATTTCAATTACAGTTGATTCACTGATTGCATTGAAATGCAAACAAATTTTTTATAAAAGCAAATTTTAGAGATCTTCAGTAGAATACTTGTTTGTGTTCAATAACCTTTGAAACATGAAAGTATTAAAAGAATGAAAAAGGAGATAAATATCCTCAAGATATTCATTATGATAATTTTTAACTGTTAATGAAACAATAGGTCAAAATCAGTTTTCATAAAACCTAATGTAAAATCCTTTGGTGAGGGAAAAGAAAAAAAAAAGCCTTTGTGTTGTTATGTAACTCACATTGTGAGGAAGCAGAGTGGCACCAAGAACTAAAACAATAAAAAAACTAAAATTTGGGGGCCACTGGGTGGCTCAGTCAGATCCAACTTTGGCTCAGGTCATGATCTCATGGTTCATGGGTTGAGCACTGCTTGGGGCTCTTTGCTGACAGCTCAGAGCCTGGAGCCTGCTTTGGATTCTGTGTCTCTCTCTGTGTCCCTTCACCTTGACACTCTTTCTCTCTCTCTCAAAAATAAACATTGAAGAAAAAAACCCTAAAATTATTTATCTGTCAGAAGATAAAGGATATTTAAAACCTCACAATCATGTGAAAGCAAGGGCTTTGGCAAGTTAGTGAGTTTCAAAGTTTGCCTTCAATTTGAAATTTTGTAATGAACCTAGGTTATCAGAAGCTTCTTATTGACAGCTTCATGAGATGTCAAGAAATGAAGATACAGCCAAAGCCCAGTCTAAATTTTTTTAATGTTTATTTTTGAGAGAGAGAGAAAGAGAGAGAGAGAGAGAGAGAGAGAGAGAGAGACAGAGTGTGAGACGGTGAGGAGCAGAGGGAAAGGGAGACACAGATTTTGAAGCAGGCACCAGTCTCTGAGCTGTCAGCACAGGGCCCAATGTAGGACTTGAACCCAAGAACCATGAGATCATGACCTGAGCTGAAGTCAGCTGCTTAACCGACTGGGCCACCCAGGCGCCCTAAGTCAAGGCCCAGTCTAAAGTGAAGAATTTAAAAGTAGAATCCTTGTGTAATGGTAAAACCTAAAAGTGGTGTAAATATATTACAAAAGTAATAAGAAATAATCCTCACTATTTAGAAAATTGCAGGAAACTTGCGTACTTCAACTCAGATACAGAATGAAAGGAAGTATATCCTTTGACATTTAAAACCACAAATTCTAACTGGTAATTGGAGTTTGAATGCATACCTTCCTTTTTTTTCTTTTCTTTCTTCTTTTCATTTCATTTCATTTCTTTTCTTCTTCTCTCTTTTTTTTTAGAAGTAAACAAAGATCCAGCAGGAGAATATATTTGAAAATTACTCAGTTTGCCTGCATGCCAGAAAAAGTAGCAGAAAAAATTTTACAAATCCTTTCAGGAGGAACTCACCTTCAAATACAGATCCAAAGGAATTATCACATGAAATTTGGGAAAAATAAGTGGTTTTCAATCAAAATTTACAAAATATATCAGGAAAAAAGGTGAGCCATACATGGGAATCAAAGCAATAACAAAGTAATAGACACCTGAAGATTTCATTTGTTGGAAACCCACATAAGAACTCCTTGTACTAATAAGGCAGAACACCAAAGACAAATATATTTTATAGTTAGCCAAAAAAAAAGACAAATAATATTTTAAAGAAACATTAATTTAACTTAAAGATGATTTTTCATCTGTAATCAAGAAAATCCAGAAGACATTAAAATAATACAACTCTTGGAAGGAAATAAAAATGAACATATATTTAGACACTATCTTTCAAGAATTAAGGAAAGATATTTTTTGATTATAAAAAAACTAAGGTATTTTATCACCAAAGGAAATTAGAAAAACAAAACAAATTAGACAAAAAAATGCAGGTAGCAATACTTGAGCACCTTACAAAGATAAATTAAAAAGTCATTATCTTAACTATTATATCACGTATTTTTAAATAATGTATGTATGTAGCCGACCAATTTTAAAAGGCAATGATGTAGAAATTTTCACCTGCACAAATGACAAATTGCTTGACGCACAATTTTACAAACGTATCTAAAATACATTAAACACTCAGAGAATATGCACTTTTAAACATAATATATTTTTAAAAATAGACCACGTTTAGGCCATAAATTTAATCCCCAAAATATTAAAACTTGGCTTATACAGACCACATTCTTTAGTACTATAGTAAAATTAAGTCAGAAATAATAAGAAAGGTATTTAGAAAAAACTACATATGTTTAAATTAAAAATATCTAAATGACTTATGAGACAAAGAACACATCATAATACAAATAAAAAATTAAGATTCAAAAAATATGAAAACAAAAAATCAAATTTGTGGGATACAAATATATAATATATAATGGAATATTTTTTAAAATATATGCTTAGATTAGAAAAGAATAAAAGCTCAAAATTAGTCAAGCCACCACTTTAAGTAGAAGTATTCCATAAATCTCAAAATTTAAATATAGAAGAATAATAAAGTTAGAAAATAATGAAATAAAGAACATACAAAATAAAGAGACCTAATAAAGCCAAAAAAATTGGCATTTAGAAGGAAGGCCTTACAAAATACAAAAAAAGGATAAATGTAATCAGAATCAGAAGGCACTAATAGGAAATATTAGAGATGGGGGGATACATGTCTTGATGTATCAAGAAATACAGGTATTTCAAGGATTACACAGATAATAAAATAAATTTAACAATAATGCCAATGCATTTGAAATTTTAGAATGAATGGACTATTTCTAGCAAATACAATTTATTAAAACTAACCTTGGAATAAACAACCTTTATTTTTGTAGTTTTGTTAGAAATTATACCAGTAATTAAACTCCCACAAATGACAAGTTAGCATGGTTAGCATAAGGCCAAGTTCTATGAAAACTTCCAGGATATATGTCCAACTTTTCAGAAATAATTCCAAAGTTAAAAAATAAAAAGGCGTTCTCCTTTCACTTATGACAACAGAACACACTGAATGCCAAACCAGACAGTCTTACTAGAGAAGAAAATTTGGGGTCAATATCATTCACAAATATTGATGCAACATCTCAAATAAACTATCAACAAACCAAATCCAGCTACATAAATGACTTTTTGTGATTTTTTCCAAGAATATAGGGTGGTTATTAAAAAATGGGATTAGCATTATTGACTAAAATAATACATTAAAGGGAAAAATCATTTGATTGCCTTAACAAATGTAGTAGAGCCTTTGGTAAAATACAAATCTTGTTCACATCTTTCTATCTATCTATCAATCATCTATCTAATGATTCAGGGCAGCCACAATAAGAAAGGCAGCAAAATAAACACAAACAAAAGTCAGCTCATCAGATACAGTATTAAAGGTGAAATATTGAAGAAATTCCCTTTAACATCAGGAATACAAATATTTTCTGGTTATACTCCTCCATTTAAAAAAAGTTATGAAAGTCAATGTCCATGAAATAATAGGACAATGCAATCCTGCAATGTCCTACTATACAGTCCTGGTATGAAGTAGGACAATGTAAAGAAATATATGTAAGAATTACAGAAAATTACTGCAGATTATATAGTTTTTCATGTTGATAATCCTCCACAATATAGATATATTTTTAGAACCAATAAGAAATTTTAACAAGTTGTCTAAATATACAATTTGTGAAATTAATTGTTGGAGACAAGATATGGCTTAATTTTTATAGAAAATTAAAATAAAACAAAGCGAAAATACGACTTCAATGTCCTTTGTATACAATATCTAGATTATGTGAAATAGCATAAGAAATTAAAGAAAGCAAGAAAACGTTACCCATGATCAACAGATAACACTATCAATGGAAGGAAATTCATGAGCAAACCTGTCAGTGGAATGAGCAGAAGAGTACTTCAAAACAGTTATAAATACCTTAAAGCAAATTCAGAAAAGGATGGGTCTAATGGGCAGAGATTGGAAATTTTAGAGAGAAATTGATACTCCAATAAAGAACCAAATGGAATTTCTAGAACTGAAAAAAAATGTCTTAGAAATAAAAAGTTTTCACTGGGTAGACTTCAGAGTTGATTGGACTCTAAGGTTCATTAAGCTTGAAGACAGATCAATAGCAATCATCAAAATTGAAGTAGAAAGATAGAAAAAAGATTGAAAAACAAAGTTAACCTAGTTGTAGTAGTATCCAATGGAACCTCTCAGTAGTTAAAATTAAAGATAAATTGAATTAATTTTGTGAAAAATAGAAAAAAATGAGTCTTCTTCACTATTGACTATTTAAAAATATCTTCATAATGGACAAATTAGAACAATGCTAGTGAGAGAAAATGAAAAGTCAATGTGGACAAGTGGACATTCGACACTGGACGTTTGAGCCTGGATAGCATTTATGACCCATTTTTCGGTAACAGTACCCCAACTTCCACTGATGTACCCTTTTTACCCAATTCATTTTTTTTTTTCTATTCCAGGAGTAGCAAACAAACCAGTTTGTTAATAATGAATGTGTATTCAGTTCTTAGAATGTTCCAGGAAATATTTTGAGATTTAGATGATTCATAACATCACATTCTTCTAGTCACCTCTGAATGAGCATTAGCAGCTGTCTCAAGTTAAGCTTAACAGTGTAATATCAGGGAGAGTGTCTTCACTTCTGATTTGCTTGAACTTGGCAACAACAACAAAAAAACCCTCTTTCTGGTTGATAAGTAGACTTCACATGGATCCTGAAAATGAGGCAAACACAATGGAATGCAAAGCCTAAGGATGAGAAATAGTTCTGAAGATATTATTTTTCTTCTTTTTTAAGTTTATTTATTTATTTTGAGAGAGAGAGAGAGAGAGAGAGAACACAAGCAGGGGAGGGTGGGAGAGAAGGAGAGACAGAATCCCAAGCAGGCTCTGAACCATTGGTGCAGAGCCCAATGTGGGGCTTGAACTCATGAACTATGAGATCATGACCTGAGCTAATCAGGAACTGGACACTCAATCAGCTATAATTCCCAGGCACCCTGAGATTCTAAACCATATAATTAGCCAGACTTTGCCATTACACAAGCCACTGCATTGCTTTTTTATTTAAACCAGTTGGAGTTGAATTTTCTCTTCTTGCAAAGGAATAAGTTCTAACAGGTAAGGACAAAAGATAAAAGTTATTCATTATAAATGACTTCAAGTCTCCTGATTAGTTGAGTTTTAGTGCAGAACACTAGGAGAGTTTGTGAAATTTCTGAATACAGTAACACCTTGGATTGTGAGTAACTTGTTCTGCTAGTGTTCCACAAGAGGAGAAAACATTTCTAACAAATTTTAACTTGATAAATAAACAATGTCTTGCAATATGAATAGTGACGCTGAACATGATGCCGAATGTCACATGATCACAACTGAATCAATGGTTCTTTTCTCTCTGTCTCTCTCTGTCTCTCACTGTGGGATTGTGGGTGATCATCTCCCATGCTCAGATACTTGGTCTCAGGCTGCAGTGTTTGGCAAAAATAAGTGATTTTTCAGAATGTTAGAAGTACAACTGGCACTAGTGTATTTTTTGTCACTTCAAAGCATCTGTGGACAGTCCTTTGCTTTTCCACACAAGAGTAAGCTTAGGAATGCTTTGCTTCATTCTAAGTCAGGCTACCTGCAGATATAGACCCTTTCCTCTGCTGCCTTATTGTCAGTTACATTAAATACAGTATATGACAAGAGTTTAACACTGGACTGTAGTCGATATCTGTGTGAGCATATACAATAACCCCCATGCAAAAAAAAGTTGAAAAGAAAGGTGGTAAGAAGAAAGAGATGATTATGGAATTAAGAAAGAAGGAAATCATCAAGAAGTATGAACGAGATACGTGAGTGGCCAAAACTGCAAGATTTTATAAGAAGTCTACGTCTGCATCTCATCTGGAGAGGAGGAGGAAAAAAGACGGAGGAATCCCTCACTTCAAATGAGATTAGGGAGATGTGTAAAATGTGGAAAACAGTGCAAAATTTTGTAGAAAAGCGCTACCTGAATAAGGCTGTAACATTGCAAGTGATGACTCTGTTTAATGACCATGCAATGTCACATTCAGTGAAATCCTCAAAAGGAGGCAAAAACAAGTGTCATTGGATAGGTTTCTTGTTAAAGCTACATGAAAAGAAAAAAGATTCTATTGAGCCAATAGACAGCAGTGATTCAGCCGGTGATAGTGAAAGTTATCCTTTACTATAACCCTCCCCTTCTATATCTCCCTCACACCAGTCAGGAAGGTTTTCAAAGGTAAGTGCAGGTTAATTTCTTTATTTTTCCTTATATTTTTTATTTTCTTTACTATTTTGTATTATATAACAGCATTGTAACCATTTTCATATGAATATTTTTGGGTTGTGGAACAACTCATCTGATTTTCCATTATCTGTTATGGAAAAATTTGTTTTGGTATACAAGTACTTTGGATTACAAGCATGTTTCTGGAACGAATTATGCTCACAAACTAAGGTTTTACATTGTTTGAAAATATAGCTAATTTTTAATTAAGAAAAAAGATTCATTTCAGAGATAAGCCTAGAATTTATTATAGAAAATGGTGATATTTTTATTGTCATAATTTTATATTAAATATCTTTTTTAGATATACATATATCTAAACATATATATCTATACATATATACCACATACATCACATATATATCACATTATATATAGCATTTATATATCACATACATATATACACACATACATATACATACATATATATGTGTATATATTATAATCTAAAATTGAGAACTAAGGCAAGTGAGTTTGTAATGGAAACTTTTTAAATATCCAGAGAGATATGAAGGCAATATGTGTGGTCTTCATTGAAGTATTAAAGTAAAGGCTAAAGAGTCATTTCCAGGTATATTGCCCAGACGATGCAAGTGTAGGTTGTATGATTGGAACCTATGTCGTTCAAGTTCTTTCTGTCCCTGGAGTTTTATGAATTTACTGAAAAATTTGTTTTATTAAAGTTTTAAACAACATTTGAGTAAATCCTATTCTGTTTCATATACTCTAATTTAGTATTCTCCTCCATTTTAAAACAGATTATATATGTAATAGCAATTATGAACATGTGTCAATATGCAATAATGTGAAAGGGCAAAAATGTTAACTATGAAAAAAATAGGCAAATGCTCTTTTACTATATTTTTGAAAGGATCCATTAAGGAAGTGTAAGCAATTTAAAATGCCCATGTTTTAAATACAAAGCATTCAATAATTCAATAGTAACACTTATACTAATGTACCGTGTAGAGTATCTGATTATTCCAGAAAACAAAAGCTTGTTGTTACCAATATAGTTCTTTAACAAAAAAGTCAATTAGATGTAGTACAACTGAGAGAGGAAACAGCTGATATTTTAGCCAGTGATACTATATTTTATAGGAGATAAGTAAGGAATCTAGCCATTTAGGACCCTGGTATCTATAGAATCATGATAGTTATATGTATGGATATCATATTATGGTATTGGATATCATTCAGAATGTCATCAAATCTATCTAAACCTTAAGTGAATGTTTATCAATAACCTTAAACTTTCACTTGCATTTTGCTGTGTAAGAATTAAATGCAATGAATAAATGTACATACATATTTTATAACGCATTGTTTTGAAAACTCCAGGATTAAAGACAAAAATGCTGAATATGTGACTATGTTATATATGCTCCTCTAAACATTTTATATGGCATGAATATGCACATATTATGGAGTATACATATTGTGAAGTGAGGGCAGTTGTATGTAGTGGTATTTCGGTTAAGGGGCCAAATTTGTATAGTCTGTTACTTTTTGTGACAATGACGAATTTGCTTCCCGCTTAGAATAGAGTAGAATAGAGTAGTGACTAAGATTGCTACTGTGGAATGAGATAGCATGGCTTAACACACACTAGCTCTGTGATAGTGGGCAAGTTTCTTCACATATCTCTGTGTTTTGGTATCCTCAACCATAGAATGGGAATAGAGTGGACTTCATATTAACAGTCAACAGTTCTTAGATGTGCTCTGAGGGACCCCTTGTTTCTGTAGGCACTGAAAGAGTAAATTCATGCAATGTAATAGCGCTTCTGTTAAATATCAGCTATTAGTTTTATTTAGAAATGAAGAAAATAGGGTGTACCCTGAAGGAATGTTATGAGAGAAAAGGACATCATATGTAGCAACTCTGGTGACAGTAGCTATTGCCATTATCATGGAAGCTAACCTTTCCTTACGCAACTTAGATATAAGACCATTAAAATAAATGGGGCACCTGGGTGGCTCAGTCAGTTAAGCGGTCGACTTTGGCCTAGGTCATGATCTCACAGTTTGTGAGTTCGAGGCCCACGTCGGGCTCTGTGTTGCCAGCTCAGAGCCTGGAGCCTGCTTTGGATTATGTGTCTCCCTCTCTCTCTGACCCTCCCCCACTCACACTCTGTGTCTCTCTCTCTCTCAAAAAAATAAACATTTAAAACAATTTTTTTTAAATACCATGAAAGTAAGAATTTCTCAGTGTTTTTGGGGTGCCTGGGTGGCTCAGTCAGTTAAGTGTCCAACTCTTGCTGTTAGCTTGGGTCATGATCTCATGGTTTGTGAGTTTGAACCCTGAGTTAAGCTCCTCATTGGCAGTGCAGAACCCACTTGAGATTCTGTCTCCCTCTCTCTCTGCCCCTCCTCTGTTGGCTCTCTATCTCTCTCTCTAAAAATAAATGAGTAAGCTTTAAAAAAAAAAAGAATTTCTCAGTGATTTTGCTTGAAATACATGAGTAAAATTCCATGATATTTTAAATACAATTCTGCATCTTTGGGAAAGCCGCCTTGACTAACACATTTCAAAGAAAGATCAAAACCTCAGTAAAATGCAAATATTTAAAAGAGATTTAATATCATCTCTCCTTTTAGTACATAAAGAATGTGAATACAATTCTCTTTCAATCATTGGTGTATGGACAAACTATTTTCCTTAGTAATATTATAGCCATAATCATTGATAGTCGATTAGGTTATAAATCTAGGTTAGTGTCAAGATCACAACTAACATGACCTGATGTTAACAATTCATGTTTCAGAAATTTAAGGCTTCCAATTACATACATGCAAAACTTGAATAAAAAAGCACACAACTTATGAACTTTGTGACATTATAGTTTTTATAATGCAGTAGTTTTGACCTTTGGAGAATATAAAAAATTCAGAGATAACATGATCTTTATCTTCTCAGGATGGCACATGGATGGATTCTCTCGTTTCAACTTATAGTTACTGATAATGAGGTATGTTTGATCTTTATGCTTGTTTTTTTGTTTGTTTTGCTTTAGTCTTTCATAATTAGAGAATTGTTTGGTAATCATTTTGGAGTAGGCATGTAAAATAACTGCAATTTCATATGCGAAACGTCTCTTCTTTATTAAATGTAACATACTATTATTTAGTTTTGTCAGGTTTGGGAAAAGTCATTAGTTCTATGCATTATTAATAGTTCTATGTATTTTACCTTATTCTATTGAGAAGGTATCCTTCAATGACTTTTACCAATGTTTACTTAAAAATGTTGAAATCTGTTCCTTATGTTTTTTAAATAATCTCAAAACTAGATCTTAACGTTTTTTTTTTTTTTTTTTTGAAACAGAGAGAGACAGAGCGTGAATGGGGGAGGGGCAGAGAGAGGGCGAGACACAGAATCGGAAGCAGGCTCCAGGCTCTAAGCCATCAGCCCAGAGCCCGATGCGAGGCTCGAATTCACGGACCGCGAGATCGTGACCTGGCTGAAGTCGGACGCTTAACCGACTGAGCCACCCAGGCGCCCCTCAGAATTAGATCTTAAAGCCACTCTAATTTTCCCTTTTTCAGATTGTCATATATATGGAATCATACAGTATTTAGCCTTTTGTGTATGGTTTATTTCATTTAGCATAATGTTTTTGAGACTAATCTATCTTGCTGAATGTATCAACAGGTACATTACTTTTATTGTTGACTAGTATCCCATCATATGGATATATCAGTATTTGTTTGTTCATTTACTAGCTAATGAATGTGTAAGTTGTTTCCAGTTGTGAGCAGCAAAAATAAAACTGCTATAAATATCATGCTTAAATTTTTGTATAGATACATGTAATCTTTTTCTCTCCAGAAAATGGTAGGTATGAGATTCCTGAGTCATGTGGTAAGATATTTTTTATTTTAAATGTCTAAACCAGAATTTTTGTTAGATTCAAACTTTTCAATAATGATTTGAGGATTTTTTTTTTTCATTTTCTTCTGGAATTTTGAAATAGTACCAAAACTTGGAAAAGTATCCCCTATTCTCCAAAGGGGTCTTAATTTATTCTACCAAACAAGGAGGTAATTTATTTTCCCAAAGATCTACTGTTACACTTGTTTGTATATAGCTTGGAGACAGATTATTACAATATTCTGACAATTTATGAACAAATATAGATTTCCAATGTTATTCTTACCTGTGCAGAAAAGTCTATGTTATTGTGCCATTCTGTAGACAGCCAGGATCGTTAGCTGGACTACTATGTCAGAGAAATATCTAGTAGAATGACAGCATATGGCCCCTTTTATGGATGTCTGTCAACATTATTAGACAAAAAACCCACAACTTTTTCTTCAGTGTGGAACATTGATCTCCTCTTTGGAGTTATCCTTTATCTTTTTTAGTCAGGGGATTTAACTCTAGCTCTAAACTAATCACTGAAATGAGTCGTTTCTTATAGAAGCCCTAAGTTGAATTGAATTTGAAAATGTAGTTAAATAACAAATGGTTTTCGCCTAATACGTATAGACTTACCTATTTTGGAAAAATACTGAAATATGATGAAATCAAATAGTATCTTTAAGATACTATGTTATCCAGCTTCAGTTAACTTCTTTGATGGATTTTATTATTTCTCTCTGAATACCTTATGGCCAATGTATATTTTCCACAAGTGTTGCAAAAAATTGTTTCCTTTCATAGTTCTTTCAGGAATTGACTACTGGCTATCAGGCTAATTTGCCTGATTATGGGACTGAGGAGAATTCTTTCTGGGAAGGCTGAGAGGCATTATGTGCTGCCTACATAGGGACAACGTGGTGATGATGACAGTGATAGAGGAGGTGCTGGTGATGAGGGTGATGGTGGTAGTAAAGGGCAGTCACTGAGGACAGAGGAGCTTAGCCCAGTCATTTCCACATGGCTATTGTTGTAATGTTGGAAAGTCTCACTGGGAAAGCCAGGAGAATGTTGTAGAGTCTCAACAGCTTTAATTTCTTTATTCATATTCTAGAAGTCTGAGAGAGAAATAGACCAACTACCTAATAACAATCTATGTGGTCTCTTGCTGAATATTATAAGCAGTGTAACTCCCAGAAAAATGTTCCAGACTCTGGCATAACATTTTATTAAAAGGACAACATAGTTATTGTAGAATATACACAGAAGTGAAACCATATTAAAGGTTATGTCAACATGGAGGAAAAACATATTTTCACTAGAGGAAATTTAGAGAAATATAAACATTATTAAAAGGTGAATGATGACTTAGAAAGGAAAGGTTAACATAACCAAATTCTGCTCATTAAATTCCATAGGAGAAAAAGAAAAGAAAGACAGCTTTGGTCTTTTAAATGCCCTTTTTATGTCCATTGATCATGTTGAGCTTGTCTTCTACATTTCATAACATGCTGCTTTAAAATACACACTCTAGAAACATATTGGCTCTTGTCCCCAGCAAGACATGTTGCCAAATGGCATTTAATTTGTTTTCTAGGTCTCAAGAAATACATATAAACTTTATTTGCTTATGCCCCAACTTGTTACAACTACTGAGGAACCATCACAGTTAAGATAAAGATTTCAAATACCTTTAACTGAAATGTTACACTTGAATTTTACTAGTAAGTGTCCTTTTCCCTGGTCAATTATTGTCCACAAATAATAACAAAATGTACATAAAAATTTATATAGATGCCACTGATGTAGAAGTCACTTCTTAATTGTACATTAAGGAGAATCTCTAAGTTCTGATTTCCATTTGTCTCAAATGTCATCACTTTTATAGTCCCTATGTGGATCATGAATTTGACTCTGAACATAGAGCAAGGATTTGCCCACTGACCAATGCCACTTGACAGTTAGTTTCAAGTCCTCAAGTTGGCAGTAGAGGAAAAAACTCAACTCAAGGGTAAAAGAAATTAAAGATTTTAGACAAAACTCATTGGGAGGAAATAAACAGTGAGACTTTATATTTGATCTCTTTCTGTCACTAAAATTGATGTCTGGGAACTAATATTCTTGTGTTCAAGTGCTGAAAATTTAACAACTGAATAAGTATATAAATGACTTGTTTCTTGTTGAAAACTTTAAGAATTTTATGAAATTCCCAGTAAAGTCTCCAGTGAAAGTGATTCTTTCACATTTTACCCATCAGCCACAAGTAAAAGTGCTATGAAATAGGATAATGGGATATAATTGTCAGACTGTGCAATATTAAGATTATTCAACAAAATTTGCAATTAACTTGTTTTATTTTCTTCCTTAATGTTTTTCTCAATTAACGAAGGGTTTACCAACTTACGAGAGTATATGTTCTATTTCAGGACAGTTGAAATTGTATTTCTCATATGACTGTAGTTTACAATGAAGATAAATCCACGAGCAACTATGACAAAGTATCAGAATATGCAAAATTCTGCAAACTATATTTATAGCGTGAATTAAATATGCCCCACTTCAATTATGTTCAGGTCTTTAGCACATGGATTAGTAATTTAATTTATTTTATAACTGAAAGGATAAAATATGAAAAAAAGAGTAGAAAAGTTCATCTGTTTTTAGTCATAGATTTTATTTTTAAGTTTATTCCTTTATTTTGAGAGAGAGACAAAGCATGAGTCAGGAGGGGCAGAGAGAGAGGGAAAGAGAATCCCAAGCAGGCTGTGCACTGTTAGCACAGAGTCCAAAGCAGGGCTCAAACCCTGAACTGTGAGATGGTGACCTGAGCTGATGCTGGACCCTTAACTGACCAAGCCACCCAGGTACCCCTTTTTAATCTTAGATTTAAGAAAAACTTGGGATGGGAATGTTATTATACCTATGAGTTTAGTTTTGTCTACCACTTAAAAACTTTTATTAATAGAGTTCACCAGACTCACCACAAATAAACAATGTATCACCTAACTTTTCACAAATAAATAACAGTGTACTCTATAGTCTTGTAAAATTGGGTCTCTTATTTTCTGATGTTCACCTCTTCCTTTCTCTTTCTGTTCTTTTAAAGTTATTTCTTATTTTTTCTTAATGTCAACTGCTTTGCTTCCATAAAGTATAAGATTTTCCCATTTCCTTTCTTTTGTTTAGTTACAGACAGCATTCTGTCTCTTTCCTATTCCATTTCTCTTTAATGTTTAAGAACTTAGGAAGTGGGAAAATTTCTGTACAGGCACAGATAGTAAATATTCTAGGCTTTGTGGTTAAAACAGTCTCTTTACAACTAGTCATTTCTGCTATAGCCACATCAGGGTTTTAAAAATAATGTTTTAATATTTTATATACAATTTTTAGGTTTATTCATTACAGCAGGTGGACCACTTACTATATTGCAGGCACCTAACCCAGTGTTGCAGGCTTCTTTGAGAAGGTGAAATCTATGATAAATTCTGATGGAAAAACAATTGTAAGTTGTTAAACACGAAGGTAAATATCTCAGGTGTGAGTTTTCCCTGGAAGCTGGAGACCAAAAGTGACACCAGCCCAGGGGAGACCTCTTTATTAAGCTTCATTTCTTTGGTGAGCTCCTCCTTCTGAGTGTGGCCTTATAACTCATACATTTTTTCTTAAAGAGCCTCAGAAACAGGCAGAACAATTTTTTAACATGGAAGCACCACTTTCTAAGAGGAAAGCAGCTCTACCTTATATGTAAACTAACAAATATGGCTGTGTTAAACAAAACTTTATTTATAAAAACAGACAGCAAGGTAGATTTAGCCTGTGGATGATTATTTGATGGTCCTTGACGTAGATCTAAACTTACCTTTTTAAAAGCCTTTCTTTCTTTCTTTCTTTCTTTCTTTCTTTCTTTCTTTCTTTCTTTCTTTTTTTAAATTTGTTTTAACGTTTATTCTTTTTTTTTTTTAACATTTTTATTTATTTTTGGGACAGACAGAGACAGAGCATGAACGGGGGAGGGGCAGAGAGAGAGGGAGACACAGAATCGGAAACAGGCTCCAGGCTCCGAGCCATCAGCCCAGAGCTTGACGCGGGGCTCGAACTCACGGACCGCGAGATCGCGACCTGGCTGAAGTCGGACGCTTAACCGACTGCGCCACCCAGGTGCCCCGACGTTTATTCATTTTTGAGAGACTGAGACAGAGCGGGAGCAGGGAAGGAGCAGAGAGAGAAGGAGACACAGAATCCTAAGCAAGCTCCAGGCTCTGAGATGTCAGCACAGAGCCCGATTCGGGGCCCTGAACTCACGAACTATAATATCATGACCTGAGCTGAAGTTGGACGCTTAACTGACTGAGCCACCCAGGTGCCCTTCTTTTTTTTTTTTTTTTTTTTATGACCCTTACCAAATTACTATCACTTGTTACCTAATTGTGGCCAGAGAGAAAGTTTACAGAAGATAAACACACGCTTTGTTTCAGATGTGGGTTTTCCTTTTCTCTTTTCCACCTTTTTCCTTATACTCTTCATCTTTCCAGATCAGTTTTTGAAGATTCCTATAACATACCTTCAAAGTGTATATGCTTTCTCTCTTCAATGGAATTGTAAACGATATCATGTAGGAACCTGGTTTTTCTCTTAATTACCCAGAACCAGCAATTACTTCTACTTAGACTCCAGAAGCTTTTCTTTATACTGATTGACCCTTTGCACTACACAAATGAAAATGATATATATGGTGTTTGGTGTTATTGAACAAAGTGAATGTCATCTGAATCCTGACTTTTAAGAGAGATGACTTTCACCTAGGTCGTGAACTCTCACATACTAGGTACAAGACAAATTACAATAAATTTTTAAATATAAAAATATTTAAAAAGAGACATTATTGGGAATTTACAGAGGTCATAGGTCAGCTGGAGAAGCATGGATGTTTCTGATTTTCTCATCATCTCACAGAGTGTTTTTGGAGTCAGGGACCAGAAAAGCCTGTGCTCCAGGGCAGACTTTTTTTTGTTTGAGTTTCTCTAATCTCTCTCAACCTGTAAATCAATATTTTTTCATCAAATTTGAAAAAAAAATTATCTCATACATCCTGGTATTTCTGGCTCTAATCTCACTCACTTCTTCCTAGTATGTTAGCTTGATATTCTCCCCAAGTGCCCAAATCTCTGTTCCTTTTCTATAATATTTTTTTTCTGTTATTCAGATTGGATGATTACTAATTATCTGCCTTCATATTCATTGTTTTTGTCTGTTATCTACAGTCTTCTGGTAAACCTATCTAATCAAATTTTAGTTTAGTTATTTTAAACTAAAGTTTCAAGTTGTAGAATTTCCATTTTTTTCTTTTTTATAATTTCTATTTATCTGCTCGAATTCTCTTATCTGTTAATTCATTAAAGCAATATTTTAATTTATTGTTATTAGTTATTTGCACATGTCTTTATAGAAGTCTCAGTCCAACACATAGCACATCTAGAGGTTCATTCCTCTTAATGACTTTATTCTTATCCTGTGGGTGATATTTTCCTGTTCTGTTTTGTTATTTAATACTTTTTCATGTCTAGTAAATTTTTGTTGCAAATGGCTATTGCTGATATACTGTAAAGAATTTTTATTCTGTTATCTTCTTTTAAAGATTATTGATTTGGGGGCACCTAAGTGGCTCAGTCGGTTAAGCATCCAACTTTGCCGCAGGTCATGATCTCAGAGTCCGTGAGTTCGAGCCCTGCGTCGGGCTCTGTGCTGACAGCTCCGAGCCTGTGGCCTGCTTCAGATTCTGTGTCTCCCTCTCTCTGACCCTCCCCCGTTCATGCTCTGTCTCTCTCTGTTCAAAAATAAATAAACATTAAAAAAAATTTTAAAGATTATTGATTTTTGCTCTTGTAGGCAGATCCATTACCATTTAATTACTTTGTACTTACAAAGGCTAGGTTTCATGCTTTGTTAGGACAATTCTTTGGAATGTTTTTATGTGTTTCCTATGTTTTTATAACTTAACCAGGCCCAATGTGTTTCCTATGTTTTTATAACTGAACCAGGCCCAAAGAAGAAATTCTTTCTCCCCTGAGGACCTTGTCAGGGCTTGGTTTTAGATTTTGTCAGGGTGGGATTAGACTTTCCTCCACGTTGTGGTTGAGTTGAGGCCTTTCTAGTCTCTCAGCTAGATGCAAGGGTGTTACTGAAGTATAAGGCATTAATGAAGTATAGCGACTCTGGTTGGGCCGTACCTCCAGCATCTTCCAGCACTGTTTGACGCTAGTATCTCTGGTTCTTTCTTAACCAGGTAGCACCTGCTTTATCAACCATTTCTAGCAGGACTTTTGGTACACACAGCCCAGATCTCAGCCAAGGACACATAGGAAACTCCTACTTACATTTCTGCTCTCTTTTTCATGACTCCCTCTTCTTCAGTGAGCTGAAGCCCCTTGCATCTTCCAGCAACTTGAACTTTCCTCAACTCTGGGTCTGTCTCCTAAACTCAGTGGAACCATTGTGTTGCAACGGAGCTCTGTGCCAAAGTTGGCAGTCATCCCTGGGCACAGAGTTGGGCAGTTGTGGGACTCACTTTGTGACTCTTCCTCTCTAGTATAACATTCTAAGCTGCTTGCCATCCAATGCCTAAAATCAAACCCTCATATATTTGTCCATTTGTGATTGTTTACTGTTGGAGAGCTAATCTAGATTACTCCAGAAACAATTTGTTGGATGGAGGTGGAAATAATTTCTGCATTTTAAAAATTTATATAAATGTAATTGTTGAATATATATTTTGTGTCAGTTTTCTAGATTCACCCAAGTAGGCAATAGTAGCTAGTGTTAACATATTTTCATGCTGTATCATATGAACATATCTGTTGTGTGAATATATCAGAATTTATCATATTGTTGATACACTGAGATTTTTTTAAAAAATTATGTTTTTATTAGCAATCCTGTTCTGGAAAATTTTGTACATGTCTTCTGGGGTTTATGTGCACACAGTGCTGTGTGGTAGATACATAGGATTGAAATTTCTAGGTTGTAGTGTTTGTCTTCAATTTTATAAGAGAACAATAAATCACTGTCTTGTCCTATTTTTTCATACTCTTGCCAACACTTGGTGTTGTCTACACTTTCAACTTGGAGTCATTTGATGGACTTTTTTTTTTTTTTTTAATTTTTGAAGCCAAGCTTTTAGTAATTTTGGAGTACTAAATTAAGTCCCTAGTAACCTAAGAAAGAAAACAATAGGCAAGAAAATACACAAGGATTTATGACATCTAAAACCCCTATATGATGACACAAATTTCAATTAAAATTTTCTCAATAGTTGATGTAATGAGATATAAATTTTCAGGAGAAGGACATTAATTTCTTTTGGTTATTTTAAAGTTGGCAGGTGTTACAAACATCACAATAGATTACCTGCATATTTTTTTCACTCCTGTTAAGACTGTGATTTGTGTTCCTAAAGCAACGGCATGCAGTATGCTCTCCTTCTTGACCAGTTCTCTTCACAGCTGTTTGTTACCTTTGAGAAAGACACATTAACAACTTGCCCTGAGCAGCAGATTTTGCCAGTGACTTGCTGCCAATTGGGTATTAAAGGGAATTGGGAACACATGTTTTGTTTTAAAAATTCCCTAACAGTTTGGACTGGTTGCCTTTGGACTGGACTAATTGACACTCAATCATTGTCATGCTGCCTAGCCCATGTGTGATAATCATTTGGGGGACAATGGTTTGCAAGTTGCACTTCATGACTTTGGATCTGAATGGCAGTATCAGAGTAACGGCTGCCATCTGACCCATTTCACAATGGAGGAGGAAATGCAGCTCTTATTGAAAATCTCCTAACTGTACTAATTTATATTCATCTGATAACCCATTGAGGGGAAAATGGGAATGAGCTGGCAGGTGGCCTTTCAGATATAAAGGGCACATGGCAAACTGGTTGTTTGTTGCTTACTCACACTGGAATACTAAAGATATCGCAGAATATGCATATTTCTGGAATTTCATTTTTTTAAATTCTGATCAGCACTCTATTCATAATCTAAACATTATAATTTAGAAATCTTCTTACATAAGTGAGACTCATTTGTGTGTATTTAATACATTTATGAACATAACATATGGTTTGTTCTTAACAGCTCATGTCAGAATTAGAGCTAGGATTACTGTATTATCATTTATGCAATTTTAATGCATACAAATTTTTGTGGGATTTTTTTCCAGCTTAATGAATGAAAACTAAGCGACTTGTTTTTCTTTAGGCACTGGTTCTAATGTTTTCTCATAATGCTGGCACAAAATGACTGAAAAACATCCTTTTGAAAATGAATTTAAAAAGATGTTCCTGAGAATGCATTTAGATCAAAGTGAGAAAGTATTATTTAAAATCTGAAAATCAGAACAACCAAATGCCTTTATTATATGTGTATAAACACAAACACACACACACACACACACACACACACTTCAAGTTCAAATAAAAATAGCCTTCTATTTTATTAGGCCTTTAATCTTTAGAGGTTATTTTTTTATTATAACCAAAGCTTGAGACATTTCCTTTTTTAATTTTTAGAATTATACTGGTCTGATAAAAATAGAAATAAACTTAATGACCCTTTAAGGTGTATGTATTTTAATTTCTACGAGTCAGTCTGAAAAGGATCTCTGTTTCATTTGATGAGTTATTTTTCTAGTTGATTTAATCCAATTCCGTATTTAAAATAATGGTGGGAAATATGAATATCTTAGTTTTTAAAAATGCAAATATATCCAATTCTAATACACAACTAATAACCTCATCGATATTTTAAAAACACAAAATGATATTCTATGGAACAATACAGATATATTTCTGGTTGCCTGTCTTAGTGAAACTGGCAATTTTATTTTTAAATATTAAGAATCCAGGATAATAATTAATGCATAAATATGAAAAGAATAAAAAGCAAAGATAACTTCTAGCCTATCATTAAGTAAAATATGTTCTGGCAGTGCTGGAGAAATGACATTAAACAGGAGGAAGTATATAGGAGAGCAAATTAAATTAGAAGAATTTGAAAATAAGGTATAGTAATAACCACAACTGTTTAAATTTTTTTTTTTTTAATTTTTTTTTCAACGTTTATTTATTTTTGGGACAGAGAGAGACAGAGCATGAACGGGGGAGGGGCAGAGAGAGAGGGAGACACAGAATCGGAAACAGGCTCCAGGCTCTGAGCCATCAGCCCAGAGCCCGACGCGGGGCTCGAACTCACGGACCGCGAGATCGTGACCTGGCTGAAGTCGGACGCTTAACCGACTGCACCACCCAGGAGCCCCAAAGTTTTCTTTTTTTTTTTTTTTTAATTTTTTTTTCAACATTTATTTATTTTTGGGACAGAGAGAGACAGAGCATGAACAGGGGAGGGGCAGAGAGAGAGGGAGACACAGAATCGGAAACAGGCTCCAGGCTCTGAGCCATCAGCCCAGAGCCCGACGCGGGGCTCGAACCCACGGACCGCGAGATCGTGACCTGGCTGAAGTCGGACGCTTAACCGACTGCGCCACCCAGGCGCCCCTCGCAACTGTTTAAATTTTACTATGTCCCTGGAATTCTATTAATCGCCTTACATGCTTTTTTCATTTAATTCTGGCAACAACTCCATGAAGTACTTTTTTATTATGTATGTTTTACATATATTTATATAGCTGTACGTTACTCACATATATAGAAATAGTTCTATACATGAAGATTTATATTTAAAATTTTTAAATGTTTATTTATGAGAGAGAGAGACAGAAAGAGAGAGAGAGAGAGAATGAGTGGCAAAGAGAGAGGGAAACACAGAATCTGAAGCAGGCTCCAGGCTCTGAGCTGTCAGCACAGAACCCCATATGGGGCTCGAACTCAGGAACCATGAAATCATGACATGAGCCTAAGTTGGATGCTTAACAGTCTGAGCACCCAGGTGCCCCATATAAAGATTTATATTTTACAGATACAATTGTGGGCCACTAACTTCCTCAAAGTCACGCAGCCAATTAATTAAGGAACCCGGGTTTGAGCTCCTTGTCTGACTTCAAAACTCAAGCTCCATTTTGCTTTACTGTCAATGAACTGACCCCTACTGGGAGGATATTTGTTATGAATATGATCATAGAAACTAAAATGATGGCTGTAGGAATGAGCATTTCTGGATGGCTTGGAAATGTGCTATATAGCCAGAAGTATATTTAGAAATAAATTAAGATAAATTTTTTTGCCTATATTCTCTGTAAACAAATTCCAGAGTAAGAAACATAAAGCTTATTTTATTTTAATTTTTTAGTAATCTACAGCTATCCTAGGAAACCATAAGAAACATACATTGCATAATATTAAAGTCATTTTGAACTTATTAATAAGTAAGTTCATTATTTTTTAACCTTACTATTACTACTTTGGTCAATTTACCAGATTTTTATTGTTTGTACTCTGTGAAGAAAGGCTATATATGAACCACAAAGTAGGTGCTCAACTCATATTTGATGAAAATTGTATGAATGAATTCAGAAATGATGACACAGCTTGTTATAACCCTATCAGTTATTTAAGAATGCACTTTACAAAACAATCATAAAGTCAGTCATGATCCATTTTCCTTCTGTTATCTGACCCTGATATTACCTTTGCCAATTGTTTTAATTACATTGCCTGTTGAATTTTCATACTTTTGTGCTCTAAGGCAATTTTTATTAAGCACAGATTTTTAAATTGTAAAAAAATAGAAATCCATTTCACACAGAATCATTTGGAAATTGTGATTACTGAATATAGATTTACTTAAGAAGAAAGCAACAAAACAACCTATTAAACAGGGCATTACTTAAATTTTTAGTATATTTTTGTAAATACACACGAGATTTATAATGTTTTATAACTTTTCAAATAGAATTTTTAATTTGTTAATCTGAAAACTTTTGAAACCCCTCAAGTATTGTTTATCCTCTTTTCAGATGATTTCTGTGTGAATAATGGATATATATTTTGCACAAGAAAAACAACATATCCATTAGAAAGAATACAAGACTTGAAGGATCTCAGCTACAAAAACTATTATCTATATGGTCTTGGACAAACCTTTAATTTTGTTGTTTGGTTCCCTGTCTTTAACAAAAAACCTATGATATGCACTTTTATTAGCACAATGTTTTATTGGTTCATCAACCATCTGATGTTTAGTGAATCCTATCAATATGTGCAGCACTATAACAAGCACTGAAAGGGACACAAATATTTATCAAACATTTTCTCTTTAGGGTGACTGTAGTGAGGCTATCAAGATATGTCAGTTCTAAAAGTAGATATAAAAAAGAATGAAAAGAAAATATGAGAGTTTCTGACAAAATTCTATAGAAATTGACAGGAAAAGGTCAATTTCAACTCTAAGATTTTGATGGAGTGATTCAGCTGGGAGTTAAGGACAGTTCTGGCTAGAAAATGACAGTTCCATGTGAGAACAAGAAAATAAGGCTTGGAGTTGGGAAAAAGCCTGGGGAGTGTGGTACAAAATGAGGGAAAGGAGTATCATTTTTCACATAGTTATCTTGACAAGGTCATTGTAATGCAACCATTTGGTACAAGAGATAGTTTAATATTCACATTTGTTTTCTATCCCCTAAAAGAAACTAGACTGTAAAGTGGTTCTCTAAACAAAATGTGAATTAACATTTTTACAACCCACTCCTCATGTCTTCCCTTACTTTCTCCCCATCCTTGAGTCTTGCTGGATCCCCAGGCTTCTTTTCCTCAAAAATCCTCATTTAATTAAAATGTCATAAGAAAGTGGGGGCATGTGGGTGGCTCAGTCGGTTAGGCATCTGACACTTGATTTCAGCTCAGGTCATGATCTCACGGTTGGTGAGCTCAAGCCCCACGTCAGCATCTTAAGTGGGAAGCCTGTTTGGGATTCTCTCTCTCTCCACCCTGTCCCTCTACTGCTCTCTCTCTCTCTCTCTCTCTCTCTCTCTCTCAAAATGAATAAACATTTAAAAAAAATTGTCATAAGAAACCAGCCAAAACAAATATTCCAGAAATTGAAAGGACCACATTAAAATGTCCTATTGGGCAGTAAGTGGCCTGGCTAAAGTAAAATCCATAGGTAGAAGAGTATGGAAAATAAGATCTGATAACTAGAATGGACTTCACCAGAACAGTTTTTGGAATAGTGTTATGGTTAAAGCAATGTTTCAGGGTAGGGACTATGGTACTAATAGTAGAATGAATTTAGAATGGGGCCAATTGCTGAAGATGAGATCTGTTGAGAGGTTCTGATAGAACACAAAAGAATTAAACCCAGACAGAGTGGAGGATGTTAAAATTGAGAATGGACACATAATACTTGAAATATATTCTGGATTTAAAAACTTTGTCTTAAAACTGTTTTTCCAAGAATCTACTTAGAGCATTGACCAGAACTACTATGCCAGCTGCATGATGCATGCCTTCTCCAGCTATGATTTTTTGATAGAAAAGTGAACATTTTACAGACTAATATCTTACCCTCTATAAATATAAATTGTCCCTCTTCCAGAAAATATAAATCTGAGGCCATACATCAAATTTCTATTCAGTGACACCATTTCTTCAGAGAAGGTAAAGTACACAAATATACCTTGCATATGTGAGTTAATGTAAGAATAGAGTTTATTGAACATTACCCTCTCAATCAAGCTATTAGATTTTCATCTGAGCCTTTGGAAAGTGCTGGATCAATTAGTTGCAAATGCTTTGGCAAGAGACTTGAGTGATGATATTCTGCATTGTTGATTGAAAAGTTGCCCCTACGTTTTAGATTCTAGACAAGCAGGTGGAAGAGCTGGCTTTCCATTGTGACATTTAGGAAGCCTTAGTTATATTCTCATCCTGATGATGAGGAAGTTGGTGGTACAGAAATGACATGTAGGTTGAGAGTTCAGCCCTCCGCTTGGAGCGTTGTTCTCAGAGAGCACCCAGGGATACCACACATATGGCATCTCCCCATAAAGGTCCTGCATGATAAAACTACTTAAAATAGCACCCTCTTCCCTGTTTCAGTCTCTCACTCTGCTTCATATTTTCATAGCCCTAACCATGAATTGACATATTATATTCACTTCTGTTCACAGAGGAAGACAAGACCTGTGCTTTGGTTCAGAACCAAGGAGAGAGACTTGGGAGTTGGATGGTTGAAGAACACAGAGCAAATAAGTGCCATGGCATTTTGTTTGTTTGTCAGAAAAGGGTGCATGATAAATGATGGATGAGAGAGACACACCTGGAGATAGAGAAAAGAAAATTGTGATTAATAGAGGATGGTGAGGGAATGAGCCATCCGAGTAGACAAGAGAGGGAGATAGATTCTGGAGATCTTAGAAGAGGGAATCAAATGATTTAATGGTTGTCTAAGTGTATGCAGCAGAGAGAGAAGTATCTAAGATAACTTCAGAGTTTGCAGTGTTGCCACATATCATCAGTCTATCAATGGGGAGAAAATTGAAGAAGACTTTTTTTTGTTTACTATTTTTGGAATGAATATTTTTTATTATTTCATTCTGTGTTGTATTAGCTATGATCCCTTATTTTTTTTTAATTTTTTTTTTAACATTTATTTATTTTTGAGACAGAGAGAGACAGAGAATGAACAGGGGAGGGGCAGAGAGAGAGGGAGACACAGAATCTGAAACAGGCTCCAGGCTCTGAGCTGTCAGCACAGAGCCCGACGCGGGGCTCGAACTCACAGACCGTGAGATCATGACCTGAGCCGAAGTCGGACGCTTAACCGACCGAGCCACCCAGGCACCCCTGATCCCTTATTTTTATATTATGCTAATTGCTTTAGGCTTAATAAAATACAACATAACTTCAGGTGATAACACACCGTTTACCATATACTGTAAGGGCCTCATAAAAATAGACTTCCATTTTTTTTTTTTTTTTTTTGCTCTCCTGGCATTTATGTTAACGTTACCATACATTTGATCTCTACACATATCATGTACCACACGATACAAGTTGCTATTTTTACTTTTGACATTATCTTTTGTCATCATATTTAAATCCTAAAAAAAGGCTTTATACCACTTTTATTATGTCTTCACCATTTTCACCATTTTCCTTCCGTTGTATAGAACCAGGTTTCCATTTATCATTTCCCTTCTGACTAAAGGAGTTCCGTCACCATTTATTGTTGTACAAGTTTACTACTGACTAATTCTTTCAGCTCTTGGATATGGGAAAAGTCTTTCTTATATTTTTGGTTTTTGAAAGATAGCACAGCTACATAAGAAAAGCTACTTCAGTAATTTTTTTTTTCCTTTCAGCACTTTGAAAATGTGGCTTCACTGTCCTGCAGCTTGCATTCTTTGTCATGAGAACTCTACCACTGTCATCCTTATTTTGGTTTTTCATAAATAATGCATATTTTCTTCCTCTGGCTCTGTTTAAGATATTTTATTTTTTTTTTTTAATTTTTTTTTTTCAACGTTTATTTATTTTTGGGACAGAGAGAGACAGAGCATGAACGGGGGAGGGGCAGAGAGAGAGGGAGACACAGAATCAGAAACAGGCTCCAGGCTCCGAGCCATCAGCCCAGAGCCTGACGCGGGGCTGAACTCACGGACCGCGAGATCGTGACCTGGCTGAAGTCCGACGCTTAACCGACTGCGCCAACCAGGCGCCCCATGTTTAAGATATTTTAGGAGGCCAATGCCTTATCCATTAGGCGACTGGGGCTTCTTAAGATATTTTAAATTACTGGTCTTGAGCAATCGTGTGCTTATGTATCTTGGTGTATTTTTTTCATTGGGATGAAGACTTTTGTATGTATGGGTTTATAGTTTTCATTTCATTTGAAAAAAAATTGGCAATTATTTTTTTCAAAAAAATTTTCGATCTTTTTTGGGGACTTCAAATAACCCATATATTTAGCTCTTTGAAATTGTGCTCTTGGTCACTGCTTCTCTTTTCGATACTTTTTCAGCTGTTTAATTTGTTTAGTATCTTTAGTTATGTGCTCAAGTTCACTGTTCTTCAGCAATGTCTAATGTATCTTTAATTTAATGTAGTGTATTTCTAATCACACATTGTACCTCTTATCTCTTGGAAGCTAGATTTGCATCTCTTTTATATTTCCCATGTTATTTCTTCTAGTTTCTTGAACATAAATACAGACTTAAAAGGCATTATTAATTATATTTTTAAAAATATTCAATATTTTAACATATTTATTTACTAATTGATCTGTGCAATTTCTGAGTCAGACTTGATTTTTTTCTCTCCATTGTGAGTTGTATTTTGTTTTGTTTTGTTTGTTTCCTTGAATGTTGGTGATTTTTATTGGTTGTCAGACATTATGAATTTTATCTTGTTGGGTATTTGGTATATTTGTAGGCCTATAAGTATCCTTAAGCTTTGTTTGCAGACATAGTAAAGTTACTTGCAAACAGTTTGATCTTCTTAAATCTTATTTCAGACTTACTTAGTGTCTGTTTTCTATTGCTGCATAACAAATTAGCACAGAATTAGTGATTTAAAGTCACATCCTTTTATTACCTCATACTCTCAGTAGACTAGCTGAGCGGTCACTGCTTAGCTGGGTGGTATTTTCAGGGTCTCACGAGGCTGCAATCCCAGTTGGGTTGCATTGTTTTCTGGAGCTCAGAATCTTACAAGCTCACGTGGTTGTCAGCAGAATTCAGTTCCTTGGAACTGTATGACTAAGGTCCTAATCTTCTGACTGCCTGTCAGCCACACTCCACTCTTAACTCCTCGAGGTGTCTGCTTCTCCTTGACATGTATGTATTCTTCTCGCAGGCCCTCTCATGGCATGGCAACTTACTTTTTCAAAGAGTAAGAAAAACACTCTATTCAAGAAGGGTCAGACCCTTCTTTAAGAGCTTCCACCTGATTAAATTGGGCCTACCCAGATAATTTCCTTTTTCATTAACTGAAAAAAATTGGGGACCTTAATTATATCTGCAAAATTCTTCACCTTTGGCATATAGCATAACCTGAATGTGAGTATATCTCCTTTCAGTCACAGGTCATGTCCATACTCTAAGGGATGGAATTACACAGGGCATATACCTGAGGGGGCAGGAATCTTGGGGGCTACTTTAGAAGTGTCTGCCACACTCCAGTAGGCTCAGAGCACCACTTAGTCTAAGATTAATTCTCCCCGGTACTGGGACAATATCCTTCTCAGTACACAACCAATGTATATTTTATTATGAGCTTTTCCACTCTTGGGGAACAGTAGCTCTTTCTGCCCAGGGAATATCTCCAAGCGCTGTCTCCTACAGTCCTTTCAGGTGATCTAGATATCTATATCTACATCTATATATCTATCTGTATCTATATATCAGGTGATAGATATATATATATTTTTTTCTCTCTAGGTTCGGTTGATATCATCATATACACATGATCAGTACTGGATGGGAATTCTGTGCAGATCTGAGAAGCTCTTTCCTTTGTGCAACTCTCTTCTCTCCAGTACTCTGCTTAGCAAACACGTTACCCCTGTTTTCTCTGGACTCCATTCCATTTCCTCACCTGGGGGGAGGGGTACCTAGAAACTTTTCCTAGGTAAGAAGCTGACACAGTCATAGGACCTACCTCTTTTACCATCTGCCAGAGACCATTGACCTTTATTGTCTGATTTCAATGTCTTCGGTTTTATTTTTTCATATATTTTGTGTGATTTTTTAAGTTGTTTTGGGGGAGAGAATAAAGCTGTTCCCTATTATTCCATCTTGACCAGAAGAGGGAGTGCCTCAATTGGGTGTTGGCTGGTGGTATCCCTTTCTCTTCCCTAATTCACAAACTCGGTCAGAATTATCACTCCCCATTCGCAATTTTTTCATGGGCCCACAATCCCACAGAATATATTCTTAATTCTGAGACTTATACTTTGAGGCTCATCACTATCTTTTATTAACACAATTTCTGAGTTAATCTCAAAATTGATTTCCCTTCACCCCTCAAAATTAACTCCATGTTTTTCCCCTAAATTACTCTATACCTTCTGCTGTTTGGTGTTGTTCATATTATTAAAAATGCACGAAATATTCTCCCTTTACTCCCCCTAATTCTACTTGCTGAAAGACTTTCAAGGCTTTTTTCACTTCTGTTGGTGTTTCCTTCTGGAAGTGTATTTTGATTTTATTAGACAATCTTTCTTCCATTCATCTCTGTTGTTCTGAAGCACTTAAAAACTCTTAGAGACACATTGCAGCTCTACTTTGCGTTTCACTTACAATACGTATTGTTGGATTTATCTTCTTAAAGTGAAAAGCTTTTAAGTTTAGTGAACAAATGTTTCTCATTTTTTTTCTACACCTTTCCTGTTAATGTCTTCTCCAGCTGCAACACGCATACAATTGACACTTAAACAATGGAGGTTTGAACTGTGGGGGTCCACTCATTTGTTTGTTTCTTCCTGCAAAAGCCTAATTGTTTCCAGCTGGTCCAGGGTTTAAGAAAAGGCTACAGACCGATTAAAAAGTTGCCTAGTGGCTGCAGGGAGAGGTTCAGACAGAAGCCGGGACACTAGGGGGGTGCCAGAGGGGCACCTCAAAGGCTGCCGGGCTCCAGATGCTCCTAGTTATCCCTGAGTGTGAGACTTTGGAAGAGATACTGGCCTAACCCAGCCTGGGGATCGCCAGCCTGCAGCGGTTAATCAGGTGGTCATCATCTTCTTAAGTTTCACTTGCTTAGCTAGCAGTGGTTCTCCTGGTAGTCACAGCGAGGAGGGTCCATGTGGACGGAAGCTAGGGCACGCAGATTCAAAAGGACCTGGTTCAGGTTCTTTTTCTGGGAACGGTGGTAGCTTCCAGGTACCATTGTAGTACTGTTCTGCCTGTCCTGGGAGGGTGCGTGGCTGTCCCACTGGTTTTGGATCTTCAAGAGACATTGGGTGCCCTGTGGCTTCTCCTTGGCCAATTCAGGAAAGAAGCTTCATGTTTGCAGAGCCACATTCTTGTGAAATAAAAGCTCCAGAGAGAGGTAGGTGTCAGAATCTTGCAGATGCACGTTGACTGGACAGCTGACCATAGCCTCCACTTTGGTGGAATAATTCTGATGAATCTGGGGGCTCAAGGTTGACGGGCAAGGAGGAGCTAAATTCAAAAAATGGTGTTAGGTGGTGCTGGAGGCAGAGGTTGTTGAAAAAATGTTTCTGAAGTTTGTAACTGGAAAAGAGTTTGAAGAGTGGTGAGAGGCTGGAATAAAGGGCATTCCGGGGTCTGTCAAACACTGCTGAAACAAGAGACTGGTCTGTGGGACTCCTGGGTGCTCTGGAGATATTGACAGTACTTTAATATATTTTTTTCCTTATGATTTTAACACTTTTCTCTAGCTTACTTCATTGTGAGAATACAGTAGATGATACATAATAAATGCTTCTGGTCAACAGTAGCCTATTATTACAGTTTGGGGGAATCAGAAGTTATACATTGATTTTGATTTGGGGGGGATCAATGTCCCTGACTCCTGTTTTGTTCAAGGATCTACTATACTCACAAAATACAAATGGAGTCCTTTACCGCTGTACACAATATATTAAAACAGAGATGGGGAATTAGCTCATATTTACA
Source organism: Puma concolor (assembly GCF_028749965.1). NCBI lineage: Eukaryota > Metazoa > Chordata > Mammalia > Carnivora > Felidae > Puma > Puma concolor. Next base: position 61,399,432 of record NC_141674.1, on the reverse strand, counting down.
ACTATAGAGTCAGTAGTCCCATAACTATATTCTGAGTATTTATTTTTCCGTTTACTATGTGGCTTTGATGAAATAATAGGGTAAATTAGGGAATAATTACTTTTAAAATAGTTCTGCCAAATACGTTAGAGAAAATATAACAAAAGGTATAGCCCTTGGAGGGAGAAACTCTACTCAAAAAAAAAAAAAAAAATGTTTGCTAAGACCTGACAAGTGAACTATGACTACTTTTGCTTATATATCTTTGAAAATCATATTGGCAAGAAATAAGTTGACTTTTGTTGTGAGTAAGGATATACTATTTTGCGATTAAATCCTAGTTTGCTCTCATGTGAGCAGAGAGAGATGGTCAGTGGCACCCATGCCACAAAATCAAGTCTACATATTAATTTTAGGTGTCTTGTATTGTGAGCCAATTATAGGAGGCATCCTATGGAAGAAAGAAATTAGAGCAATGAAGGGCTATGAGAAGTCTGTTAACCCAGCCAGAGTGTAATTTAAAGGCAAGATGAGCTCAAGTTGCATGCACATGTGTGGGGATATAACCTATTACAAAGGCTAAGTACTACAAAATAAATGGGTAGGATATTCATTACATATGAGAATCTTTTAAATTTTAACATCACTTCTAAAAATATTTTTCTTAAAGTTACATTACATTTTGCTTCTGGTTCATGAATTTATTCAACATGGTGCCAAGTGCTGAATCAGGTATTACTGTTGTTCACAAGAAGCTAAACTTATAATTGTGCTTGAGAAACTAGACTAATGTTACATGAGAATAATTTCTTTTTTTAAAAAGTCAAGTATGGTGAAACCTTGCTTGTTCAAGGACAGGAGGTAGGAGTGGGTATGTACCATATTTGGAGTTCTATAAAAATTAGAACAAGGTATACTAGATGTTCATTTTAGCCTCTGTTTTTTTTCTAGCAGAACTGTAAAATGTATATGGTCTAGGAATTAATTTTATTTGACCTGAAGAGTTCTGTATAGGTAGGTAAGATTCCGAACTGGCCTTTATGACCTGGTAGGAGACAGGAAATTCCAGGTTTGGTAGCAAATGCTTCCTTCCAGATGATATTAGGGGCTTGACTGTGTTTTCTGTCATCCCACCGTTTATGTCCACCGTGGAGAACTCTGTTCATCAAGAAAATTTTCTGAAAGACTAGCTTATTTAATTCTTAAGGAGGAGATGTTTCTATGAAGTCGAGATTATCACTTTTTAAAATTAGATCAGTATATTCCAGGGTTCTTACTAAAATAAAAGTCCCTGGGGTCTATCTCACGTCTACTAATTTAAACTTTCAGATAGAGAAACTCTGGGATCCATTTTTTTACAAACTATTCAGGTGACTCATATACACACGGATGTTTCAGGGTCACTGATATAAGGGTATAGAAATTTTATTTTTTTTACCATGAGTAGGAAACTTCTTTTAATAAGTGACACAAATCATTTCAAGGTAGGCATTGTTATAAAACAATAAAGTCAATCAGCTCAATCACCTTTATTGATTAGGGATGTGCAAACTGCTATGGGGGCACAGGTGAATGAAATGTGGTACTGCTTACAACGTTGTATGCATTCAGGGTGGATGATGAATGCCACTTGGAGAGGATAGAGGTAAATTTCTCAGACTGGCTTTGAGCTGAGAATCGAAATACAAGGCAGAATTTAATAAACAGAGGAAAAACTAAGTTCTGAGCAAATGTCAGAGAGATATGAATGCGACATAATTTGTTTTGGAAACAGGTGTATGGTAGGACTGGAACTTAGCAAGGAGTGGAAAGGGGTTTCTTTGCCATCCTTGACAGTTTTTTCCTAGTAGGTGACTGGTTCCTCCTTCATCAAATATTTGTTGAGTGGAACCTAATATAAAATGTTTAACTCTAGGTTCAATTTTGACACCACTGTGACATTGTGAGCTCCTAATGGCTATGAAGCTTACAAGATTAAGGGTGTGCATTCAAGCCTCTCTTTGGCCAGTGAGCCAGGTTCAGTGCACACCTATATATCATTCCTGCTGACAAGGAGGACCAGCTGAAGAGTTGCCGCTGACACGCATCTACCTGATTCCACAACTTAAGGGGGTTTTCAAGTTCTTATGCCATTCACAACAGTTTGGCAGCATTCCTATCCATTCCAAAGGATACCTACCTATATTTTGTACACATAATTTTTATAGGTACACTCTGTCCTTTTCAATTTTTCTTTTTGTCTCTTCTTGATCTGTTTTTCTGATGTCCTTGAAATTGAATTCCTGCCTTCTGTGCACAGATGAATATAGGACAATTAACATATAGTTTATTGTAGTAGAATAATTGCACCCCCCCCAAGGATGTCTGCATCCTAATTATTGGAACCTGTGAATATGTTATAACCAAAGGATCTAAGGATATTGAGATAGGAAGATTATTCTGGATGGACAAGGTGAGGCCAATGTAATTGGAAGGAATCTTCTAGAAGAAGGCAAGAAGGTCATATTCAGAAGAAGTAACCATGGAAGGACAGGTTGGAGTGGACGTCCTCTGAAGACAGAGGAGGGGGTTGTGGGAGGAGGACAGCAGGTGGCCTCTAGCAGCTACAAAAAGCAAGAACATGCATCAGGGGTAGAGCCTAGGAAGGAACATAGCTCTGCTGACACCACTAATTTAGCACACACAATCCATTTTAGACTTTGACCTCCAAAACTGTAAGATAATAAATGAGTGTTGTGTTAAGCCACTAAATTCGTAATGATTTTTCTATATCAGCAATAGAAAACTAATACATATTTCAAGGCAATTAAGCACTTTGGGAGGGAGACCGCTCAAAGTGGCATTAATCCCGTATAGAAGGTGCTCCTCTTCTCTTGGGTAAAGTTAGTTGGAGGCAGTCCTGCTCAAGAACACACATAGGCATTTATAACTGAATGGTTGAAATCCACTTCCCTTTCTTGCTTTGACTGCCAGAGAGGCCTGGAAGTGTTCTCACCCAAGATGGCCTAGAAAACTAGGGAGGGACCAAGATCTTGGTATCCTGTTTTTACAGTGTCAATTGCAGGTTTTCTTGTTTCTTGGCAAGATCAGTGTAGTACAGATGGCCTATCCATGCAGAAATTGTTCTTTGTCCCACAGCACTTAATTCGTATTGCTGAGGATAGCTTGCCTTTAGGATTTCCAGCAATTAAAACTGCCATTCTCCCATTTGAACACTCTCTTCCATCTGGATTGTAACAATAGCTGTTTTCCATCTCTTGACTGGACAGCAGTGTTTATAAGTGGTGTTTGTGTGTGTCTTTTTTTTTTTTTTTTTTGATTGTAAGTGTATTTTTTAAAGCCAACTAAAATGGTTCTCCTACTATACATTTTAGCTGATGAATATTCTCCTATTCTCTCCCTCATGCTGTAGAGAAATGTTTTCTCGTGGCTAACCATGAATTTACTGGGCACTTTGGACTTGTGTCTACTACTTCTCCACTGGCAGCCTCAAACCTTTTTTATGCTTTTGTTGGCACACACGTGATGGTTCACCAACCATAGGGAAAGACCTAATTGTGGTTTTGTAGCTCATAGTTCTCATTAAGCTAATGCCATCTCTCTTCACAACAGTGACAATTATAACCAAGACAGTGCCAAAAGTTCCCTTAAGTTCACCGAGCCTGCAAGCCCAGACAGGCTTAATTACAAGTCAATGTCAACTTTTAAATTGAGAAGCAAAAATTGCAGCAATGCAGGATTAATGGTGAGACTACATTTTGAAAGCCAAACATAGGAAGTCGTAGGGTCTCCCTGCTGTTCGGGAGGTCTTTGTTTCATTGAATTTACTTGTCATATGTTCTACATAGTTCTAGTTTTAAAACTCTACTGATTTTTGAATGGATTATTTCGTAAAGAAATAACCATGCTGTCACCTGGAACAGTGTCATCCTTCTGGTTTTCTTACAAGTTCTGGAGGAGCGTTAGTTGAATATGGAGCTCGTATTTTGAGTTGCAGGCTGTATATTTGATCTGCTCTAATATCTGTGTGGCAAGATGGGGTGTTGTATCAACTTCATCCTTCTCTCATTGAAAGGATTAAGAGGGATGGTGTGTGAAACAAGTAAAGATTTTGTAAGCTATAAGGGTTCATCAGGTATGTATGATAGGTGTTGATTATTAATGGAGGTTGGGATGTGGGGAAGTAGGCTTTGTGAGTCTTATAGATGATGTATCTTTCAGTTTCTTCAGAACATATTTAAAAACAGGCAGCAAGACTACTGCCCATTTAGTAAATAGGACTCTAAGAAAACTCAGGGCTATAGGAATAGGTGAGAGGTCTTGGAAAACAAAGGAAGGAGAGCAGGAAGTAGATATCCATCCAAGGCTAGCTCTAGGTGAACTACAAGATGATCATGATGAGAAAGCTAAACCATTTTGCCCCAGCTCTTCCTGTACTTGTGACAGGTTGAGAAAAAGTAAACATTATCACTCCTAATGGTCTACACCTGATAATTCTTCCAGGCACTGAGCAAGAGGAAAAGATCACAAATCCAGCGCAAGACCCTTTCCTACTTCTGTGCTTGCTTCTCTCAACACTGAGAAGTCCAGGAGAAACAACAGGCTTTAAAAAATTGTCACTGAAGGGGTGCCTGGGTGGTGCCCAGGTTAAGTGCCTGACCTCGACTCAGGTCATAATCTCACAGTTCATGAGTTTAAGCCCTGCATCGGGCTCGGCACTGACTGTATGGAGCCTGTTTGAGATTCTCTCTCTCTCTTTCTCTCTCTCTCTCTCTCTCTCTGTTCCTTCCCTTGAATATGCTTGCGCTCTCTCTCTCTCTCTCTAAGGTAAATTTAAAAAATTATCACTGAATGATTTACATAAAATAGGCTTTGCTCTGGTGCTATCAGATTTGTGGTTCTGATAAATGTGGTAAACTGCTGTCTACCCATTCACTCAAACTCCCAAAGAAAAGATGTCTGTGTGACTTCAAATCTGGACTTGTAGAAAGGGAATAATAAATACAATTGTTTTTAAGAGGATGGAAGGAGAGTTATATTATAATTACCTGAAATTTTTTTCAGCCTCATCCTTCCCTTCCCCACCATCCTTCCCTGATATACCCTAAAGAGACCTGTGAATCTTGCAGTTTGAGAACACTACAGGAGTGAATGACATTCCCTGCTTCTCCTCTCTTTGGAAACCCTACATCTGAAACCTTCAACAATTATAAAGCAGTGGGGTAATATTTTGCTATGACTTTAATCTTGGTCTCTTCATCCTTGCTTTCTCTCTGGAATAGGAGAAACATGATGGCAAAGAGGTAAAAGTTATGAAGGAGCGTATACATTTTAAATTTTGATATCTAGTAGCTAGTTTCACAACTAACAGCTGTATATACATTATCTGAAAGGAATGTATTCACTAATTTTAGAATTAACTTTCTACAATTTATTATATAGCAAGTCCTTTGATTACTTTTGTATATTTTATTTAACTCTCAAAATAGCCATTTGCATGAGGTGGTGGTGCTGTTTAAAATTATATTTACTTTATTCTAAACATAAAAGTGGTAGTCATTGTAAAACTTCAGGACAAAAACACTGTAACAAGGAATATAAGAGTTATCTATAATGTTAACATCTAGTAATAACCACTGATAACATTTGGCTTATTTTTATGTGCATGTATATGTGTATTTTAACACCTATAAAAGTGCAAATACAATATAAGTACCATAGTTATGATAAATGTAACATAAAGCACTTAACAAAAATACAGCTGGATATTAGCATGTACAAAGATAGCACACTGTTGCAGTATTACATTTTCTTCTGGAGCTCTCCTTTAATGATTACAGAAATTGTACCCCAGTTAGAATTCTTTTGCTATACAGTCACTCCTTCTCCCTTCCATTTCTTTCCTGACATTTCTGCAAACCGGATGCTGTAAAGCTGGGCACAGGACAGTTTGCCCTAATTTTTAGTCACTCTCCTCAAAGAATTTGAATTAATATTACATCTGGGGAAATTTACATGTGATTAAATATTCATGAGGTGTGGCTTTAGCATTTGCATGGTATCTCATTTTCAAGACCTCTGATCATTTATTTACCTACTTCCATATTGTTAGTCTGTTTTCCATCTTTCACTATTGCAAATAGTATTGCAATATATATAATTTTGCATGTATCTTTGCATATCTGATTTTGTCTTGTGACAGATTTCTGGAAGAAAAAACACTGGATCAAAGTGTTTTCATTATTCTGTGTTTCTTAATGTTGATTGGATAATTGTTTCTAGGAGTGTATCTATGTATAAACGTACCAACGGTTAATAACAGTACATATTTTATTTTACTAGCTAATACACAACATCATTAAAGTATTCCTTTTCTAATTAGATAATCAAAAAGAGTAACTGCTTATAAAAGCTTGAGTATACTAGTTATTGCTAGACCACAAGGTTAACCAGATTTGGAACTGGGAAGATTTGGGAAATTCTAGGCATAGTTACCCTTAAAATAGGGAAATACACTTACCTCATAAGGTTGATAAATAAAAACAGTCAATTGTTTCATGTAAATCATCTCAGTTAGTACCTAGAAGGTTGTAAGTGCTCCATAAATAATTGTTTTACTGAACTTATTTTATTGTATTATGTATATAAAAATTTGCATTACACTGATTACTAGTGAGTTTTAATTGCATTTACTAGTAATGAGGCTGAAATTTTCTAAAGCTTATTAGACATGACATTTGCCTGTTTTATAGTCATTTTTTTATACCAATTTTAATGAAATCTTTATATATCAAGCTTATAAACACATTAATCTAGAAATAACTGACCATTTTTTTTGTTTGCTTTTTTATACCGGTATATGGCTTTAAACTTTATGTAATCAAATCTCTTTTTCTCAAGTTTCTATTGCTTTTATACTAAAAACTATATAGTCTCTTTAAAAGATTAGATAAACCTTTACTTTTTTTTTTTAATTGCTGTTACTTCATTTATTGGCTGAAAACGTAAGAATAGTTAAAGGCTTTCCTGGTTCCCAAGTTCCATCTCTAAAGTATAGGGATTTGGGGGCTTCTGGTCGGCTCAGTGGGTTGAGTGTCTGACTCTTGATTTCAGCTTAGGTCATAATCCCAGGGTTGTGAGATCAAGCCCCATGGTAGGAGCTGAGCACGGGGACTGCTTAGGATCTGTCTCTGTCTCTCTCTGTCTCTCTCTCTGTCTCTCTCTCTGTCTCTCTCTCTGTCTCTCTCTCTGTCTCTCTCTCTGTGTCTCTCTCTGTGTCTCTCTCTGTGTCTCTCTCTGTGTCTCTCTCTGTGTCTCTCTCTGTGTCTCTGTCTCTCTGTCTCTCTGTCTCTCTCTCTGTCTCTCTCTCTGTCTCTCTCTCTGTCTCTCTCCCTCCCCCCTCTCCCCCTCTCCCCCTCTCCCCCTCTCCCCCTCTCCCCCTCTCCCCCTCTCCCCCTCTCCCCCTCTCCCCCTCTCCCCCCTCTCCCCCCTCTCCCCCCTCTCCCCCCTCTCCTCCCTCTCCCTCTTGGGCATGCTCATCATCTTTCTCTCTCTCAAAAATAACATATAGGGATTTGTGTGGGGGTGCGCCTTGTGCACATGTGAAACAAAACGTGAGGTATTTATTGGAAAAGGAACAAGAAATTTGGTGCTCTGCTTCTCTCTTGTGTGGAGGTTGTTTTGTTTTTGTTTTTAAAGTTTATTTAATTAGAGAGTGAGAGAAAGCAGGAGCGGGGGAGGGTCAGAGAGAGGAGAGAGTGAGAATCCCAAGCCAGCTCTGCACCTGCAGTGTGGAGTCTGGTGCGGGGCTCAAAACCACGAACTGTGAGATAATGACCTGAGCCCAAGTCAGGTCAACACGACTCATGCTCAGGTCAACATGCTCAACAGACTGAGCCACCCAGGCATCCCAGGTTTTTGTTTTTAATTTACATCTCTGAATTTATTCTGTAGAATTTCTCCTATACTAGCGAGAGTCTGATGAGGCAGAAGTTGACATTTATTTCTTACTTCCACCCCATCTTAGAGTAGCTACCACTGAAAAATTTGTGTTACATTTTTCTATGTAAAGACAGAGACATCAAATTATTTTAGAACATGCTTTTATTTTTGGAAATCACTTAATGGCTTTTCTTAGTGTTATACATATAAGGTAGGTGAACACCAATTTTCCTTAGAGAAGATGACAACAGGCTATCTTTTGTCTGGGTAATGGAGTATAGAAGCAAATTTACACAGAATTTGAGGTACAGTATTTTTAGAGCCTCTCTGGAGGAATTACATTGTACTGCTGAGATCAACTGGCAGAAAGGAAACCAAGTTTCCTCGTGAGAAAACTCTTAATTAAGGGCAAGAGGTCTCTAAGGTGATCCTTTATTATGCCAGAGCCTGGTCCCCAGGAAGGAGAAGTTGGTCATTTCAGTTTCAGAATGTGCTGAGGCTGGAATTAGCTCTGGAGCAAGCTACCTTACCATTAAGAGTACACACTAGGATTAATAACGGTGTATATGAGTGTAAAAAGAAAATTAAAACACTTGGGAAACAGAATTATGAATAAAGAGAACTGCAGTTTGTATAAAACCAAGCACGAAGTTTCAGATATTGGAATTACCATGCTCCTATAATAAAATAGGTTTTATGTGCTCAAAGAAATGGGGTCTGCAAATTATGAGCACTTAGACATATTCTCTCTATATATACTTTAAAATATAGAACAAAAATTAAAAATTCCCATGACAGAATAACATGAAAGTATGTCATAGCAAAACATTTGAATTTAATTTGGATTTCTGGTGTAGGGAGTACTTTTACCAATCTGACACTTTAATTGCTGTTGCTTCATAAACTACTTGTATTATCTTGTGAAGCAAATTTTATTTTACAAACCCTTTCTTTATTTTTAGGGTGGCTATGCTTACATGCTTCATTTTTCTTGAAAAATTTCTTCTAAAAAAGAATTAAGGAATCAAACACAGAACCATCAGATATAAAAATATGAGCAGAAAAGAAAAACAAGCAAAGTAACAAAACAGATAAAACTAAAAGTCCCATCGTAGGTGAATATGGATATTAACATTTCATAGCACATAAGGAAAGCTACCTTGATGAATTCTAGCAAACACACATGTGTGCATGTGTATACACATTATTCAGAGAACTTACTTAAAAGAAAATAGAAATGTTTTCAAAAATTATGGGCTCCTTTATCCTTCTTTTATTTCAAAAGAATTTTGTTTGAAGCCAGATAATATGCTGGGTGGCATAGAGATTGGTTGAGCGAAAGCAATGGTCTACATAGCCAGGAGATTAACTATATATAAGAGGATTAGGGAAATCTATTGAGACAATAGGCTAGTTTTCTTAATATTGGAAATTATAAGAAACAGAAAGCTGAGATAAAGCTTGTGGTTTTGAATTGGGATTGGAAATAGTGTGAGTGCAAGGTTTCCAATATATTTAGGTATAGGTCTAAAAATTGTGTGTGCAATAGAGAGTGAATGACAAGAGAGGCCAGGGGGTGAGGGCGGAATACATGTACGTATATTTCCTAGCTCTCTCTGCTGAGACGTTTCAGAGATAATCACAACTCTATCATTAAGTACACTTAGCAACAGAGTTTGGGCTTGAAATATTATTTCCTCTATAATCACCCAGGACATCCAGGAGAAATAGCATAGTTCAGGGCTGAAACAGGGAAACTAAAGATGAGATGAATGTGGGACATCTTGTTCATGAAGGAAGAATGCAAAGAATAATGGAGGACACCTAATAGAACACCATATCTAGCTTGAATGATTTTTCACCAACTACATCTGGAACACCTTGAAGATCCAAATAAACTTAATAAAATAGAATTCCATAATTCCCCATTTATATAAGTGAGTGAATGAATGCATCAGTCAAACACGGAGAAGGGCAAGCCCTGCCCTGTAGGAGAATACCATCTCATAAATGTGGAAGGATTGATGGAATTAAGTTAAATAGTACTTAGCAACCATGAAAAGAATGATTAATTCAAACAAGAATCTTTAGCAAGTGTCAAAACTGATGGCTGAATGTTTGGAGGACAGGATATTTTTAAAAAGTTAAAGTATATCCCTATCATATATGAATAAAATTATCCTAAGATGCTATTTTTACTAATTAATAGATAGTAATTTATTAAATATTTGTTAAATTTCAGAAGAGAATTTCAGAAGAGAAAACTGACCTAATTTCAAGCATTTTAATCAATTGCTAAAAGTCACTATCACCCATAGTGGCACAAATTGACATTCTACGTTTCCTGATGGGATTCACTGAGAATAACTCAACACAAACTTTTGGTATTCCTGCCAAAAATTTAACAGCTGTGAGGAGATATCAGAAAAACTGACACTGATAATCAGCAAGATAATTTCCTTTCCCCCTCCAAATATTAAGCTTATAAACAATGAGGAAAGACTCAGGAACAATTTTAGAATAGGAGGCCAACAAGACCTAACAATAAAATATGTATAATCTTGGATTGGGTCTTGTACCTATAAAGGACATTGCTTAGGGCAATGCAAAATCTGAATAATTGTCTGGATTGGAGGTAATGTTGTGTTAATGTTAATTTTGTTTTAATGTTTTACTCTAATGCAGGGAAATACTGTTTTAAAGAAATGTGTACTAAAGACAACAGGGACCTCCTATCTGTTATTCAAACCATTCAGACATTTGAGAATGCTAAAGAAAAAGGGAACATCTGCTAAAATGTTATGATTAGAACATATAATTAAAGGATATAAAATAGTTATTTGTAGGGTAGGGTGCTTGGAGCTTGGATAGCCCAGTCGTTAAGCATCCCACTTTGGCTCAGGTCATGGTCTCGCTGTTTGTGAGCTCTAGCCCCACGTCAGACCCTGTGCTAACAGCTCAGAGCCTGGAGCCTGCTTCCGATTCTATGTCTCCCTCTCTCTGTTCCTCCCCCATTCCCACTCTGTTTCTCTCTCTCAAAAATAAATAAGTATTAAAAAAATTAAAGTTATTTGTGTTATTTATGAATTTTCTTTAAATTGGAATTTATTTTAGGGGCACCTGGGCAGTTCAGTCAGTTAGGCGTCCGACTCGATTTCAGCTCAGGTGTGATCCCAGGGTCATGGAGCCCCATGTCAGACTCCATGCTCAGCATGGACTCTCTCTCTCCTTTCTCCTACTCCTCCCCCCTGCTATGCTCTTTCTCTCCATAAAATTAAATAATTCAAATTTTTTATTTTAAGACCCAAGTTTTCAAAAGCATAATTCACTATCACTACCTACCCACTTGAATTGCTAAAATGAAAAACTGAACACTAAGTGTGGGTTAATGTGAAGAACAAAAAGAACCCTCCTAGTTTGTTCATGAAAGTGTAATATTGTTAGCTACTCTGGGAATTGTTGGATAGATAAACATCTATGTTTAACTTTATTAAAAACTAAGAAATGAGAACTTAATCACAAAAAGATGTGTACAAGAATATTTGAAACAGCTTTATGCATAAAAGTGTCAAGTCAAGAACCACTAAGAGCTTTGGATTTTACCCTATCTGTAAAAGCTAACTAGTCTTCTACAGTTTCATGGATACTCGGAAGAAGACTGATCCTTTTGATTAGAGGCAAAAGATGCTTTATTACGTCTGGTGGTAGCATTAGGCAGAGTAACATCTTGGCCCGTGTTGTTTGAGTGTGAATTCCCACAAGGTGAGATGATGTTGCCTATGCGTGCACTCACATGTGCTACAGGAGAAAACCTTTGAGAGTAGGCGTCCTTGATCTTACATGGAGTCTCCTAGCACACTGGTCCATCGTCCCCTCTGGAGAAAACCACTATCTTTATTTTCGTGCAATGTAAGCACATCTACTCCAAGGGAAAGGGAGACAGAGCTCTATATTTGTTACCCTGGAAAGTAAACGAATCTGTTCCAGAGGCAGTCCATGTCTCCTTTTTTTCCAAAGCTGTTTACTTATACAAATATTTTTGAAAAACCATTTAAAATAAATTTACTATTAATGATAGATATATGAACATGGAAGTGGTTCATGAATAATTGCATCCTAGAATCTCAAATCTTGAAATAAGTCAAATGTTTATCAACAATTATTTTTCTTAAAGAAAATTTGTCTTTATGATAAAAAAATCACTTATGCTTGTGTACCTCAAAATGACGCTCTAGAATGAGTTCACAGAAAAAACCCTGAAATCTCACTTAAAAATAATAAAATTAGGCTCATAAGGCTTTTCTATTCAGCAATGATGTCAGTTGAAGAATCAAACACAAAACTGTCCAATATAAACATGTGAGCAGGAGAAGAGAAAAACCAAAGTAATGAAATCACCCTGCACATTTCCATTAGCTTTGCCTTTTTTTTTTATTGGAACGAATAAATACATTGACACACGTTCCGCACATATACCTACAAAAGGGATTGAGGTAAGAACTGCTCACTGTTTAAAACTGTATTCCCATTCCTTCATCTGCTGAATGACTATCTCTTTTTAGGTACACCTTTTTCTTATTCATCTCACATTTAACATAGAGCCACTTATCATGACACACTTAAAAACAAACAAAAAAACAGTATTCATGAGCCTGTACAAAAATACACCTTAAGAAATCAAGGGTAGCCGACATAGCCTTTAGTGATTTTTTTTTTCTAACTTGCTTTCACTGTTAGTAAGAACAGATCTGTAAACAAATGCATTTATACCTCTCAAGTGCTACACTTTTATGAGCATTTATAGTCCTTTAAATTTGCGTGCTTTAAAAAAAATTCAAACTGCATTTACTTCTATTATCACATTTGGGCCTAATAATAATTCAAGGGATAGATGAAAGTAGAGTTGTCAGCTCCATTACATAGTTGAGGACAGTGAGTTAAGAAGATTCAGGGACTTGCTCAAAGTCGCTGAACGAGAAGTTAGCTAATCTCCATCTAGAACCGGATTGTCTACGTCCTGACTGAGAAATAAAGTAAAGTTTTCCCCTTGATATGGGTATGCTTTTCTTTACATGTTGCTGCTTTGACCATACTGCCTCAAGTAGTGTGCAAAATGGACATCTACGTGTACATCCCAGAACTACTACAAGGAAGCCACATGTCCTTTCTTTTAACTTTTTATGCTACTTACGGGACACCCATTTGAAGAAAGATACTGGCCCTAAAACTAACATATTTATCTTTTCTGATAGTATGCAGTTTAATCTTAAGAGTCCTTTAGAAGGAAAATAAAGTATTTCAGTCTTTAAATCCTAAGTTTTTTCAGTAGTTGGTAAAACCGCAAAATTTCTACTTTGACTTCCCAAATGTGTCTTCGTATAATGAAGCAAATATACTTTGCAAACTGTTATGACAATATTCTAAAAAAATTCTGTGTCTCACCACATGGTTGTAGCGATCACAATTAATTCACCAGCCAGTAGCATTTATTGAGAACTGTGATGTTCTAATGCTAAGTCAAATGTTGGAAGAGAGACACACATATGGCGGTCACTGTTCTCCAGCAGCTTGCATATCAATGGGGAATAAAGAGACAGAGACTAATACAGATGGAGTTTTTATTAATGACTTATATGCCATCTTCTGTGACACAATGATTTCATGATTATTAATCCAACAACGCAGATGAAGAAATGGTGGCTGAGAAAGTCTACATACAGTTTGCTCAAAAGTTCACATCGAGTACTTAGCGGATCTAAGTAGGACTGTTTTTCTCCAAATACATGGTCTCTTCAGGAAAATACACCAGCACTTAAGGTAAGATGTGATGGTTTTAGTGTGCTACAAAAATCACTGAGAGGAAGGCCAGCGAAAGTGTTGGGTGAGGATGAGGGTGATACTAGTCTAGAAACACAGAGTACATAGATAGTCACATATATTACAAGTAGATAAGATAGTCACATATATTACAAGTAGATAGATAGTCACATATGGATAGTCACATATATTACAAGAAAAGACATTCTCTAGGATTTCAGGAAATGAGAACCTGTGTGGAATGTCTCAGACAGAAATGCAGAGTTTATTTTAAATTAAACAGTTTACCATACCTGGAACTTGAGATGCATATTGGGAGGAGGAGTGGATAAAGTTGAGAAGGAAGAGTCCAAGCCAGTAGAAAGAAAGAGGCCTGGCAAATCAATCCTGGTGAATCAGTGAAGTATTTGAGGCAATGGAGGGTGGAAATCACTTTGTTACTTTGATTCAATTTATATTTTAGAATAGTAATTCTGGGTTTATGGAGTGAAAAGTAAGATGACTTTTAGGTGACTGAGAAGTTACTATAATTGTCTAGGTATGAAATCAGCTATTCCTTTGTTTTACTTTCTAAAAAAATCAGCTCCCCTCGATGTCTTACCATTCCATTGCATCCTCGTTTTTGATACAACATTGAATCATGGTATAGGCTATGTGTGTATATGTATATGTATACATACATGTATGTGTATATATGTATGTATATATGTCTTTATATATGTATGTGTATATGTGTATATATATACACATACATATACATAATTTATATTTAATATGTAAATGTATATAACATATAATTACATATATAACATACATATAATTTATCTTTTTAACTACTCCTTTCAATGCTTAGCATGGTTAATGAAATAGAATGAGAAATCAATAAGTGTTCCTTGAAGAAATCTTTTGGGGTCATTTTGTGGTCTTTAAGAATTACAGTTGAGCTGCAGCATAATCAAAAGGCTGTTGAAAATGTTCTGATGTGAAAGGTACAGAAAGTCAACAAAAGAAATACACATACATCTTTTAGCTTCTGTCAATTGGAGAAATAATTTTCTTTGGAGTTCCTGTGGTATTGCCTTGGTCCCATTGGCCTCATGCTGAATGATGTACATTAGTGTGTGTGAAGGATTCTGAAATTGTCTTCCTTATTGACCTCGTTTTCAAGTACTGGTTTTTCTTTTTTTTTTTTTTTGTCCTCCCCAAAATAGCATATTTCAAAAATGCAATTGTTGTCTTGAAATTGTTACCACAGGGCTTGAAAAATTATCATCTTAAAGCAAGTATGAGTAGCTTATATGAAATAGAAAGTGTAGATTACTGCAGAGAATAGGGTTGTGTTTTAAATCTTCCAGGGGTTTTATTCTGTCAATTATCCTTTGCTGTTTTCTATATATTTAACCTGTCCTCATATATATTGCCTGCTTCCCAGCAGCGCTGAAAATGCTTAAACCTCTCTTAGCTTACAAAAACAAACCAACATAAGTCCTATTTAATCCACATATCCCTCAGGTACTGCCCTCATACATCTATTAATTCATTGATTCAAGAAAGAAAATGTAAACCCCAGCACTACGCATCATATTGGCCTACAGCAGTGAGCAAAACACAGCTTCTGTCCTCCTGGAACTTCATTCTGGTAGGGAAATAAAAATCAAGAAGATAATTACAATAGTGACTAAAAGCTCCAAGAAAAAAAGAATAGCATTTGAGGAGTGTCATTTGAACTGAGACCTGAGTGACGAAGAATTTAGTAAGGAACATTAAATTCAAAGACAAAACTAGAAAGAAATGTGGAGTATTTTAGGCACTGAGAGAAGTTCATTGTGGCTGGAATGTAGCAAGCAAGGAGAAGTTTACACGAGGCGAGTAGAAACAAGATGGGGGTGAAAAGGGACTATATTTGGGTGCCTGGGTGGCTCAGTCGGTTAAGAATCCAACTCTTGATTTTGGTCCAGGTAATTATCATGGTTTCTGAGATCGAGCCTCACATTGGGCTCTGTACTGACAGTGTGAAGTCTGCTTTGGATTCTCTCTGTCCCTCTCTCTGCCCCACCCCTGCTGTCTCTTTGTCTCTCTAAATAAATTAAACTTGAGTAAATAAAATAAAAAAGGGGTTACCTTTTATAGGCTGCAGTTCAATTTTATTCCAGGTGTGATGGAAACCCATTGGAAAGTTTTAAGCTGACATTTTTATGGTCTCGTTTATATATTTAAAAGACAATATTTTGGCTTTAGCAAATGAGTTTTTGTAGATTGGAAAATATATTTTGTTTTCTTTTTCATTTTTCTGTTGGTGGCTGAAAGTTTTCTGAACATGTTTACATTTTGAAAATAGAACACAGATAGTAGAAAAATACTCCTAACATCTATTACCATATCATTAAGATATATTAGATATAAAGAAATTTTTAAAAATTAATAATGAGATAAGCCCTGTAAAATGGAGAACGTTTTCTTTGCAAGAGAGGGAAAAGCAATTTCAAAGAAATTAATAAAGAGTTTCTTGTTTTATAGGGATGCAAAAAGATCAGTAAGAAGCATGTTAGGTACAAGGCAGTGGTTTAGGATGAGTTTGGGGAGGCCATGGTGGAGAAATAGTATCTTATTTCATGTGTAATGGAAAACTACCACATTTTTTTAAGGAGGGAAAATGGCTAATGTATAGGTCTTTCAAAGGTCAAGCTGGATGCTCTAACCTACTCTACAATCTGGAGCAATCCTACTTCTCTGACTTAAGGAAACTTCCCTCATGTCAGCACTATTTTCCCTGTTGTGATTTCTAGTAGATGCAGTTCACTCCCCATCTCCTTTTCCTGTTGTTACAATTGGTCAGACTTGAGTGACCAATCTCTTCTTCTTAGAACACACTATTTGCTCAACTTCCAAGACTCCTGTAACTCTTAGTGCATCTTCATGTCTCCTGTGAGGCCTCCTTGTCCTCTGTGTTATGTTTGTACGCTCAGGAATTTTGCCTTTTTCTGAGAGCATCTCATTCTGCACATTCCTTTTGAGTGAAGACATCCACTCTTCAGTGTCCACAATGGTGACTCCTAAATTCTATCCGCAGAGCCTCTCCTATACTTGATGCCTGAATATACAAGTGTCTTCCAGTTACCTCAATGCTGAATACCCACATCAGACACCTCAAGCAAACCAGATACAAGTGTAGATTTGTAACATTTGCCAACACATTTACTCCTCAGCCTGTGTTTTCCTAGTGACAAAGAACTTTGATCCATGTTTTCCCCCTCCTACTCCATGTCCTCCTAAACATGTCCATTCAAATTTTGTCAGTTGTCTCCTAATTATATTTCAAATCTGTTCTCTGTCTACTTGTCTCTACTCACTCTCTACTCTACTCTACTCACTAGACCTACTAAGTTGTTCTAGAACACCATTTTTTGTCTCCCTTGAGCCCAAAGCCCCATTATGTTCTCCCATGATATCATGTGGAGATCCTTCATATTATTCATCAAAAATTTAATTTTAAGCATCTAAATTTATTATTTTAAGTTTCATAAGGCTAGAACCATATCTGTTTGATTTATGCCATTATAAGGTTAGGCACATACTGTGGACTTCATATTTGTTGAAAAATTAATGGATGAATAGATGAATAATTAGGTTTGTGAATTGTGTCTACCAGGATGAAAAATGACAAAGAAACTGGAAAGAGAGTTTAGTGACAGTTTCCAAAATAGTACCTGAACCCAGCCTATGTACCCATGCTACATAGTTGTTTTACCTGTGTGATCCTTACTTCATAAGATAAGGGGCTATTATTAAAATTAAGTATTTAGCTTGATAATTCAGAGTATAGAGGGATAAAGAAAAGAGAGTATAGTACCTTTACAGTTATTACCAGGAAATTATTCCAAGAAATGGCAAGAAGTCAGTGGTCAGTAAGAGATCTGCCAAAAAAAAATTCTCTCTAGAAGTTTTATTGCTGTCATTCTTGGAATATCGCCTCTTCTTAATCACATACTTGTTAGAATAATGTTCTTCAGTATTAATTCCTTTTCTGTCGTTATATTTAAAGATTTATTTAGTTATATTAAAGATATATTTTAAATTATAATAAAACTTAAAAAGGCAAAAGCTTTTGCCAATATTGGCTTGGAAACATGTCCTCTGACACTAAAATAGAAAAATAATTTGTAGTTGCTAAGAATATAATTCATACTTAGTGAGTGAATGTTCTCTCAGAACCACCTTGAAAGAAGGTAATTGAAATGCCTGTATCCATTCAGGAATGCACTCAGGATTCAAGAATCCATTATAACTATCAAAGCTTTATTACTTTCTTAGTAGCTAAGGTGGGTTTTTATTTGAAAGTACTGTGTGCTATGCGGTGTACTTGTATAATACCGTTAGAAAATACAGAAATTTGCCATGTCACCATTATGTAGAGATTATAGTTTATCTGGTCTTGTATTGAGAAACAAAAACAAAAACAAACAAACAAACCCTAAATTTTGACTGCATTTTTCACCTAAGGGCCATCTGCTGGAGACATTTACCCTTAAAGCTGACTCTATAATTGATTATTAATTCTTCACAATTACTAAATAGTTTACATGTATATTAAAATTTTCAAGAAACCAATAAGAACACACAATGGCGGTTCAGGTACAAAGATGAGCTAGTTCAATAGCAACAATAAAGGTGTCTCTGTTAACATTTTTTATTACTTTGTGTTAAGAATTCTGACACACTTTGTTTATATTGTCAAGTGTCCAGATTTAAAATACAGAATAGCCAACTATGCACATATTTCTAATTAGATTGTTTTTACCATCTATTCCACAAATGTAGTCTTACCTACATTCTGTACCAGAAATGGTACATAATTCCATACCCGGATTTTAAGTGGTTTTCTCTTGGCCACTGTGTTTGTTATTAGTCTCTAAACCCATTGCCAGCTGTCCAGGAAAGTCTTCTTCCCATCTGTACCCTTTTTCTTTTCTGTGGTTCAATGGCTCTGTTGTCTCTCTTTTTTATCATTTGATTGAGATACATTTCATATAACCTAGGATTCATTCATGTAAAATGTATAATTCACTGCTTTTTTTAGTATGTTCAGAGAGTTGTGGGACCATCATTGAAATTTAATTTTAGAATATTTTCAACAGCAAAACAAAACAAAACAAAAACAAAACAAACAAACAAAAATCCTGAGCCCATAGGCAGCCACTCTTTACTACTAAATGCCACCAGCAAAAGGCAACCACTATTCTTTCCATTTCTATTGATTTGCCAATTCTAGACATGTCATATAAATGGAATCCTACAATATTGTGGTGCTTCCTGGGACTTCTTTCAAAAAACCATGATCTCAAGGTTTACCCATATTTCATGTATCAGCAATTCATATCGTGTGTGTGTGAATATTTTAGAATATTCTATTGAGTGCATACATGCATTTTATTTGTCCATCATCAGTTGGTAGATATTTAGATTATTTCCACTTTTGGCTGTTATGAATAATGCTGTTAAGAACATTCTTGTACAAGTTCTTTATTTAGACAGGTCTTCATTTCATGTTGAAATGAGAAAAAAAATTGCTGGGTAATATGGTACTCTATGTTGAGCATATTTAGAAATTGCCAGGGTGCCTGATTGGCTCAGCCAGTCAAGCGTCCGATTTTTGATTTGGTTCAGGTCATTATCTCAGGGTCATGAGATGAGCCTCCACATCAAACTCCATGCTGGGTGTGGAGCCTACTTAAGATTTTCTTTCTCGCTGCCACTCCACCACAGGTGCTCTCGCTTGTGCTCTCATGCTCTCTCTCTCTCTAAATCAAATAGAATAAAAAAAAAAGAAACTGCCAGGCTTTTTTTTTTTAACAAGGTGATCTCACATGTTACACCCCCACAGGAATGTCTAAGGGCTACTCCATGTCTAACCAACGCTTGTGATTGTTGTTTTGCTTTTAGCCATTCTAGTAGGTATGAAGTGGTCAAATACTTTTTTTCTGAATCTATTGAAATTATAAAGTATTTTGTATCCTTCATCAGTGTGGTGTACTTCATTGATTTGCATATCTTGAACCAACTGCATTTCTAGGATAAATCCCTTTTGGTGATTGTATATAATCCTTCTTATATGTTGCTAAATTCAATTTGCTGGTATTTTGTGAAAGATTTTATGTCTCTATTAATAACAGATATTGGTATGTAGTTTTCTTGTGATGTTTTTGTTTTTCCTAAATAAGGGTAATTCTAGGTTCATAGAATAGGTTGGGCAGAGTTACATCCTATTCTGTTTTTGGCAGGGTATATGAAGGATTTACATTATTTTTTTTAAATGTTTGGAAGTCAGCAAAGCCATCTGGAGTTAGAGTTTCTTTGGATGTTTTAAAATTAGTAATTCAAGGGGCGCCTGGGTGGCGCAGTCGGTTAAGCGGCCGACTTCAGCCAGGTCACGATCTCGCGGTCCGTGAGTTCGAGCCCCGCGTCGGGCTCTGGGCTGATGGCTCGGAGCCTGGAGCCTGTTTCCGATTCTGTGTCTCCCTCTCTCTCTGCCCCTCCCCCGTTCATGCTCTGTCTCTCTCTGTCCCAAAAATAAATAAAAAACGTTGAAAAAAAAAAATTAAAAAAAAAAAAAAAAAAAAAATTAGTAATTCAATACCTTTGCTTGTTAGAGATCTATTTAAATTGTCTGTTTATCCTTAATTTCAGAAATTTGTGTTTTTCTAGGAATCTGTTTCATCTAAGTTATCTAATTTAGGCATGTAGTTTTCCATAGCATTTTCTTAGGATCTTTTTTATTTTTGTAATAATAGAAGTGATACTTCTCTTTCCTTCATGATTTTACTAACATGAGTCTACTTTTTCGAGAGGAGAAGGTAGGACTAGCTAAAGATTCCTATATTTTGTTGATCTTTTAAAATAATAAACTTTTGGTTTCATTGATTTTTTTCCCCCGATACACCTTTTGTTTTTATAGTCTGTATTTCATTTACTTCCACTTTATTCTTTATTTCCTTCCTCCTGCTTATTTTGGGATTGGTTTGGTTTTATTTCCTTGTTTATTAAGGTAGAATATTAATTTGTTGATCTGTCATCTTATGTTTAACGTAGGAAATTACATATTCCAAATTTCTCTCTAAGCTTTAGCTACATCCTACAAGTTTTTGTATTTTTGTTTTCATGAATTTTAAAGCATTTTCTAGTTTCTTTAATATCATTTTTGACCTTTATTTACTTCGTAGTTAATTTCCACATAATTGTGAATTTAGTTTTTCCTACATTTTCTTCTGTTTTTTTAATTAAGTTTCATCCTAATAAAAAAAACACACTTTACACACTTTGTATTTCAACTTTCTATTTTAGACTTTTTTTAAAGAGCAGTTTTAGGTTCACGGCAAACTGAGGAAGGTACGTTTACCATACATTTCTTGCTCTTCTTCTTTACATTGGCACATTACAACCAACTAAAGCCAGTCATTTACCTAAGGATTCCTTTTTGGTGTTTACACTGAACAGACTGGACAGATGCACGCTGTCATTACATCATGCGGAGTATTTTCACTGCCTTAAAAATCCTTTGAATAATTTCTGGTTTCTGATTCTGGATGTAAGGAGCTTGGAACTTGCCACTACATCCTAGCAACAGGCAAAAAGCTAAGCATATTGAAAAATTAATAACTCGTTAGGGTTTCACGAGAGAGGTGAAGACAGGGCAAATCACAGTGCCCTAGATTAGAGAGACTAAAAGGAGAACATAGTAATGGAGCAGAGACTCAGGAGCAGAAACGACCTTAGGAACCGAGTACTATCATTTATGAATTACTGGAGGCTCAGTGTGGACAACTTCTAAGTATTAAGAACTCTGAGGAAACTCAGTGGTGGGGTTGGGGGACACAGTTTTATGAGATTTGCCTCCGGGAGCTCAACTAGGTTCCCACAGTAAATGTCAGAAAAAAAGTTCTCCTCTTGTTTTTAGCAGTGGGAGGGGAAAAAGGATCTACTTGGAAATGTACCAGGGGCACTCTGTTCTTAACAAGGCTTCAGGAGAAGCTAGTTAACCAGAGTCTAACCAGCTTGGGGATTATCTAGTCCTAACTGACCTGAAGGAAGGGAAATACTCAACTTCGGCCCCACTCTAGACATTTTCTCCCTCATAAGGAGTGATTTTTTTTTTTTCAGTTGTGAAGTTCACTGTCCTGAGGCAGACTCACTAAAGAACTGAGACCTAATCATTGACCTAGAACTCTTTGCCTCCTCAACACCTCATTACCACATTGCTAAAGGCCCATTTTCAGCAAGTCCTTTCACCTGGTGTATCATGTATGGCTATCAAGAAACAGAAAAAAAACAAAACAAAGACAACATAATTTGAAGAGCTAAAGGAAAACTCAGAAACAAATATGGTAGGGATACTGGAATTGCTACATCAGGAATTTAAAGGAAACTATAATTAGTATGCTAAAGGCTCTAATAGATAAGGCAGAACGCAAGCAAGAACAGATGGGCAATTAGATGGAGATGAAATTCCTAAGAACCAAAAAAATATGCCATAGATTAAAAACATTGCAACAGAAATGAAGAATGCCTTTGGGCTTACCAGAAACTGGACATGGCTGAGAAAAGAAACTCTTAGTCTGAGGATATCCATAAAATCCTCCCAAACTGAGAAGCAAAGAGACTAAGACGGAGAAAAACATGACAGAATGTCTGAGGTCTGAGGGTCATCTACTAAAGGTATAATATACATAATTGGAATAACAGAGGAGAAGAGAGAAGGAGAGGAATAGAAGAAATATTTGAAACCATGATGACTGAGAATTTCTCCAAATTAATGTCAGACACCAAGCCACAGATTCAGGAAGCTCAGAGAACACCAAGCAGGATAAATGTCCAAAAACTATGCTTCAGCATATATTTATTTTAAAACAGTAGAAAATTAAAAAAAAAAAAATCCTGGGAGAGGATAGCTTGCCTACAGGGGAACAAAAGATGAACATCCCCTCAGAAACTATTCTAAGGTACAGAGTACCCACTGACAATTGAGCATAAAAAGGGTGATGACAAATATGATAGGATCCCAGATGATTTCTTTTTGTGAATTCCTGAAATTTTAAAGTAGCCTTTATTTTATCTCTGAGCCTGAAGATCCATATGAGTCCATCTGACAGAGAATACTTTCACTAGTATCCCTTTCCCCCACTGTGGGCCAGGTTTGTTGGTCCAATTATTTCCATATCAAATGAGAAGTTTACATGGTAATTTAATATTTTTATGAGCAGGTGAATATTTCCTTCTGCCATTTCCTAAGAACTGGTTATAAAGTGATTGCAAGAGGTATAGGTTTTTGTTTTTGTTTTTCTTTTTTTTTTTTTTTTTGTTTTTTGGATTTTTGTTTGTTTTTGTTTTTCACAATATTCCAGTAAAAGACCCGGCATACTGACTTGGAAAAAAATAGTCATGCTAAATCCTGCTCAGCAAGCATTGAAACAGAAAACACATGTGTTTTGGCCATGCCACATGATCTTAGAATGCTGGATCCATTGTGACCAATCATCAAACAAGAACAAAGACTTTGGAAGGTAGGGCATTCATTGATTTGTTTCTGACGCTTTGATCGCATGTCATCAGCATGGGTGATTTTGGTGAAAGGAAAGATACAAAATGCAGTAAGTTCTGGGCAAGCAGCTGACAGGGGTTGAGGTAGAAGCTTTTGGGAAGGCTGCTCAGTGAGCTGTGACTTGTGAGCTCAAGCATTTGTCCACATGTTTTTTGTTATGTGACTGTTTATCCTCTGTCTCAGAGGTTGATTTATGAAGTGTGACATAGCTTTATATGAATGCAACACTATACTACTTGGAAAACAAGAGAAATTGATATATTAAGTCACAGTGGCCCAATTGTTTTGAGATCTTAAGTCCCATGCCATAGCAAGACAAATGAAGACTCATTAGAAGTGAATATTGCTGCCCTTCATACTTGAAAATAGCCTTTTGAGCAACTGCCAGGAAGATCTCTGTAGACTCTAAGACATTTTGATATCCTATGCATAAGTATCCTCTGCTTATACTGACTGACACTCGCTCTGTGGTTATATACTTATTTTCTGAGAATTAAATCAATTATCTTAAAAAAGCCTAGATTGAAATTTAACATGGATTTTCATAAAGTTACACATGGAAGTAATTCAGAGTGTTCAATTTAGTACATCTCCGATAATATCCACAGGACAGTTGATCTAACAATGACAATGCCTCCTTAACTGATTTTGTGGTAGGCTGGGATTCCTTTTGAGTGCTATGTACCTGATATGCCAGAAATTCGAGTAGAAAAAATGTTACGTTCCCTCCATAATTAAATGAAAATTATTTCTTGAAATCTTATTCCAATGAGGAAAAGAATTGTAATCTTTATCAATTGAGTAGTTTACCTTACCACTTTATTACCCAGTATTTGATCCTCTGTTCTGGAAGCTCAAGGGATGGTACAGGATGAGGTAGAGGAAGGCTTTTGGCCTCCTGTCACATAGCTATGCTGTTATCTGCTAAAATAACCTCCTTCGGGTCTGAGTGTTGTCACAAACCCTGAACCTAAATACAAGGCCTCTCCTGGTCTGGTTTGTTCTATCAGCTCCCTCCTTTCCCCTCTCTAGCATGTGGCAAGTATTTGCTATTTCCAAATCAGTCTGAGATCATGAGGCGACTAGTAAAACTTTAGTATTTGGGCTCAGGTGTTCCACATGCTAAGTACAGGCCAGCAAAACTGGGCATCTTCCATTTGGGGGGATCTTACTAAGAGCATAGCATGGATTTCTCTGTTCTCTGATCTCCCTAAGGTTATTTAAGATTTCTTCATTCACCCCACACTCTTAGACTTTGACTTAGGGAAAGGTGGGGAAGGCAGAGAAGACACAAATTTATTGAAATGTCCTTGCATTAAATGAGATAAAGCCACCCCTTGCAGAATGGAGCCTTGGAATAGAAATCAAATAGAGAAAACAGTTACATTTCTTGCTCCTTAAGTTTAAATAGGCAAATTTATATTTGCAACATTTAATTGTTCTCTGGATGTAACAGAAGTAGCTACCATATATTTAACAACTTATTACCTTTCAGCCTCATACTAAGCATTCTCACTGCACTACATTATTTAATCTTCACAACCAACAGAGAAGTAGCTTCTTTATAATCGCTTATTATTACTCTTTTACTAACAAGTATATTGAATGTCTGTAACATTATCCATTTCTATGAAACCTGTTCAGCTAGTAATTAGTGGGGTTGACATTTTGACACAGGTAAAATTGACATTGATATTTATGTTCTTACAGTCTATTTTTTATATAAGGGGTTTTCAGTAGGGGAATATATAGAGGTGTAAATGGATAATTTTTACTTTAGATATCTATAAGTATGTCATACGGTTAGAGTGCTCTAGAAGTAGAATAGACAAAGATAAATAATGCTACAGTGAGTCATTGATTTTTCCCCCATTTTATATTTATCAACCACCATTTGAAATAATTGGAGCAGATAATATTGCATAAAAATAATTTGATGCAGTGGCTTTATAATCAATGTAATAAATATCCAGTCTGCAAGATGTACCTCCTCCTCCCACCCCCCAGTGACCCCAGTCTCTAAATTTATGCCCTTGTGTAGTTCCCCTACATACTAAACCTGGGCTGGTCCTCTATTGTGAAGTATGGTGGAAATGATACTGCTTGACTTCAAGGCTAGATCGTAAAAGATCTTGCAACTTCCTTCTTGATCTTTTGGAACTCTTGTTTTTGAGAATTTTCCTCTTGGAAATCAACCATCATGTTATGAGAAGCCCAGGCCATATGAAGAAACAATGTGCATATATTCTGTTTCATTGCCCAAGCTGAGTGACCAGTAGCTCTTCCATAAAGAGAGCCATCTTTGATATTCCAGTCCAAATATCCACCAGATGATTGTAGCACTACCTGACACCATGTGGAACAGCTGATGCCAGTCAGTGCACCAAACCATGAAAGAGAGCAAAACAGTTGTTCTTTCAAGACATTGAATTCTTGGGTAGAGTTGGGGAGGCAAGTTTTGTTATGCAGAGATAAATAACCAAGACAGCCAGAAAACATGCCTATGTCTCGTTTTATGTGGTCTTAGAAAAAAAATCACTAAACTTATATAAGCTTCCTTTTTCTAAAAATCTGTGAAATAGAGAAAATAGTATTTGAACAGGAATAGAGTAGAATAAGATTTTATATGAATAAAATTCTTAACTCCACGGTAATTTCTAAGTACATATTAGCTCCTTTTTGTTTTTGATTTTGTTTTTCTGACAAATTGCCATATATAGAAAGATTAAATGACTAGCCCAAGACTAATAGCTAGTAAGTGAACTAAAATTAAAGCCCAGTGGGTTCTATGACCAATATTCTTTCTACTTTGTGTCCAATAACATCTTCTAAGTAGGTTTTTAAAAATTATGCCCTTCACATATGATGCATTTCCTTATAGGTAATGGGGAATCCATTTCTTTGTCAAAGAAGGAAGAAGTATTGCATTTTAAAAGGCATGCTTGTTGGCACATAACACTGATGGTCATTGAATATAATTTTGTCTAAAACAAAAACAAAATATTTCTTTGTCCGTGCACAATGATATTGATCACAATATTTTCAGCCAGAACTTGACACCCTTATTGTACATTTATATTATGCTCTCACAACAAAGCTCTCATTATGTATTATACATTTAGTGTATAGGTGGGAGTAAAGATTGATTTCTTGACTAAGAATTACATGCCCAGGTCATTATAGATGGCTTTTAGAGAGAACTCCATAAATTTAAAGGGCTATTAAAGTATACATTGTGTATTTAAAAACAAAATGAAGAAATTATGTTAAAGTATGTTTTTTCATATAGCACATATGGCACCCTGTTTTTTTTTTTTTTTCCTTTGGGTGAGTTCTATTTTGTAATAGTTGAAGGAGCAATATGCTCTTTGGTATATATACAGCTGATCATCAGGCACAATGGTTTTGTTTTTATAACTAAAATCAACTATTAAGTTGAAAGTACAGGATTCTATAAAGCTCAATAGAAAGCATTTTCCAGTTTAAATGTAAATCTGTAGATGCATTCTCTCTTTGCATCTTGGGTAAAATTCAGTCTGCTATAATCTTTTGGTCATTCTTATATATTAAAACTTATTTCTGATCACTTTAGCCAAATGAACTGTCCTGGTTTAGCTGCTAGAATACTCAATGGATTGTATCAAAGAAAATCCATCTTTTAAAATTGTGTCTTCTCATCTTTCCCATGGCTTGGATTGGCTTGGGTTGGGGGAGCCCACAATAGTGGAGGAGGGGTCTATTCCATCTCTTCTCCCCTTTCTCCCTTTCTTCCTCCATAAAAATTTTAATACTACTTTTCCTCATACCTCTGGCCTACTCTCTAGCTGTTTCTGACCCCCTATTTTATAGCTGTGAGAAGAACAGAGAAGATGATACAGGGACTAAAAAGTGTTACTTGACTGGTACATATGTGATTGGGGGATTGGCATATACTGGACTTGAAAGTTGATTTTTCTCTTATGAATGTTTCTGTGGGTTGCTCAGATTTTCTCACTGGGAACATCAAACAAAAATTGCTGTGAGAGCTGGATGTTCTGTGGCTTACTCCCACCCCACCAGCCCACAGTTTCTAGCATCCCATAATCTATTCAATACAATCATTTCTATTGGAGCCCTACCATACCTCTAAGTGATTTTTGGGCAAAATCTCCTTAAAGATGATTCCTGGTTGTCTCTCTATAAAATGAACCAACATCTGGTCATGGGTCTTAATTAAGTCTGCCATGCATAGCTTCTTCCTATTGTAGCCCCCTCTACTCTTTCTGCCACTACACAGGCTGTTTCAGGCCTAGGTTTTTATCTTCGTCTTTTGGATGTGGGTCACTTACCATTATTTTCAGCTTCTTCCACACCATCAATTGCCCCCCCCCA
This sequence comes from Puma concolor, assembly GCF_028749965.1. Taxonomy (NCBI): domain Eukaryota; kingdom Metazoa; phylum Chordata; class Mammalia; order Carnivora; family Felidae; genus Puma; species Puma concolor. Next base: position 61,371,732 of record NC_141674.1, on the reverse strand, counting down.
CAAAAGACTCCAGATAATAAATATAAATATTTCCATGTGTCCCTCTGAAAATTTCTTTCACTAGACTTAAGGGGAATGGAAAGACTTCTTCACACTACCCTGAGCCCACCTCACATTCTTCATGGCAGCAGGGAGGCTCAGAGGGAAAATTTACCTAATAAACTTACTTAGGCTAGGCTTATTCAACATCAATTCTTTTGGATCTTCAAATGCAAAGTGTGTGTTTACTGCAAAATTATATTTTCTAACATTCTTAGTAGGTCTAGCAACAGTAGTCTAGCATCTTACTTTGGATTGAAGGAATGGTTGACTTTTATTTACTTCTCTGTTGTGGCTTAGCCAAATTTGATAGAAAATATTCACAATGACATCCAATTATACAAACATTTGTAAAAACAGGACATAAATAGTTATTTCAATTCCTTTTCAGGACTGTTCACCAAAAGAATAAGACTCATAACAAGCCTGAAAAATATATCAACACTGCAAAGTATCATGATTTTAAAAAATGTAAGATTGTTCATCACAGTATTAAGATTGAAAAGATGAGAACCAACTAAATATAAAACAATACAGCCATAGTTTAACATATTGTGATATCTCCATGCAATTGAATGCTGTACTGCCTCCATCACAGTTCAGGGGATAAAAACAGATCCATTATACATATTATGGGAATAATAGATTTATTACAGAATGATACATAATAAAAATGGGAAAACTGGGACAGTGAAAATCAGAAAGTTGAGAATGGGACAATCAGAGAAACAACCATCATGTGTCAAGCAAGAAGCTTGACTTCTGGATACCAGAGGGAACTGTGAAGAGGAGAACCCCCCCCCCCCCACACACACACACAAAGGTCTAGTGGAACTGCCACCTCTAGTGAATTGTTCTTTGTGTGTCAATCATCATGCTTCAGATCCACAGCCAAGATCTGAAAGGCAGACTTGAATCCACTTTTGATTAGCATAGCCAGTAGTCAAGAAGATAAGTTCAATGTGCCATAGAGAAGAGTAGGGAATCGCTGGGTATCTCTGTCCATGACTAGGGTTGATTGTGACAACCTCTTGAGAGTAATGATGTCTGCTTTATGTCTGCCAAATCTCATGCACTTTCTTCTTTCAGCTTTACTTAGAAGTACACAGGGAAAATGATTTGGGAAAATAGTGTCCAGCCTTAGCAAACTTGACATAACGTGATCCAGTATACTCTCTTTAAACAACCTGACTTCAAATACAACCCAACCATGTTAAGAATAAGTTCATGACTACTCAGTTTAATCTACCTGGTAATAACTGGTTATCTAGTATGTGCTTATCACTGTGCTTGCATGGTACAAATATATGCAAAAAATATATCCTACTCTCACAGGTCCTATAATCTAGTAGAGGGGAGCAATGCAAGTAAGGATGCAATCCCTGTGTGAAAAACACAGTGGTGGGGAAAGAAAAGGAGATCTCAAAGTGCATAAAAACTGCATCTAATCCAGACATGGGGATCAGGGAAAACTTCCCAGATGCAGTGACTTTTAAACTTGGAATTGAGGAGTTAGTGGAATTTATCAGAAGGATTTGTGACAATGTAGGTATGTCTTAGGGGATTATTGCAGGGACAGGATATGGGATAAATGAAACAATAAGAGTTTCACAGAGAACAAATACTTTATCAGTTGCAGATACTCTGTAGCAGCTGCTGGGATGCCTTAACTTTTGGGACCATGTCTGTCTGCCTGAGGCTTTCTGGCGCTAAGAGCATGTTTATCCTAGGGCCATACTATGACTTCTGAAGACCCTAGACTAATTGGTCTTCATGGGCCCCTTCCAACATAAAAAAGTATTATGCGTATCTTTCATGACTGTGTTTGTATAAAGACGAGTAAAATCTGTACTATATTAATTGATTGTTAGGAGTTAAAGGAAATTGAAACTTTTAGAGGTCTCTAAAAGTTTTATGGGCCATAGGAACTACTAATGTGTAAGTCAGCCTTAGTTTCACTCACACTCAGGACAGGCCAGAGTTGCCAGGGAGTCCTGTGAGCAGCCCACAAAATGAGGATTGGAGATGGTAGATAAATATTTCAATTCCTGTCTTTCAGGTGAGAATACTAGTAACATACTTGCTATACTAGTAATAGTAACATTTTATACAGTCACCTAGAGGCTCCTGGTCAGTTTCCCATCAGTAAGTTACTCATTATCACAACTATACTGGGTTCTTGGCATTACCTCCCAAATGAACAAGCCACTGCCATACATTTTATTTTCTCAAGGTCTTATATTTATTTTTTTTCTGGATGAACTCATTTAAGAAAAATAATGGTATATTTGATGAAATATGCCTTGTGTATTTGGGATATAAATAAAAGGGAACATATGTTTGGGGTAAAATTATACTGGAGAAAGCAGTATAACCACTGTAAAGTCTTCTAAACACCTCAAATGTTTGGATTTTATCCTAAGGACAAGAGAAAACCACATGCAGTTTTTATAAAAGGGATTAGTTTGATCAGAATTGTTTGAAGAAGATAACTCTTAATGTAATGTGGGAAATATAATTGAGAATACTGAAATCAGAAGGAGGGAATCAAGTTTGTAATCTAGGCAGAAGTAATCTAGGCAGAAGAGATGGCCTGGAGTCAATACGTGACAATAAGCTTGAGAAGAATTAAGTTACGGTTGGGGAGTATTTAAAAAAAATAAAGATGATAGGATTTCATAACCGTAGGGAAAATCGAGTAAGGGTGCATAAGGTGAAAACTAAAGTCTCTAACTTACTGGTCAGAAAGTGTGGTTAGGAGCAAAGAATAAAATACCACAATATTATAATTATAAGCATATATATATACATATATGTACATATATATACATATATACGTATATATGTACATATATATGCTTATATATATACATGCTTATATATGCTTATATTATATATGCTTATATTATATTATAAGCATATATACGTATATATGTACATATATATGTGTACATATATATGTACATATATATGCTTATATATATATACATATATATGCTTATAATTATATATATGTATATATATACATAATGTATATATATATGCTTATATATGTATATGTATATATATGTATATATATGTACATATATACATATATATGTACATATATACATATATATGTACATATATACATATATACATATATATGTATATGTACATATATATACATATACATATATATACATATACATATATATATACATATACATATACATGTATATACATATACATATATATGTATATATGTACATATATATGTATATATATGCCTATTTATTTATACTTTCCTCCATTTCTATACTTTCATACAGATATATACCTATATAACTTTTAATAAGTGTTTGTTTTTAGATAAACATTAATGAAATAGTAAAGAAAGCCTAACACTAATTGAAATAAGGTCACTTTTCACTTAAGGTGGAAAGTTTTGACTGAGAAAAAGACAACAATTTAGTATTAGAAGTGACTCATTTATATTGGCTTCTTAAAGATCAAATGTATCATGTGATTTCTAATATCTACTTCACTTTTTTTGTTGAAACATACTCTAAAATTTAATTACTGATTATCACTTAATCCTAAATATTTTCTTTGTACATTCATCTTTAGTTATACAGCTACTTTTTAGGTAGAACTATGGAAGATCAGGTAATGAAGACTAGTAATCATTTAGCTAATTGGATCATCAATGTACACGATTCCTATGCCCAAGACTGAAATCTATGGTATTTCAACTTTACAAATAAGCTATTCACAGCCGACTAGCTTGCTAAATAATGACAAATATTCTCTGTTTGAATCATTCTTTAGGAATTTGCCATTTAATTTATCCAGTGGAAATTCAATATTTTAAAGTACATTTTAAGAAAATGATAAACTAGGGTTAAGTTTTTATAACAAATTAATCAAATAGTTAACATCCTTAAGAGATAAGACCCTACAGGGGTTCCTGGGTGGTTGAATGGGTAAGCATCCAACTTGTCATGTCAGTTCAGGTTGTGATCTCACAGTCATGAGACCAAGCCCTGCCTCAGGCTCCATGCTGAGTGTAAAGGATTCTCTCTGCCCCTCACCCACTTTCATGCATGCTCTCTCTCTCAAATAAACATTTTTTTAAATTATTTTAACGTTTATTTATTTTTGAAGCAGAGAGAGACAGAGCATGAATGGGGGAGGGGCAGAGAGAGAGGGAGACACAGAATCCAAAGCAGGCTCCAGGCTCTGAGCTGTCAGCCCAGAGCCCCCCGCGGGGCTCGAACTCATGGACCGTGAGATCGTGACCTGAGCTGAAGTCCGACGCTTAACCAACTGAGCCACCCAGGCGCCCCTCAAATAAATATTTAAGAAAAAGAGATAAGACCTTAAAAATAACACACACACACAACAATGACAATAACAACAAACAATTTAAAAATGGAAATAAGGTAAGTCATTTGTAAAAGATGAGATATAAATTACCAATAAATATGGCAGAAATTAAACCTTAGCAGCAAAAATATACTGTACATTAAAATTAAAGATTAGGCCCATGTTTCTCCATTCAGCCAGAAAACATTTTTTAGAAAGGTAGAACCCATTAACATGTTCATGTAGTTTACAGGATATTTTTCCATTCCAGTTTTTGGTATATGTTCTCTGGACCCAATTTGACAATGCACATCAATAGCCTCACATCTAAATACCTTTGAGACTCTAGAACTACTAAGTAAATAATCATAAAGTGTTGAACGTTTTACTTAATAGCATACTCAGAATTTTTACAGTAAGAAAGCCAATTATATCCAAAGATATTTGATTGCTTAAACTTACTGCTATATACATATGACATAATATTAAGATATAGTTAATATTTTCAAAAAAATATTTGGCAATGTAAGAGATTCTGATTAAAAATATTTTAGCCACATACTTTGATTTGTGTAATACTAGAGTAAATGTGATCTTGTAAATTATCTAAATTATGAAAGTAGAGAGCTAACCTGGAATCCTATGGTATATAAATTGCCTGAAGACGATCACCTGCCCAGATGCCCATTTCTAGTTACCAGTTTGAGTGTGTCCCTACATGGTATAGGCTGACTAACCTATGGGAAGAGTCAGCTTATAGAGTGCTTTCTGATTCCTATGTGGGGAACTTATCCAGAATAAGGGTTCCAAATAAGTCTAACATATTTGTTGCAGAATTCTCAACTGAATATCAGCCAAATGTATTGCAAATTTGACTTTTTGTCCATCCAAAGCAACTAAAACATGTATACTCATAAATTCTGAAGTCAGTCAATAGAAATGATTACTGAGAAATGTACTGATCTTTTAATGCCACTTGATTCTCCAAACAACTTACCTGACATTGCATGAAAGGGGGAAATTCATTTAGAAAGATATACAAATAATTTTTGCCATCTGCTTCATGTAATTATAATTCTCTGTGGAGTTCTTAACCTCTTGGTAATAAACTATTTCCTTGTGGTTTGTTTCTCTCTTTTTTTTTTCTTTCAGTTTTTGTTTTTGCTTATGTTCCAGGGATAGAATCAATCACTGTGACCTTGTATTGTTATGAAAACAAAACTACACCCTCCTTACAAGATACTCAAGGCTCTGAAATAGTTTTACTGATTGGGATTTCTCTTAATTGTTTTTAAATCCCAATGATCACCTTACTTTTCAAATTCCCAAAAGTTTTCTATATGCTAAATCAACTTCCCAATGAAGAGAAGAAAGAGTGACAGACTTCATTTGCCCATTCATAATTTCATTCAACAAATGTTTATAGAGTATTTTCTATGATCTACTCCAAAGATAATTTGCCTTTATTAGTAGAAAGACTAAAAGGAAATTCAGACATTTTAATAATTATTAAATTATCAGTTATATAGCAATAGTAATTAAATCACAATTAATTGATAAATTAATATCTCTATGCCTCTGTTCAATGACTGCACAAATTTACTCTTCACTTTATCTTTTGATCCAAGTAAGAAAGAAAATTTTGTTAGTGCTTTTTAAAAAGGTCCTTGGGGTGCCTGGGTGGCTCAGTAGGTTAGGCCTCTGACTTTTTTTTTAATTTTTATTTATTTTTGAGAGAGACAGACAGAATGCGAGTAGGTTGGGACAGAGAAAGAGGGAGACACAGAATCTGAAACAGCCTCCAGGCTCTGAGCTGTCAGCACAGAGCCCGACGTGGGGCACGACCTCACAAGCTATGAGATCATGACCTGAGCTGAAGTCAGATGCTCAACCCACTGAGCCACCCAGGCGCCCTTAGGCCTCTGACTCTTGATTTCGACTCAGGTCATGATCTCCCAGTTTGTGGATTCAAGCCCAGCATCGGGCTCTGCAGTGACAGTGCAGAGCCTGCTTGGGATTTTCTCTTTCCTTCTCTCTCCTTCCCTTTCCTGGTCACACTCTGTCTCAAAAATAAATTAAATAAACAAACAAACAAACTTAAAAAATTAAAAAAAATAAAAAAAAATGTTTTTAATAGGACAAAGTCATTCCAACTTTCCAAGTTTTATATAGTCAAATCCTGATAACTGCTTGAGGATGGTCCAAATATTACATGCCCTATGATCCTTTTTCTGACTTTTCACCCAGAAGTGTTTCTCTTCTTCAAAACTGCAATAGCACTTAATTTGGAACTTCTGAGATGTATGTACTTTTTTTTTAATGGTACAGTTGTATGCAACTATTCTACTTCCTAAAGGCTAAGGTTTTGAAATTTTCAGCCAAAATATTTAAATTTTAATGTGCATCATTCACTGATATATGTATTAACAGATGCATGAAATTAAAGTGTGTATGTGACAGCAATAGAGGGAGGCAAGAATTTTGTACTGATCCAGAAACAATTGTTTCTAATAAATCTCTAATGCAACATATCCCATAATACAACAGAAGTGTTGATGTAAACTCTTTCCTCCAACTCTGATATGTGTATCTTTAGCTCTGTTTTCATAGGTTTTAAGGGTATATATATTTTTAAATCTAGTAATCCAGTTTCCTTTCCTGGAGACATGGGACTTGTTAGCAGCCCAAACTCTGGAATATCTCATCCAGAAACTACAGTATTACTAGGGTCTTAGGGCAGGCACATTCAGAGCATAATAGATGAAAAGTCTTAAGTTTTTTCTGACCTAGGGTCATCATGGTATAATTAAAAAAAAAAACTTAGACTTCAGCATTGATACAGGGAAGGTAGAGAAGATGATATTGAAGCAAATCTTCAGGATGTGTAAGATTGAACAAGGTGAATCAAAGTAAAAATATGTCCCAGAGTCAGTGTTGGCATGAAAAAACATACAAATGAGGAAGACATTGGTGTTTGTAAGAAACATTATAATTAGTTCAGTATCGCTAGAATTTAAAGTACTGAGCAGGTGGTGATGGAAGTTGAATTTGGAAATGAATAGATGGACCAAGTCATGAAGGGCTATGTCTAGCACATGAAATTTGGAATTTATTCTGTTAATGACCTGGAGGCACTGAGGGTTTGGTAACGTGACAGCACTCTGACTCTATAGTGATGTAGTTATGAGATTAACTGATGAGAAAAATATTGTGATTATATGTGAAAACAATAAATAATGAAAGGGATTGTAAAGTCAGGGGATGTCATCACCAGAGGTGGGGAGAGGAGGGTTTTAAAAGATGTCATAAACCTTAAGAAATGAGGTTATTTGTTGCGTATTTTAAAGAATGTGTGTTTGTAATGGTCTGACAACATCCATGAAGAATAAGACGGTCAACAAATATCAGCCATACTGCTGACAAATGGAATTTTTCTGATAAAAAATAAGGAAGTCCTGGGGTGCCTGGGTGGCTCAGTCAGTTATGCATCTGACTTTGGCTCAGGTCATAATCTTGTAGTCTGTGAGTTCAAGCCCCGAGACTGGCTCTGTGCTGATATATCAGAGCCTGGAACCTGCTTCGGATTCTGGGTTTCTCTCTCTCTCTCTCTCTCTCTCTCTCTTAAAATATAAACATTCAATTTTTTTTTTTTTTTAAATAAGGAGGTCTTGACACAGAATGGTTTGAAGATTTGGGGAAGGGAAAGTGGAGTCTGTACTTACTTAGAAGTTAAAATAGGCAACATTTAGGTTTTGCTTGGTTGTGGGTAGTAGGACAGAGGGAGTAGTTGAAAGCCTGTCCCCAATTTTGAACTGAGCTTTGGATGACTAGTTTCACCATAATGAGATTGCAATGTTAAGAGGATAACTGACCTAGTTTTGGAAACTGGAGGCCCCCCCCTTTTAGCTGTATTCCCTAAGATCCATTACTTAGCCTGTTTGAAACAATTTTCTTGACTGCAGAAGGAAGAAGTATTACCTAGTTAATATGGCTGTGTATTGAATAATAGTGTATCTATAAAGCATCTACCACAAATTCTAGTGGGCAACATCAGACCCTATAAACATTAGCTCTTATCCATTTTCTACACACTATAAACATTATCTCTTATTCTTTTCTACCGTTATTTTTCGCAGCCCATGTGCAAAGAGACAGTATGGCTTAGTGAATAAGAGTTTGGTCTTAGAGTTAGACAAAATGAACTCAAATCCTGACTCTACCAAGCACTATTTGATAATGGTGAATTACTTAATCTTCCTAAGCTTCAGTATCCTAATCTGTAATGTGGGGATAGAAATGCCAACATTTCAATGTTGTCCTAGGGTTAAATGGGATAAAATATTTAAATTTCACCACCAACCACATGGCATACTGTACTAACACTGAATAAAAAATAATTATTCTTAGAGTTCTCTGAAAGGACATTTTAAAAGAGTCCCCATAATATATCCAAGGCTTCTTTCTTTGATGCTTGCATTATTTGTTGTGCCTACCCATTGAGTAGACATATTTAGTTATTGAGAATAGTAAATTTCAAGTATGAATGACTAGGACCATGGAGATCTCAACTCCTCATGCATAATACAATGGAAATGTCATTTCATTGGATGGTGATTATGACAATGATGATTCAGTTTAAACTCTTAGAGCCCAGAGCAATTAGTCTCAAGTCCTGCTTATGTTGGAAACATGATGTAGCAGTCTGAATCATGTACGTAGTCCATGTGACCACTGGTTCATATGCCATTTGTACTATAAAAAAATACGCTGTTTGCTTCAAGTTCTGACTAATGCTTTTACGTTTTTGGAAAGCTTGATTAGCTAAAACAAGCCTGGCTGAAATGGAATATGGCAGGACTGCACAAATTCTGTCAGGATATATTTTTTTAAAGAATGTGGAAAAAACCTGCCAAGTCTGGTCCATCTGTTCACATATGAGTTCTTCAATATTAATAGGCTGGGCAACAGGGAGATTTATTTAATTAATCTTCATGGCTAGTGCATCAGGTAACAACAATTATATTTACCTTACCCCAGCAATGCTATTTAAAATGAGCTCAATTTGTGTTCAGAATATGATTTTAACTGGTATTGGTACTCTGGCAAATAAACAGTGTTATAATGTTACCATTCACAGTGAAGCAGGTAAATCAATAAAAGAGAAAATCAAAAGTCATCTGAGTGAGGACTGGATCAACAAATATTTCTGACAACCTTGGTCCTGGAGTCCTTTTGCTAGGAGTGAGTTTCTCTGGATTGGTTTAGTGCTACTAGAAGTTACATGGCCAGAAAAATGAGTCCATTGAGAGTAGACAGTCATGGTATGTAGTCACTAACATCTTTACTATTTCCTACCAGTCTAATATGGATAAAATATTATTAAATAAGGATAAAAACTACAAGAGGCCATTGAACATGGATATAAAATGTTCCTGGCACAGTATATACTCAATATATTATTTAATTGTCAAAGAAAATGATGTATTTACATAAGCCTTCCCAGCATAGTGCTTCATATATAGAATCAGTAAGATATGAATATAGTTTTTTAAGGTATAAAATAGAAAAATAGATATACACATAAATAAATGGGGGGGGGGACTTTAAAGTAGGAGCCCTTTGTCTAAAATATCTCCTCTACTTACCTCCATTAAAAATTCTAGCAATAGATGGGCTCCTGGGTGGCTCAATCAGTTAAGCAACTGACTTCGGCTCAGGTCATGATCTCATGATTTGTGAGTTTGAGCCCCACGTCCAGCTCTGTGTTAATAGCTCAGAGCCTGGAGTCTGCTTCAGGTTCTGTCTCCCTCTCTCTCTACCCCTCTCACACTCATGTGCTTTCTCTCTCTCAAAAATAAACAAACATTAAAAAAATTAAAAAATTCTAGCAATAGAAAGTTGAAGGTTTTTTTATTATGAAATTTATTGTCAAATTGGTTTCCCAGTGCTCATCCCAACAGGTGCCCTCCTCAATGCCCATCAGCCAATTTCCCCTCCCTGCCACCCCCATCAACCCTCAGTTTATTCGCAGTTTTTAGAGTCTTTTATGGTTTGGTTCCCTCCCTCTCTTTTTTTTTCCTTCCCCTCCCCCATGGGTTTCTGTTAAGTTTCTCAGGATCCACATAAGAGTGAAAACATATGGTATCTGTCTTTCTCTGTGTGACTTATTTCACTTAGCATAACACTCTCCAGTTCCATCCATGTTGCTACAAAAGGCCATATTTCATTCTTTCTCATTGCCGAGTAGTATTCCATTGTGCATATACACCACAATTTCTTTATCCATTCATCAGTTGATGGGCATTTAGGCTCTCTCCATAATTTGGCTATTGTTGAAAGTGCTGCTATAAACATTGGGATACAAGTGCCCCTATGCATCAGCACTCCTGTATCCCTTGGGTAAATTCCTAACAGGGCTATTGCTGGGTAATAGGGTAGATCTATTTTTAATTTTTTGAGGAAACTCCACACTGTTTTCCAGAGTGGCTGCACCAGTTTGCATTCCCACCAACAGTGCAAGAGGGTTCCCGTTTCTCCACATCCTCTCCAGCATCTATAGTCTCCTGATTTGTTTATTTTAGCCACTCTGACTGGCATGAGGTGGTATCTCCGTGTGGTTTTGATTTGTATTTCCCTGATGAGGAGTGACGTTGAACATCTTTTCATGTGCCTGTTGGCCATCTGGATGTCTTCTTTAGAGAAGTGTCTATTTATGTTTTCTGCCCATTTCTTCACTGGATTATTTTGTTTTTTGGGTGTGGAGTTTGGTGAGTTCTTTATAGACTTTGAATACTAGCCCTTTGTCTACTATGTCATTTGCAAATATCTTTTCCCATTCCGTTGGTTGCCTTTTAGTTTTGTTGATTGTTTGCTTGGAAGTGCAGAAGCTTTTTATCTTGATGAGGTCCCAATAGTTCATTTTTGCTTTTAATTCCCTTGCCTTTGGGGATGTGTCAAGTAAGAAATTGCTGCAGCTGAGGTCAGAGAGGTCTTTTCCTGCTTTCTCCTCTAGGGTTTTGATGGTTTCCTGTCTCACATTCAGGTCCTTTATCCATTTAGAGTTTATTTTGTGAATGGTGTAAGAAAGTAGTCTAGTTTCATTCTTCTGCATGCTGCTGTCCAGTTCTCCCAGCACCATTTGTTAAAGAGACTTTTTTCCACTGGATATTCTTTCCTGCTTTGTCAAGGATTAGTTGGCCACACTTTTATGGGTCCAATTCGGGAGTCTCTGTTCCATTGGTCTATGTGTTTGTTTTTGTGCCAATACCATGCTGTCTTGATGATTACAGCTTTGTAGTAGAGGCTAGGGTCTGGGATTGTGATGCCTCCCACTTTGGTCTTCTTCTTCAATATTACTTTGGTTATTTGGGGCCTTTTGTGATTCCCTACAATTTTAGGATGGCTTGTTCTAGCTTCGAGAAGAATGCTGGTGCAATTTTATTGGGATTGCATTGGATGTGTAGATTGCTTTGGGTAGTATTGACATTTTAACAATATTTATTCTTCCAATCCATGAGCATGGAATGTTTTTCCATTTCTTTGTCTCTTCTTCAATTTTCCTTATAAGCTTTCTATAGTTTTCAGCATACAGATCTTTTACATCTTTGGTTAGGTTTATTCCTAGGTATTTTATGCTTCTTGGTGCAATTGTGAATGGGATAAGTTTCTTTACTTGTCTTTCTGTTGCTTCATTATTAGTGTATAAGAATGCGACTGATTTCTGTACCTTAATTTTGTATCCTGCAACTTTGCTGAATTCATGTATCAGTTCTAGCAGACTTTTGGTGGAGTCTATCGGGTTTTCCATGTATAATATCATGTCATCTGCAAAAAGTGAAAGCTTGACTTCATCTTTGCCAATTTTGATGCCTTTGATTTCCTTTTGTTGTCTGATTGCTGATGCTAGCACTTCCGACACTATGTTAAACAACAGCGGTGACAGTGGACATCCCTGTCATGTTTCTGATCTCAGAGGGAAAGCTCTCAGTTTTTCCCCATTGAGGATGATATTAGCTGTGGACTTTTTATAAATGGATTTTATGATGTTTAAGTATGTTCCTTCTATCCCGACTTTCTCGAGGTTTTTTATTAAGAAAGGATGCTGAATTTTGTCAAATGTTTTTTCTGCATCGGTTGACAGGATCATATGGTTCTTATCTTTTCTTTTATTCATGTGATGTATCACATTGATTGATTTGCAAATGTTGAACCAGCCCTGCAGCCCAGGAGTGAATCCCACTTGATCATGGTGAATAATTCTTTTTATATGCTGTTGAATTCAATTTGCTAGTATCTTGTTGAGAATTTTTGCATCCATATTCATCAGGGATATTGGCCTGTAGTTCTCTTTTTTTGCTGGGTCTCTGTCTGGGTTGGGAATCAAAGTAATGCTGGCTTCATAGAATGAGTCTGGAAGTTTTCCTTCTCTTTATATTTTTTGGAACAGCTTGAGAAGGATAGGTATTATCTCTGCTTTAAATGTCTGGTAGAATTCCCCAGGGAAGCCATCTGGTCCTGGACTCTTATTTGTTGGGAGATTTTTGATAACCGATTCAATTTCTTTGCTGGTTATGGGTCTGTTCAAGTTTTCTGTTTCTTCCTGTTTGAGTTTTGGAAGCATGTGGGTGCTTAGGAATTTGCCCATTTCTTCCAGGTTGTCCAGTTTGTTGGCATATAATTTTTCATAGTATTCCCTGATAGTTGCTTGTATTTCTGAGGGATTGGTTGTAATAATTCCATTTTCATTCATGATTTTATCTATTTGGGTCATCTTCCTTTTCTTTTTGAGAAGCCTGGCTAGAGGTTTGTCAATTTTGTTTATTTTTTCAAAAAACCAACTCTTGGTTTCATTGATCTACTCTACAATTTTTTTTGATTCCATATTGTTTATTTCTTCTCTGATATTTATTATTTCTCTTCTTCTGCTGGGTTTAGGCTGTCTTTGCTGTTCTGCTTCTATTTCCTTTAGGTGTGCTGTTAGATTTTGTATTTGGGATTTTTCTTGTTTCTTGACATAGGCCTAGATTGCAATGTATTTTCCTCTCAGGACTGCCTTCGCTGCATCCCAAAGTGTTTGGATTGTTGTATTTTCATTTTCATTTGTTTCCATATATTTTTTAATTTCTTCTCGAATTGCCTGGTTGACCCATTCATTCTTTAGTAGTGTGTTCTTTAACCTCCATGCTTTTGGAGGTTTTCCAGCCTTTTTCCTGTGGTTGATTTCAAGCTTCATAGCATTGTGGTCTGAAAGTGTGCATGGTATGATCTCAATTATTTTATACTTATGTAGGGCTATTTTTTGACTCAGTATGTGATCTATCTTGGAGAATGTTCCATGTGCACTCGAGAAGAAAGTATATTCTGTTGCTTTGGGATGCAGAGTTCTAAATATGTCTGTCAAGTCCATCTGATCCAATGTATCATTCAGAGCCCTTGTTTCTTTATTGATCCTGTGTCTAGATGATCTATCCATTGTTGTAAGTGGGGTATTAAAGTCCCCTGCAATTACCACATTCTTATCAATAATGTTGCTTATGTTTGTGATTAATTGTTTTATATATTTGGAGGCTCCCATATTCGGCACATTTATAATTGTTAGCTCTTCCTGATGGATAGACCCTATAATTGTTATATAATGCCCTTCTTCATCTCCTATTACAACCTTTAATTTACAGTCTAGTTTGTCTGATATAAGTATGGCTACTCCAGCTTTCTTTTTACTTCCAGTAGCATGATAGATAATTTTCCATCCCCTCACTTTCAATCTGAAGGTGTCTTCACGTCTAAAATGAATCTCTTGTAGACAGCAAATTGATGGGTCTTGTTTTTTTTAATCCATTCTGATCCCCTATTTTATCCATTCTGATACCCTATGTCTTTCAGTTGGAGCATTTAGTCCATTTACATTCAGTGTTATTACAGAAAGATATGGGTTTAGAGTCATTGTGTATCTGTAGGTTTCATGCTTGTAGTGATGTCTCTGGTACTTTGTGGTCCTTGTAACATTTCACTCACAGAATTCCCCTTAGGATCTCTTGTAGGGCTGGATTAGTGGTGATGAATTCCTTAAGTTTTTGTTTGTTTGGGAAAACCTTTATCTCTTGTTCTATTCTGAATGACAGACTTGCTGGATAAAGGATTTTGGGCTGCGTATTTTTTCTGTTCATCACCTTGAAGATTTCCTGCCATTCTTTTCTGGCCTGACGAGTTTCAGTAGATAGGTCTGCTACTATTCTTATGTGTCTACTTTTTAAGTTAGAGCCTGTTTATCCCTAGCTGCTTTCAGAATTTTCTGTTTATCCTTGTATTTTGCCAGTTTCACTATGATACATTGTGCAGAAGATCGATTCAAGTTATGTCTGAAGGGAGTTCTCTGTGCCTCTTGGATTACAAAGCCTTTTTCCTTCCCCAGATCAGGGAAATTCTCAGCTATTTTTTGTTCAAGTATACCTTCAGCTTCTTTCTCTCTCTTCTTTTTTGAAATTTCTTTGATACAGATATTGTTCCCTTTGATTGCATCACTTAGTTCTCTCATTCTCCCCGCATACTCCTGAATTTTTTTATCTCTCTTTTTTGGAGCTTCCTCTTTTTCCATAATTTTATCTTCTAATTCACCTATTCTTTCCTCTGCCTCTTCAGTCCATGCTATGGCCACCTCCATTTTATTTTGCTCCTCATTTATAGCATTTTTTAGCTCCTCATGACTATTTCACAGTCCCTTGTTCTCTGTAGCAATAGATTCTCTGCTGTCCTCTATGCTTTTTTCAAGCCCGTCGATTAATTTTATGACTATTATTCTAAATTCTAAGCAATCTAAGCAATTATATTGCTTAAATCAGTTTTGATCAATTCGTTAGCAGTCACTACTTCCTGGAGTTTCTCTTAGGAGAATTCTTCTGTTTCATCATTTTGGGTAGTGCCTGGGGTGGCTCCAAACTTCAAGGCACTTCCCCTGTACTGTGCAGAGTGACTTGTGTTGGTGGGCAGGGCTGCAGTTGGACCTGATGTCTGTGCCCAGCCCACCTCTGGGACTATAGTCAGACTGGTGTGTACCTTATCTTCCTCTCTCCCA
The DNA here is from genome assembly GCF_028749965.1 of Puma concolor. Lineage (NCBI taxonomy): Eukaryota > Metazoa > Chordata > Mammalia > Carnivora > Felidae > Puma > Puma concolor. The sequence goes on along the minus strand of NC_141674.1, from coordinate 61,356,275 downwards.
GGGGCAGGACTCACTGTGGAGTGGTGTGGCCCCGATCTGGGTTACTTGCACAATGCCAGGCTTGTGGTGCTGCTTCGATGGGATCTGACCAAGGGTGTATTAGCTGGGGTGGATCTGCAAAGTGCACAGGGGTGGGAGGGGCAGGTTAATTTGCTTTGCCATCAGTAGTCCCCTGTGGGAGAGGCTCTGCAGCACCAGGAGGGAGGCAGGCCCATTGGAGGGATGGATCCACAGAAGCACATTGTTGGGTGTTTGAGCAAGGTGTAAGCAAGTTTGGTGATGGGAACTGGTTCCCTTTGGAATTTGGCTGGGTGGGAGAGGCAGATGGTGCTGGCCAGTGCCTTTGTTCCCTTGCTGAGTTGAGGTCTGTCCTCCGTGGCTCAACAACTCTCTCTCCCAGAGTCTCCTTGCCCTCCCACTCTCCGAACAGAGCTGTTGACTTTAAACATTCCAGATGTTAAGTCCTGCTGGCTGTGAGAACTCATGCAGTCCGACCCCTCCTCTTTTGCAAGCCAGACTCGGGGACTCTGCCTTGCCGGGTGGGCTGCCCCCCCACTGCCCCGGCTCCCTCCCGCCAGTCCATGTAGCATTCACTGCCTCTCTGCCCTTCCTACCCTCTACTGTGGGCCTCTTGTCTACACTTGGCTCTGGAGAGTCCGTTCTGCTAGTCTTCTGGCAGTTTTCTGGGTTATTTAGGCAGATGTGGGTGGAATCTAAGTGATTGGCAGGACTAGGTGAGCCCAGCGTCCTCCTACACCACCCACCATCTTCTCAGGTCTCCCAGAAAAGTTTGAGTTTTGAAATAATTTTGGCAATTTTATGTGTTTCCAGGGAAAAAAAACTAACATTTATTGGATGCCTATATGTATGAGACAATATGAATTGGACATATTATGTGACTTTTTTCACTTACATTAAAAACTTTTTATGAGATAGTTATTATTACACTATTTTATAGGTTTTAAAACAACTGAAACTAATGATTTTTATCTTGCCTAGAGTCCTATGGATGTGCTAGTAATATTGAGAGAAACTAGAGTAGATATGAGAACTGACCCCAAATCTGCATGTGCCTTCTTATTCTATGATGCTATCCCATGGTGAAAGTAAAATCATTTGAAATGGTAAGCTTCCATTCACTGTAAATGGACACTTTGGCAGCATTAACCAAAGAGAAGATAAAAATAAGAGACTTCTTGGGGCACCTGGGTGGCTCAGTCAGTTATGTGTCTGGCTGGCTTCGGCTCAGGTCATGATCTCACACTCTGTGAGTTCAAGCCCCGCATCAGGCTCTGTGCTGACAGCTCAGAGCCTGGAGCCTGCTTCAGGTTCTGTGTCTCCCTCTGTCTCTGCCCCTCCCCTGCTCACACTCTGTCTCTCTGCCTTTTTTTTTTTTTTTTTTAACATTTATTTATTTTTGAGGCAGAGAGAGACAGAGCATGAACGGGGGAGGGGCAGAGAGAGAGAGAGAGAGAGAGACAGAATCGGAAGCAGGCTCCAGGCTCTGAGCCATCAGCCCAGAGCCCGACGCGGGGCTCGAACTCACGGACTGCGAGATCGTGACCTGAGCTTAAGTCGGACGCTTAACCGACTGAGCCACCCAGGCGCCCCTCTCTGCCTTTCAAAAATAAATAAAATGTTAAAAAAAGTTTAAAAAAAAAAAAGAGACTTCTAGAAGAATGAATTGTAGAAAGGAAATAAAATCTGTCTTGCAAACACTTCACAAATTTTCCTTTGGGCTAAATTGTCTCCATTTTTCCTAGTCCTAATTGGAGCTTTTCGAAGTTTGAGCATTATTTGGGTTTATACTTTGACTCTACTACGTAGATATAATGGTTAATTTTATGTGTCAGGTGGGCTAGACCACAGTACCTAGATATTTTGTTGAAGATGTATTTTTAAATGAATTGTTTTAATTGGTAGACTTCAAATAAAGCAAATTACCCTCCATAATGTGGGTGAGCCTTATACAATCAGTTGAGGCTTTAGGAGAAAAAGACTGAGATCCTCCAAGAAAGATGAGATCTGCTTCTGGACTGCATTTGGACTCAAGTTGCAATATCAAGCTTCTTCCTGGGTCTCTAGTCTTTCAGACCATCCTGCAGATTTTGGACTTGCCAGTCCCCATAATTGCATTAGCCAATTCCTTAAAACAAAGCTCTCTATAGATAGATAGATAGATAGTTAGATAGATAGAAAAAAGATAGGTAGATAAATGATAGGTAGATATTTAACAATGTAATACACACATCCTATTGGCTCTTTCTCTTGGAAAACTGAAAAATATACTAGCTACATGACCTTAGACAAGTTATCAAACCACTCTCTAAGTTTACTCATCTATTAAATGGGATAATCATATGAACTGCATTAGTATTAAATAAGCTTATACGTTTTTAGCATATCTAGACAAGGGAAGGCTTATATTTAAGTGCTATATGTATGTTTGGTATTATTTCAAAGCATTTTGGGACATGCATCCTGTTCCAAACTGCCTGCTTAGCAATTTCCTCTGGAGAAATCCTATCATAGTAAAACAGTCATTTTTTTTTCTTTTTGCTGAGAATATGGATCTCAAAACAGGAGGTCCTTGATTTAAATAAGGACATATGAATTGCATTCATTTCTTTCTTTACCCCAGTCCCTTAAGCACTGTCTTATTTGTTCTCCGTCTGACATCTTCTAACATATAATTACAGATTCTCAACTGAAATAGACTGCCTAATTATTAAAAACCTGATTTTTAAAAAGATTTTTCCTTAGCTGCACACAGGGCCCTTAGTGAGGGTAATCAGCATTTTACAACTAGATGCACAAAATAGTTTTATTTCCAGAAGAAAAAGTATGACACAATATAAAGAACTTTAAAGTGACTGACAGTTTATTAGAACACTTAGTGAAGAGTGTATGTTCCCTGCACTAGTTTTCTAACTAAAACTTTCAAAGAGTCAAATAAGGATCCAAAACTGAAAAAAAAATCTTGGGTTGCATATAGCCCAGGTGAGTTATACTATCTACTTCTTTTAAAACCAGAAAATTGATTTATCATTGTTAAATAGTCCTTTATTGCTGTCTTTCAAATCATTTTTTAAATTCTCTATCCTTGCTGGTACCTTGTTCACCTTTCCCCTAGAAACTTGGATATAAAGAAAAAATAGTTTTTGACTATATTTTCCATCTTCTCTGAACTTACACCAAAGTTATATGGCTACAAGATTTAATGTGTGTGTATATATTTACATAAATCTAGGTTTATATATATATATATATATATATATATATATATATATATATTTAAACTAAAATATGTATTTCAGATGTACAACATGATAGTTTGATATACATAGTGAAAAGACTACCATAGTTAAGCTCATTAACATGTCTTCTTATATTATTAACATTAAAAATATATAATTGACATACAATGTTATATTAGCTTTAAGTATACAATATAATGAATCAATAATTTTGTACATGAAGCTATGCTCACTATGATGAATATAGTTACCATCTGTTACGATACAACATCAATACAATGTTACTATTTTCCCCATGCTATGCTTTTATCCCAGTTATTTAATTTATAAATAATTTTGTGCTTCTTAATCCCACCTTTTTTACCCAGTGTGTCTGTGTGTGTGTGTGTGTGTGATGACAACTAAAATCTACTCTTACTATTACACTGAATGCTGGAAATACGTGAACTATAGTCAACATGCTATCCATTAGATTTCTGCACCTATTCATCCACATAACTGCAACTTTGTACCATTTTTTTAAATTAGGCTCCACACCCAATGTGTTGCTTGAACTCACAATCCTGAGATTGAGAATTGTGTACTCTATTGATTGAGCCAGCACCCAACCTGTTTGTACCCTTTGATTAACATCTTCTTTTGTCCACACTCCTAGTACCATTATACTTTCTGTTTCTTTGGGTTAAGTTTGTAGAGTCTATATATCACTGAGATCATACAGAATTTTTTTCTTTCTGTGCCTGGCTTATTTCACTTAGCATAATGCCCTCCAGTTTATCCATGTCTCAAATGAATGAATTCCCTTTTTTAAAGCCTGAATAATGTTCTATTATATATTGATCACTATCCATTCATCCACCGATGGAGATTTCATTGTACAAGGGTTCTTTTTTCTCCATATCCTCATTGCTTGCTATAATTTGTCCTTTTTGATAATAGTCATTCCAGTTAGCCATTTGTATATATTCTTTTGAGAAATAAATATCCAGGTTTTTTCCTTATTTTTTAATTGGGTTGTTTTCTTATTATGATTGTATTCCTTATATATTTTGGAAATTAATCCCTTTTCAGATATATGGTTTGCAAATATATTCTCCCATTCTGTAAGTTGCCATTTCATCCTGTTGATTGTTTGCTGTGCAGAAGCTTTTTACTTTGATGTAGTCCACTTGTCTAAATTTGCTTTTGTTGCCTGTGCTTTTGGTGTCCTACCCATGAATTCATTGCCAACACAAATGTCCTAAAGCTTTTCCCCTGTTTTTCTCTAGTGAATTTACAGTTTCAGATCTTACATTTAAGTCTTTAATCCATTTTGAGTTAATTTTGGTAGGAGTGAGATAAGGGTCCAGTTTTATTTTTCTGCATATGGATGGTTTTCCCAACAACATTTATTGAAGTGATTGCCATTTCCACGTCATGTGTTTTTTGCACCTTGCCAACAATCAATTGACCATAAATTTGTGTATTTATTTCTGGGTTCTCTATTCTATTCCATTGGTCCACATATCTGTTTTTATGCCAATACCATAATGTTTTGATTACTCTAGCTTTGTAGTTTTAGTATACTTTGTTCCATTTCTATGAAATGGGATTTTGATAGGGATTGCATTGAATCTTTTGATCTCTTTGAGTAGTATATATTTTAACAATATTAATTTTTCCAATCCATGAACATGGGATATCTTCCCACTTGTGCATTCTTCAGTATCTTTCATGAATGTCTCAAAGTGTTACATGTTCAGATCTTTAACTTCTTTAGTTAAATTTATTCCTAGGTATTTCATTGTTTTTGATGAAATTATTAATGAGATTTTTTTAATTTTTTAAATTTATTTTTTAGAGAATTCATTGTTAGTGTATAAAACCACACTAAGTTTTTGTATGTTGATTTTACATCCTTGCAACTTTACTGAATGTATTAGTTCTAAAAAATTTTAATGGAGTCTTTAGGGTTTTCTCTATAGAAACTGTGTCTTATGTAAACAAAAATAAATTTACTCTTCCCTTTCTGTGATTTGGATGCACTTTATTTTCTTGCCTAATTGTTCTGGTTAGTATTTCCAGCACTACACTGAAGAGAAGTGGTCTGAATGAGCATCCTTGTAGTTTTCTTGATCTTAAGGGAAAGGTTTCAGATTTTCAAACTTGAGTATGATGTTAGCTGTGGACATGTCATAAATGGGCTTTATTATGTTGAAGTCATCAATCTATAATCCTTTTGTTGAGAGTTTTTTATTATGAAAGAGTGTTGAACCTTGTCAAATTCTTTTTTTTTTTTTTTGCATCTATTGCAATGATCATATGATTGTTTTACTTTCAGTTAGTGAGATGTATCGCAATTATGGTTAGCATATGTTTATCCATCCTTGCATCCCAGGGATAATTCACACTTGGCATTGATTATATTTGAATTTATATTTAACAGACCTATTGTTGTATAATTTTCCTTTCTTGTAGCATTCTTGTCCAGCTTTGGTATGAAAGTAATGGTGGCCTTGTAAAATGAATTTGAAAGAGTCTCCACCTCTTCAATATTTTGTAAGAGTTTAAGATTGACATTAGCTCTTATTTAAGTGTTTGGTAGAATTCACCAATGAAGCCATGAGGCTTGGGGATTTTTTGTTTTTGTTGTAGGGAGGCTTTAAATTACTTATTCAGTCTCCTTACTTGACATTTGCTTGTTTAAACTTTCTACCTCCTCATGATTCAGTCTTGGTAGTTTGTGTACTTCTAGGAATTTATCCATTTTTCTAAGTTACTTTATTTGTGGGTGTGTAAATGTTCACGGTAATCTCTTATGATCATTTGTATATCTGTAGTCTCTTCTGTCACTTATAATTTTATTTATTTACAACTTTTTTGTTGTTGTTGTTGTTGTTAGTCTAAAAGGTTTGTAAATTTATTTTTCTTTTGAAATACCAACTCTTGGTTTCAGTGATGTTTCCTATTTTCTAGTCTCTATTCATTTATTTCTGTTATGATCATTATTATTTCCTTCCTTCTGATAACTTTAGATTTAGTTTTTGTGTTTTGTTTTGTTTTTTCCATTGTCGAGGTGTAAAGCTAGGTTTTTTGAGATTTTTTTTCTTCACGTAGGCATTTCTTGCTATAAACTTTCCTCTTAGACCTATTTTTGCTGTATCTCATAATATTTTGGTATGTTGTGTTTCCATTTAAATTTGTCTTTAGATATTTTTTATTTCCCTTTTGATTTCTTCTTTGACACATTTGTTGCTCAGGATTATGTTAAGTTTCACATATTTGTAAGTTTTAAAATGTTCCTCCTATTACTGATTTCTAGTTTCATACCAGTGTGGCTGGAAAAATACTTGATACGGCTTCAGTCTTCTTAAACTTGTTTTATGGTCTAACATTTACCCTATCTTGGAGTACATTCTGTGTGTACTGGAAAAGAATGTGTATCCTGTTGCTGTTGGGTGGACCATTATGTAATATTTGTTAGATCCATTTCATCTTTAATGTTGTTCATATCTGCTGTTTCATCTTTCATATTTTGTCTCTATGATCTATCCATCATGAAAGTAAGGTATCAGAGTTTCCTATTATTGTATTGTGGTCTATTTCTCTCCTCCATTCTGTAATATTTGCTTTACGTATTTAGGCACTCCAATTTAGGGTGAATATATATTTATAGTTTATCCTTTTGATGAATTGACCCCTTTATCATTACATAGTGACCTTCTTTGTCTCTTGTAACAGTTTTTGACTTAAAGTTTATTTTGTCTGCTATAAGTACAACTACCCCTACTCTTTTTTGTTTACACTTAGCATTGAATATCTTTTTCCATCCCTTCATTTATACCATATATGTTTCCTTAAAGCAAAAGTGAGTCTCATATAGGCAACATATTATTAGAGCTCAGTTTTTTAATACATTCAACCACTTTATGTATTTTGTTAATTGTTTTCTATTTTATAGTTTATTTCTTTCTTGTTGTTTTCCCTGTGATGATTTTTTTTTGGTAGTGGTATGCTTTCCTTTTTCATTCTCTTTTGTGCATGTACTACAGGTTTTTAGTTGTTGTTAACAGTTTTTTAATAGTGTCACAGAATACATCTTCCAGTATTAGTCTATTTTAAGCTGAGAACAACTTAAGTTTGACCATACAGAAAAATTATTACTTCAACTCATCTTCCCAGCACAATTTGTTACTTATGTCACAGTTTATATGTTTTATATATTGTGTATCCATTAACAAAATATTATAGCTATAGTTATTTTAATACTTTTATGTTTTAACTTTTATATCAAAAGTGATTTATACACTACCACTACAGAATTGGAATATTCTGCATTCAACTATATTCTTAACTTTACTGTGAGTTTTATATTTTCATATGATGCTACATAGTTGGTTAATATCCTTTCATTTCCACTTAAAGAACTTTAAGTATGTCATGTAAGGCAGGTCTGGTGATGATGAACTTGTAGAGCTTTTGTTTGTCTGGAATCTCTATTTCTCCATTTCTAAAGTACAGCCTTCCTAGGTACAATATTCCTGTTTGGCATTTTTTTTCTTTCTGCACTTTGAATATATTTCCCCACTCTCTTCTGGCCTGCAAGATTTCTGCTAACAAATCCTCTTATGTTCTTATGGAGATTCCTTTGTATGTGACAAATTGCTTTTCTTTCACTGCTTCACAATTCTGTTTGTCTTTGACTGCTGAGAATTTATTTCAATGTTGTCTCAGTAAAGATTTATTTATATTTAATGTATTTGAGGTTCTTTGATAGTTTTTGGTCTGGATGTTTGTTTCTCTCTCCAGTTTAGATACATTCTCTTTCATTTTTCTTTAAGTGAGGTTTCTTCCGCTTTCTCTCTGCTCCTTCTGGGAATTCCATAATGTGTATATTATTTTGTTTAGTAGTATTCTATAAGTCATGTAGGCTTTCTTCAGTCTTTTTCATTCTTTCTTTGTGTTCCTCAGACTGGGTTATTGAAAATGACCCACTGATTCTTCTGTTTGATTAAATCTTCTATTGAAACTCTCAATGAAATTTTCTAGTCAGTCATTATGCTCTTTAGTTGCAGAAATGGTTGGATTTTTAAAATGTTTTCTGTCTCTTTAACTTCTTATGTTCATGTATTGTTTCACTGATTTTGTTCTCTTATAAATCATTGAACTCTTTTAAGATAATTATTTGAAATTTTTTATCTGACAGTGCATAGATCTCTATTTCCTCATTCAGTTACTAGTGTTTCATTTTGTTTCTTTAGTAGTGAAGTGTTTGGTGTTTCCCTGATTATTTGTCATACTTGAAGCCTTGTAGTGGTGTCTGCACATTTGAAGAGGTAGGCATCTCTGAATCTTTACTGGCTGGCTTTGGTAGCGAAAGTCTTTTACCAGTTGGCTCATCAGAGATTCTGGGAGGACCATCCGGTGGGATGTATAAGCAAGTTAATCTGGTGCCTGGGTCCATGGGAGTGGGTCTGGAGCCTGTGTCTACTGGGGCAAGTCTGGTGCTTCCATACAAAGGGCAGGGTTGTCACCTGATTCTGTGGTGTCAGACCTAACACATGAGTCCACATGGATGGACTTGGATCTTGAGTCTATGGGTGACAGCCTGGCACTAGGAACAATTGAAGTGAGACCTTTAAGTGGGTTTGTGAAGACCGGCCTGGTGACTTGGTCCAAAAAAGTGCATGGGTCCTGTGTTCACAGGCTTAACCTGAAGCCTGTGTCCACAGGAGATAGCCTGATGCTGGGGAGATACTTGAGTGTGAGTCCATGTGGCTGGCTTGCCATTGGTCTGGCTTGATGACTTGGTCCACGGTTATGGGCTGAGGCCCAAGTCTTTAGGGGCTGGCTTAGTTCTGGGGTGTACTGAGGCAGGCTTGGTGCTGGCTTTCACAGCAAAGTCAGGTGTTCATTTAATTCTCCTTCTTCCATGGGAATGTGTCTGTCCTGGCACTAGGCTGCCTGAACTTGGGGGAGGAGTGATACGGGTAATGTGAGATTGTCCTTTCCATTCTTTTCACCACATATTTTTTTTCCCCTTATTTCTGTATTCAACTCAGATGCTGTAATCTCTCACCTGGAATTCTTAGTTCTCGTAAAGATATTTTTGAGTGTGGGTAGTTGTTCAAATTGGTGTTTCTGTGAGGAGACAAGCATTGTAAAATCCTAATCCATGATCTTACTGTCATTGTGTCTCTGATAAGAGGTCTTTATTAGAACTAATATACCATGCCGTACACTGATAGAAATTTCCTAAAACCGTACTTGGTCTCTAAGCATGGGAAAACTCTATATGTTCTTCCTAATTTAGGAGTGATGTCAAAATCAGTATCTGTAAATGAGATAGGAATGTGAAAGTATAGGTTTATAATGATTAAGGAAAATGCAGATCTTTTAGCATTGGTTAGTAGCTATATTCTCTAGGTGTCTGGGCTATTTTCCAGACATCTCTATGTCCTATATAAAATCTCAAAATGTTTCACAAATAAAATTATCATCTTTTCCCCAGATTCACATTGAATTTTATTAATTACTATACCCCAAATCTCAAGCTATAAACTCCCATACCTTTTTGTTTCTCAAACCTAATAGCTTCTGAATCGTGTTAATTCTAATTTTGAAAATGTTTTTCCCAAACTAGACGTTATTGTACATATTTATTGCCATTATCTTAACAGACGATAGTAAATAGGTTCAAAAATTATCTGGTACAGTGGCAAGTGGAAACTTGTCATCTAACTTCATGTAGGTATCACTAATCTATCTTATACTTTTTCTCATTAAGAAAATTGTTCCCAGTTATCAACTTCTATTATTAAAATTTTAGACAGGATAACAGAAGAGTAATAAATAATTTCATTTATCCTGCTCAAATTCTGGTTGAAGTGAAGGATGGGAAAACTCAGAAGATGGAAATCAATTTGTAACTTTATTAATAACTAATGGTAGATAGGAGGAACGGGCTTACTTGTGTGGTAACAATGGACTTCCTAATACTGACTCTCAGAAGTAGACAGACTACTGTAATAGAAATCTGTTTATCAAACTCCTCCTTGCAGCCAGCCCATTAAAATTTATAGTGGAAAGCAATGAAACCATATGTTTGTTTCCTGCAGGAAACTGTCTTTGAAAAGAAGGAACAGCAAGTGGGTTGAATTATTCTATTTATCCTCAGGGTATTTAGGTTATCTTACTCCCCTTCCCTGCGCATTAGTCAAGGATAGCACAAAGAAGCCAAGATTATTAAGAGGAAAAGGGAGGAAGTGTTCCACTAATATCACAACTGGAGATGACTCAAAAGACCAAATTTATTTCCCATTCCTATCCATGTTACCAGGAGTTAGCCACACTGTGCAGTTAAGGGCACAAGCTTCCATACTTCCATTTTTATCTAAGACTTCTAACTCCATCTTTAAATAGTTAGGGTCCAACCACAAAGAGGAAAGAGTTCACAGAAGTTCATACTCAATTCTGACACCAACTGCAAGTCTGAGGGAGGGTTTCTCAAAACCACCCTCAGATTTGATCATTTGAGAGAAAGATTTACAGAACTTACTGAAGCCTGAAATACTTATGGTTACAATGATTATAGGAAAAGGATGAAGAAATCAACCCAATGAAGAAATACAGAGAGCAGAGTCTAGGAGCATACCAAATGCAAGACTTCTGCCTTCAGGATATGTTACTCTACCAGCATCAATGTGTGATAATACACACAGAGCATCACCAACTCTGGAAACTTATACAGGTTTTGGGAAGCAGAGCTTTTATTGAGTCTATACTATGTAGGCATGATTGATTGATTACCCTCGTTTGACTTTTAAAATATGATTTTTTTAAAACTGAACTCAGTCTCTGTGTTAACTAATAATGCACGATTCAAAGCTCCTATCCTAACTCCTGTGGTTGGGCTTTCTGATATAACCATTTTCCTATCTTAAGACTACAGGGTGTGTCTGGCTCCACTTTGAGTCATCTTTTTGGCATTAACTAACTATCAGGCGTGTGGCCCAAAGGGCCTGCCACAAAAAACAAAGATACTCCCTATACTCCAGAAATTCCAAGGATTTAGAAGTTAACTTCTATGAGTGCAACAGAGGCCAGAGCTCTTTGGACAGAGCCAAATTCCTTGCTATATACACAGCCCCTAATAACATCGCTTCTAAACTGCTTTAGTGGTATTCTGATATCCCAGGCACCCAGACTTTCTCACTTTTAAGGTCATGAACTATACTCTTTAGAGTTACCTTTCTCCGTAGGAGGAAAGGAAAAAGAAAGAAAATAGAAGGTAGCAGTAAATTAGACCTGCTCATGTCATTCACATTCTTTTGCTTTAAGAACTTTTCCATTCCTGTTTTCCATTTCCTTTTTGTTAATAAAACCCTATAAAATCGATCTAATGTACTGTTCCATTTCCTTACATTCCCCTATGGGTGCACTCTGCATTTCCAGAGAATAACCTACCACTCTTCACTGATTGTCACTATTTTCTAGATATTCTACTTTCTGTAACTCAGTCTGTTGTACCTGGTGTTGCTTACAGTGTCCTTTATCCATCTTTGTCCATAAAGCACTCAGTAAACTTTCAATTTCCAATATATTAACACCATATAATAACGGTGGACTAATTGTTGTAATAACAGCCCCAAAATATCAGTGACTAGGCATTATACAAAAAAATGTATTCACACCATTGAGTATTTGGCAGGCTACCTTCAGGGATCTAGGCTTTTTTTTTTTTAATCACAATACTGAGAAAGGCCTCTGAGTCCTCCACTGGATCTTCCATATTCAGTCATGTGTTAAGAAAATAAAGATCTTTTGAGATACTTTTAAAAGTTTCTCCTGAAATGGTATATATCATTTCCGCTTCCATTGGTGAGATGTAGTCACACCTTGTCATCTCTAAACAAAGGCTCAGAAAATGCAGCTTAACAGAAAGGCTCAACAGAGAAACTACAGAAAAATTGGTGAACACTTAGAGAACTTGTGCCATAACACATTAAATGTTATGACTTCAGTGTATCATTCAAAATGTCTCTCAGGTAGGGTGTTTCCACAGTGCAATGCTTATCAAGTTTGTCTCACAAAATGTGTCTTCAGCAGAAACATTTACTCTGTCCTTGATGATGGCAGCTTTTTCCCCCTATAGTGTTATATGTCATATTGAATTGAAATTTATTTGCATAGTTACTTCTTTTGGGGAACTCTGAGCTCTTAGGAAAGGCTATGTTTCATTTAGCTTTTTATCACTAGTAATTACTATCATATTTGACATATAGTAGGTGTATGATAAATACTTGTGGGTGAGTGACGTAATGAAGAGTTATTCAAATATATCTCAGGTGATTATAGAAAATTCATCTGACTACCATTACAATCAGTAAACAGAATGTGAAACAAGTTTTGTGACTTAGAACTTAAGAAAGAGAGAAGGCCACCATTGTCACAATAGAAAAAACAAAGGAAGGAAAGGAGATAGTGAGGCAGCATTATGGGAAGTAAATGGATTTTTTTTTTTTTTTTTAACATTTTTGCTTCTCTAAGAATGCCTATGGATACTGTATGTCAGGGGTTGAGCTTGGGTTATAGAAGGAAGAAAGATCACCTTTTATTATGGAAAGCTAACTATTTGCAACCTAATGAAGACAGATAAAATCTATGTTTTCAGAACCAGTCAACAACAATCCTGAAAGTAGTGTTTGACCACTGTTTTATTGGGATGTTTTATTGGGAGCCATAAGTCAGGAATATACCCTTTTATCTGGGTATCACTATTAACAAACATTTAAAATATTGATATATGGCAATATACTATTATTATGGGTGATCTAAAAAATCTACTCATTGCCACATTTTTATTATAGCATGTAAGTGTTAATGTAAACATACATTCATGTAAAGAATGGACCTATAAAGTACCCCAATTAAAGAAAAATTCCTAGGTACACAGGTTGGGGCAATTAATTGGAAAAAAAGAAAGTGAAAGAATAATTTGGGCTTTTGAATCACAACCTCATTATTCCCAGGAGATAATTAAAATGGGGATTATGTGGGTAATTTTAGATGGATATTATCATAACAGTCTAAATTAAAATAATCTTGTATTAGTTCCCTGGGGCTTGCCATAGCAAAGAACCACAAGTTGGGTGGCTTAGAAAATGGAAAAGTAATTCTCTCACAATTCTGGAGTCTAGAAGATTGAAATAAAATCAAAATGTTTGCATGGCCATGCTCCTTCTGAACCCTCTAGAGGAGGATCCTTCCTTGCTGCTTTAGCTTTCAGTGTTTCCCATCAATTCTTTGTTCTTTATCTTACAGATACATCAATCCAATCTCTAACTCCATTGCCACATAGAATTCTTTTTTTTTTTATTTTTTTAACGTTTTTATTTATTTTTGAGACAGAGAGAGACAGAGCATGAACGGGGGAGGGTCAGAGAGAGAGAGGGAGACACAGAATCTGAAACAGGCTCCAGGCTCTGAGCTGTCAGCACAGAGCCCGACGCGGGGCTTGAACTCACCAACCGCGAGATCATGACCTGAGCCAAAGTCGGACGCTTAACCAACTGAGCCACCCAGGCGCCCAGCCACATAGCATTCTACCTGTGTGTCATTGTGACACCAGTTATATTGGATTAAGACCTATCCTAATTATGTCCTCCTAACTTGATTAAATCTGTCAAGACTGCAAATAGGGTTGTATTTAGAGGTTCTTCATGTTAAGACTTCAACATACCTTTTTTGGGGCGACACACTTCTACCAATAAATAATCTATAGGAGACCATACCCAGGTAGTTCATTTATCTCTCTTGTTTGTTTTGTATACATTCCGGTTCTAGATTTTATTGTTATTTATTGTGATTTGTGTGTATAAAATAGGACTTTTTTTTTTTATATCTGAGAAGGGAATTTGTGTTACTTTATTCCTTCATTTTCTTGAGGGGCACTCACATCCCTTCCTGGAAGATGCTACTAGTCCTAATTCATCTCCTGACACTCAATGAGAATAGCTGATATTCACACACCAAATTCCCCCAAAATGCTATCATTCCAAACATTGCCAGTGATTTGGATAGCCCCACTGGTTATCAAGCTTGTAGGAGTTATTTTCTAAGGATTAATTTTAGCATTCAGTGGCAAGTTGTTGAGATTTCTCTTCCTTTACTAGTCTAGTGGGTATATTTAGTGTATAAATCTACTGGATATACGGTTTAAGAAACTGAACTGTAGCTCATAAACCTAGCTGTTCCAAAATAGAGTTAATGTAACACAATCAAAGTCATCTCCCAAATACATTAGCATTAAAATAAAACCTCAAAATGGCCTTTTCTCTGCAAACTTCCTGTTTCAAAGAGGATTTAAATGTGAATTTTTTTTTCTGCTAAAATGTTGGGGAAGGCATTCAAAGGTTTCTCTTGACTCTTTCTTTTGTTTCTTGCAGTAAAATGAATCAAATAGTTCAATGAAAATCTACCACCAAGAAGAGAAAAGAAAAAAGCTGTATATTGCCAGGAAATTAAACAATACTATACCTGGAAGGGATCACACTGGGATAGCTAATTAAACATTTGAAATCTTGGATCTATGAATTTATAATATTTGCTTCAAGCTTGGTTGCTTTTCTTGTTCTTTTTAATATAATTCACCAGCATTAAGGTCATATGAAGTTAATATATTAAACACACACACACACCATGGTTCCATAAAGATAACAATATAGGCTGTATTGAATTTGGAGAACGAGTGTTGAAAGGTGTAGATTTTAAACTCCTGCAGACAAAGGGTTTTCTTTTTTATACATAGATTCAGGGAAAATGTAATTTATATGTAAGATATGTTTCCTGATGACAATTTATTCAACAAAATTTTTTAGCACTTACTATATGTAAAACTCCATGTTAGGTGCTATCAGGGACAGAAGTATGGCATTAGAGAGGAAAAAAATTATAATGTTTGAAAATGTGATGGAAACATCAAAGGTAAATGAAATTAGCTATGTAAATTGTGAAACATTAGTCCTCACTGCTCCATAACTTCAATGAAAGTATAAAAATTCTACAATCTGTCAAGATAGAAAATAAATCTTGTCTAAATAATCAGTCCTACTTAGCCTACTAACCCTTCTCTTGCCAATATACATAATATTTTCATCACACTATGCTGTTAGGAGGAATTTAAAGACAAATTACCCATAATTTCTGCTCTTCAGCTCCCAGGAAAACTTGGGGTTTGTAGGAACTTTTGGTTTCAAGGTTTTGTTTTTGTTTGTTCTTCTTTTAAGTTAATTTTTGTAAAGTTCAACCAAGGAGTTCCCACACTCTAAAAGCACTAGGGTTAAATCTGGATCAGTATTCCCAACTTGGGATTTGTAGTAAACAGTTGATTCTTAAGTAAAGATTGAATGGTATATATATTCCTTAAATATTCCAAAATTCCACTGAACTATATTTGCTTCTGTAACACTCCCCCTTATTTACTTATCATAAATAACCAAGCAACTATCTTCCTAAACTAGAACATAAGCTTCTGATTACTGTAGGAAATTTCTTTAGAAAATTGCATTCTATTGTATATAAAATTAACATATTAAATATAGATTGGAAACTCATTTGTCAGCTGGATTTACTATGTGTTTTAATATAAACTCCATATATTACTCCTTTCCCTTTATATACTATCATAATCCCAATGTACTACTAAGAATCATGGAAACAATGGGTGACACAGGATGAACGAGAATGGAACACTCTCATGCTCACCTCTTAGTTCCTCCATCTACTGAATTCTTATTTTTTTTTTAATGTTTATAAGGACATGGACCATGTTATGGATGGAACTATACAGAACTAGTAGGAGAGCAGAGAGATTCCTGCCTTCAAGTAGCTTGCCTTCCAGGAGGAAGAAGGAGGCAATGAGCAAGAAAATGTATAAACACAATACTTTCAGAAGTTGAAAAGTGTTTCTAACCTAATAACTTGTAGAGATTTAAGAGAGTGAGTGGTAACTCTGGAAGGCCTATCTTCAGAGATCTATATAAGGAAGATCATCTGGTTATGCAAAGGACATTAAGGAAAAAAAGCCTTAAAAAGAAAGGTTCAAAGACCAAATGCAGAAACAAGCTGTTCAAGGAACAGTAAAAAGGCCAGTAATGGCCCAAGTTGAGGGAGTAAGATAAGAGATAGAAAGGAAAGTACTTCCAGCCTTCAAAGAGCCTTGTAAGTTGTGGTTTAAAAAAAAAAAAAGTTGGGGGATGCAGATTTTATTTCAAATAAAACACATTAGAATCTGTTGAAAGATTTTAAATAAGGCAAAGAGGTGATCCAAAATGTATTTTAAAGAGTATATTCTGGCCACTTTATGGTGAATGAGTTTCAGGGAAATGTATTCCTTAGGGTAGAGACTAATGTCTATAATTGAGAGTCACCAAATTCAATACAGCACAAAAGATGAGAGTTCATTTCTCAAGTAGAGAGGGAGGTAGGTGTTGTCATTCTCCATTATCGCTATTATCTTATAATATCTCCATTATCTCCATTGACACTGTTTACATGCATCGGGTCTATATTCCAGCCAACAGAGGATGAAAAAAAAGAAAATGGTGGGTAAGCACTTTCTATTTTAAGTGAAGATAACATGCGTTACTTCTCCCATTTCACTTGCAAGAATTATGTGGCCACATACCCAGGAAAAGGCAAGAAGGAAATCTAAGAGTGGGAATAGAGAAATAGAAAGTACAGACAGGTGTCTAATCTATATAGAAAAGAATGTTGTCTTGGACTAGGGAAGTGACAATGAAGAAGTCACCTTAACATCCTTGGCATGCTCCCCATGGTCTGCTACAGACGGATCGAACCATGGAACTCAGTCTTTGTACTCAGTGCCTACCCAACCCCCTAAAAAATACCTCTTTGCCTTTTTGTGTAGCTCACCCTTTAATGAGCACTTGGTATGCTGCCAATGTTGTAGGCTACAGGAGTCAAATCACTTCACTTTATTTTTTTTATTATTTTTTAATTTTTTTTTAATTTATTTTTGAAAGCGAGCAAGTGGAGAAGAGACAGAGGGGAGGACAGAAGATCTGAAGCAGGCTTTGCACTGACAGCAATGAGCCTGATATGGGGCTCCAACTCAAACCATGAGATCATGACCTGAGCTGAAGTCAGAGGCTCAACTGACTGAGCCACCCAGGCACTCCTCACTTCACTTTAAATCTTACCTCCATATTTACTAGCTGTATGACATTGAGTAAATCACTTAAGCTGTTCATTTTCCACACCTGTAAACATGACACAATGACACCTACCTTTAAATATTAGAGATATTACCTTTATTTATTAACCTTTAGTTATTAGCGATAACTCTAATTTATAATTAGAAATTCTATAAATATTATTTTAATTGTGCTAGGCATGCAGTATTTGCACAGTAAGTGCAAATACTCTTCTTTGAGAGTTTTTGGAACTTATGCCTTAGCAGAACAAATATCCTAAAAGGGAATATCAGACAGTCCTCTTTAATAATCCTGTGATCTTTTATTGAACTCAGGATCTAGTCACTTCTGTTTGGTTTGTTCTATTTCCTTTCTTATCTGCCTCTCCAAAAGGGTGCCAAAGAGAAGAAAAAAATGCCCTTCCATTTTGCTATATAGAAACTGTAAAATTGAAAATATTTATTTGCCCCTGGGGTTGCCAGTTAGATCCTATATTGATACTGTCACTGCTTCCTTATAGCATTTATTTTATTTATTTATTTATTTTTTTTTTCAACGTTTATTTATTTTTGGGACAGAGAGAGACAGAGCATGAACGGGCGAGGGGCAGAGAGAGAGGGAGACACAAAATCGGAAACAGGCTCCAGGCTCTGAGCCATCAGCCCAGAGCCCGACGCGGGGCTCGAACTCCCGGACCGCGAGATCGTGACCTGGTTGAAGTCGGACGCCTAACCGACTGCGCCACCCAGGCGCCCCTAGCATTTATTTTAGATAAATTTCTAATAGTCTGGCATGTCTCGTTAGTTCGATCTGTGTTTTTTTGCCTTAAAGTTTTAAATGTTTTTATAGGGTGAGTGACTGCTGATAGCTGGCTTATGCCTTATGACATTTCTTCTGGAAAAGAGGAAGCTGTAGTTGGTAGGGAGTAACAACAATCAAGACAAATGTGGTTATCCCATTTGCAGGAAGGAATGGAAGAGTTCTGTTTTTTGTGGGTACCCAACAAATACTACAAAATTCAGTATATGTAATGAGACTTGACCTAGAGAGACGGGAAAAAGATAAAGCACAATCAGCAATGGCCAGGAAGAAAGTATTCAGGATCATGGGACATGAGGAAAGAGCAGTATGAAGAAGACCTTTATGCTTGGCTAGGAGAGATACCAGTGAGAAAAGACGTATGAGGAAGTTCACTCAGCATCTCCTGGAAAATAACCCAGGTTGGAGAGGGAGGGACAAGAGAACTGAAATTCACAACTGAAATGCATGGATGGGGATAGAGTTAAACACTTGAAAATGAATGTTAAAATGTATTTTTGTTTGGAGATAAGGAGAATTGCTCAAGAGTAAGGTGATACATACACACGAAGCTTGCATGTATTTTGTGGGAGAAAACTCTCCCAAAAGCAGTAAGATAGAAAAAAGACATGCTTATTGTCATTATGTTTATTCTAAATACCAATTTTATTGTAGTGACTTAGGTTGAAAGACTTGAATTTGCCTAAATTGAATTAATGGTTTCCTCTCTTGTTCATCATTCTTATAGAAGAAAAAGACTGGAGATTACATTTGGTAGAAAAGTATGATCTCAGGATATACTTCCCAGGAGAGCTGTATGTAAGACCAAACAGAAAAAGGGATTTGAACAGGAAGACAGGTTTTAATTATGTGGTTACAAGTGGCTATAAGTTGCTTTCTGCTGAATGAACATTTTAGTGTAAACATTCAAAGTTTAATATCTCAAATAATATGAATTTTAGAAAAATGTGTAAGAATATATGAACGCCCTCTGGTGGGAGTGTTTTAAACAGAACAAAACCCTCCAAATCGTAAGACTGATAGATTTGACAACATGCAAGTTAAAATGTCTATATGACAAATATACCCAAAAGAAAATGAAAAAACAATCGATAGGTTGAGAAAATGTAGTTATGATGGGTATAATAAATGATCATTTAATATGCCTTTAATATTTGACAGGTTTCTAATTGATGAAAAAAGATAAACCCAATTAAAAACGTCAAAGATTATTAACTGGTCTATTCACAAAGGGGAAATACAAATGCTCAATAATCAAATGAATAGAAGCTCTAATTATGTAACAGGAAAGTACAATTAAAAAAAAAAAAAAGGAGGGATGCCTGGGTGGCTCAGTCAGTTAAGCATCCGACTTCAGCTCAGGTCATGATCTCACAGTCTGTGAGTTCGAGCCCCGTGTCGGGCTCTGTGCTCACAGCGCAGAGCCTGGAGTCTGCTTTGGATTCTGTGTTTTCCTCTCTCTCTGCCCCTCCCCCTGCTCATGCTCTGTCTCTCTCTGTCTCAAAAATAAATAAAAACATTAAAAAAAAAAAAAGAAACAGTCATCTACCGTTTTGAAAGAAAAAAAAACATCAAAACCATTTATTCTGGCAACAATTTATAGAATTGGGCTAATAGGTCACTCTGGGAAAGTGAGTTGCGACAACCTTGCTATAACCTTATAAATTGTTAGACATATAATCTTTAGTCTTCAAAGTCTTACTTTTTAGAATCTTTTTTACATACAAAAACACTTCTCCATAAAGATTCTTTTTTTTAATTTTAATTTTATTTTTTTAATTTACATCCAAATTAGTTAGCATATAGTGCAACAATGATTTCTGGAGTAGATTCCTTAATGCCCCTTACCCATTTAGCCTACGCCCCCTCTCATAATCCCTCCAGTAACCCTCTGTTTGTTCTCCATATTTAAGAGTCTCTTATGTTTTGTCCCCCTCCCCGTTTTTATATTATTTTTGCTTCCCTTCCCTTGTGTTCATCTGTTCTGTGTCTTAAAGTCCTATATGAGTGAAGTCATGTGATATTTGTCTTTCTCTGACTAATTTCACTTAGCATAATACCCTCTAGTTCCATCCACGTAGTTGCAAATGGCAAGATTTCATTCTTTTTGATTGCCAAGTAATACTCCATTGAATATACACCACATCTTTATCCATTCATCTATCAATGGACATTTGGGCTCTTTCCATACTTTGGTTATTATTGATAGTGCTGCTATAAACATGGGGGTGCATGTGTCCCTTCGAAACAGCACACCTGTATCCCATGGGTAAATGCCTAGTAGTGCAGTTGCTGGGCTGTAGGGTAGTTCTATTTTTAGTGTTTTGAGGAACCTCCATACCGTTTTCCCGGGTGGCTGCACCAGCTTGCGTTGCCACCAACAATGCAAAAGAGATCCTCTTTCTACGCATCCTTGCCAACATCTGTTGTTGCCTGAGTTGTTAATGTTAGACATTCTGACAGGCATGAGGTGGTATCTCATTGTAGTTTTAATTTGTATTTCCTGATGATGAATGATGTTGAGCATTTTTTCATGTGTCTGTTCGGCATCTGGATGTCTTCTTTGGAGAAGTGTCTATTCATGTCTTTTGCCCATTTCTTCACTGGATTATTTGTTTTTTGGGTGTTGAATTTGGTAAGTTCTTTATACATTTTGGATACTAACCCTTTATCTGATATGTCGTTTGCAAATATCTTCTCCCATCCCGTTGGTTGCCTTTTAGTTTTGCTGATTGTTTCCTTTGCTGTGCAGAAGCTTTTAATTTTGATGAGGTCCCAGTAGTTCATTTTTGCTTTTGTTTCCCTTGCCTGTAGAGACTTGTTGAGTAACAAGTTGCTGTGGCCAAGATGAAAGAGGTTTTTGCCTGCTTTCTCCTCGAGGATTTTGATGGCTTCCTGTCTTACATTTAGGTCTTTCATCCATTTTGAGTTTGTTTTTGTGTATGGTGTAAGAAATTGGTCTAGGTTCATTCTTCTGCATGTTGCTGTCCAGTTTTCCCAGCACCACTTGCTGAAGAGACTGTCTTTATTCCATTGGATATTCTTTCCTGCATTGTCAAAGATTAGTTGGCCATACATTTGTGGGTCCATTTCTGGGTTCTACATTCTGTTCCATTGATCTGAGTGTCTGTTCTTGTGCCAGTACCATACTGCCTTGATGTCTTGATGATTACAGCTTTGTAGTATAGCTTGAAGTCCGGGATTGTGATGCCTCCTGCTTTTTTTTTTTTTTTTTCCCCCAAGATTGCTTTGGCTGTTTGGGGTGTTTTGTGATTCCATACAAATTTTAGGATTATTTGTCCTAGCTCTGTGAAGAATTCTGGTGTTATTTTCATAGGGATTGCATTGAATATGTAGATTGCTTTGGATAGTATCGACATTTTAACAATATTTGTTCTTCCTATCCAGAAGCATGGAATATTTTTCCATTTTTTTTGTATGTCTTCTTCAGTTTCTTTCATAAGTTTTCTATAGTTTTCAGTGTATAGATTTTTCACCTTTTTTAAATTTTTTTTTAATGTTTATTTATTTTTGAGACAGAGAGAGACAGAGCATGAATGGGGGAGGGTCAGAGAGAGAGGGAGACACAGAAACGGAAGCAGGCTCCAGGCTCTGAGCTGTCAGCACAGAGCCCGACACGGGGCTCAAACTCACGGACTGTGAGATCATGACCTGAGCCGAAGTCGGACGCTCAACCGACTGAGCCACCCAGGCGCCCCAGATTTTTCACCTCTTTGGTTAGATGTATTCCTACATATTTTATGGTTTTTGGTGCAATTGTAAATAGGATCGATTCCTTGATTTCTCTTTCTGTTGCTTCGTTGTTGGTGTTTAGGAATGCAACCGATTTCTGTGCATTGATTTTATATCCTGCAGTTTTGCTGAACTCATGAATCAGTTCTAGCAGCTTTTTGGTGGAATCTTTCAGGGTTTCCACATAGAGTATCATGTCATCTGTGAAGAGTGAAGGTTTGACCTCTTCCTGGCTGATTTGGATGCCTTTTATTTCCTTGTGTTGTCTGATTGCTGAGGCTAAGACTTCCAATACTGTGTTGAATAACAGTGTTGACAGTGGACATCCCTGTCTTTTTCCTGACCTTAGGAGGAAGGCTCTCAGTTTTTCCCCATTGAGGATGATATTAACGGTGGGTCTTTTATATATGGCTTTTACGATCTTGAGGTATGATCCTTCTATCCCTACTTTCTGGAGGGTTTTTATCAAGAAACCATGCTGTATTTTGTCAAATGCTTTCTCTGCATCTATTGAGAGGACCATGTCCTCCATAAAGAGGATCTTGTCCATCCATAAAGATTCTTAAACAGGGGGCGCCTGGGTGGCGCAGTCGGTTAAGCGTCCGACTTCAGCCAGGTCACGATCTCGCGGTCCGTGAGTTTGAGCCCCGCGTCAGGCTCTGGGCTGATGGCTCAGAGCCTGGAGCCTGTTTCCGATTCTGTGTCTCCCTCTCTCTCTGCCCCTCCCCCATTCATGCTCTGTCTCTCTCTGTCCCAAAAATAAATAAACGTTGAAAAAAAAATTAAAAAAAAAAAAAAGATTCTTAAATAGGAAATTTTCACAAAATTGTCTGGTGGGGGAATTATAAAACCCCAAATATCAGTATGCTGCAAAGAATATTGGAATATGCTGCAAAGAATAAAAGGAATATTCAAAAAAAAAATACAAATTAAAAATAGCAGATCAAAGCAGGGGAGCAAAGGTTGGTACCATTGTTACCAAAACCCAAGTTTGAATGCCTGTTGGTCAAAAGGCCAATATTCAAGAGATGAGGTTTTGTATTATTGTGTATTTTGTTTTTTGGTTGGTTTGGTTTGGTTTGTTTGAGACAAGTTTTGATTGGAAAGGAATATAAGCTTTGTTCAGTTGGCTAGCCACCTGGGAAGTTGGACTCTTATCCAAAGGAACTCCAGGGTTTCCACCTGGCCCGATGATTCTTAAAGGGTTTTAGGGCAGCTAACAGTGGAAGGAGTGCAGTGGTCTGTGACAATTCTTGATTACATGCAGTCTTAATGGTGCAAGCTCTGTGCTTGGAGGCTATGCAAGATGGTCTGGCTCCTTGGTGTCCATGGTGGTGCAGGAGAGTCTGGTAACATAGAAGTGCTCTGTTCTTTCTGGGAAAGAATGTATGATCTATAAACATACAAAGAAAGGTTTAATCAATCACGTGAGCTAATAGGTACTTGCTAAAACTTAAGGACTACTAGGTTGGCCAGAGGGCCCAATGTGGCTTCACCATGGCCAGCCAAGGCACATGGTGACACTGTGCTTAGCTAGAGAATGTTGTGTAAGATACTAAAAATAAATAAATAAATAGTCTAGGAATAACTCATAGAAGAAAATGAGGAGCAGCAAGCTGGCAATGGATATTCAAGGATTTCCAGTTCAAGATATATACTAGATTTCAAAATTGAGCTTGACTCTCGATTTTCCTTTTTTCTTATCTGAAAAATGGAGATAAAATACTAAAATCACAGGGCTGTTGTGAGAGTGAAAATATATAACTTTAAATCACTCAGTATAGCTTCTGGTAGAGCATAAGTGCTCAATTTAGGGCATGAAGAAAAACTGAAGCTCTGAAGATTACCCCAGCCCCAGCTTCACTAGGACTGATCTCCATATTGAGATCAGGCATTGGCACAGCATCAGGAGAGAAAGCCTGACCCATCATTGTTCATGCCAAACATGCAGATGAGGAAAAGTGTTATTTTGAGTTTAGTTGCTTTGAAATATTGTTGTTATTTTTCAGATACTTCCTGAGTGCATAAATATTCATGAGTGCAAATCGAATTTTGTAGTTATCATCCAAATTAAAAGATGCAGCACCCCTTAAGAGGAAAATATGCCTTAAAAATACTTTTTAAAGTTTAGTACCTTCAATGTAAAATATAAAGCTTTAAAAGTATATTGAAATGTATGAAGCTTTTTTTTTTTCACCAGAGAACAAAGAAACTAAGACTGGTTCTAAATATTCCTATTTCCTACAAAGAAATAAAATGTGCTTTTGTCATCACTTCGAGAAAGCCTTTTCACAAACACCCTCTCCCTCCCCCACCACAACCACCACCAAAAAAGCCTGGAGTTGAAATTTATGCAAAGAGTTCATGAAACAAAAATCACAAAAGAAATACTGATTCACACAAATAGGTTTCCTTTCTACAAGAAGGGAGGCAGGCCTGTGCAACTTTCATGAGTTTTTCTACATTCTTTTTCTATAAAAGCTAATGAATACATAGTATTGAGCGATAGCTAGGTGATGGCAAATGTAGGAAAATTCTTTATCCATTTTAGCTGTTCACTGATACTTTTTTAAAATTCCAAGTAATCATCTATAATAACCTTTTAGATGCAGATTTAGAATGGATTTTATAGTAGAGCTTCATTTTACAGCTTAAATTTAATATTTTATAGGTTTATCAAGGTACATTACATTTGAGAGAGCAATTTGAACTTCTAAGAATGAATCCTAAGTCAGTAGTTAACTATGAGTTAAGTGACAATGATATTCATCATAGCCTTTTTTAATAAGTGAAAATAAGGAATCAACACAAGTGTCCTATAATTGAAGATACACTTAATAAATCATGGACACCTACTCAACCTTTATGCTATTGAGTCATTAAGAAAAAGTGTTATAAATTAATATTTATTGATTTGAGATGATGTTTACAATAGCTTGATAAGTGAAAGAAGATTCCTTAATGTTCAAAATCATTCCTACATGTTTTAAGTGCATGCATACATTACAGACACAAGCAAAAACATATTGAATAATGATCTAAGTGAAGGTAAATATAGATATTTTCACAGTAATTATCTTGGGGAATATTTTGTAAATAGTTTGCTTATCTGCATATTCTCATTGTTTCTAATATCAATAAACACTGCTTTTGGTCACACAAAGTAGCATTTTAAAGGTAATGGCAACTCAGATCGGTTGATTGATTATTGTGTGCCAGGCCGTATCCTAAGCCTATACTGTGTATTTTTAAGACTTTTAACAACCATATCACATTAGTACTACCATTTTTTCTTTTAATTTACATATGAGAAAACTTGGGCACAGAGCATGGACATGGCATAGCAAGAAAAACATGCAGTATTTTCTAGGCAGCCTGACTTCAGATATAATTCAGACACTCAGTTTAATTAAATATATAGAATGTGTACCACGTAGATGACCAGGTGATGCAATTGTCTCTGTGGGTGATGTAGCCTCTTGTTTAGATACTCCAAGTCTGGTTTAGATGTTCTCTGTGAATCTCTGTGTTCCAATGGGATACACAGAAAACCTCTGTCATAGCACCCAACGCGCCTCATGCTGGTGACCTATTTCTGTATATTTTGCCTTTAGATTTTATAAATCACTTGAGAACAAGATTGCATTTTGTATCCCCAGCATCCAGGAAAATGCTTGCCAAATGCAAGAGCCTCAATAAATGTGTTGAAGGAATGAATATAATTCAAACATATTCCTAAAATGTATAAAATTACATTATATTCTGCTTAACACGATTCACGAATCCGCGTGGGTGGGATGTTTCAAAATAATTAGCGGCAAGCCCTTGAAATGAGGGAAGAAAGCATGTCTGTGTTTCTCTGTATTCTCTCTCCCACTGAAAACAATTGTAAAGTAAAATCAGCAGGCACACAGAGATCATTAATTTTAAGAACGGGAGTCTTTCAAGATGAAGCACAGAAGTTTTCCTGTCTGAGAGAAAAATTCAAGAGGCAGAAAAAAAGGACTATTATCTCCTATAGTCCTACCATAGATGCAAAATCTTAAATTTTATTAAAGGGGAAATATAAGCAAATAAAAATTTAAAAAGGGGAAGTTTAGAGGAAGTGAGAATGAATTGCACTAATTTGATGAGCCCTCAGATCGCAAAATCTTTGGTGGGTTTCAGTCAGGTTGTTTTTCAATCATACCAAAGTTTTATACAAAGTTAAAGTGGCTGGGAGATTGGAGACTTACGGTATTTATCATGAATTTTTTTAGTAATAACACACCACTTTCCTACCCAGTCTGACTTTTGCTAACAAGTCCCAGTTGAAAAGTAGCAGGCACAAAAAAGCAAATATTTTAGTTCATCAAAGGTAAAAAGAAAAATTAAAGTGTTTAAGAATGTTACTGAAATTAAACTAGTGTGAATAAAGATGAAGAATCATAGTTATTACATTTCAGATCAAATTTTCACTTTAATTTTTTTTAATGTTTATTTTTGAGAGAGGCAGAGCATGAGTGGGGGAGGGAAAGAGAGAGGGAGACCCAGAATCTGAAGCAGGACCCAGGCTCTGAGCTGTCAGCACAGAGCCCCACACGGGGCTTGAACTCGTGAACACGGGGCTTAAACTCAGGAACTGTGAGATCATGATCTGAGCCTGAGTTAGACACTTAACTGACCGAGCCACCTAGGCACCCCTCAAACTTTCACTTTAAGAATTAGGGAAATTTCCCACTGGTGGTGATGTTTTAATTCTTATGGCAATGAACACGTGGATTTTATCAACTGCTTTGTAACAGAAAAAATTTGAAAAGCAGTATCTGCAATACAGGCATACCTCATCTTATTACACTTCACTTTATTGTGCTTCTCGGATACTGTGTTTTCTACAAATTAAAGGTTTGTGACAGCCTGACATCAAATAAGTCTACTGGCACCGTTTTTCCAACTGTAATTTGTTCACTTTGTCTCTGTGTTACGTTTTGGTAATTCTTGCAATATTTCAAACTATTTCATTATTTGATTTGTCATGGTGATCTGTTATCAGTGATCTTTGATGTCACTAATGTAATTAGTACAGGACACCATGAACTGCACCCACATAAGATGGTGCACATAATAAATACTATGTATGTTTTGACTGTTCCACGAACCAGACTTTCCCCTTTGTGTCTCCCTCTCCTCAGGCCTCTATCACAACTCAGGCCTCTGAGTCACAACAATGTTAAAATTAGGCCTCTTGGGAATCTCACAGTCCATGGGTTCAAGCCCCATATCAGGCCCTGTGCTGGTAGCTCTGTGCCGGCAGCTTGGGGCCTGGAGCCTGCTTTGGATTCTGTGTCTGTCTCTTTCTGCACCCCCACCCCCAACTCACACTCTGTATCTCTCTCAAAAATAAACATTAAAAAAAATGAAAATAGTACTGGCAAATGTCACAATGAGATTTTTTTGTTAGATTTCCTAAGTTTGCTTTAATCAGTTCCACAGTGCTCTAAGATTTATTAGTTGGATGTGAGCTCCAACCTGCTGCCCTTAAAAAAAATAAAACAATTTTTTGGAGGAGTAGGATGGAGGAAGGAATTGTTTAGGCAAGGGTCCCAGAGATCTATCCAGGAAAGGCCAACATCAGTGTTTTGCATATCCTAGCCCACCATGAGACTTTAAAGTTTGAAAGAAGTACAGGTCTGGATAGCCCCTGAGTACGAGCAAAAGCTTGGGGATGCAGGCATACCCATGCATACAGCGTGAGAGCAAAACATCTTAAAACACAAGCTCTGTCAGTGTTGTCCAAGGATATCCCCTTCCCCTGAGAAGAGAAGCACAATGCAATTCCTTGGTCAACTGGACCATCAGTGTTAGTTTTTTAAAACCTTCAGGAGTTTTTGAGCACGGCATGTATCAGATATATACCATCAATGTTCTGGCTACAAGTACAAGCCAAAAGACAGACACTGTATTTAACATACAGAATGGGATGTTGGGTTTTCATTATTTCAGCCTTGTATAGGCATTGAGATTCCTTTCCCTCACCTTGGATATTAAAATGTTCTAAAGTGAAAAGCATTAAGAAAAATGTTTGCATAAGTCCTAACTTAAACATGTTATAGAGCCTAACTGAAAGTTTATGCTATAACTATCATCTAAGTGGCTCAATCAAGTAGTTTAATATCTTGGGCCTCTTTTGTATCCTGTGCTTAGTGTTTCCTTCCCCAGTTATCACTGCTGCAGTATAAAATGAAATAAACGAGACTAAAACATTTTTGTGGTTAGCCGAAAGATGTCCATGTTTTTAAAAATCATTTAAATCCTAAGTAGATCATCAAAATTCTTCTAAAGTTAGCCACGAAAATGCTTCACAAATACACCATAATCTCAGTTATCTTTAGTAGTATTCCAGGCCTTAATCTTTACAATTTAGGTTTAGAGAATTATTTATTTACAATGAGTATTCAGGAGAAAAGGGGGGGCATTTATAATATAGGTAATATTTTCCTTTTTTTTAATTATCCACCAACATACATTTTTCTATACAATATGCCTTGCTGAGAGTCTTGAAGGATTTAGTTTTATTGATAGAAGAAGAGAGAATGGAGTCTGCCATGTGGATAATTTATTTGATTTTACTATGCTGCATGTTTTTATAAGAAAAACTTAAAAGAAAATTAAACTCATTTAGAAAGCACATAAATTGTTTTTGCAACAAAGCAATTAAGGAAACCTGCCTATCCAACGTGATGGGTAATATTCTAAGCACAAAAAGGGCTAAATTGCTTTCTGTTTGGAAATTGTGTGCTATCTCTCAAGGTTTAATAAGAAAAGGATGTTTGGGATTAATGTGAAGATTCAGTGTTGTGTGTTATTTATGAGTTATTAAGAACTTTCTACAAATTTTAAAGTTAAAATCAATTCAAATAAATTGCTTTATGAATGATTTTTCTCCAGTTTATTCCAGTATATTTTTCTCCTGAAACTAAGCAAAAGTATTTTAATCTACCACAACAATTAAAATTCAGTGATTATCTTCTATTACCTATACACATATAAGCAGAGTAGGAGGAATTTCTCAACTGGCTTTAATAAAGAGCATTCACTAAAAATTAAACAAAAATGTTTTCAGAAAGTCTTTTTTAAAAGTTTTTCAAATGTTTATTTATTTATGAGACAGAGAGAAAAAGCGAGCGCATGAGTGGATCCTGATGCAGGGCTCAAACCAATGAACTCACTCCACAAACCATGAGATTGTGACCTGAGCTGAAGTTGGACGCTTAACCAACTGAGCCACCCAGGCACTCCCAGAAAGTCCTTTTAATGTCTTTACACTTTACCCAACATTGTATTAAGCAGGAACAGTTTGTCTGCTTTTGTTTTTTGTTTTTTGTTTTCATCAAAAGACTGATATACATAAAGAATGGAACTGGATCAAGACAGAGTGTCACATGTGTAATTACGTGAAGTTTTTTGTTAAAATTTACACTGTGAAGAAAGAAGAGATAATATAACTGAAGTCAATAATAAATAGAGGGGACAAGTAATGAGAACTCCAAACTGTTGTGCTAAAAAATGTATACATATCCACTCATAGGCAATATCATTCCGATGAAAAACTTTAATGCTAAAATTGATATGGGTTGATAAGCATGGATTGTTTTAATATACATTAGGAGGATGAGTTTGAGGAAAACAAGAGGTATGGTAGAGCTAAGGAGTCTATAACAGGAATAAGGAAACTTACTGAGTACCGCCTGACCTGGGGCAGTAGTAATAAGGATAAAAGGAAGACAGAATTTAAGATACATATAAAAAGTAAAAATGGAGGGATGTGGTCATGGGATAAGGCAAATAGAGAATTCCAAATTTCTAGTTTGGTGCTAGAGAGGATCCTAGAAATATCAGCTGAGAATATGGGGGCCAATTTATGATTATTCTTAAAAGAAAATAAGATCTATAAATATACTCTATTAATAATTTTTTTAATTTTTCATTTTTTTCCCAGAAATTCTTACTGCAGTGCTAGAAATGGAAAAAATATATATATTAAGAACATTCATTAGGGGCAGCTGGGTGGCTCAGTTGGTTGGGCATCTGACTTTGGCTCAGGTCATGATCTCCCGGTTCGTGAGTTGGAGATCTGCGGCAGGCTCTGTGCTGGCAGCTCGGAGTCCAGAGCTTGTTTCGGATAATGTGTCTCCTGCTCTCTCTGTCTCTCACCAGCTCATGTGCTCTCTCGCTACAAAAAAAAAAAAAAAAAAAAAATTAAGAATATTCATTATAGACAGGCAATTAATTTCACTGAGTGTTTTTGATATTGCATATGAAGTACTGGATACTATTATATGTATATGCACATGTTATACATACACTGGAACTAGACACTATTACTAATGTATGTATATTCTCTCTCTCTCTCTCTCTCTATATATATATATATATATAATGTGACATGTAAATCTATATTATACTATGATTCTCCCAAATTAGTTTTATGTTTTCTGATTAATAAAAAGGATATTAAAGCTCAAATATATGGGGGTGTCTTGGTTGAGCGTCAGACTTCAGCTCAGGTCATGATCTCAGGGCTCGTGGGTTCGAGCCCCGTGTTGGGCTCTGTGCTAACAGCTCAGAGCCTGGAGTCTGCTTCCGATTCTGTTCTCCCTCTCGCTCTGCCCCTAAATCACTCACATTCTGTCTCCGTCTCTCTCAAAAATAAATAACCATTTAAAAAAAAAGTTCAAATATATGAAATAATAGCCAAATTTCAAGCATTTAGAAAATGTGATGGGATTGTTATAGACTAGCTCAAAAAATTATTACATTGGTACATTGGAATAATGTTTTGAGTTATTATATAATATAATTTTCCTTATAATTGTTTTTACCCTGGGATGAGTGGATATCCAAGGTTACTTATAGTTCTGGGCTGCTTCTCTCCCAGGTCCCATCAACCATAAAACCCTGTGCAGAGTATTTTTAGAGCTGCTCCTAGCATTTTATTCTATAGATAAATGGTATTGCTTCTGGCTATGTAGTGTGTTAGGTATGGATAAATAAGAGAAAGTGAAAGAGAATGAGAAGGAATGGAGTAGGAAAGAGGGGGTACAAGAAAGACAGACAGACAGGTATTGGTTGTCTACCAAAGAGAAGTTTGCCCCTGGATCACAGAATTGAAGAGTGTGAGACAGAGAACTTTTACCTTCAAGAGAGTGGTACCTTCCTGTAGCCACTCAGAAAGGATTCATAAACATTTTAATCCATTCATGGTAATTCCATTTCTCTTTTTTCAGTTTTATGATGCACAGCCCAGAACCATCTCCTGAAATGAAGGACTTATTCTCATAGCTGTCGAATGCGTTGCCAGTAGATACCCCTCAACTATCAGCTCTCTTTGAGGATTGCTTTGGTTCAAGCCAGATGACTCACCAAAGGTAAGATCTCTTTACATCAGCAGGCTTTATTAATGCTTGATTAGCTTGAATGTATGAAAGCCCAGAATCTTCGCCCCAAAATGGGGAGCTCTTAAAAGTCTGTCCCATTTCCAAGGCTTCCTGTGGGACAGAGGACACCTTCATGCTCTAGCTTTGAAGCCCAACTTCACCCTCTGTCCAGTCCTGTTTCCTCTCACTGCCTTTTCACAGGTGTAGATCCTAAGAGGACTCCCTAATGAAGGTCCTCCATACTAAGGCCTAGCGCAGCAACTACTCCCTGGGGGACTCAACCTGCAACTGCTAGTGATTGGTCTAAATTAGGTCGGCAAATGAATCTGTTCAATTAATGAGATCCATAAAGGACAGTATACTAGAAAAAAAATACTTTCTTTTTCAATAAAAACACAGAACATTGAGAAGAGAAGCCCTCTTTTCTACTTACATCTTTCTTAAATGGTTGGTATCTCTCCTTTGACCATGAAGATCAACCAAAAAAAATCATGAATATAAATATATCCTATATTGTCAATGAACAACTGGAAACTCCTACCTTCTGATACCTTGCTATGTGGAAAAATTAGATTTTATTAAATAAAGTATTAGGTTATTTTTAGGTTATTTGGTATTTCTATTATTTATTTAAACATATATTAACTAAAATGGAAGGTAAACACATTTATAATTTCCAAATGCCACTGAACCCACAAACGCATTTGATAACATTGAAGTCCTCCTTTTCTTGGACAAATCCTAAGAGACCCTCCCAACCCAGTGCATCATGATGTCAGTCAACCCTGAGCATAAAACTATGATTTAGTTGTTTGTTTTGCTTGTTTGTGTTTTCAGTTGAGGTATAGTGGGAACACACCGTTACCTTAGTTTCAGATACTCAACATAGTCATTTAACAAGTCTGTATGTTATCCTGTTCTCACCACAAGTATAGCTATCTGTCATCATACAATGCTATTACAATACATTGACTATTTTCCATTTGTTGTACCTTTGTTGCACCTTTAATCCCCTTGATTTATTTATTCCACAACTGGAAGCCTGTACCTCCTACTGCCCTTTCATCTATTTTGCCCATTGGATGCAAAATGCCCTACCTCCTTCCCTCTGACAACCACCAGTTAATTCTATGCATTTTTGAGCTTGTTTCTGATTTTTTTTGCCTGTTAATTTGTTTTGTTTTTTAGATTCCACATGTAAATGAAATTATATAGCATTTGTTTTTCCCTGTTTGACTTATTTCACTTAACATAATACCACATCCAGCATGGATGTGTTCATCCATCCTGTTGCAAATGGTGGAAAGACCTCTCTTTTTTGGGGGGGGTGGTGGTTAGTAACATTCAGTTAAATATGTACACAACATTTTCATTTGTTGATGGACACTTGAGTTGCTTTCATATCTTGGCTATTTTAAATAATGCTGAAAAAACAAAGGGGGGCATAAATATTTTTGAAATAGTGTTTGTTTTCTTTGAATAAATATTCAGTAGGGAAATTATGAGATTGTATGTTATTTCTATCATTAATTTTTTTGAGAAAATTCCTTACTGTTTTCCACAGTGACTGCATCAATTTACATTTATACCAACAGTGAATGGAGGGTTCCTTTTTTTCCTCATCCTCACCAATACTTTTTATTCTTGTCTTTTTGATACTAGCCATTTTGATGGTGTGATGTGATATGTCATTGTGGTTTTGATTTGCATTTCACTAATGATTAGTGACGTCAAGAATTCTTTCATGTGTCTGTAGCCATCTGTATGTCTTTTTTTGAAAAGTGCCTATTCAGGTCCTCTGTCCATTTTTTAATCAATTGGTGTTTTTTGGTGTTGAGTTGTACAATTTTTTTATGTTTTTGAATATTAACCACTTTTCAGCTATGTCATTTACAAATCTCTTCTTGCATATTAGGAAATACGTTGCCATTTCTTTTTATTAATGGTATCCTTCACTATGCAAAAGATTTCTATTTTGCTGTAGTCCCAATAGTTTTGCTTTTGATTCCCTTGCTTCAGGGGACTTATCTAGAAAAATGTTACTAAGGTGATATCCAGTAAATTGATTACTGCCTATATTTTCTTCTAGGAGTTTTATAGTTTCATATTTAACCTATTTTGAATTTATTTTTGTAAGAAAGTGGTCCAATTTCATTCTTTTTGCATGTAGCTGTCCAGCATTCCAAAACAACCTTTATTAAAGAGAATGTCCTTTTCCTATGGCATATTCTTGCTTCTCTTGTTGTAAATTGACCTAAAAAGGTGCAAGTTTATTTCTGGGCTCTGTATTTTGTTCCATTGATCTACATGTCTGTTTTTATGCCAGTGCTGTACTGTTTTGATCATTATACCTTTTTAGTATACCTTGAAATTTGGGATTATGATACCTCTTGTTCTTTCTCAAGATTGCTTTGGCTAGTTGAGGTCTTTTGTGGTTCCATACAAATTTTAGGATTATTTACTCTAGTTCTGTGAAAAATGCTTTTGGTATTTTGATAGGGATTGCATTGAATCTGCAGTTTGCTCAGGTGGTATGGACATTTTAATGATATTTGTTCTTCCAGTCCATGACCATGCTATCTCTTTCCATTTGTTTGTGTCATCTTCAATTTCTTTCATCAGTGTTTTATAGTTTTCAGAACATTTCTTTCACTCCTGTGGTTAAGTTTATTCCCAGTTATTTTATTCTTTTTGGTGCAATTATGAATATGATTGCTTTCTTAATTTTCTATTACCTCCCTATTAGTGTCTAGAAATACATGGTATCTCTGAATGAAATTGAACAAAAACTTCTTCAAATATGATACAGAGCTCAATATCATTAATAACTAAGGGAATGCAAATGAACACAACAATGCAATGTCACTACATTCCTTTTAGAATGATTTAAAAGTAAAAAGATTGAAGGTATCGAAATGCCATTGAGGGTGTGGAATAATTGGAACTCTCACCCATTTCTGGTGGCAATGCAAAACAACATAGCAACTTTGGAAACAGTTTGGTTTTCTTATAAAGTTAAATAGATAAAATCATTCAGTTCACCATGTCCACTTCTGGTTTTTATCCAAAACAATGAAAGGGCACCTGGGTGGCTCAGTCAGTTGAGCATCTGACTTTGGCTCAGGTCATGATCTCATGGTTCATGAGTTCGAGCCCTACATTGGACTTGCTGCCATCAGTGCAGAGCCCACTTGGGATCCTCTCTTCCCCTCTCTCTGCCCCTTTCCCCCTTGTTCACTCTTAGAAATAAACATTTAAAAAAAAAAAAAAACCCTGTATCTACAGAAAGACTTCTATATAATGCTCACAGCAGCTTTATTCATTAGAGCCCAAACTGAAAGCAATTCAAATGAATGTCAACGAAATATGTGATAAACAATATATATTCATGCCTCTCGAAAACATGTTAAGGCTACACGTTGTATAATTCTATTTATAGGATTCTATAGAAAAGGCAAAAGACAACAACAACACAATCCCAGAGGCAAGAAACAGTTATGAGGGACTATTTGGGTGGAGAAAGGAGCATACAGAGACTCAGGTAGCTTTTGGAGGTAACCAAAACATTTTATGTTTTGATGTGATATAAACTCATAACTCGATATATTTGTCAAAACTCATTGAACAGTATATTTTAAGATACAGTTACCATGACACATATTTATACATCATTTTAAAATTACATATTTTCCATAAACTATCAATTGATTTTATAACATGTCTATTTAGTAATAAGTTCCTAATATTTTTCTCAAGGATCAAGAAGAATGGAGTTTTTCTTAAATTTTTTTGTTGAAAGAAAATTATATAGATTAATCAATCTTTAGTAACTTCTTATACAACTATTTTGTGTTTTATAATATATTTCAGAAAAATTCAGAAGTGTGAGAAGCCAAGAATAATGTATATACAAATTTGCATTGGCAATACATATGAAGTTCAGCCATGTATCAGATTAAATATGCACATGAGGTATGTCTGGTTGTAGGCTTATACATTCCCAAAGACTCAGGCAAAGTAGGAAACCCTTGTACCCAGCAAAGGAATAAAGTACACTTCAACTTCACTCTGACTCTAGACAGAATTTTCAGAGTGCAAGTCTAAAACTCCATGTCTTAATTTCCTAATTACCTAGAAACCACCTATTATGGAATTTCTGTGATAAATAGAATCAAAACATAACAAAACAAAACAAAAGGACTCATATTGTTAAAAAATTAAGAAATTACAATGCCTAAGTTAATTTAAAGAAATTAAAATGCTAGATAAATATAAAACATTTTGGAAGACATAAACTGTTTTTATTTTGTATTTGCAACTGAATATGTCTGCATCAATTATCTAAAACATGTAACTGTATACCTCTTCCACAAATACTTATATTGCCATATGGATTATGTTTAACCCAGTTTCTAGACTATAGGAAAGGACTGAATATACTAAAGAGAGTATATATTGCAAAGTCACTAAGTTTAAACTTAATCAAAGAGGAGGTTTTACTTATAGAATTCTTATTCCATTTATTAAAAATTGAAGTTGACTTACAAAATGGTGTAAAAACTGAGGATACTAGATAAAAAGAGGATGTATCAAGTAAAGATTATTTACAAAATACCTTCAGAGGGTTTCAATACACACATCTACTATCTCATATTTGATAATGCAGGGCAAACAATGCCGTATTAAAATTAAGACTGGGATTAAAAAAGAGGACACTAGGGAAGTTGAGGAGGCTGAAGAATATGATAAAACCATATTTTTAAAGACTTCTCATTTTACTGAAAATTAGTTTGAAATCCTCATCAGTATAGTAAAAGGAAAAAAATTATTCTGTCTATAGCTGTGAGATTAAAAAGAGATTTGCTAAAGAAGAAATAATGAATTTATTCTCCACATTCATTTTGTGGTACAGAAGACACATTACTCTACATTATGCTTATATTAGACTTAAATAAATTTCATTATGAAAACAAGATTAGAAGAGAGCTTTGTAATTTAAAAACATACATTACTTATATGAATTTTTATAATAAAACATTTTCAGGATGATAATGTTTCTATACTTTTAGATAATTAAATATCAAAGTGCATAGAAGCAGTTTTTCGTCTGATTTTCTAAGTTTAAATCAAGCAAATTTAGAATTCCATCTCCAAAACGTCTGTAATTTATTCTGCCATTTACAATACTTGGGACTGATTGCTTCTCTTTAGAGTAGGTGTGTAAATGTTTGTTAAACGTGAAAGCGAGAATGGCAAGTGTGCAGCTTGGAGTAGTGAGCCCTCTGATTTCACACTAACTGGAAGGGTATACCTTTATCAAATCAAAGACCACCAGAAAAACATTAAAAGAAATACAATTCATCTTGAATTAATTTTTTATTCAGTACCTAGAGAAACAACTTATTTATTTCAATGTAGTAGTTTTACTGCAACCTTTTTTTTGCCAACCACTATGATAATGTATAACTTCATAAAGCAAAAATCGTATGAGTTAAACCAATATGGATATGCCTCTTCCTGTATGTGACTGCCCATTACTCTTTGCAGAATTACTTCGACATAAATATAGTAAACCTTCTCTTCATTTTTCTTAGAGACCTCCAGAGTAAAACTAAGGCATCCTGCTAGATCCAATTCCATTTTAGTACCAAAGTAGAATTATTTCTTCTTTAAAAATGCTACTTTGGATCCTTGGAGTCAATCAATTTCTTAAGTAATTCCATAGAGTAATTTTCTATTAAGACTATTAGTATAGATGGACCACTAAGAGGTTACTTTTAAAATGTTTTTGTAGAACTCTAGACTATTGAGAAGCTGTGTGGAAAAAAAAAAATTACATGGTAAAATATGGTGCCCTCCTGACTATTCACTGGGAACTTAAGAATAATTTGATTAATTTTGTCTAACTAAGGATTCTTAAAGTCATAAAAAGAATTATGTAAATATATAGGACACATTGGAAAAACCTGTTTTAAAAGATATACAAATAGAAATTTATCAGTCTAACAGAAGAAAAACGCACATCTTTTTTGTTCTGTACCTAATAAACTTGATAATCCTAGTGATGGGCTAAATAATATAATTTATATTTATTTGTATAGTTATATTAAATTTCTATATTTGAAAATGGTTTGGCAGAAAATCAAATTAGATTATCATCTATTTTTGTTTATTTCAATCAAAGTTATACATATATGTGGTCTAAAACAACTGTTTAAAATTCTGATTCTCACTAAGATTAAATAAGTTTACTATAGCCTATCTTTCCCACTGATTACAACTAAAAATTCTGAACAAAATACAAAAAGCAGAGGATTCTGGGAAGATGGTAGACTAGAAGGCACGAGGAATGTGTCTTCCCACCTAAACAATTACACTGATAGAATCTGCCTCTTGTAAGTCTTTTGTAACTCTGGAGTCTACTGAAGGTTTACACTTTACAAGAGTAGGCTTAGAGGGTAAAGTGAAGGTGAAGTTCTCTCCATTTCAGCTCTTAGTCCAGTGGGAGCTATCCTTCTCCCACTGACAGACTTAGAGCAGGCAGCTGGACATTTTGTTGTCCAGCAGTTAACATACAGCTTGCAGTAACAAGCGATGGTGAAAAGGATCCTATATTCCAAATATTTGAGATCTGGGTTCTGATTGCTGCTTCTGATTACAAAGGTACGGACAAGTAGGGTCACCTGGGTGGCTCAATCGGTTAAGAGTCCTACTCTTGACTTCAGCTCAGGTCATGGTCTCAAGGTGGTGAGACAGAACCCTGCGTTGGGCTTGTGCCCAGTTTGGAGTCTGCTTGGGATTCTCTCTCTCTCTGTGCCCCTATCCTCTCTCTCTAAATAAATATTTTGAAAATTTCATATAAGGAGTTCAGTGGCCAGTGTTGTTGCACCCCTTTCCCCTCATTCTTGCAAGCCCCTCTCCCTCAGGCTGAAGTAACTTCCACAGCATTTAAAGGGCTAGTGCCCTTTCTCCCCATTCCCTACATTTTCTTTAAAAAAAATTCCTTTTTCTCAAGACAGACATTAAAAGATTAGGATATTCGAAAGTAACTGCATACAGGGGAAATTAGAAAGTGACCATGCATGTCCAGGAAAAGGACATGGAAAGGCTTATAAAAAGGACAAGGAAAAGGCTTAGAAAATATTTAAGAATATCCTGGGGTGCCTGGGTGGCTCAGTCGGTTAAGCGTCTGACTTCAGCTCAGGTCACGATCTCGCGGTCAGTGAGTTCGAGCCCCGCATCGGGCTCTGGGCTGATGGCTCAGAGCCTGGAGCTTGCTTCCGATTCTGTGGCTCCCTCTCTCTCTGCCCCTCCCCCATTCATGCTCTGTCTCTCTCTGTCTCAAAAATAAATAAAATGCAAAAAAAAAAAAAAAAATTAAAAAAAAAGAATATCTTAAGATTATACCTCAGCTGATCCTTAGTACAGAGAAAACCTACATAAAGAAAAGCAAACTAAAAAACAGTAATAGAATACACCAAACCCTGATGAAGGGAAAGAATTAGATTTCCAGAGTTAACAAATTTTAAATACAAATGTTCAGTTTTCAACAACAAAAATCTTGAGGTATCCAAAGAAATAGGAAAATACAGACTATTGAAAGGAGAAAAATAAATAAATAAAATAAAATTGTCCCTGGAAAAGACTTAATGGAAAATCTATGATACAAAGACTTTAAGACAGCCATCCTAAAGAGGCTCAAATAATTAAATGAAGGTGTACAAAAAGGCAAGAAAATTAGTTATATAAAAAAATGGAATTATCAATAAAAGATAGAGAACCTAAAATAAAACAAAAATTCTAGGCCTCAAAAATACAATCACTGAAATGAAAAATTCACTACAGGGTTCAAAGGCAGATTGTCCAGGTAGTAGAAATAATTAGGGAGCTTGAATATAGGACAACAGAAATTATTTAGTATGAGAAACAGAAAGAAAAAAAATGATTGAAAAACAATCAGATGCTTGTCAGAGAAGCATCAAATGGATTACCATTCATTGCAAGAGTCCTAAAAAAAAAAAAAAAAAAAAGAAAAAGAAAAAAAGACAAGAGGGGCTAAAAAAATATTTGAAAAAATAGTGGCTGAAAACATCCCAGATTTGATGGAAGACATGAAAATAATTATCAAAGAAATTCAAATCTAAATAGGATAAACTCAAGGACCCACCACTATCCGTTTTAATCAAACTTTTAAAAACTCAAAGACAGGGGTTTCTGGGTGGCTCAGTCAGTTGAGTGTCCAACTCTTGATTTCAGCTCAGGTCATGATCCCAGAGTCATGGGATCAAGCACTGCATTGGGCTCTGCAGGAGCCTGCTTAAGATTTTTTTTCTCTCTCTATCTCTCTCTTTGTCTCTCTCTCTCTTTCTGTCTCTCATAAAAATAAAAATCTTTGGATGAAAACCGTCAGGGACAGAATCTTGCAAATGGCCAAGAGAGAAGTGACTCATCACATATAAGGAGTCTTCAAAATATTATCAGCATATTTCTCATAAAAAACATTGGAGGCTAGAGAGCAATGGACCAATATAGTCAAAGTATTAAAAGGAAAAACAAAATAACCGAAAATCCTATGTTGAGCAAAAAATGTCCATTAAGAATGAGGGAGAATATGGGGTGCCTGTGTGGCTCATTTGGTTGAGCATCAACTTTGGCTCAGGTCACGTTCTCACAGTTGGTGAGTTTGAGCCCTGCATTGGACTCTGTACTGACAGCTCAGAGCCTGGAACCGGATTCTGTCTCCTGCCCCTCCCCCACTTATGCTCTGTCTCTCTCTGTCTCTCGAAAAGAAATACATGTAAAAAAATAAAAAATTAAAAGAATGAGGGAGAATATAAGATTCCCAGATAAACAAAGCCGAGAGTTTGTTACCACTAGTAACAAACCATATGCTGTATAAAAAATGCTCAAGAGAGTCCTCCAGGGTGAAATGAAAGGTCACTAGACCATAACTTGAAGTCATTTGAAGAAATAAAGATTTCAAAAACTTAAATATGTGAGCAAGACATGAAATTCATAAATACATAAAGTTAGTAATATTGTGATAATACTTGTTGATTCTGGTTTGTACATGATTGTAGAGTCTAATCCAGATATACATATATAATACAATAGTATT
This sequence comes from Puma concolor, assembly GCF_028749965.1. Classification (NCBI taxonomy): domain Eukaryota; kingdom Metazoa; phylum Chordata; class Mammalia; order Carnivora; family Felidae; genus Puma; species Puma concolor. Next base: position 61,315,717 of record NC_141674.1, on the reverse strand, counting down.
ATAGACTTGATTTATAACTATATTTTGTTTTCTGCATAATTTAAGATATTTTTCAGAATATTACTTTGTTCTAGGTCACACAATGTCTAAAGTCATAATTTTGTGATAAGAGCCATAAGAGGTATGGACACAGCTTTAAATAAGTAGTGTTTTTGTAGGTTATTGAAGTTAAGATGCTAGTAATTCAAATTAGTGTATTATAACCTTAGGATGTTAAATGTAATCTCCATGAAAAGCCCCCCCGGTAGCTGTAGAATATGCCAAAAAAAAAAAAAAAAAAGGAAGTGAGAAAGGTATTTAAACATTTCACTATAAAAATCAGTTAAACACCAAAGACTATAATATAGGAAATACGGGACTAAAAGTATAAGGTTTATTGAAAATGAGTAACAAAATTGCATAAGTAAGTTCCTCCCTTTGGTTATTACTTCAGATGTAAATGTATTAAACTCCCCAATCAAAATACAGAGATTGGCAAAATGGATAAAAACAGGATTCAGTTGTATAATGTCTACAAGAGACTCACTCACTTAGGTACTTACTTAATTTATTTTGAGACTCACTTCAGATCTAACACAAATAGATTGAAAGTGAAAGGATAGAAAATGGTGTTCTATGCTAATAGCAACCAAGAGAGATCAAGAGTGGCTATACTAATATCAGACAAAATAGATTTAAATAAAAAATAAAAGAGTGAAAGACAATAGATAGTAATAAAAGGTTTAACACAGCTAGAAGATTTAACAGTTATAAACATTTATATACCTAATAACACACCATCAAAATATATGTAGCTATAATTGACAGAACTTAAGGGAGAAGTAGTGCTAAAAAAAAATAGCCCAAGACTTCAATAATCCAGTTTCAATAATGTATTGAACCAGACAGAAGGTAAGTAAGGAAACAAAAAAATCAAATAATACAAAATAACAAATAGATCTAGTAGATATGTATAGAACGTTCTACATGGTAACAGAAGCACACGTTCTTCTCAAGTACACCTGAGACATTTAGTGCACGTGAGACATTTTCCAGGATAGATCATATGTTGGGCTACAAGTTAAGTGTGGAGATTTAAAAAGATATCATATGAAGTATCTTCCCAATTACAATGATATAAACTTAGAAATCAATAATGGAAGGGAAACTGGAAAATTACAAAAAAAAAATGAGGAAATTAAACACACTCTTAATGAGTAAAAAAAATCACAAGGGGAATTAGAAAATACAAGGAAATGAATGAAAATGAAAACAGTACAACAGAACTGTATGAAACATAGTGAAAGAAGTGCTAAGGTGGAAATTCATAGCTATAACTGCTTATATTAAAAAAGAAGAAAGATCTCAAATCAACACCTAACTTTACAAATCAATAATTAAGAAGTAGAAACTAAACCCAAAGGTAATAGAAGGAAGGAGCAATAAAGTTTAGAACAGAGATAAAGTAGAGAATAAAAAAATCAATAAAACTAAAATTTGATTCTTTGAAAAGATAAATGTATTAATAAGCTTTTATTTAGATGGACTAATATTCAGAGTACTAAAATAAGAAATGGAAGTGAGGCCATTTGTACTGATTATGCGAAAGAAAAGGGATTACAAGAGATTACTATGAATAATTGTACACCTGAATATTGGTTAACGTACAGAAAATGAACAAGTTTGTGACAACACAAACCTGCTAAGGCTAAATCATGAAGAACTAAAAAAATCAGGATCTGTGACTAGTTGATCTATAACTGGTAAGAAATTTCAGTCAATAATCAAAAATCTCCCAACAAAAAACAGCCTGGACTAATGGCTTCATAGGTAAATTCTACCAAACATTTAAAGAGGTAACACCAACCCTTCTTAAACTTTTCCAAGGTATTTAAGAAGAGGAAACACTTTTAAATTCATTCCATTAGGCCAACATTATTCTGATGACAAAGCCAGACCAAGGCACTGTAAGAAAAGAATACTACAGACCCATATCCCTTATGAACATTGTTGCAAAATTCCTCAATAAAATACCAACAAAATTCAGCATATTAAAAGATCAGATACCAAAACCAAGTCATATTTATTCATGGAAAGCAAGAGTGGTTCAATATACAAGTATCAATCAGTGTAATACTCAATATACCAAATGAAGGGAGAAAACAAAACAAGCTACAACGACAACAACAAAAACCCCATCTCAATCAATAGGGAAAAAGGATTTGACAAAATTCAGTACCCTGTCGTGATAAAACTTTCCAATACACTAGAAATAAAAGAAAACTACCTCAACATAATGAAAACCACGTCTGGAAGATCCACAGTAAACATCATAGTAAATGGTGAAAGACTGAAAGCTTTTTCTTTAAGATCAGTAATAAGGCAAAGATGCCCACTTTCACCACTTTTATTCAACATAGGACTAGAAGTTCTAGCCAGAACTTAGGCCAGAAATTAGGCAAGAAAATGAAATAAAAAGCATCCACACTGGAAAATAAGTAAAATTGTCTGTTGACAGTTTATACAATCTTATATGTATTAAACTTTATCTCTCACACATGCACACAAATACTTAGAGCTAACAATTGAATTCAGTAAAATAGGGTATAAAGTCAACAGATAAAAAGCAGTTGCATTTCTGTACACTTACAATGACCAATCTGAAAAGGAAATTAAGAAATCAATTCCATTTACAATAGCATCAAAAAGAATAAAATAGGGATTAACCATTGCTTTGGACAATGATGTAAAACATTACTGAAATAAAGTAAAGAGGACATAAATAAATGAAATACATCCTATACTTGTGGATGAGAACTCAATATTGTTAATATGCCAATACTACACTGCATGATCCACATAACTAAGTAATCTATCAAAATCCCAATGGTTTTTTTTTTTTTTTGTAGAAATAGAAAATCCCATTGAAAATTCATATGGAATCTCAAGGCAGCCTAAATAGCTGAAATAATGTTTTTAAAAATCTGGACAGTTCATATTTCCTGATTTCAAAACTTATTACAAAGCTACAGTAATCAAAATAATGTGATAGTGACATAAAGACAGATATATAGACCAATAGAATAGAGGAACAAGAAATAAACCCTTGCAGACATGGTCAAATGATTTTCAACAAGGGTGCCAATACCATTCCATGAGGAAAAGACCGTTTTTTTCAACAAACGGTGCTGAGAAAACTGGATATCCACATGCAAAAGAATGAATTTGTATCCTGAGTTGGCACCTTATGCCAAAATCAGTTCAAAATGGATTAAAGACCTAAATGTAAGACCTAAAACTATAAAGGTCTTAAAACAGTAGAAGAGTTTCATGACATTGGGAATTTATTTCTCGGATATATCACTAAAAGCATAGGTAGCAAGAGAAAAAAAGGACAAGTTGGACTTTATTAAAAAAAAAAAAAAAAAAACTAAACATTTATCAAAAGTTACCATCAGAATGACCAGGCATTCTACAGAATAGAGAAAATATTTTATATCATATATCTGATATAGATTAATATTCAGAATATATAAAGAACTGCTAAAACTCAATAACCCAAGTACCTATCAACAGATGGATGGATAAGTAGAATATATACATACAATGGAATACAATTCAGTTTTAAAAAGAAAAGAAATTCCGACATATATTATAACATGGATGAACATTGAGGATATTATGTCAAGTGAAATAATCTAGCCACAAAAGCACAAATATTGTATGAGAACTTTTGTGAGGTACATAGTCAAAATCCTAGAAGCAGAAAGAGGAATGGTCATTGCCATGTGACAGGTGTTAAGGGGAATAGAAAGTTCTTATTTAATGGGTATGGAGTTTTCGTTTTACAAGATGAAAAAGTTTGGAGATAGATGGTGGTGATATTTGTACAATATATTAAATATATTTAATACTTAAAGATGTCTATTTAAAATTGTTAGGATGGTAAATTTTGTTATGTGTATTTTACCATAATAGAGATAATAAAGAGCAATTACTTGAGGACTCTTAAAAATAATAAAAAACATGTGAAGTGTGAAGGGTTTTGAAAACTTGAGAAGCAATTATCATAGAATTAAATTTCCTTCTGTTGCCCATACTCTTCTTTTTCTCCTGTGGCTTTGCCCCAAAGCCAGCCCCCAGTCATGTTGCTTCCTGATGAAGCAGCAGTGTGTGGGGGTAATCTCTAATTCAAACAAACAAAACAAACAAAAAGAAAATTGCCTCTGCAGAGAAAGGAGTGTGTGTGTGGGGGGGGGGGGGGGGGGGAGGGGGGGTGGATTTCCAAGGCAAAGTGCCGAAAAGGAAATCTTCAAATTTTGTATGTAAATCTACACATGTCTTTTCTTGGGCTTACATCTGAGATACACCTGTGTGGCCCAAAATATCCTACAAAAGACTCTGAGAAATGAACTAATATTTATGCCTCTGCCTGCATCTCAGACTAACACTTAAGCAGTCCATGCATGGAATGTAGCCAAAACAGCATATAAAGGCTTTGAAACTGAACAGAGATTAAAACTAGTTCTCATAGAAGGTGAGGGAGAATGTGCAAACTGAATCTATTCATGCTGATTTCCTGCAAAAATAAACCAAAACCATCATCATAATTCATATGGTTATAATAAAATCTAGAGTCTAAAAACACATCATTTAAAATGTCTAGAATACAATCCAAATTTATATCACACAAAAATAACCAGGAAAATGTGATCAATTTTCATGTAAAATAACAGATGCTAACCCTGAGATGATTCAAATGTTGGAATTATCACACAAATACTTTAAAGCATTTAATATAATTATGACTCAGTAGGTAAAGGTTAAAATACTTGAAATAAATAGAATACAATTTTTCAGCAATGAAATTAAAAGTATCAAACCATCTAAGATGAATTGTTAATGGTCAAAATTTCAATCCTAAAAAAAGGCTCTTAATCACTTGTTAGGTTCCATATTAGATATGAGCGAAGAACAAACCAGTGAACTTGAGGATAAATTGATGGAAATTTTCTTATTTGAAAAACATACTTTAAAAATATGAATAAAGCTTCAATGATTTGTGGCCCATTATCACAAAGTCAAAATAGTTGTTTCATTTGAGTCTCAAAAGAAGGAAAAATGAATACGGAGAAATATCTGAATTACAAATAAAAATTTAGCAATCATAAATTTAAAGATTTCAAAAATCCACCAAACCCCAAATAATGTAATTTTTTTTTTTATTTTTTTTCAACATTTATTTATTTTTGGGACAGAGAGAGACAGAGCATGAACGGGGGACGGGCAGAGAGAGAGGGAGACACAGAATCCGAAACAGGCTCCAGGCTCTGAGCTGTCAGCCCAGAGCCCGACGCGGGGCTCGAACTCACGGACCGCGAGATCGTGACCTGGCTGAAGTCGGACGCTTAACCGACTGCGCCACCCAGGCGCCCCCAAATAATGTAAATTTAAAGACAACTACAATTAAGCACATCATAATCAACTACCCAAAACCAAAAAATATAGTAAAAAATTCTAGAAAAAATTGTCACATTAGATAGAAATTAACAACAAATTAAGTGGCTAGCTATTTCCTAGGCTGGGAACAAAGGCTTAATAAAGTCTCAAATAAAGGAAAACAGAAAATTATGTTCCAGTAAGATTGTTCTACACGAAAAAAAACAAAAGTCCTTTATGATGAAGGATCAGAATAAGGGAGGGGAGCATGGAAGTTTGAGAATGATGGAAGAGCAACATAAATAGTAAATCTTTGAGTAAAATATAAAACGTTTTAAAATAAAATATGTATGATTCTTGAAATTTAAATTATAATGAAGTTTTGAAATCATATAATACGATAGCAATATCATGAAGTTTAGTGAGATGATAAGGGAACCTACTGATGTATTTCCAAAGCTTCCACATAAATTTACTTGAAGTATTACAATATTTAAGTAGACTATGAAATGTTAGATTGGCATATTATAATCCCTGAGGAAACTCCTTAAATAATGAGAAGATGTAGCTAAAAATCCAATGGATAAACAATGCAATACTCTATATATGTAAGTGAAAACAAGCTACAAAATGCAGAACCAAAGGTAAAACAAGACAGAATAGACAAATGGGGTTGGGAGCGGCCGAGGGTGAAATACAATGGTAGTACTAAATCCAACCACATCAAAAATCAAACTTAATGGTTGGGGCTCCTGGGTGGCTCAGTTAGTTAAGTGTCGGACTCTTGGTTTAGGCTCAGGTCATGATCTGGCAGTTTCATGACTTCAAGCCTCATGTGGGCCTCTGCCCTGGCAGGGGGGAGCCTGCTTGATATTTTCTCCCTCTGCTTCTCTCTGCCCCTTCCCCACTGGCTCTGGCTCTGTCTCTCTCAAAATAAATAAGCTTAAAAAAAAAAATTAGACCTGATGGTCTAAAACAATTAAAAGAGATTGTCAATTGTTATTTAAAAAAATAAATCACCCAACTACATGATGTCTATAAGAAATCCACTTTAAATGGTTAAAAACAAAAGTGTAGAGAACTATACAAAACCAAACCAAAAGAAATCTGGAGTAGGTGTATTAATATCAGCTAATGTAACCTTAGTTAAAAGAATATAACCAGAAATAAAGATGGCATTAACACTTCTAAATGTTTGTGCAGCAAACAACAGAGCTTCAAGATAATGAAACCAAACTGCCAATACTCAAGGTGAAGGAGAGAAATCCACAAGTAAATTGGAGATTTCAACAGTCTTCTCAATAATAAACAAAACAAGTTATCAGAAAATTAGTGAAGATATCCAAGACCTCAGCAACACTACCAACCAAATTTAATCTGACAGTTAGAAACCACCCAACTCTGTACAGAATACACATTCTTTTCTGAAATTTCAAGTGCACATGAAACACACTAAAAAAGATAACAATACTAGACAATACTACACATCTTAACAGACATAAGATAATTAAAGAAAAAAAACAAAAAATAGAGAATTTTATCTGATTAAAATGTAATTAAAATAGCATGTTAAAAAAAGCCATATTTGATTAACTAACCATTGAGTGGGAAGAAAATGGAGACAGTGATTTCCTAGACTTTTTTAAATACATTTTTCTGCTAAGTTTTAAGAGATAGATAGGAAGCACCAGAATGTGCTATTAAGACAAAGTATTTCCTTCCTTAACTACTCACTGTGTGTTTGTTTACTTTTTAAAATGAAAGATATCTGGCCATGTCCTCTTCTCTCCAAACCCAACTCTGTATACATAGCATGCTAATTATCCAGGCTGAGGGGATGGGAAATATAAGCATATGACATTTCACATGTAACTTCTTGGAAGACACTTACCAGAACGGAAAGCAATCTGCTTTAATCAAGCTTTGATTTTTTTTTTTAAGGTTAGATGCGCATAATTTTCTCAAATTTTAGGTGTAAAGTTCCATGAATTTTGAAAAACGGACACAGTTATGCAAGCACCACCACATCAAGATACAGAACATTTTGATAAAACAAGAAAGTTCCCTTGTGCTCCCTTGCAATCAGCTCTCTCTTCCCACCACTGCCCATGGCAAACGCTGATCTGTTTTATGAATAGGGACAGATAGCTTTTGTTTTTAAAACCAGACTTTATTATTCAAAGAAAATCTCTTGCGAAGCCCCAATATAAAGCAGACAAAGCAGAGTTGCTTTGGTGAAGTGCATTTCCGAGGCCTGGAGGATTAGGAAATTAACCTTGCCTTCATCTCTGGCAGTGGCAGGAATAAAGCTTCAGGAAACCCTAGCTTTCTGAGGAAAACGCTTAAAATAAAGATTATGTCTTTCTCTACCCTTCTAAATTTGGATGTTTTGAAGCGAGAGTATATATTACTAGTATGCTAATATGTTGTATCTTCATAGAATATGTACTGGATAGAAATGAGAGACTGGTTTTCTGCAGGAGCAAATTTTGATAAATACACATAACTATGCAAGCAACACCTTAGTAAAGTGCATGCATAGTAAAAGTACTGATTTTGCCAATACTGAATCCATTAATAGTAGGTAATAAACTGCTGAAACTTTCTACTGATAAAGTTCATCATTTCTTTACTTTGCCTAAGGATTTGTTTGTACTCAACACCTTTAATCATATTAGCTCTTATTTTTTAAGTGGAAATACTGCCAACATCTATTCTAATGCTCATGGACAAATTTTATTCTATGTTTGTTCAATAGACTATTTTTGTTAGTTTTTCTGTGTTTTTTATTGAAGTACCTTTTGGATAAGTAAAATGTACACATTTTAATTGTACAGTGATATTAGTTTTGACAAATGCATAACCCCCATTCTGTCACCCTTGAAAATGTTTTGTGTCTTTTATTGTCAATCCCTGACCCCTACAAAGTGGCAACTACTTCTAATTTCCATCACCAAAGTTTCATTTTGCTTGATCTAAAAATTCATATAAATGAAATTATATATTTGGTATAGGAAGTAGAGTGTGTACATACAGCATAATTTTTGAATTTATCAATATGATTATATGTTCCTTGTTATTGCTAAGTAAATATATATCACAACTTGCTGATTCTTTGACTTATGGATGGACACTTGGGTTAAAACTCTATTCAGTTTCCGTGAACACAGATGATATTACATTTCCATTTATCCTTGATAAATACCCAGGAGTAGTGCCATAGCGTAGATTATATTTAACTTTATAGGGTTTGGCTAACGTGTTTTTCAAAGTTGTACTAGAGTGGAAATTGCTTCACATTAACACTTGACATTATCAGATTTTTTGTTTAATTTTTTAAAATCAGTTTTCTTTATTTTTGAGAGGCAGAGAGAGACAGAGCACGTGTGGGGGAGGGGCAGAGAGAGAGAGGGAGACACAGAATGTGAAGCAGGCTCCAGGCTCTGAGCAGCACAGAGCCCGATGTGGGGCCTTAACTCACAAACCGTGAGGTCATGAAATGAGCCGAAGTCTGACGCTCAACCGACTGAGCCACCCAGGCGCCCTGCCATTATCAGATTTAAAACTGCTCATAATTTCAACATGAATTTTCGTTACCACTACTGATTTTGAAGATTTTGTGCATATTCTTTTGTGTCATGGATCATTTATCTATCCTGCTTTTGAAGTATCCCCATTGTATTACTTTTGCACCTATGCAAAATCTATTGCGCATATACTGTGAGCCTATTTATGCACTCTTTTATTCCATTTGTCTATACCACACAGTCCTGCTTAGTGTAGCTAGTGGTTATTCTAGATATACTGAAATTCAATATGAATTTTGGGATCAGTTTGTCAATGAAATAGCATACTGGATTTTGATAGAAACTAAATTGAATTTATGGATTGATTTGGGTATAATGACTATATTAATATTGACTTCTACAATCCATAATTATATTATGGCTCTCCATTCATTTATGTAATCTTATATTATTGATTCTAAATAATCTATCTATTTAAAGATAGATATTTACTCTTAAACACTATTTTTGGCTGAATTCCACAGATATTGATGGATCTTTAAGTTATTGTTCCTATAAATCATACACATATATGCACATACACATAATTGACTTTGTTATTTTTGTTTGATCCTTGGGTTATTTATAATTGTATTGGTTACTTTCTAAGTACTTAGGATTTTTCAAGCTATCCTTTTGTATTTATTTCTACCTTAATTCCATTGTGTTAGTATATTCAGTAAAGTTTCAAACTATTAAAATACATGGAGACTTTTGTAGTAGAATATTTATATGAAGGTTTCATATGCTTAGAGATACAGTGACAGTGTTCTGTTAATGTCTACTAGATCACATTGGATAGTAGTATGGTTTAAATCTATGTACTTACTAATTTGTTGCCTATCAACTACTAAAAGAGACATTAAAAATTTGCACCTGTAAGTGTGGATTTGTCTATTTCTCTTTGTATTTTTGAAAGTTTTTGTTCCATGTATTTTAAATTTCAATGATAGTTGCTACACATAAGATTGTTGAGTTTCCTTCATCAATATGCTCTTTTGTTATTATAGAATGTGTCTCTATTACTGGTGATCCTCATTTCCTGAAAGCCTGTTTTATTTGGCATTGTTATAGCCACACACTAGCTTGCTTATCCTTAGTGTTTGAGTCTTTTCCGATCCTTTGACTTTCCATTATTTACCTGTCTTCCATTTCCCACTAGCTTGAAGATATCTGCTTTAAGTTTTGAATATTTAATCCATTTACATTTATAGCATAAACTTTTAGTATGTATGATTTAGAATCTTTTTGTCCCCTCTTTTTTTTCTGTTTCATCTTCATTTGTATCTTTCCAATCTTTTTTTGTTTTTAATGTCGTTCTTTCTGGTCTATAGGTTTGTCATCCATAACTCTTTTTTTGTTGTCAGTGAATTTTGTTTGCTGACCTAGAGATTACAATATGCATTTTTGAATTATCACAAGCTACATAAAAATAAAATTGCACTTAATTGTATTGTAACTATAATCACGATTTCTTGGTATTTGCTGAGCTTTCTAATCTGTGGGTTGGTTATTTTGTTAAAATTTCAGTTATGCCTTATTTATACTATTAATTTAGTTCATGGACATCACCTTTTCATCTAACATGTGACCTTATGGAATTACAGTCGAAAGCCTAGTCTTAACATGCCTCTCTAATTTGGTGGGATGCAAACAAGCTCTATTCAATAACAGCCACCTGATGATAGCTGTACTTGGATTTTTAGCTTCCTACTTGTGGTATCCCCACTGATTTCTTGGACTCTTGCCTAAAATAAACATATCTTAGTGGTCAGATTTTAGGGGAGTTTCTATAGATATTTTAGAGCTCTTACTGTATTGTTTCTATCATTCTGGTTTTTTCTTTCTCAATTCCAAACCCCTGATGGAGTCACAAATTATGTGTCTTAAACCCTTAAGAAATGTCTTCAGCTTTCTATTTGAGTTTCTTCTGGTGGTCACATGAATGAGAAAGTATTTTCAGGGGAAGCTGAATAATTGTGTATTTCATCCTCTGTATTTTCCTGCTTTCAAGGATTGAATCTCTCCAAATCTACCTTATTTTGTTCATTCTACAGTGCCTTCAATTAAATGTTTTTCATATTTTGTCCAGAGATGTTCATGTTTATCAACAGGAAGGTTAGTCTGATATAAGCTACTTTGCCAGTAGTGAATTCTAGAAACCTGCTTTTAGGTTTGTTTAGAAAATAGTGTTTATTATTTTCTGATCAGAGAAGTAATGAAGAATCATTATAAAATATTTTTCAGGGGCGCCTGGGTGGCTCAGTCGGTTAAGCGTCCGACTTCAGCTCAGGTCACGATCTCGCGGTCCGTGGGTTCGAGCCCTGCGTCGGGCTCTGGGCTGATGGCTCGGAGCCTGGAGCCTGCTTCTGATTCTGTGTCTCCCTCTCTCTCTGCCCCTCCCCCATTCCTGCTCTGTCTCTGTCTCAAAAATAAATAAAGGTTAAAAAAATTAAAAAAAAATATTTTTCAGAATACATAAAGTAATAATGGAAAGCACAAAAATAACTCATTACAATAATTAGAAATAAACACTTGATATTTTCTGCATTTTCCATACTTTGCTATGTACCCAACCACATAAGTTTATAGCTAAAATCTGAAATAGTATATTGCCAGTTTATTGGCATACTTAAAATATTTTATAGACCTATGTTCTGCTTCATACATAACATTCTAAAACATAGTTTAAATAACTTTGTATTGCATCACAAAATTTATTTTATTTAATATCTAAATAAATATTTATATAATTTATTTATATATTCTAATAAGTCATTTATAAGTTTCTCATACATACATATAATGTTAAGTATGTTTGCATGCAAGATGTCCAAATTTCTGATTTTTTCTTTTTTTGGTTAGAATCCTAGAAATTAGTATTAAGACAAAGGGTATAAACATTTTGAAGATGTCTGATATAACTTCCAGAAATTTTTTCTTTTCTTTTTTTTTGGGAGGGGGGGAGAGAGAGAGATTCAATAATTCTTGATATTTGACTTTGCACTTGCCTAAGTGGGAGACATTGAATGTTTTTTTATATGGTATTGACTGCTTGTATTATCTAAATTTATAATCCTTACGTATATTTTTTACCCATTTAATTGATATGTCCGAGTTCATTTTTCAATCTAATTACTCAGTTTAAATGTTCCAGTGGGGTTGTGTTTAATTTGGTATTGAATTTAAATATTTAATTCTACCATAGTGGCTTCTGTAATACCAGATTTTGTTTGTTTTGTTTTGAGGTAAACTTCACATATCATACAATTAACCGTTTTAAAATGTGTAATTCAGTAGCAGTCCATTCATATTGTTCTGTAACTACCACTTCTCTCTGGTGTCAAAACTTTTATCTCAAAAGTACATTTGGTATTCTTTACCTCTTTGAGAATTTTTAGGAGAGTTAATTTAAGTTCTGGGGCACCTGGGTGGCTCAGTCTGTTAAGTGTCCAACTTTGGCCCAGGTCATGGCCACAGCAAGTTGCAGGATGAAAACAGGTGTTTCCCAGGGCTACCTGCTCTGAAGCGGGGGTGGGGGTTGGTAGCTGTCATGCAAAACAGTGGAATTCACTGAATATTACCATCCTCTTTCTTCAAAAAGTACCCTCCTGGATGCTGCAAGTGTTTGAGTAAAATGCCAAGTTCCACATAGTTAATTCTAATAGTTCTTAGTAGCCCAGTAGATTTTTCGGTGGAGGGACCAGTTCCTAGAGCGTCATACTCCATCATCTTCCATGATACCACTTGGATACTAGGTTTTTGACCCTGAGCCCAAATAATGTTTACTTTTACCACTGAATTTTCCCTTAAAACCCCAGGAGAGCTTGCCTAAAGTGCCCAATCAGAACTGTTTCCGTAATAACAATAATTCTTAAATGCAGTTTTCAAATTCATTAATCAATAGACTTTTTATAGGATGATATCACTGGACCAGTTTTACATTATAGAAAATTAAAATTTCCAAAGTTTGGGAAAATTACTCCAAGAATGTAATAAGGAAGATAACACAAGTTTTGATATCTTGTTTTATCTTTTCTTTATGGTATTTCAAATAGTTCACCAATGTCAGAAGTGGAGTTTAAACACGAAAGGCTAGAAAAAGTGCCAGAAAGTCTACAAAGAAGACTGATCTGCATTTGATCCATTCAAAGAGAATGAATATGGTCGAAAATAGGGCTGTGAAAAATTGAATAATCTTTAAAATATGATATACAATATTTTAATATAAGCATTTTCATTTTGGCATTTTTAATCTGATAATATTTAATGTAACAGAATGAAAGAACATAACACTGCTCCTAATTTAACTCAGAAAAGTATTCCTTTTATAAATACTATAACCACATTCTTTATTTCCTAAAGGTCTCTCCATGCAATATTAATATATATTCTTTTTATGCAAACTCATTTTGACAGCAATAGTGCAAGCATATGATTCATTTCCATTTAGATTTCTTACTTATTAAAAATAATTTAAGAAAAAAAGTTTAGCTAGCATAATTTATTAGACAGTACAAAGACATTTGTATGATGCTTATAGTTCAAACTTGATTTAACATTTTAAAATAATTTATAAAGGAAAAGAAAAAATACATTCATACTGACACATGTCTTGAAATTCAAAATATATGCTAGATATGAATAGATATCATACATTTCTCTCTATAATGATTTGTTCTGCACTTGGAGACAGCACATTTGAAGAATTTTCATTTGAATAAGAATGAAAAATTTTGAGTATTAGAGTATGCTAAATTGATTTCAGTTAAAAGATGTTAATGCTATTTTAGGTCCCCCCAAAACACCCTTCTATACTCATTGTTCAAGAACTGTAGTGATTTCAATGCATTATCGTGACTTTTATTTCTAAGTAGAAATATATATGTGAGAAGATTGATATAATTGAAAGGAATTATTGGGCTAAGGCATTGTATAAGGCAACACTGTGGAATCAATAGCTAATGGGAAGAATAATGTTGGCATTGAGACAGTAAAGGCATATAACAAAATGAATTATTTTGTTGTTTCATGCCATATATAGCAGATTGGTTTCAAGTAACTTGATAATTTAAAGAAAGTTATTTGGAAAATTATATCTCTCTTATACTTTGGGTAAATCTGAATGTCACTGACATTGGACAAAGAGGTAAATAATTTTATGAGTTCATTAATCAATCTTTACTGATAGCATGTGTATAGGTAATATTCTTCCCTGGCATTTCAAAAGAATGATTCATATGTCTATTTCAAGGATCTCACAGTATACTGATAGAGGCAGAGTAACAGATACTTAAAGAACAATGTGATAAGAATCGGATCTATGATAAATTACATTGTGAGTTAGGAGTATAGAAAGTCACCCTACATACATACAGGGAAGATTCTATCTGGGTCTAAAAGGAAATATTTTTGGCTAAAAACTCTGAATTAGTTCATTAGATGACTCTTTTGACCTCCCTAGAACACTGTTTTTGCTTTTAGTTTTCTCACTCAGTCATATGCTTCTCTGGGTTTAGTAACCATTTGCTCATTGAGGGTATATATGACTCAAAATTATATTGGATTAAATAAAATAACATGATAAAGAATATCATAAAAGTTCAATACATAGCCTTAATTAGCAAGGTCACTTTATAGTCTGAGATGGCTGCTTCAGCCACAACTATCATCTCTATATGTCTGAGAAGAGGAAATACAAGAACGGGCAGTGGGCATAATACCTCAGCCATCTTTTAAGGTAGATGCAGGAAAAGTTGATGCAGGAATTACGTATTTAAGCCATACCCTAATTCTTTAGAAATAATCTTCCCTAAGGGAAAAATGAGCACATACACATTCCCAAATGCCTCCTTTTCTGTCCCTCTTTCACTACTTTTTAAAAAAAGAATTAGCTTTATTTTATATATTTGTTAATAAACACAATGCTAAATAGGTGATGAGGATTAAAGAGTGCACTTGTGATGAGCACCAGCTGTTGTATGAAGTATTGAATTACTACTATATTGTACACCTGAAACTAATAATACACTGGATGTTAACTAACTGGAATTTAAAAACTTAACTTTAAGTTCAGAGTTATTTATTTATTCATTTATTTTTTTATCTATATCCTACCCTGATGCAAGGCAGAAACCTTTGGAGATAGAGGACTGAAGATGTGGTATGACAAAAAATAAGGAGATAGTTGTTTTATAACATGTCTCCACCATTCTTTTTACCAAAACCAAGTTACATGTATTTCTTGATGACACAGTATAAGGTAGAAACAGTCTAAGGTAAACTCAGAAGCCTAAAGGTGAGTATACAGCAACCTAATGCTTAAGGACAAAGCCAGTTTTGTCACTTGCTGGCCATGTGACCATGGACAAGATTGAGACCTTTAATCCTCAACTGCATTTGTAAAATGCAGGTAACAAAATACAGGGCTGGAACTAGAGTTGACTTATATGCCAAATTTAAGGTGGCACCTCTAGATGCATTAAGCTAGATAATATTTTAATAATTTTTTCAAATCAAATTTATTGCGAAGTATGAATGATGCACAAGATATCAAACTTTTACATTAATATATGACCCTGCACATACATGACTCATTTTGATTACTTCATCTTAATCCTGGCTCTGATAAAATTCCTACCTCATAATGTTGTAAGGATTAAATGAACAAATACATGCAAAACAGTTAAGAGCTCAAACAAAGTTATATCCACTATCTCATTTGAATTTGACAATTACTTTTTTATATTTATTATTGAAATATAGTTGACATTCAACGTTAAATTACTTTCAATGCGCAATAGATTCAACATTTGCATACATTACTCAAGTCTCACCACAAAAAGTGTAGGCACCATCTGTCACCATACAACATTATTACGATATTATGGAGTATATTCCTTATGTGGTACTTTTTGTCTCCATGGCTTATTTATTTTATAACTAGAAGTTTACACCTCTTAATATCCGTTACCATTTTGCCCTTCTCCTCATTCACCTTTCCTCTGGTAACCACCCATAAATGCCCCTGGTTCTCTGCATTTATGGGTCTGATTTGATTTTTTTGTTTTGTTTTTTAGATCTCGCATGTAAGTGAAATCACATAGCATATGTCTTTGTCTGATTTATTTCATTTGCATAATGCCCTTTAAGCTCATCCATATTGTCACAAATGACAAAATTTCATTCTTTTTGTGGCTGAGTAATATTCCATTTGGATGTGTATATGTATGTATGTTTGTATGTATGTATACACACACACACACACACACACACACACACACACACACACACACACCCTTAAATCACATCTACTTTATCCATTCATTATTGATGGACACTTGGGTTGCTTCCATATCTTGGCTATTGTAAATGATGCTGCAATAAACATGGGAATACATTTATATATTTTCAAATTAATGTTTTCATTTGCTTTGGGTAAACACCCAACAGTGGAATTACTGGGTCATATGGTATTTCTATTTTTAGATTTTTGAAGCCTCCATAATATTTTCCACAGCAATTGCACCAATTTACATTCCCACCAACAGTTGAAGGTTCCCTTTTCTCCACTAACAGTTTCCTCACTAACACTTATCTCTTGTCTTTTTGATACCAGCTATTCTGACTGGTGTGATGTGATATGCGGTTTTGATTTGCATTTTACTGAAATTAGTGATGTTGAGCATTCTTTCAGGTGTCTGTTGGCCACTATATGTCTTCTTTGGAAAAATGTTTATTCAGATCATCTGATGAATTTTTAGTTGGATTGTTTTCTTTTTGGTATTGACTTGTAGAAGTTCTTTCTATATTTTGGATATTAACCTCTTATCAGATATATCATTTGCAAATATCTTCTCTCATTTAATAGATAGCTTTTTTGTTTTGTTTTGTTTTGTTGATTGTTGCATTTTCTGCTGTGCAAAATCTTTTTGTTTTGGTGTAGTCCTGATAGCTTATTTCCGTTTTTATTTCTCTTGCCTGAGGACACATACCCATAAATATGTTTCTAAGGCTAATATCCAAGCGATCACTGCCTATGTTTGCTTTTAGGAGTTTTATGGTTTCAGGTATCACATTTAGGTCTTGAATCCATGTTGAGTTTATTTTTGCATATGGTATAAGAAAGTGGTCAAGTTTCATTCTTTTGCATGTACCTGTCTAGTGTTCCCAGCACCATTTATTGAAAAGATTGTCTTTTCCTCATTCTATATTTTGCTTCCTTTGTCATAGATGACTTGACCATATAAGTTTAGTTTATTTCTGGGCTCGCTGTTCTGTCCATTGATCTTTGTTTCTATTTTTATGCCAGTACCATACTCTTTTGATTAGCAAAGCTTTGTAGTATATCTTGAAATCTGGGGTTGTAATACCTCCAGCTTTGTTCCTCTTTCTCAAGATTTCTTTGACTATTTGAGGTCTTTGCAGTTTCATAAAAAATTTAGAATTATTTGTTCTAGTTCTGTAAAAAATGCTATTGATATTTTGATAGGAAATGCGTTGAAACTGTAGATTACTTTGGATGGTATGGACACTCTCACAATATTAATTATTCCAATCCATAAGCATGATATATCTTTTCATGTGTGTCATCTTCAATTTCTTTCATCAATGTCTTATAGTTTTCAGAGTATAGGTCTTTATTTTCTTGGTTAAGTTTGTTTCTAGGCATTTTATTCTTTTTGCTTCAATTATAAATATGAATGTTGTCTTAATTTCTCTCTCTACCACCTCTTTATTAGTGTATAGAAACACAATATATTTCTGTATATTAATTTTGTATTCTGCAACTTTACTGAATTCATTCAATTGTTCTTAAAGTTTCTTTGCTGGAGTCTTTAGGGTTTTTTTATGTAGTATCATGTCATCTGCCAATACTGACAATTTTTACTTTTTCCTTATTAATTTGGAAGACTTTTAATTCTTTTGGTATGTGTTACTGCTGCAGCTAGGATATCCAATACTTTTTTGAATACAAGTGTTAATAATGGTAATCCTTTCTTGTTCATGGTATCAGAGGAAAAGCTTATGGCTTGACACCATTGGAATGTTAACTACGGGTTTTTTTTTTTTATGTGGTTTTTATTATGATGATGTATATTCCCTCTAAATCCACTTTGTTGAGAGTTTTTGTCATGAAGAGATGTTTTATTTTGTGACATGATTTTTCTGACCATATTGAGATGAATATATGAATTTTATCTTTCCTTTTGTTAATGTGATGTATCACATTGATTTATGAATATTAAACCATCCTTGGAATAAATCCCACTCGATCATGGTGAATGATTCTTTTAATGTATTGTTGAGTGTGGATTGCTAACATTTTGTTGAGGATTTTTGCATCTCAAGGACACTGACCTATAATTTTTTCAAGTATTTTGGTTTTTATTTTTGGTTGTTGCTGTTATTACTACTTCTTTGTCTTATTTTGATATCAGGGTAATGCTGGCTACTTAGAAAAAAATTATAAGTTTTTCTTTCTCTTCTATTTTTTTGGAATACTTTGAAATTGGTTTGTTGAGTAATTTTTGATAACTTATTCAATTTTGTTACTAGTAATTGTACTGTTCAGTTTTTCCATTTTTTCCTGATTGAGTTTTGGAAGATTGTATGTTTCTTCTTTTAGATTGTCCAATTTGTTATATAATTTTTATAGTATTAACTTATAATTGCATTTCTGTGGTCAGTTGTTACTTCTCCTTTTCTCATTTCATTTGAGTCCACTGTGGTTTTTTCTTGATGAGTCTGACTAAAGGTTTATCAATTTTTTTTATTCTCTGTTTCAGTTGATCTTTTCTGGTGTTTTTGTTGGTTTGTTTTTGTTTTTGTTTTTGTTTGTTTGTTTTTGTTTTTTGTTTTTGTCTCTATTTCTTTTCTGCTCTAATCTTTACTATTCCTTCCCTTCTATTAACTTTGGGCTTTATTTGTTGTTCTTTAGGGGTAGTTTCTTTATGTGTAAAATTAGATTGTTTATTTGAGATTTTTTGTGTTTCTTCATGTAAGGCTGTATTGCTGTACACTTCCCTGTTAGCACTGCTTTGTTGCATCTCAAAGATTTTGTATTGTCTTTCCATTTTCATTTTGTCCAGATACTTTTTATTTCCTTTTTGGTTTCTTTGTTGAGTCTTTGGTTATTTACTAGTAGGTTATTTAGCTTCTATGTGTGTGTGTGTTTTCTAGGTTTTGTTTGTTTGTTTGTTTGTTTTGTTTTTTTCTTCTTGGTTTGTAATTCAGACCATTGTGGTCAGAAGAGATGCTTGGTGTGATCTAAGTCTTTTTAAATTTATTGAAAATTGGTTTGAGGCCTAACGTATCTATCCTGGAGAATGTCCTATGTGCACTTGAAAAGGATGTGTACTCTGTTTTGGAATGGACTGTTCTTATATATGTTTGGTCTGTCTAATGTGTAGTTCACAGCCATTGTTTCCTTGTTGATTTTCTGTCTACATTGTCTGTCCATTGAAGTAAGAGGTTTGTTAAAGTTCCCTACTATTATTGTATTTTTATCAGTTCCTCCTTTTATGTCTGTTAATATTTGCTTTATATGTTTAGGTGCTCCTATGTTGGGTGTATGGATATTTACAATTGTTATATCCTCTTGTTAGATTGATCCCTTTATCATTATGTAATGCCCTTCTTTGTCTCTTGCTACAGTCTTTGTTTTAAATTCTATTTTGTCTTATATAACTACTGCTACTCTGACTTTTTTTTTTAAATTGTGCCTCCATTTGTGTGGTATGTTTTTCCAGCCCTATACTTTCAGTCTGTATATATCTTTAGGTCTGAAATAAGTCTTTTACACACTGCATATAGATGGGTCTTTTTTCCCCCATTAAGTCATCCCATGTATTTTGATTGAAGCAAGTTAGTCCATTTCCATGGACTAAAATAATTATTTATAGGCATGTACTTATTGCTATTTTGAAAATTGTTTTCTGGCTGATTTTTTAGATATTTTTTGTTCCTTTCTTCTGCTCCTGTTCTCTTCTCTTGTGGTTTTATGCCTTTCTTTAGTGTTATCCTTGGATTTCTTTCTGTTTATTTCTTTATCTATTATAGAATTTTTACTTGTGATTGGAATTGAGCTCATATATAACATCATATGTGTATAACAATCTATTTTAAGTTGATTATCTCTTAAATTCAAACACATTCTAAATGAACCAAATTTTTACTGTCTATTCTACATTTTATTTACATAACATATTTTGCATCCTTTTATTTTGTGTGTCTTTTAGCTAATTTGTGTAGATATAATTGATTTTACTACTTTCATGTTTTAACCTCTATACTGAGTTTATAAGTGATAATCTACTACCTTTACTATAGGTTTGCTTTTACTTGTGAATTTTTTTCTTCCATAATTTTCTTCTAGTTATGGCCTTTTCTTTCCACTTAAAGAATTTCCTTTAGCATTCTTACAAGGCTGATATAGTAGTGATGAACTTTAACTTTTGTTCATCTGAGAAATTCCTTACCTTCAATTATGCATGATAATCTTGCTGTGTAGGATTTTCCTGGTTATAGGTTTTTCTCTATCACTTTGAATATATCATGTCATTTCTTATGGCCTGCACAGTTTCTGCTGAAAAATCAGCCAATAGCCTTATGGGGTTTCTCTTATATGTAACTCCTTCCTTCCTTTCTTCTTTCCTTCCTTCCTTCTTTCCTTCCTTCCTTCCTTCCTTCCTTCCTTCCTTCCTTCCTTGATGCTTCTAAGATTCTCTCTTTGTCATTAATTTTTGCCATTTTAATAATTATGTATCTTGGTGAGGGCATCTTTGAATTCATTTTATTAGGGGCTTTCTGTGCTTCCTGGACTTTGATATCTGTTTCCTTACCCAAGTTAGGGAAGTTTTCAGCTATTATTTCTTCAAACAAGGTTTCAGATCCCTTCTCTCTCTATTTTCCTTCAGAGAACTGCATAATGTGAATGTTGTTATGCTTAATTATGGGCCAGGGTTTCCTTAACCTGTGCTAATTTTTTATTATTCTTTTTCTTTTCATTTTGCTGTTTAGCTTGATTGCCTTCCATTAGCCTGTCTTCTGGATCACTGATATGTTCTTCTGAATCCTCTCATCTATTGATTCCATCTAGTGTATTTTTCATTTCAGATACTCTATTCTTCAGCTCTGATTGGTTCTTTTTATATTTTATGTATCTTTGTTGGCATTTTCACTGAGTGTATTCACTGTTTTTTCAAGTCCAGGGAATATCTTTATGACCATTACTTTGAATTCTATATCAGACATATTGTATATATTTGTTTCATTTAGCTTTTTTCTGTCATATGGTCTGGTTCTTTAATTTGGATATATTCCTCTTACCTCTCATTTTTTCTAACTCTTTGTGTTTGCTTCTATGTATTTGAGAGGGCAGCTATGTCTCCTGGTCATTGAAGTAATGGCTTTGTGTAGAAGAGGTCCAATAGTGCCCTATAGTGTAACCTCCCTATCATCATAACCACGTGCTTCAGGAGTCTCCCCTCTGTGTACTGTGTGTACCCTCTTATTGTGACTAGCTGCAATTGTTATGGACACACTTTGTGGGATTGGCCTTCTTCCCAGGCAGCTGTAGTGACTCACTTTTCCTGCTCTGGGTACACTGGGAAGGGTTCTCTTTCTGTTCTGTTGAATGTCCTGGCTATAGTCACCATAGGGACTAGTACTCAGCCTTGCTGTCTGGAATTAGCCTCTGCCACATCTGCAGAGGAACCAAAGGGCAGGGCTTGTTCCCTGCATAGCCATCTAAGAGGCCCAGCCACAGGCACTGGGGTTGTGCTGGTATTTGGGCTTACCCTCTCCTCCTCCCCAGGACTGGAGTCACTTAGGAGTGGTGCTAGTCTAGGTCAGGGGTGCCTGCCAGGTGTGGCAGGGCAGGATCCACTTTGGAGGGATGCTTGCCAAGGTGAGTGTGTTGGGTAGGGTGGGTCTGCAAAAGAATGCTGGGTGAGGCACTTGGTACTATCAAGCTAGATGGAGAGTGTTCTAACTGGCTCCTGGAAGCATCTGGCTGTCTAGGCTGGGAGAGGGCAAGAAAAATGGTGCCTGCCTCCACTTTTGTTCCTAGATTGTCCCGGCGCCTCTGGAAAATGTGTTATGATTAATCAGTAAATATCCTTCACATATATCCCAAGCACTTTCAAACTGCTGCTTCTTAGGCTGAGTTATTTAGTGTGCTGACTCTTTAAGGGCAGGGATTGGTTTCCTTTCACCCTCTGGCTCTCCCAGAGTTAAGCCCTGCTGATTTTTAAAGCTCCCAGAGTTATACCCCACTGATTTTCAAAGCCAGATGTATGGAGACTCATCTTACCCGGAACTTCCTCAGGACCTGGGATGCCCAGGATGGGGTATGATCCCCTTGCTCCTCTCTGCTCCTCTCTCTGGGGATTTAGTTTCTGACTGCATCTCTGTCCTTCATACCCTTTTCAATTTGGCTTTCCCTGTATGTCTAGCTATGGATTATCTTTTCTGCCATTCTTCAGGTTGTTTCCAGAATTAGTTGTAGTAGATGTAGTTGCTGCCTTCATGTGTCTGTTTGTTCAGGATCCACCTACTTCTCCAACCTCCCTCTTCCAGCCAATTAATACTTTGCTGAGAAGCACTAACACTTGACCATAGTGGTGTAACTCAGTATCTTATTTCAGAAGTGGAAACATCACAATACAAACCCCAAAATAAAATTAGTGATACTAAGTGGAATTTCTGCTACATGAACAGAAATGAATTTTTTATATGAAAATGTAAGTGTTCACTTATGATCTTGTTACATATTAATTCATCATTCTACTGCTATTTACTTTTTGGCATAGCTGCTTTAGCAGATTAATAGGGCTTTTGCATTTTTATTTATTAACATCAACAAATTCACATGTCAATTTCTAATATAGAAGTTAGTAGAAGGTATAGTATAATTGAAGGAAAAATGTTATTTTATCTCTAAACAAAATATGATTTATTTCTTTTAACAACAATTTGACACAGTTTTTGAATTAAAATTAATAGCTTGTATAAAAATGGCCTGGAAGTTTGTGCTGGAGTTACACTCCTACTTGCCAAAAACATAGGCAACATTTTAAAACTTTTCTCTTAGACAAAGGTAATTTTTACAAAAAGTGTTTAGATAAGACCTATGACACCTGAAACTATCATAATAGCATACTCATGTTTCATAAGTAGCAACAGAAAAACCCAGAAATAATTCCATATTTGGTAAAGCTTTTATTAAAAAAGTTATTGTCCAATTTAGGATAGATTGACAAATATCTGTACAAACACCCAATCCTTAGTAACTTATATAGGAAAAATTCATAAATGCATATAAGGAGTCTGGTTGAAAATTGACTGCCTGCAATCAAGTGTCTTCTCTGTTGTTTAAATTGCTGTGTGATGTTGGGTAATCTGCTTAAATTCTGTATGTTCTATCTCTTTTATTCATTAAATGAGAATAGCAACATAACAGCTACTATGTATGTAGCACTTGTTAAAATGCATATTTCAAACTGGAGATAAATGTTAACTTTGATAATTTTTAATTATTTATAAATTTAGCCAATAGTTTTGAGAGTATACTATATCCAGGGCTCATGACCCATCTTATTGTACAGTATTCACTTCTTTGCTATTATTTTTCTCTTTATTAGATTCTGATTACTTATCTATTAGGTACATATCTCATAACTTGGAATGTTGTCTTTTGCCCTTAACAACAAAGAATTAACACTACCGTTATCACCTGCTTTATGAGAGATACATTAAACTATATTTGACCTCTGTGCACCCATATAATTTTATTTGAAAGAGCCATGTTACAACTAGTTGCTTATATTATTTTGTCTCTGCTGCTGCTATTGCTTAAGGACAGTGGTTGTATCACATCCATCATTATATGCAGGGTCCTGAGAGTACAGGGTTGGGAACAGAGATCCACAGAAATAATCATTTGAAATGATGCCTCAAAAATCACGTACATTAGCTTGAACTATTTGGCAACTGCAGTCTGTTCTATTAAAATGGAAGAAAGATGGAATATCTATTACAAATTGTTTAGATTATCTAATAAGTGTAACTGTCAAATGCAGAAGGGAAAATTACAATAATGAAGATCTCAAAGTTCATCATGGATCAGATATTCCTAATGATAAGCACTTATTAATATCCAACATTAGGAAAGAACCATTATGCAAGAATTAGAGTTCTATTGGGAAGGTTAATAATTTAAGTGACAGAATATGATCATCTATTTTAATAAGTTATTAGAATTTGCATACGGTTGTTTCTTCAGCTATAAATTTTGACAACCCCCATCTAATGCCCTGTCATAAAACAAAAGTATTTTATGTATTTCAACCAGGCTGTTGCTTCTATGTTGTGGAAAAAAAAATTGCAAAGTTGGTGGGTTATTTTGTATGTGACTCTTAAACAGGAATTGTTCCTATGTTTTCTTTCTGTGGACATTAACCACCATTTCTCTTCAGCCCTGGCTGAGACCTATGGGCATATTTTGTAACAAAGATAAGTATAATACTCTTGACTTCCCTTTTGATTTTCACTTTAATTTCCAATTTCATTACAAATAGATCAGGTGATAGCTCTATCACTCAAACATGTCATCTGACACAATATTTTTCTCATATAAGTACCACTTGCCTGTGGTCGTGATGATCAGGGACAGATTTATTATTTATTTCTGACAGATCATGTATGACCACATATTCTATTTAAACATAGTACAAAGGCTAGTTCTTCCATTGCTACTTTACCTTCTCCCCTCACTCAACTCCATGTTAAAAAAGAAAGGCAAAATAGGGGATGAAATCTGTTTTCTGATAAATACTGAATGGTAATTGAAAAATGTTCAGTATTAAAACATGTGGTGACAAATTAACTAAATGAGAAATGTATTTGCAAAAGTGATACTGAGAGACTCAGAAACATAGAATTGCCTTTGTAGTTTTTACTCTGGACAGAAGGGGTATATCATGTGGCCCGAATTCCAGATGCTTTTTACACCATTTCACAAACCCTACAGCTGCTACTTCTGTTGTGATTACTGCATCACCTCCTGTCATTGCCCACTTGAAAGTGAAGAAATGGCTCTAACAAAATGAACAGACTGACATTTGTTGAGATTTACTTCGCTTTTGTTCTTTGGTTGAAATAGCACAAATCACAGATCCCTTTCTTTCCCCTCAGAAATGTACTTCTCTTAGATCTTTAATTATGTGAGATTGTAATTTGGTCCAGAAGCTTTAACATGCATTGTATGTTGAAAAGCAAATACAGTCCATATTCAATTTGACTTCTTCATAAATTTTTAAATATTAAAATGATTAGGTCAGATTTAGGACCAATTTCCTGAGAAAGTTCATGATTAAAAGGCTCAATCAGTCCCTGGCCATGAAACTATCAAGCAGTCAACACACCTTTAGAATTTTATGAAGGGGGAGGAAAGAGGTTACTGATCTCTGCTTTCTATATTGCCAAACTGATGTGTACATGGAGTTTAAGTAATATAATACATATTCATGCTGACAGCTAATTTTCAGGCTAATGCAATTCAAAACAGAAAAGATAATGAACCCTAAAAAAACAGAGTTTGTAAATGGAAATGCTGACAGACTCTTAACTCTAATAGCTGTGCTATTGGGCACCACAAAAATAACAAAGCTAATTTTAATGAAGATTTGAAAGTAGATGAAGCATTTATCTTCGGTAATTATGGTGCTTCTGTAGGACTAATATCTAAATGGAATTTAAACCATTTAAATGACCCAAGGGAAGGGACAATTGTAGGAAAAATTCGTGCTCAGTGTCATTCCATATAGGTTATATGTTTGGTTATAGTTCAAGAGCATTTTTTTCTCCATATGGAAACAGGCACATTCCAATTACAAATCTATTTCTTTCTAACTTTGATATGAGAAAATCTGCTTCTAAAACAAATCTAGTAGAAATTTTCTTAAGTGACACTTTTTATATATAATTCCTTTAGAAAATTGTTGATATCATTCCCCTTATCAATAATTTTAATCCTTATTATCCACCTACTTAGCCTCTTGCTATTTTTTATAAAACTCAGCATCTTGGTTGACATTCTTGTTAGATCTGCTCTCTGACAGACCTGTTCCCCTTGACTCTGGGGGTTAGTTATATTCACGTATGCTACAGACATCTATTAAGAGCAACTCATATGCTAGGCAATATATTTTATCCTCTGGAGAATATATGTAATATATATTCAATACAAATAGGGTTCTCCTGTATGAAATTGCAACATCATCACAGACATGGAATCCTATGGAAAGGGAAAAAAGTCTCTAGTGAACACTCTGGATTCCAAGTTTTAAGCTGTTGACTTCAGATGCATTATTTGCCATTATCCCCTCAATACTCCTCAAGAATAAGTATTGTTTTCACTTTTCCAAGACTTTATTCTGCTGAACATTTGGTCATTCCTCTTTTCCATTAATGAGGCCATTTGTTAAAGTAGGAATTCACCTACTTACAGTCTTTACTGCTTCAGTAATGGTAGACATAGCATTCTATCTTACAGATTATAAAATATTTTGTCATGAATTATTTCCTTTGAACTCCACAAATATTAATGAATTAAACAATCATTTCTTGTTTCTTTCTTAAATATATGTGAAATAAATGAAGCATAGAGGATGAGCAAATGCAAAAATCATTCGATAGCTAAGAAAATTGGGCTTTAGTTTTTATATTTTTAAAATAAGTATTGTTTTTTAGAGACATTTCAGATTTACAGAAAACTGTGAGGATAGTACAGGAAGTTCCCATATCCCCTGCATCCATTTTCCCTTATTATCAACATCTTATATTAATATGATATATTTATGACAATAATTAAGTAACATTGATGCACTATTATTAACTCAAGTCTATATTCAGATTTTGGCTTTTTTTTGTTGTTGTTGTTGTTTGTTTTTTTTTTTTGTTTTTTTTGTTTTTTTTTTTTTTTTACCAAATATTCCTTTTTAGTTCCAGGATCCCATTACAAGTATACCACCACATTTAGTTTTCATGTATCTTAAGTCTCCTCTTGGCTGTGGCAGCTTCTTAGACTTTCCTTGTTTTAGATGAATTTGACAGCTGAGAGGTACTGTTCAGATATTTTGTAGACTGTCTCAGTTAAGATTTGTCTAATGTTCTTCATAATTAGATTGAGGTTATGGGTTGTGGGGAAGACACCAAGGCGTAAACTATCATTTCATCATATTACATAGAAGGTATATGCTATAATTATGGCATATTTACTGTTGATGTCGACCTTAATCATTAAGCTCAGGTAGCGTTTGCCAAGATTCCCAATTGTAAATTTCCTTTTTTTCCCTCCGTTTCATACTGTACTATTTGAAAGAATGTCACTATGCACAGGTCACAATAAGGAGTGAGAGTTATGCTCTACTTCCTTGAATTTTGAGTATCTATATAAATTCTTTGGAGCTTTTTGGCATGGAAGAAGAATTATTCACTTATTTATGTCAGTATGGATTCAGAAATACATATTGCATACTTTAGGGTAGAATCTAATAACTACCTTTTTTTGTTGCTCAAATTGATCCAAATTTGCCCATTGGGAACAATTTCAGTTGGCTCCGGTGTCCTTTCAACATACCATTACCAACATAGTGTTGCTTTGTTGTATTGCTTTTGTTTTGTTTTGTTTTGTTTTGTTTTGTTTTGTTTTGTTTGAGCAGACCCTTATTTTCTGGCACTTACAAGATGCCCTATACTTTCCCTTCTTAGAATTAGCCTTTCCCTTCTTAGAATTAGCCTTTTCTTCAAGGAGCCTTGGTTTTAAAAAACAATATCTTGGTGCTAAGTGTGCTTCTTGCATTTTCATGAGTCCAATTTCTTAAGACCAATTTCCACCAAACTGCATTTTGCATACCTTGAGTATAACATACTACAAGTGAGAGATATTCTGTTCTGAGTTCCTCTGAAGGACAAGAATCTACTATTTTGGTGCTTTTTTTTTTAAGTGAATACTAATCTTTTTTAAGTTTATTTATTTTTGAGAGAGCATGCGAGCGAACACTAGCAGGGAAGGGGCAGAGAGAGAGAAGAGAGTATCCCATAATGGTTCTGTGCTGTCAGTGTAGAATCTGATGTAAGGCTCCATCCCAGGAACTGTGAGATCATGACCTGGGGCCAAAATCAAGAGTTGGACTCTTAACTGATTGAGCCACCCAGTTGCTCCTGGCTTTTTAAAGATACAGCTGAGACTAGCATTCTATTTTTGCATGCTGTTTTTATGCTATTATTTGAGGTCGCATTTTGTATCCCTAATTTTCCACATGAGAAAAACTGCTCAATGTTCTCAAATGATACATAATGTTTTCAATGTCATATGTATAGGTAGTGGTTATATATTAGTTTGAAATTATATGTTGGCTCCCATAATGTTAAAGGTCTACCATGAGTTACCTCTTTGCTTGTCATTGAATTCAATGCATTTGGCTTCAATAACTTTTGGTTTAGGAAACTGGTGTGGTTATAGTCTGCTTTGGTTTCTGGTCTTAGTCACAAGACCAATGAAAGCATTTCAGAAGAATGAGTTTACATTCCTAAGAGACAATTAAATAAGAGTCTAAATTTCTCTCTTTTGTTGAGAGCACTGAAAGGCTAAGCTTGTTTAATAAAGATATTTCACTGGGGGTAATGCACTTAATATATTCAGTAGGTAGTTATTAAATTGTACTATATGCTAACAATGCAATAAGAAGTGATGATAAAGAATTTCAGTATTTTTTCCACATCTAATGGTATTTATCTTTAAAAAAGGAGAGGGGCGCCTGGGTGGCGCAGTCGGTTAAGCGTCCGACTTCAACCAGGTCACGATCTCACGGTCCCTGAGTTCGAGCCCCGCGTCGGGCTCTGGGCTGATGGCTCAGAGCCCGGAGCCTGTTTCCGATTCTGTGTCTCCCTCTCTCTCTGCCCCTCGCCCGTTCATGCTCTGTCTCTCTCTGTCCCAAAAATAAATAAACGTTGAAAAAAAAAAATAAAAAAGGAGAGAAAAAGCATTTAAGCAAATAAATAAAGACAAATACAGACTTAAATGTATATAAAATTGAGTAATACTTCTCAAACTTTAATGTGTCTAACTTCATTGAGGAATCCCATTAAAATATATATTATGATTTGGTAAATCTGGGGTGGGGCCAACATTTCTGTATTTCCATAAAAACGTGTCAGGCCACTGTACTCAGAAACAATGTTGTTGAGAAGGGTAAGGCACAATGGAACAGTTAATTTTCTGAGAAGAAGAGTCAGAAAGATTACACAAGTGAAAAAGTACCGATGAGAGATAAAATGAGTATCTCGATCAAAGAACAAGAGGATCAGTATTTGGTAAATAAAACATTTAAAGGTATAATATTAATTATAAAAGTGGTCTACATTTCACTTTGTGACACAAGGTTTTGTCAGGGGATACATATTTTCATTATAGCCTCTATAATGAGCTTTGTAGCTGGATTTTTTTTAAACTCCAAAATCCCTCACGATTCGTATGTCAAGTCTTTTTTCACCATGCCTCCACCAAAGAGTGTATTGGGGTATGTGTGTGTCCTGGGTTGTAAAAATCTCAAAATATATACCTCTTCTGAGTTAGGTTATGCCTCAGTTCCTCAAGTTTATTTGATTGCATGTACATGAGTAGAGATTTGAAAGATCAAATTACTTTTTGATGACAGATACACCATCTTTCTACAGCATGATAATATGTACTCTTAATTATATTTTTAATTTCCTGAATTCTAGAAATAGTTTCCTGACTTATTTCCACAGTTCATTAATTAAAAATGTACAAGAATTGGGCAAGAGTGTTTTTTTTTTCTTTTTAAGGAGAGAAATGTTCTATTTTCTTGGCAACCAGATTCTATTAACCTTTTATCTTTTCACTGTTCTTCAACATGTGTTCTATAAAACAAGTTGAATATTCCTTTTGAGATGAATTATTCAGTCAAAACAGTTCTGTTACCATATTATGTAATAAAACAGCACGCTATTGATTTGGCATTGCAAATGAACTAATTTTCTTTCTTTTTTCATATTGTAATTTATCTTATTCTATTTGTATCTATGCATGGATCTTGCAAGCCAATAACCATTTTACTCACTTGAGCTAGAATTCAGTTGAAATGTATTAACTCAGAAAATTGAAAATAAATATATCAGATAGGTTTAAATACATGTGGTCATTAGAATTCCATAACATACAAATGAAGTATCTTTAGGAGAGAGACTCCTGTCTTCCAGCTGTGACAGAAGATGAACAAGATACCTACAAACATATTTTAAAAAATCCAAGTTAATTAAATGAAAACTCATGCAGCACTCTGCTGGATGAGTATCTTCAAAATCAAAAGAATGAGGAACTGGATAAAGGTGCCTTCATTGTTCAATCAGCCATACATACCTATTGATCCTTAAAAGGAGATGGGCACTGATTCTCACTGCATGTAAAACTTTGTAGAATTCACCTGGATAAAATACATCCAATTTTTAAAAAGGCCTTAATATAACCCTGCAAAAAAACCCATATCATAATGAATACATTTCAATAATATGGCTTCATGATAGCTATTCACATTTATTAGAATCACACAAAAGAATGTCATTTGTAATGTACTGAAGTTTACATAATTCTTAAAGTATGAAATCCCAGACTCTAGAATCCTAATTTGTCAGTTTAAAAATAAACTCCACTGATATTATTGGGCAAGGAACATAATTTATCCAAGCCTTAGTTTCATCCTCATTACATTAGGGAAATGGATACCTACTTCATAGGGTTATTTTATGGGACAATTGCATGAGACAGTATATACTAAATTATTAATACAATGCCTGAAATACAGAATTGTATTGTTTTTATACATTGTTGGAATACTTTAGCTCAATTTTGAGCTAAATATTATCTGTTGATATTTCAGTTGTGGTTTTTTTTTTTTGTTTTTTATTTAAATTTCAGTTAGTTAGCATACAGTATAATATTAGTTCCAGGTATACAATATAGTGATTCAACACTTCCATACAACACCCAGTGTTCATCGCAACAAGTGCACTCCTTAATCTCCATCACCTATTTCACTCATCACCCTCCCTCCCTCCCTCCCTCCCTCTGGTAACCATCAGTTCTCTATAGTTAAGAATCTATTTCTTGGTTTGTCTCTCTATTCTTTCCCCTTTGCTCATTTGTTTTCTTTCTTAAATTCCACATATGAGTGAAATCATAAAAGTAGTTGTCTTTCTCTGACTGACACTTGCCTTAGCATAATACACTACCTCAAACCATGCTGTTGCAAATGACGATTTCATTCTTTTTTATGACTGAATAATATTCCATTATACACACACACACACACACACACATATATACCACATCTTCTTTATCCATGCATTCATCAATGGATACTTGGGCTAGTTTTGCCCTAAAGCTATTTCAGGGGGAATGAAAGTTTGGCTTCCATTATCTCAGAACATTTTAGGTTTCCCTGTTGACTACTTCATCCTAGGAAAATAAAATCCAAAATTTCCTCTTGCTTCTTGGCAGACCCTCCTTTGCCCCAATTCCCACAACTCTCCATCCCTGTCTCCATCATCACACAACCATTGTTTTGGTCACCCTTTATTAGTTACCATTTCTGAGACATTTATGTAAATGGCAGCATATGGTATATACTTTGCTTTTCTGACTTCTTTTACTTGGCATAATTATTTTGAGATACCTCCATGTTATATATTACTAGTGTATTTTTTTATTGCTAACTACTATTCGATAGTATGGATAGGTCACTGTTTGTATGTCTGTTTAACTGTTGATTGACTTTTGGATTGTTTTCAGTTTGGGGCTATTATGAAAAAGTTGCTGTGAACATTGATATTTAAGTCTTTGTATGGACCTTTCATTCTTTCAGGAAAATACCTAGAAGTAGATGGCTGGATCATCTTGTAAATGTTTAAATTTTTAATAAATTGCCAGAGAGTGTTTTCCAAAATATTAAGTTGATGAAATTCTCAATTAGTTCTACTTACCTGAGAGTTTATGCCAGGAATGGATAGTGAACTTTGTTTCCAAAAAACAAGAGAAGTAACTTAAAACAAGAAGTGAAATCCTAGACATAAAATCCTAGGATGGCTCTGTGTGAGAAATGCAGGGATGATCTATTTAGTATGGTGTAGGGAAATGGAAGGCCCTAAAAAGAGTTATGTGGAAAATATTTTTATATGGGAGAAGTTCTATACATATATCTGTGAATGTACATATCTCAGTATAAAATAAAGCAATTACAATCCAGATAAATAATTGGTATAAGAAAAAATATATATATAACATTACTACCTCTGCAGTGAAGAGTGCTTTGCATATTCATGACATAAACAATACTTACTGTATTAAATTTCATAAATTATATGCAGCAAACACATTAAATTTAAATTAAAAGTTAAGGTTTAAGAAAAAGGTATTAACATTAGTCTTCACAATGCAAAAAGTGAAAGTGTGGTTGATCGGAATTTGGGAGGGGAATTTAGATAAATGAGCTGAGGGAAGGCTCATCTTACAAAGTAGGAAAGGTAAGACACATTGACTATGGCTGTTGAAACAGAAAAAAAAAAACCTGTCTCTATATCCCTTACAAAGTTACAAAGGTTAACAATAGTAGAAATGAAATTTGGAAAAATTTTATTAAAAGTGATATGTCTCTACATAATTTGTTTATACTTCTTATTAGATAGAAGCTCATGCAAATATTAAGGTAGATTGCTCTGCAATCTCATAGCAGCAGAGACCAAGAAAATGGTAGTAGAATTCTAAAGATTGAAAGAAATGTAATAATACCTTTCTGTTCACTGTGTTTTGCAAAGAGCCAAAGGAAATAAGAGTGATTGCTCTGAAAATAAAATCACTTGGTCTTGGAGGAGGAATTCTCCAGACCTACTGAAAATAGAAACCATACCTTGGAACAGTCTATCCAAGGTAGAAAGGAAGAGGATGTTTATCCTCACTTAACTGTCTCCAGTTTTCCCCTGGGAAGTTAACTTCTATTATTATAGGTTTAGTTACCTGATCACCTTTAGTTGCCACTCAAGAAGTAAGATCCTACATTCCTTGGTATGGAATTTTCTGATAGCAGATGTGGTAAAGGACTCAGAGTTAGAATTTTTGACTAGTCACAACCATGTGGCAAAACTCCACAGGCCCCCACAAAATAGGTTGGTAATGGTAGGAATGATGGGGGAATAAACAGCTGATGATCTAGAAGGCAGATGAAAATTAGAGAATCTCTGTAGTCAGCTTTTGGAGATCTAGCAGAAACAGTGGGGAGAGTATTTACTCAAACACCCTGTTTCCTGCAGTGACTCCCTTTGGACACACTCAGAAGGAAGTCAGGGGTTGAAGAAGCCCACTGATGCAGTCCTGTGGCATCAGCCTCCTGTGCACCGAGTGGTAGGCATGGTGAGCCTCTTGGGGGACCAACCAAGGATGAGGAAAGAAGGAGAAATGTGGAGAGTGCATCTAATGGGGCAAACGAAAATATTTTGTTCAGTCCTCCCCTTGTTTCCTTGTTGTTGCTCTTTGATCCTTATACTCTGTGCATTTGTAATGAAGATATTTGTAAAAGTGTTTTTGTTAACATTGGCACCCTCAGAAGTTGTCACCATATGTTCTTCCTCCAGCCTTCTTTACAGAAAAAAACAATACTAGACTGACTTTACTTCAAATGCTCCTTTTTTCCCCTTCACTATCATAATCTTTTTCATTTTTTAACCAAGCATAAACAAAGTCTAAATGCATTTGCTTAATGTATACAAAACAATTTTAAAAGAAGAAAACAAACGACAATATATTACCTTGAATTAGAGAATTCTGCAATTAAAATAATGGAAAAGTTAATAAAAGTTAATATTTTTTTCTATGAATTATGGCTTGGATTGGGAGAAAAGTGTGGAGTATGCAAGGGCCATTGTTCCAATCAAATGGCATTTCACAATTTGTAATTGTTTTCTCTCTCTATTTTTTTATTATCACATTTAATAAGCTAAATAGCTAACTTTTTGATTCCACTAGTGTTGAACTATAACTTCACTTAATGCATTCTCTAATAATGACAGCACTCTATAGTGTAAATGTCATGGGCTTACTGAACTAGTTGTATGACTTGGGGCAAGCAGTTGATCTTTCTGAATTTTATGTAAGAGGTAATATCTACTTCACACAGCTGTAGGGTAATCATATTTCTGCTAGTCACAACCCTAAGAATTCAAAATACAAATTGGAATAATGAACACGTCATTCAGATACAATGTGGCGAGGGTGATATCATTCAATATAGAAAATAGTATGTATAAAATAAAAAACAAGAAGGAAGGCATGGATAATATACTCGAGTGCTCAGATCTCCAAACATATAATATATTCATACTTATTCATAAGAAGTTAAAAATTACAAGAGTTCATGTGTTATAAATATTTAATTTAGGCAGCCATATAATTGTGCACAGCTTCTTTTGTCTTATGTAAACATGTAGTATAATACGTCCCCTGACAAATTTATTTCCTTCATTCATTCTCATGCTGTTAAATAGTTCTTACCTATATGTTTTGTGCATAGTTCATTATAATAATTTCATGGAAGCATTTTTTGGTAAGAGAAAGCTGTAGGAAAAACAAAGATGCATAATAGAACTATTGACCTAGATCAGAAATTGGTTTTCACTTGTGTGACGTATGGGCATAGGTTTCACATAAACTTGACTTTTAATTTCTATAATGAATCCTATTACAAAAATAGGATAAATCAAAAATAGTGAACTTTATGATTTTTATAATATTTACGTGCTACTGAGGCCATGGCATCTGTCTCCTTTTTTGATTTGAATTCCTATCAAATATAACACACATAATTCTTAGATGGTAATATTGAAAAAAGTCAAACATTTATAAATAAAAAAAGCAAGAGAATACTTTATTTGTAGTTAGCAACACTGCTCTCATTGACTTAAGGAACAAGCTTTGTTCCTTAATGTTAAGTGGTGAGTTCTACATCCTAGCACAGAGGAGCCAAGGATGTTTGAAAATCAGTATGTTCTGTAACTGAAAAGAGGACAAAGGGACAAAGACAAAATTTTGATGTGACTGTGAGAAATTTATACTGAAAATAACAGCATCAGTAACAACTATTAAAGCAAAAATCAGATAGGAAACATTTTTAAAAGAAAAAAAGTTCTATTTTCAAAGCATCTAAGAAACAGCTCTACTCAGTAGTCATTTTTCTATTAAATTGTTCTGTTCATCATAGGAAATGAAAAGGCAAACCATAAATTAAAAGAAAATATTGACAGTGCGTGTATCTAAGAATTTGTATCCAGAATATATAACTCCATTTAAATAAATAAATAAATATATAAATAAATAAATAAATAAATAAGGGCAAAAGATTAAAGACACTTCAAAAAAGAATAGATAAAAATGACAAATAAGCACATGAAAGAGTGATAAACACCATTTAATCGTCATGGAAAGACTAACTAAAATCACACGAAAGGACTGTAGACCCACTCTAATGGATAAATACAAAGACTGATTATATCAATGGTTGGCAAGGATGTGGAGCAATGGACTCACGTGCATTGTTGGTAGTGGTTAAAATGGTGCAAATGGTAAATGTACTTTGCAAGCCTGATAATTTCTTATGAAGTTAAAAATAAATTATCCTATGACTCAGCAATTATATTCCTACATATCAACTGAAGTAAAAAAAATGTCTGCAAAATGACTTTTACTCTATTGCTTATGGCAATATTATTAATAATGGACAAAAACAAAATACAAGCAATATCCTTAACAGGAGAGAAGATAAGTAAATTTGGGCATATTTATACAGTGGCATATTTATTAATCAGAAATAAATGAACTACTAATTATTAAGGGTGATACAGTAAACGTGAAGTTTTTCAACTACTTTGTCACCTAACAAAATGATTTATATTATTTTTTTCTCTTTGATATTCTAATATGTCAACACAGGAAATTGTTCTTTTTTATAAGTTAAAAATGGTTACATCTTGGCAATTTCATGTTTTAAACTCCATATTACTTTGGCAAATTTTTTTTAATACTACAGTATCTTTACCTTCCTGGAATTAACTTTATATGTTAGAGTTTTATTTTCCTTTTTGTACTTTGGAAGTTTTCCTTCTTTCTCTATGATACAAGTAGTTTAATAGACTGTGAATTCCCTGTTTATTAGAAGTTTTAAATAGTTCACCTGTGAGAATGCCTAATTTACTGCTAGATGTATGTTAGCATTTCTTATTTTTTGCATGGTTTCTTTATTCTGTAAAGTTTGTTAATACATCTTCTTATAACAACATTTTATCCAGACCTTTAAACTTAATAATCACACAAAGAAAAAAAAAACTCCAATATCTAATGTGTTTATTGTCTCACAAGTAGTAAACTTCTATTTAAAAGTATTGCTTTATTTTACTCAGTAGCAATATGACATTTGTCAGTTAAATATAACGTCAAAAATTTTAGATTATTCTGTCTTTTTTGTATCTGCTAACTACTTAGTCACTTTACAGTCTTCTTTTCTCCTGATTTTTCCCTAAGTTATCATTACTGTTATAAGAATCTCACATATTATAATGTCATTAAGATAAATGTTACTCAGGTGTCATAATGCAATGCAATCTGCTATGAAATATACTATTCCTAGTGGGTTTTTTGGGGGGGGGGCTACTAACTGCTATATCCCCCACTTATATTTTGCACTCCTGTCATCACATTGGGTGGTTATGTAGGTCTAACTACCTACAACTCTGCCTTCAGTTTCTTAGTTGCTTTGAAATTCTTGTGGCTATAACCTTGCTCTTCATGAAAGTAACAGAAACTTGTTTATCCCCATCTATGTCTTTGAAGGATCCTAAGAAAAATGAATGAGGAGGGGGTTGGTTTCTTAACATTCTCTTCCCTTCATTTAACAGTTACTAAATTATCGTTTAGCTTTCAAAACTCCTCTCAGGGAGCCTTAGATTATCAACTGTTCCTTCTATCTGATAGTTATTTGGCTGTGATTTCATAGCAACCTGAGAATACTTTTGTAGTATTTGTTTCAGTAGCCTCCATTGTCATCTAAAGGAAATAGTGCATTTCTTATTTAAAGTGTTCATTTTCTGTTTCTTCTGAGTAAAATATATACTCACCACAAGGGTAAACAGTTTGCTTTTTATTTTTTTCTCCTTCTCTACTCCAAACCTGGAACATGCAGTAAGAGGCCATCTTGTACCTGCTGAATTGATTTTTTTCTAGTCTGACCTCCTTGTTAGACTGGGGTTTTCTTTTCTTTTCTTTTTTTTTTTTTTTAATTTTTTTTTAACGTTTATTTTTGAGACAGAGAGAGACAGAGCATGAACAGAGGAGGGTCAGAAAGGGAGGGTCTGAAACAGGCTACAGGCTCTGAGCTATTAGCACAGAGCCCAACGCGGGGCTCGAACTCGTGGACCGTGATATCATGACCTGAGCCGAAGTCGGGTGCTTAACCGACTGAGCCACCCAGGCGCCCCTAGACTGGGGTTTTCAAGCCGTGGACTTTTCCTTTGTTATACTCCTAGTCATTATCACAGAGTCTGTGTAATGGTGGATATTCAATCATTTTTTATTGAATGAATGCCACAATGCAATCTTACCTGATCACATTAATTTCAAATTAGCAGTAGAAAAGATTGAACAAAAAATTCTATTTATTTGAAGCTTTAATAGGTCTTATTCTATGCACTGCCTTTCTTGAATTTTTCAGTAGAATTCATCCCTTCTAAGCTTATGTGATTGTATATATTGCTTTTGCCTGCAATTATGTATTACATTTATCTTCCTTATTATATTTTGAATCATTTGGGACAAGAATCATATGTTTTTAATCTTTGTACGCAAATACATCTTTCAGTATCTTTCCAAAAAAAAAAAAGATGTTGAAAGAAAAATGATTCACAAAAAGTTGCCTCTTGAATTTTTCCCAATTCATTAAAGGAAAGGTGTACTTTTCATTAAAGAAAATGGTTTCCTAGTGGACACAAAAAACTGTGTTATCATATCTTAATGGTAGAGGAAATTTAAATTAGCTAGAATGACAAGATTTAGTACATACTTCTAAATGAGACTGAGGACTTCTATATGTGGTATTTCATTTCTCTGTGTTTCAAGACTACAGCTGTTTTCTTAACATTAGATGTGTTTCAAGAAGCATTACTATTTTATAGTAATTTTATGGGAAGAGCGCTTTCTCGGATTCTGTAACCTCCATGAAAACATGGAGCATGTTTTGCTCATCATTGTATTAATTGTGTTTAACAAATACTTGATGGATGGATGAATTATGAATGAATTAATAAATAACATGTGACCTTGGGCAAGTTATTTTTTCATTATATGGTTCTTTGGTTGCTTCTGTAAATCATTTTCTTATTTATGGTTCATTCCTCTAACCCTTGATATTTTACCACTAATTAATTCTTCAACCCTGTATCACCAAAACTGTCTATTTTCTAAATCCTATAATCATGTTGTCATATATTTATTAGGGTTGTGTACATATTCTATATTACCACCTGTCCAAGAAGAATACATTTAACCTTGTAATATATATTTTTTCTAAAGCAATTTCTTCTATATTATCTTATTTAATCTTTAAAAATATTATAAGCTAAGTATTTTGTGTGTGTGTATGTGTATATATATATATATATATATATATATATAGAGAGAGAGAGAGAGAGAGAGAGAGAGAGAGAGAGAGATAAAGAATATGAATCACATAGGCTAATTTCCTAGAGAGAATTCCTATTCTGGTTGTTTAAGCATGTTAAAATAAAAGGATTTCTTGTGAAGAGTAAGAGATAAATCTGGAGATGTGAATAATGAGAAAAAAAGGAAGGGAATGGTTAATGGAGTCTCAGACTCCATGAAAATATTCAATTGAGGGTAAATGTCAAATTGAAGATGGATTTAACATAGCAATAATTGAATTTCTCATTCTGCTTGTCAAGTGCTCAGAGCCTCTCCCAGAGGATGCAGAATCAGTCAAGAAGCTAATCCAAATCAAAAGAAGTCAATTTAAGTGGAAAGATACATAAACAATCTGGATCATTTGGTCTTAATAATGGAATTCAAAACAAAACACCTTGTACTTCAAATTCAACACTTCTAAGATTTTTATTTGGACAGTTGAACTAAACTCTCTGCTATTTATCCCAAACTTCAAATATTCTTATAGGTTAGTGATAACTTTATGTGCCTATTGATGTATGTCAGAATTTTTACAGTAATACTTTGAGGTCAATTACCCTTGGTGATGGTGGTGTTGGAGGCATCTTTAATCAAGACTATCTTAATCCAATGTTTTTAGTCCTCATTGGAAAGAATATGGCTACAAATGGGACAAAGACATTGGTTTGATTTCTGTGTGGATCACTCAACTTGTGTCTGTTCAATCCTACTACTACTAAAAGCATCTAGAAAAAAAATATGACACACACTTTCTAGTATTTTTCTAAGTAATAAATATATTTGAATTAAGTTTAGTCCAATTGGTGATGTTCTATATATTCACTCCCACTCTGTAACCTAGTTGTACTATCAAATAAACTCAGTCCTTAACCTGTATATGGCCAAGACATACATGATCTCATCACCTAAAGGTAACCACACTGGTTTTTTGTTTTTTGTTTTTTTTTAATTTTGTAACCATTTTGCAGCCAACAACAATTACCAGAGTAAAACATTTGGAAATTAGATCTAGCCCTAAGCTGAGGTTTATTAATTCTCTTATTAAAAAAAACAAATCAAGGGGTGCCTGGGTGGTTCAGTGAATTAAACATCTGACTTCAGCTCAGGTCATGATCTCATGGTTCAAGCCTTGCATCTGGCTCTGTGCTGACAGCTCAAAGCCTGGAGCCTGTTTCATATTCAGACCCTGTCTCTCTGCCCCCAACTCTCCCTCTTTCTGACTCTCTCCCAAAAATAAATAAACATTAAAAAAAATCAACGTGCCTAGGCTGTAAGAGATACAGAGAGAAAAGTAATAATCTACTAAGCATGTGTTATAAATTTAGAATACATTTTAGAATTCTGATTCTATAGTAATTTTATTTCTGAGACATTTCCCACTAATTCCAGCATCATAGAAGTTAATGAAGTCATTCAAAGTGAATGTTTATGGAAGGGAATACCTTACAAACAAGGCTCAAGGTATGCATCTCAGAATATGAAGCCCACTGTACTACTATAAGAACAGATGTTGAGGTTGAAGCCTAAAAACCCAGAGTACCAAGGTTTCATATCTGCAAAGTTTTATTATCTCGAGGTTACAAAGAAATTGTAGAGGTCTTTTCCTTAAATTTCAAAGATTTTGTCTTTTTCTACTATTGTGTGCTTTGTGAGTTTCAAGATCTTTAACCATAGGATTTCTCCTTTATGGTAATGACAAATACAGCCCAGAAGCTAACAGTTAGATTGTAAAATTATCAGGAAATTGTTAAACTATTTCCATTTAATCCATATCCCAGCATGATATAAAGAAAAGAATTTGAACTTGGAGAAAAACAAGATTTTTGTGTGAAGCCCAAACTTGGGTTCTCCTGCATAGACACATGAGCACTCCATCATGCTCTCTGTCTCCAGACAGAGAAAGATTTATATAGAGATTTATATTTATAATGTCTGCGTACATTTAGTGGAGCCTTGAGCAAGGTCCTTAACTTTTCAACTTCTGCCTTCATTTTCTCTAACATTAAGCTAATAAGAATTTCACAAAGTTGTTTCAAGTTTTAGAGAAAACAATATACAATAAAAGCATTGACTGCATGATAGAGTATTCAGCATTCATTCATTTATATCTTTAACAAATATTTACCAAGCAGATATTCCAGCTTCCAGGCATTGGCGTTTTGTATTAATGAAAAAACAGGTGAAGTCTTCTTCTCAGGAAGCTTATATTCTAGTTTGGAGAAAGCAAAACCAAAATGACGAATAAATATGTACAACACTAAGGAAGAAATGAAGTAGCAAAGAGGTCAAGGAATGCCTGGTTGAAGAGAGGGAAACGCCTCAGAAACAGCATTTGAACAGAGACAATAAAGATCTGAGGGAGTGAGAGAATCTGAGGGAGAGATGTTTCCTGGCAGAATAGCAAATGCTAACCCCCTGGGAGACAAGCAAGCATATCTGGTGTGTTTGAGGCCAGTGTGAGTGAACCACAGCAAGCAACATGCAGCGAAAGAAGAGGTCAGAGGGGCAACCTGACCAGATCATGCAGTGCCCTGTAAACTATTTTAGGGATTTGGCTTTTGTTCTGAGATGGAACATATTTGGAGGGTATAAGGAGAAGCATGACATGATCAATTTGAACTTTAAAAGAATATTTCTGGCTGATATATTGAAAACTGATTATTGAGACACTAAGGCAAAAGCAAGGAGAATGGTTACCAGATACATATTCTTATCTGGAGTAAAATGTAAGTTACCACATCCATTGCTTTGTAAATTCATGACTATTTCCCTAAACTGAATTCAACAGGCAACCGGAACATGGCAAGACACACGTGCACATACCACATCTCCTTCTGTAGTGTAGTCACTTGACAACATGAGTCTTACAGCATTTAATTCAGTGATTGTTTATTGAATGTCAACTTTTGAACTCCATTACTATATTAGGTAAGATGGTAGAAAGAACTGACTATCCCAGAAAGCTTTCTATTTAAAATGCCTGTACTTTCTGGGGTGCCTGGGTGGCTGTTGGTTGAGCGTCTGACTTGGGCTCAGGTCATGATCTCACCGGTTCTGGACTTTGATCCAGGCTCTGCTGACAGCTGAGACACTGGAGCCTGCTTTGGATTCTGTGTCTCCCTCTCTCTGTGTCCC
The DNA here is from genome assembly GCF_028749965.1 of Puma concolor. NCBI lineage: Eukaryota > Metazoa > Chordata > Mammalia > Carnivora > Felidae > Puma > Puma concolor. The sequence goes on along the minus strand of NC_141674.1, from coordinate 61,273,777 downwards.
TCCCCTGCTCACGTGCTCTGTCTCTCTCTCAAAAATAAACATTAAAAAAAATTGCCTATACTTTCATTCAAGTTAACAAACATTACTGAATGTCTAATGAGAGTAGGTATCTGTGTTAAACAGCAGGGGAGATACAAAGGGCATACACTCTGCCCTCAGGCAACCATCTAAAATGCTGTTTATGAAAAGGAGGTAGCATGAACAATATTCCTTAATACAATATTAATTTAGAAATTGTGTATGGTACATAACAACTGTGAAAAAAATCTTAAAAAAAAGACTGGGAAGAAAATAATACTAACATACTGCCATATTTGAGTAATGGGAAAATGAAAAGGTAGACCTATTTTTTTCCTTTATTTTTATTTATTTTTGGAAATTTCTTAGAAAACATGTCATGATCCAAAAGTATTATTTTGAAGTGAGGATACATACACTGTAAGAAATGGAGTAGATTAGTTTAATCAGACCAAATTTTCTTGTGGAAAAAATAAATCCTAGTACACAATATAAAAATTATCTCCTAAAAAATTATCTCCTAAGACATTTTAAATATACTATCAGGGAAAAATGTGATGAAAAGTAGAAAGCCAGAAGGGTTATTCAGCATTAAAAGCAAAAATACTTTTTTTTCCCTATAGGATTTGTAATTCTGGAAAACTTGACATTTGAATTTGAAGACCTATCGAGAAAAGAGGGATATAATTAAAAAGTCAGCAGCTTTTAAGATAGGGGTCTAACAGGAGATCCTCCCCATGTTTATTTGGTATTTCAAAATGGGACCTGCTTGATAAAAATGCCCTTAACTCACTCCAAGGGGAGGGTAGTGAAGGTTGTTGTGGCAATATACAATAATAAAGAACAAAGTATGTGCATTTCAAATATTAGAAATAAAGTAGCTATGCTCATTATAGTTAAAGAAGCAATAGCTTAACAATACATACAGGCAGAAGTAAATTTTCTGTGAAGTTAATAAAGCTTAAAATCCATTTCTACTTACACAAATACCTTCAAAGTCTCAGTTTTGTTCTGTTTTGCTTTTTCATTGCAACTTTTATAGGTGTGAATTACACCTAACATAAAATTTACCACTTAACCATCATTAAGTGTACAATTACATATAATTAAGTACATTCACGTTGTTGTGCAAGCTCTGTACCTAATTTAATAATTATAATTTTGTATTATTCTTGTGTAAAGGTGTTCCTCTAAATCATATAAATTTTTATCCCCAAAACATTTGATTTGCTTTTATACATGGAAGAGGAAATTATAAAAAGTGACTTAGAAGATTTGAAAATAGAGCAGATAGACTGTCAGAAACAGCTGAAAGAACAGAACAGAACAAAATAAAGCAAAACCCCTCAATCTAGAATTCTATATTCAGTAAAAACACTTTTCAGAAGTGATGGCTGTAAAATAATGGGCCTCTTCTGTATCCGGATTGTGGTTGTGTTTATACAAATCCATGGATGTATTAAAACTCATAGGGTGTTGGGACTCTCTACAATCATCAGGAAACCTGTTTCAGATCCTCTGTCCCCCCTCTCGCTGTACCTCCCCCGCTTGTTCTTTCTCTTAAAAACAAAAAACAAAAAACCTCATAGGGCTATATATGAAAGGATAATAACAATCATAATAATAATGATAATGATAATAAATTTTACTGGGGATTAGTTTAAAAAATTCAATAAAATACAATGCAAAGAAAAATTGTCAAAATAATTTTTCATATCTACAAATACAGAAAATACTCATAACCAGAATACCTGCATTATAAGAAATGATAAAGTAAGAGGGCACCTGCGTGGCTCAGTTGGTTAAGCAACTGACTCTTGGTTTTAGCTCAGTTCGTGATCTCATGGTTCATGAGTGTGAACCCTTCTTCAGGCTCTGTGCTGACAGTGTGGAGCCTGCTTGGGATTCTCTTCCTCTCTCTCTGTCCGTCTCCTTGCTCAATCTCTCTCTCTCTCTCTCTCTCTCTCTCTCTTTATTTTTCTCTCTCTCTCAAAATAAAAAAATAAACTTAAAAAATTATAAAGTAACTGAGGCAGAAAATAAAGCTGTCATATAGAATTATGAATATAAATAAATGAAGACACTCCAGAATGGAATATTATTTAGCACTAAAAAGGAATGAGTTTTAAGTCATGAAAAGGCATAGAGAAATTGTAAATACACATTACTAAGTGAAAGAAGCCAACCTGAAAAGTCTACATACAGTGTGATTCCAGCCATATGACATTCTGGAAAAGACAAAACTATGGAGACAACAAAATATCAGTGTTTTCCAGGGACTGGGGCTGGGAGGGATGGTTTGGCAGAGGAGAAAGGATTTTTAGGGTAAAATATTCTATCTGATACTACAATGAGTAAATCACCAACATTACATAATTATCAAATTGTATACTTACCAATATCCATAAAATGTACAATACCAAGTGTGTAGTCTAATACAAATTATAGAATCTGGTGATAATGATGTGTCAATGTAGGTTCATCAGTTTTAACAAATATCAATTGTGGTGCAGGGTGTGAATAGCTGGGGAGCTTGTGCCAAAAAATATCTATATTATCTATATATATTATATAAGATCTATAAATATGTATGAAATATATATAATACATATAATTATCTATTTTATAATGTCCATATTATAGAAAATATATAAATATATTGGAGCTCCCATGAGGTTCAGTCATTTGAGCTTCCAACTCTTAATTTCAGCTCAGGCCATGACTCATGGTTGTGAGATCAGGCTCTGCACTGGGTGGGGAGTCTTCTTGGAATTCTCTTCCCCTCTCTGCTCCTTCCCTGCTTGTATGAGCTCTCTCTCTCAAAACAAATAAATAAATATTAAAATATGTATATATATATGTATACATTTAGTGTATAAATATAGTACTATATTTAATAATTTATGCAATATGAATAAAATATAAAATACATATTATATACACACTGCATGTAGATATAAATAGGTATATATCCATATTCTAGGAATGGCCTTTTACACTGTTTTATAATGCCAACTCCATGCACATTTGTGAATCAAGTTAAAGTGTGACCATTTTCAATTATTGTACTTAAATCTTATTATGGAGCTCTTTCTGTTTGCAGTGCCTCTTATGAGAATATACTCAAATTGTATTTACATGTATAAAGTCTTTCTTCCTTTATTGATCATCAGTGAAATTTTGGTATTCAAGTTATTTTCTTTAAAGTACCTGTTGCCAGCTTTATTTAGGGATTTGAGAATTCTAAGCAAGATAAACAAACAGATAATATCTATGCAATGCTAGTTCATAACAATATGTCTATGGTTGGATAAAATTACATTGAATAATGGAATAGAAAATAATAAAATGGTGGAATCTTTAGAATTTTCTAATATGTAAGATCATATCATCTGCAAACAATAAAAATTTTACTCTTTCCTTTCCAATGTGGATGTCTTTTATTTCTTTATCTTGCCTGATTACTCTGGCTAAGACTTTTAGAATTATGTTGAATTAGAGTGGTAAGATTGGTTGTCCTTGTCTTCTTCCTCATTTTACAGGAAAAGCTTTAAAATTTTCACCATTAAATATGGTTTTAGCTATGGTCTTGTTTTATATGACCTTTATTGAATCAAATTATGTTCCTTTAATACTCAATTTGTTGAGGGTTCTTATCATGAAAGAATGTTGCATTTTGTCAAATGCTTTTTCTGCATTTACTGATATGATCATATAATTTTTACCTTTAATTTAATGTGGTGTATCCCATTTATTAATTTGCATGTGTTGAACTATCCTCGGATCCCAGAGATAAATCTGACTTGCCCATAGTGTATATTTTCTTTAATGTGCTATTGAATTTGGTTTGATGATATTTTCCCAAGAAATTTTGCATCTATATTCATCAGTGATATTGGTCTGTAGTTTTCCCTTCTTGTAGTATCCTAATCTGGCTCTGGTATCAGGATAATGCTGGTCTTATAAGGAAGTTTGGGAGTGTTACCTCCTCTTCTATTTTTCGAAAGAGTTTGAGAAGGATTGATACTATTCTGTAAATGTCTACTAGAATTTACCATTAATACCATTTGGTCATCTGTTCTTTTTTCTTGGGAAATGTTTGATTACTGACTCAGTCTTTTCTGTTTGCTTTGTATTGGTATGTCCATATTTTCTAGATCTTTGTGATTAAGTATTGATAAGATGTATATTTCAATGAATTTATCACTTTCTTCTAAGTTTTGTAATTTTTTGGCATATAAAAGTTGATGGAAATTACTTATGATCCTATGTTTATTTTTGTAATATCAATTGTAATGTCTCCTCTTTCATTTCTGATTTTTATTGCTCAAGTCTTCTCTCTTATTTTCTTAGGATAGTTAAGTTTGTCAATTTTGTTTATCTTTTCAAAGAAGCTGAATTTCATTGTCCTTTTATATTGTTTCTCTGGTCTCTACTTCATTTGGTTTTCTGCCTGGATGACCTATCCATTGTTGAAGGTGATGATGTCCTCTACTATTATTGGTTAGATCTGTTAGTACTTGCTTAATATATTTAGGTATTTATCGATTGACTTATTGATTGATTCATAGAGCTTGTTTGCAAGGGGGGAAGGGGCAGAAGGAGAGGGAGAAGGAGAATCCCATGCAACATGCACATCCAGTACAGAGCCCTACACAGGGCTTGATCTCGAGACTGAGATCATGACCTGAGCCAAAATCAACGGTCAGATGCTTAACCAACTGAGCCACCCAGGTGTCCTTATTTAGGTGTTCCAATTTGGGGTGCATATGTTTACAATGTTTATAGCTGATGATTTGACCACTTTATTTTTTTTTTTTCCTGTGAGGTTTCATTTAATAATGCTTTCTTTTTTTTTTATTTATTTATTTATTTTTTTTTTTTATGATTTATTTATTTATTTATTTATTTTTATTTATATATGAAATTTATTGTCAAATTGGTTTCCATACAACACCCAGTGCTCATCCCAAAAGGTGCCCTCCTCAATACCCATCACCCACCCTCTCTTCCCTCCCACCCCCCATCAACCCTTAGTTTGTTCTCAGTTCTCAACAGTCTCTTATGCTTTGGCTCTCTCCCACTCTAACCTCTTTTTTTTTTTTTTTTCCCTTCCCCTCCCCCCTGGGTTCCTGTTAAGTTTCTCAGGATCCACATAAGAGTGAAACCATATGGTATCTGTCTTTCTCTGTATGGCTTATTTCACTTAGCATCACACTCTCCAGTTCCATCCACGTTGCTACAAAAGGCCATATTTCATTTTTTCTCATTGCCACGTAGTATTCCATTGTGTATATAAACCACAATTTCTTTATCCATTCATCAGTTGATGGACATTTAGGCTCTTTCCATAATTTGGCTATTGTTGAGAGTGCTGCTATGAACATTGGGGTACAAGTGCCCCTATGCATCAGTACTCCTGTGTCCCTTGGATAAATTCCTAGCAGTGCTATTGCTGGGTCATAGGGTAGGTCTATTTTTAATTTTCTGAGGAACCTCCATACTGCTTTCCAGAGCGGCTGCACCAATTTGCATTCCCACCAACAGTGCAAGAGGGTTCCCGTTTCTCCACATCCTCTCCAGCATCTATAGTCTCCTGATTTGTTCATTTTGGCCACTCTGACTGGCGTGAGGTGATATCTGAGTGTGGTTTTGATTTGTATTTCCCTGATAAGGAGCGACGCTGAACATCTTTTCATGTGCCGGTTGGCCATCCGGATGTCTTCTTTAGAGAAGTGTCTATTCATGTTTTCTGCCCATTTCTTCACTGGGTTATTTGCTTTTCGGGTGTGGAGTTTGGTGAGCTCTTTATAGATTTTGGATACTAGCCCTTTGTCCGATAGGTCATTTGCAAATATCTTTTCCCATTCCGTTGGTTGCCTTTTAGTTTTGTTGGTTGTTTCCTTTGCTGTGCAGAAGCTTTTTATCTTCATAAGTTCCCAGTAATTCACTTTTGCTTTTAATTCCCTTGCCTTTGGGGATGTGTCGAGTAAGAGATTGCTACTGCTGAGGTCAGAGAGGTCTTTTCCTGCTTTCTCCTCTAAGGTTTTGATGGTTTCCTGTCTCACATTCAGGTCCTTTATCCATTTTGAGTTTATTTTTGTGAATGGTGTGAGAAAGTGGTCTAGTTTCAACCTTCTGCATGTTGCTGTCCAGTTCTCCCAGCACCATTTGTTAAAGAGACTGTCTTTTTTCCATTGGATGTTCTTTCCTGCTTTGTCAAAGATGAGTTGGCCATACGTTTGTGGGTCTAGTTCTGGGGTTTCTATTCTATTCCATTGGTCTATGTGTCTGTTTTTGTGCCAATACCATGCTGTCTTGATGATGACAGCTTTGTAGTAGAGGCTAAAGTCTGGGATTGTGATGCCTCCTGCTTTGGTCTTCTTCAAAATTACTTTGGCTATTCGGGGCCTTTTGTGGTTCCATATGAATTTTAGGATTGCTTGTTCTAGTTTCGAGAAGAATGCTGGTGCAATTTTGATTGGGATTGCATTGAATGTGTAGATAGCTTTGGGTAGTATTGACATTTTGACAATATTTATTCTTCCAATCCATGAGCAGGGAATGTCTTTCCATTTCTTTAAATCTTCTTCAATTACCTTCATAAGCTTTCTATAGTTTTCAGCATACAGATCCTTTACATCTTTGGTTAGATTTATTCCTAGGTATTTTATGCTTCTTGGTGCAATTGTGAATGGGATCAGTTTCTTTATTTGTCTTTCTGTTGCTTCATTGTTAGTGTATAAGAATGCAACTGATTTCTGTACATTGATTTTGTATCCTGCAACTTTGCTGAATTCATGTATCAGTTCTAGCAGACTTTTGGTGGAGTCTATCGGATTTTCCACGTATAATATCATGTCATCTGCAAAAAGCGAAAGCTTGACTTCATCTTTGCCAATTTTGACGCCTTTGATTTCCTTTTGCTGTCTGATTGCTGATGCTAGAACTTCCAGCACTATGTTAAACAACAGCAGTGAGAGTGGGCATCCCTGTCGTGTTCCTGATCTCAGGGAAAAAGCTCTCAGTTTTTCCCCGTTGAGGATGATGTTAGCTGTGGGCTTTTCATAAATGGCTTTTATGATGTTTAAATATGTTCCTTCTATCCCGACTTTCTCAAGGGTTTTTATTAAGAAAGGGTGCTGGATTTTGTCAAAGGCCTTTTCTGCATCGATTGACAGGATCATATGGTTTTTCTCTTTTTTTTTGTTAATGTGATGTATCACGTTGATTGATTTGTGAATGTTGAACCAGCCCTGCATCCCAGGAATGAATCCCACTTGATCATGGTGAATAATTCTTTTTATATGCCGTTGAATTCGATTTGCTAGTATCTTATTGAGAATTTTTGCATCCATATTCATCAGGGATATTGGCCTGTAGTTCTCTTTTTTTACTGGGTCTCTGTCTGGTTTAGGAATCAAAGTAATACTGGCTTCATAGAATGAGTCTGGAAGTTTTCCTTCCCTTTCTATTTCTTGGAATAGCTTGAGAAGGATAGGTATTATCTCTGCTTTAAACGTCTGGTAGAACTCCGTTGGGAAGCCATCTGGTCCTGGACTCTTATTTGTTGGGAGATTTTTGATAACCGATTCAATTTCTTCGCTGGTGATGGGTCTGTTCAAGCTTTCTATTTCCTCCTGATTGAGTTTTGGAAGAGTGTGGGTGTTCAGGAATTTGTCCATTTCTTCCAGGTTGTCCAATTTGTTGGCATATAATTTTTCATAGTATTCCCTGATAATTGTTTGTATCTCTGAGGGATTGGTTGTAATAATTCCATTTTCATTCATGATTTTATCTATTTGGGTCATCTCCCTTTTCTTTTTGAGAAGCCTGGCTAGAGGTTTGTCAATTTTGTTTATTTTTTCAAAAAACCAACTCTTGGTTTCGTTGATCTGCTCTACAGTTTTTTTAGATTCTATATTGTTTATTTCTGCTCTGATTTTTATGATTTCTCTTCTTCTGCTGGGTTTAGGCTGCCTTTGCTGTTCTGCTTCTAGTTCCTTTAGGTGTGCTGTTAGATTTTGTATTTGGGATTTTTCTTGTTTCTTGAGATAGGCCTGGATTGCAATGTATTTTCCTGTCAGGACTGCCTTCGCTGCGTCCCAAAGCGTTTGGATTGTTGTATTTTCATTTTCGTTTGTTTCCATATATTTTTAAATTTCTTCTCTAATTGCCTGGTTGACCCACTCATTCGTTAGTAGGGTGTTCTTTAACCTCCATGTTTTTGGAGGTTTTCCAGACTTTTTTCTGTGGTTGATTTCAAGCTTCATAGCATTGTGGTCTGAAAGTATGCATGGTATGATTTCAATTCTTGTAAACTTATGAAGGGCTGTTTTGTGACCCAGTATATGATCTATCTTGGAGAATGTTCCATGTGCACTCGAGAAGAAAGTATATTCTGTTGCTTTGGGATGCAGAGTTCTAAATATATCTGTCAAGTCCATCTGATCCAATGTCTCATTCAGGGCCCTTGTTTCTTTATTGACCGTGTGTCTAGATGATCTATCCATTTCTGTAAGTGGGGTGTTAAAGCCCCCTGCGGTTACCACATTCTTATCAATAAGGTTGCTTATGTTTATGAGTAATTGTTTTATATATTTGGGCGCTCCGGTATTCGGCGCATAGACATTTATAATTGTTAGCTCTTCCTGATGGATAGCCCCTGTCACTATTAGATAATGTCCTTCTTCATCTCTTGTTACAGCCTTTAATTTAAAGTCTAGTTTGTCTGATAGAAGTATGGCTACTCCAGCTTTCTTTTGGCTTCCAGTCGCATGATAAATAGTTCTCCATCCCCTCACTCTCAATCTAAAGGTGTCCTCAGGTCTAAAATGAGTCTCTTGTAGACAGCAAATAGATGGGTCTTGTTTTTTTATCCATTCTGATACCCTGTGTCTTTTGGTTGGCGCATTTAATCCATTTACATTCAGTGTTATTATAGAAAGATATGGGTTTAGAGTCATTGTGATGTCTGTATGTTTTATGCTTGTAGTGATGTCTCTGGTACTTTGTCTCACAGGGTCCCCCTTAGGATCTCTTGGAGGGCTGGTTTAGTGGTGACAAATTCCTTCAGTTTTTGTTTGTTTGGGAAGACCTTTATCTCTCCTTCTATTCTAAATGACAGACTTGCTGGATAAAGGATTCTCGGCTGCATATTTTTTCTGTCTAGCACACTGAAAATCTCGTGCCAATTCTTTCTGGCCTGCCAAGTTTCAAAAGAGAGATCAGTCACAAGTCTTATAGGTCTCCCTTTATATGTGAGGGCACGTTTACCCCTTGCTGCTTTCAGAATTTTCTCTTTATCCTTGTATTTTGCCAGTTTCACTATGATATGTCGTGCAGAAGATCGATTCAAGTTACGTCTGAAGGGCGTTCTCTGTGCCTCTTGGATTTCAATGCCTTTTTCCTTCCCCAGTTCAGGGAAGTTCTCAGCTATTATTTCTTCAAGTACCCCTTCAGCACCTTTCCCTGTCTCTTCCTCCTCTGGGATACCTATTATGCGTATATTATTTCTTTTTAGTGTATCACTTAGTTCTCTAATTTTCCCCTCATACTCCTGGATTTTTTTATCTCTCTTTTTCTCAGCTTCCTCTTTTTCCATAACTTTATCTTCTAGTTCACCTATTCTCTCCTCTGCCTCTTCAATCCGAGCCGTGGTGGTTTCCATTTTGTTATGCATTTCGTTTAAAGCGTTTTTCAGCTCCTGGTGACTGTTCCTTAGTCCCTTGATCTCTGCAGCAAGAGATTCTCTGCTGTCAGCTATACTGTTTTCAAGCCCAGCGATTAATTTTATGACTATTATTCTAAATTCACTTTCTGTTATATTATTTAAATCCTTTTTGATCAGCTCATTAGCTGTTGTTATTTCCTGGAGATTCTTCTGAGGGGAATTCTTCCGCTTGGTCATTTTGGATAGTCCCTGGCGTGTTGAGGACCTGCAGGGCACTTCCCCTGTGCTGTGGTGTATAACTGGAGTTGGTGGGCGGAGCCGCAGTCAGACCTGATGTCTGCCCCCAGCCCACCGCTGGGGCCACAGTCAGACTGGTGCGTGCCTTCTCTTCCCCTCTCCTAGGGGCGGGATTCACTGTGGGGTGGGGTGGCCTGTCTGGGCTACTTGCACACTGCCAGGCTTGTGATGCTGGGGATCTGGCGTCTTAGCTGGGGTGGGTAGGCAAGGTGCACAGGGGCAGGAGGGGCAGGCTTAGCTTGCTTCTCCTTAGGTGATCCACTTCAGGAGGGGCCCTGTGGCAGCAGGAGGGAGTCAGATCCGCTGCCGGAGGTTTGTCTCCTCAGAAACGCAGAGTTGGGTGTTTGCCCGGAGCGAGCAAGTTCCCTGGCAGGAACTGGTTCTCTTTGGGATTTTGGCTGGGGGATGGGCGGGGGAGATGGCGCTGGTGAGCGCCTTTGTTCCCCACCAAACTGAGCTCTGTCGTCAGGGGGCTCAGCAGCTCTCCTTCCCTTTGTCCTCCAGCCTTCCCGCTTTCTGAGCAGAGCTGTTAACTTATGACCTCCCAGACGCTAAGTCGCGCTTGCTGTCGGAACACAGTCCGTCAGGCCCCTCCGCTTTTTGCAAGCCAGACTCGGGGGCTCTGCTTGGCCGGCGAGCCGCTCCTCCGCCCCGGCTCCCTCCCGCCAGTCCGTGGAGCGCGCACCGCCTCGCCGCCCTTCCTACCCTCTTCCGTGGGCCTCTTGTCTGCGCTTGGCTCCGGAGACTCCGTTCTGCTAATCCTCTGGTGGTTTTCTGGGTTATTTAGGCAGGTGTAGGTGGAATCTAAGTGATCAGCAGGACGCGCGGTGAGCCCAGCGTCCTCCTACGCCGCCATCTTCCCTCTCTAATAATGCTTTCCTTGACCGCTTTATTTTTATTTATTTTTATTTTTTTATTTTTTTAAATTTTTTTAACGTTTTATTTATTTTTGAGACAGGGAGAGACAGAGCATGAACAGGGGAGGGTCAGAGAGAGAGGGAGACACAGAATCCGAAACAGGCTCCAGGCTCAGAGCAGTAAGCACAGAGCCCAACACGGGGCTCAAACTCACGGACAGTGAGATCGAGACCTGAGCCGAAGTCGGATGCTCAACCGACTGAGCCACCCAGGCGCCCCAACCACTTTATTTTTATATAATGATCTTCTTTGTCTTTTGTTTGCATTTTTGCCTCAAAGTCTATTTTGTCGTTATAAGCGTAAGTACTCCTCTTTTCTTTTGGTTTCCACTAGGATGGAATATATTTTTAGCATTCTTTTGCTTTAAAAAGTAAAAGTCCTTAAAGCCAAAATGAATCTCTTAAAGGCAGCATATAGTTGGATCTTCTTTTATCCATTCAGCCATTCTTGGCCTTTTTATTGGAGAATTCAATCCATTTATTTACTTTTATAATGTTTATTTATTTATTTTGAGAGAGCACAGAGCCTGACATGGGGCTCGATCTCAGAAACTGTAACACGACCTGAACTGAAATCAAGAGTCCAATGCTTAACCAATTGAGCCACCCAGGTGCCCCAATCCATTTATATTTAGAATCATTATTGATAGGTAAGGATGTACTAATGCCATCTTATTATTTTCTGGCTGTTTTGGAGTTCCCTTTTTCCTTTCTCCCTTTTGCTGCCTTCCTTTGTGAATTGATGCTTTTCCATGGTGGTATGTTCTGATTCTATTCTCTTCATATTTTGTGAATCTACCATAGACATTGCTGTGTAGTTACCATGAGACTTACATAAAACATTTTATAGATATAAAATCACATTTTATGCTGATATTGCCTTATACAGCCCAACAACATGTTTATAATACATAAAATTATTTCTATTTAAGAGTCTTTGATTTCAGAGGATAATTAATGGTATCTTAGTGAATAAAGTTGGGTATAATGGACAGTAATCTCTAAAGGACATTTCATGAAACTTTGGAAATTTGTAAGATCTAGGGCATTCCCAAGTGACAGATTATAAAGTTCACCAAGATATTAAAAATAAGGAAAAATTTTGATATTTTCTACTAAAAGGATGAAGACATCTATTTCTACTTGTTTTCCTTTTTTATGGCACGAGTCATTATTAGGAATCTTTCATAACATTTGCCATTGAATAGTACATTTAAGAATTTATGGAGTTTCAGCTCAGAATGTGCTAGTCAGGCTGTTATTTTGGAGTTCAAAACATTTAAGATTTTATAAAGTCTTCACTGTGACTTTGACATCTGACAACTATGTTTATTTTACTTTTGGAATGAGGATGAGGGGCAAACAGGACATTGGGATAAAGGTGGACAGATTATAAAGAAAATAAGTTGAATGGATTATATCTACTATGTTCATATTTAATACTTTTTTTATTCCAAAAAATGCATAGTAGAAACATCTTACTAAATTATACATGCTCCTGTCCCAAGAATTTTGAAAATTCATGTTCTGTTTTATTTACTTGTGTTATTTTGACATAGCTAAGCAGTATCAGTCCTCCAGTTGACAACTGCATTTTAATGAAGTGTAGTCTTCGTTATAGTTCAAGAGATAGAGTATCATTGCCTTTACCCTAGGAACTCAACACTTTGTCATGTTAAGTTCTATTTCTCAGGTTCCATAAGCAAATTTTACATGATATCACAGAATGCTAATATTCAGGATACATGGTATCTTATTGCTTAGAGGGTCCTATAACTACATCTTCGTTTGCCTTATATCATTTTAAAACATTTTTATAACTCAAATTATACTCTGCAGGAGAATTTATTATAGCACTATGGGAGTGTGAGGAACTTTAAAGGGACATATATCCAATTCTTTTGCCTTCAGGCAACAGGATACCTCAGTTGTCTTTCTTCTTTGAGTCATACTCATACTTATACTGTGTATTTAAAATTTCCTCCAACATGTTCTTAAAATATTCACTGTACCTTGGAACAGCTGTATGTGTTTCACTAATCTATGCATGAATTTGTTCAAAACTATATTCTCTAGGGTCAAAAAAACCCATACTTGCTATTTCAATAAAATTATAATTCAAGTTTGATACAATTGTTTGGAAAATGTTAGTTTTAAATATGTCTGGAAAATATCTTTTAAATCATCACAGCATTCTGGATCACCAGAGGTGTTAATTATTTTCTATGGACTAGACATATTAAACAGTACGTTAACAATATCTACAGCAAAACATAATGTTGGCATATTCACCTCCTTTACATATATTAAAACCAAACCAAAGTCAAACAATAATTTAAAAACCTGAGGTTTTCTTAGAGCATTGTAGTAGAACATAGGATGATCATATAACCCATCATTCAAACCAGGACAGTTTTGAGAAACATTATTAAAGTGTCTTAGGTTGGATGATAATATGTAGGCATAAGCAGGACAAGTGTAAACTAGAACACCTTAGGGTTACCAAAAAGAGAAAGCTGGCATTTCACCACAATCTTTGTGGAGTTGTTCCATTTCCCAGACCCCTTTCTGGGCTGCTTGAAATCACCTGACTGCTCTTCAGGAATGGAATGGATGGAAGTGATTAGTGTCACATGTACGAGGATAGTTAAGAATATGAGTTTTTGTTTCTTTTTGATTTGTGTTAACTGCACACAGAGGATAAAAGGTCCTAGAATATGGCAGAGTCATATGATGGAAGATGCCAGTGGGCTTTAATCCCCAGTTGGGAAACCGTCAGTATTTGTCAGTTTAGGTGAGCCGATCTTAAATGTGTTAAACCATAGTTTGAGTTGATTTGTAATAGTGACATACATTATCCTCACTGATCCAATCATTGAATTGAAAAGTCTAATTGGACATCAACTTATGGGTTCTGATCTAAACTTTGACAATTAACACTGGGACAAGTGACTTTAATATTCTGAAGTTATAGTGTTAGGTTTGGTTTGGTTTGATTTTGTTAAATGTGGCCGTTGTCCCTTATTAGGCCTTCTTAAATACAGATTCTTAGGGCTCATCCTATTTTTACATATATTCACAGATAAATTGGCCTATAACTTTTTTACACCATACTGGTTAGTTGTTTGCATCAATTTTAGCTTCTTAAAAGTAAAGGCAAGTAGACCCTCTTTTCCTATTATCTGGAAAAATTTGTCAATAATTACAATTTTGCCATTTAAAGTTGGGTAAAACTTACAGAAGAAGCATTCTAGCTCTGAATTTTAAATACTGAGAATGCAAAAGTTCTCTTGATAGATGATCTAACATCATTCATGTGACTATTTGGACACATTAACAAAAGTGAAATGTGTAAGTAATTACGCTCATAAGATATTGATCAAGTCTATATCTTACAGCATCAAAATAAACCCTTTTTTAAATATATCACAAAACTAAAATAAAAGAAAGTCATGTGAATATGCAAAGAGCTGGCCTATGTTCCTTATACTTATGAACATAGATACACCTCTTGCTTGTAGGAAGAAAACACCCCTTTGTTGATGACTTTAGTGTTAGGATAAGAAATCATTAGAAGTGGGGCTGAATTATTCTCCACAATCTCTAAGCTCCTCAACAGCAAGAGAATACCTTGGGTTATGTTAGATTTCAACTGGTCATAGTAATGAATCCCATTATTCATCTCCTAGCAAATCAGTTCCACCCTCAAGGGCACTCCAAAGCTAAAATGTACTTTAGGTTAAATTTTCCTGGTTTCAAAATATATCTGTGTGTATTCAGCTTCCTTCATATAACTACTGCTGCTGCTGACAGCAGAAACCCTTGAGATGACAAACAGAGGCAAACTTTAAAAATTGAATAGAAAGGAGTGTTTTTCCCCTTTGATGATCTCAGCACTTTTAGAAATAAGAGTAAAATATTCTTTCTTTAAACTTCTTTGCGATTCTTTGATACTGTCTTGTTTCAATAGAATTCCTTTCTTCAATATATATGACCACCAAGGCTCGAGGCTACTCTACTCTCCTACCAAGTTTTGTTCTCCTCCAAGGGCTATACTTTCACCAGACAGGTCCCATGCACTTTCTAATTACCTCTTTCTCAAATCCTTGTTAGCCTGAGCTCTGATCCTTGAGGGCTAACATCTGTTCTCAGTGTTTCCCCACAAGGAGTAAGCCCTAGTTGACATTTACTGTGTTTCTCAAAAACTGGCAACCACAGCTGCCTTTTTTTTTTAATTAATTAATTATTTTTTAAAAAATTTACATCCAAGTTAGTTAGCATATCGTGCAACAGTGATTTCAAGAGTAGATTCCAGTGATTCATCCCCTATATATAACACCCAGTGCTCGTTCCAACAAGTGTCTTCCTTAATGTCTATTACCCAGTTAGCCCATTACCCTTCCCACAACCCCTCCAACAACCCTCTGGTTTTTCTCTGTATTTAAGAGTCCCTTATGTTTTGTCCCCCTCCCGGTTTTTATATTATTTTTGCTTCCCTTCCCTTATGTTCATCTGTTTTGTCTCTTAAAGTCCTCGTATGAGTGAAGTCATATGATCTTTCTCTAATTTTGCTTAGCATAATACCTTCTAGTTCTATCCACGTATGTGCAAATGGCAACATTTCATTCTTTTTGATTGCCGAGTAATACTTCATTGTGTATAAATATATCACATCTTCTTTATCCATTCATCCATCGATGGGCATTTGGGCTCTACCCATACTTTGGCTATTGTTGATAGTACTGCTATAAACATGGGGGTGCATGTGCCCCTTTAAACAGGATACCTGTATCCCTTGGATAAATGCCTAGTAGTGCAGTTGCTGGGTCATAGGGTAGTTCTATTTTTAGTTTTTTGAGGAACCTCCATACTGTTTTCCAGGGTGGCTGTACCAGCTTGTATTCCCACCAACAATGCAAAAGAGATCCTCTTTCTCCGCATCCTCGCCAACATCTGTTGTTGCCTGAGTTGTTAATGTTAGCCATTGTGACAGGTGTGAGGTTGTATCTCATTGTGGTTTTGATTTGTATTTCCCTGATGATGAGTGAAGTTGAGCATTTTTTCATGTGTTGGTTGGCCATCTGGATGTTTTGTTTGGAGAAGTGTCTATTCATGTCTTTTGCCCATTTCTTCACTGGATTATTTGTTTTTTGGGTGTTGAGTTTGAGAAATTCTTTATAGATTCTGAATACTAGCCCTTTATCTGTCATTTGAAAATATCTTCTCCCATTCTGTTGGTTGCGTTTTAGTTTTGCTGATTGTTTCCCTTGCTGTGCGGAAACTTTTTATTTTGATGAGGTCCCAATAGGTCATTTTGCTCTCATTTCTCTTGCCTCTGGAGATGTGTTAAGAGGTTTTTGCCTGCTTTCTTCTCTAGGATATTGATGACTTCCTGTCTTACATTTAGGTGTGTTATCCATTTTGAGTTTATTTTTGTGTATGGTGTAAGAAAGTGATCCAGGTTCACTTTTCTGCAATGTCTCTGTCCAGTTTTCCCAGTACTATTTGCTGAAGAGACTGTCTTTATTCCATTAGATATTTTTTCCTGCCTTGTCAAAGATTAGTTGGCCATAAATTTGTGAGTCCATTACTGGGTTCTCTATTCTGTTCCATTGATCTGAGTGTCTGTTTTTGTCCCAGTACCATACTGTCTTCATGATTACAGCTTTGTAATACATCTTGAAGTCCGGGATTGTAATGCCTCCAGGTTTGGTTTTCTTTTTCAGAATTGCTTCAGGTATTCGGGGTCTTTTCTGATTCCATACAAATGTTAAGATTGTTTGTTATAGCTCTGTGAAGAATGCTGGTGTTATTTTGATAGGTATTGCATTGAATATGTAGATTGCTTTGGTTAGTATTGACATTTTAATGATATTTGTTTTTCCAATACAGAAGCATGGAATATTTTTCCTTTTGTGTGTGTGTGTGTGTGTGTGTGTGTGTGTGTGCATGTGTGTGTGTCTTCAATTTCATTCATGAACTTTCTATAGTTTTCAGAGTATAGATTTTTCACCTGTTTGGTTAGGTTTATTCCTAGGTATTTTACGGTTTTTGGTGCAATTGTAAATGGGATTGAATCCATAGTTTCTCTTCCTGTAGCTTTATTATTGGTGTATTGGGGCGCCTGGGTGGCGCAGTCGGTTAAGCGTCCGACTTCAGCCAGGTCACGATCTCGCGGTCCGTGAGTTCGAGCCCCGCGTCAGGCTCTGGGCTGATGGCTCAGAGCCTGGCTCTGTGTCTCCCTCTCTCTCTGCCCCTCCCCCGTTCATGCTCTGTCTCTCTCTGTCCCAAAAATAAATAAAAAACGTTGAAAAAAAAAAGCATTTATATTATTGGTGTATAGGAATGCAACTGATTTCTGTGCATTGATTTTATATGCTGTGACTTTGCTGAATTCATGGATCATTTCTAGACATTTTTTGGTGGAATCTTTTGGGTTTTCCATATAGAGTATCATGTTATCTGTGAAAAGTGAAAATTTGACTTCCTCCTTGCTGATTTGGATGCCTTTTATTATATTCTTTGTGTTATCTGACTGCTGAGGCTAAGACTTCCAATATCGTGTTGAATAATAGTGCTGAGAGTGGACATCCCTGTTGTGTTCCTGACCTTAGGGAGAAGGCTCTCAGTCTTTTCCCATTGAGATGACATTAGCAGTGGGTCTTTCATATATGGTTTTTATGATCTTGAGGTATGATTTTGACTTTCATAGCATTGTGGTCTGAAAATATGCATGGTATGATCTCGATATTTTTATACCTGTTGAGGGCTGACTTGTGTCCCAGTGTGTGATCTATTCTGGAGAACATTCCATGTGCACTGGAGAAGAATGTATATTCCACTGCTTTAAGATGAAATGTTTTGAATATATCTGTTAAGCCCATCTGGTCCACTGTGTCATTCAAAACCATTGTTTCTTTGTTGGTTTTCTGTTTAGATGATCTGTCCATTGCTTGAAAATGGGGTGTTGAAATCCTCTATTATTATGGTATAATTATCAATGAGTTTCTTTATGTTTGTGATTAATTGATTTATATATTTTGGTGACCCACATTTGGAGCATAAATGTTTACAATTTTTAGATATTCTTGGTGGATAAACCCCTTAATTATGATATAATACCCTTCTTCATCTCTTGTTACAATCTTTATTTTAAAATCTAGATTGTCTGATAAAAGTATGGCTACTCTGGCTTTCTTTTGGCAACCATTAGTGTGGTAGATGGTTCTCCATCTCCTTATTTTCTTTTTTTTTTTTTAATTTTTTTTTCAACGTTTTTTATTTATTTTTGGGACAGAGAGAGAGACAGAGCATGAACGGGGGAGGGGCAGAGAGAGAGGGAGACACAGAATCGGAAACAGGCTCCAGGCTCCGAGCCATCAGCCCAGAGCCTGATGCGGGGCTCGAACTCACGGACCGCAAGATCGTGACCTGGCTGAAGTCGGACGCTTAACCGACTGCGCCACCCAGGCGCCCCTCCATCTCCTTATTTTCAATGTGAAGGTGTCTTTAGGTCTAAAATGGGTCTCTTGTAAACAGCATATAGATGGATCTTGTTTTCTTATCCATTCTGTTATCCTATGTCTTTTGATTGGAGCATTTAGTCCATTGATGTTTATAGTGAATACTGAAAAATATGAATTTATTGTCATTATGTTGTCTATAGAGTTAGAGTTTCTGGTGGTGTTCTCTGGTCCTTTTTAGTCTTTGTTACTTTTGGTTTTTTTTTCTTCATCTTTTCTCCCCTCAGAGGGTCCCCTTAAAATTTCTTGCAAAGCAGGTTTAGTGCTCACAAACTCCTTGAGTTTTGTTTGGGAAACTTTTTATCTTTCCTTCTATTTTGAATGACAGTCTTATTGGATACAGAATTCTTGGCTGCATATTTTTCTGATTCAGAACATTGAATATGACCTGCCACTGTTTCTGGTCTGCCAAGTTTCTGTGGATAGGACTGCTGCAAACCTGATCTGTCTTCCTTTGTAGGTTAACGACTTTTTTTTTTTTTCCATTGGTGCTTTCATGATTCTTTCTTTGCCTGAGTATTTTGTGAATTTGAGTATGATATGTCTTGTTGATGGTTAGTTTTTATTGAATCTAATGGGAGTTCTCTGTGCTTCCTGGATTTTGATGTCTTGTCTTTCCCCAGGTTAGAAAAGTTTTCCACTATGATTTACTCACATAAAGCCTCTACACCTTTTTATGTCTCTTCATCTTCTGGGAGCCCTATCATTCTTATGTTATTTTTTTTTTTTTCTAATGAGTCACCAAGTTCTCTAATTCTTATATAATGCTCTTTTGTCTTAGTTTCTATCTTTTTTTTCCTGTTTCATTATTCTCCATAAGTTTGTCCTCTCTATCGCTGCTTCACTGCTCTCCTTCAGCTATCCTTGCTGCCTTGGTATCCATTCGAAGTTGCAGCTCAGTTATAACATTTTTAATTTCATCCTGATAGCTTTTACTTCTTGTATCTCTGCAGAAAGGGATTCCAATCTATTTTCAACCCCAGCTAGTATTCTTATTATTGTGATTCTAAATTCTGGTTCAAATATCTTGCTTGTATCTGTATTGATTAAGTTCCTGGCTCTCATTTCTTCCTGTTCTTTCTTTTGGGGTGAATTTCTTTGTTTCATCATCTTGAAGGAAGAAAAGGAATTAATAAGGTAAAAAAAGATAAAAATTAAAAAAAATTAAAAACAACACAAAAAATAAAATAAAGGATGCAAGATCCTAGGTGTGTTTTGGTCTTGTTGTTGAAAGAAGCTTGATAGAATAGAGAAAAAAGGGAAAGAAAATAAAATAAAAAGGAAAACGTTTGAAAAATTGGAAAAATGAATACAATAAAAAAGAATAAAATGAAATAATGAAAGTAAAATAGAATTTTAAAAATTTACAAAAAACTGAAAAATATAGTAGAAAAAATTTAAAGACAAACCTTTTTATAAAAGCAGAAAACAAAAATAAAAAATTTCCCTTTCTGTATTCAAGAAAAGACAAAGGAAAAAAAAATTGAATAGATGGACCAGTGAACAGAATGAAATAGGATTGAAATTACTTTACTTTTTCTCTTTCACTCCAGCTGCTTTCAGGAGAGGGGTGCTTTTCCCATACTCTCCCCCTGTCTCCGTCCTCTCTCCACAAGCAAAAACAGCTCCCTGCCATCCGTGGCTTCTCTCTCCTCCAGTTCACTTCTCCACACCATGTACCTGCTGAGTTCTATGGTTCAAGTTGTGCAGATTGTTGTGTTAATCCTCAAATCAGTTTTTTAGGTGTACAAGTTGGTTTGGTGTTGATCTGGCTGCATTTCAGGGATGAGAAATGCAAAAAAATCTTGCATGTTGTTCTGCCATCTTAGCCCCCTTAGCCCAGCCTTCTTCTTTCTTTGTGAAATTCCTACCCGATTCTCAGATCTGGTGTGGACTCCAGAGTTTGTTCTGCCAGTCTTAGATGTGTATTTCCCTATTTCTATATCTCTTATTATGTGCAAGTTCTGTATTATTTTTATTATTTTCCTTGTTTCTCTGATTTTTTTTTAGTCTATGTGCGGAGGTTCATATTTCAATAATTAGCCTTAACTTCTGGGTACCTATGTGTGTGGGAGCTGGAGGGAATTCAAGTAATACAAAGCGTGGCAAGTTTTACAGTGTGGGAAAAATCATACTATTAGAGGCTTATAATCTTGTTTTGGCCTCGTCATTGTTCATGTGGAGTCCCTAAGGGATTTATGCACACAAGCAAATGATAAATAAGAGGAATTACTAGACTAAATTGTCCTTTTATCCTAGTGTAAGACTTTTTAGAACATTCCATGACAACATGTAAATTGAACTCAGGGTGCAAGCAAAGCCTCTTCTTTCCTGTTTTCTTCTAATTTTGCTACAGGTTTGTAACTTGAATGTGTCACTTGGTACATATGAACGAAAAAGGAAAAAAAAAATGAATACAGGGTGGTGGTTATCCAGAAGGCACAATTATGAAAGATAGGAGAGAACTCTCTTTTTGGAACACAATTATACATGCCCTAACATCTGAGTAATAGTGTTAATTGCTCCTGTAATCTTAGGGGGGGGGGTCACATAGAAATTGATGAAGTGTTAGGTTAAGAACCTTCTATGCCCTCTACATGCAGTGTCCAGCATAGAATTTGTCACTCTGGAGTTTCTCAATACTTTTTGTTAAGCAATGATCAAAGGAATGAATGGGAAATAAACAGTACTAACTCAGACTTCATTTTACCACTGTTTCAAACATGTATTAAATATTTAGAATGGAAATTCTCAACCAGTATTAATCTACTAATGAACAATTTGAAATGCATGGTGTTGATTTGAGTTGTCTAGTGACTGGGAACAAAAAAATGTTTAGTGTGTATGGGGATAATGGACAATACACATATTGCAGTGTGTAGGGCAGTCATTCACAATAAGGAACTATTCTAAAATACCAAAAGTATCTTCACTAAAGGATACTGACATATAGGTTCAGGTCTGTACTGGGAAGGGTATGGCATTCCTAACACAATAAAATGTGTTCTTCTGTGAGAGACCAATAGTTCAGAATTAGAATATAATATGTTTTATAGTCCTAACTATACATGGGATGGCACAAGGAACAAAAGTACTGATGGAGGAAAATGGAAAAACTGTAGAAAAGGAAATAACGCTGTTATCACTGCTCCCCAAGAAATTCCCTACAAATCTCACCCTTGTTCTAAGATCCCAGCTTCTTTATGTCATTAGCTACATGTTTTAAGTCTGAGACCATGACTAGATTGACATGGCCCAGGTTATAGGTCTATATCCTGGATGTAATTATCAAACATACAAATGCAATTATACTTTCAATAAAGGCCCTCCAAATATATCCTTAGAACCTAATTCCTGGAACAGATGAATATATTACCCTACGTGGCAAAAAGACTTTGCAGACATGATGAAGGTTAAAGTCCTTGGGCTGAGAGAGTATATTGGATTATCTAGATGGGTCTAATCTAAATACATAAATTTTAAAAGCAGAGAAACTTTGCAGATTCTACTCAAGAGATATGACATAAGAAGGACTTGATCTGTCATTGCTGACTCTGAAGGGAGAAAGGATCACTACCCACACAATACAGTGGGTTCTAGAAACTGGAAACTACTTTCAGATTTCAGCCAGCAAAAAATGTAAATTTTGGTGTGCATCTGCAAGAATATGAACTCTGGTAACAAACTGAGAAAAAATAGTATTCTTTCCTATAGACCCAAGAAGGGAACAGTCTGCTAACACCTTTATGTTAGTCTGGCTGATACCTGTACCACTTTTAAATGAAAAAAAAAAAAAAAAAAAAGAAGAAAGAAAAACTAAAATAATAAGCTCATGCTGTTTTAAAGCACTAAACTTATAAGAACCTGTTATAGCACTAATAAAAAACCAACCCAACCAAATAACCAATAAAAATGCTCACGTATTGCCCAAATTGTAACAACTGAAGGTTCTGGGGTTGCTATACATGTGGTTTAAGGAAGAAAAACTCTGTGTGGTGTCCACTCCTCCATTAGATTGGTCAGAATTTCATTTTATGAATTTTTAGTTTGTGAGTGAATTTGTCAAGTTCACCACCACCAGCATCAATTTTTAAAAAAGGAAAGTAGAAGAGAAGGATAGAGGAAATCATTTAAAGGTGGAAACATAGAAAACACAAAATAGAAGAAAATGTAGATGCTATACTTCTCATTTCCACCACTGGTCATAGGATAAGGCTTTTTTTTTAAGCTTTATTGAATTATAATTGAAAAATATAATTGTAAAATATTTAAAGTGTACACTGTGGTGGTTTGATATGTATGTGCTCATTGTGAAAGGATTCCCACCATCTAGTTAATTAACACATCCATCACCTCACTTTTGTGCATGTGTGTGAGAACATTTGTGTTTCATTCTCCACAAACTTCAATTATATAATAGTGTTATCAACTATCGACACCATATTTTACATTAGATTTTCAGGCCATATTCACCTTATGCCAGAAAGTCTGTACCCTTCTAATAATCTCACCCTACTTCCCCCACCCTTCAGCTCCTCACAACCACTTTCTTACTCTCTGTTTCTATGACTTTGACTTACATATGGAATCTAAAGATTTATTTTTGAACAATACCATACCATGTTTGTCTTTCTCCGTCTAACTTATCTCACTGAGCATAATGCCCCACATTCCATCCATGTTGTCACCAAAAAGCAGGATTTCTTTATTTTTCATGGCTGAATGATATTTCATGTGTACATACACAATGTTTTCTTTATCTATTTATCTATAGATGGTCACTTAGATTGTTTCCCATATCATGGCTATGCAAATAATGCTCAATGAACATGGGAGTGCAGATATCTATTTAATACCCTCTTTTCATTTCCTTTGGATATATTTCCAGAAGTGGAATTGCTCGGTCATATGGTAGCTCTATGTTTGATTTTTTAAGTGATTTCCATATAGTCTTCCATAGTGGCTACACTAATTTATATTCCCACCAACAGTGCACAAATGTTTGCTTTTCTCCACATGCTTCCCAACACTTTTTATCTCCTGTCTTTTTAATGAAAGCAATTTTAACAAGTGGAAGGTGATATCTCATTATGGTTTTGGTTTGCATTTCCCTGACAAATAGTGATGGTTAGCACATTTTTAAGTGCCTGTTGACCACTTACATGTATTCTTTGGAAAATTCCTCTTCTAATTTTTTGAGTTGTTTATTTTTTGGTTTTTAAATTGTACTAGTTCCTTACATATTTTGAACATTGACCCTTTATCAGATATATGATTTGCAAATATTTTCTCTTATTTTATAGGTCACCTTTTCATTTGTTTATGATTTCCTTTGCAGTGTGGAGATTTTTAGCTTGATATAGTCCTACTTGTTTACTTTTTCTTTTGTTGCCTTTGCTTTTGGTGTTCAACATAAAAATCATCAAATGTGATGTCAAGGAGATTACCTACTATATTTTATCCTAGAATTTTTATGGTTTCAGGTCTTATGTTTAAGTTTTTAATCTATATTGAGTTGATTTTTGTATATTGCATAAGATTGGGTCCAGTTTTATTCTTTTGTATGTACCTGTTCAGTTTTCCAACACCAGTTATTGAAGAGAGTATCCTTTTCCCCATTGTATATTCTTGGATCCAACATTTCCTTTGCCATAAATTAGTTGACCACATACACATGAGTTTATTTCTGGGTTATGTTTCATTGATCTGATATGTCTGATTGATATGTCTGTTTTCATGCCAGTACTGTACTGTATTGATTACTATAGCTTTGTAATATACTTTGAAATGATGAAGTGTGATACCTTCATCTTTGGTCATCATTCTCAAGATTGCTTTGCCAATTCAGAGTCTTTTTGGTTCCATGCACATTTCAGGATTGTTTATTCTATTACTGTGAAAAGTGCTATTAGAATTGTGATAGGGACATTGAATCTGGATTGCTTCAGGTATTTGGACATTTTAACAATATTAATACTTTAAATACATGGGCATGGAATACATTTCCATTTATTTATGTCTTCAATTTCTTTCATCATTGTATTATAGTTTTCAGTGTACAGATCTTTTAGCACCTTAAATCCATTTATTCTTAGGTATTTTATTCTTTTTGACACAATTACAAATGATTTGTTTAATTTCTCTTTCTGATAATTTGTGTTAGTGAATATAAATGTAACTGATATTTTTATACCATACCTCTTGATCTGCTTTAAAATAAATATGGACAAATTTGCTTTTATTTTATAGCAATGTGGGGAGGTTTTTAAATTCCTTTTTTTTTTTGAAGCTTTAAAAAAAAACAACCAATTCCAGTGTAGTTAACACACAATGTTATATTAGTTCAGATGTATAATATAGTTATTAAACAGTTTTATACATTACCCAGTGCTTAACATAACAAGTAAACTCCTTAATCCCCTTCACCTATTTTAGCCATCCTCCCACCCACCTCCGCTGTGGTAACCATCAGTTTGTTCTCTATAGTTAAGAGACTATTGCTTTGTTTCTCTATTTTGATGAAGTCCCAATAGTTTTTATTTATTCCTTTGTTTCCCTTGCCTCCGGATACATATCTAGAAAACTGTTGCACTGACCAGTGTCAGAGACATTACTACCTGTGCTCACTTCTAAGAATTTTATGGTTTCATGTCTCACATTTAGGTCTTAAATCCAGTTTGAATTTACTTTTGTATATGATATAAGAAAGTGGCTCAGTTTCATTCTTTTGCATGTAGTTGACCAGTTTTCCCAATACCATTTGTTGAAGAGACTGTGTTTCTTTCCATTGGATATTCTTTTCTGCTTTGTAAAGGTTAATTGGCCACGTAATTCTAGGTTTATTTCTGGGTTTCCTATTCTCTTCTATTGATATATGTGTCCATTTTTGTGCCAGTACCATCTTTTTTGATCACTTCAGTTCGTAATAAAACTTGAAGTCTAGAATTGTGGTTCTTCCAGCTTTGCTTTTCTTTTTCAAATGTGCTGTTTATTCTTTTGTGGTTGTGTACAAATTTTAAGATTGCTGTCATTCTGTGAAAAATGTTTTGGTAGTTTGATAGGGATCGCATTAATCTGAAGATTGCTTTGGTTACTATACTCTAAACATCTTAACAATATTTATTCTTCCAACACATGAGCATGGAATGTCTTTCCATTTCTTTTTGTCATCTTTAATTTCTTTCATTAGTGTTTTATAGTTTCATAGGTTAGGTCTTTCACCTCTTTGGTTAGAATTTATTCCTAGGTAACCTATTGCTTTTGGTAAAATTGCAAATGGTATTTTTTTCTAATTTCTCTCTCTGCTGCTTCATTATTAGTCTATAGAAATGCAACAAATATCTGTACATTGATTTTGAATGTACATTGATATCTGTACATATCTGTACATATCTGTACATTGATTTTGAATTTTATTAATTTATCACTCCTAGCGGTTTTTTGGTGGAGTCTTTTTGGTTTTCTATAGTATTATGTCATCTGCAAACAGTGAAAATTTTACTGAACATTCTTGTCTTGTTTCTGATTTTAGGGGGAAAGCTCTCAGTTTTTCCCCACTGAGTATGATGCTGGTTGTGGGTTTTTCATATATGATATTTATTATGTGGTTCCCTCTAAACCTACTTTGTTGAGGGGTGCCTGACTGGTTTAGTTGGAACATTAGACTTGATATTGGGGTCATATCTCTCTACATTGGGTAGAGAGATTACTTAAAATTAAAATCTTGAAACAATGAAATATACCTACTTTTGAGGGCTTTTATCCTGAGTGGATGCTGTACTTTGTGACATGATCATATGGTTTTTGATCTTTCTGTTACTGATGTTATGTATCACGTTTATTGATTTGTAAATATTGAAAGAACCACCCTTACATCCTGGGAATAAATCTTATTTGATCGTGTGAATGATTTTTTTTAAATTTATTGTTAGGTTTGGTTTGCTAGTATTTTTTTGAGGATTTTTGCATCTGTGTTTATCAGAGATATTGGCCTGTAGTTCCCCCCCTCCCCTCTCTTATTTTTGACCAGGGGCATCTTTATCTGGTTTTGGTATCAGGGTGATACTGGCCTCAGAATGAATTTGGAAGTTTTCCTTTCTCTCCTATTTCTTTGGAATAGTTTGAGAAAAATAAGTATTTACTCTTCTTTGTGTTTGGTAGAATTCCCCTGTGAATCCCTCTATCCCTGGAATTTTGTTTGTTGGGTGATTTTTGATTACTGATTCAGTCTCTTTGATAATTCAAATTTTCTATTTCTTCCTGCTTCAATTTTGGTAGGTAAGAATTTATCAATTTCTTCTATATTGTCTAATTTGTTTTTCAAATCTCTTAAAATTGTATTTCTGCAGTGTTGGTTATTATTTCTCCTCTTTCGTTCATGATTTTGTTTGAGTCCTTTTTTTTTTTTTTTAATGAGCCTGGCTAGAGATTTATCAGTTCTGTTGATCTTTTCAAGAACTAGTTCCCATTTCATTGATCTGTTGTATTGGTTTTACTTTGTTTTGCTTATCTCTGCTCTAATTTTAATTTTTTTTTCCTTTCTTCTACTGGTTTGGGGTTTTGTTTGTTCTTTTTCTAGCTCCTTTGTATGTACGGTTAAGTGATTTATCAGAGTTTATTTAGTCCATTTACACTTAAAGTAATTATTGATAGATACATACTTATTGCCATTTTGTTACATGTTTTATGGTTGTTTTTGTAGTTTTTCCTCTGATCCTTTCTTGCCTTTCTCTCTTTCATGGTTTGCTGGCTTTCTTTAATGGTATACTTGCATTTCTCTTTCTTTATATATTTGCATTTGTTTTGCAAATCTGTGATTTTTGATTTGTGGTTACCATTAAGTTTGTATATAGCATTTCCTGCATATAGCAGTCTACACCAAGTTGATGATCCGTTAAGTTCAAGCCCACCCCTTACCCCTCTCCCTCCCACATTCTAGGCATATGGTGTCATAATCTACATCCTTTCATTCTGTGAATCCCTTGACTGAATTTTTAAAGAAATACTTTTACTGCCTTTGTGTTTCCTGCTTTTCACTCTCACTTATGGTCTCTCCCTTCCACTCAAAAGTCTCCCCGATATTTCTTGTAGTGCTGGTTTAGTGGTCATGAACTCCTGTAGTTTTTTCTGGGCAAGTCTTTATCTTTCCTTGTACCTTGAATGATTTCCTTACTGGATAGAGTGTCCCTGGCTGCAGATTTCTCCCTTTTAGCACCTTGGAATTTTTCATGCCACTCCCTTCTGGACTGAAAAGTCTCCTGAATAATCTGCTGACAGTCCCATGGACCTTCCCTTGAATGTAACTGCCTTCCTCTCTCCTGATGCTTTTTTTTAAAATATGAAATTTATTGTCAAATTGGTTTTCATACAACACCCAGTGCTCATTCCAACAGGTGCCCTCCTCAATGCCCATCACCCACTTTCCCCTCCCTCCCACCCCCCATCAACCTTCAGTTTATTCTGTTTTTAAGAGTCTCTTATGGTTTGGCTTTCTCCCTCTCTAACTTTTTTTTTCCCCTTCCCCTCCCCCATGGTCTTCTGTTAAGTTTCTCAGTATCCACATAAGAGTGAAACCATATGGTATCTGTCTTTCTCTGTGTGACTTATTTCACTTAGCATAACACTCTCCAGTTCCATCCACATTGCTACAAAAGGCCATATTTCATTCTTTCTCATTGCCGAGTAGTATTCCATTGTGTATATAAACCACAATTTCTTTATCCATTTATCAGTTGATGGGCATTTAGGCTCTTTCCATAATTTGGCTATTGTTGAAAGTGCTGCTATAAACATTGGGATACAAGTGCCCCTATGCATCAGCACTCCTGTATCCCTTGGGTAAATTCCTAGCAGTGCTATTGCTGGGTCATAGGGTAGATCTATTCTTAATTTTTTGAGGAACCTCCACACTGTTTTCCAGAGTGGCTGTATCAGTTTGCATTCCCACCAACAGTGCAAGAGGGTTCCCATTTCTTCACATCCTCTTCAGCATCTATAGTCTCCTGATTTGTTCACTTTAGCCACTCTGACTGGCATGAGGTAGTATCTCAGTGTGGTTCTGATTTGTATTTCCCTGATGAGGAGTGACGTTGAGCATTTTTTCATGTGCCTGTTGGCCATCTGGATGTCTTCTTTAGAGAAGTGCCTATTCATGTTTTCTGCCCATCTCTTCACCAGAACTAGACCCACAAAAGTATGGCCAACTAATCTTTGACAAAGCAGGAAAGACTATCCAATGGAAAAAGACAGTCTCTTTAACAAATGGTGCTGGGAGAACTGGACAGCAACATGCAGAAGAATGAAACTAGATCACTTTCTTACACCATTCACAAAAATAAACTCAAAATGTGTGAAGGACCTGAATGTGAGACAGGAAGCCATCAAAACCCTAGAGGAGAAAGCAGGAAAAAACCCTCTCTGACCTCAGCCGCAGCAATTTCTTACTTGACACAACTCCAAAGGCAAGGGAATTAAAAGCAAAAATGAACTATTGGGACCTCATCAAGATAAAAAGCTTCTGCACTGCAAAGGAAACCATCAACAAAACTAAAAGGCAACCAATGGAATGGGAAAAGATATTTGCAAATGACATATCTCCTGATGCTTTTAAAATTCGTTCTTTATCACCACTCCCTGTCATTCCAATCACTATGGATCTTGATGTGGACTTCCCCTGGTTGACTCTTAAGGGATCTCTGTGCCTCCTGGATCTGGACATTTGTTTCCTTCCCCAGATTAGGGAAGTTTTCAGCCATTATTTCTTCAAATAAAATTTTTGCCTTCTTTTCTCTCCTCTCTTCCCCTGACACCCCTTTAATGTGAAAGCTTTTACACTTGATGGAGTCACTGAGCTCCCTAAGTCCACTCTCATCTTGCATAATTTTTTATCCTTCATTTATTCAATTTGTTTTCTTTCCAGGTCATCAGTTAGTTCCTCTGCTTCTTTTAGGCTGTCATTTATTCCACCAAGTGAATTTTTATTTTCATTCACTATGTTCTTCATCTCTGATGGGTTCCCCTCTATGTTTTCTATTTCTTTCCTAAGGGCCCCAATGATATCCTCCACTCTCCTTTTAAGTCCAGTGAGTATTTTCATGATCACCATTTGAATTCTCTATCAGCCATGTTACTATCTTTCCCAGGTCTTTCACTGTGGCTCTGTCCCATTCCTTAATTTGTGACATATTCCTTTATCTCCTCTTATTGCCCAACTATCTGCATCCATTTCTATGTGTTAGGAAACCCAGCCATGTCTCTTGCTCTTGAATGTAGTGCATGGGACACACACTTTAACTAGGTGGTGCTGGCTCTCCTCCACAGGGAAGGTGTAGCCATTGTGAAGAACAGGACTGGCTGGAACCATTGTGTAAAGCACAATGGGCGGGAGGTGCAGTTTTAACAAGGTGACAGTGTCTTCTGTGGGAGGTTGGGAAAGGCAGTGTCAGCAAGTTTTGCATGGGTCTTCTGGGGTAGGAGATCCACAGCACCAAGACTGAAGCAGGTCTGGCTGGAGTGGGTAGGGTGTGGTATAAGCTAGTGAGGTAGTGAGTGCCCACACAGCACTGATTCCTAGAGGTGGCTGTGTGTTTATGTTATGATGAGGGACTGGGAAGAAAATGGCACCAGCGAGCTCCTTTGTTCCTTGAGATGCCCCTTAGTGAACCCTGAGATTAGTAATTAACTGTCCCTCCCATAAGCTTCAGGCACCTTTCAAACTGCTGCTTCTAAGCTATCTCTCTGGGCTGTTTGCTGTGCTGTCTTTTATTTATTTTTATTTATTTTACTTTTTTTAAAAAAGTTTATTTATTCATTTTGAGAGAGACAGAACAAGCATGGGAGGGGGAGAGAGAGAGAATCTCAAGCAGGCTCTGCACTGTCAGCACAGAGCCAGATGCGAGTCTCGAACTCATGAAACTTGAGATGATGACCTGAGACAAAACCAAGAGTTGGACACATAATTGACTGAGTCACCCAGGCACCCCTGCTGTGCTGTCTTTTAAGGGCAGGGGCTCTGCTCTCTGTTGCCCTTTAGGCTCTCTCATTGCTGAGCCTGCTGATTTTTAATGTTCTAGGCTTTAAATCTCCGTGGTTATAAGCATTCACAAAATTCACTCCCTCTGATTTTCAAAGCCAAATGCTATTGGAATTTCACTTCCTTGTAGGCTCCCTGGTGTGCTAGTCAGTTTCTCACTCTTCTCTATTCCTGCAGCCCTCTCCCTCCAGCTGTCAGACGCTGGGGGTTTAGGTTCCCACCAAGTCTTTGCCTTTCCTATCCTCTTTGATGTGACCTGTTCTCTACATTTAGTTGTAAAATTTGTTCAGCCAGTCCTTGTGTCTTTTTCTAGTTGTTTGCTTTGATGCAAGTGTTATCTAGTTGTATCCAAGGGATGAGGTAAATTTAAGGACCTCCTACTTGGCTGTCTTCCCTGGAATTCTTAAATGCAACTGATTTTTATATACTGATTTTGTATCCTGTAACTTTACTGAATTCATTTATTGATCCTAACAGTTTTTAGTAGAGTCTTTTGGGCATTTTTCTATATAATATCATGTCACCTGAAAATAGAGAAAGTTTTACTTCTTCTTTTCCAGTTTGGATTATTTTTATTTCGTTTTCTTGCCTGATTGCTCTGGCTAATACTTCTAGTACTGTGTTGAATAAAAATGGTGAGAGTGGACATCCTCACTGTGTTCCTAAATACAAAGGAAAAGGTTTTAGCTTTCTACCATTGAATATGATGTTATCTGTGGGCTTAATGTATATGGCCTTTATTATGTTGAGGTATGTTCCCTCTATACACAGTTTGTTGAGAATTTTATTTCAAACATGTACATGTTTGTAAAATTGTTTTTCCACACACACTGAGATGAGTGATTTTTAACTTTTACTTTGTTAACATGGCACATCAAATTGATTTGTGAATATTGAACCATCCCTGAATTCCTCAAATAAATCCCATTATATCATGGTGTATGATTCTTTTAATATATAGTTGAATTTTGTTTGGTAGCATTTTGTTGAAGATTTTTGCATCTATGTTCATCAGGGTTTCTGGCCTATAATTTTCTCTTCTTAGAGGTCCATATCTGGTTTTCATATCACAGTAATGCTAGCCTCATAAAATGAGTTTGGAAGTGTCTCCTCTTCCTAAAATTTTTGCAGTTTGAGAATAGTTAATACTAATTATTCTTTAAATGTCTGCTCCCACATTTTGTTGTTGTTGTTGAGAGGTTTTTAATCTGATTTAATTTCCTTACTAGAACTTGATCTGTTAATATTTTCTACTTCCTCATGATACAGTCTTGGTATATTGTATGTTTCTGGGAAATTATCCATTTCCTCTAGGTTGTTCACCTTATTGATGTATAATTGTTCATAGTGTTCTCCTATGATTCTTCATATTTGTGTGGTATCAGTTGTAGCATCTCCGCTTGTATTTCTAATTTTATTTCAGTCCTCTTTTTTTCTTCTTACTTCAGTCTAACATTTTGTCTAAATTATCTTTAAAAAAAAAAAAAACCCAGCTCTTAGTGTCATTGGTCATTTCTAGTGTCTTTTTAGTCTCTATTTTATTTATTTCCACTTTGAGCTTTGCCTATTTCCTTCTACTAACTTTGGGCTTAGTTCTCTTTTTTTTAATGCCTTGAGGTATAAAGTTAAGTTCATTGGAGATTTTTTTCCTTAGTATAGGTATTATCATGGTAAAATCCCCTATTAGAACTGCTTTTGCTGTAACCCATAAGTTTGGTATATTGTATTTCTATTTTTATATTTCTTGATTTTTTTAAATTTTTATATTGGTTTCTCTTTTGACCTATTTTTTCTCCACCCCCCAGTGGCATGCACGTTTATTTTCTAATTTTCTTTTTGTAATTGATTTCTACTCTCATACCATGTAGTTAGAAAAGATGTTTGGTATGATTTCAATCTTTACTAATTTTAAAATTTATTAAGATCTGTTTTGTGGCCTAATCTACAATGTATCCTGGAGAATTTTCCATGTCTGCTTGAGAAGAATGTGTATTTTGTTTCTGTTGGATGGAATATTTTGTAAATGTCTAGTGGGACTTTTGGGAGATAGTTAGATCATGAAGGTGAAAGCTTTTGAAGAATACAGGTGAGGGATGATCTTTTTTTTTCTTTTTTTTTTTTAATGCCACATGAGGATATGGCATGAAGGAAGCTGTTTACAAACCAGAAAAAAAAATATCTTGAGAAACCATATTGGTTGGTACCTGGAACTTGGGCTTCTCAGCCTCTAGAACTATGACAAATAAATATTTGCTGTTTATGTCTCTCAGTCTGTGGTATTTCACTGTAGCAGCCTAAACTGTCTAAGACAAACAACTGAGAAAAAATTGACAGATCCTTTGAAAAACAATGAACAAAAATGAATTAAAAGGTGACTTATAAAGTGACTTATAAAATTTGAATACTAATCTAGTTATTAAAGACATTGGATTTGTAATCTAAATTTTTAATAATGTTTTAAGAAAATTCTAGATTCAAGGGACTAAATTGGTAAATTCCATAAATCTTACATAAATTACTTAGAAAACAGAGGAAATGGAAATACTACCTATATGAGTACAGGAGGCCTTCATTATCATGATAGCCAAACCAGAAAAAGACATCATAAAAAAATGTAAAATAAGTACTAATGTATCTCATAAATTTCAGTGAAAAAATTAATAACTAAATGTTAACAAATTAAATATAGCTATGTATATGTGTGTATATATATGTACATATATATACACAGACAAAAAAGACATACATCTATATATATAAATGTATGCTACCTTATATAAATACATAAATACTACACCATGACCATGACTGAGATTTATCTTTTTCTTTTTTTAAATTTATTTTAGAGAGAGAGAGTGCACAAGTGGGGGAGAGGGATAGAGGGAGAGACAGAATCTTAAGCAGGCTCCATGCTGAGGATGAGCCAATGGGATTGCTGATCCCATGATCCTGAAATCATGACCTGAGCCGAAATCAAGAGTTGGACACTCAGCTGAACCAACAACAAGCCCCTGGGATTTATCTTAATAATACAGTTGGTTTGGGGCACCTGGGTGGCTCAGTCAAGCCTCTGACTTCGGCTCAGGTCATGATCTCACGGCTCGTGAGTTCGAACCCCGCATCCAGCTCTGTGCTGACAGCTCAGAGCCTGGAGCCTGTTTGAGATTCTGTGTCTCCCTCTCTCTCTCTGCCCCTCCCCTGCTTGTGCTCTGTCTCTCTCTCAAAAATAAATAAACATTAAAAGAAAAATGCAGTTGGTTTGATATTTGAAAACAAGTCAATGTAATTTTACAGACTAAAAAGCAAAGTTATATGACAATTTCAGTAAATATAGAAAAAAGTATTTGAATTTGGCAAAATTCAACACCTATAATGACAAATATTTTCATCTAACTAAAACAGAAATTCCCTCAGCCTGATAAAAGATATCTATGAGAAACCTACAGTTACTATTTTACTCAGTGGTTAAAGACTGAAGACTTTTCCTCTAAGAATAGAAACACGTAAAATAAAAATAGATATTATTTATGTGATGCCCTTACAATTGCAGTAAGCTAGGTTAAAAAATTACATATTAGAGGGGCACCTGGGTGGCTCAGTCGGTTAAGCATCTGACTTCAGCTCAGGTCATGATCTCGCAGTCGGTGACTTCAAGCCCTGCATTGGGCTCTGGGCTGACAGCTCAGAGCCTGGAGCCTGCTTTGGATTTTCTGTCTCCTTCTCTCTGCCCCTCCCTCACTTGCACTCTATCTCTCTCTGTCTCTCAAAAATAAATAAACATTTAAAAAATTAAAAAAAAAATATCAGAGAGGAAGAAGTAAAACTGTGTTATCTGTAGACTACAGGAATATGTACATAGAAAATCTTATATAATCTAAAAAATTATACTACCAAAGCTAACAAATCTTATTACATATAATATGAAAATCAATTATGTATAAATTTAACAATGAAAAATTGGAAAATGTTTATAATGTACAAAAACATAAAATAATTAGAAATCATCATTTAAAAATTGTGTAAAACTATATTAAAAATCATTGCTGAGAGAGAGAGAAACCTTAAAAAAATAATATGTCTCCAATATTTAAGTGGAACTATAAACCACCATGTTATATTCCCTCATTCGAACAATCCAAATTTTCTGGAAGAAGAAATTCTTATTTCCATTATAATATTCCCAAGGTCATGGTCCCAGTTTTATAAAAAATATGGAAATTACTCAAAGCTATATATAAATTACTCAAGAGGTCAAAGTATTCTCAAGCCTAAAGAAACCCTGAGCTTGTGAGTTATTTGCATATCTTAAAACTTTCTTTCTTCCAGTTGGATATAGTGCTCCAAATCATAAAGAGATTGTTAGAAGGCTACACACATTTATACTTAGACTTGGATTATGTATCATATTGATTATGGACTATAGCTATTCCTATTGAATTTATTTGTATGTAAATGGGAAATAAATGCCAATAATAATAAACAGAAAACACTGACAGGCAAAAAATGAATCTTAAAAGCATATGATTCTTATTCAGAGAGCTTTTGCTGTTTATAATTTGAGCTGAGCAAACACATGTTATATTTTTAGTGCCCATTATAACCAAGTATTAGCATCAACCAGCAAATACTGTGAGAAAATTCCTACTTCCTACAGCTATAACTACAGATAGGAATGGGAACAATATATTTTGAGAAAGCTTTTCAGCACAGATTGCAACAGCAGGGGTATTTTTGCTCATTGTCATTTTATGTAACAGGATATGATAATAATATCATAAATTATAGGAAGTGGAAAATTATTTGCATTTTACCATAAAAATTTAATCCAAAGGAAACAAGCTGTTCTTTAATACATAGTAGAAGGCAATCTATTTATCATCAAAAGATATTTATCAAAATGAAATTCAATTAGTCTCACAAAATTGACAGTTTAAAAACTTGTAATTGAGACAACAATCTTCTGATGTTACTTTAAAAAGTTAAGCAACTGAAAATCTCTAGCATGGACTCTAAAAGAAGGGTATTTGGCTCTGCTACACAAGAATGTAATACCAAATATTACAAAAATGCTTTTAGGTTACTATGTAAGTTAGACAGACTTTGAGATTTGTGGGATATGATCAGCACAATGAAAAAAAATAGAACCTCTAGTGAGAATGCTGCATAATTGTAGTTATTCCAATTAACCCACCATTAATGCTCACATACACTAGCAAAATCAAAAGCATTTGTCAGCAGAAAGTATCATCAGTCAAAAAAACTTATGGGTTTAGTCCTGGAAGTTGGTGTTTCTGTCATTATTAGTGACAGCTTACTTACCATCTGATTGATTTTAGACGGAATTCAGCTTCTTTCACACAGAGGAACTGCAGGTCTCTACTAATCTGCATTGCTGATTATCAGCCCTTTCAATTTTAGTAGGGCATTATTACTGCTTAACATTTATTACTCATTAAAAGAACTTTCTACTAGATCTGTGACACTTTCCCCATTTAACAGTTATTGTGCAAATGCCACTGCCTAGAGATAAGGGTGAGAGACACTGAGCAAGAAGGTGGGAGAGAGAGAGAGAGAAACAAGAGAAGGAAGAAAGAAGGACTGGAAGGAAAGAATAAGAAAAATACTACTTCAGGTAGAGGAAGATCTAATTCATCACAATTGAAAGATGAAAATTATACTGTGTCCAGTATTAGAGAATGCTGAGTTTATCAGCAGATGTTTACTCAATAATGATAACTTTCACTAATTTAACAATTAATATGTGTCAGATCTTCAGCTACTCTGAATCAATTATTCTTTATGTTAAGGGATTCAGGCTTTATCTTACAAGTAATGGAAAACGTAAAAAAAAAAGAGTCCTATGATGGGCTCAAATCTGTGATGTTAAGAAGATCACTTTGCAATATACACATCGGATAGTTGGAAAGCAATGGTAACCTGGAGAGACTAGGGAAATTGCTGTCACTAATAATAAAGATAGGGCTAGATGGAGTTCAGTTTTGCATTCAAAGAACAGAAAAGAGACCAAGTAACTGAAGTGGAGATGCAGAGTGGAAAATATAAGAAATAATGTCAGCAGGTCAGCAAGGGAAATATAGACCATTTTAAGGACCCTGGTCTTGATTCTGACATGAAATGTGATTGATGGTTTTGTCTAGAGGAGTGTCCTGGTTTGAGATACATTTAAAGAGGATTACTGTTGGTGATATGTGGATAAAAGATAGGCTAGGAACAGAAAAAGAAAAGCCAGTCAGGAGGTTGTTGTTCTTAAACCTGGAAGAGGAACTCTTGCCCTGGGCACTTTTCTCACCTTTTTCCCAGTGAGAAATCCATGGAGCAAAGAGGATGCCTTCAACTCCCACCACAGGAGCCCATATCCCTCCTTCCCATTCTGTAGGTATCTGGGACCTGGAAATCATGATCTATCATGACTACTTCCCTTTTGCCTTTCGAAGAGCAGAACATTCCACTTCCATATGCAGGGCTAGCCTCATGGGCATATAGCCTGTGCAGTGGCACAGGGCCCCGCACCCAAAAGGGCCCTTCATTTGGCTTAATGAAGTGCTGTCACTGTTCTAAAATTCCTAAGAATTGTATCATTGAATTTGTGCTTTGCAAGTGAAGTCCAAAGGGATAATCGAATTTCTGCATGAGCAGAAGAGATGCACACGTGAGCTGCATGTCAGTTATTTCTTGCCACCTTATTCATATGTAGAGTTCATGATGCCCCTTGAACACAGAATTCCAGTGGACCTGCAATGCTCAGGAATTCAACAAGTTGCAAAGTGAAAATATGGAAAGTGTTATCCTTTTTATTGAATTAAGGTGGGGGCAAAGGTATCGATGGCCACAGGGGCCAGTCACATTCTTAGTT
The DNA here is from genome assembly GCF_028749965.1 of Puma concolor. NCBI lineage: Eukaryota > Metazoa > Chordata > Mammalia > Carnivora > Felidae > Puma > Puma concolor. The sequence goes on along the minus strand of NC_141674.1, from coordinate 61,236,444 downwards.
CAAATCACAACTTGCTTTGCTTACAGAGAGAATGAAATGGCATTCTAAGAAACACAAACAACTGAAGAACTCTATCATATCCTTTTTGACTTCTGTTACATTTTTTTAGTTTGTAATGTTTATTTTCGAGAGAAAGAGAGAGAGAGACAGTGTGAGCATGAAGACAGAGGGAGACACAGAATCTGAAGCAGGCTCCAGGCTCCACACTGTCAGCACAGAGCCTGACACTGGGCTCGAACTCACAAACCACGAGATCATGACCTGGGCCGATATCAGACGCTTAACTGACTGAGCCACCCAGGTGCCCCTGTTACCTTCTGTAGTAACATAGAAGGGAATAGAAAGAAAGGGCAACCCATAGTTCCTTTTCTTTCACTCCTTCCTTACGTATCAATAAGCTAAAGGTAGAGTGTGTTGGTAAAATGTGCACTTATCAAGACATGCTAAAACAACAGCTGAATTAATACATACAGCATTTCTACTGTTTTGGTAAAAGCAAAATGCATATGCATATACAAGCCAAAACCACAACTGTTTAATTACTGATTCTGCATACAAGTTAAATGTTCTATTTGCATGTAAAACTGGCATTGCACAATATAAAGATGAATGGTAAAATGTATGCTAATACACATTAAATGTTCTTTTTTTTTTTTTTAGAAGGACATTAAATATCAAATAAAACACCATCACAAAACAAAACAACAAACAAAAATCACCATAGCAAGTTAGGAAGGAGACACTAGAAGAAAGAAAAACTTTTATATTTAGTAACTAATGGTATTTTTTCTCCCTGCTCTTTGAACAAGGTGTTCTGTGTTTTGATTTTGCACTTGACTCCACAAATATTTAACCATTCTTGGATACATGTAGCTCAAGTCAGAGGGATGGCTAAGAAGTAATTGCTTTCAGAGGTGGTGAATTAAACTCAAATGTTCAAGCTTGATTTTCTGTGTTTGTATGGGAGCCCTTGCGTATAGAATATAGAAGGGTGAGGGTGGGTAAGAAGAGAAGGAAGCAGGCTAAAAACTGGCAGCCATGGGCCAATGGCAACAACTGAGCTCCTCCTTTGCTGTCATAATTTATTTAACCATTTTTAGAATATTTCAAACTTTTGGATATTTAAATCTATGATAAGTGCGCTTCTATAAATTTTCTTCCCCTAAACCACAAATGTTCAAGATGGGATCAATTGCTGTAGTCTGGATGAGAGATGATGGTAGCATAAGCTAGAAATAGTGAGAAGAGCTTGCCTGTATTTTGAAAGTGTAAAACAACAGCATTTGTTGTGGGAGTTGACTGTGTGCAGTGTCTGAGAAAAACAGGTGTCAACAAAGACTCTAGAGATGTTAGCCTGAGGTGCAGAAGCAGAGGTATACGGATATACCAGTTTGCTTACAGCCATTGGGCTCTTTCCCAATTGTTGGTGATTATGAATAAAACTGCTATAAATATTCACTCACAGGATTTTCTGTGAACAAAAGTTGTCATTTTTCCTGGGTAAATACCAAGGAGTAAGAGTGCTGTGCTATATTATAACCATACTCTATTTTATACAACCATAATTGCCAGATTTTCAAAAGAGTCATACCATTTTACATTTCCACCAGCAAGTAGTAAGGGTTCTAGTTGTTCAACAATATTGCCAACATTGGGTAATGTAGGCCTTTTAATTTATTTTTTATTTTTATTTAAAAAAATTAACGTTTACTTATTTTTGAGAGAGAGAGCGAGCACGCAAGCAGGGGAGGAGCACGGAGAGAGGGAGACAAAGAATTCCAAGCAGGCTTCAGGCTCAGAGCTGTCAGCACAGAGCCCGGCGTGGGCCCGAACCCACAAATCATGACAGCATGACCTGATCCAAAGTTGGATGATTAACCAACTGAGCCACCCAGGCGCCCCAGGCTTTTTATTTTTTTAACTTTTTTTTTTTTTTTTTTATCATTCCCATTGGTGTGTGGTGGTATCGTGTAATGATTTTAGTATGTTTTTCCTGAATGACTATTGAAATCGGTTTCTTTTTATGTGCTTATTATTTACGCATCTATCTTATTTGGTGAAATATCTGTTTATATCTTTGTCTATCTTTTGTTATTTTATTTGTTTTCTAATATTGAGTTTTATCGGAGAGTTCTTTATATAGTTAGAATGCAAATTCATTGTCAGATGTGTGATTTTGAAACACCTCCCAATTTGTGGCTTTTCTTTTCATTCCCCAAAAAGGGCCTATCACAGAGAAAGTCCAATATATCATTTTGTTTATTTATAGTTAGTGTTTTGGGGTTCAAAGGTTAGAACTAAAGATAGTTTTGGGGGAACAGTAATGAAGATTGCTGTAAAGGTATAACACTGAGTAAAATTACCGAGGAAAGTAAGAACATAGAATGATGATATATCGGGGCGCCTGGGTGGCGCAGTCGGTTAAGCGTCCGACTTCAGCCAGGTCACGATCTCGCGGTCTGTGAGTTTGAGCCCCGCGTCAGGCTCTGGGCTGATGGCTCGGAGCCTGGAGCCTGTTTCCGATTCTGTGTCTCCCTCTCTCTCTGCCCCTCCCCCGTTCATGCTCTGTCTCTCTCTGTCCCAAAAATAAATAAACGTTGAAAAAAAAATTAAAAAAAAAAAAAAAAGAATGATGATATATCAATTTGAATACCATTCCCTAAAATACTACAAATTTTACATGTGACAAAGGTGAGAGATATCCAACAGATAAATAAGGATGGATCAGCCTGTGAGATAAGAACATAGTAAGAGAATGAGATAAAAGCCCATTGATAAAATTGTTTTAGAAGACAGAGGATCAGCTGTGTCAAATCTCCCTAAAAGTCAAGTGAGGTGGTAGAGTCTAAGAGTTGAGGTTGGAATACCAATGAGGTAACTAGTAGTGAATTTCAACAAAAGTAAGTTGTAGAATGGTAAAAACAAAATTTTGACTGTTAATTTAAGAAGACATCCACGATAAGGTGAGTGTAGTCACACTTTTGAAGATTATTTTCCCTTATGTTAATGAGAAAAATGGGCAAGACAGATTGTAGGCGTGGGATTAAATGATTTTTTTAGGTCGAGATGGAAGATATATCATGCTCTTTAGCTAATGATAATATTATGGCAGAAAGGGAGAAAGCTAATTATGCAGGAAAGAGACAGGAAATATTGAAGAATTTCTTCAAAAAAGTGACGAGCAATAGGAATCTGTATCCATAGAGGGTTTGATCTTAGAAATGAGAGGCTTGTTAATGAAATATGAGGGAAGGCAGCTAAGGTGGGCCCAGATCTTTAGATGGATGGTGAATTTGTTTGTAGAAACACGTGGACATGTTTTGACAGTTTTTCCCCCCCATTAAAATAAGAAGCAAATTATCACTTTTTATTGTGACTTTTATGTGACCGTTATTGCCACATCCTTATGGATTCGTATAGGTAAACTCTTTTTGCTATATGCTTTCTCAAAATCTTCAACTGATTGAGTGTTTTATTTTCAAATATTTTGAAGTTTAGAAAAGTATCTATCATTTCTATGCATGGTTTTGAGTTCTAAAACATACCTGATGCTAGCTCAGGGATTACCTAGTCCTAAATGTGCTTATTTAAAAGTAAAATAACTTAATTTGCCTAGTCTCTCCTCACCCCTCTTGTACCTTTATCACATGGAACTAATCAAATTTCCCCTCCCAGTTCATATCACTGCTCCAGTTCTGACAACAAAATTGTCAGTTTCTATGAGTCATAAGCAATAGAAAATAACAGTGCCAATTTTCAATGCCATCACTCTGGACTGGTTTTGTCATTGTTCTGACATTGCAGTCTACAGAAATAAATCACTGCCAGCAGGATACATGTAAACCAAATCTGGAACTTGCAGATGAGATTAATTTTCTATTCCCTAGACCACACCCTTTCAGTTGTCTTGGAACAGTAGTGACTAATACAGAGGTACTTCCATTTCCCTGGATATTATCAGGTTAAGGAAACTTTTATAAGAATTTGTCAAAAAGACAAAAGTGTGACTGTGAGAACAAGATAATAGTCCTAAAGGACTTGAGATATTTGCCATGCAAATTATTTGATAACTGCTTGGAATATTACTGGTACTTAAATATATGTGCAATAAAATGAGCTCATTAACACTGAAGATAAATTATTAATAAAAAATGCCAAATTTTAACCCAAATTCCTTCTACATGAGAACTTCCTTTTTTTTCTCATTTGTTCTATCAAAGACCATATTAGCAAAAGGAATTCTACACAAGTCATAGAAAACATAAAAGGTTTAAAGAAAAAAAAAAATCCTGGTTGTTTGGGAGTTTGCTTCATTCTATTTCCCTTTCTTGGAATTTCACAAGTCTGAAAAATGTATTAAAAATTCTGATAAGTTATTTAGTAAAGAAATCCACTTGATTTTGTTAACTAAGTATTCCTAGAATTTATTTGACTTTTATTTTTCATAAGATCTCTATATCTATGTATCTGTTTCAGAAAGTTATGAGTTCTTGGAACACCAAATTATTGATCTAAAAATGTTGCAAATATTATAGAACCAAATATTTAAGATTAGCACTTTCTAGCTTAGCAATATTTTTAGGAATATAAATTGTCTATAATGGAGGTAGAACAAGGAATTGGCATTTAGACACAATACACAGAATCAAAGTTGTGTAACAAAATGCTGTCTAAATATATAGTTAGAGAATAAGAAACTTGAAAATACTGTGAGAAGGTTGTAGCCTTTGAAGAATCCTTAAAGGTTAAATGGAATGAGACTTATAACTGAAAAAAATGAAGTTTTATGTGTGATGAAAATATAACACATTTTTTTGTTGAAAATAGAACAAGGTGGATGCTCCAATCTAGAATTCATCAAAGATAAAACACGAGGCAGGAGTTATGAGAACACAGAAAAAATACTGGTAGTTTTCACAGTACATGGTGTCATGTGGCATATTGGGAAAGGGAGGTGGAAGAAGGCTTATCTCCCACCTTAGCAGATCATTAAGTCTCCCTAGAAAATAGGAAATGTTTTCATGCATCCATACAGTATCATCTTGCCCTCCTTTTGTTCTTAACTCTTAACGTCTCGATTCTTTGACATTGTGAGTAAATGCATTCATATTAGATTAGATTCTGACATATTTTCTGGGTCAAATTAATGATTCCCAGGACATCCACACACATAAATATGCCATAATTTTCAAATTACAATAAAATTACAGTCTATAAGGGGTTCCTTATGAAATAGAGCTAACAGTAATCAAGGAATTTGGAATTCTGAAACTATAAGAGTAAAATGAGAACTTGAGTTGCTTGTCTGTGTTCAATGGACAGTGGGCACTTAAAGAGATAGAAAAATGAAATAAGATGAAACAGCAGAGACAATGAACTTAACTTATTCAGAATGTTATCTGAGTCTGTTAGTCCCAAATCTCTACCATATGTCCTCCATTAGATATTAAGTATTATTCAATCTGGAATATAATCAGAACCTCATATAACTAAAGATATCTAACAAATGACTAAAGACATCTAAAATACAATTGAGAAATGGAGACTGTCTTAAGGTTTTTGAAGATCCTTTCTGATTTAGACTTTGAATTGTATTCACATGGACACTGGATCTGGCATGTCCAAAAGAACAATATTAAGGGGAAAAAAAAAAAGAAATATCCACTTATGTCATTAGGGGAGTAATGCTCCAATCCATGTAAAAGTAATATAGAACAAGATAAAGGTTTTTTCCCCCCACTAAAAATTGATTGTCATAAGCAAGAAAAATCTTATAAGTTTTAAGATCTGAGGACCCAATATAGCTTTAAGATAAAATCCTTCTAATTACAGAATTTTTTTTTTTTCCAAACTGGTTGTATAGATTCAATGCACTTTTTGTGGTTACTGGTTTTTTTTTTTTTTTCTTAAACTTCTTTGTATAGATAAAAGATAAATTGATAGGCACTACTGAAAACTGTGATATCAGTAGAAAACCCAACTTTGTAATAGTGAGTTTTCTACAACAGAAGGTAGTGCCTTCAAACAGATGTTAGATCTCTCCTGGCAGTGAGAACTTCAAAGCTGAATAAAACTCACAAAGAGTGGAATGTGGCATCAGCAAAGTCATTCAACTGCTAGGCATACCGTATATTTACTCACAAAATAGAGATTACATATCAGGCAATACAGCACAAAACCTTGAAGGGCTTCATTATTGCTTTTGATTTTGCTGATTGCTTATTAACTGACTCTCTTCAGCCACCTGGTTGTTCTAAATGAAAAGAATCCACTTGTATTCTAACTGATTATTGGCACAGTGATTGAAAGAGGGAATCATTCCAAGACTGTGTTTAGTATGCCCTTGACCATGTGAGAAGCAACCAATAAGGAGGATAGCTTGCTGAATAGAGCCCATTATACTTGATACATCTGCAAATAACTGCAAATTGAAAGATTGCAAACTAATACAATGACTACAAGGACACTCTAATGAAGCATTTCTTATATTTAACTTCTCAATGAGCACAAATATGGTGATCATGCTGTGAGTATTTGACACCTGTACCTCTCCTGGAATTCTACTTAAAACAATTTCAACTCTAATCACTAGAAAACAATATTACTTTTACTTTAGCTAGCATGCCTTACCTAAGGCATTTTTTAGTACCTTAGTGATTCTAACAAAATACATCCTTTTAATATTTAAATACATTTCAGATGAAAGCTTGGCTATAATGAATAGCCCTGAGTGATGTCTTATATATTTTTATTCTGGCAGTACTGTTGTGTCCCTAATATGTGCTTTTCTTGACATTTTAGTTATATTCCTGGGTTGTTAAAATTTTCTCATGTCCACACTTAACTTTCTTTCTGTGAGGAAATACAATCAAATTATTGCTGGAACATTGTCAAGACCATGTATCTTAACACCATTCTCATGCTTTACTTTCTACCAACACTTTTCATGTAGACTGACAGAGGAGGAGGCAAGCATTGAGTTAGCCATTTGGATGGTAATTAATTGTATGGTAATCTCCACATAGCCCATTTTTATGAAATGAAACAGGCACTCTATTTATATGCAGGTCCTCAATTCTTTTTTCTATGTCCCTGGTCCCTGGTAATTGTTAAAAGTTAATAATCTCATTGTAGAAAATTATCTCAATGAATCATCTCAATTCTAATAGGCCAACTATAACTAGATACTCTTGCATTACCTACAAATGCAGATTTAATGTTGCCAAAATGGCAGTCTTCCCAATAGAGTACCCTCTGCCAGCAGAGGAACATGTCAAGTCAGTGACCATATTATCATTCTTATATAACTTTTACATTTAGGCTGTAGTCATCCTTCTTTCTGGTGAGAAATTAGCCTTAAAAATAAAAAGAAAGAAAGAAAAAGAAAAGAAAAGAAAAGAAAGGAAGGAGAGGTTTAAAAGCGGACAAATGTGTTTTAAATTTTGTGTCTCTCTACAGGGGCTTGGAAGTTTTCAAAAATTGTCAGGGCTAACACATAAGTTCTAGTGTAAAATAAAATCTCCTTAAGAGAAGAACATAGCGTACGTTTTTACCATATATCTTTCAGAGAGCACCATATTTAAAATCAGATAGCATTCTAAAAGTACAGTAATTTTATGGGCTTGGGAGTAAAAGGCTATAAGAGAATGTCAAACTGCAGGTCTCAAAGTGTCATTGAAGTGAAATATGATGGATTATTCCTGTCAGGATACCAGAATCTATATTCTTCTTTTAGTGAATGCACACTCTCAAAGTCCAGCAATCAGGCTTCCATAAGCTTCTTCAAGTGTTCAAAGGTGGACACAGTTCAACTGAGAGCAACAATTTTGCATCATCTGCCTTTAGATACAAGAAATTTAACAGTATTCTTCTGTTAACTATCTGTAAAACTGTGAAGAAGATGGCCTAGAAACTGCATATTAGATAAATCTGTAAAGATTTTTTTTCACTGTTATAATTGATTTGTTAGAAGTTTGGTCATGTGACATCTTTGTTTTCCTCCCTAAATTCTCATTTCTTACTGAGGATTATAATTGCATTGCTACTTAGCATTTGTAAGTTTATTTTTTCAAAGTTAGTATAAATGGGTTGATTCCCCCCCCTTATTTTCAGTTATCACTTCATACAGCTGCTGGAGAATAAAAAGTAATTGCATATGACTGTTTTGTATAACATAATGGATTGAGGAGATGAGCTAAGGAACCAATGGCTTTTTAAAGTATTTTGATAAGGAAAAGAAAAGGGTTATAAATACGTAAAATAAAACTTTTTAAAGTTTATTGATTTGTTTTTCAGAGAGAGGGAGAGAGAGAGAGCTAGTGAGCGAGTGGGGAGGGCGATAGAGAGAGGATCCCAAGCAGGCTTTGCACTGTCAGTGCTGAACCAGATGCAGGGTTAAAACCCACAATCGGTGAGATCATGACGAGCCAAAATCAAGAGTCAGATGCTTAACCCACGGAGCCACCCAGGTGCCCCCATAAATTAAAACTTTTATAGACAGGAAATGAACATTCAATCTATTTTACTATGGAAATTTATCTGTGTTCTCTTTCCACCTTTAATTACCCACATTGTTCATTCATTCGTTCATTCGGTCAGTCAGTCAGCCAGCCAGCAAATATTTAGTCACTACTGCATGACAGGAATTGAATAGAGCAGGCAGTGTTCTTGCCCTAAGGGACATTATAATTAAGAAATCAAATTTGTTCCAGGAAAGAAGGCTTCTCAATACCCTGCACTCCCAGTAAGTGTTGCATCATCTCTCTCTTTTTATCTCTACAAAGCATTTGAAGATTCAGCACACTAAAACCAAAACCTGTTTTGCGGTTCCTAATGTTTGAGACTTTGGTTTTTAATGCATATATTTCTATCGTGAAAGAAAATAAGGATAGGATATCTTAGTGTACAAGGAACAAACCTAGGATGACACCATATAGGGAGAACACATGAGAGGTTTCACAAATGCGTCCTCAAAATCAGGGTCAGAGATTCTAGTATGTGATATTGGCTCCAGAACCTCATCAGCTAAGAATTTAGGAGGAGTAGCCATTCATTTGTACCCAGCACTTTCCAGGTTTCCTCTGAGAATGCTGTTAATAGTCTTATGATATTCTAAGTTACTTATCTGCCCCCCATAAGTTTAAACTTAGATGGAGCTCTGAGTTGTAACAGTGGTTAATGAAATCCCCATCATGCTTTCAGTAGGGCATAGTGGTTAAGTTGTAGGTTCAATATATGGCTCTGGCACTTACCAGTTTTGAGATATTTCGTGAGTTACTTAGCATCTCAGCTCTTCAGTTTCTTCAAGTGTAAATGGAGTTAATCATAATGGCATGCTAATAGGGCTATTGCAAAAGATAAATGATTTGATACATATAAATATTCATATGTATATGAAATTTACAATGGCACCTATGACATAGTCTCAGTAGATGTTACTATTATCTTCTTGTCCCCAACTATGTATAATGATAACAGATTAATTTCCAGACAGCTGACATTTTTGTAAGAACTCTTACCTTTATAAAGTATTTCTTCCCTCCTCCACAGCTCCTGCATCTAATGCATCATTGAGACTTGTGAGTCCTTTTAACATTTCTAGCTCCAGGGCTGCTGAAAACATGTCAGTGGAGTGAACCATCTAGTAAAGTTCAGGACATCCAAGACAAAGTTGTGATTGACCATTCTCATAGGTCAGTGGGAACTCTTCTACAGATCTGTGAAAATAGTGCCTCCTTAAAATCTTTTCAGGAAAATGTTCAAGCAAAGACATAGCCATGTTGATATTTGCAATGTCCAGTTGCAGGGCAGATCTGACATAGAATTTCCACATAGTGTTTTATTATTTACGTATATTTTAAGGAGGAAGATGTTGCATGTTGATATGTATGTATTGAGCACATTTCTCCAAATACTACAAAACTATTAATTGATGATAATAAATAGGTGATGCAGATGCCATGTAAAATCACTTACATTTTAACTTGCATTGTAATTATTTTCAGTTAAAATTAAAAGTTTAAAAAAATTTGAAGTCTTGAGTATATCTAATTTCTCTGGCTAGTGTAGTTATTCCTGTATATTGGCTTCAGAAGGTATGCCTAGATGGATCTGCATGATTATATGTGTTCAGTGTTAGCAGAAGACATGTGTTTACAATTTTGATAGCCATTTAATGGTTTTATACCGAAGAAAATGTGTTCCTCCATTCAATGTTTTAATCAGTCTCTTGAAAAAAATCAAGAGATAAAATTTGTTATTTTAAAAAGCTAAACAAACCCCAGCTGGTTACTTATTGGGAAGTAATATATTATGAGAGCTGCAATAGCTGGAAATTATGATTTCTTCATTAGATTTATTTCATCTATAAAGATGAATTCTTTTCTTAGAAACGAATAACATATCTAAAAATTTCATTTGAAATATCTCTTCCACCCATGAGAAGGTAGGACGGTCCAGAGTTACCTCCCACAGTAAACAATTGGACAAGTGGACAAGATATATGAAACAAGTGTTTTCAAATATTAGAGAACAGGCAAAACAGGAATGTGATTCCTGAAAGGGAACTAAGAAGGAGACCTCTACCATCTCCCCTGCTTTCTGCCTAGATGCAATTTCTGGACCGCAGTGAAGGGAAGAGAACCCAAACGAAATCTGGGAATTTTGATGATTTGAGGAGGCATAGATCAGAGTTGGAAAAGATGGAGGCAGCTAAATTTTTCACAGCTGGAATATACTAAAAGATGATGGAGAGACAGAGAAAGAACTCCAGAAATCTGCTTGGGGTTTCTCTAGCATCTTTGCCTGAATATCAATTTACATATGCACAGAGTAAAACATGAAAAGGCCAGGAGAAAACAATCCCACAGGGCCTTGAATCACCCAAGTTCCCAATGGCCAGAGAGGAGCCTTCAGTGAAACCAAGAGTTATTTAGGAGACACCACAGAAGGATTCCTTGAGATTTTTGGACTTGTGGGTTTATAGTGTCAAGCAAACTTGGAAAGGTGTTGGTATTTTTTTTCATCTTTGTTTCTGTTTCTCTTCTATCTTTCCAGAAATATATATATATATAATATATATATTTATATATTTATATGATATAAATATAATATATAACATATATTATGTGATATGTTATATAATATATAATATACATTGTATATAATATACAATGTACACATATATAATACATATAATGATATTGTTCCTCAGTTCCCTGAAGCTATGCTTTTTCATTCTTTTTCAGTCTTTCTATGTTTTAAGTTTCATAATTGTATTTATATGTAAAAAATATTGATAGTTTTATAATGAATGGGGTTGCATTTTATCAAATATGTTTTCTGGATTGATTTTTATGATCATATGATTTTTCTTTTTTAGCCTGTTGATGTAATGGATTATGTTAATTGATTTTCAAATATTGAACCAGCATTGCATATTTGAAATACGTTCCACATAGTTGCAGAGTATAATTATTTTTATACATTATTGGATTTGAATTGGTAATATTTTGCCAAGTATTTTCTATGTTCATGGAAGATATTGGTCTATAGTTTTTTGTAATGTCTGATTCATATAGTAGGGTGATGCTGGCTTCAGAGAATGAGAGGCAGTGTCCCCTCCGCTTTTATCTTCTAAAAGAGGGTGTAAAAAAATGGTATCATATCTTCCTTAGATATTTGGTAGCATTCACCAGTGAACCCATTGGGCCTGGGGGGTTTTGAGGTTTTTTTTTAAAGCTTATTAATTGTTGGGGCCCCAGGGTGGCTGAGTCGGTTAAGCATCTGATTTCGGCTCAAATTATAATCTCACAGTTGGTGAGTTCAAGCCCTGTGTCAGGTTCTGTGCTGACAGCGTAGAGCCTGGAATGTGCTTTGGATCGTGTGTCTTCATCTCTCTCTGTCCCTCCCCTGCTCACACTATGTCTCCTTCTCTCTATTAAAAATAAATGAACAATGGGGTGCCTGGGTGGCTCAGTTGGTTAAGCATCTGACTTTGGCTCAGGTCATGATCTCACCATTTGTGAGTTGGAGCCCTGCATTGGGCTCTGTGCTGACAGCTCAGAGCCGGAACCTGCTTCAAAGTTCTGTGCCTCCATCTCTCTCTGTGCCCCTCTGCTGATCACACTCTTTTTCTCTCTCTCAAAAATGAATAAATGTTTAAAAATGTTAAAAAAATAAATGAACATAAGAAAAAGATTTAAAAAATTAAAAAATAAAGGTTATTAATTGTTGACTCAATTTCTTTAATAAATGTAGATTTATTCAGATCATCTATTTCTTCTGGTGTGAGTTTTGGCAGATTGAGACTTTCAAGGAATCAGTCTATTTCCTCTAGGTTATCAAACTTGTGGCATACAGTCTTTCATAGTATTCCTTTATTAGTCTTTAAAATTACAGGGGATCTGATTAATGATTTGTTTCCTTTTTTTTTTTTTTTCTCCATTAGCCTAATGTGGCTAGTGGCTTACTGAGTTTTTTTATCTTTTGAGAGAACTAGCTTTTGAATGTATTGATTTTTTCTATTGATTTCCTGTTTTTGGTTTCATTCATTTCTGCTCTAATTTTGATTCTTTTAAAAAATCATCGTCTGTTTACTTTGAATTTAAATTTTCACTTCCTTTAGATTTTTCTTTTCTAATATATGCAATCCATGCTACAAATTTTTCTCTAAACAATGCTTTTTGCTGCTTCACCCAAATTTTGATAACTTGTATTTTCATTTAGTTCAAAAGATTTTCAATTTACCTTGAGAGTTGTTTTATCCACGTTTTATTTAGAATTGTGCTGTTTAATGTCCATGTATTTTGGAATTTTCCAGTTATCCCTCTTTTGTGAATTTCTAGTTAAATTCCATTGTGGTATGACAGCAGATACTATATGATTTATATTTTTTAAATTTGATAAGGTATATTTTATGGCCTAGAATGTGATCTCTCTTAGTGAATATTCCATGTGAGCTTGAGAAAAATGTGTATTCTGGTGTTTCTGGATGAAACATTCCATAGATTTCAATTATACCACGTTGATTGATCATGTTAGTTTAACTGATTTTATGCCAACTGAATCTATTTCTGAATGAAAGCTGTCAAAGTCCACAATACGATAACATTGTGTGAAACTGTTATTAGTTGTATACACATTAAGAGTTTTTAAATAGAACTCTTTATCATTATGTAAAACTCTTCTTATCCTTGATAACTTTCCTTACTTTGAAATCTGCTCTAAAATTAATATAGCTAATCCTTCTTTATTTTGAGTAGTGTTAGCATGGTATATGTTTTTCTAATCATTGAATATAATCTATATGTGTCTTTATATTTAAAGCAGATTTCTTGTAGGCAGCATGTAGTTAGGTCATGTTTTATGATCTATTCTGACCATCTGTCTTTTAGTTGGTGCATTTAGACCAGTGACATTCAAAATAATTATTGATATTGTTGGATTAACGTCTGTCATGTTCCTTACCATTTTCTATATGTAGTCTTTGTTTTTTATTCTTTGTCTTCTCTTTAATTACCTTTAATAGTTATAAATTCTATATGATTGCATTTTAGCATATCAATTATACTTTTTAAAACATTTTTAGTAATTGCCCTAGAGTTTGCAATATACGTTTACAACAATCCCAGTCTACTTTCAAATAATACTGTACTATCTCACTGATAGTGTAATACCCTAAAGTAACAAAACAGCAAAATACCTTACATCTCTTATATCATTGCTGTCATTCATTTCATTTATATGTAAACATACGTGTGTATACACATGTGTGTATATATATAATACATATATATAAGTATACATAATCAAATATACATTGCTGCGGTTACTATTTTGAATACCTGTTATTTGTTAGAACAATTGAGAATAAGAAGTAGGTTTTTGTTTTAATTTTACCTTTACTTATTCTGTCTTCAGTATTCTTACCTTCCTGTAAGTCTGAGTTTTTGACTTATATGCATTCTCTGTAAAGAACTTCTTTTAACATTTATTGCAAGGCAAGTCTACTGGATCCAATGCCCTCAATTTAAGTTTGTCTGAAAATTCTTTATTTCTCCTGTCCTTTTTGGAGGATAATTTTGAAGAACATACAGTTTTAGCTTCATGGGTTTCTCTCTCAAAACTTCAAATATTTCATTCTACTCTTTTCTTGCCTGCATGGTTTCTGAGGAGAAGTGGGATTTAATTTCATCTTTGTTTCTCTGTAGGTAGTTTTTTTTTTTTTTTTTTCTGCCTTCTTTCAGGATTTTTCTTGTCTCTGATTTCTATAAGTTGAAGATATGGCAAAATGTAGTTGCTTGTGGGGAGGGCATTTATCCTGCTTGGTATTCTCTGAGCTTCCTGGATCTTTGGTTTTGTACCTGACATTAATTTCTGGATATTCTCTGTCATTATTATCCCGAATATTTCTTCTGTCCCTTTCTGTCTCTGGTATTCCCATTATGCATATATTACACCTTTTGTTCCATAGACCTTGGTTATTCTGTTTTGTTTATTTTAGTCTTTGTTCTATTTACGTTTTAATTTTGAGGTATTCTATTAATGTACCTTGTAGCTCCAATATTCTTCAACCATGTCCTGGCTCTTGATAAGCCCTTCAAATGCATTCTTCACTCCTGTTACTGTTTTTTAACCATAGCACTTAGTTTGGAATCTTAGTATTTACATCTTTCTGTTTTTACAGCCCACTTGTTCTTGCATGCTGTCTACTTTATTCGTTAGAGCTCTTAACATATTAATCATATACTTTTTAAAAATTTCTAGTCTGATAATTTCCACATCCCTGCCATATCTGGTCTGATGCTTGCTATGATGTTACAAATTCTTATTTTTTCTATTTGTTTGTTGTTGTTTTCGTTTGCCTTGTAACTTTTCTTGATAGCTGTGCATGATGGAGCAAGTAAAAACAACTGCCTGTGGGCTTTTAGTAATGTGGTGGTAAGGTTTGGGGAAGGTAAATTATCCTACAGTCCTGTGGTTGGGTCTCAATCTTTTAGTGAGCCTATGCCTCTGGACTGTAAACTTTACCAGTGTTTCTCTCTCTCTCTCTCTCTCTCTCTCTCTCTCTTTTTCTTGCCACTTAGATGGAACAGGGTGGTTATAGAACAGATTGGAGTTGGGTATTTCCTTACCCCAGGTCAGTTATGCTCTGATAATACTCCACTGGATAGGGTCTGGTTAACTAGTTTTCCCAGATGGCAGGTCCTGTTCAGAAGGACAGAAACTCATGCATTTCAAAATGGTTTCTTTTCCTTTGTTCCTGATAGAAGCCCAAGGGAATTTTTCTCTGATATATGCTATGGTGGAAGCTGAACAAGTATCTAGAAGTAAATCTTACAATATTTTGTAGTCCCCTTACTATAACTGGTTCGCCCCTGTAGTTTTTAACTCTCACAGTTGTACATACTGAGCCTCCATCAATTTTTCTATTACACTTCGGGTTTTCTTAACCCAGCACTGGTTCCCAGCACTTTCTGCTCATGAGTCTTTGTCCTGACAAGCCTCAATGATGTGTATTTACCTGTCTCTCCAATCTTGGGAGCGGTGTTTTGTCCTGTGTCTTTCCCTCTCATATGGATCAAAGAAGAGTTGATTTTTCATTTTGTTAAATGTTTTTACTTGTTTAGACAAATTGGTGACTTTCAAGCTCCTTACAAGCACAACTGTAATATGCATTTTAAAAACTCCTCTCTTCCCCTCCACTGCTTTATTTCATTCTCTCTCTACCTCCTCTCTTTCCCTCTCATGTACACACAAATACATTTCTCAGAAGGACTTTTAAAAGTGTTTAGCTTGCAAATATAATATCCAAGGAATAATCAAATATTTTTACTCTTTGGGTAACAGTAGGTCCCTGGTTTTGGTTCAGTTTCTATACTATATTTGAATAAGCGACAGAACCAAAAAGTGATGTAAGTGTCTGTCCAGAAGATTGACCAGTCTTTGGACTTTGAGTAACAAGTCTCTAGAGTACAATAAATTGTGGCTTATGGACAAGAAGCATTAATATCACCTGGTTAAGAACAAATAATGATGTTTCAAATATACCTATGTGTAATCCTGAGACTCTGTGAATAAGTTATATGACATGGCAAAAAAAAGTTTTTTTAGATGCAATTAAATTAAGATTCTGTATTATTCTGATGGGCCCATTAAAATCATAAGGATTTTTACAAAGGGAGGCAAGACTATCAGAGAATTGGGATGTGACTATGGAAGCAGAGGTAGTTGGATGTGAGGCCATGAGGAAAAGAATGCAAACAGAAGATGGAAAGGGCAAGTTAACAGATTTACCCTCAAAGTTTCCAGAAGGAACACAAACATCTGCAAACATTACTGAGACTGATTTTGGATTTCTGATCTCTAGAACTGTAAAGAAAAGGCTGTATTGTTTTAATCCACTATTTTTGTCGGAATGAGCTACAACAGCAATAGGAAACTAATAGGCTCACCTTGGAATTGATTAAATATGCTCTGTCTCAAGCCCTACTCCAGACTTACTAATTAAGAATCTGCATTTTAACTAGGTATCTAGCTCATTTATATGCATGTTAAATTCTGAGAAGCACCGCTTAGCATGATAATCTTTTTGAAATTTAGATTAAATTATTCACTTATCCAACCAAAAGACTTATTTAATCCTATTGACTAGTCTCTTGCCAGTTTATTAGAACTTTGGCCAAGACACAATAAAGCTGCTGAAAATCAATAGAAAAATTGTTCCAAGTGTTTCTTCTGTTTGTAGGTGCAAAGTACTGATTTTGATTACCTTAGTATCTTGGATACATGGGAAATTTTTACCTGAATTAAATCAGAGGAAACTACAAAATATGAACAAAAAAGAAAAAAAAAAAAAACTTAAACATTCAGATGTTTTCATCTGCATAGCCAGATACTTAATTCACTAAATTATTTCTTCTCTTTGGATTCAGATATTTTGTTATCATAGTCACAGTTTAAATCATAGGAAGTTCTTGTCTTTTGTTTCAAACTACTAAGGGAAGAATAACATCATTATAACAGGAGATGATCTCTACTATAGGCTTTATCAGAAGACAAGCAATTAGTTCTCAGTAAATACTCACTGGCAATAACAAAACCTTAATTAAACTGTAACTACCTTTCACAAACACAACAGTAATGTCGACTCTCCTCTCACCACTGTTGTTCAAGATAGTACTAGATGTCCTAGTCTCAGCAGACAACAAAATGAAATAAAAGGCATCCAAATGTACAAGAAAGAAGTCAAACTTTCACTCTTCCCAGATGACATGATACTGTACATGGAAAACCTGAAAGACTCCACCAAAAATCATATATACACATATATGATATAGCACAATTTATTTATCCATTCAACTTTTGAGGGATATTTGAGTTGTTTTCAGGTTTGTGCTATTGCAAATAAACTTGTGATGAATATTTATGCACATGTCTTTGTATGAATATATGCTTCCAATTCCCTTGTGTATATTCTTAGGAGCAGAATGTCTAGGTCATATGTTAATTATATGTTTAATTTTTAAAGAAAATAATCAAGGGCTTACAAAATTTTGTAGCATTTTACATTTCCACAAACAGTTCTTTCACACTCTTACCAACATTATGTATTGTCAGTCTTTATAATTTTATTTATTTAAATTTTAAATATATTAATAGATATGCAGTTGTATCTCATTGTAGTTACAGTTTGCATTTCCCTAGTGGCTACTGATGTTTGTCATCTTTTCATATGTTTAATTGTTATCTACATACCTTCTTTGGTGAATTGTCAAAGTATTTTGTCTTTTTTTTTTTTAATTTTTTTTTCAACGTTTATTTATTTTTGGGACAGAGAGAGACAGAGCATGAACAGGGGAGGGTCAGAGAGAGAGGGAGACACAGAATCAGAAACAGGCTCCAGGCTCTGAGCCATCAGCCCAGAGCCCGACGCGGGGCTCGAACTCACGGACCGCGAGATCGTGACCTGGCTGAAGTCGGATGCTTAACCGACTGCACCACCCAGGCGCCCCATTGTCTGTTTTTAAATTGGGATGTTTTCTATAATTCTTGAATAATCTTTACATATTCTAAATACAAATTAATCATATGATATTTGTCTTTTTTAACTGACTTATTTTGCTTAGCATTATACTCTCTACCTCATCCAAGTTGCAGTAAATGGCAAGATTTCATTCTTTTATATGGCTGAATAATATTCCATTGTACATATATGCCACATATTCTTCATCCACTCATCTTTTGATGTACACTTGGGCTGTTTCCACAATTTGGCTATTGTAGATAATGCTGCTATAAACATAATGGTGCATGTGTCCCTTAGAATCAGTATTTTTGTATCCTTTGGATAAATGCCTAGTAGGGCAATTACTTGATGGTAGGGTAGTTCTAATTTTAACTTTTCCAAGAACTTTCATACTGTTTTCCAGGGTGGCTGAACCAGTTTGCATTCCCACAAACAGTGCAAGAGGGTTCGTTTTTTTCCCACATCATCACCAACACTTGTTCTTTCTTATGTTTTTTATTTGTCATTCTGATAGGTATGACATGATATCTCATTATACTTTTGATATGCATTTCCCTGATAAGAGATGTTGAGCATCTTTTCATGTGTCTATTGGTCATCTGGATGTCTCCTTTGAAGAAATGTCTGTTTGTGTCTTCTGTCCATTTTTTAATTGGATTGTTTGGGTGTTGAGTTTTGTGTAAGTTATTTATAAATTTTGGACACTGCCCTTTATTGAATATGCAATTTGCAAGTATCTTTTCCAGTAGGTTGCTTTATAGTTTTGTTGATTGTTTCTTTCACTGTGCAGGCACTTTTTATTTGGATATAGTCCCAATAGTTTATTTTTGCTTTTGTTCCTTTGTCTCAGGAGACATATCCAGAAAAATACTATTATAATTAATACCAGAGACATTGCTGCCTATATGCTGTCTTCTAAGAGTTTTATGGTTTTAAGTCTCACACTTTTTAGGTCTTTAATCCATTTTGAGTTTAGTTTTGTGTGTAAGAAAGTGGTCCAGTTTCATTGGTTTGCAGTAACTAATTTTTCCCAACATTATTTGTTGAAAAGACTGTCTTTTTCCCAGTGGATATCCTTTTCTGCCTTGTCAAATTTTAATTGACCATATAATTGTGGGTTTATTTCTGGGTTTTCTTTTTTTTTAATTTTCCTTCAAGGTCAGCATTTGAATTCTTTATCTTGCTTGGTTGGGAAGCCTACCCAAGATTATGGGTTATTTTTTTCTCTGTGTAATTTTTTTTAACTTAAATCCAAGTTAGTTAACATATAGTGTAATAATGATTTCTCAAGAGTAGAATTTAGTGATTCATCACTTACATATAATACCCAGTTCTCATCCCAACAAATGCCTTCCTTAATGTCCTTCACCCATTTAGCCAGTCTGTTTTACTGACCTATGTGTCCATTTTTGTGCCAGCACCATACTGTTTGATCAATACAGCTTTGCAATATAGCTTGAAGTCTGCAGTTATAATTCCTCCAGCTTTGCTTTGCTTTTTCAAGATTGCTTTAGCCATTCAGGGTATTTTATGGTTGTGTACAAATTTTAAGATTGTTTGTTCTAGTTCTGCGAAAAAAAATGTTGTTGATATTTTGATAGGGATTGCATTAAATCTGTAGATTGCTTTGATATTTTTACAATAGATATTTTTACAATATTTATTCTTCCAATCCATGAGAACGGAATGTCTTTCCGTTTCTTTGTGTCATCCCCAATTGGTTTCATCAGTGTTTTACAGTTTTCAGAGTACAGGTTGTATACCTTTTTGGTTAGGTTTATTCGTAGGTATCTCATTATTTTTGGTGTAATTGTAAGTGGGATCGTTTTCTTTATTTCTGTTTCTACTGCTTCATTATTAGTGTATAGAAATGCACGTTGATTTTGTATTCTATGACTTTACTGAATTCATTGATCATCAATAGTACTTTTTGATGGAGTCTTTCAGGCTTTTTTTATATATAGAATCATATCATTTGTAAATAGTGAAAATTTTGCTTCTTCCTTATCAAATTGTTATCTGATTAATTTTTGGTTGTCTGATTACTGTGGCTAGGGAATTCCTATGAATATATTTGAGTATTTTTCTGGCAAATAGTTTATTAGCAACAGTTTGATACTTTTAGTTCTTGCTTATGTTTTATTAGAAGAGTCTGGAGTAGCCTTTAAAGTATGACTAATTTTTTTTCAGCACTGAGGTAAAACACTGCTAAGAACTTTACCCAGTGTTCCATGAATTAAGTGGTTTCTCAGTCTGGCTGTTGAGATCAGACTGGACCTGTGTGAGCACTAAGAATTATCTATAATTTTTTCCCCCAAAATGGTAGTTCCTTTCATGAATATACTTATTCATCCCTCTGGGTATTTACCTATTCCCTTTCTCTTTCTCTCTCAGAAAAAAAAACCTGATTAAAAATTGGGCAGGGACCTGAATAGACATTTTTCCAAAGAGGATATACAGATGGCCAATAGACACATGAATAGATGCTCAACATTACCAATCATCAGGGAAGTGAAAATCAAACCACAATGAGATATTATAACAATTAGAATGACTGAAATCAAAATGACAGGAAATAATGAGTTTGGCCAGGATATGAATAAAAAGGAACACTTGTGCACCATTGGTAGGAATCTAAATTGGCATGCCACTGTGGAAAACAATATGCAGGTTCCTAAAAAAATAAAAATAAAAATATAGTATTCAATAATTCCATTCCTGGGCATTTACCCAAAAAAAACCAAGACACTATTTTGAAAAGATATATGCATTCCCATGTTTCTTGCAGCATTATTTACAACAGCCAAGATGTGGAATCAGCCTAAGGGTCCATGAATACACAAATGGATAAGGAAGATGTGTACATATGTAATGGAATATTACACAGTCATAATAAAGGATAAGATTGTGTTATTTGAGGCAACATGGATGCACCTAGAAGGTATTATGCTAAGTGCTATGAGATTCCATATAATTCTATTCACAAGTGTAGTCTAAAAAGAACAAGAAAAAGCAGAATCAGGCCTATAAATACAGAGATGGAATGCTTGATGGAATGGAGAGGGTAGGTAGGGAGTTGAGCAAAGTGGGTGAAGGGGAAAGGGAGATAGAGGCTTCTGGTTATGGAATGAATAAGCCATGGGAATAAAAAGCATAGCAGGAAAAATACAGTCAATGATATTGTAATAATGATGTAACAAGACATAGCATAATGTATAATATTTCAAATCACAGAGTATACACCTGAAACTAATGTAACACTATGTGTCAACTATACACAAATTAAAAAGTAATAAATAAAAAAAAAATAGCAAACGTGAGGGCCTTGGTAAAAAAGTAGAAAATAAACCTCTTTGGCAAATTGGTTGTGCCAGTTTACATTCCCATGAGCAATAGCTGACTACTCATTTACTCCATCCTCTTGTGAATACTTGAATATTGCAAATATTTATTAATTTTAGCCATCATAATGGGTATACAGTGATAGCTTCTTGTGGTTTCTCTTTTCTTTCCCAGTAAGGAAAAGCCACTGATCTATTTTCTTTTTCCAGAAAGATATTGTCTTTTAATGACATTTTGTCATTTGAATAGAATTATATAGTATGCAACCATTTAAGTCACTTTCTCCTGATGTGATGGACATTCCCCATGTATCACCATTTTGTCCTTTCTTTGTTGCTAAGTAATATTCTACTGTAGAGATACGCGGCAGTTTGTTTAGCCATTCACCAGTTGAAGTGTATTTGGTTTCTTGTAGGGTTTTTTTTTTTTAATAATGATGAATTTGGTCATTAAGTTATTAGTGAAGTTTGATACGACATATCTTATTCTTATAACAATATAACCCTTTGTATTTTCTCAATGAGGTTGTTATTTAATATGTTAAAATACCTTAGAAAAACACTACTGATATGGAAACTAAACTTTTTTTTTTTTTATTTACATATGAAATTTATTGTCAAATTGGTTTCCATACAACACCCAGTGCTCATCCCAAAAGGTGCCCTCCTCAATACCCATCACCCACCCTCTCTTCCCTCCCACCCCCCTCAACCCTCAGTTTGCTCTCAGTTCTCAACAGTCTCTTATGCTTTGGCTCTCTCCCACTCTAACCTCTTTTTTTTTTCCTTCCCCTCCCCCATGGGTTCCTGTCAAGTTTCTCAGGATCCACATAAGAGTGAAACCATATGGTATCTGTCTTTCTCTGTATGGCTTATTTCACTTAGCATCACACTCTCCAGTTCCATCCACGTTGCTACAAAAGGCCATATTTCATTTTTTCTCATTGCCACGTAGTATTCCATAGTGTATATAAACCACAATTTCTTTATCCATTCATCAGTTGATGGACATTTAGGCTCTTTCCATAATTTGGCTATTGTTGAGAGTGCTGCTATGAACATTGGGGTACAAGTGCCCCTATGCATCAGTACTCCTGTGTCCCTTGGATAAATTCCTAACAGTGCTATTGCTGGGTCATAGGGTAGGTCTATTTTTAATTTTCTGAGGAACCTCCACACTGCTTTCCAGAGCGGCTGCACCAATTTGCATTCCCACCAACAGTGCAAGAGGGTTCCCGTTTCTCCACATCCTCTCCAGCATCTATAGTCTCCTGATTTGTTCATTTTGGCCACTCTGACTGGCGTGAGGTGATACCTGAGTGTGGTTTTGATTTGTATTTCCCTGATAAGGAGCGACGCTGAACATCTTTTCATGTGCCGGTTGGCCATCCGGATGTCTTCTTTAGAGAAGTGTCTATTCATGTTTTCTGCCCATTTCTTCACTGGGTTATTTGCTTTTCGGGTGTGGAGTTTGGTGAGCTCTTTATAGATTTTGGATACTAGCCCTTTGTCCGATATGTCATTTGCAAATATCTTTTCCCATTCCGTTGGTTGCCTTTTAGATTGTTGGTTGTTTCCTTTGCTGTGCAGAAGCTTTTTATCTTCATGAGGTCCCAGTAATTCACTTTTGCTTTTAATTCCCTTGCCTTTGGGGATGTGTCGAGTAAGAGATTGCTACTGCTGAGGTCAGAGAGGTCTTTTCCTGCTTTCTCCTCTAAGGTTTTGAAGGTTTCCTGTCTCACATTCAGGTCCTTTATCCATTTTGAGTTTATTTTTGTGAATGGTGTGAGAAAGTGGTCTAGTTTCAACCTTCTGCATGTTGCTGTCCAGTTCTCCCAGCACCATTTGTTAAAGAGACTGTCTTTTTTCCATTGGATGTTCTTTCCTGCTTTGTCAAAGATGAGTTGGCCATACGTTTGTGGGTCTAGTTCTGGGGTTTCTATTCTATTCCATTGGTCTATGTGTCTGTTTTTGTGCCAATACCATGCTGTCTTGATGATGACAGCTTTGTAGTAGAGGCTAAAGTCTGGGATTGTGATGCCTCCTGCTTTGGTCTTCTTCAAAATTACTTTGGCTATTCGGGGCCTTTTGTGGTTCCATATGAATTTTAGGATTGCTTGTTCTAGTTTCGAGAAGAATGCTGGTGCAATTTTGATTGGGATTGCATTGAATGTGTAGATAGCTTTGGGTAGTATTGACATTTTGACAATATTTATTCTTCCAATCCATGAGCAGGGAATGTCTTTCCATTTCTTTAAATCTTCTTCAATTACCTTCATAAGCTTTCTATAGTTTTCAGCATACAGATCCTTTACATCTTTGGTTAGATTGATTCCTAGGTATTTTATGCTTCTTGGTGCAATTGTGAATGGGATCAGTTTCTTTATTTGTCTTTCTGTTGCTTCATTGTTAGTGTATAAGAATGCAACTGATTTCTGTACATTGATTTTGTATCCTGCAACTTTGCTGAATTCATGTATCAGTTCTAGTAGACTTTTGGTGGAGTCTATCGGATTTTCCATGTATAATATCATGTCATCTGCAAAAAGCGAAAGCTTGACTTCATCTTTGCCAATTTTGATGCCTTTGATTTCCTTTTGTTGTCTGATTGCTGATGCTAGAACTTCCAGCACTATGTTAAACAACAGCGGTGAGAGTGGGCATCCCTGTCGTGTTCCTGATCTCAGGGAAAAAGCTCTCAGTTTTTCCCCGTTGAGGATGATGTTAGCTGTGGGCTTTTCATAAATGGCTTTTATGATCTTTAAGTATGTTCCTTCTATCCCGACTTTCTCAAGGGTTTTTATTAAGAAAGGGTGCTGGATTTTGTCAAAGGCCTTTTCTGCATCGATTGACAGGATCATATGGTTCTTCTCTTTTTTTTTGTTAATGTGATGTATCACGTTGATTGATTTGTGAATGTTGAACCAGCCCTGCATCCCAGGAATGAATCCCACTTGATCATGGTGAATAATTCCTTTTATATGCCGTTGAATTCGATTTGCTAGTATCTTATTGAGAATTTTTGCATCCATATTCATCAGGGATATTGGCCTGTAGTTCTCTTTTTTTACTGGGTCTCTGTCTGGTTTAGGAATCAAAGTAATACTGGCTTCATAGAATGAGTCTGGAAGTTTTCCTTCCCTTTCTATTTCTTGGAATAGCTTGAGAAGGATAGGTATTATCTCTGCTTTAAACGTCTGGTAGAACTCCCCTGGGAAGCCATCTGGTCCTGGACTCTTATTTGTTGGGAGATTTTTGATAACCGATTCAATTTCTTCGCTGGTGATGGGTCTGTTCAAGCTTTCTATTTCCTCCTGATTGAGTTTTGGAAGAGTGTGGGTGTTCAGGAATTTGTCCATTTCTTCCAGGTTGTCCAATTTGTTGGCATATAATTTTTCATAGTATTCCCTGATAATTGCTTGTATCTCTGAGGGATTGGTTGTCATAATTCCATTTTCATTCATGATTTTATCTATTTGGGTCATCTCCCTTTTCTTTTTGAGAAGCCTGGCTAGAGGTTTGTCAATTTTGTTTATTTTTTCAAAAAACCAACTCTTGGTTTCGTTGATCTGCTCTACAGTTTTTTTAGATTCTATATTATTTATTTCTGCTCTGACCTTTATTATTTCTCTTCTTCTGCTGGGTTTAGGCTGCCTTTGCTGTTCTGCTTCTAGTTCCTTTAGGTGTGCTGTTAGATTTTGTATTTGGGATTTTTCTTGTTTCTTGAGATAGGCCTGGATTGCAATGTATTTTCCTCTCAGGACTGCCTTCGCTGCGTCCCAAAGCGTTTGGATTGTTGTATTTTCATTTTCGTTTGTTTCCATATATTTTTTAATTTCTTCTCTAATTGCCTGGTTGACCCACTCATTCGTTAGTAGGGTGTTCTTTAACTTCCATGCTTTTGGAGGTTTTCCAGACTTTTTTCTGTGGTTGATTTCAAGCTTCATAGCATTGTGGTCTGAAAGTATGCATGGTATGATTTCAATTCTTGTAAACTTATGAAGGGCTGTTTTGTGACCCAGTATATGATCTATCTTGGAGAATGTTCCATGTGCACTCGAGAAGAAAGTATATTCTGTTGCTTTGGGATGCAGAGTTCTAAATATATCTGTCAAGTCCATCTGATCCAATGTCTCATTCAGGGCCCTTGTTTCTTTATTGACCGTGTGTCTAGATGATCTATCCATTTCTGTAAGTGGGGTGTTAAAGTCCCCTGCAATTACCACATTCTTATCAATAAGGTTGCTTATGTTTATGAGTAATTGTTTTATATATTTGGGCGCTCCAGTATTCGGCGCATAGACATTTATAATTGTTAGCTCTTCCTGATGGATAGCCCCTGTCACTATTATATAATGTCCTTCTTCATCTCTTGTTACAGCCTTTAATTTAAAGTCTAGTTTGTCTGATATAAGTATGGCTACTCCAGCTTTCTTTTGGCTTCCAGTAGCATGATAAATAGTTCTCCATCCCCTCAGTCTCAATCTAAAGGTGTCCTCAGGTCTAAAATGAGTCTCTTGTAGACAGCAAATAGATGGGTCTTGTTTTTTTATCCATTCTGATACCCTATGTCTTTTGGTTGGCACATTTAATCCATTTACATTCATTATTATTATAGAAAGATATGGGTTTAGAGTCATTGTGATGTCTGTATGTTTTATGCTTGTAGTGATGTCTCTGGTACTTTGTCTCACAGGGTCCCCCTTAGGATCTCTTGTAGGGCTGGTTTAGTGGTGACAAATTCCTTCAGTTTTTGTTTGTTTGGGAAGACCTTTATCTCTCCTTCTATTTTAAATGACAGACTTGCTGGATAAAGGATTCTCGGCTGCATATTTTTTCTGTCTAGCACACTGAAAATCTCGTGCCAATTCTTTCTGGCCTGCCAAGTTTCAAAAGAGAGATCAGTCACGAGTCTTATAGGTCTCCCTTTATATGTGAGGGCACGTTTACCCCTTGCTGCTTTCAGAATTTTCTCTTTATCCTTGTATTTTGCCAGTTTCACTATGATATGTCGTGCAGAAGATCGATTCAAGTTACGTCTGAAGGGAGTTCTCTGTGCCTCTTGGATTTCAATGCCTTTTTCCTTCCCCAGTTCAGGGAAGTTCTCAGCTATTATTTCTTCAAGTACCCCTTCAGCACCTTTCCCTGTCTCTTCCTCCTCTGGGATACCTATTATGCGTATATTATTTCTTTTTAGTGTATCACTTAGTTCTCTAATTTTCCCCTCATACTCCTGGATTTTTTTATCTCTCTTTTTCTCAGCTTCCTCTTTTTCCATAACTTTATCTTCTAGTTCACCTATTCTCTCCTCTGCCTCTTCAATCCGAGCCGTGGTGGTTTCCATTTTGTTATGCATTTCGTTTAAAGCGTTTTTCAGCTCCTCGTGACTGTGGAAACTAAACTTTTAACACTGACTTACACTACTTTTGTGGCTCTCTGTTATTCTATGCCTTTGCCTCTTACAGTTAAATGTAACTACTACCCTATAATGACCATTCCCTGGAGTACCAGACATATAAGCATTCTGAAATTATCCCATTTCCTTCACAAAGTATATGACTTACATTCCAAAATACAGCATGTGTCAAATGGCATAAGTGTATGATCACTGCAAAACATGGGTCATTCATTTTCCACACTGTAATGACAGTATCCTCACTTCCAAATACATCCTACCTCTTACTTACACTTATCCAATTTCACATTTTGGGTTTGGCAGAATTTCACTTCTATACGCTACACATTGTATCAGTTAACAATACACTTTGGCTGCAAATAATAGAAATCCTAAAAAATATTTTAAACAACTAATAGTTTTATTTATCTCGTGTAATAAAATGTATACTGGCAGGAAGTCCAGGGCTCGACCCTGCCTTCAGAAAACCAGGATTTTGTATGATTTATCTTTTACATTCTTAGAATAAAGTCTTGGTGCCAAGATGCCCACCTTACTACAAGGGCTTTCTGTTTGTATTATAAGCATGAAATAAGAGGAAAATGAGCAGCTGACACTAGCAGACTTCTGTGAAATAATCATTGGCTGGAATTATGCAGTATGTACAATATTATCTACATGGGAAATTGATGAATTCAGTTTTCCAGGCTCTACGCTTCATGGAGGATAATGAGAATGGGTTTGTGAATGACTTTTGTGTAGCCACCTCAGTGATTTTTCTAGTGGGAAATAACTAGTATCTATTCTCTGAATCTTATGTATCCCCAAATATCTTTCTTTCATTCTAGCAAGAGGATGATTTTTGACTGAGTGTAGGATTCTTGTATTGTAGTTCATTTAATGTTCTGTAAATGACACTCCACCATTTTCTGGTTTCCAGTGGCACAGATGAAAAGTCCAATTCCAGTTTGATTATAATCTAAAAGATAACTTATTCTTTTTTCCTGGGAACATGTAAGAGATTTTTGTTTATCCAAAAAGCTTAAGTAGTTACCATTTGATAGCAAAAGATTTTCATGTCAGACATGTGATAACATTGTTATTCCTTTCCAACGACACATTTTGATCTTTCTTCAACCCAAGAAAAATATTTTTGATAATTTGTTTAAATATTACCTCTTTTCCTTCTGTTTTTTTTTTTTCCCTCAGAATAACTGTTGTTCATATAATAGGTCTGCTTATCTTCTTTCAAACTTACCCCTTGCTTTTTGATTCTGTCTTATATTACTATGTATTTCAATTACCACTTGTGATTTTTCTAGTCTACAATATTGAACCTCAGCAGTGACTGTTTTCTTCTTTAAATTCCTCTGTTTAAAAAAGCATTCTGAACACCATAAATTGATTATATTGCTACTGTTTATTCAAGACGATATTTTTGTTCATCTGCAGCTTTATTTCACAGCCATCTCTCTTAATTTCCCTTTTTTCTCCTCTCTCTGATTGCTAAATGCTTTTTCTTTTTGGATCAAGATTTATTATGAAGGTACATTAAATTATGGCAGCCAAAGTGCTACCTGCTATCATAGCCTGGAACACAGTGGCAGGCACCTGAAACAAGCATCCCTGATCCAAATTTGTTTTATAGTTTTTGAATGTCAGCAGCAGGGAACACTCAATTTGTTCTTTCAGATCTTTCTTAGATTACAGTACAAAGAGATACAGCTCATTCACATATTATTTCAGTGCTCCAAATTATTCATAATTATTTCATAATTATTTCATATTATTAGTGCTCCAAATATTTCTCAGGGCCAAGTCTTCTGAGGATAGGATATGTGATAATTTCTGGTCATTTCCAAGGCTTCCCCAGCAGTGGGAAAGAGAAGTACCTGGAGAAAACAAATTTTTATTAGTATCTCTTCTGGAAACCCATCAGAAGCCAGTTTCTCTCTGTAACTTAGTTGTGGCCTCATATGCTACCTGGTTCATAGAGACTTATCTTAGAGTTGAGATTGGAAGAAGTGGAAGCTGTGTTTTGATTCCCATGTTCCTAGAGCACCATTTTTCTACAGTATTCTTATTTTAAGGTCATATCTTTTTCTTCTGTTCTTTTTGTTGGGTTGGGATAAGTTAACATCTTAATTACTGATTTTTTTTTGTTATCTTTGTTTTGCTTTTTTCTTTGCATTTTAAATAGGTTAATTGTGAATAGGAGCTTGTCTTTTGTTTATTTTTATGTGTTCCCTCTTATTCTCTTTCTCTACAATCCCCCACCCTACTGTCATGATGAATTTTCTGTCCAGATTCTCCTGGCTTGCCAAAACCAGGTACATTAAAATAATGAGGACTTAGTTTTATCCTACAGGAATAATATTAATATCATAGACATCTCTACTAAGAAGGAAGTTGGGTTTTCCAGATGATATGTTCCAAACTTTTTTTTTTTTTCAACGTTTATTTATTTTTGGGACAGAGAGAGACAGAGCATGAACAGGGGAGGGGCAGAGAGAGAGGGAGACACAGAATCGGAAACAGGCTCCAGGCTCCGAGCCATCAGCCCAGAGCCTGACGCGGGGCTCGAACTCACGGACCGCGAGATCGTGACCTGGTTGAAGTCAGACGCTTAACCGACTGCGCCACCCAGGCGCCCCCAAA
Source organism: Puma concolor (assembly GCF_028749965.1). Classification (NCBI taxonomy): domain Eukaryota; kingdom Metazoa; phylum Chordata; class Mammalia; order Carnivora; family Felidae; genus Puma; species Puma concolor. Next base: position 61,207,022 of record NC_141674.1, on the reverse strand, counting down.
ACGTTTTTTTTTTTATCTTCCAAGCTTTTTTTTTTTTTTTGATAGAAACCAAATCAAAAACATTCATTTTGTATTCTGACTTGGTGCTCAATTGTACCTATGCATATGTTAAGCTTCACAAAACATACAGGTTTACATATGATACACTCAAAGGTTATACACTATTTTACTTCAATAAATACTGATTATGCCATGCTAAAATAAATTTAAATTCATAATGTGTTGCAATTTGCTGTTTGAAGAATACTGAAACTTTATTAAAACTTACCTCTGGGGAGCATTTCTCCACAGTTCTTATAAATAATTTTTATGGGCAGTGGAACTGTATACACTTTTGGTGTCAAGCAATACTTCTCAAGGGATATGTGGCCTTGCAGCAGACATTGCCAGAGTTTAGAAAGCTTTGGGAAAAAAGGGAGCACCAGGTCCCCTCCCCCCAATGGCTACATTTTTCTATTCTGTAATGGCCCATAGAAATCTTTGTCTTCTTTTTTTTTTTTTTTCAGATTTATTCATTTTTGAGAGATGGCACACAAGCAGGGAAGGAGCAGAGAGGGGGGAGGGACAGAAGATCTGAAGCAGGCTCTGTCTGCGCTGACAGCATCGAACTCCATGAGCTGTGAGATCATGACCTGAGCCTAAGTTGGAAGCTCAACTGACTGAACCACCCAGGTGCCCCTTTTGTCTTATTTTTTAATGTGAATGATTTATTTTTATTTTTTTCTACATGCTTATAGATCAGAGAGATATTTAAACTTAGGGCATCAGTCTTAATAGAATTAATGAAACTGATCCATTCATAAATACTTGAGAACTTTAAGTATCAATGCAGTATGAAATATATATGGATATAAAATATAAAATGATAATACAAGAGCAATTCATGGAAAATATATATACAATAGGGTAAGTGATTCATGAATAAAAACTAAACACACAGTTTAAATAATTGTTAGGAAAAATACTACAAACGTTGCCATTTAAATTTATAAAATATATTTTGTGCATTTGTTGTGTTTCTAAAGTAAGATAACTGTGATTTTAGCACTTTTTCTCTAATGATCATTTATGCTATCCTTTAGTCTATACATTGTATCTATTACTTAGCTACATGTACTGCTTACCTCATAAGAATGTCATCAAAAGAAAAATGAGATCAATGTGAAAGCACTCCCAGAACAGCAAAAGAAATATATTATGTAAATGCAGCATATGATTACTGTTAGCATTATTTTCCATTAGAAGGCCAAATATACTTTATCTAAGAGCTATGTAAGTGAATGATTCTAAAACAAGAAACAAAAAACATTGTTTAATGTTCCACTTAGGTAAGCATTAAATAAAGTTGCCAGTACATATTTTTCCTTTAATTATGAAATATGAGAGCAATGCAGAATTTTACTTGCCTTTTCTTGTCATATAATATTTACATGCTCATTTTCTTCTTTCTATATAATGACTTTAATATGTGTTTACATAATGATTTCCATTTACTAAAAGCTTTACAATCATTTATTAGTCAATATTTTCTTCAACGCACACAATCATTTACTCAATAAATGTCAATAAGTTTTATATACAAGCTGATGGGACTACTGAGTCCTTTTCTCAGCTTCCTTATAAATATAAAAAATCACAAGAAAAGTAAGTTATTTCAGGTTGCATAGTCAGTGGCAGAGCTAAAATTAGAACTCAGACTTCTGGCTTTCATCATCTGCACCAGTGCTTCTTAAACTTGGGGAATTTGAAAACCCTGGTGGGATTTTTTTTTTTTTTCTGTGCTTTAAAATCTCATCTGTGTGATACTGAGACATAGTCTGAGATGACAGATCAGATATAAATTAAATATAGGGAACGTACTTTCTTCCCTGGAAACTAAAGAAATCCTTGGAACATAGTTTGAAAATTAATAGCATTAACCATTGTACTCAAAAGCGTGTTATAAGCAACATTTCAGTTCACTTAAAACAGAATCTTATTGGTGTGCAAGGAAAAAATTTCCATACATTTTTTAGCTAAAGGAAGTCACATAGTATATGATATGCTTATTGCAATAGTAATATTTCAAAGATAGATTTAGCTTGTGATATTTCTTTCAAATATTTGGCCATAGAATCCTTGTATAAAAATCTATTTAATACCAATTTGTGTCCCCCCACCACCATCCACCCAAATTCATGTTGAAACCTAGTCCCGATTGTGATGGCATTTTGTAGGTAGGGCCTTTGGGATGTAATTATATCATGAGGGTTCAGTCCTCATAAATGGTATTAGTGCCCTTAAAATGACACACAAGAGATAAAATCTCTCTTGGCTACATGAGGATATAGCAAGAAGGCAGCTATCTACAAGCCAGGAAATGGGGTCAAACCAGAACTTGAGCATACTGGGATCCCCATCTCCAACTTCTAGCCTCCAGAATTGTGGGAAATAAATGTTTGCTGTTTAAGCCACTCAGTTTAGGATACCTTGGTATAGCAACCTTAACTAAGACATTCTCAGAACACAGTTTAAACTAAATATTGATAGACTGTGTGACCTATTTATATGACTATTAAGTTGTGCTTGTCAATCTTTGCATTTATTATTTAAAGAATTGAATACTCAAATCCTTTTTTTAGATAAATGCGAATATGTTTAGAAGTATGATAGCTCCTGATATTCATGTCCATAATCTATTTGACTGACACTGATTTAACAATAATAATCCTTTTACATAACATTTACGATCTTAATTGATCATTTGTTCCCAAACATAGACAGTGTAGAACAAGCTATAGAATATTAATAAGAACTTCTGATCTCGTATGTTAAGAATAGAACCTAGAAATCATTTTTTTTAAAGATGTCCAAGTAATTCTGTTGAATTTAGAAACCAAAAAATCTAAAATTTTGTTAATCTTGTGTTTTGCAAAAATTATGAAATGAGAGGCCAGGCAAAGACTCTACACTTGTCTCTTCCTCTTCATTACCCTTTATGATTTGAGGGTTTGATATAGAGCCAAGCAAATGAGAATTGTATCACTTTGTTTCCCCAACCATCTCTTCCTCCTACAATTTTTCATCAACCAGAAAGGCTTTCTTTAGCTGTCTAAAAGACTCTGTTTATGTTCTCTCTTTTGTGTGATGGTGTTTGCCCTCCTCTCTTCCTAGGCCCATAATGTGAGAATAGTTGCCAAAAATATAGTTTACACTGGAGTAATGAAAACCTATGTTTAGTATATTCAAATTATCATATCTTTTGAATATTCATTCTTTCCTAAACATTCATTGAACACCTCACAACACTAGATTCAACAAGAACAATGGTATATCTTGCCTTAATCAAGTTAGGTCCCGTGAAAATATCTATAAACACATTCTATGTTCTAAAAAGTAATTCACTGGCAGTGAAGCTTTCATTTATTTTAGTGGATCAAATATAATTGTGTATCCTCACTAAAATAGATTTTTTTAAAGAAGATTTCAAAGGCATTACCAATATTTCATTCCATTCTTTAGTTATTCCATTTATCATAATACACAAGATTACCCAAGGTTTTTTGGTTTTATGTGAGGGCATTGATTTCCATCAGAATAACACCTACAATTACTTCATTTTTTTACAGAGCTAAAACTGGTATCTCTCAGTTCTCAAAGGTATCTATAGTTCAAAATGTGGTTATCATTTTATGTGTGTATGTATATCAATCTTAATTTTAATCAGCTGTTTTATGGAGGATTTGAGACAGTTTCCTCTCAATTTTTGTTTATATTATATTCTACTCACACTATTTGTTTAGCAAATATTAGTACCCAAATAAGAGTACAAACAATCAGTGTATTAATAGGAAAAGATAGGCTTTTCCTCCTGATATAATAAGAAAATTAACTTAGATTTAGAAAATTGTTACCATGTACCAGGTTCTATAACACTTATCTACAACATGGGATTGTTTTAAGGAAACTGATATACATAGAGATTGCATAGCTAATACATAGCTAATACACTGCATATCTAAACATATGTTTCATATCTAGTAAGTGACAGAGCTTGGACTTGAACTGTTTCTGAAAAAATTCTCAATTGAATATTTTTACCTTTTAACAAAATATATTTTTGTTTTACAGAATGCACTTTGGTACCATGAGACTTTAAAGCATTTTTCTGGTAGCTATAACTATTTCCAAACTATCCTGTGAATAAGTAGTGTCTAGAAAGAACCAGTAGATGGTCCTTTCTTTGAAAATAGGAAAAGCAATTGCTACTGACTCCATCTGGTTTTTCAAAGAAGTAACCATTCTTCAGTATCAAACAAATACAACCTTCTCTATAAAGCCTTCCATAAACTCTCTGGATTCTCATAGGTAATCTCCTTGAAACCTGGTAGCAACCTGTGATTTTTCTTAATATTTCATCTCCTATGATGATCTCATTAAAGAATTTTTGAAGCTATGAACTATCTATACTTACCTTGCACCTAGTCCCATATTATGGGTACCTGGCTTTTAAAATATACTATTGAAACACATGTAAATTTGTTTTAATTATAAGTCACATTTAATAAAATGAAAATACCTTGTTGAGTTGGTTTCTATGGTACCTATAACATTTAAATTCAAATCAGTAAAAACTTTTTGTGAAGGATATTTGATATAAAATATTAGTTTCAGGTGTACGGCATAGCAATTTGATAGTAATATACATTATTCTGTCATCGCAATAAGTAAAGTCACCATCTGTCATGATGCCATGTCATTATAGTATTATTGACTATATACCCTATGTTATAAATTTTATCTCTATAAATTATTTCTTTTATAAGTGGAGGTTTGGACCATTCATCCTCTTACCTATTTCCCCCCCACCACCAAATTCACCCTTCTGGCAACCATCAGTTTGTTCTCTGCATGCAAGAATCTATTTATTTGTTTTTGTTTTGTTTCATTTTGTTTTTAGTTTCCACAAATAAGGGAACTCGTATGGAATTTGTCTTTGTCTGGTTAACTTCACCCAGCACAGCACCTTTTAGGTCCATCCATGTTGTCACAAATGGCAAAATTTGATTCTTTTTCTATAGTAAGTATATTCCATTGTATATGTATATGCCCATATTCTCTTTAGTCATTCATGTATCAAAGGATACTTGGGTTGCCTCCATATCTTGGCTATTGTAAATAATGCTGCAATAAACAAAGGGATGCATAGATCTCTTTGAATTAGTGTTCTTATTTACCTTGGGTAACTAGAAGGAGAATTGCTGGATCATGTAATATATCTATTTGTAACTTTTTCAGGAACTTTCATACTGTTTCCCATAGTGGTTGCATCAATTTATGTCTGCACCAACACTTTTTATTTCTTGTCTTTTGATAATAGCCAATCTGGCAGGTGTAAGATGATGTCTCATTGTGGTTTTGATTTGCATTTATTTGATGATTAGTGATGTTGAACACCTACTCATATGCCTGTTTGCCATCTATAGGTCTTCTGCCCATTATTTAATCAGGTTATGTTGGTGGCTGTTATTACTTTTTATATATTAAGATGTATAAATCCTTTACATATTGTGGATAATACCTATTATTACATGTATGATTTGTAAACATCTTGTTGATGATTTCCTTCACTGTGCAGAGGCTTTTTATTTTGGTGTAGTCCTAATTGCTTATTTTGTTTTTGTCACCCTTGACAGAAGAGGCATATCCATAATTATCTTGTTAAAGCTGATGTCCAAGAGGCTACTGTCTATGTTTTCTTATAGGGTTTTATGGTTTCAGGACTCACATTAAAGTCTTCAATTTATTTTGCATTTATTTTTGTGTATAAGAAGGTGGTCCAGTTTTCCCAACACCATTTATTTAAAGACACCCTTTTCCCCATTGTATATTCTTGCCTGTCATAGATTAATTGACCATATAGGAGTGTATTTATTTCTGGACTCTATTATGTTCTGTTGATTTGTGTGTGTGTGCGCGCTGGTACCATATTGTTTTGATTATTATAGCTTTATAGTATATCTTGAAGTTTGGGTTTGTCATACCTCCAGCTTTGCTATTCTTTCTCAAAATTGCTTTCACTATTCAAGGTCTTTTGTGGTTCCTTAGAAATTTTAGAAGTATTTGAGTTCTGTGAAAAATTCTATTGGTATTTTGGTAGGGATTGAAATGAATGCTTTGAGTGGTAGGGATATTTTAACAGTGTTAACCCTTCCAATTCATAAGCATGGAATATCTTCCTTGTGTTTTCTTCAATTTCTTTCATCAGTGGCTTATAGTTTTGAGTTTACCTCTTTCACTCACTTGGTTAAACTTATTTATAGGTATTTTTCTCTTTCTATACACACACATTAAAAATGAAGGATAATAAATACAACATTTCTTTATATTAATTTTGTATCATGCAACTTTATTGAATTCATTTGTTCTAATAGGTTTTTTTGGTGGGCTTCACCGTAAAGCTGCCTGCTCCTGGATTTTTGTTTGTTGAGAGTTTTATGATTGATTCAGTTTTGTTACTAGTAAAGGACTGTTTAAATTTTCTATTTCCTCCTGATTTAGTATTGGAAGATTGTATGTGTTTAGTAATTTATCCAGGTTATCCAATTTGTGGGAATATAATTTTTCAGAATATGCTCTAATATTCTCTATATGCTCTAATAAGTTTTTTTGTTTCTGTGGTATTGGTATTTCTTGTTGTTTCTCCTCCTTCACTTCTGATCTTGAGTCTTTTCTTCCTGATGAGTCTAGATAAAGGTTTATCAATGCTATTTATATTTTCCAGAACCAATTCTTGGTTTCATTGATCTTTTCTAATTATGTTTTACTCTTTATTTTATTTATACTCCATTCTTTATTTCCTTCTTTCCTTCCTACTAACTTTAGGCTTTATTTATTTTTTCTCTAGTTCTTTATGAATAAGATTTGATGGCAGTTTTTCTTGTTTCTTGAAGTAGGCCTATATTGCTATAAACTTCCATCTGGAAACTGCTGTTGCTTTGTGTTTTTTGATAACTGCATTGACCATTGATTGTTTAGTAGCATGTTGTTTAGCCTACAGGTGTTTGTGTTTTGTTTTTTCATTTTTTCCCTTGTAATTGATTTCCACTTTTATAGTGTTGTGGTTGGAAAAGACGCTTGATAGGATTTCAATACTCTTTAATTTACTTAAATTTCTTTTATGGCCTAACATAAACAATTTGTATTCTTCTGGTTTTGGAGGGGATATTCTGTATATATATGGTCTAATGTGTCATTCAAAGCCACTGGATGATCTGTCCATTGATGTAAAAGGGGTGTTAAAACACCCTATTATTTTATTACTGTCAATTTCTACTGTATATGCCTTTACTTTTGGCCTTTTATGTCTTTTAATATTTGTTTATGTATTTAGTTGTTTCTATGTTGGGTGCATAGATATTTACAATTGTTATGTCCTCTTGTTCATTTCTTTATCATTATGTAATATCTTCTTGTCTCTTGTTACAGTCTTGTTTTAAAGTCTAGTTTGTCCGATAAAGCCAGGATAGCAATATTTATTTATTTATTTATTTATGTTTGGTTTTCTTCTTTTTGCTTGGATTATATTTTTTTATCCCTTTACTGTCAGGCTGTAGGTGCCTTTAGGTCTGAAGGGAGTCTCCTAGGCAGCATTTAGATGGGACTTTTTAAAAGTCCATTCAGTTACCCGTCTTTTGATTGGAGCATTTAGTCCATTTACATTTAAAGCAAATGTTGCTAGGTAGGTACTTATTGCCATTTTGTTAATTGCTTTGTGGTTGTTTCTGTAGTACTTCTCTGTTCCTTTTTCTCTCTTGCTTCAGAACACACAGGAACCATACCCTCTCTGAACCAAAAGGTTCTGGTGTCTAGAAGGGATTGTGCTAAGGGACCATAGGAACTCTTTACACTAGGCCACAAGTTTCAAGACCAGAGAACCTAACTGCCTTAATATGTGAAAAGAAACACTGAGAGTTTGACAGAGGAATATGTCCCAAATGAAAAAAACAAGACAAAAATCACAGATGAAGAGGTAAATGAAATGGAAGTAAGCACTACATCTGATACAGAGTTCTAAGTAATGGTCATGAAAGTACTCACCAAACTTGTGAAATAAGTGGATGAACTTCAACCCAGATATGAAATACAAAAGTAGTAATATTATATCTATAAAAACTAGTCTAGGAATACACAAAGTAAGATGTAATATACAATATTATATACATAAAACATGGAAAAAGGAGTAAAAATTTAATGCTTTTAGAGTGTCGTTGAACCATCAACTTAATACAGACTGTTAAACACATAGAATGTTATATATGATTGCAATGGTAACCATACTAAAAGAAAGAACCCTAAGATACCCACACAAGTAAACTAATACAAGCATTACAATAAAGAAAGATAAAGAAAGCCATCAAACCACAAGGGAAGAGAGCAGGAGTAAAAGAAGGGAACAGAGAAGTATAAAAACAAACATAAAACAATTAAAATTACAATAAGTACATATCTATCAGTAATTACTTTAAATGTAAATGAACTAAATGCCATAATCAAAAGATATGGGGTAATTGGACAAAACAAACAAACAAAAAAACCACCCATCTCTATATGCTGCCTACAAAGGACTTACTGAAGACCTGAAGACATATACAAACTAAAACTTAAGGGATGGAAAGAGATATCCCATGCAAACAATTTTTAAAAATCCAGAATAGCAATATTTATATCAGACAAAAGAGACAAAAAAAGACATTACATATTGATAGAGATCAATACAATTAGTGGTTATAACAATTTTAAGTATCTGTGCACCCAATGAAAAGCACTTGGATAAATATTAAAAATATAAATATTAGACATAAAGGAATAAATTGACAGCAATACAATAATACTAGGGAACTTTAACATCCCTCTTAATCAATGAATAGACCATTGAGATAGAAAATCAACAAGGAAACAATGGATTTGAACAACACATTAGATCATAATAAATAGATACAGAATATTTCACCCCAAAGCGGCAGAATACACATTCATTTCATGCACACATGGAACATTCTCCAAGATATATCATATTAGGCCATAAAAAAAATTTGCATTAAATTTAACAAGATTGAAATAACATCAAGCATGTTATCCAACCACAGTGCTACGAAATGAGAAGTCAAAAAAAAAATGGGAAAAAGCACAAAACATGGAGGCTCAATAACATGCTACTAAAAAACAAATAAATCAATGAAGAAATCAAAGACAAAAATAAAAAAATATCCAGAATGAAATGAAAACACAATAATCCAAAATCCTTTGGATGTAGGAAAAGTAGTTCTAAGAAAGTTTATAGTGATACAAGTCTACCTCAAGAGACATAAAGTATCTAAATTACACCTAAAAGAACTAGAAACACAAATCTGGGAGTAGAGGAAGGAAAGAAATAATAATAAAGATTAGAGTGGAACTAAATTATATATAGACTTAAAAACAAGAGAAAAAATTAATGAAACCAAAACTTGGTTCTTGAGAGATAAAAAAAAAAAATTGGTAATACTTTAATCACACCCATCAAGAAAAAGAGAAGATGCAAATAAATAAAATCAGAAGTGAAGGAGGATAATTACTGATACCACAAAGAATTATGAGAATACTATGAAAAATTATATGCTAAAAAATTGGAAAACCTAGAAGAGATGGATAAATTTGTAGAAACCTGCAATCTTCCAATACTGAAGCAAGAAGAAATAAAAAATATTAAACACTTTACTAGTAACAAAATTAAATCTGTAATTGAAAAAAAAACTCCCAATAAACCAAAGTCCAGGGCGAAATGGCTTCACAGGTAAATAATATTAAACATTTAAAGATGAGTTAATATCTGTTCTTCTTAAAGTATTCCAAAAGATAGAGGAAAGTTAAACTTTCAAATGCATTGTACAAGGCCAGCATTACCCTGATACCAAAACCAGACAATGACGTTAGAAAAAAGGTAACTACAGACCAATATCTCTGATGATCATAAATGCAAAAATCCTCAACAAAATATGAACCAAGTTCTACAATATATTAAAAGGATCATTGACCATGATTAAGGGATTTATTCCAGGGATGCAATCAATCAATGTGACACATCCCATTAAAAGAGGAAGGTTGAAAACCATATGACTATTTCAGTAGATGCAGAAAAAGCATTTGACAAAACAACATCTGTTCATGATAAAAACTCCCAGCAAAGTGGGTTTAGAGGGAACATACCTGAACATAATAAACACCATATATGACAAACCCACAGCTAACATCACATTCAATGGTGAAGCACTAAAAACATTTCCCCTAAGATCAGGAATAAGATAAGTCCTCTCTCATCACTTTCACTCAACATAGCACAAGAAATCCTAGCTATAGTAATCAAACAATAAATAAACATACAATCGATCACTATTGTATATAAACAAATAAACAATCACTATTTGCAGATGGCATAACACTATATATAGAAAGCACTAAAGATTTCACCAAAAAAAATTAGACTGTTAGAATAAGTGAATTCAGTAAAGTTGCAGGATACAAAACTAATATGCAGAAATATGTGGTGTTTCTATACACTAATAGTGAAGTAGCAGAAAGAGGATATAAGAATCCCATTTACAATTGCATTACATAAGTAAAATACCTAAAAATAAATTTAACCAAGGAGGTGAAGACCTATACTCTGAAAACTATAAAATATCAATCAAAGAAGATAACACAAGGAATGGATGGAAACACCATGCTCAAGGACTGAAAAAGCTAACATTTTTTAAATGTTCATATTAACCAAAACAGTCCACAGATTCAATGCAAGCTCTATCAAAATACCAATAGCATTTTTCACAGAACTGTAACATATTGTAAAATTTGTGTGGAACCCCAAAATAACTTGAATAGCCAAAGCAATCATGAGACAGAACAAAACTGAAGGTATCACAATCCCAGATTCAAGATATACTACATAACTGTAGTAATCAAAACAGTATGGTACTGGCACAAAGCAGAGACATAGATCAATGAAACAGAATACTGAACCAAAAATAAATCCACGCATATATGGTTGACTAATCTATGACAAAGGAAGGAAGAGTTTGAAATGGGGAAAACACGGTCTTTTCAATAAATACAGATGGGAAAACTGGACAACCATATGCAAAAGAATGAAACTAGACCACTTTCTTACACCATACACAAAAATAGACTGGATTAAAGACCTAAATGTGAGACCTGAATCAATAAAACTCCTATAAGAAAACATAGGCAATAATCTCATTGACATCAGCCTCAGCAAAAGAATTATGGATATATCTCCTCAGGAAAGGAAAACAAAAGCAAAAATAAACCATTGAGAGATGTTTGGTCTTGTGCAGCAAATAAAACCATCAACAAAACAAAAAGGCAACCTATTAAATGGGAGAAGATACTCACAAATCATACATCTGATAAGGGGTTAATATCCAAAATATATAAAGAATTTATACAACTCTCAACAGCACAAAATCAATCATACTAAAAATAGGCAGAAGACTTCAGACATTTTTCCAAAGAAGACATATAGGTGGCCAAAAGACACACAAAACTATACTCAAACATCACTAATCATCAGAAAAATGCAAATTGAAACCACAATGAGATATCAGCTCACACTAGTCAAAGTGGGTAGTATCAAAAAAGACAAGAAATAACATGTTAGTGATGATGTGGAGAAAAGGAAACTTTCATATACTGTTGATAGGAATGTAAATTGGTGGAACCACTGTGGAAAATGTATGGAGGTTTCAAAAAAATTATAAATGCAGGGGCAGCTGGGTGACTCAGTCGGTTAAGCATCTATTGATTTCAGCTCTGATCACAATCTCCCAATTTGTGATATCTAGCCCTGAATTGGGCTATGTGCTGACAGTATGGAGGCTGCTTGGGATTCTATGTCTCTGTACACCACCCCCATGGGTGTGTGTCCTCTCTCTCTTGCTCTCAAAATAAATATTAAAAGAATATAAATGTAAATACCATATGGCCCAGTAATTATACCTCTGGGCATTTACCCAAGGCAAATGAAAACACTAATTCAAAAAGATATGTGCACTCCTATATTTATTGCAACATTATTTACAATAGCCAAAATATAGAAGCAACCAAAAGTCCATAGATTGAAATGGCTGAAGGAGATGTGGTGTGTGAGTGTATGTACACACACACAATGGAATATCTACCATAAAGAAGAATGAAATCTTGCTGCTTGTGACATGTGGAATCTAAAAAGAGACCTGGTGGTTGCCAGAAGGCAAGTTGGGGGCAGGTGTAGGGGATGGTTGAAATAGGTGAAGGGGATTAAGAGGTAAAATTTTCTAGTTATGAAATAAGTCACAGACATAAAAACTATAGATCATAACATGAAAACATAAACATTACTGAAATAACATTGTGTGGTGACAGATAGTGACTACACTTAAGCTTGATGACTGTAGTATAACGTATAGAATTGTTTAATCACTAGGTTGCACACCTGAAATTTATTTAACATTTTCTGTCAACTATACTTTGACAATAAAAAATGAATTTCCAGGTGTCCCAATACCACATATTAATATTCACAATATTAAAAATGTATTCACATTAATGTACACTGCTACTTTTGTCACAAGGTCACATAAATGTATGGGCTTATTCCTCTGGTCCATTTTCAGGCCCACTGATTTATCCTCTATGCCTAAAAGGCTTTGATAGTGATAGTTCTTGAAATCTGTTTCTCATCTACTTTTTCTTTTTTTTTTTTTTTAATTTTTTTTTTTCAACGTTTATTTATTTTTGGGACAGAGAGAGACAGAGCATGAACGGGGGAGGAGCAGAGAGAGAGGGAGACACAGAATCGGAAACAGGCTCCAGGCTCTGAGCCATCAGCCCAGAGCCCAATGCGGGGCTCGAACTCACAGACGGCGAGATCGTGACCTGGCTGAAGTCGGACGCCCAACCGACTGCGCCACCCAGGTGCCCCTCTCATCTACTTTTTCAAAATCTATTTCCAAATAAGAGTTCCTAATCTTACTTATTCGCTACTATTAAGCCCACAGTGGCTCATTTCAAGCAACAATTCAGATGATCTATTCATTTTTATTCAGTTCACAAATTGAGAGTAGTACTTTATTCTTAGATTGAAAAAAAAAATTATCTTCCTCCAATGCAAGTGATCTTTTGCCTTAACTACTTTCCTGTGTACACACTAAGTGACAGTACCTAAATATGTGTTAGCTCCTAGTCTACTGAACAGCCACCATGCTTTAACTCCTACCCAAGACTACAACTTTCCCAATGTTTTGTGTCTTCTCTTTCTTGACTTTAAGCTCATTTTCATATTTTGTAATATGTCGAAATGTCATTATAAATTCTGTATGTGGAAACAAAGGGAGGATCATGAATCTGTATGTTCAATCTTCTATCTCCATGTTTTTCTAATATCCTCAAAATTCAAGATATCATTGGGAGTCTTATAAACTAAAATCTGCTAAGGTTCATTTACATATCTCAATTTGGCCTTTCTTTAAAAATCTTCTAACTTGATGCCAAATATGTTAGTAAAAACTAATGAAATACTCAAATTAATGAGTAGGGGAGATATTTTTCAGGAAGTTTCTTTTTTATTGGTTTTAATCTCAATTGTGGTATAGCCAAAGTGGCCCAAATAGACAACTGATTGTTAATGTGCTCTATTGCCTTAAAAGGCCTAGTGTTAACAAATCTCTATTCCCTTCCCCCACTAAAAATATCTATTCAAATTTCAGATATGTGATCATCCTGGACTGAAAGATGGCAAAAAAAAAAATATATATATATATATATTTTTTTTTTTAATCAGGAAATGATTAAGAGAAAAAATAGCCATTTTAGGAACATGTATGATGAAGAAATTATTGTGTATGTAGTGTGATCTATACGTGAATTAAAATTGTTTTGCTTATAAAATATATACCAATGGCTATATCCATTGTTTTAATTTTATTTAAACTTTGAATAAAAATGGAACATACCTGATAGAATGCATATGTCATAAGTGTTAACTTAATTGATTTTGACAAAATCACCATCCATTTATCTACACCCATATCAAGAAATGGAACTTTACCAGCATTCTAGATGCTACACTAGATTCTCTTCCCAGTCATCACCTCCCACTAATCAAGGGAAATCATTACCTGGGTTTTTGCATAGGTTTCTTATTTTTACATAGCTAGTTACTGTAACTTTACTGCTGTTAACGCAAACTTGTTACCTCACAGTCTCTGTGGGGTCAGGAATGTGGGCATAATGAGCTGGATCCATCGCTTTAAAGTATCAAGTGGTTACAGTTAAGGTGTTTGTCTTGGCTGCAGTCTCATCTGGATCTGAGTTCTCTTTCCTGTGGTTGTAGAACTAAAGTCACTGTTTTCTGGCTGTCAGCTGAGGATAATTCTTACCTTCTACAGGCCTCTCATATCTTTGTGCCATGATCACATCCATAGGCAGTTCATGAAATGGTTGCTTGTTTCTTTCAAGACAAACAGGAATATTTACCTACCTTCAAATCTATAACAGTGGCCTAGAATATTTTAAAGGACTCACCTGTTTAGGTCAAGTTCACTCAGTAGAATCTTCATTTTAATTAATTCAAACTCAACTGATTAGGGACCTTAATTAGGTCTGCATATCTTCTTTATGCCATTTAATACAACCTAATCACAAGAGAGAACCTAAGTCATTTTCACAAGTTCTACCCACAAAGATAGGGATTACATAATACATATATACCAGTGGGAGTGAACCTTGAAGGCCATCTTAAATTCTATCACCTTTCTTATACTATAGATTAGGTCTTCCTATTTTGAACCTTATATCAATGAATCATATGATATATAACTCTTTTGTGTCTGGCTTCTTCTGTTCATCAGTGCTTTATGAGATTCTTCTATGCAGTTGTATATTGCAATGATTTATTTACTTTCTTTTTTTTTATTCTCATTTCATTGTATGAATATATATTAAAAAAATCCATTTTCCTGCTATTGAACATTTGGGGTGCTTTTACTTTTGCACCATTATGAATACATTTGTATCTTTCAACAAACATATGTATGTATTTCTGATAGGTATATATATATATATATATATATATATATATCTAGGACTTATCTTTAAAAAAAACAGTGAATTTTCCAAAAGATGTAAAATTTACAACCTAATCAACAATTTATGTGAGTTTCAGTTGCTCAACATTCCTACCAAAACATTGTATTAACTGCCTTCTTTTTTTCAGTTTTACTGGTAGTGGGTTTTTATCGGTATTGTGTTGTGAATTTCTATGATGGCTAATTAAGTAGTACATGTCTTTGTACCTTATTTTCTGTTTTTTTTCAATGACCTTGTTAAAAAATTTCAGTTTAAATCATTTACACATTTTTCTATTTGTCTGATTTTTTCTAATGTATAGGAGATCTTTATTTTTAGTATACTCATTTTATTAGGTACATATATTGCAAATAACTTATATTATTAAGAGAATAAAGGAAAGTTATATAATAGATCTTGGGTGAAAAGTAATTTTTATATTTAAAAAAATGTATTGGAGTATAGTTGACAATGACTGAATAGAAATCATAATCTTAATGTAGTCTTTTTTCCCCTTTATTATTATCACTTTTTTGTCAAACATAAGCTGGTTTTCTAAAGTGTATTTATCATTTTAGATTCCACTTGCAATGTGTGAGAGTTCCAATTTCTTCACATCTTCATCAGCACTTGATATTCTTAGTCTTTCCCATTTTAGCTATTCTTTTGTACAATAGTACCTCATTTTGGTATTAATTTGTTTTTCAATGACTAATTTTTTTTTATGGTTTATTTGCCATCCATGTCCTTATGGTAAAATGTCCATTCAAATATTGCTGATTTTTAAGTAATTTATTATTGAGCTTTGAGAATTATTTTTTTTAATTTGAAAATAAATAAACTCTTTATAAGATATGTGTTTTGAAAATACTTTGTCCCAGCGTGCGGTTTTTCATTTTTACATACTGTTGTTAATGGTGTCTTTCAAAGAGCAGAAGTTTTTAATTTTGTGAAATACAATTTATCCATTTGCAATTTTGTAGATCATGTTTTTAGCATAATATCTAAGATATTTTTGCTTAACCATGGGTAACCTACATATTCTCCCCTATTTTCCCTTAGAAAATTTATAGTTTTTGGTTTTACTTCTATGTATAGGCAATATGTTGCATTAAAGTTTTATAAGGTATGGTATATGTATCAAAGTTCTGGTAGATAGATAAATGTGGATATCCCATTTATTCAGGGTATTTGGTTGAAAAACTTTTTTCCTCCATTATGTGATCTTTGTAACTTGCCAAAACTCAGTTTTCTTTGTAGAAATGCAAATCCAATTCTCTGCCACCTGAGATTGTCCCTTTGAGTGTCTGATGAATTCTAAGATACACATCAATAGTCCTACACCTGAACAAGGTACATATTCTATCTGTTGTTGTGTCTACAGAATCTGAGAATGAACTAATAAAGAGAACCTCATTGGCTCATTTTTCTTATTTATTTTCACTTCGTAAAACTTAGCTACATTAGTCATTGCTGCTTCTACAGATAGCTGATGCCTTTAAACAGATAACTTTTAGAATATATGTATTTTCTAGTAGTTCTCATTGAAATTATTTTTCTGCCTTTAGTAACTCAATTCTACTTTAAATAGGATTCTGTTATTTTGAAAAATAATCTCTGAAAGAATTTTATGTAATTGTGTATTTCAATTTTCAGTCTGATGCAATTTTTTTTTTCATTGCAAATGGATGTTTTTATTAAAGCATGGCAACAGGACCTGTGGGCAGAAAAAGCTGCATTGTGATTTTGAGGAACAATTGATTATACACTTTTAAGTTGGAAGAAGGTAGAGATAATAGAAGTCTTTAAGGTATTTCCATATGTTAAAGAAGACTTATAGGATCCTGGAGGTCTGGGTATTGTCAAGGTTGCTTTTAGTCCCTAGCAAAACATCAACATTAAGTCAGCCATGAGTTCCTTGAGGAATGCTATACTCTGCGTGATTCAGGTATTTATCATTGGGCTGCAAGTTGTAAGGAGATTTAATTTTATCTTTCTCTTTTCTTTGTTCTCTTCATCACTTTCCTCCCTGAACAATTATGACCTTTAAATCTTTGAGGTTGCTGAGGGTGGAAGGTCTGTATCTTCTGTAACTCCTTTCTGTTGAATAGGAGCGTCGACATATCCTTACGTTTGGGTGAATACTGATTAGTGGTTAGTTGGGGAATTTATGTATAGGCATTACAAAAGGCAAAGGCAGCCAAATCCAAGGTAGGCAATATATATGAATCTCCTTGAATAGAAAAGATCAGCTGTCAGTTGGAAGTTATGGCAGTGAATGAGTCCAGGTACCAGAAGAGACAACAAATTAAGATTATTGAAGGCTAACCTTAAATCTAATTTAAAAATATGTTGGATAGAATTCTATATTTAGCATAGATATTAAACATGGATTTAAGATGATTCTACCTCTAAAATAATTGCATGGGGCACCTGGGTGGCTCAGTCAGTTGGGTGTCCGACTTCAGCTCAGGTCATGATCTCGCGGTTTGTGAGTTTGAGCTCCGCATCAGGTTCTGGTGCTGACAGCTCAGGCACTGGAGCCTGCTTCAGATTCTGTGTCCCCCTTTCTCTCTGCCCCACCCCTGCTTGTGCTCTGTCTCTGTCTTTCAAAAATGAATAAACATAATTTTTTTTAAATAAAATAAAATAATTGCATGAAAGCTTCATGGACATGTTTTCTACTGCAACAGCCATAATTGTAAGAATTATTTAAAAGGCAGTCACTTAAAAATCTCTGGAAATTGTCCTAAGGCCATTGAACAGATAACAAAAACACGTATTCAATAAAATCTCCTAAGTCTTGGCTCAAAGACAATATGTCAGTCAAAAAAAAAATCCCTCCTTCAACCCTACCTTAATGTTGGAGAAGCTCCACTCCAGCAAAGTGTGTGACCAACAAGATGGTTTCTTTTTCCGTTTCAGTAAAAGACTAAAAATCAACTGTAGAATGGGATAGACCACGAACACTTCTCATCTCACTCAGATCTGTGATTTTAGAGAACTACAATGATGAAGTCAGAAACCCCCATTACTCCTTAATCTCAAAACATGTGACAGAGGCTCTATTCCAGCCCTGAAAAACTAAAAAAACTGGGGCCCTAATTTCCCTTGCTTCATCTCACTAACTGATTGGAGGATCCACCCTGCAAGAGGCAAATGAAGAAGACCAGGAACTACCACCTTGTCTAGTGTCCCATTTATAAACCAGATGTCACCCAAAGAGACATGTTTCACTGTCTCTGCCCTCATCTCCAGATTAGTAGCTCAGAGATGTGTTACACAGAGAAAAGCAAGCCATTAGAATAGGAAAACAAAACAAAACAAACGTACTGGCTTTGGAAAAGAAGGTGGAGATGCTCAAGCCTAAATGTCATTTTTTTAAAACAATGGAGATTTTGGAGACAAGCAATTAAAAAAATATGGAAAACTCCATGAGAATAATAAACTAAATAATAAGCCAGTTAGTTTACCAGGGAGTAGCAGGGAGCAACAAAGCTAAGAAGAGGTCTCCTAGTTTCAAAACAAATCTCACAGGCCTCAAAATTTACCTGTGCAAAGTGTACCAAATTTAACTGGATCAGGCAGTGGAACAATAGAGCAATTATCTAGACATTTATAGAGCCTAAAAGGTGCATATGACACAAACAGAGGCAAATAACTAAAAGGAGAGATAAGAGGGGATAAAAGTGTCAAGGAGAAATTGCTGTCATCTCAGAGTAACTGTGAATAAGCCAAGACTGTATACTATGAGGGGTAACATCATAGGCTTCATATTGTGGAGAAAATACACCTCACTAAAATATTATGGCCAAGTCACTAAACAAATAAACAACTCCAGTGAGTCTTAGGGAGAGTGGAAGAATATCAAAAATTGATAAAATATGTAATCTAAATGTCCCATTTGCCACTATTAATTTTGAAACCTGCAGAGGGTGATGGAGAAAAATGTATAGGCAACAGAAAATGTCTGTGAGAGAGTCCAGTTGGTGGGCTTAAAATATGCTTCCAAATAGATTTTATATTTTCAAGAAACTAAAGGAATATTATTTATGTAAATAAATGTATGAGGACAAATGGAGGCAACATAAAGACAGAGATAAAAAATAATTTATTTCTAAACCCATCTTATAAAAACAACAAAGAATGTCTTTCAGAGAATGTCCTTCAGAGTGAAAACAATGACCATTGAAGATAATGAAATCCATTGGTAAAGGCAATCATGTAGATTTGAATATGAATGTGTATATCCTCTCAATAGATTTTAAAAGGCCTCTACAAAAAAAAAAATGATAGAACTGATACATTAATTCAGTAAAGTTGTAGGATATAAAATCAATGTACAGAAAAGGGTTGCATTTCTATACACAATAATGAAGCAGCAAAAAGAGAAATCAAGGAATCAATCTCATTTACAATTGCACTGAAAGGTGTAAAATACCTAGGAATAAACTTAATCAAAGAGGTAAAAGATTTGTACTCTGAAATCTATAGAAAGTTTATGGAAGAAATTGAGAAAGACACAAAAAAATGGAAAAATATTCCATGCTCATGGGTTGGAAGAACAAATATTGTTAAAATGTCGATACCATACCAAGCCATCTATATATTCAGTTCAATTCTATAAAAATAATATACCAGCATTCTTCACAAAGCTAGAACAAACAATTCTAAAGTTTGTATTGAACTACAAACGACTACAAATACCAATGTTGAACAAGAAAACTAAGGCTGAAGGTATCACAATTCCAAACTTCAAGCTGCATTAAAAAGCTGTAATCATCAAGACAATATGGTACTGACACAAAAACAGACACATAGATGAGTGGGACAGAATAGAGAATCCAGAATGGACCTACAAATGTATTGCCAACTAATTTTTGACAAAGCAGGAAGAATATCCAATGGAAAAACTTGAAGGAATATCCAATGGGAAAAAAGTCTTTTCAGCAAATGGTGCTGGGAAAACTGGACAGTAACATGCAAAGAAATGAACCTGAACCACTTTCTTACACAACACATAAAAAAAAAACTAAAATGGATGAAAGACCTAAATATGAGACAGGAAACCATCAAAATCCTAGAGGAGAAATCAGGCAAAACCTCTTTGACCTCAGTTATAGCAACTTCTTATGAGAAATGTCTCCAGTGAGTCTTAGGGAGATGGAAAGAGTATCAAAAATCGATAAAATATATAATCTAAATGTCCAATTTTCCACTATTATTATTCATCAAGATAAAAACCTGCACAGCAAACAATCAACAAAACTAAAAGGCAACTGATAGAATGGGAAAAGATATTTGCAAATGACATATCAGATGAAGAATGGGTTCAAAACTATAAAGAATTTATCAAACTCAACATCACCCCCCACAAATAACCCAGTGACGAAATGGGCAAAAGACATGAACAGACACTTTTCTAAAGACGACTTCCATATGGCTAACAGACATATGAGAAGATGCTCAACTTCACTCATCATCAGGAAGATACAATCAAAACCACAATAAGATACAACCTCAAGCCTGTCACAATGGCTAAAATGAACAACACAGGAAACAACTGATGTTGATGAGGATGCAGAGAAAGGGGAACATTTTGTCACTATTCGTGAGAATGCAAGCTGGTGCAGCCACTCTGTAAACAGTATGGAGTTTCCTCAAAAAATTACAAATAGAGGTTACCTATGACCCAGCAATTGCACTACTAGGTATTTATCCAAAGGATAAAAAAATGCTGATTTGAAGGGACACTTGCACCTCAATATTTATAGAGCACTAGGGGCACCTGGTGGCTCAGTCAGTTAAGCAACTGACTTCAGCTCAGGTCATGATCTCGCAGTTCATGGGTTTGAGCCCCATGTCAGGCTCTGTGCTGACAGCTCAGAGCCTGGAGCCTGCTTCGGATTCTGTATCTCCTTCTCTCTCTGTCCTCCCCTGCTCATTCTCTGTCTCTCTCTGTCTCTCAAAAATAAATAAACATTAAAAAAATAAAAAAAAATTATAGAGCACTATCAAAAATAGCCAAATTATGGAATGTCCATGATGTCCAGATGTCTACTAATGAACAGATAATAAAGAAGATGTGGTATGTATATACAATTGAATATTACTTGAAAATCAAAAAGAATGAAATCTTGCCATTTGCAACAACATGGGTGGAACTAGAATGTATTATGCTAAGCAAAATAAATCAGATAAACATAATATCATATGATTTCACTCATATGTGGAATTTAAGAAACACAACAGGTGAACATAGGGGAGGGGAAGGAAAAAAGGGATAAAAACAAAGAGGGAGGCAAACCATAAGAGACTCTCAAATACAGAGAACAAACTGAGGGTTGCTGGAGGGTAATTGGGTGGAGGGATGGGTGGGTGTTACAAGTGATGAATCACTAACTTCTACTCCTGAAACCATTACTGCACTGTATACTAACTAACTTGGATTTAAATTAAAAAAAAAAAAAGTACAGGGGTGCCTGGGTGACTCAGGTGAGCATCCGACTTCGGCTCAGGTCATGATCTCATGGTTTGTGAGTTCAAGCCACACATCAGGCTTTGTGTCATAAAATTAATCACTGGGCTTGAAAACAGTATAAAGGACAGCAGAGAATCTATTGCTACAGAGATCAAGGGACTAAGGAACAGCTAGGAGGAGCTAAAAAATGCTATCAATGAGCTGCAAAATAGAACGGAGACAACCACGGCTCGGATTGAAGAGGCAGAGGAGAGAATAGGTGAACTAGAAGATAAAATTATGGAAAAAGAAGAAGCTGAGAAAAAGAGAGATAAAAAAATCCAGGAGTATGAGGGGAAAATTAGAGAACTAAGTGATACACTAAAGAGAAATAATATACGCATAATTGGTATTCCAAAGGAGGAAGAAAGGGGGAAAAGTGCTGAAGGTGTACTTGAAGAAATAACAGCTGAGAACTTCCCGGATCTGGGGAAGGAAAAAGGCATTGAAATCCAAGAGGCACAGAGAACTCCCTTCAGACGTAACTTGAATCGATCTTCTGCACGACATATCATAGTGAAACTGGCAAAATACAAGGATAAAGAGAAAATTCTGAAAGCAGCTAGAGATAAACGTGCTCTAACATATAAAGGGAGACCTATAACACTCGTGACCAATCTCACTACTGAAACTTGGCAGCCAGAAAGGAATGGCAGATCTTCAATGTGATGAACAGAAAAAATATGCAGCCGAGAATCCTTTATCCAGCAAGTCTGTCATTTAGAATAGAAGGAGAGATAAAGGTCTTCCCAAACAAACAAAAACTGAAGGAATTTGTCACCACTAAACCAGAGACATCGCTACAAGCATGAAACCTACAGACATCATAATGACTCTAAACCTATATCTTTCTATAATAACACTGAATGTAAATGGACTAAATGCGCGAATCAAAAGACATAGGGTATCAGAATGGATAAAAAAACAAGACCCATATATTTGCTGTCTAAAAGAGACTCATTTTAGACCTGAGGACACCTTTAGGTTGAGAGTGAGGGGATGGAGAACTATTTATCATGCCACTGGAAGTCAAAAGAAAGCTGGAGTAGCCATACTTATATCAGACAAACTAGACTTTAAAGGCTGTAACAAGAGATGAAGAAGGGCATTATATAATAATCACAGGGTCTATCCATCAGGAAGAGCTAACAATTATAAGTGTCTATGCGCCGAATACGGGAGCCCCCAAATATATAAAACAATTACTCACAAACATAAGCAACCTTATTGATAAGAATGTGGTAATTGCAGGGGACTTTAACACTCTACTTACAGAAATGGATAGATCGTCTAGACACACGGTCAATAAAGAAACAAGGGTCCTGAATGATACATTGGATCAGATGGACTTGACAGATCTATTTAGAACTCTGCATCCCAAAGCAACAGAATATACTTTCTTCTCGAGTGCACATGGAACATTCTCCAAGATAGATCACATACTGAGTCACAAAACAGCCCTTCATAAGTATACAAGAAGTGAAATCATATCATGCATACTTTCAGACCACAATGCTATGAAGCTTGAAATCAACTACAGGAAAAAGTCTGGAAAACCTCCAAAAGCATGGAGGTTAAAGAACACCCTACTAACGAATGAATGGGTCAACCAGGCAATTAGAGAAGAAATTTAAAAATATATGGAAATAAACGAAAATGAAAATACAACAAACGAAATGCTTTGGGATGCAGTGAAGGCAGTCCTGAGAGGAAAATACATTGCAATCCAGGCCTATCTCAAGAAACAAGAAAAATCCCAAATACAAAATCTAACAGCACACCTAAAGGAAATAGAAGCAGAACAAAGACAGCCTAAACCCAGCAGAAGAAGAAAAATAATAAAGATCAGAGCAGAAATAAACAATATAGAATCTAAGAAAACTATAGAGCAGATCAACGAAACCAAGAGTTGGTTTTTTGAAAAAATAAACAAAATTGATAAACCTCTAGCCAGGCTTCTCAAAAAGAAAAGGAAAATGACCCAAATAGATAAAATCATGAATGAAAATGGAATTATTACAACCAATCCCTCAGAGATACAAGCAATTATCAGGGAATACTATGAAAAATTATATACCAACAAACTGGACAACCTGGAAGAAATGGACAAATTCCTAAACACCCACACGCTTCCAAAACTCAATCAGGAGGAAATAGAAAGCTTGAACAGACCCATCACCAGCGAAGAAATTGAATCAGTCATCAAAAATCTCCCAACAAATAACAGTCCAGGACCAGATGGCTTCCCAACAGAGTTCTACCAGATGTGTAATGCAGAGATAATACCTATCCTTCTCAAGCTATTCCAAGAAATAGAAAGGGAAGGAAAACTTCCAGACTCATTCTATGAAGCCAGTATTACTTTGATTCCTAAACCAGACAGAGACCCAGTAAAAAAAGAGAACTACAGGCCAATATCCCTGATGAATATGGATGCAAAAATTCTCAATAAGATACTAGCAAATCGAATTCAACGGCATATAAAAAGAATTATTCACCATGATCAAGTGGGATTCATTCCTGGGATGCAGGGCTGGTTCAACATTCGCAAATCAATCAACGTGATACATCACATTAATAAAAGAAAAGATAAGAACCATATGATCCTGTCAATCGATGCAGAAAAGGCCTTTGACAAAATTCAGCAACGTTTCTTAATAAATACCCTCGAGAAAGTCGGGATAGAAGGAACATATTTAAAGATCATAAAAGCCATTTATGAAAAGCCCACAGCTAACATCATCCTCAACGGGGAAAAACTGAGAGCTTTTTCCCTGAGATCAGGAACACGACAGGGATGTCCACTCTCACTGCTGTTGTTTAACATAGTGTTGGAAGTTGTAGCATCAGCAATCAGACAACAAAAGGAAATCAAAGGCATCAAAATTGGCAAAGATGAAGTCAATCTTTCATTTTTTGCAGATGACATGATATTATACATGGAAAATCCGATAGACTCCACCAAAAGTCTGCTAGAACTGATACATGAATTTAGCAAATTTGCAGGATACAAAAACAATGTACAGAAATCAGTTGCATTCTTATACACTAATAATGAAGCAACAGAAAGACAAATAAAGAAACTGATCCCATTCACAAGTGCACCAAGAAGCATAAAATACCTAGGAATAAATCTAACCAAAGATGTAAAAGATCTGTATGCTGAAAACTATAGAAAGCTTATGAAGGAAATTGAAGAAGATAGAAAGCAATGGAAAAACATTCCATGCTCATGGATTGGAAGAATAAATATTGTTAAAATGTCAATACTACCCAAAGCTATCTACACATTCAATGCAATCCCAATCAAAATTGCACCAGCATTTTTCTCGAAACTAATGAATAAGCATTCCTAAAATTTATATGGAACCACAAAAGACCCTGAATAGCCAAAGTAATTTTGAAGAAGAAGACCAAAGCAGAAGGCATCACAATCCCAGACTTTAGCCTCTACTACAAAGCTGTCATCATCAAGACAGCATAGTATTGGCACAAAAACAGACACATAGACTAATGGAATAGAATAGAAACCCCAGAACTAGACCCACAAACATATGGCCAACTAATCTTTGACAAAGCAGGAAAGAATATCCAATGGAAAAAAGACAGTCTCTTTAACAAATGGTGCTGGGAGAACTGGACAGCAACATGCAGAAGATTGAAACTAGACCACTTTCTCACACCATTCACAAAAATAAACTCAAAATGGATAAAGGACCTGAATGTGAGACAGGAAACCATCAAAACCCTAGAGGAGAAAGCAGGAAAAGACCTCTCTGACCTCAGCCGTAGCAATTTCTTACTTGACACATCCCCAAAGGCAAGGGAATTAAAAGCAAAAATGAACTACTGGGACCTTTTGAAGATAAAAAGCTTCTGCACAGCAAAGGAAACAACCAACAAAACTAAAAGGCAACCAACGGAATGGGAAAAGACATTTGCAAATGACATATCGGACAAAGGGCTAGTATCCAAAATCTATAAAGAGCTCACCAAACTCCACACCCGAAAAACAAATAACCCAGTGAAGAAATGGGCAGAAAATATGAATAGACACTTCTCTAAAGAAGACATCTGGATGGCCAACAGGCACATGAAATGATGCTCAACGTCACTCCTCATCAGGGAAATACAAATCAAAACCACACTCAGATATCACCTCATGCCAGTCAGAGTGGCCAAAATGAACAAATCAGGAGACTATAGATACTGGAGAGGATGTGGAGAAACGGGAACCCTCTTGCACTGTTGGTGGGAATGCAAACTGGTGCAGCCACTCTGGAAAACAGTGTGGAGGTTCCTCAAAAAATTTAAAAATAGACCTACCCTATGACCCAGCAACAGCCCTGCTAGGAATTTACCCAAGGGATACAGGAGTACTGATGCATAGGGGCACTTGTACCCTAATGTTTATAGCAGCACTCTCAACAATAGCCAAATTATGGAAAGAGCCTAAATGTCCATCAACTGATGAATGGATAAAGAAATTGTGGTTTATATACACAATAGAATACTACGTGGCAATGAGCAAGAATGAAATATGGCCCTTTGTAGCAACATGGATGGAACTGGAGAGTGTTATGCTTAGTGAAATAAGCCATACAGAGAAAGACAGATACCATATGTTTTCACTCTTATGTGGATCCTGAGAAACTTAACAGAAACACATGGGGGAGGGGAAGGAAAAAAAAAAGGAGGTTAGAGTGGGAGAGAGCCAAAGCATAAGAGACTCTTAAAAACTGAGAACAAACTGAGGGTTGATGGGGGGTGGGAGGGAGGGGAGGGTGGGTGATGGGTATTGAGGAGGGCACCTTTTGGGATGAGCACTGGGTGTTGTATGGAAACCAATTTGACAATAAACTTCATACATTGAAAAAGAAAGAAAATATTATACAAAAAAATATTCATGCAAAAGAAATCAGTGAAGGAGGAAAACTGGAAGAAAAAGGACAGAGGAAACAAAAAGTACAATGGCAAATGTACATCTAACTATGTCAATAACATTGCAACTGGACTAACCATCCTATCAAAAGGTACAAATTGTTAGTCTAGATTTTAAAAGTTCTCATATATGCTGTTTACAGTAAATATTTTATTATAAGATAAAAATAAGTTGAAAAATTATGTATCATGGAAACAGCAAGAATTTGAAAACAGGAAAGATATACCAATATTAGCCAAAATAGATATTAAACAAATGTTACTAGAGACAAAGGGACATTTTATAATGACAAAAGTTTCCATCTACAGAACTATATGACATTTATAAGCATATATACACCTAACAACAGAGCCCCAAAATACATGAAACAAAAACTGACACAAGAGAAGGATAAGTTGTTAATTCAAAAATAATAGCTGTATACTTTATTAGAAAAAAATTATGTTTATTAATTTCTGAGATGAAGTCAGATGCTTAATGGACTGAGCCACCCAGGTTCCAATAGTTGGATACTTTAATATTACACTTTAATTAATGGACATAACACCTAGGCAAAAGATCAGGAAGAACATGGAAGATGAACAACTCCATAAACAGCTGGACCTAACAGACACCTATAGATAATGACAGTAGAAACACTCCTTTTTTCTCAATTACATGTGGGACATTCTGCAAGATATACCATAAAACAACTTAGGCCATGAAAGTATTCTCAATAAATTGAGTTTGAAATCACACGTAGTAAGTTTCCCTATAATGGCATTTAAGGAGAAATCAATAACAAAGAAATGGAGAAAAGCACAAATATGTGGAAATTAAAAAGCACACGCCTCAACATTCAATATGTCAAAAATAAATCACAAAGATATTATTTCATTCATATGTAGAATTTAGGAAACAAAAAAAAATGAACTAAAAAGAGAGAGACAAGCCATAAAACAGACTCTTAACTAAAGAAAATAAACATGATTACAAGCGGGGAAATGGATGAAATAGGTGAAGGGGACTAAAAAATACACTTATCATGATGAGCACCGATTATAGAATTGTTGAATAACTATATTACACACCTGAAACATAATACTTCATGTTAACTATACTGGAATTAAAATAAAAAATAGATTACAAAGAGAATTAGAAAATATTTTGAAAAGAATTAAAAATATAACATCCTAAAGTTAGGAGATGTGGCAAAGAACCGCTTAGAAGGAAACTAAAGTTGTAAACCCCTGTATTTAGAAAGGATAAAGATCTCAGATCAGTAGAAATTAATATTAATATTAATATTAATGAAATCAATAATAAAAAGCAATAGAGAAAAATCAACAAAAGAAAAAGTGGGTTATTTGAAAGATTGACAAACTTGATAGCCTTTTAGCTGAAAAGACCAAGAAAACAGAGAAGTCTAGAAGTTACTAAAAGCAGGAATGAAAAAGAGTACATCATTGCTAACCTTTCATAAGTGAAAGGAATCATAAGGTAATATTATGAAATGTATGCTAACAACTTACATGTTTAAATGTAACATGTAGATGAAACAGGCAAATTTATAGAAAGACACAAACTATGGAAATTGACTTAAGAGGTAATAGAAAATTGGAATGGATCTATAACAATTAAAGATTCCGTGGAAAATTTTTAAAAACTCCCAGAAGTGAAAGCTATACCCACATGACTCTACTGTGAATTCTACTAAATATTTAAAGAAGAATTAATACCATCCATTTGCAAACTCTTCCAACAGATGAAAGTGTAAGGTATACTTACCAACTCACTCTATAAGACACTATTATTTTTATACCAAAATCTGTTAAAGATATCACAAGATTAAAAAGTTACAAAACAGTATCTGTTATGAATATTGAAATAAAAATCCTCTAAACTGAATCTGGCAACATATAGTAAGAATTATACAAATGAAATTTATCATAGGAATGCAAGTTAACTTCTGAAAATAAAATTACATAATAACATATCAATAGAATAAAGTACAAAAAGCAAATGCTTATCTTAAGAGTTGCAGAGAAAGCATTAGACAAATCCGACACCATCTCATACTAAAAACATTCAACAAACTAGGAATAGAAAGAAACTTCCTCAATCTGTTAAAGGGCATCTAGCAAAACCTGGAGCCAATAGTATATGTAATGAATAAAAACTGAATTATTTTCTCCTAAAATCCGGAAGATAAGAATATCTGCTCTTACTGTTTCTGTTCAACATTCTATCAGGTTCTTGCCATGCAAATTAGGCATGGAAATTTTAAAAAAGAGGTAAAACTACCTCTATTTGCAGTGGACATAAATTTGAAGATAAAAATCTTAAAGCACCTGCCTTAAACAAACTATAGAACTTGGGGCACCTGGGTGGCTCAGTCGGTTGAGACACCGACTTCAGCTCAGGTCATGATCTCACGGTTTGTGAGTTCGAACCCCACGTTGAGCTCTGTGCTGATAGCTTAGAGCCTGGAGCCTGCTTCTGATTTTGTGTCTCCCTCTCTCTCTGCCCCTCCTCCACTTATGCTCTGACTCTCTCTGTCTCAGAAATAAATAAACATAAAAAAAAAATTTAAACAAACTATAGAACTAATAAATGACTTCAGCAAGTTTTTCGGGTACAAGTTCAACATGTAGAAAATGAATTGTAATTCTATTCAATAACAATGAATGGTCAGAAAATGAAATTAAGAGAATTCCATTACCAAAGACCAAAAAAATAAAATAGTAATAAATTCAACAAAAGAGTAAGATTTGTAAATAGAAACTTAGAAAATATATTTGAAAGAAATTTAAAATAGTCCTGATTTCTTTTTGCTTAATAGTTCCCTACTAAATTTATTTCCTTCCTTTCACATTTTACTGTGAGCACCAAAAAGAAACCAAACTTACCTTCCCGACTTTGCTTGGAATCCCCCCAGCCACACATTCAAGCTCATGACTTAAATTCTACTATCTACCACTGAATAATAAAACACACTTTGGCCATATTCTATACCACTTTATAAGGATAGCCCTTCTTCCAGTTTTTAAATACCATGTTCCACATTTCTACCCAAGTCTTCTACAGAAGCACCTTGACATTCATATTTCTAGCAACAGTCTATTTCTGGTGGCACATGTATTTTCTAAGATGACAAGAGCTTTTCCTACAGTTTTCCTTACTTCTTTCTGAGCCATCACCAGAATTACTTTTAACATCCACATTTCTATCAACATTCAGTTCAAGACAATCTAGAACTTCTCTATCAAATCCTTAAAATTGTTCTAGCCTCTCTCCATTTTCAATTCCGAAGACACCTCCATATTTTCAGGCATTTGTAATGGTAGCACCTCAATTCCTGGTATCAACATCTGTAGTGGTTTTCTAGAGTTTCTGTAACAAAGTACTGCAAACTGGTTAGCTTAAGAACAAAAGAAATGTATTCTCTCACCATTCTAGAGACACAATATCTGAAATTGGGGTGTTGGCAGTTTTGGTGTTCTGAGACTGTGGGTAGAATTCTTTCCTTGCTTCTTCCTAGCTTCTGTGATAAAAAAAGAATCCTGGATGTTCCCTGGCTTCAAATTGTGTTATTCCAGTCTAAATCTCTGTCATCATATGGTTGTCTTCCTGTGTGTTTCTGCCTTTACAAGAGGTTTTCCTCTTGTCAGGAAACAGGTCACATATTGGATTAAAAACCCACCTTAGTTCACTTTGACCTCATATTTACTAATTGCACCTGAAATAACCCTAATTTTGAATAATATCACATTCTGAAATATGCAACATAGCTTTCTGGAGGACACAGTATAATCTATAATAGATCACTTGTTAATACCATAAACAAAGTTGAGTTAAAGTAGATCATAGAATTACATTTAAAAGCTGAGATCATAACACATTTAGAGAAAATATAGAAGGAAATTACTACAAAGTTAGATTAGGGGAGGCTCACCTGGATATAACAACAACACAAATAACACAAGAATATATTAATAAATTATACTTCATAAAAACTAAAGTATTTGTGCTTCAAAGGGTATCATCAAGAAAGTGGAAAGACAACACAGAGAAAATATTTGCAAATCCTAGATCTCATAAGAAAGTTATATCTTAATACATAAGAAAAACAAGTGCAAATCAAAATAAACAGGCAAGCCAATTAAAAATGGACAACACACACACAAAAAAAGGCATCCAAATTGGTAAGAAGGAAAATGTTCATTATTTGCAGATGGCATGGTACTATATATAGAAACCCCTAAAGATACCATCAAAAAAAGTTTAACAACTAATAAGGACTAATAAATTCAGTAAAGTTACAGTATACGGATGAACACAAATCTGTTGCACTGATATACGTTAATAATGAGCTATCAGAAAAATACATTGGAAAAACAACCTCATTTATAACTGCATCAAAAAGAATCAAATCCATAAGAATAAATTTAAGGAGGTGAAATACCTGTATTCTGAAACTGTATAACACTGATGAAAATAAATTGAAGACAACATAAATGGAAAATATATTGTGCTCATAGACTAGAAGAATTAATATTGTTAAAGTGTCTATGCTACACACAGAAATCTACATTCAATGAACTATTTATCAAAACACCAATGACATTTTTCATGAAGCTTGAATAAATAATCCTAAATTTTTATGAAACCACAGAAGACCCTGAATAGCCAGAGCAATCTTGAGAAACAAAAAGCTAGAGGAAAAGTTTCTTGATTTCAAGTTACTATAAAGCTATAGTAATCAAAACAGTATGATGCTGGCACACTAATAGACACACAGATCATGGAATAGAATCAAGAGCCCAGATATAAACTCATACATATATGGCTGATTAATCTATGACAAAGAAGGCAAGAATATACAAGAGTGAAAAGTCATCTTTTAATAAATGTTGTTAAGAAAACCAGACAATTGCATGCAAACAAATGAAACTGGACCACTTTTTTAACACCATACACAACAATAAACTCAAAATGGATTAAAGATTTGAATGTGAAACCTGAAACAATAAAATTCCTAGAAGCAAACATAGGCAGTAAGCTCTATGACATCAATTTTAGCAATACTTTTTGGACAAGTCTCCTTAAGCAAGGACAACAAAAGCTAAAATAAACAAATGGGATCACATAAAATTGAAGAATTTTATACAGTGAAGGAAATCACCAACAAATTCAAAAGGCAACCTAATAAATTGGAGAAGATATGTGCAAATCTACATCTGATAAGGGGGTGATATCCAAAATATATGAATAACTTACACATTTTAATATCAAAAACAAACAACCTGATCTAAAAATGAGCAGAGAGGGTGCCTGGGTGGCTCAGTCAGTTAAGTATCTGACTCTTGATTTTAGCTCAGGTGACAATTTCATGGGTTTGTGGGTCAAGCCCCAAGTTTGGCTTCAGGCTGAGGATGGAGCCTGCTTGGGATTCTTTCTCTCTGCCTTCTCTGCCTTCTCTCTCTCTCTCTCTCTCTCTCTCTCTCTCTCTCTCTATATATATATATATATATGTATATATATATGTATATATATATATATATTCATATATATATATATATTCCTCCCCTACTCACATGCTTGATCTCTATAAATTAATTAATTAATAAACTTTAAAAAATAAAAAATGAGCAAAGGACTTGAACAGACATTTTTCCAAAGACATACAGATGGCCAACAGGCAATGAAAGGATGCTCAACATCACTAACCATCAGGAAAATGCAAATCAAAACCACAATGAGATATCACCTCACACCTGTCAGATTGGCTATTATCAAAAAAGACAAAAAGTAACAGGTGCTGGCAAGAATATGGAGAAGAGGAAACCCTCATATGACACTGATGGGAATGTAAATTGGTGTAGTCACCATGGGAAACAGTATGGATATCCCGCAAAAAAAAATATTAACAGAACTACCATATGTTCCAGCAATTCCAATTCTGGGTATTTATCCAAAGAAAACAAAAATAATAATCTGAAGAGATGTATGTATCCCTATGTTTGTTGCAGCATTTTTTACAATAGCCAAGATATGGAAGCAATCCACGAGTCCTTCAATAGATAAATAAGGAAGATGTATATGAGGTACACACACACATGCACACAGAATATTACTCAGTAATATAAAATGAAATCCTGACATTTGTGACAACATTAGTGGACCTTGAGAGCGCTGGCTGAAGATAGTAAGAGAAGCACAAATATATGATTTCATTTATATGTGGAATCTAAAAAAACAAAATAGAAATAGACTCATAGCTACAGTAAACAAACTGTTGGTTGCTGGAGAGGGTGCAGACAAAATGAATGAAGTGAGTTAAGGGGTGTAAGCTTCCAGTTATCAATTAGATAAGTCACAAGGATATAGTATGCAGCATTCAAAATATGATAATATTATAATCACTTTATATGGTGACAGATGGTGACTGTACTTGTCACGTGAATCATTTCATAATATATGGGGGTGTTGAGTCATTATGGTGTATACCTGAAACTAATAAGATACTGTGTGTCAATCATACTTCAATAAAAAATGGTTAGAGAATCAGAATAGACATTTCTCCAAATAAAACATACAAATATCAAATAAGCACATGAAATAATTCTCAACATCATTAGCTGTCAGTTAAATACAAATCAAAACCACAACCAGATATAATTTCACCACACTAGACTGTCTATAATCAAAAAGACAGATAATAACAAGGTTTGGCAAGGATATGGAGAGATTCCAAATATCCTACAGGGCTGGTGAGAATGTAAAATGGTACAGTTGCTTTAAAAATAGTCTGAATGGGTTAAGAAGATGTTGTATATATATACAGTAGAACACTACTCAGCAATGGAAAAGAATGAAATCTTGCCATTTGCAACAATGTGGATGAAACTGGAGGGTATTATGCTAAGTAAAATAAGCAAGTCAGCAAAAGATATCATATGATTTCAGTCATATGTAGAATTTGAGAAATAGATGAACAGAGTGGAAGGGAAGGAAAAATACAGGGAGTCAAGCCATAAGAGACTCAAATACAGAGAACTGAGGCTTGATGGGAATGGGGCATGGCAGGGTGGGGTAAATGAGTGATGGGCATTAAGGAGGGCACTTGTTGGGATGAGCACTGGCTATCATATGTAAGAGATGGATCACTGGGTTCTATTCCTGAAGCCAAGACTACACTGTATGTTAACTAACCTGAGAATAAAAAAAACAATTAAGCATACTAAAATAGGGTCGCTTGGGTGGCTCAGTCGTTTAAACGTCCGATTTCATCTCAGGTCATGATCTCACTGTTCATGGGTTTGAGCCCCGTGTCAGGCTCTGTGCTGACAGCTTGGAGCCTGGAGCCTGCTTCGGATTCTCTGTCTCCTTCTCTCTCTGCCCCTTCCCTGCTTGTGCTCTCTCTCTCTCTCTCTCTCTCTCTCTCTCAAAAATAAATAAAAATATTAAAAAAAAAGAATACTAAAATAAAGTAGTCTGGAATTCTTCAGAAAGTTAAATATAGAATTACTATTTAACTCAGTAATTCCACTTCAAGGTATATACCTAAGGTAAATTAAAACATACCTACACAAAATGTGGTCATATCTGCATTGCTCATAAGAGCCAAAAGGGAGAACAGAACAAGTGTCCATTCCCTGAAAAATAGATTAAAAAATGTAATACATCGGGGTGCCTGGGTGGCTCAGTTGGTTAGGAATCTGACTTTGGCTCAGGTCATGATCTTGTGGTTTGTGGATTTGAGCCCTGTATTGGGCTCTGTGTTGATGCCTCATAGCCTAGAGCCTGCTTGGGATCCTGTGTTCCCTCTTTCTCTGCTCCTCCCCCACTCACAATCTGTCTCTCTCTGTCTCTCAAAAATGAATAAACGTTAACAAAAAATAAATGTAATATATCTATGCAATGGTATATTATCCAGCCAAAAAAAGGAATGGTGTACTGATCCATGCTATAATATGGATAGACCTTGAGAAGAGTATAAATAAAAGAAGCCAATCACCAAATACCACATATTGTATGACTCCATTTAAATGAAATGCTCAGAATAAGCAAGTCTTTAGAGAAAGAAAGTAATTAGTTGTTGCCTAGGAAAGGTTGGGGGAGGGATGGTGAGGGACTGATACCAGGTTTCTTTGTGGGGTAATTTAAATGTTCTATAATTGATTGTTATGGGGGTTGCACAACTCTGTGAATGTACTAAAGCCATTAAACTGTACACTTAAGAGAGTTGTATGCTATGTGAATTATATTTCAATAAAGTCATGTAAAAAACAAGGGGTTGACATATATATGATTATATATAAGTTTAAAAATATAGACATTGTATGCTCATGGGATAGAATAACAAATATTATTAAAATATATATACTGGGGAGCCTGGGTGGCCCATTCATTTAAGCTTCTGACTCTTGATTTTGGCTCAGGTCATGATCTCATAGTGGTGATTTTGAGCCCCATTCATGAAGTCTCTATCTCTCTAAATAAATAAACTTAAAAGAGATCTATCTACACTACCTAAAGTAATCTACACATTTAATGCAATCCCTATCAAAATACCAACAGTATTTTTCAGAGCTAGAACAAACAATCCTAAAATTGTATGCAACCACAAAAGATCCCAAACAGCTAAAGCAACATTGAATGAGAAAAGCAAAATTAGAGGTATCACAATTCTGGACTTCAAATTATATTACAAAGCTATAGTAATCAAAGCAGCATGGTATTGGCACCAGAAGTAGATACATAGATCAATGGAACAGAACAGAAAACCCAGAAATAAACCCATAACTATATGGTCAACTAATCTTTGACAAAGCAGGAATGAATATCCAATGGGAAAAAGTGTCTTCAACAAATGGTGTGGTCAGCTACAGGCAAAATAATGAAACTGGAGCACTTTCTTATACCAACACAAAAATAAATTCAAAATGTATTTAAGACCTAAATGTGGGACAGGAAACCATCAAAATCCTGGAATAGAACACAGGGGGGCAATCTCTTTGACCTCAGCCATAGCAACTTCTTACAAGACACATCTTTGAAGGCAAGGGAAACAAAAGCAAAAGTAAACTATTGGGAATTCATTAAGATAAAAAGCTTCTGCACAGCAAAAAAAAAAAAAAAAAAAAAAAAAAAAAAAAAAAAAAACAAACAATCAACAAAACTAAAAGGCAATGTATGGAATGAATGGGAGAAGATATTTGCAAATGACATACCTGATAAAGGGTTAGTATCTACAATATACAAAGAACATATAAAACTCAACACCCCAAAACAATCCAATGAAAAATGGGCAGAAGACATGAATAGATGTTTTTGCAAAGAAGGCATCAAGATGGCAAATAGACACATGATAAGATGCTCAGCCTCACTCATCATTAGGAAAATACAAATCAAAAACTGCAATGATATATCACCTCACAACTGTCAGAATGGATAAAATCAACAACATAAAAAACATCAGGAGTTGCTGAGGATGTGGAGAAAGGGAAATCTCTTGCACTGTTGGTGGGAATGCAAACTGGTTCAGCCTCTCTGGAAAACAGTATGGAGTTTACTCAAAAGTTAAAAATAGTATTATGCGACAAATCCAGCAGCTGCACTACTAGGTATTCACACAAAGAATACACAAATACTAACTGAAGAAATACATGCACCCCAAAGTTTCTAGCAGCATTATCTACAATAGCCAAATTATAGAAGTGTCCATAGACTGACAAATGGATGAAGAAGATGTGGGGTGTATTTTTATATAAAATCGAATATTCTCAGCCATAAAAAGAATGAAATCTTGCCATTTGCAACAACGTGAATATAGCTAGAGCATATTATGCTAAGTGAAATAAGTCAGAGAAAGACAAATACCATATGATTTCACTCATGTAGAATTTAAGAAAGAAAACAGATGAGCAAAGGGAAAAGAAAAGAGAGAGGCAAACCAAGAAAAAGACTCTTAATTATAGAGAACAAACTGATGATTACTAGAAAGGAGGTGGGTGGGGGGATGGGTTACATAGGTGATGGGGTTGAAGGAGGTCACTTGTTATGATGAGCCCTGGGTGTTGTATAGGAGTGTTGAATCTGTATGTTGTACACCTGGAAATAATATTACACTGTATGTTAGAAGGGAATTAAATAAAATATATAGTAAAAATATATATTATATAAACAAATATAAGTTCTATAAACATATTATATGTATTATTATATACAAATGCCCCTTATATTTATTCATTGTTTAAACATTCTTAAACATTTACTATTAACTGAATTTTCTTTTGTATAATCTTATTGAATCGTCTTAAGTCTATGAAATGCTCAGGTATGATTTTTCTCTTTATTTTAGAGATAAGGACACTAAGATTCATTTTATGTTTTGGGGTTTAATTATTTATTTATTTATTTATTTATTTATTTATTTATTTATTTGGAGAGAGGGACAGAGCACATGAGGGGAGGGGCAGAGAGGAAGAGGAAGAGAGAATGCCAAGCAGGATCCACACTATCATCACAGAGCCCAATATGGGGCTTGAACCCACAAATTGTGAAATCATGACCTGAGCCAAAGTCAAGAGCTGGAAGCTTAAGTGACTGGGTTACCCAGGTGCCCCGTTTTTTGTTTTTTGGGGTTTTTTTGTAATTGAGATGTCTGTTCTAAAATTTAATAATAATTTATAAAAGCCTTTGAAGTTCAAAAGCCTAGTTTAATTTAAAGTATCATCTAAAAGTGCATTAGCCTGAGAAACACTGTGAATCACATAAATGACAGAAAAAAAAAAAAAAAAAAGGATGTCAACCGAACTTAGAGTGGGATGAAGTTTATCTGTCTATTCCACTTATCACTACTGATGGGAGCCAAGGTAGATTAGTCACTGGAAGCACTTGCCAAAAATTCAGAAAACCCAGTTCTTAGTCTTATTTTACTAATCAGAATACCCTTACAATTTACCCCTATAATTTAATATTACTTTGTCATAGTTGCAGCAAAATGTTTAATTTATTCCTATAAGTGGATCCTAAATATCCTGTTATTTACTTTCAGTCTTATTTAAGTGACCTGAGTAATCACAATGTGCTATGAGTTGAGGTGTGTCTCCCCACCCCCTCACAAAAAGACAGGTTGAAATCCTAAACCCAATACCCCAGAATGTAACCTATTTGGAAATAGGGTCATTTTCAATACAATTAGTTAACATTAGATCATACCAGAGTAGGGTGAGCCCTTAATTTAACATAAATTATGTTCTTATAAGAAGAAAAAGGATACAGAGACTCGGATGCATGAGAATACCACACCACTGAGGAGGCAAAGCTTGAAGTGCTACGGTTGCAAACCAAGGAATGCCAGGGATTTCTGGTAAACCACCAGACCTATGAAGAGGCAAGAAAGATTCTCCACTATAGATTTCAGAGGGATCGTTGCCCTGCCAACACTTTGATTTTTAATTTCTATCCTACAGAACTCCGAGACAATAAATTTGTATTGTTTTCAGCCACCTAGCTTGTAGCATTTTGTTATGGGAGCTCTGGGAAACTAATACCCTCCTAAACTACTTTGCCTCAGTAAGCCCTGAAACATAATAGCTTACATTTATAACATGCTTACTAACTGCCATGCCCCATGCTAAGCACATTATATGCATTATCATCTTTAAAGTATTGAATTAAACACAAATTAAAGAAACAAACCAAACCCACTGAAGTGTGACTCAGTATTTCTCTCTATTGTCAGGTTGTCTGTATAGAAACCGAAGTTAAAAAATTTGTCTTAGATCAAAAAAATTTTAAGAGTGGCAAGTCTGAGATCCAATGTTGGCCTAACCTTAGACCTATGTAATTAATCATAACACAGGTTAATCTATAATCAAATCGGTAATGCTTGAAAAGTTTTTTGTTGTTGTTTGTTTTAGAAATGACAACTGTGATTTTTCCCCATTTCCACTTAATCTGCATTTAAAAAAAAAGCCAGGAGTAGAAATAGGCTGCAAAATACTGAAACAGCTTTTTAAATTGCCTAGCAATCAATACTTTTACTGAAATAAAAATCACTAAAGTATACAATCAATTTAAAGAGTTAAATCCAGTATTTTTTTTTAATTTGATGGAAAACATTTCTTTTTTATTACAGG
The DNA here is from genome assembly GCF_028749965.1 of Puma concolor. NCBI lineage: Eukaryota > Metazoa > Chordata > Mammalia > Carnivora > Felidae > Puma > Puma concolor. The sequence goes on along the minus strand of NC_141674.1, from coordinate 61,168,291 downwards.
TACTCTTCTTGTGTGTTCCAATAAAGATAAATCGATAAAGAAGTTTTCTATTGAGGCTAATGTTTTCCAGTAAAAAAAAAAAAAAAAAAAAGGAAAATAAAAAAGCCAAGCATTTGGGAAATAGCACCTTTTGTTTGTTTGCTTTACCATGCAACTTTCAAACCCAAGATTACTCACTGTTTGATGTCATATGGTCCCTTTTTTTTTTTTTGCATTTTCTGAATAAGAATGGAAAGACAGCCTATATATTTATATACACCAGTATACCCAGTGTAGTCCACAAGGTTAGAATTATTACCACAAAAGTAATATTAGATGAAAGTAATGGAAAGTTTAATTATAACTTTTTAATCATTTAACATAAACATCTTGTGATCTTTTTTTATGGATTTCTTGATGCTTATTTGTTTTTCTGGTTGAACTAAACAGTTATGCATAGTTTTCATTTATTCATTAACTACTAAATTAAAAAGTCTATCCCAAGAAAGATGAGATGGTAATTTTTTTAATTTTATTTTCTATGTTTACTAGTTTTCTTTTTTGAACACTTCTTTTGACACTTCAGAGTTTACTATACATAATCACTGAATCCAGTATTATGGCACAGGATAGTTTTTGGTGACCCATTCAGCTGGTGGCCTTAGACAAGATATGTTAAGAGAAAAAAAGCAATTTTTATTTTATAGACTGAGTTTCAAAGTCAGTTTGACTTGTCAGAGCATCTTAAATCGTTTTTGCTGAGCTCAAATACACATAATCTTTTCGTATACAAGTCTATTTTATTAAATATCTAATGTATCATGTGACCATTGCCATACTTTATTCCATCTTATGAGCATTTAGTCTTCAATGTCTACTAATAAAAATAGAACTAGAATACGCCTTCCCAGGATACTGTCTCACAAATTCTTTTCATATCTCTAAAAATACATTCCAGTAATCTAATAATATTAATGGCTTTTCAGAGAATTGCTTAGACAACACAGTAATAATATTTAAAATGAGTCCCATGTTGCTGGAACAAGCCACACTTCTGTGTGCAAAACCATATTATTGAATAAATTTGCATGAAACTGACAAATGCTAAGCTGAGAGTCAAACTCATTAAAAAGAACCCAAGCTAAGAAGCCCTAAGTCTTGAATACCTATGTTTCAAATCTGCCAGCTCACGTGGTAAGACAGCTATAAAAAAGAAGTATATTGACTGAGGCCGGCTGGGTAGCATGAGTAAGAGACACTTGCATGAAAATATATTTTTTAAGTAAAAAAAAATTATTATAAATGTGTATTCCTTAACTTTGTTTAAAATTAGGAGTATATTATGAATACCTCTCCATAACAAAAAACATATGCAAAGCATAATTTACCAGTGTTTCTATTGATCTGTCTTCAAGTTACGGGCTTCTACTTTTGGCTATTTCAAGTCTACTGATAAAACTCCTCAAAAGTATTTTCGTTACTGTGATTTTATTTCTAGCACTTCCTTTTGATTCTTAGAGTTTCCATTTTTGTGTGTCTCTCCTTTGGGCTTTTCCCATTAGGGCCCTTAAAGTATTAATCATAATTATTTTAATTCCTTTAATAATTCCAAAGTTTACATCATGTTTTAGCCTAGTTCTGATGATTGCTTTGTTTCATTAGAGTTTGTGTTGTCCTGCCTTTTTAATATGCCTTACAATTTGGGGAAAGCCGGACATGATGTATCAGATAAAAAGAACTTAAGTAAAAAGGCATTTAGGGTGAGTATATATTTTCTCAGGTTAGGATTTGGATTCAGGGTTACTGTCTGCTGTAGCTAGGTACCAGAGACTTCAAATTCCTTCTAGCCCCCTTGCTTTGGTCTCCCCACTTGACTTTTGAACTTTCCCAAATACTCCCTTTGATTATGTCTTCCTATTCTTTATTCTTTCAGCTTTAATGTATCATTATTACACTAGAAATTTTTGACGTGAGGAGAAGTATAGGGGAGAGAACCAATCTTCCAATTATATCTCAGTCTTTCGGTGACCTGTGTCTCTGGTGACCATGCAAGTGTTTCTTCAATAGTTAGCTCTAATCTTCCTGCCTTCTCTTTGACTTCCTTGTCGCATAGTTCCTAATTCACTTCTTTGAAGTCCTCATTCCCACCAACTATGTTTTTGTTTTCCATGTGTTTCAGAATGGCCTTCAGGCATGTTTCTCCCTGGAGGGTGGTCCTTTACTATGCTGAAAGCTCTGGAGGTAGGTAGTTCAGCCTGGCTATTCTTCCTCTTTCCATGTCAGAGCCAAGAAGAGCTCTTTGTCATATCCGCACAATGAGCACATGAAAGTCCCAGAACACCCCAGTGACTACAACCCAAAGGGGTATCATTTTCAGCCTAACCATAATCAGTCTCAAGGCAACTTACCATGTAACTGTTTCTACCAATTTATGGCTCCAGCAGCTTTTGTTCCAGGTAAGCAGATCTTGGTTGCTACATCTCTCTTGATAGGCATTTTCCTCAAATTTTGCTGCAGTGTTTTTTTTTTTTTTCTTCTTTTTTTCCTACCACCTCTGTTCTCTCTTGAGTCCAACAAAATTCATTGATTTTCAGTTTCTCCACTTTTTACTTATTGGAAGGAGGAGAGAAATGACTTCCCAGCTCTTCACATGTCAGAGTTGAAATGCTAAATCATGTTTTAAATGGTGGTATTTAGGTCTCCTTTTAGAAAAATTAAATGATATTAATTATTCTGTGTATAGTACAAGGTAGAAATCCAATTTCACTTTTCTTAAATTTATTGCCTCATTATTTAGAAAGTGTACTGTTATTCCCTACTCCAGAATACAACATAAATAAGGGCACGCCAGTTTCTCTTTTGTTTTCTAATGGATCCATAGCTTAACAGTTTCTAGCTTACATTAAATAATATTTATTGATTCAATGAACATGAACAAGGACCTATTTCTGAGCTCCTGGATTTTTTCTAAATGTTTATTTATTTTGAGAGAGAGAGAGAGAGAGAGAGAAAGAGAAAGCAGGTAAAAGGCAGAGAGAGGGGAGACAGAATCTCAAGCAGGCTCTGCACTGACAGTGCAGATCTGGATTCAGGACTTGAACTCATGAACCATGAGACCATGACCTAAACAGAATCAAGATTTGGACTCTTAACTGCAGCCACCCAGGTGCCCCTGAGGTCCTAGAATTAAAAAATCTAGTAACAAGTAAAACTTGTTATTTTGATTTATTTTTCCCTATGTCAACACTTTTTTTTTTTACTAAAATAGTTTTTATATTATCTTGATATTTGTAAGATAACTCTTCTACATCAATTTTGGAACCAAAATAAAATTCCAGGGGAAGCTCTGAGAATTTATCAATTCATTTTCAAAGTATTTATAATATTGAAACTTTTGTATAAGAGCAGACCACTATTTAGATATTTATTATGTCTTTGTTTAGTTACAGAAATTTTGCAGACACAGAAAATCTCCAACTATTTTAAGAACATGATTTAATTGCTCACAAATAGTAGGAAGACTTGCAGGAACAGTGTATAGGCTAGATATCCAGGAATGACTCCTTGGACAAAATCATACAATTACTCTGCCAATGAAGTTCTACTCTTGCCATAATCAGACACTTGGCACAAAAGAAGTCAACTGTCCCAGCCACTGGCTTTATGATCACCCAACATTAGCCATTTTGCCTGGATCAGGAAGGTGTTACCACAAATGTTGGCTTCAGGCGAACACCAACTTCACTGCCGTTCAGAGATCAGAAAACTGTTTCTAAAGCCATTGGCTCCAGAGCCACGCTGGGTCTAATATAAATGCAAAAGCAAAATAAATGTTTTGCACATTGAACAAATTCCCAGTGTAACTTTGTTCCAAATTCAAGTCCAAGTTCAGTTGGGTACACTTGATTGGCAGAACTTAATTCTTCTGGGACCTAAGCTGCACAGGAATGTTAGAAATGTAGCTGTCAACTTTTTTTAAATTGATGTAATATATTAATGTACACTTAGAAGTTTTTTAAAAAAAATGCTGGTTGACTTAATTTACCTTTCTGTCACACTGCCAAAAATTTTTATAACTATCTCTACAGATTTCTTGATCATCTTTTCTGAGACTTTCTCCTAATTTTTGACTGTTCTTGTTGCTATTGTAAAATTAAAATTTAAATAAGATCTCCTAAGTGATTGTAATTTATTTTTGTAATGATTTTAAAATCCAGAAAACTGTATAACTTACTGTTTCTGTTATAATTTATACTTAAATATTTATATAGGTAACATTTCACATATAAATAAGGGCTTTTTTTTTTACTATTTTTGTAAATTTATTATTTTTGCATGTATTTACTTGTGGTCTTTTTTGCACTGCTTTGGGGTGTAAGGTATAAAATTAAGACTACATATTATGAGCTGCTTTGACATATGGTAAAACTGAGAGGAACTCAAATGGCCTAAGTACAAAATTCCCCTCCTCGTTCTGTTCCCATGGATTAAAATCCCTTAAGTCCACGCTCTTTGTCGAAAGGAAAAGACACAGTTCATGCTTACCCCTGAATGGGGGGGTGGGGTGGGGGGCTCAGTGTCCTGCTAGCCTACATAATTGTTCGAAAAAGACAATTTGATTGTCTCATAACCAGAGAGTACCCCATATTTGATACTGAAAAGGCTGCCTCTTATACCTCCCTTAATATTCACTCTGTTCCTAAAGGCAACACCCATAAGCACTGTGTACTGGGCATTGTCTCCCTCCCCCACATTATGTGCATACGTGACTCATACATTTCTGTCCGTATCATCTACACAGTGTCAGCTGTTTGTTGAGCTATCCCCTTAACCCTACGTCAGTAATCCTTTCCTCAATAATGAGGTAAATAGGAGATAATTAAAAATTGGTTTGACCACAGTTCAATTTGGGAAAATAGGATTAATGTAGAACTTTTGCTGAATTAACTTTTCATTTGTCCCCCTTTTCAATCTTATTTATGTTTTATCATAACTTATTTGATTGTATTCTAATTTCCCCTTAAGTTGTTTATTTAATTTTCAAGATTTCTTATTTTCTAAGAGTTAACACTGTAAATTTGATTTCTAACTTTGATATTTTAGTGCTTAGATATTTTAATTCTAAGTTCATTTAAATTTCCATTTTGATAACTTTTTTGACTTAAGAGTTATATGGAGATATATGGCAGTTTATACCTTTTGTCTTACATTTTTTTATTTAAAAAATGTTTTAATGTTTTATTTATTCTTGAGAGACACAGAGAGACAGATCATGAGCAAGGAAGGGGCAGAGAGAGGGAGACACAGAATCCAAAGCAGGCTCCAGGCTCGGGCTGTCAGCACAGAGCCTAAAGTCTTTTGTCTTACATTTGAATCAAATGGAGATTCTACTACGGTCAGAGAACATTGTATGAAAGATACTGAAGCTTTGAAATTTGTTGAGACTTGCTTTAAGACTTTGTGCATGGTTGAATTTTGTAATTATTTATGATGCGATTTAAAAACAATGAGTTTCTTTCAATTGTGTGCACATTCTAAATTTATCCCCTTAAATCATATGCTAATCATGTTCAAATGTTCTATACATTTGCTATTTTTTTTTAGTTTATTGGTCAGTAAAGAGAGATATATGGTATTATCCTAATGCAATATATAATTTTTCCCTTATAATTCTATTTGCTCCATATATATCTTGAGACTATAGTATTAACTGAACTTAAATGCAGAATTGTTATATCTACCTGAAGAGTTGAAACTTTGTAATTACTGTTTCCATGTCTATTTCTAAAGTCTCTTTCAGTTAAAACTGTATTATTTCTGATATTAATATAGCTACTATTAATTTGTTTTGGTGAATACACCTGATTTATCTTTTCAAGTACAGGCATATATTGTTTTATTATGCTTTGCTTTATTGCAATTAGCAGATAATACAATTTTTGCAAGTTGAAGGTTTATAGAAACCCTGCATCAAGCAAGTCTATCGGTGTCATTTTTCCAACAGCATTTGTTCATCTCATGTCTTTGTTACAGTTTGGTAATTCTTATACTTGAACTTTTTCATTCTTAATTAGTTATGGTGAGTGGTGATCAGTAATTATGACTCGCTAAAAGCTCAGATGATGGTTAGCATTGTTCACCAACAAAGTTTTATGGTATTTACCTTTTTTAGAGATAATGCTATTGCACACTTACTAGACTACAATATAGTATAAATATAACTTAGATATGCACTGGGAAAGCAATAAATTCATTTGACTCAGACTCACTTTATTGCAATATTTATCTTATTGCGGTGGTCTGGAATGGAGCCTGCAATATCTCTGAGGTACATCTGTATTTTATTTCAACTTTCAATAGTCTTATAGGTTTCTCCTGAAAACAGCATAATTCTTATGGGGGACCTATGTTTGATTTCAAATAGATGAATTCTTCCTTTCAACTGTTTATTGTATGCTATGGTTTGAATGCTTGTGTCCCAAAATACACAGGTTGAAATCCTAATTTGATAGTATGTGTGGAGGACTCAAATGGAATTGGTGCTCTTAATTCCCGCAGAGTTCTCTAGCCTCTTCTTCCACTTGAGGATACATTGAGAATGTCTGCAACCTGAAAGAGGTCCTTCACCCGACCTTACTGGTACCCAGATCTTGGACTGCCAGCCTCCAGAACTGTGAGAAATAAATTTCTGTTGTTTTTAATGTCCCAGTTGGGATATTTTGTTATAAGAGCCCAGATGAATTAAGATAATACTTCACATTCATAATCATGATTGATATATTTGGACTTGTTAAAAATCATTGTTTTTGATATTGTTTTACTGTCATGATTACCCTAGCTTCTTTTTCTTTTTCCCTTCATTTATGGATTGTGTTTTGCTCTTGTTGATTTTTTTTTTTTTACATTTCCCCCCATACATGTTTAGAAGTGAAACAATTTCTATCAAATTTCAATACTTATGTTTGAAATCTTGCCTTATCAATAGGGACTAAGGTTAATTACTGTCTTCATCTTGCCACCCTGTTTCCAAATGAGGACCTTCTCACACATATTCTGATCACCTTTCTCTACTTCAATATATCTTCTACACTACCCCAATTTTTAGTGCTACAAAAAGCTTTATGTGACCAGATAACTGACGTTAAAACATTTTGATGGCTTTCCAAATTCCTTTAAGCCTTGTAAATAATTTTCAATTTTATTTATAAGTGCCATTCCAGATTTATCTTCTACCAGTCTACCAAACACTGTGTCTTCATAATGAGCTAGTTTCTGTTATTTACCCGCCCTTCTTTTATGTGTGTATATGTGTATACACATGAATACACATATACACGCCACAATACTTTAATGTTTTTGATCATGCTATTTTCTCTTACTGTTTTCCCAATGATATGCCTGATGAGATTCAAATAATTTTTAGATGCATTTTATTTATTTATTTTTTCATTTTATTTATTTGAGAGAGAGAAACAGCACATGAGCAGGGGAGGGGCAGAGAGAGGGAGAGAGAGAAAATCCCAAGCAAGCTCTGTGATGTCAGCACAGAGCCCAATGTGGGGCTTCAACTCACCAACGGTGAGATCATGACTTGAGTCAAAGTCAAGAGACAGATTCTTAACTGACTGAGCCACCTGAGTCAGATTCTTAACTGACATAGATCCATGTCTATTCCCTGGTCATATTTTTCTTGCTCTATCATTTCCCAAGTAATTTCCTGCCCATTTGTGTATCCCGAATATATTTATAATAGCATAGTATAAATGCTTGATTATAAAATTGTTTTCCTTTTGAGGCAGTGTATTGTGATTTTTGAGGACAGTCTTTGTGATTGTGTCTCCTTGAGGACAGTCATTGTGATTTTGGTATATCTGGACTTCCAACAGGTGATTAATATCACATTGAATGCTCACTACATTTAATTAATGGATTATTTGACTGAATTATTTTATTGATGAATAAATTAATATTTTTCACATATCATTTTGTTAACTTGCCTACAGCACTGAGGTTTAATAATATTATTAATATGTAATGAGAATAATGTAAGATTCAGTAAATTTTACTGTTTCCCATCAACCAGTGGGTACAATATTAATAAATCTTTGCTTAATAAAAAAATTAAAAGTCACTTAATAAGGTATACAGTTTCCCAGTAAACAGTTAGCATTTTGAATTATATTTTCTGTACAAAGGTGGAGCTGGTATTTAGTGCTCAAATACTTACACGTTTAAGATACATCGATTTGTTCTTAAAATAACATTGTGATAAACTACATGCTACATACTCCTAAAGGCATTCTAGAAGTTGTAATTAATGAAAAATCATCACTTTAGCAAAGTCAACATTACTATTTTAGCTAAATTAAAAATAAAGATGATTACACATGTGTGTTCCCATCATACATTGAACATAGGAGTACTGGGGCACTGCTAAAGGGACATCCGGATAAAGAAGCCACTGTTCTGAGTTTCTAATGCCTTCTAAATGCAGAGTCAGTGCTGCCTAAGACTTCATTCACAGGTTGTATATGTTGGACAATTATGGGGTAATCTATTGTTTAAGTTCAATAATAAAATGAAATGTCTATTCTTAAAAAAACAAAAATAAGACCAAAGCTAAACACTTTTTTTTAAATAAATCAAAAGATTTTGAGGACAGAAAGTATCTTAAAGTCCAGTTTATTCAACTATTCCTTCATTCTATGGATTTGCTTTCAGAAAGAGGGACCAGGATGAGTAATTAAAAAGCCCCAATTTCTCTCTACCTATTCTACTGCTTGAATTGTTAAATGTGAGCCACTGGCTGAATAAAATATTTTAGGCTTAATTAATTAGCACAGAGTGGGAAATCCAGATCACTTATCTTATTCTATATCACATATTTATTGCTGATATAATTGTTAATATGATCATTTCTGGTCACATGAAATTTTAAGCCTTCTGACAACCATCACCCACATCCATCTTCCATATATAAAACCTATATCCTGCACCTAACAAAGTTGATTTTAGAGTCTCAGTCCAGGTCTTTACATCAATTTGTCTTTACCTCCCCTTTGCTATAACAGGCTATTAATCTTATCTCTCAAGATATCTTTGTATTAGGCCATTTAAAATTTAAAATATTTACTATCAACTCTGGTTTTTAGTATAAATTAATATATAAAGAATATATATTATTATATATTTTAGTGTAAATTAATATATATTTTATTATATATATATATATATGTATGATAATATTACAAGTTCCCATAAAGTTATTTACTTCTAGTACTGATTTAAATATCTGACTCTGAGCTCCATTCTGTGTGAAGCTAAAACATTAATCTGGATGTTTCAGTCAAATTAACTCAATTCTTGTGATTTATCCGTCACTTTGATTTAACATTTAGTCAGTTCAAGAAGCTGGTCCACTTGCTCCCTATAATTGGGATTATGTGTAGATTCAGGGGAAATCTAACTTATGCTACTGCAAAGGGATATAATTGGTCTGTGCTTATGCAGATAAAAATATATCTCTATTTCGTTGGCACAGAAAATCTGAAGTGATTGCTCCAGCAAGGCTTTTCAGTATTTCCCCGTTGATTCAATTCTCTTGTGGCTTTTACTGGAGTTAATCCCCTAATGTTCTGTTGCATCTTCTATTTGATGCCTGCTTGTCATCCCCCCACATATCGACCTATATAGTATGACTTATTTTGTCCTTGGGAAATATCCACACCTCTCTGTTCCAACTTATGAGACTAGTTGGGTTTACTCTCATCCACATTTCCTATCTCCTGCTGAGACACCTGGGGAACTTTTCCCCCTTAAATTACCTCTTGGAGATTTAGGAGTATTTTTTTTTCAACTTCAAAACCCCTTTTTCCATCTCTTTGGCCTTCTCTGCTCAAGTATATCTCAAGGCCACCTTTACTGATTTTTCCATTTACACTGAGAATATTTCTGTGGCTTCCTTTTTTCTGAGTCTTAAGCAAGGAGCAAAGTACAGACCTGCTTGCTCCCAATTCTCTCAATTCAACTTGGAAAGCAACTCTGCCTGCCACATGTCCTCTCTGCCCCAGCTGACACTCAACATTCTGTCTTCAGCTAGAGGATTTGTGATAGAAAGTTTTATCTAAACTGATTTCCTACTTTCTCTTTTTTCATAGGTCTAATGGCTTTTCTATTTGGTGATAAGAAAAAGAGGTAGAATGCACTTTGGTGTTATTGTATTTCCTGTTTCTGCCATACCTGAAATCTAATATATCGTATTCAGTAGTCACAAACTTGGTAACTTAGATGGTCATTGTTTGCTCATCCTATCTGAAGAGAAGGGTGACTATTACATGGCTTAGAAAGAGGTCCATCCTGTACTGCATGCAGTATGAAACTTGCCAGTTGATGCTTTAGTTCATTAATATAAATTATTACTTTATAGAGTATCCTGCTAATCCTGCTTTGTCTTCCAAGAATATTCCTTACTTCTTTTAATATATTGTTTTATAATGCTAGTTATTGACATGATCTCCTCTTCCTAAGAATGTTCTCTATACAAAAGAGTTGAATCTTGTAGCAATATTTGGCTATGCTGATAGTGCTTCTCTGACTGTAACCAGTTGACTAATGGATAAACAACTGACCTGACAATAGTTGTTGTTGTTTTTTTTTCTCTTTGGAATGTGAAACTTGAAAGAAGAGACATTGAAATATCCAAAAAACAAAAAACAAACAAACAAAAAAAGAGTGACATTGATGCTTGTGCCATAAAGAAAATTCTATAGATGTTAGCCATGGACATACTCAGATACATTTCTGATTTCTTTCTTTTCTAAATCATGTATGTTTAATTTTCTTTTCTCTTTTAGAAAAACATACAAGTTTCCTTCTATTTAATCCCCATTGTCTGTGTACTCTAGCTCAAATTGAATTTCTCTGATTTACCATGCAGTTAGTTCTAGCTGAAAATCCTACAAACATAAGTGATAAGGATGACTTCTGGGTTTAGGCAATGAAAATGCCCTATGTGATTCACCTGTTCTCTCTTCCTACCTGTAGCAACGTGGAAGCCATTGTTGATAAGGCAGAGCTGTGATATCTTTGAATCACCACTTGGAAGTTAGTTGCCATTGAGAACACTGGGATGCACAGCTGACTTGGCATATCTGAGGGGGGAAAAAAACCCTCTGCTTTGTTAAAGCGTTCACATTTCTTAATTTGTTACTGCATTGTAACCTAGTATATCATGATCAATAAAACTGCTTTCAATACTTAAAACAGCCTACTTTTTCTACCTTCCTGTTGCTATGTTTGCAATCTTCTTGATAAGGAGTTTCTCACTGACCAAACTCTAGCAAGGCATCTCTGAGCTCTCTTGATTAATCCTCATAAAGACTTGACCAAAACTATACAAAGCTTCTAATAGCTCAAGGCTGTGTCACTAGGATGATACCAGGCCTCCTTAAAGCATCTGAGAAAACTCAAGGCTGCTTAAAACAATTTCTTGTGTGTTCTAACCCACACCTAGGGATGGAGTCCCTATCTCCCAGCCTTCATAGGAGCGCAGGAGTCTAACTTCCGTATGAACAATTAACAAACCCAGATGGACCAACTCCCCCTCACATTTTTTTTCTTTCATTCCCTGACTCTACTGAGCCCCCACTCATTTCCTTATTTTTAATTCTCCCTTAATTTTTGTATATATATTTAATTTTTGAGAGAGAGAGAGAGAGAGAGTGAGCCAGGAAGGGACAGAGAGAGAGAGGGAGACACAGAATCCGAAGCAGTCTCCAGGCTCTGCAGGGTCAGCCCAGAGCCCAATTGGGGCTCAAACTCATGAGCCATGAGATCATGACCTGAGCCGAAGTCAGATGCTTAACCAACCGAGACACCCAGGCGACCCATAATTCCCTCTTAAAAATGCCCAGTCCCCTCCGTATAATAGAAGTTGAATTCAGTCCACATTGCACTCTTCTCATGGCAGGAGTGTACCACTGATTAAAATCCATCCTTACCACCTTAACTTTTGTTCAAGCTGTTTATCTTTGACATTCTCTCACTAGAATGTTCTTTTTCTCTTATCTCCCCCATTGCAACCTTTATTTCAGTCATCTGGCTAACTAGCTAACTATTAAGTACATTTAAGATGATGGGTCACAAACAACTCTATGATAAAGCTATTCCTGTCTCACCTAGCATGTGGTAGGTAAAATTTCTGTATTTACTTCCAACTACCATTTATCTCTATATTGTACTTTTCCACAATATTGCAATTATCCTATCCCAGTCAAAATCCCTCTGTTACTAGACTTTTAGGCAAGCATAAATGATACAAAGTATATTATTCTAAAAAACTGCACAGTGGCGATTAATTGATGTCTATTAAACAGTCATGGGTTGAGCTGGAAGTAAATGAGATAATGATTGTAAAACATCAAGTACATATAAAATAAATGTTTCCTGAATAATGATCACTACAAATTAGTACCACAATATCAAATTATTAAACTTGTCTAACATTTAGCAAATTTTCATTATTAGAAGAAAAAAGTCTCACTGAAGCAAAGATGCTTGCAGATCTACCTATGAGAGCTCCCATTATTTTTAATTAAAAGAAAGGATAGTGAAATTTTGCTGCGAAATTCAAGAGATTGAGTGGCAAAACATGATGCTATACTAGCAATGGAAAGATGGCAAATCTAAAAAACAAAATGAATGAATAAAAACCCCAGACTCTAAAATTCAGAGAATTGGTGGTAGCCAGAGGGAGGGAGATAGGGAAGTGGGCAAAATAGATAAAGGCAATTAAATTAAGATGTACAAACTTCCAGTTATAATTAAGTCATGGAAATGAAAAGTACAGCGTAGGGAATACAGTCAGTAATATTGTAATAAGGTTCTGTGGTGGCAGATGGTGACTACACTTATCATGATGAATAGGATACTATGTAGAATTGTTGAATCAATGTTGTACACATGACACTAATATAAGATTGTATATCAATTATACTTCATTCAACCAGTCAATCAATCAATCAATCACATTTTACACAGAAGAGTAATGCTGTATTTGCACAAAGGGGAAAGCTACTTTTAGCTCAGAAAGGACCCTTCCTTTTCTGTCACTTGAGAATGTTGATCTCCTTTACTTTTAACAACTATTGTGCAACTACTATATTCCAGGCACTATCCGATTCTACATTTAGAGGAAAACACACACACACACACACACACACACACACACACACACACACAAATATATAGCTTAAGGAAAAGCAAGAGATTCATGGTTTTAGCACTAAGCAAACAGAAAGAAGACTTTCCTAAGAGAATTAAGAAGAGGGAACCTAGTGTACTGTGTACTGTATTCAGCCAGCTTTGCTCTGTACTGTAAAAAGGTATTTACATGAAAAGAAAATGATAATGCCTACATATAAAGGCTAGTGGAGAAGAAAGTAAAATAATGTTTTATCACATTGTAAGGTCCCTATAATTAGAGTGGGGCTTCCAGTTCAGAATGATGTAGAGCATGAATGTTGAAGATGTAAAAGACTGGCATAATCAGAAAGAGAAAAACACAGACTGGAATGAAACATTTTTCTGGCAAGAGCTTTCTTTTTTTTTTTAATTTTTTTTTTCAAACGTTTATTTATTTTTGGGACAGAGAGAGACAGAGCATGAACGGGGGAGGGGCAGAGAGAGAGGGAGACACAGAATCGGAAACAGGCTCCAGGCTCTGAGCCATCAGCCCAGAGCCCGACGCGGGGCTCGAACTCCCGGACCGCGAGATCGTGACCTGGCTGAAGTCGGACGCTTAACCGACTGCGCCACCCAGGCGCCCCCCTGGCAAGAGCTTTCATTGGTAGAAACAAGTATATTTTAAATACTTCCATATATAGACACATTAAACACATTCACATGTATGAGTTTCCAAGTATGCTGAAATTAATTTTGTACAATACCTATGTACACATAGTTCTGATTATACAGTGCATGCTTTTTTTTAATTAATGATTTTGTAAATAAGTTTATAATGTCAGTGTTAGCTCTTGGCAGATAAAATCAAGTTTGTTTCTACTGGACTTACCCACTATTATGTATGAAATATTTACACATACACGTATATGCATATATGTACACAATGTAAGTATACATATACATACATATACATACACACAGATATGTGTTATGTTAAAGAGCTAAAATATTTATTAAGTGTCTTTATATCTATGAGGGATATGGTTTTCAAGTTGAGTCTTCGTTTGTCCTAGTGTAGAGTTGCTTCAAAAATGAGTTGGGGTCTGTGTCTTTTCTTGCATCATGAATAACTAGTCATATCAAATTTTCTGACATGTAACAAACATTAGTGTTTTTAATATGATATTGAGCCATATATTTCCTAATCTGTTCTTCTGTCAGCTTGGAAGTCCATTAGCTGAGGTAGCATGACACCAAACCACCATCACAATTCCTCATATAAAGTTTCTTTAAAAAGGAGAATACAAAGAGAAACTCATAAAACCTTTTAATAGAAAGGATATAACATTGAGATATACAAATACACACTGTGAAGAAACTCAAGCCATCGACTTAAGCCCCTTACATCAGTCCGCACACTTGTTCTGACAATACATTTCTAATTAGTCTCATGCTTCTTCATTATTCTGGTCTGAACTATTCTACATATTTCAAGATGTTCTGTACATTATAAAGTTCTATAAAATGGAAAGAGGTACTTAAACACTATTTTATATAAATCACATTCAACAATCTGCTAAAAGAGTATGAGTTCTATGATTATAAGCATGAGAAATTAAGGAGATTGACTTTCATAATTTAAATAATTAAATATGGAGAACTTTGCTTTCACAGTGTCTTATTGAGTTCTTATGAAAACAAACCCTGAGAAAAGTTCCTGAAAGATGACAGCAGGAAGAACCAGTGAGGCAGTAGGAAATGTGAGAGGGAGAAGGAAAAAAAACAATAAAATATACATTAGTGAGTGGAATACTTTGTCTTCTATTGCATCAGAATCTTCCTACCAGAATATAGCGAGTTTGAGATATTCACCAATTATCCTTTGGGAGTTAAAGGTAATATGAAGGCATTCATTCTCTGATTTTTTTCAAGCTGCAGTGTTTCTAGAAAAATCCCTCAGGTAGAGGAGCAGTGGGAAATTGTAAGCTTGGGACATTATCTACTCTGACTGCCGGTAAATTGAAAGGTAGAAATCAATGTAGAATCTTCTACATTTTGTATAAATCCTGGATTTCAACAGGTGGATGAAGTAAAAATATACGGATGCATATAAAATCCAAATAAACTACTATAGCTTTCTAATTATATTAAGGGTCAATCAAAATTTCTCCAGGTAAATTATCTTGTATCATGACTTTCAATCAATATCACATTGATTTGTAATAGTCTCTTTCAATAGTGTTAACTGTTTCACAAGAATTACTTAATTAAACTTAATGGTTATGATGTATTCCCTAAGTAAACTGGCTGAGGAGAGTGAATTTAAATGTGTTTGATAAAGAAGCACAAGTTACTGTGTAGACTAGTGAATGAAAGTTCTGATCAACATTAAAGAACCCCTATACTGGTTGTTTCTTTACAAGGCTTTGTTTAACCTGTGTCAAGGTAAAATCAATTGGCTTTTCACAAGATAATATAGTTAGCAAAAAACACTCAAAAGATACTCAAGAACCTTGTTTATCTTCCAGATTCTGCACTAACTACATAGCTTATGACTTGCAGAAAGATGTACAGGGAAGGTGAGGTATTATTTTCTCTCATGAAATAAAAAGTTGAATTAGAAAAATGTAAGTCCCATTATAATTCTCTTATCCCATGCCCAGGAATGGATGCTTATAAAGCGCATACCTTTGTCAGTTTTTGTAAATGGTTAGACATCTTTTTCCTTTACATGCATTATGTACATTATGGTATTATCATCATGAGCCTGGGTAAAGAGAGGGGCTGAGTCTTAAGTAAATCATCAGTTACCCAGCACTGTGCGTGATAGATACTGTTTCATTAAAGCAGATACCTGCATAGATTGTTTCTTGATAACTGTTTCCTTGAAATAAATGAGGTTAAATATATTCAATTTCTGATTTATTTTTTATTTACCAGTTTAGAGTTCAGATTCCAAAACGATCCCACTATGTCATGTAAGCAAAAGCATATGAAAAAAATTGTTTTACAAAAGGTAGAAAGCAAAATCTGATTAAATTAACAATGAAATAATAACTTTTAAGATTGTTTTAGTAAATCAGTACTTCGTTTTGTTGTTGATTGCATAAAAAAGATTCACACAGTAGGATATAATTTTGAAAGTGCTAAAATTTGCATTCATTAGAGTTGCAGTGGCTAATCAAGAAATTTCCAATTAAACACCACTTCAGCTGCATTTTCATCAACTATGAGAACTTTCTACATAGCTAATGATAAAATTTCAGACTGCACCTAACTATTCTTGATCTGTTCAGATATGAATATTTCTATCTTATAATTTTGTTATCTATCTTTGAAGGCAGTATCTGTCTTTTGTATTTTTGAATAGTTAGTATATATTCATATATACATATAAACAAAGAAAGGAAGAAATTATATTTTTAGTTTAGAAGCAATTTATGTTAAAATTGTCTTGTATTTGACTAACATATTGTGTCTATTGGACTGAATGTTAAAGGTGGTCTTCCCAAACTTCATTTTCCATTGAGAAATTTGAGACCTGGGATTGTGAAATAATTTTTCAAGAAACGGCCCAGAGTTAAACTAGAAACCTAGAACTTTTAATTATCATGCAATTATTATTTCATAACATGCTGAATTTCAGTTGCAGTCACTCATGCAATAAATGTTTTTGGTTTACTTTCTTCTATGTACCACGGTAGGTGCCAAGGAATTGTGTTTAAAGAGAAATTACAAGAGTTTATGTAAGGAAGGGATAAGATGCCAGGGAGGCCATCTGCTTCACTGTAGTATTTAATCTACTCAAGTTTGGACTTTTACCTAACTTGTCTTAGAGGAATTTTGTTGTTGTTATTAATGAGCTATCTTAATCCCTTATGCCTAGATCTTCAGTGGGTACACACTTAAAATTCCAGAAATGTAAACTGTAGTCTATATCAGATTTAATTAATGACAGAATTGTGAAGAAGGCAAAGATTGTGCCAATTAGCTCTTTATGAAAAGCCCTATGGTATCTTCTTGGAGGGATTTTTCCAGATGGCTTGAGACCTGCAAATACCTCTTTCTCTGTGAGCTGGGGATTTCTAGGGCTTTGTGCTTTTCTATATTAGGAACATGAAGTAAGTATGATGGCTATATCCATGGGCTCCAGAATAAGACTGCCTCATTCTAACCCTGGCTTTCTCTCTTAGCAGATATAAACTTTGGTCAAGTTACCTATCTTTTCTGTGTCTCATATTTGACTTTCTACTTTAATTTTATCATATAGTTATAAACATTAAAACATTAAGTTGTGGGGGAAAAAAACCTTACTATCTGTGAATCAGTACAGAGTAAGCAATCCATAAAAGTAAACAATTAACCAGATATAATCCATGGGTTAAGTCTGCTTTCCACTTTTTCTTCAAATGCAAAAATGTGAATCTAAACTATATCAAATATTTCTACATTTAATATATTCAGTTTTTAAAAGCCATCCTCGTATATTTCATTATTAGTCTAAGCAGTAGACCAATTTTCTTTCTTCTCCAATTATAGATAATATTCAGTGTTTATTAGATTTTACTAATATAATCTAGAACTTTCCTATGACTACTGTGGTGGAGTAAAACTCTAAGAGGCAGTTCTTTAATAAAAATAGAACATTGAAAAAAATTGTCAAAATCAACTTTTTTAGAACTCTGTAAATTAACCAAAGACTTTTGACTATTCAAAAAAGCATTAAAGTCATTTGATTATCCAAAAAAGGATTTTTAAATGGCTGAATATTAGTGAGAACAGTAAGTTTTTGATCTTTATTAACTTGCCCTAATCCTATCCTTTTCTTTTTTGTAATAGTCTAGAAAATCAAGAATCACAAATATGGCAGTTGTGAAAACCAGCATTCTACTATCACATGGATAGGATAGATGGGTTTGGCATTCCCAAAGAGCCCCATTCTTAGAATTGTCACTATGTGACCTCGCATCTTGCAAAAAAAGTTCCATTCAGAAGACTTGCTACTGTTTGAGCTGACTTTGAGCTCAATGTGTGCAACTTGACTAGCCCTATCTCCAGGGAATTTGTCAAAAATAATTACTAAGAAGTGTTTAACATTGCAGCTGTCTGAGGTGATGTTATCAGTTAGGCTAAGAAAAGACTGACTGAAAACACTAATAGAAAATGCTTGGCAATGGGATATACATAGAGAGGTTTTAAAAGCCCTAAAATATTCCCAGGAATCTAGAAGGACATTTGTACATGCAGCATTGTGCATAAGACCAGGAAAGACCTGAGAAGAATTTAATCTCTAAAGTGGCTACCCCTGAGGAATGGCATGAGTGCGAAATAAAAGCTAAGGCAGAATTATAAACTACCTTTCAGAGTAGGAAGACTTGTCCCAACATACATACCAAGTCACCCAGGAAAACACAGAAACTTAATGATTAAAGGCATTTAAAAAATATTTTTCCAAACATTTATGATCCCTAGGCTAACCAACCAGAGAGTATGGTGGCTGCACATAACAAAGAAACTTTGCAAATTAGTGAAATTAATTAATGTAACAAAGAGCAATAAAAAAATATAACAATTGGGGTACTTGGGTGGCTCAGTGGGTTAAACATCCAACTTCAGCTTAGGTCATGATCTTGCTGCTCATGAGTTGAACCCCACATTGGGCTCTCTGCTATCTGCACAGAGCCTGCTTCAGATCCTCTGTCTGCCTCTTTCTTTGCTCTTCCCTTACTAGCGTTCTCTTTCTCTCTCTCTCTCTCAAAAATAAACATCTAAAAACAAAACAAAGAACAATCAACACCAAGAAGAAACAACAAGAGGAAGGGGAGGATATTTGACAGACTTGCTCCATTATTTTAAATAACTTTTAAACAAGAAATTACACAAAAATTATAGAAAAGTTTGTCCCGTGTACACAAAACAAAGTAGTTTAGAGAACTGTCCTTGAGGAAGCCCCAATGTTGAAGAAAGTAATCAAAGACTTTAAATTATAAATGTGTTCAAAGAACAAAAGGGAACCAAACAAAATAATTAAAGTGTGAAAGATGTTTCAACCAGTAGATAATAAGAATAAATAGAAATTGTAAAATAGAAAAAAAATGGAAATTTTGGAGTTGGAAAATTCAATGGAGGTCCTTAGCAGAGAAGTAATAGCAAATTTGAAGACATGTCAACTCAGATTAATCCGTGCAAGGAACAGAAAGTAAAATGAATAAAAAAAAACTAAAGAATTTTAGATTCACCTGTGGTGAATCACTAAACATACCAACATTACAGATGAAAGTAATGACTGATGCAAATGGCAAGATTTCATTCTTTTTCATTGCCTAGTAATATTCCATTGCATGTATGTGTATATATCCACATCTTATCCATCCATTCATCAGTTGATGGACATTTAGGCTCTTTCCATGATTTGGTTATTGTTGATAGTGCTGCCATAAACATTGAGGTGTATATGCCTCTTTGAATCAGCATTTTTGTATCCTTTGGATACAATCTTAGTAGGAAATTAATGGGTCATAGGGTAGTACTGTTTTTTAATTTTTGAGGAACCTCCATGCTGTTTTTCGGAATGGCCGCACCATTTTGCATTCCCACCAACAGTGCAAATGGGTTCCCCTTTATCTGTTTCCTATTTGAAACAATGGCTATGGAACTAGAGTGTATTATGCTAAATGAAATAAATCAGAGAAAGGCAGATATCATATGATTTCACCCATATGTGGAATTTAAGAAACACAGCAGATGAACACAGGGAAAGGGAACTAAAAATAAGATAAAGCCAGAGGGAAGCAAACCATAAGAGACTCTTAAATACAGAGAACAAAGTGTAGGTTGCTGGAGGAGAGGTGGATAGGGGGATGTATCAAATGGGTGATGGGCATTAAGGAGGGCACTTTTGGGGGGGATGAACACTGGGTGTCATATATAAGAGATGAATCACTGTGTTCTACTCCTGAAGCCAAGACTACACTGGATGTTAACTAACTTGAATTAGAGGAGAGGAGAGGAGAGGAGAGGAGAGGAGAGGAGAGGAGAGGAGACGAGACGAGACGAGACGAGACGAGACGAGACGAGACATAAAATCAGGCACATGAGGGGTGCCTGGGTGGCTCAGTCAGTTAAGCGTCTGACTTCAGTTCAGGTTATGATCTCACAGTTTGCCAGTTTGACCCTGGCATCAGGCTCTCTGCTGTCTGCAGAACCCAATTCAGATCCTCTGTCCCCACCTCTCTCTCTGTCCCTCCTCCACCCCCATTCATTCTCTCTCTCTCTCTCCTCAAAAATAAACATTAAAAAAAAGTACTCACTGAAAACTTTCTACATATGTTGTAACTACTTTAAATACATTTTCTAACTTTATTTTTTTGAGTTTTTACTTAAATTTCAGTTAGTTAACATACAGCATAATTTAGTTTCAGGTGTACAATAAATATAGAGATTCAACATTTCCATACACTATTTGGTGCTCATCACAGCAAGTGCACTCCTTAATCCCATAACCTGTTTTACCACCTACCTTCACCCACCGCCTCTCTGATATCCATCCCTTTGTTCTCTATAGTTAAGAGTCTGCTTCTTGGTTTGCCTCCCTCTCTGTCTTTTATCTCCTTTGCTTGTTTTATTTCTTAAATTCACATATGAGTAAATCATATGGTATTTGGCTTTCTCTGACTTACTCAAATATGTTGTAACTTTTAATTAGTACGTCGAAGAAGCTCACAAAACTCTAAGTAGGATAAGCTCAAAGAGACTTTCTCCTATACATATCAGTCAAATTCTAGAAACAATGCCAATAATGAATCATAAGAAGAAAAAAAGTTTTATCATATATGAGGGAACCATAACTTAATAACTTTTTCTGGGGTGCCTGGGTGGCTCAGTCAGTTGAGCATCTGACTCTGGCTCAGGTCATGATCTCACAGCTCATGGGTTTGAGCCCCGCATCGGGGCTGCTCCTGGAGCCTACTTCGGATTCTGTGTCTCCCTCTCTCTCTACCCCTAACCCACTCGCATTCTGTCTCTGTCTCTCTCAAAAATAAATAAACATTAAAAATTTTTTAAGTAAGAAAAAATAACTATTTCTGGTCAGAAACCATAGAGACTAGAAAGCTATGGAATTACTTATCCAAAATACTGAAAGAAGGGGCGCCTGGGTGGCGCAGTCGGTTAAGCGTCCGACTTCAGCCAGGTCACGATCTCGCGGTCCGTGAGTTCGAGCCCCGCGTCGGGCTCTGGGCTGATGGCTCAGAGCCTGGAGCCTGTTTCCGATTCTGTGTCTCCCTCTCTCTCTGCCCCTCCCCTGTTCATGCTCTGTCTCTCTCTGTCCCAAAAATAAATAAATGTTGAAAAAAAAATTTAAAACAAAAAATACTGAAAGAAAAATATCCATTCATGATGAAAGCCCTCAACAAAGTAGGTTCAGAGGGAACATATCTCAACATAATAAATGTCAGATGTGTAAAACCCACAGTGAACATCATATTCAATGGGAAAAAACTGAGAGCTATCCCCCTAAGGACAAGAACAAGAAAAGGATGTCTACTCTTGCCACTTTTATTCAATGTAGTACTGGAAGACCTAGCCACATCAATTAGACAACATAAAGAAATAACATCCAAATTGGTAAAGAAAAAGTATAACTTTCACTATTTGCATTTGACATGATACTCTATATAGAAAACCCTAAAGACAGCACCAAAAACTACTAGAATTGATAAATAAATTCAATTAAGTTACAGGAAGCAAAAACCATGTACAGAAATCTGTTCCATTTGTATATACCAATAGTAAGGAAGCAGAAAGAGAAATTAAGAAAGCAATCCCATTTATAATTGCACCAAAAATATAAGATACCTAGGAATAAACCTAGCCAAAGAGGTGAAAGAACTATACTCAGAAAATTATAAAACACTGATGAAATAAACTGAAGACAACACAAAGAAATGGGATGACTTTCCATCCTCATAAACTACAAGAACAAATATTGGTAAAATGTCTATACTAACCAAAACAACCTACATGTGTAATGCAATCCCTATCAAAATACCAATAGCATTTTTTCACAGAAAAAGAACAAGTCCTAAAATTTACATGGAACCACAAAAGACCCTGAAGAGCCAAAGCAATTTTGAAAAAGAAAAGCAAAGCTGGAGGAATCATAATTTCAGCCTTCAAGTTATATTACAAAGCTGTAGTGATCAAAACAGTATGGTACTGGCACAAAAATAGACACATAGATCAATAGAACAGAATGGGAAAACCAAAAATAAACCCACAGTTATAGGGTCAATTGATCTTTGTCAAAGCAGGAAAGAATATGCAATGGGTGCATTCAACAAATGGTGTTGGGAAAACTGGACAGCAATATGCAAAAGAATGAAACTGGACCACTTTATTATACCATAAACAAAAATAAATTGAAAATGGATTAAAGATGTAAATATGAGACCTGAAACTATAAAAATCTAAGAGGAGAGCTCAGGTAGTCAGGTCTCTGACATCACCCTTATACCATTTTTCTAGATATGTCTCCTGAGGCAAAGGAAATGAAAGGAAAACTTCATATATATATATATATATATATATATATATATATATATATAGAGAGAGAGAGAGAGAGAGAGAGAGAGAACTTATACAAATAAATAGCCCCCCATAATCCAATTTAAAAATGGGCAGAAGAAATGAACATATTTCCAAAGGAGACACCCAGATGGCCAACACGTACATGAGAAGATGCTCAACATTACTCATCATCAGGGAAAAGCAAATTAGAACTGAGATGAACTATCACCTGACACCAGTAAAAATGGTTAAAATCAAAAGCACAATAAACAAGTGTTAATGAAGACATAGAGAAAAGGAACATCCTTGCACTGTTGGTAGGAACATGAACCGGTTCAGCCACTCTGGAAAACAGTATGGAGGTTCCTCAGAAAGTTAAAAATAGAATTACCCTACAACGCAATAATCACATTACTGGGTATTTACACCAAAAATACAAAAACACTAATTCAAAGGGATACAAGCACTCGTATGTTTACAGTAGCATTATTTACAACAGACGAATTATGAAAGCAGCTCAAATGTACATCAATAGATGAATACATAATAAAGAAGATGTGGTATAGATACACACACAATGGAGTGTTATTCAACCACAAAAAAGAATGAAATATTGTCATTTTCAAGGAGATGTGTAGAGATAGAATATATAATGTTAGGTGCTATAAGTCAGTTAGAGGAAGACAAATGCTGTATGATTTCACCTGTAATTGGAACTTAAGAAAAAAACAAGTGAGCAAGAAAAAGAGAGAGAGCGAGAGAAGCAAAAAAACAGACTCTTAACTATTGACAACAAACTGATGGTTACCAGAGAGGAGGTGGGTGGGAGGATGGGTGAAATAGGTGATGGGAGTTAAGGCATACATTTATCCTGGTGAGAATTAGGTGATATATGGAAGTGTTGAATCACTGTATCGTACACCTGAAACTAACATAACACTGTATGGCTTTTATTTAAGTTTATTTATTTATTTTGAGAGAGAGAGAGAGACAGAGAGTTCATGAGTGGGGGAGGAGCAGAGAGAGAGAGAGAGAGAGAGAGGGAGAGAGAAAATCCCAAGCAGGCTCCACACGGATAGTCATAGGGCTCCTACCCGCAAACCATGACATCAAAACCTGAGCTGAAGTCAAGAGTCAGATACTTAACCACCTGAGCCAGGAAGGCTCCCCCATCCTTTTTTTTCCATAACACTGTATGTTAATAATACTGGAATTAAAATTGAAAAATAAATAAAAAAACAAAGTACTGAAATAAAAATCTATCTATTGACCAATCTATATCTAGCAAAACTATCATTGAAAACAAAGGGGAAATCAAACCATTTCCTGATAGAGAAAAACTGAGAAACCTCATCAGGAGAATTGAGCTATGAGAAATAATAAAGGAATTCTCTCAGTCTCAAACGAAGGGGTAATAAAAGGTAATTGAAATTCACATGGAGGAATAAAGCACACTACTAAAAGTTACTATATATATATATATATATATATATATATATATATATATATATATAATCAGTACAAATGTGATTTCTCTCTGTCTCTCTCTAATAAATAAATAAACATTAAAAATAAATAAAAAATAAAAAATATCACTACTGACCCTATTGAAATAAAAAGGATTATAAGGAAATGCAATGTATATTTATGTGCCAAAGATTAAGTAATAAAGATGAAATGGACAGATTCCTAAAATACACAAAATTCAAAAAATGAAAAAAATAAAATATCTGACTATAAGAGCTAGCCAAATTGAATTATTAATTTAAAAAATTCCTAGGAGAAAATTTAGGCTGAATTCTACCAGGGTTAGAGGAAAATTAATAATTCTTACAAACTCTTCCAAATAATAGAAGAAATGTATGATTTTAACTAATTCTATAAAGCTAGCATTATCCTGATACCAAAACCATGGAAGGATATCACAAAAAGAATGAAAGCATAGACTAATATTCTTTATTAGTATACATAAAAATTCTCAAAAATACTAGCAAAATGGATCTAAAAATATAAGATAAATTATACAACATGACTGAGAGGAATTCAACTGAGGAATGCAAGCTTTGTTTGATATACAAAAAGCAATCAATATAATACACCATGTTAATGGAATAAAAATCAAACCACATGAGCATCTTAATAAATACAGAGAAAGCATTGGACAAATCTAACATCCATTCATGATAAAAACATTCAACAATCAAGAATAGATGTAACTTCCTCATTCTAAGAAAGATAAAACTTGTTGGCTAATATCATACTTAATGGTAAAAGACTGAAATTTCACCAATAAAATCAGTAGTAAGATTTTATTTTAAGATTAAAATAAATATACTTTTATATATATTTAAATATAAAATAAAATACTGGCAGTTCAGGCTAGGGTAATTAGGTAGGAAAATGAAATAATAGGCATTCAATTTGGAAAGGACAATTTAAAACCATCTCTGTTTCCAGATGGAATAATTGTGTGTAGAGAAAACCTTAAGGAATCCACTAAAATAACTATTTGAATTAATAAACAAGTTCAGCAATTGGAAGGTTAGAAACACACAAAAGCTTATAGACATTCTTCATTTTATTGTACTTTGCTTTATTGCAGATGCTGAGGTTTTTATTTTAACAAATTGAAGGTTTGTGGCAACCATACACTAGGTAAATCTATTCGTGCCAATTTTTCCTAAAGCATTTGCTCACTTTGTATCTCTGTGTCACATTTTGATAATTCTCAAATTACTTCAAACTGTTACATTATTACTATATTTGTTATATATATGTGATTAGTGATCTCTGATGTTCTAACGTAATTGTTTTTGGAGTACCAGAGACCAAGCCCATATGAGACAACAAACTTAATTGACAAATGTTCTGTGTGTTCTGACTGCTCCAGCCATTCCCCCATCTCCCATCCTCTCGTTGGGCCTTTCAATTCCCTAAAACACAACAACATTGCGACCAATTAATAACCCTACAGTGGCCTCAAAGTGTTCCAGTGATGATTTGCAGGTCTTTCACTTTAAATCAAAAGCTAGAAATAATTAAGCTCAGTGAACAAGGCATTCTGGAAGCCAAGATAAGTCAAAAGCTAGGCCTCTTGCACCAAACAGTCCAGTTGTGGATGCAAAGGTCAAGTATTGAAAAGAGGTGCTTCAGTGAATATACCACTGATAAGGAAGTAAACAGATTTGCTGCTCATATGGAGAAAATTTTAGTGGTCTAGACAAGCGATCAAACCAGCTGCAATACTCCCTTTAGCCAAAAGTTTAATGCAGAGCACGACTTAACTCTTTAATTCTATCAAGGCTAAGAGAGATGAAAAGTCTGCAGAAGAAAACTTGGAAGCTAGCAGGGTTGGTTTATGGGGATTAAAAAATGAATCAATCTCCATGACAATAAAAAGTGCAAGGTGAAGCAGTAAGTACTGATGTAGAAGCCACAGAAAATTATCCAAAGATCTAACTAAAATAATTCATGAAGGTGGCTACACTAAAAATAGATTTTCAATGTAGACAAAAGAGTCTTACATTGGAAGAAGATGCTATCTAGGGCTTTCATAGCTAGAGAGGAGAAGTCAATGCTTCAGAGGATAGGCTGATGCTCTTGTTAGGGGCTAATGCAGTTAGTGACTAGGTGAAGACAGTGCTCATTGTCTATTCCAAAACTAGGGCCTTCCCAGCTGGGCCAGCCCTTGATGCATGCTGAGCCCTGCCTGGCATCCTTGGTCACTCCAGTGTGTGGCCCATGGCCATTTCAGTGCTTTAGGGGATCTAGCATAGGACTAGTGGCCCAGGGCAAATTTTACTAACACCACCACCCCACTCCCAAGTTCCAAGTTGGGCACACCCCCTCAGAGCTGGCCTGAGTTCACATAATAGAAATCAGTGTGGCCCACAACAGGCACAGTCAGTAAAGATGACTGCACTGAAAAAAAAAAAAAAAAAGTGACTCACACACAAGAGCAGGGTGTGAGCAAACACAAATAAGGTACTCTCCTGAAGTGTCAGGTTCTGGTGAAGAGAAGACAATGTACTTCAGGGCACTCTAAGACCTCTTCTTCGTAATGGCACCACTTTCAAGCGTAGAAGACATAGCTAACTTTCTAAACGCTCAGAAATAGGCAGAAAAATGAGGAGACCGAGAAATGTATCTCAAATGAAAGTACAAGACAAGGCTGCAGCCAGAGATCTAAGTAACATGCCTAATAGTGAACTTAAAGCAATGAACATGAGGACACTCACTGGACTTGAAAAAAGAATGAAAGACTTGAGTGAGACCCTTAACATAGAAGAAAAACATAGTGGAGATAAAGGGCTCAAGAAATAAGAAATATGCTTGATGGAATGAACAGAAGGATAGAAGAATCAGAGGAACAAATTAGGGACCCAGAAGACAGAATGAGGGAAAGTAATCAAGCTAAACAAGAGAGAGAAAAAAGAAATATGCAAAATGAGAATAGACTTAGGGAACTCAGTGACTCCATCAAACATAATAACATTTGTATTATAGGGGTCCCAGAAGAATAAGAGCAATGGGAGCAGAAATTTATTTCAAGAAATAATGGCAGAAAACTTCCCTAATCTCAGTAAGGAAACAGACATCCGGACCCAAGAGGCAGAGCGAACTCCCATCAAAATCAATAAAAGCAGGGCTACACCAAGACATATTGTAATTAATTTGTAAAATATAGTGATAAAGAAAAATGTAAAAAGTAGCAAGACAAAAGAAGTCCTTAACTTACAAGGGAAGACCCATAAGACTAGTTGCAGATTTCTCAACAGAAACTTGGCAAGTCATAAGGGACTGGCATGATATATTCAAAGTCCTGCATGGGATAAACATGCAAACAAGAATCCTCTATCCAACAAGGCTATCATTCAGAACAGAAGGAGAGGTAGAGTTTCTCACACTAACAAAAACTAAAGGAATTTGTGACCACTAAACCAGCACTTCAAGAAATATTAAAAAGGACTCTTTGAGTGCATTGGAGAGTCCAAAAGTGACAAAGGCAAGAAAGGATCAAAGAAAGTCCCCAGAAGCATAAGTAAAAAAAAAAAAAAAAAAAAAAAAAAAATTAAATTAAAATTAAAAAAAATGGCACTAATACATATCAATAATTATTCTGAATGTAAATGGACTAAACACTCCAATCAAAAGACATAGGGTGTCATGGGTGCCTGAACAGCTCAACTGGTTAAGTGTCTGACTTTAACTCAGGTCATGATCTCAGGGTTCACAAGTTTAAGCCCCACATGGGGCTCTCTGCTGTCAGCGCAGAGCCCACTCAGATCCTCTGTCTCCCCTTCTCTTTGCCCCTCCCCCACTCATGCTCATTATCTCTCTCTCAAAAAAAAAAAAAAAAAAAAAATTAGGGATGCCCGGGTGGCTCTGTTGGTTAAGCATCAGAATTTGGCACACATCATGATCTCATGATCCATGAGTTCAAGCCCCATGTCAACTGTGCTGATAGCTTAGAGTTTACAGTCTGTTTCAGATTTTGTGTTTCTCTCTGCCCCTCCCTGCTTGCTCTCTCTCTCTCTCTCTCTCTCTCAAAAATAAATAAACATCAAAAAATTTTAATAAATAAGTAAAAATTAAAAAAAGAGATAGGGTGTCAGAATGAATCCCCCCCCCCAAAAAAAAGACTCATCTATATGATGCCTAAAAGAGACTCTTTTTAAACCTAAGGACACTCGCAGATTGAAAATGAGGGGATGGAGAAACATCTATCATATAAATGAATGTCAAAAGAAAGCTGTAGTAGCAATATTTATATGGGAGAAACTAGACTTTAAAACAAAGACTGTAACAAGGGATAAATAATGACACTATATACTAATAAAGGGGGCTATCCAACAAGAAGATATAGCAATTGTAAATATTTATGGACCAAACATAGAGCTCCCAAATACATAAAATATTTAATAACAAACGTAAAGGAACTAATCAATAGTAATACAATAATATTAGGGGACTTTAATATCCCACTTACATTAATGGACAGATCGTCTAAGCAGAAAATAAACAAGGAAACAGCAACTTTAAATGACACATTGGTCAAGATTGATTTAACAGATATATTCAGAACATTTTATCCTAAAGCAGAATACAAATTCCTTTCAAGTACCCATGGAACATTTACCAGAATAGATTATATAATAGGCCAAAAATGAAGCCTCAACTAATTCAAGAAGACCAAAGTCATACCATGCATCTTTTCTAACCACAATGCTATGAAACTAGAAGTCTACTACAGGAAAAAATCTAGAAAGACCACAAATACACACAGGTTAAACAACATGCTACTAAACAATGAATGGATCAACAAGGAAATACAAGAAAAAAATCAAGAAATACATGGAAACAAATGAAAATAAAAACACACTTGTCCAAAACCTTTGGGATGCAGCAAAAGTGGTTCTAACACTATATGTTCCATATGTATACATATAAACATAAACATATATGTATATATATACATATATATGGGGGGGTTGTACAAACTTGTATAAACATGTATATATATGTATATGTATGTGTGTGTGTGTATATATACATAGATAGATTTTTTTTTTAATTTGAGAGAACATTAGCAGATGAGATAGCAGAGGAGGAGACAGAGAGAGAGAGAGAGAGAGAGAGATGAAAGGAGGGAAGGAGGGAGGGAGAGAGAGAGAGTGAGAGAGGAATCTTAAACATGTTCCATGCTCAGGGTTGAGCTGACACAGGGCTCAATCTCATGAGCTTGGGATCATGACTTGAGCCGAAATCAAGAGTCAGATGCTCAACCAACTAAGCCACCCAGGTACCCATCTAAGAGGGAAGTTTATACAATACAGGCCTACCTCAAGAAGCGAGAAAAATCAGGGTGCCTGGGTGGCTCAGTCAGTTGAATGTCCGACTGTTCTAACAGCTCAGAGCCCGGAGACTGTTTCAGATTCTGTGTTTCCCTCTCTCTCTGCCCCTCCCCTGCTTGCGCACTGTCTCTCTTTCACAAAATAAATAAACCTTAAATTTTTTTTAAAAAAGAAGAAAAATCTGAAACAGCCTAAATTTCTACCTGAAGGAGCTTCAGAAACAACAAACAAAACCTAAAATCAGCAAAAGGAAATAAAAAGACGAAAACAGAAATAAATGATAATAGAAACTAAAATATAATAAAACAGATCAATGAAACCAGGAGCTGGTTCTTTGAAAAAAGATCAATATAATTGATAAACTTCTAGCGAGATTTACCAAGAAAAAAAGAGACTCACGTAAAATTACAAATAAGAAAGGAAAAATAACAAATAACACCACAGGAATATAAACAATTATGAGAATGTTATGAGAAACTATATGCCAACACACTGGACAACCTGGAAGAAATAGATAAATTCCTAGAAATATATAAACTACTAAAACAGAAACAAGAAGAAATAGAAAACTTGAACAGACCAATAACCAACAAAGAAATTGTATCCATAATTAAAAAAAAAAAAACAACCAAAAAACCAAAAAAAAAACCAAAAACAAAAAACTTCCAACAAACAAAAGTTCAGGTCCAGATGACTTCACAGGTGAATTTTACCAAATATTTAAAGAAGAGATAATACCTATTCTCACACTATTCCAAAAAATAGAAAGAAGGAAACTCCAAAATTCATTATATGAGGCCAGCTTTACCCTGATATAAAAACCTGGTAAGATTCCACTAGAAAAGAGAACTGTCCAATATCCCTGATGTACATAGATGCAAAAATCCTCAACAAAATACTAGCACTATGAATCCAACAATACAATAAAAAAAAAAAAAAAAAAAAAAACATTCACTACAATCAAGTAGGACTTATTCCTGGGTTGCAAGGGTGGTTCAAAATTTGCAAATCAATCAACATCACATCAATAAGAGAAAGGATAAGAACTACACAATGATTTCAACAAATGCAGAAAGAACATTTTGAGTACTTTGACAAAGTACAACATACATTCATGATAAAAGCCACCAACAAAATAGGTTTAGAGGGAACATAGCTAAACGTAGTAAAGTCCATACATGAAAAAACCCATAGATAGTATCATCCCTAATGGGGAAAACAGAGCTTTTCCCCGAAGGTCAAGAAGAAGACAAGCATGTCTACTCTCACTGCTTTAATTCAATGCAATACTGGAAGTCCTAGCCACAGCAATCAGACAACAAAGAGAAATTATATCCAAATCAGTAAGGAAGAAGTAAAACTTTCACTTTCTGCAGATGACATTATACTATATACAGAAAACCCAAAAGACTGCAACAAAAAACTGCTAGAGCTGATAAACTTATTCAGCAAATTTGCAGGATACAAAAACAATGTACAGATCTGTTGCATTTCTATACACTAATAATGAAGCAGCAGAAAGATAAATTAAGTAATCAATCCCATTTACAATTTCATCAAAAATAATAAGATACTTAGGAGTAAACCTAATCAAAGAGGTGAAGGATCTGTGACTCTGAAAAGTATAAAACATTGATGATAGAAATTGAGGACAACAGAAATGGAAAGACTTTCCATCGTCATGGATTGGAAGAACAAATATTGTTAAAACATCTACACTACTCAAAGCAATTGATACATATAATGTAATCCCTATCAAAATAAAAACAGCATTTTTCATAGAACTAGAACAAACAATCCTAAGGTTTGTATGCACCCACAAACAACCCTGAAAAGCCAAAGCAACCTTGAAAAACAAAAGCAAAGCTGGAGGCATCACAATTCTGGACTTATATTACCGATATAGTAATCAAAACCGTATGGTACTGGCACAAAAACAGACACATACTTCAATAGAACAGAATGGGAAACCCTGAAATAAATACAACTATATGGCCAACTAATCTTCAACAAAGCAGAAAAGAATATCCGATGGGAAAAAGATAGTCTCTTAAACAAATGGTGTTAGGAAAACTAGATATGTCTCCTGAGGCAAGGAAAACAAAAGCAAAAATATACTATTGAGACTATATCAAAATAAAAAGCTTATGTACATCAAAGGAAACAATTAATAAACTAAACATCTACAGAATAGGAGAAGATATTTGCAAATGACATATCACATAAAGGATAAGTATCCAAAATATATTTTAAAAAAACCCTTCAAACTCAACACCCAAAAAACAAATAATTTAAAAAGTTGCAGAAATAATTAACAGACATTTTTACACAGAAAGTATCCAAAATGGCCAACAGACACATGAAAACGTGCTCATCATCACTTACCATCAGGGAAATGCAAATCAAAACTACAATGAGAGATCACTTCACACCTATCAAAATAGCTAAAAGAAAAGCACAAGCAACAACAGGTGTTGGTGAGGAATGCTTGTGTACTTATACAAGGAATGCAAACTGGTACAGCCACTCTAGAAAACACTATGGAGGTTCCTCAAATAATTAAAAATAGTACTATTCTACAAGCCAGAAATTGTAATATTTACCCCCCAAAAATACAAAAACACTAATTTGGAAGGATACATACACCCCTATGTTTATAGCAGCATTATTTACAATAGCCGAGATATGGAGGAAGCCCAAGTCTCCATTGAGTAATATTATTAATATTATGGGAATGAAATATTATTTAGTCATAAAAAGAATAAAATCTTGCCACTTGTAATGGCATCGATAGTGATAGAGAGTATAATGCAAAGTGTGTCAAATAAGTCAGTCAGACAAAAACAAATACCACATAATTTCACTCCTGTGTGAAATTTAAGAAACAACAAACAGGCAAAAATGAATCAGATGCTTATCTGTAGAGAACAAACTGATGGTTACCAGAGGCAAAGTGGATAGGGAGATGGGTGAAATAGGAGATAGAGATTAAAAAGTGTACCCATCATGATGAGCGCTGGGTGGTGTATGAAAATGTTGAATCCCTATATTGCATACCTGAAACTAATATAACACTGTATGTTAACTAACTTTAAAATAAAGGGGCGCCTGGGTGGCGCAGTCGGTTAAGCGTCCGACTTCAACCAGGTCACGATCTCGCGGTCCGTGAGTTCGAGCCCCGCGTCAGGCTCTGGGCTGATGGCTCAGAGCCTGGAGCCTGTTTCCGATTCTGTGTCTCCCTCTGTCTCTGCCCCTCCCCCGTTCATGCTCTGTCTCTCTCTGTCCCAAAAATAAATAAACGTTGAAATAAAATAAAAACAAAAAAAAATCCACAGGCCCTTAAAAATAATTTTAAATCTACACTACTTGTGCTCTACAAATGAAACAATGCCTGAATGGTGTCATAGCTGTTTACAATATAGTTTACTGAATACTATAACCCCTCTGTTGAGACCTACTGTTAAGAAAAAAAAACAAAAAAACAATTAAATATTACTGCTTATTGACAATATTCTTGGCATCCCAAACTGTTGGAGACTTGTACAATGAGATTCATGTTGTTTTTATGCCAGCTAACACATCTATTGAGCAGCACATGGAATAAGGAGTCTTTTTAACTTTCAAATATTATTTAATAAATACATTTAATAAGGCTATAGCTGCCATAGATAGTGATTTCACTGTTTAGTCTGGGAAAAGTCAACTGAAAACCTTCCAGAAAGTATTCACCATTCTTGTTGCCATTAAGAACACTCATGATTCATGGGAAGAGGTCAAAATATCAACATTAGAGGAATTTGAGAAAAGCTGATTCCATCCCTCATGGATGACTTTGAGGAGCTCAAGACGTCAGTAGAGGAAGTAATTACAGATGTTGTGGAAATAGCATAAAAACTAGAATTAGAAGCAGAGCCTGAATATGTGACTGAATCACTGCAATCTCATTATAAAACTTTAATACTGAAGGAGTTGCTTCTTATGGATGAGCAAAGGGAGTGGTTTCTTGAGATGGAATCTACTCTTGGGGAAGATGCTGTGAAGACTGTTGAAATGACAGCAAAGGATTTAGATTATTACATACACAGTTGATAAAACAGCAGTGGGATTTGAGACAACACCAATTTTGAAAGTTTGCTGTGGTTGAAATGGTATCAAAGCACATCACATGCTACAGAGAAATCATTTCTGAAAGGAAGAGTCAATTAATGTGGTGGACTTCATTGTTGTCTTATTTGAAGCATTGCCACAGCCACCCCAGTCTTCAGGAACCACCGTCCTGATTAGTCAGCAGCCATGAACATTGAGTTTAGACACTCCTCCAGCAAGATTACATAAAACTCACTGAAAGTTCAAATGATGCTTAGCACTTTTATTAATAAAATCTTTTTAAATTAAGGTTTGTACATTTTTAAGATATAATGCTATTACGTACCTGTAAGACTATGGTATAAACATAACTTATAGGCACTGGGAAACCAAAACATTAATTTTATTTTCTTTACTGTAATATTTACTTTATTGCAGAGGTTTGTACCTAGTCCTACAATATATCCAAGAGTTGCCTTCGTTGTGTTTCTTCATTTGGGATATTTGAATATCCACATGCAAAAGAATAAGGTTGAATCTCTCCATCATACCATATAAAATTCAAAATCATTCATAGACCTAAAAATAAGAGTTAAAATTATTAAACTGGGGCGTCTGGGTGACTTAGTCAGATAAGTGTCCAATTCTCAATTTTGGTTCAGCTCTCATGGTTGTGATATCGAACTCCGCATCTGTCTCCCCACCGAGCGTGGAACCTGTTAAAGATTTTCTCTCTCTCCCTCTGTCCCTCTTCCCTGCATGCTCTCTCGCTCGTTAAAATGAAAATAAAAAAAATAAAAACTATAAAAATATTAGAATAAAACAGAAGTAAATCTAGTGAATGGGGAGATGGGCATTAAGAAGGGCACTTGTTGGGATGAGCGCTGGGTGTTATACATAAGTGATGAATCACTGGGTTCTACTCCTGAAACCAATATTACACTGTATGTTAACTAACTTGAATTTAAATAAATACATTAAGACAAAAAAACAGAAATAAATCTTCATGAACTTCAGATAAAATTTCTTAAATGCATTATCAAAAAAGCCCAAGCAACAGGAGAAAAAAAAAAAAAGATAAAATACATCAAAATAAAAACTTTATGCTTCAAAGGACACCATCAGGAAATTAAAAGACAATTCATAGAAAAGCAGAAAATATCACTTAATCATATGTTTGATAAGAGTCTAGTACCCAGATCACATAAAGAACTCTTACAACTGAACAATAAAATGATAAATAACCCAAATAAAGAAGACATTTCTTCAAAGATGATAGACAAATGATTATTAAGGTTATGAGAGGATGTTCAACATCATTAATTTTAGAAAAATGCACATCAAAACCACAATGCAATACCTCTTCACACCAATAACAAAGCTATAATTTTAAAAATGGACAGTAACAAGCATTGGAGATAATGTTGCAAACATTGGCACTCTCATGTATTACTCAGGGGAATGTAAAGTGGTGTAGCTACTATGGAACACAGTTTGGCAGTTCCCCAAAAAGTTAAATATAGAATTACCACATGACCAGCAATTCTACTCCTAGGTATATACCAACAAGAATTAAAATTAGTGCTTAAACACTAATTTGCACATGAGTTTGCATATCAGCATTATTCATAATAGCTAAAAGGTGGAAATAAATCAAGTGTCCATCAGTGGACAAATGTTTAAACAATGTAATAAATATATTCATAAAATGTATTACTCAACTATAAAAAGAAGTACTGATGCATGCTAAAATATGGATGAACCTTAAAAATATTATTTTAATTGAAAGAAGACAAAACCAAAGGCCATATGTTTTATTATCTGACATATGAAATATCAAAAATAGAGAAATTAATTAGCATAGAAAGGAGATTTGTGATTGACAACGATTTGGGGGAAAGGAAGATGGGGAATAGCTGCTAATAAGTAGAGATTTATTTTGAGGAGTGATTAAAATATTGTGGAATTACATAGTACTGTACATAACCTTAGAGACTGTAGATTCTATAAAGAAAAAAATAAAGCATACAAGAGGAAATAGAGAATATGGTGAGATAGATTATAATTTTAAAGAAGTTACTAAGGAAAGGCTTAATGAAGAAGGTGCCATTTACTTGAAGACCTGAAAAGGGGCCTTACAGATATATCTAAATCCTAGACTCTGGGGGAGGAAGACTGCCGTGCCTTTGAGGCTGTGGAAGGCCTGAAATGTTCAAGGAACCCCAAGTTGATCAGTGTGACAACTTAGAGCAAGGGAAGGAGTGCTAGGCAATGAGTTCAAAGAGATAGGTAAGAGAAGGAGACGAACAACTATAGAACTTTGTAGGTCATTGTGAAAAAATTCACTTTTACAGTGAGCTAATGGGTATCAATGTGAAACTTTGAGTACAGCAGTAGCCTGGTCTGATTATTTTTCATAAATCTACTCAAACTGCTCTGTTGAGAAAAACTGAACATGCAGTATCGGTGGAAGCATGGCATCAATGATCTGGTCAGTGCAACCATATCAAATGAAGTAAAGTGATCATGAATTTTATTAAGGGTGGTCACTTTTGAGTTAATGGTCATTGTTAATGGTCAGATTCTAAATATAACTTTAAAATAAAAGTGGCAGGATTTTTAACATATTGGATATGGGTGAGATAAAGAAGGGATGATGACACCATGAGGGCTGTGTCATGTTGCATAGCAGGCATCCAAGTGATTATGTTAAATTAAACAGTTAGAAATTATTTGTCTACAACTTTGCTGCCTCATATAATAGCCACTAGCCAGATGGCAATTTGAATTTAAATTAATAGAAATTAAGTAAATTAAAATTTAGCTTTCAGTCTGACTGGCTAGCTACATTTCAACTGCCCACCAGTCATATGTGGTGAGTGGCTATCATAAGGGACAGTGTAGGTATAGAACATTAGCATTATTGTTAAATTTTCATTGCATGGCATTGGTTTACAGTTCAGAACTAGGCTGGGAATACGTATTTTGAAATTACATGCATGATATTTAGAAATGAAAAATTGGCTAAGAACAACAAGAGAAGAAAATAAATAGGTATGAACATTGAATCCTAGGGCATTTCAATAGCTAGAGATTATGGAAGTGTAGAGAAACCAGCAAAATGGGATTTAGAAAAAGAACTAAGGGATAGATGGAACATAGGAAGAGTGTATTATATTTAAGCCAAGTGAAGAAAGTGTTTTAGAGAGAGGAAGTGATAAATTTGGATAAAGGAAGCAAGTATAGAGTAAAATGTCAATGGAAGAAAATGTTCTAGGGGCATATGTGAAACTAAAGGGGCAAGAGGGCTGAAGATGGGTGCAAAGAAATGATCAAATTCTTCATCAGAATCTTTTCCTCATTAACTAAGGTTGGTAAAGAAAAAGCAAACATGAGAGGGGTCTAGTAGAGTATCAAATATAAACTACGTAAGATAACAAGGAAAACATTTCAGATTAATGGTAATTATTATTTTTTTTTTTAATTTTTTTTTTCAACGTTTATTTATTTTTGGGACAGAGAGAGACAGAGCATGAACGGGGGAGGGGCAGAGAGAGAGGGAGACACAGAATCGGAAACAGGCTCCAGGCTCTGAGCCATCAGCCCAGAGCCCGACGCGGGGCTCGAACTCACGGACCGTGAGATCGTGACCTGGCTGAAGTCGGACGCTTAATCGACTGCGCCACCCAGGCGCCCCAATGGTAATTATTTTTAAGCAAACACAGTTTAGCAAAGGAAACAAAGTGGGCATATGTAAATCTGCCTTGAATGCCCTGATAGTGCTTAAGAACTCTTTAGAAAAATGCAATAAATTTCTTCAAGAATCTGTGTCATCTTAATGCTGTTGACAATGTTGAAATCACAGACATGTCACACAGCAGAGCAGACTGTGTTGTTCCTCTGATGTCTAATAATAGTAATGAGGTAGTGGTGTTTTTGTTGTTGTTATTGTTGTTTGGTGCAGTGAGGAACTCCTCGGTCAGAGAAAGAGAGCCAACGACACTGATGCTGGACAGATCAAGGGCAGCTCCAGGTGGGCAATAATGATGTTGAAGCATAGTGTTTTTGGGTACCTACCACAAGCCAAGACATTGTTTGGAGGAGGTCTGTATACATAGTTATGCCCTGTGAAAATGTGATAAAAACACCCACAAAAATCACAAAGATTTGCCAACCCAGTTGGTTAACACATCTGTTATTCCTGTAGGTTATGTGACCTTCAAAAAACTCATCTGTACAAATTCATTGCTATGTAGAACTGTAATGCATCATTTATTCTAATAAAGTAATAATCCTTTATTGAGTTCTTAAATGTGATAGAATTTCCTAGGAGATAGACCTCCTTATTCCTGTATCCTCATCAGTTTTGGTCACTTTGCCTGACCGCCATAGGATATTTCAAAACTTTGATAATTCTTTTTACCATTTATTTACATTTCTTTTATAATAAAAAGAAGTTCACTAATATTTTTAAGGATGAATAATACTATTAAGAATCCTTTATTTTTATTGTTATTAGTTAAGTTGAAAATTTATCCATGAATAAGTACTATTTGCTTTAATATTCTATCTAGTTTCACAAGTGTAAAGAATATTTTTCTATTTTTGTATAAATATGGCTTTAAAAATACCTCTTCTATGTCTCTGTTTAGGATTGGTTTGGGTGAGATATGTCTGTTTAAAAATTTTTTTTTACATTTATTTATTTTTGAGAAACAGAGTGAGACAAAGCGTGAGCAGGGGAGGGGCAGAGAGAAGGAGACAGAATCTGAAGCAGGCGCCAGGCTAAGCTGTCAGCACAGAGCCTGATGCAGAGCCCGAGCCCATGAATTGTGAGATCATGACCCGAACCGAAGTCGGACGATCAACTGACTGAGCCACCCAGATGCCCCAGGGATATATCTCTTTAAGAGTAAAACCCAAACAAGAAAAAAATGAGTGAGTGATTGTGTGTGTGTGTGTGTGTGTGTGTGTGTGTGCATGCGCGCGTGCCCAAAATACTATCATTAGCTATCAAAAAATCAAATTCACATAAAAATTATTAATGTCAGAAGTAAAACAGTATAAAAATAAAGCAGACACATAGTTTGCACCCTGGATTTTTAAAAAGAAAATTGGGAAAATATTACCAATATCTGTTTCTTCTCAGTTCAAGCTGATTGCAGAAATTTAGTAAATAAAAATTTTCCTATGCTCATTATTTCACTAAATATTATGTCTTTCATATCCACATTCCTAAATCATATATTTCTTTAGAGATCAAGAGAGATGACACATTTCCCATGACAAATGTATGATTTCATCAATAAAGTACAAAATTGCTTCAGTTGAAATGTTTATTCGGTTTCTATAAAGTCGCTTGATACATACTGTTTATACTCTATAATATAAAGGAGAATATTTTAGTTCAATTTATAAGCTGAAATATTTTCCTCTATTTCATGGGCTATAAAATATGTGGTGTCTCAAAAATAATACTCTAACACCTAATTGACCAAATATATATCATTACAAATAGTTGATATACGTTTTTAATGAAACTACTGTTCTAACGTGGTATCACTTTTAATAAATGAAGTATTAAGATTCAATATGTAATAAATTCATCTTTGATTATGTTAATGATTCTAATTTAATATGTGGCCTTATTTTCCTAAAGTGAAATGACATTTATTTGTACTAAGGACTTCATTGTTACTATCACTATAATTGGACATGAATAGACTGCAAGTCTATCTTCCTTTGATTATATATACTGACATTAGAGGTCAAGTACAGGTCACTTAAAAATATGTTATTTTAGGGGCGCCTGGGTGGCGCAGTCGGTTAAGCGTCCTACTTCAGCCAGGTCACGATCTCGCGGTCCGTGAGTTCGAGCCCCGCGTCGGGCTCTGGGCTGATGGCTCAGAGCCTGGAGCTTGTTTCCGATTCTGTGTCTCCCTCTCTCTCTGCCCCTCCCCCGTTCATGCTCTCTCTCTGTCCCAAAAATAAATAAACGTTGAAAAAAAAATTAAAAAAAAATGTTATTTTAGAGCCAGAAGCATATTTGTGAATGAAGTTTCCGTTGAGAAGTAAAAATAAAAACAGGCTGCATCCATCCATCTTTAAAAAATCTAAATCATTGACAAAAAGTGACAGGAGAAGATGCTCCAGGTCTTAAAATTCAGCTGAGACAGGCAAACCTGTCTTGCTAAAACTTTTGTAGTGCAGGGACAGTAGCCACG
Source organism: Puma concolor (assembly GCF_028749965.1). NCBI lineage: Eukaryota > Metazoa > Chordata > Mammalia > Carnivora > Felidae > Puma > Puma concolor. The sequence continues at coordinate 61,128,399 of NC_141674.1, read as the reverse complement.
ATGAAATGCATTCTGACATCGAAATGTGCTAAGGATATTATGAAAAATCACCCTGATGATTGCCATTATTGAAGTGTTTTTGAAGAACGACTGTAGATCAAGAAACAATAATTCATGCTCAGGATATCACTTTAAATCTAAGTATATCCTTTATGTCACCATACCAAAAAAGCCACTACTATCCCAAGAGCTTAACCGTGGTGCAGTCTATATAGAACAGACACATTACTGGTAAATTTCATCTTCTAGTTGAGGGCTTCTTGTTGTCAGGTTCAAACATTATTAAAGAATAAGAATATTGATTGATTTCCTTGACCTCCTCATATACTACTGGTCAAAAGATGATGGATGACTCTGTCTCTTAATCATGCAAAAGGGACAACAAGAGGTATTATTTTTCTCTTGAGTGCAAAATTAGGAGAGCTGTCAAAAAATACTGACATCATCAACAATTACTGCAGTGTTTTCCAGTTATTCCATAAATAATAAAGTGTTAATTAGAATACCCCCCAAAAAGCTTTTTATGACTTTTTAAGAGCCTGGCAATACTATTCAAGGCACTGTAATTAATCAATGAGCAACAAATTAAAAAAAAAAAAAGATAAAAAAATAAATTCAAGCTTAGGTCAAGGTTACTATCAACAGCTAAATGGAAAGACGGACCCCATACAAATTCTGTTTATAATTGTAAATTAATACAATACATCTTGTAAATTAATACAAGATGTTTTATATTGTGGTTGCTAACCTTTGGCCCCATCTGAAGAATTCTTTCTTTATCACAGAGTATACAAGTAGGTGGCTACAAGAAGGTAAGTAGCAAATCCTATTATATGATGAAAACAAAATATTCCATTATTTATACCAACATTTGTATTATATTAGAATTTACTTATCCTGTCAATAGGTAGGGGCATACAAGCATGAAGTAATTATGCAAATGATAAGCAAATCATTAAAAATTTGAGCCATCTCACATTCCCTAATGGAGAAAAATATTGAATCTCACTGTCAAAATCATTCATCCTTTTGGTGTGCCTAGGTGGCTTAGTTGGTTGAACACCAACTTCTTCTCAGGTCATGATCTTATGGTTTGAGTTCAAACCCCACATTGGGCCCTGTGCTGACAGCTCAGAGCCTCGACCCTGCTTTGGATTCTGTGTCTCCCCCACTTGTTCTATCTCTCTCTCTCTCTCTCTCTCTCTCTCCCTCTCTCTCTCTTAAAAAAAATCATTCATCCTTTCTAAACACTAGGAGGCATCTTTAACAATGTGTCTTTTCTGTTGGGGCACCTGGGTGCCTCAGTAAGTTAAGTGTCTGACTCTTGATTTCAGCTCAGGTCATGATCTCACAGTCTTGAGATCAAGCCCTGTGTCAGGCTCAGTGCTGAGTGTGTTTGGGATTCTCTCACTCTCTCTCCCTCTGCCCCTTCCCCCGCTCACTCTCTCTCAAAAAAAAATAAACATTGAAAAAAACATGTCTATTCTGTATCAGTAGATCCTTAGAATTGAAGGAACAATCAGAAACTGAGGGATCTTTTTCTATACTGATTAAGTACTCTCCTATGAAAACTCACACTTGCTTTTAAATTAATGATAATTAAAATTTTTCAAATACTTTATTTTCTCATTTATTTTCCCATTCATTAAACCAATGATTCATCTAACAAACACTAAACAAACAAACAAACAAAAAAACACATACTATATTCCAAGCTCTGTGCTTATGCTGCGGATGGAAAATAAAGGCATAAATTAATCATGAATATATACCTTCAAGCCTAATATTAGAGTGAATTCTTAATATGTATAATAAATAAGCCATGGATATCTAACAGGATTCTAAAACTAGATATTTCAATAACAGTGCTTTCCATATTCCCACAAAGAACTGTTCCTGTCTCAGTTAATAATCACATTGTCCTTCCATATTGTCAGATCAAAATGTATAGTGTCCACCTGGACTCCGCTTTTTTGTACATGCTGTATGCTAATGCTGTTGAATGTACTTTCAGAATATGCTTACAGAAGTGAAGGGCACTGATGTGTGCAATTTACATGAAAGACATTAAAAAAGTAGCAAGATTGATAAATAGATACAAAAAGGGTAAATAGATAGATATGTAACAAAGCAAATGTAGTAACATGTAAATTGTAAAATCTAGATGGTGGGCTTACGTATGATGCCTATATAATTCCTTTAACTTTCCTGTATGTTTGAATAATTTCATAATAAAATACTGAAGAATAATAAATCAATAACACATGTTGTTTTTCAAAAGTTGTGAAAGACGGAACCCTCCTCCCAATAATTACAGATTCTTGACCAAATATAAAAATTAAAACCATTTGGACACACACAAGACTGATAAAAACTAGATATAAACTGGAAGGTATATAGCTTTTGAAAACATGTCACACTATAAATCTCACTATGACAGGAGCACCTGGGTGACTCAGTCAGTTGAGCTTCTGATTCTGGATTTCTGCTCAGGTCATGATCTCAGGATCATGGGGTGGAGCCCGTGTGGGGCTGTGCACTGACAGTATGGAGCCTGCTTGAGTTCTCTCTCTCTCTCTCTCTCTCTCTCTCAGCCCCGCTCCCCCCACTCACACTCTCTTAAAAAAAGAAAGATAATAAAATAAAAAAATAAAAATAGATCTCACTATGAGAGAGTCCCGTGTAGCTGACCGTTTCACTTAGACCACGTGGTGTAGTCCTAAACTAAAGGGGAAATATAATGTGTTGCCTCACAGTATCTGCTGAAATCAGGTGGGCTTCAAACAGTCTAACCACATGCTCCCTTCCCAATTCTGCCACCATGGATAGATAAGGTCTCCTAGCACAGTAATCCTTCTTAGTAAAGGGATATTAGTGGTGCCTGGGTGGCTCAATCAGTTAAACGTTCGACTCAGGTCATGATCTCACAGTTTGTGAGTTTGAGTCCCGTGTCAGGCTCTGTGCTGACAGCTCAGAGCCTGGAGCCTGCTTCAGATTCTGTCTCCTTCTCTCTGCCCCTCCCCTGCTCATGCTCTGTTTCTGTCTCTCAAAAATAAACAACATATATTTTTTTAACTAAAGGGATATTAAAGGCATAGTTACTGCTTACTGCTGAGTAGTGGGTTTTAGTTCCCTGCCAACCTGCAAAATTATTCCAACGAGCAAATCATATCCTCCCCCGGCACCAGAAGGTGCCCAACTTCTTGATACTATGCTCACACCTTGCAGTCCCTGATAATTCACGTTATTCTTGAGTACAGTCTCCATGTGGCTTTGCGTGGCATGCAGTATTCGCTTCCCTCAGGTTGTTAATGTATGTGGTGAATAAACTGTTGTTGATCTCATTTGTTCGTATTGGTTGTGTCATAGGGTCGGCCATTCCCTTAACCTTAGGGTAGAAATCCCTCCCTCGCCAAGAGGAAAAGGAACACTGAAACAGCATCATCCCACCCCCAATACTCACTGCATATGGGGAATAAAATGCATGAAAAAAGCAGCAACAGTGTTGCAGTACGGAGAAGTCAAGTTTCTAATTTAGGATTGCCAGAGTACTTGGATGTTAAACTGGGAAATCTGACAAAAGGGAAAGATGAAGAATTTATAAACACATTGCCCTTAAATATTTTGCTATTAAAATGCACACATACCAGGCAAGACTGCAATGAATGCAGAAGTAGCAGCTCTAAGACTAAGGAGAGCTGAGAAAAGACTCTATAAGCCAATCAGTTGTGAAAACAAAGAGTATATGTCCACCTAAGTTAGAGGGGATGACAAACACCCTGAGCCTCTACTGAAACTCCAAATGGCATAAAACTTAGGAATTAACCGCCTACTGGTTGGTGTTCTATATTTTAGGGCTAAGGGTAAAAACAAAAATGACCTGACATAAGAAAATCTAGGGGTGCCTGGGTGGCTCAGTCAGGCATCCGACTTTGGCTCAGGTCATGATCTTGTGGTCGCAAGTTCGAGCCCCGCGTCAGGCTCTGTGCTGACCGCTCAGAGCCTGGAGCCTGTTTCAGATTCTGTGTCTCCCTCTCTCTGACCCTCCCCCCATTCATGCTCTGTTTCTCTCTGTCTGAAAAATAAACAAACATTAAAAAAAAAAAAAAAGAACTTAAAAAAAAAAAAGAAAATCTAAAACCAAGCCTCCATAAGATCAAGGTGATCTGACAGCAACTGTCAATCACTGCCTGCTAGGAAAAAAAAAATCCAATATTCTTTAGAGGAAGATGAGAAAATTCCATGTTACTTTCATTTTACTCACAACATCTACTATAGAACAACAACAACAACAACAACAAAAAAAAAAAACTAGTAGGCAAGAAAAGTAGTGGATTATAGGGACTGTTACTGGGTCTCTCGGTTCTTGTCCCAGATGCACCAACGAATTGGAAAGCCTCGACTAAAACGGGGAGATAGAGTTTGCTTAGGAGAAAAGTATAGTATATTTTGAAGAGTGAAAGTGGCCACTGCCGGAGCAAGAATGGCAATGGCACCCGCCCAGACGCTCTAGCTACATCCTTTTAAGCCTGCTTTGCGTACATGTAAATTTGGCTTTGGATGACATATTTGATGTGTGGTTATGTGCTGGTGGTTATGTAACATTTCGGCCTCTGCACATGTGTCTACCCGTGATGCATCTTGTGCCATAAAACCTCGGATGGAGAGTAACTTGTTCTGTGAGTGTTCCACAAGAACAGCAACCGTTTCTAATATATTTTAAGTTAATAAACGAGTGAAGTCTTGGAATACGAGTAGTACCTGACACCAAACATCACGTGATCATGATAACAATGGCGACAATGTTCTCTCTCTCTCCCCCCACCCTCTGTCTCTCACTGCAGGATTGTGGGTGATCATCTCCCATGCACAGATGCTCAGTCTAAGGCTGTGGCCTTTGGCAGAAATCAGTGATTTTTTTTCAGAACACTGGAAGGTGCTCAGAGCTGGCATTAGGGTATTTTTTTGTCATTCCAAAGCATCTATGGATAGTCCTTGGCTTTTCCATACAAGAGTAAACTTAGGAATGATTTGCTTCATTCTAGGTCAAGCTGTCTGTAGATACAGACCCTTTCCCCTCCTGCCTTATTGTCAGTTACATTAAATACAGTATATGACAAGATTTTATTAATACTGTACTGTAGTCATCATCTGTGTTAGTGTATACAATGGCTCTCATGCAGGAAAAGATTGAAAAGAAAAGTGGTAAGAAGGAGATGCAAGTTAAAAGGAGGAAGGAAATCATCAAGTAGTACAAATGAGGTATGCAAGTGGCCGAAATTACAAGATTTTATAAGAAGTCTATGTCTGCATCTTGTCTTCAGGGGAGGAGGAGAAGAGGCAGAGGAATCCCTCACTCCAAATGAGATTAGGCAGATGTGTAAAATGTGGGAAACACAATTGTGTAGAAAATCACTACCCAAATAAGGCTGTAGCAAAGCAAGTGAGCGATAAATTTGTTTAATGACAATGTCACATTTCCATGAAATCCTCAAAAGGAGGCAAATACAAGTGTCCTTGGATAGGTTCCTTGTTAAATTTTTTTTAATGTTAATTTATTTTTGAGATAGAGAGAGACAGAGCATGAACAGGGGAGGGTCAGAGAAAGGGAGACACAGAATCTGAAGCAGTCTCCAGGCTCTGAGCTGTCAGCACAGAGCCCAATGCAGGGCTCGAACTCACAGACCGTGATATCATGACCTGAGCAAAAGTTGGACACTTAACCTACTGAGGCACCCAGACGCCCCTGGATAGGTTCCTTGTTAAAGTTGCATGGAAAAAAAAAAAAAAAAAAGATTCCATTGAGCCAATAGACAGCAGTGATTCAGTTAGTGATAGTGAAAATCATCTACACAATGAATAACCCTCCTCTCTCATCTCCCTCACACCAGCCACAGAGGTTTTCAAAGGTAGCCACAGGTTAATTTATTTTTTTATATTTTGTACTTTCTTTATTATTTTGTATTCCATTACAGTATTGTAATCATTTCTATATGAACATTTTTGGGTTATGGAATGAATCGTCTGAGTTTCCATTATTTCTTATGGGGAAAATCGCCTTGAGATACAAGCGCTTTGGATTAAAGGCATGTTTCCAGCTCACAAATCAAGGCTTTACTATAATAGTATTTATTTACCTATTGTATACTTATGAGTGTCTAATGAGCTTTTGTTGTGACCTTAAAAGTACTTAAGGGCAAGTTGCACATACTCAGCTCTTAATACACTCCTTGGGGCTTTTGAGCCAGCTCTGGGGCTAAAAAAGCCTTTCCTGCTCTGTTAGCCCTTAGAAGTGGCTCTGAAGGTACTGCTGTTAACCCTTCCAGGGTGGCTCCCAGGGTGGGGCCAACACCTGCTTTATCCCTCCTTGCTCATGTCTAACTAACTGCCTAACAGGAACCATAATCTAGAGAGAAGAAAAACCATTGGAAACAAATCCTCCTCAGATCACACACAGATGTTGGAATTAAGAGAAGACTTTAAATAGCTATTATAAATATTTTAGGAAAAATATAGAAAAGCATAATGGAGATAGAAATCAATTGGAAAATGTAGAATTGAGAAATATCAAAATTGAAAAAAATAAGCAGATTGTTTCATCTAAAGATAGGGCTCTTTATAAAAATATAAACTGAAACACTGAGAAATAAAAGATTGGGAAAAATTAACAGAGCATCAGTGACACGTGAGATAATGCCATTTTTAATCACAATGACAGATAAGCAAAGTGGCAAGAAACATTTGAAAACATAACATCTGAAACTGTTCTGGATTTGGTTAAGACATTAACCTGCAGTTTCTAGAAGAGCAGCAGTAAGCCAAATTTAGCTAGGCAACTAGATATAAGTTCAATTAAAAATCAATTGTATTTTACATAATATAAAAATTGAGAATGAATTTAAAAATACATATACTGGTTGTACTTCAAGTTAGGATGTAGAAATCCCCAAAAACAGTGTCGTTGTCATCTTTAACAGGAATAAAACTCCATAATATAAAAGATTCTAATTTTTTATTGAAACCATCAGAAAATTTAGATGACAAGGAATCAGATGAATGAAATTCCAAAGGATGACAAGTCCCTTTGATGCGAGATGGAAATCATAAATTGTTTTATCTATATGAAAGCATGAGCAAAGGAGTCAGCCATAAAAATAGGTAAAAAGAAAGTATCTGAAATTATAATGAACGTTTCAAGTCTGAGTGTTGGTGAGTATGACAGATCAGATTCAACAAGATACATTCCGACTTGCTAACTCTTTTCCTTAGGCCTCTATTGGATATTCAAGCGAAAAACTGGAGGCCAGAGTGGTGATGTGAAAGAGTGACTTCAATCAAATAGCTGTGCAGGTAATGATTAGCTAGGAGTAGAAGATAGGCATGGAAATGATTAGCTACCCAACCCATTTTTCCTGTGAAGTATAAGCTAATCTCCTCACGGGGAGCAGCAAAAACAAATACACAGACAAAACAAACCTTTGGCTGCTTCCTGTTACAGGCAATGATCAGGTTGGCAGGTACTGAAGGAGGGTTTGAAATGAGAGTGATCTGCTCTGGGGAAGGAGCAAGGTACCTTCCTGCCTCTTCCTCCAGGGAAATATCAGCGGCAGCTGGAGGAGCCTTATAAAACCTGTCCCATCTCCAGCACCACAATTAGGGCAGCATATCTGCTGGTGGTAAAGACAGGAAACCATTTCAGGCCCAGATCCTGTTCTGAAACAAAGCAGTTATTTGCAGCCACTAGGGGACAGGAAGAAAACTTGATAGCACCCAAGATCTCTAGCAGATAAAAGGCAAGACACAAGATCTACATTGCCTTCTCTTATGATGTAGGAGTAAAGAGCCTGCAGAACACTAAGGTTGGAAAAATAACACACACACACACTCAAATAAATAAACAAATGCTGACACTCTAGACTGCACACTAACTAGAATGGATCAGTGGTCTACCATATTGACAGATGTATATTGACAGTAACTATAGCAACAACTTAACCCAAATTCAGCCTAATTACTGGCTAAATTGTAACCACTCATACTAAAGGAAAAGCTGCAGCGAAAGAATACCCACTTAGGGAAATAGATAATATTTATCTGCACCTCTACTGTTCTTTTAAATACAATGTGTGGTGATTAAGCCAAAGGAAGTTAGAAAAATATTGTTTTAAACCCCCCAAACAGACAAGTCAAATAAAAACAAATTATAAGATGTAATCTTAAACTGAATCACATAAATAAAATCACTTCATTACTAGGAAGTATCTCTCAGATTAGATGTAAAAATCTGCCTAAAACCTGTCTATAGGAAACTCACAAAAACATGGATAAATTGAAAGTAAAAAAAGTGGGAAAATAATTCATACAGATGGTAGTCAAAGGAAAGATTTGGTGGCTCTGTTTATGTTGACATCATAGACCTTAGAACAAGGAAAAAAGAGCAGTGATTTAAAAAAAGTGTATTGTTTCATAAGAGGATAATTACATAAAGAATCCATTACAGTCCTAAGTGTGTATACTTAGTAAGTCATCAAAATCCATAATGCAGGTGAACAGAACTAAAACTAGAAATATACAAATCCACAGTTATATTTGGAGATGTCAACATTCCTCTCAGTAACTGATTGAACACATAAAAAAAAGAATATTGAATATTAAAGACTTACACAGCACTATCAACAAATTCGGCCTAATTGATATTTTTATAACATTCCACAGACAACAGTAGAATACATATACTTTCCAAGTACACATGTAACATTTACCAAGGTAGACTATACTCTGGGCTATGTAACAGTTATCAAATTTAAAGAGACTAAATTGAAGGGAACCTGGGTGGCTTATTCGATTAAGTGCCCAACCCTTGATTTTGGCTCAGGTCATGATCTCATGGTTCATGAAATCAAGCCTTGTGTTCGGCTCTGAACTGACAGCTGGCAGCCTGCTTGGGATTCTCTCCATTTCTCTTTGCTCCTCCTGCACCAGTGAGCATGTGTTCTCTCTCTCAAAATAAACATTTAAAAAAATTTAAAGAGATGAAATCATAAAAAACATGTTCTCGGACAACTAAATATACTACAAATAGATATACAATGCAATATATATTATGTAAGTATATATATTTTATATTATATATAAATCAATATATTATCAATATACCATATATCAACTATAAATATACTATAAAACAATATAGCGAATTAGAATATATTTTTAAATAAATGAAGATGAAACATATGAATTTGTATAGTACAACTAAAACAGTGCTTAGAAAAAAAAAGCATTAGATGTTCATATTACATGTAAACAAATGTCTCAAATCAATAAACTCCACTTTCATATGCTAATAAAAGACAAAATTAAACCCAAAGCTAGCAAAAGGAAAAAAAAAAATAAAAATATAAAGCTGAATAATAGAGAATAACCAATGAAAATAAAAGCTAGTTTTTATAAAGTTCAGTATAATTCCTAGACTCCAAGAAGTCTCCAAGTGGAGACTCCAAGAAGATTAAAAGATGATACACATTAATACTAGGAATGAAAGAGTAGAAATTACTAATATTTTAAAAACAGCAAAGAATAAATGTGAAATATTATCAAAACTTTGTTTTACTAAATTAAGCAATTTTTATGAAAGATTCCATAAGAGGCTGCAACTAATCCATGTTCACTTAAGAACAACCTGAATGTCCTTATGGCTATTAAAAAAAAATAAGTGAATAAATTTAAGAGAAAAAATATTTTCACATAACATACTTCAGGTCCAATGACTTCACTATCAAATTCTTCCACACTTTCAATAGGTGTAAGATATATTTTACTAATCCTATAAATTGTCTTTCACAAAGTAGATGATAAGTGGCCAAGATCAATGTCATACTATGGGAATAAGATTATACTAACACCATATATGATATATATATATATATATATATATATATATATATATATATATATATCATATATATATATGCAAGAATATTTAGATTTCAAAGAAAAGGAAATTCTACAATATGTAAAAACATGGATGAATGTGGAAGACATTATGCTAAGTGAAATAAACCAGTCACAGAGAAACAAATACTGCATGATTCCACTTAGTTGAAATATCCAATGAGGTCAAGTTCATAGAATCAAAGAGTGGGATAGTATGAGGAGGGGGGAATGAGGAATTACTTATTAATGGACATAAATTTTCACTTAAGCAAGATGACTAATCTATAGAGATATGCTATACAATACTGTACTGATGGTCAACAATAATGTATACTTAAAAATTATTATCACATTATATCTCATATTAACCACAATGCAACATTTAAAAAATGAAAGAGAAATGGCACAATAAGAAATAAATAAAAATTATATATGAATGGCCAATATATTTAAAAATTATATCATTATATACCAGAGAAATATAAGCAAAATCATAGCATGATACCTGTGGAAAGCTGCTACATGATTGATGGCATTAACATTAATCATGATACCCTCAACAATAATAAAACGATGATTTGAGAAAGCGTTAGTCCCATTATTTTTTTTTAAATTTAATGTATAGTTATATTATTTTTGAGAGAGAGGTAGACACAATGTGAGGGAGGGAGGGAGCCACAGAATCTGAAGCAGGCTTCAGGCTCTGAGCTGTCAGCACAGAGCCCAACACGGGGCTCAAACCCACAAACCGTGAGATTCTGACCTGAGCTGAAGTTGGAAGCTTAACCAACTGAACCACCCAGGCGCCCCCCATTATTTTTTAATAAAGCATATATTTACCATAAAATCTAACAATACTAACCTGCATTTTGCCCCAGGTTAGAACAAATGGAAGCATTTGTTCTCACATAAACATGTGTTCAGATCTGGTCTATTTACAATTTTTAAATACTAATGTTCATCAACTAGTCAATGAACAAGCGAATTATAGGGTATTGACACAATGGAATACTGCTAGGTAATAAAAATAATGAACTATGAATATATATAACAACATGGATAACTCTTAAATGATTCTTAATAGGCTATATAATTTACTGTTCTGTTTATATGAATCTGTAGAAGATACAAAACTTTAGTGACAACAAGCAGTGTGCTTTTATGTATTAGAAGTGGAGAAAGGATTGACTTTGAAGAGGCTCAGAAAACATTATTGGGTCATCAAAATATTCTTTGACACTACATAACTGTTCCATGTGCCGTAGACTGAATTTGTCATCTCCCTAAATTTCCATATATTGAAACCAAGTCCAGAATGTGATGGTATTTGGAGGTGGGGACATAGAGAGGTCATTAGTTCATGAGTGTAGAGGCGTCATGAATGATATTTAGTGTCCTTATAAAAGAGTCCTCAGAGATCCCCTTACCCCTTCTTCGATGTGAGGATACAATATGAAAATGGAGGTCTATAAACCAATAAGTCTTTACCGAACACTGAATCTGCTAGCACCTTAATCGTGGCCTTCTAAACCTCCTGAATTATGAGAAATACATTTCTGTTATATATAAGCCACCCAATCTATGGTATATTTTTAAAGCATCCAAAATAGACTAAGGCATGTATCAAAAATCATCGTACTGTGTGCTTTTAAAGAAGTAGAGTTTACTGCACACAAATTGCATTTAGATAAATATGACAATACACATTTCAAATATTACCAAAAATGTAACTTATTTAGGAATTTAGCCAACCACATGTAAGAACTCAACATGTGAAGATGGGATCCCATGAAGATGGGATAATATTGCAGCATATAGAAAATGTTGAAATAGAGAACTATACCGTGTTTATAGGTTGGAAAACCAGATTTTGAAGATGTGAATTCTCATTAAATTGTTGAACTGATGCAGTCTATTCCCTATCAAAATTTCTCAGAGGTCCCAAAGTGATTGAATACAGAAAGGAATGTCATTAAAAAAAAAAAAAAAGTAACTCTGGTACAATGAGGTATGTACTTAGGAAAAATAAATCTTACATGATAAGTAAAAATGAGTTCAGTACAAATCATAGATCTAATTTAAAAACTTAAAACATTAATGATTATAGAATAAGGCAGGGAGTATACTTTGTGTGATCTCGGGGTTGGTGCAGTTATCTTAGGAGGAATTGTCAATTAATCATTAATTCATTAAAATTATTGTCTTACTGGATAAATCTTATTCAGGAACTTGCTGTATTATCCTTGCAACTTTTGTGTAAAGATAAAATTATTTATAAATAATATCATTAAAAAAGAAACAAAGTGAACATTAAAAAATTAAAAATGTATTATACTTAATCAAAAGTCATCATTGAAAAGGAAAGCACTGTCTGGGAGGAAATATTTGTAACACATATAATGGAAGAGGAGTCACATCCAGAATATCTGAGCAACTTCTACAAGTCAACTGCAAAGGGAAAATTAATCCAGGAAGGAAGCACAAAAGACTGAAGTATTCCAACAGAATATTTATAACTCTCTTAAAGCAAGTGAAAATGTGCTCAACATCATTACACATCCTGGAAATGAAAATAAAACCCAAAAGGAGATATCACCGAATAACCTATAGAATGGAAAATGTTAAAAAAATAAAACAAAAATAAAAGACTGACAAGACCAAGTTTTAGCAAGGATATGTAGTAACTGGAGACCTTGTACACTGTAAACATTTTACAAGGAATGTGAAAAAATGTTTGATACTTTCTTATATAGTAAAACATATATCTACTCTGACCCAGCAATGGTATTTCAAGAGATATGAAAAACATATGTTCATAAAAGACCTGTACACCAATATTCATAGATGTTTTATTCATAACATCCCTAAACTGTTCATCGTGAGAAGAACAAAATAAGCTACATTTCATGCAATGGGATACTATTCTGCAGTTAAAGGGACAATCTATTTTTATACACAGTGATATGGATGGCTCTCAAAGACAATGCAGTGCTACTGAAGTCAGATACAAAAGAATGCCTGCCATATTATTTTATTTGTATCATACTTATAGGTATAAAAATACTAATTAATGGTGATGATAGAAATTACAATGGCACTTTTCTCTGTTGTTGGAAGATGAATAATGGTAGTCATGGTGAATGAACAGAAAGGGGATTTTCTTGGTGATGGAAATTTTATGTATCCTGAAGGGGGTGTTTGCACAAGTGCACGCATTAAAAAAAAAAAAAAAAAAAAAACTCATTGAACTGTGAGCTAAATAGCAGTGTATTTTTTGTAGATACATCATATTTCAATATGTGATCATTTTAGAAAAAATATACGCCCACAACCAACCACTAGTCAGCACTTCTACTATTATCATCATCTGTTTCCTAAAAATTGCAATCTCTTATCTCCTTTCTTGGGTGCTTGCAACTCTCATGCTCAGAATAGTGCCTGATTGACAATATGTTCTCAATGTTTATCATATTAATGATTCATTAATAAATCATTTTAGTAAATGTTTATTATGTTTTTTGAACCTCTAAAATTTTTCTTAATATTTATTTATTTTTGAGAGAGAGAGTGCAAGTATGGGAAAGGCAGAGAGGGAGGAAGGCACAGAATCTGAAGCAGGCTCCAAGCTCTGAGCTTTCAGCACAGAGCCCGACATGGGGTTCAAACCCATGAACCCAGCCACGAGATCATGACTTGAGCCAAAGTCGAATGCTTAACCAACTGAGCCACCCAGGCACCCCTGTTTTCAAACCTTTAAAAAGGTAGACATTAGGGGTGCCTGGGGGCTCAGTCAGTTAAGTGACTGACTCTTGATTTTGGCTCAGAACATGATCTCAGATTTGTGAAGTCAAGCGCTGTGTCCAGCTTCATGCTGACAAATGCAGAGCCTGCTTGGGATTTTCTTTCACCCTCTTTCTCTGCCTCTCCTCACTGCTTGCACACACACACTCTCTCAAAATAAATAAATAAAAATTAAGAAAAATGTAGACATTATGTGGAAACATTTAAAATCTTAAAATTGGGGAGCCTGGGTGGCGCAGTCGGTTAAGCGTCCGACTTCAGCCAGGTCACGATCTTGCGGTCCGTGAGTTCGAGCCCCGCGTCAGGCTCTGGGCTGATGGCTCAGAACCTGGAGCCTGTTTCCGATTCTGTGTCTCCCTCTCTCTGCCCCTCCCCCGTTCATGCTCTGTCTCTCTCTGTCCCAAAAATAAATAAACGTTGAAAAAAAAATTAAAAAAAAAAATAAAAAAATAAAATCTTAAAATTACTAAAATTCTAGATCTGCATATCAATCACCATTGCCAAACAGGATATATTGAATCAATATAGCCCTTTTAGTTATTGGTTTGACCATCATCTCTCTGAGGATATTTTGAAAGTCCATGTGAAAAGTAAAATAAATAGTATATATCCTATTTTGTGATATGGACACAAACACTCACACAGAAACCCACAAACATATCTAAAAGTCTGTAAAGAATATATGCCAAAATGTTAATACAGGTATTAAAAAACTATGGGTGTTTGATTAAAATGTAGGTGCGGGGCGCCTGGGTGGCGCAGTCGGTTAAGCGTCCGACTTCAGCCAGGTCACGATCTCGCGCTCCGTGAGTTCGAGCCCCGCGTCGGGCTCTGGGCTGATGGCCCAGAGCCTGGAGCCTGTTTCCGATTCTGTGTCTCCCTCTCTCTCTGCCCCTCCCCCGTTCATGCTCTGTCTCTCTCTGTCCCAAAAATAAAAAAAAAAAAAAAAAAAAAAAAAACGTTGAAAAAAAAAAAAAAAAAAAGAAAAAAATAAAATGTAGGTGCTGTTGTTTTCATTTTTAAAGTATTCCTACATTTTATCAATATTTTTACAATGCTTATAAGCTTAATAACAAGTATTTTAGTTCCAATTCAATAATCTATAATTATACAAATATAAATTATACAAATGGTTTAGGTGATGCTTAAGTTATTATTTCCATTAAGTTACAATTTAATGTAAGACTAAGTAAAAGCACCCCAAATAATGTACTCTATAGAGGGGATACTTACCAGTGTAAGTTAAATACAAAATCATAAACATAAATTCTAACTCATATCTAAAAAAGTATATTCCTACATATCCTATGTGTATTGATTTCCTGGTACTAAGGAGGAATCATTTCAATGTTATGTTTCAGTTCATGAAAATTACCAATGACTAGAGCAATCCTAAAGAATCCTATATTTATTCTTAGAAAATATAATTAAGGATAAACTCATATATTTAACAGAAGAAACATTTATTATCATGACCTATCACTAAGCATGCCTGAGACTAAGAGTTAAATAGTAAGAAATGCAATCATCTGCTAAGGGTTCAGAGAATAATGTTGGTTCATGTTAGCCACTCCAGCTAATTTTATTTTTTATAAAGACTTTATTTTAGAGTTTAGATTCAAAGCAAATTTGAGAGAAATGTACAGACATGTGCCATATACACCTTGTCCTTACATGTGTATAATTTTCCTCATTATCAATATCACCTACCAGAGGGGTACATTTGTTACAATCAATGACTTATATTGAAACATCATAATCAGCCAAAGTGCATAGTTTACATTAAGATTCAAACCTGGTCCTTTGGATTTTATGGCTTTCAACAAATGTATAATAACACATACCTATCATTAAAATATCGTACACAGTATGCATAAAGTTAGATTTATACACTGCCCTAAAAACCCTCTGTGTTCTGCTATTCACCCTTCTCCCCTCCCCAATTCCTAAAGCCACTGATGTTTTTATGCCATAGTTTTCTTTTGCAGAATGTCATCTATTTGGAATCCTACAGTAGGTAGCTTTGTCAGATTGGGTTCTTTAACTTAGAATATGCATTTAAGGTTCCTTTATGTCTTTCCATGGCTTGATAGTTCATTTATTTTAGGTGCTGAATAATACTACAATGTCTAGATGTGCCATGGTTTATTTATTCATTCACCTATTTAAGTGCATGTTGGTTGACTACAAGTTTTGGGAATTATGAGTATAATAATAATTGCATGCAGGTTTCTGGGTGGATTTAAATTTTCAACACCTTTGAGTCAATTCCAAGGAGTATGGTTACTGGATCTTATGCTCAGAGTATATTTAGTCTTATAAGAAACCATCAACTGTCTTCCCAAGTGTCTGTACCATTTTCCATTCCCACCAACAATGAATGATTGTTATCATTGTTCTACATCCACACCAGTATTTGATGTGGTCAGTGTTTTGGGTTTGGGCTCCTCTAATAGGTACATACTGGCATCTCATGTTCATTTAATTTCCATTTTTCTGATGACACATAATCAGGAGAATCTTTTAACATGTTTATTTGTTATCTGTATATCCTCCTTGGTAGATGTCTTTTTAAGTTTAAAGTCTTTAGCCATTATTTTAATTGGATTGTTCGTATTCTTATTGAGTTTTAAAGTTCTTTGTATATTTTGTTTTGTTTTGTTTGTTTTTTGTTTTTTTCTTTGTATATTTTAAGTAAGAGTTCTTTCTCAGATGTGTCTTTTGCAAATCATTTCCCCCAGTCTAAGGCTTGTCTTCTCATTCTTCTGATATTGCCACTCCCAGAGCAGAAGTGTTTAATTTTAATGAAGTCTAGCTTATTGATTCTTTATTTCATTAATTGTGCCTTTGGAGTTGTATCTAAAAAGTTATTCCATCCCTAAGGTCATCTAAGTTTTCTTAAATGTTGTCTTCTAGGAGTTTTATAGTTTTGTGTTTTACATCTAGGTCTGTGATACATTCTGAACTATTTTTTTTGTGAAATGTGTAGGTCAAGATTCATTTTTGCATGTGGATGTTCAGTTGTTCTAATGCCTTTTACTAAAAATGATTGCCTTTGCTCCTTTACCAAAAATCAGCTGACTATATTTGTGTTGGTCTATTCCTAGACTTCCTATTCTGTTCTACTAATTTGTCTATTCCTTCGCCTATATCACACTGTCTTGTTTATTGTAATTCTATAGTAAGATTACATAGGGTAGTGTCAGTTCTCCCACCTTGTTCTAAATTTTCAGTATGTATTGGCTATAATGAGTCTGTGCCTCTCCATACAATAGAGGTTGTTTGTTGATGTTCATAAAATAACTTTCTTGCATTTTGATTATAATTGCATTAGTCTATAGATCAAATTGGGAAGTACTGATCTCTTGACAATATTGAGTCGTCTTATGCATGAACGTGAGTACCTCAATTATTTAGTTCTTTGATTTTGTTCATCAGAGTTTTATAGTTTTCCTCATCTAGTTCTTGCACACATTTTGTTAGATTTATATCTGCATACTTTATTTTTGCATACTCTATTTGCATACTAATGCAAATGGTATGGTATTTTTTATTTTTAACTTCAAATTCCCCTTGGTCACTGCTGATATATATAGAAAAGTGATTGACTTTAATATCTTTACTTTGAATCCTGCAAACTCGCTCTAGTCTGTTATTAGTTCCAAGAGTTTTTTGTTAATTGTTTTCAGATTTTCTACCTATATGATTACATGGAGAGTTTCACTGCTTCCTTTTCAGTCTACAATTCTTTTGTTTCTTTTTCTTATTTTGGTAGCTAAAATTTCTAAGACAATGGTGAAAAGGATTGCTGTGGGAGGGTATCTTTCTTGGCTCCTAATCTTAGTGGAAAATCTTCAAGTTTCTCATCATTAAGCATGATGCTTTTGTAGCTATTCTTTATATAGTTGAGGAAGTTCCCACTACTTCTAGTTTACTTACAGTTTTTATCATAGTTGGGGGTTTTCATTTTGTCAAAGACTTTGTTTTATATCTACTTATTTATATGATCACGTAATTTTTCTTCTTTATGTCATTGATGTAATAGGTTATATAATTTGATTTTCAAATGCTGAACCAGGCTTGTATACCTGGGATAAATCCCATTGGTTACAGTGTATAAATCTTTTTATACATCATTGGATTCAATAGAGTAATAATTTGTTGAGAATTTTTACATATATGTTTATGAGATGTTTGCCTATAATTTTTTGTTTGTTTTCCTTGCATTGTCTTTGCCTCATTTTGGTTTTAGGGTAAAGCTCACCTCACAAATGAGTTAGGAAGTGTTCCCTTTCCTTCTATCCTCTGAAGGAAATTGTAGAGAATTGGGATAATTTCTTCCTTAAATATTTGGTAGAATTTAC
Organism: Puma concolor; assembly: GCF_028749965.1. Classification (NCBI taxonomy): domain Eukaryota; kingdom Metazoa; phylum Chordata; class Mammalia; order Carnivora; family Felidae; genus Puma; species Puma concolor. The sequence goes on along the minus strand of NC_141674.1, from coordinate 61,110,301 downwards.
CAGTGAATCCACCAGGACCTGCTATTATCTGCTTTGAAAGTTATAATTGATTCAATTTCTTTAAAGATATAGGCCTATTCAGATTGTCTACTTCTTGTGCGAATGATGACAAATTTTATGTTTTAAGGAACTGGTCTATTTTATCTAAGTTACCAATTTTGAATATACAGCTATTCATAATTTATTACTTTTTATCTTTTTTTAATGTTTATTTATTTTTGAATGAGAGAGACATAGCATGAGCAGGGGAGGGCCAGAGAGAGGGAGAGAGAATCTGAAGCAGGCTCCAGGCTCTGAGCTGTCAGCACAGAGCCTGACATGGGGCTCAAACCACCAACTGAGAGAACATGACCTGAGCCGAAGTCGGACGCCCAAAAAACTGAGCCACCCAGGAGCCCCATATTTTTACCTTTTTAATTCCCATATGATCTGTAGTGATGTCCCACCTTTCATTTCTCATATTAGTATTCTTTTCTCTTTTTTCCCTTATTTAGCCTGATACAGGCTTATGAATTTTATTGATCTTTTCAAAGAATTTGCATTTGGTTCCGTTAATTTCCTTACTGATTTCCTGTTTTTAATTCATTGATTTCTATTCTAAATCTTATCTATTTTTTCTACTTTGGATTTAATCTGTTCTTCTTTTTCTCATTTTCTATGGTAAAAAGTTAGACTTGATTTTAGATCTTTCTCATTTTTTTTAATATATGCATTCAGTGGTATAAATTTCTAACCACCACTTTCAGTGCATCCTACAAGTTTTGATAAGTTAATTTAAGTTTTTTACATTCATCTTTGTATTTATTTAAAAAATATGTCTCCCAGGGGTGCCTCGGGGGCCTCAGTTGGTTAAGCCACTGACTTCTTTTTTATGTTTTTTAATTTATTTTTGAAGGAGAAAGAGAGACAGAACATGAGCCGGGGAGAAGCAGAGAGAGAGGGAGACACAGAATTCGAAGCAGGCTCCAGGCTCTGAGCCTTCAGCACAAAGCCAGATGCGTGGCTCGAAAGCACAAACTATGAGATCATGACCCGAGCTGAAGCCTGGCGTTCAACCGACTGAGCCACCTAGGTGCCCCAAAGCAACTGACTTTTGATTTTGACTCAGCTCATGATCTTACAGTTCATGCGATGGAGCCATACATTGGGCTTTACACTGACAGTGTGTACTCTGCTTGGAATTCTCTCTTTCTCTCTCTCTCCCTGTGTCCCTCTCCCGCTTGTGTGTGCACATTTCCTCAAAATAAATAAGCACTTAAATAAAAATAAATAACGATATCTGTTCTGAATTTTCATGATTTTACCTTTGATCATTCAGGTAAAATAGTACTAGGTTTTCTTCTTTACCTGAAATACAGCTTTAAGAACTGATAAAAATAAAACTAATTATGCACTGATGAACTGCAAACAAAACTCAGCTATAAAAACTGGGTTTTGCCACCATTATGTTATAGCCATGCTGAAAAGGCTGTGGGAATGGGTGAAGGAAAATAAGGTAACTAGGGAAAAATCAACTCAGGTATCACTCAGGTAATATTAGGTATGGCAGCAGAACCCTGAAAAATTAGTAAGAATTTGCAAAGGTAACTATACTTTTTTTTAAGTAATGATTTCAAAGTTCTTAGTAACCTGGAGTTACTCCACAAGTTAGTTTTCTTGAGCATCTTGACGAGAAACAACTTGCCAATAAACAAATTGAATTGACTTTCATTAAACAGTTATAAATGCTATCTTAAAATTTCAATTGAGTGAGGATGCTTATCTGTTGCCAAAATTATGATAATGAAATTAACTTTAAGTGAATTAAACCCTTTTGTAAAAGCTTATTAAAAATATCCATTCAAACCCTCTTCTGTTTTGGGTGATTTTGCACTGACATTTAATTTGACTAGAGAAATTCTCAACTTTGTAGAGAGGTATGCTGTTCCTCCATTTCTGAATTCTCTGGAGAATATGAATTGTCTACGTGGTAGTAAAATCCAAGTATGAGCAAATACATGAATCTACACCTAGCAGATATGATCCGATAGAGAAAGTTCAATTTGGCCCAATTTAGCAGAATTCCACAGGCTATCATATTGAATAGCAGTGCCATAGATTGGACAAGAAACAGTTTTTTTCACTTTGCATTAACCTTTGAATACTTGGCCAAAATAAAAAAAAAAAAAAAAGACATTCAAGAGAATAATTTTTGCTCAAATATTAGTAGAAACTATTTTCTCTTGAGATCCAAGTAAAACTCTTTAGTAATGCCCATTCTAAGTATTTTTTCTCAAATCATCACAAGCTACGCATAAAATATATGGATAATATAGCAGACAATTCCAGCAGTTTTTATCATGACTACTTATAAAATATTAATCACATAGCATCAAAGATTATTTTGTGGTTTTTATATGCCAATGAAGATCTTGGAGGATTACCATTGAAAGGTAGAGTTAAAATATGCATTTGACATAGCACATATGTCATTTAAGACCCTGTAATTTGTAACGGTTTACATGAAAATGTTAGTATGTATCAACAAATATAGTTGTGTTTATTTAATATTTATGAAAAATAAACACTGGGAATTTTATTTCTCCAATTGGTGAGCCAGATTTCTTTTGACAATTATATCAAGAAAAAGTTCCAAGTTTTTATTTTTGAATACTGATTTTCAATTGTACTTTGTAGGCATTACTTTACAGACAACCATCTGTTTCATTCGAAGTTTCCTCATATCCAATCACAAGGCAATTATGCTATCAATAGACAATTCTTTTTCATGGAAAAAGATTTTAAAAACAGCTTTAAAAGTTGAAGTTGCAAGCAGTTGTTGAAATATAATTTACATATAGTTCCCCATATTGCAAACTGTGTATTATTATTTTATAATCTCAAAATGTAGATATTTTTAATATCCTCTATGATGTAATGTAGCTGTCATTTAAAAATATTTTTAGCCTGAACACTTAATACTTTTTTAGCCATGTAAACAGTTATGTTTTCAGTGAGTGAAAGTGAGTTGTTAAGATCATACGTATATAAACATATGTGTGCCCACAAACACCCAAGGAAAATAGCATTTGTTTAAAGTTTTGGTCATTTGAATAAGTTGTCTGTACAATAGTTTTATTTTTCTTTTTATGGGCAAGATATTGCCACTTTAAAAAGCACTGAAATTATTAAACCTCCTCAATCGCTGTGAAATTTTCATCTCTAGTCAGAAACTTTGTTGGGCTCCATTTTACAAAGAGACCTCAGATTTAGGGTTACAGGATATAACAAATAAAAATGCAAGACACCCAGTTAAATTTTAATTTGGAATCAACAGATTATTTTTTAGTGTATCTCTAATACTGTGTAGGATACCCATATACATGCAATTTTGGGATTCATTGGTGCTAACACAGTTATTGACTTTAAATTCAAATTTAACTGGATGTTCTGTTTATGATCTGGCATCCTACTAACATTAGAGCATATATGTTGAGACCATTAGGGTCATAATGTTTGCCTAATAATCAGTATCTAATTGTTGTGTCTGAAGAAAAATCACACATTCTGAATTCAGAGGGCTAGATCCTATGTATCTTAGGAACAGCGGAAAAGGGATTACTGTTATCTGAGGTCCTTTACAAATTTATCTCTGAAACTGGAATTCTAATCCATTCCTGGTCCAATAGTTTATACTCATTTTATTATTCCAAGTAACATTTTCCTAAAATGGAAATAGTCCTTGAACACAGATGTCTTCTGTAGAGAATCAATTGTACCCACAAAGTGGTGGTGTATGCAATACCTATATAGTAGAATGGAGGGACACCAAATTACTCACCTACTCCAAGCTATGATTTTAATCAGCCTATCAGACGTTTAAAATTAAATACATTAGAGTTAGATCTTTAGCAAATGTGATAGGATAGTGTTTCACAAGTATAGCTGCTCATAAAAATTTGGGGAGTTCATTTTTTAATACATATTCTTGGACTTTACCATGTGGAATATAATTCAGTAGGTTTGTGTTAATAATCTTTTGTGTTGTTTTAATAAGCTCTCTTATGAATAGCATTTGAGAATCCCATATAGCCCAACTCTTTATTATTAGAACTAGAGTATAAGCAAGGTAAATTGCCCCCCTAAAGTTTTAGAGGATATAGAGATTGGGAATAAAATCTGGACTTTCATATTTCTAGAGTTTCTGGGATAGCCAGGTCCTGTTCTATGCTCTGGAAGAACAATGTGAAACAAACATCAGGCACTCTTAAATCCAATGTCACACTGTCACCACAAAGCTACTACATCATTTTTATACCAAGCTTTAATTAAAATTTTAACTATCTTCTCTTGTTATGTATTAACCTAGAAGCAACAATCTTTTTTGATTCCCAGAGAATCATGCATTTCCAGAAAAATGACAACTATCATGGGGAAAATCTGGGGGAAGAAACTGAGTAGGCTGGAAAGGTGGAACAGACTGTGTTACTTAATTCTGTAAGATTACCCAATTAGGATTGAGATGCTTATGCAATTACTGTATCCCATTAAAGTGAGGGCACATAACATTGAGTAGGAATCACCACGTTAAATATTAGATAATGGGACTAGGGAAGAGATGACTAATTTTAGGCCAATTTAACCTAGTTCAACCTTTTCTGAACCTGGCAACACTAACTTTTTGACATAATGAATAATTACCATTATCTAAAGAATCTTATAATTTGGGCATATTCTGATAATGGTGACTGAATCTTATGCATGCTAATAACCATTGATATAAATTTTCAGGTGATAAAAGGGGCTTTTTTTTCCCCTGTTGGAGATTGAGAGACACTAGTATGAAATTATGGTATTTGTGAGAGAGGAAGAAGCACAAAGAAAGAATAAAAGAGCATTAACCATCCAAATTACCAGGCTCCACTGCTTTAGGATAAATTATTGGGAGGAATATCTTCCAAGTCATCTCAGATCAGAAGAGAATATGTGTGTTTTTCATTATTAACACAGTTTAAAAGACATATTTAATAACATTTGAATGCTTACAGACCATAGTATACAAAAAATTTACCAAATGTAAGGTAAGCGGAATAAAAGAAACGAGGTATCTTTCCAATTGTGCTTCTGCACTTAAAATAACAATATGGGTATTACAATATAGGGGAACACATTGTGGGTTTTTTTTTTAGTACAACTATTATCTCCCTTTGATTCTTCAAAATGAATAACATTTCGTGGGAGTGAGAATCACTGTCATTTTTGTCAGGTAACTATCCAACGTTTTCTGGTAAAATGGATATTATCCTTTCTCCATTTAGAAATAAAATTAAAATATTCCTGTTTTTGAAAGAAGTGTTTTCCCCCATCACAAGCTAGAAACGATCTCAATGTACTATCTGCAGAATATTTTGCAATGGAGATCTTAGAATGAGGCAAACATTCACCTTATCCACTTTGGAGAGTCCTGTTTTAAGCAACTTACTTGACTCTGTGAGGAGTAATAGGTCTAATTTGAATGCCTATCATGGGCCAGTCATTAAACAAGATAGCTAAAAATAAAAGTGAATCTAAATCCAGGTTAGATATATACCATATTAATATAGTTCCTTTCTGTCCCCTAGAAACTTAAATTATTTATCCCCTTCATGCCTAAGGTTAATAATCTTTAAACAGATTTTAATAACTGATACTTCACAACAATTTTAAGAATTTTATAAGCATATATATATATTTATATATAAAATCCATCCATGTACTTTGATAATATATACATATATATGAATATGTAAGAATATATATAATAGAAGACTATTCTATGTAAGTCTATAAAATGTTCTCTAAGTATAGAGAGGTATTTAATAGACAATATGCCACATAGTATGCACTCAATACTTATAGCTATTGTTAAATTGGGTATGTTTATTTCTGAAATATGTGTGATATAGTAAATATACTAGCACCTATAAGGCCTGCCAAAACAAACAAGCTGGGATGCATTGAAATTGCCTACTTAAAGCTAACCTTTAGGAAAGATATTAAAGAATCTTTAAACCCCATTTCCCTTGTGGAACTGAAGGTGCACATAACTTATATAACAGAATTGTTGTGGAAATTATTGGGCATAGATAATGTAAATTTCCTAACACACATTACTATACACCCATTAAATATTCGTTAGTAACACACAGTATTAAATTTTGCTTGGGATGAAAGAGGAAAAAAAAATCAGTGTAAGATCAGAAACAACTCAAAGAGAAGAAGATTCCCGGGTTCATTTGGGTTCATCACAGGATTTAGATCTAGATCAAGATGGATCCTTCTAAGAAAGTTCATTAATTCACCAAGATATTACTGAAATCTTTAAATTGAATTTTTCCCCTTGATTAACTGGCATTTTTGGGGTCTCTATTTTTCTAATTTTAAGATGCAAGTCAAGGAAATAATTCAGCAAAGAAAACCTAAAAGTATTTGTTCATAACACTTGGGCTAAGATAATGAACCAGTGACAGTGCTATAACATTTTCCAACAGAAAAAACACTCCTTCTGCAAGACTCCGAAGAACCAGAATTAGCTTCCTATTCTCTTACAAGAGCTTTTGCAGACTCTGGGCCACATCAGCCGGCTGATGGGTTGCAAGTACTTAATGAATTTTGGTTTAATGGAAGAGGTTTGTGTCTGGCTCCCAGTCTGGTTTTGGCTTTCAATGGACTTCACATTGTCTTAAGAACTTGTGACTAATATTTAAGATCACAATAACATGAGTCTCCATTCTGTCCTAAGGAGATTCAAACGCCAAAGGTTTAACATTTCCCCTGTTTTATATGGGAATTTAGCTTGCTGATCCAGTCTTTCATAAAGGGAATTTGCATGATTACATATCAATTGCTATAACCCTATATGATGCATTTATTTTTAATAGAGCAGTATGATCAGTAGTAACGTGTTTCAATGGCAACACTGAACAATTATAACATTTGGTCATTTATGTTTTGGGAATAGAGTAACTTTTGGAAAATGTTACATACTCTATTAAAAGAAAGTTCAATTTAGTAAACATTTGTTGACAGAATTTGCTGTTTTTAAAAATCCGAAATTGGTTTAATTTCCTCCTTTTGGCTAAGTATCATTTAATTCCCATAATAAAATAAATTTCCTGAATGAGTATTATCACAGTAGAACACATTAGTTACAGGAAACATAGGATTTATAGTAGTTGAAATTAAAAAAAATGTACATTTATCTTCAAATACTTGCGATTAACTTTGTAGTAGTTTTACATATGGTATAGACTACTGGCAATATGGTACATGAGGTTTAGAGACTGTTGTTAGTAAACCAAAAGTTATTTTTAGAAAAGAGTTTATTTCTGTGGAAACAGCATAAATTTATGGCCAGAAAGACAAACGTTACATTTTTACCCTTTTAAAAGCAAACTCTTTATTCTTTATGAAATGCTACAGGCAACCCTCCAATTTTGGAAATGTTTGGTGACTGACCAAAAGTATGTATTGAAATAGTCTTTTTCTTTCTTTCTCTCTCTCTCTCATAGATATAGATATATAGATAGATATAGATATAGATATAGATATACAGATATAGATCTAGATATACACACACTTACATACACACACATACATATATACATAGATGTGTATGTATGTATATATATACATATGAAACTTCAGGTATCTTTTTGTGTGATAGAATATCATACATATGTATGATTCATATAGCATGATATGTATGATACAATATCATACATACATATGTATGTATACACATATATACATATATGCACACACACATATATAATACATCTGCATGTATTTTATTCAACACACTCTATATATATCTTCACAAAATACACTATCAATTTCTTCATATATTTTATTAAATACACTCTATGTATGTGTGTATGTGTATATACATGTATATACAAAATACACTATCAATTTCTGCATATATTTTATTAAAGTCATGTTTCCTTTGCTGTAATTACCTTTGCTATGTATATGTGCAATGGCTACTGAAGCTGTAGTAAGAAACCACATGCTTAGTCTTTTCCATGTTTTCTAAAATTATGTATAGTCAGTGTTTGCTGTCCTTTTTAATTGCTGACAGCATTTTAAAATGACTGGTTATCTAGATTTGCAAAGGCATCTTGAAATGAGCTGTTTCAACTTCATTCTCCTATTTTTACTCAGATCCTTCCTGGAAAATGATGTCTCTATTTATTCCTGCTGTCCCAAACAGAAAATTATATTTTATTGCTTTCTTGCATATAACAAAATTTGATAACTTATGGCATTTTAATGATGCGTATTTGATTAATCTGTCACTTACTGGGCTTGAGATCATAGTATGAACGTATACCACCCCGTCACTCTTCCCCTTCAACTACTTTAGCCACTATGGAAATCATAAAAAACATTTTAAAAGATTTCCTGACATGTCAGAATTCATGTGAAATTCCAACTTTGTATTAACTCACTTTTTCTTTATAGATCTTCCTATTCAGTCCCTTAATTACTCAAATATTCTTGCTTCATTCTAGAAATATGTGGTTAAATTGTACATAATTAAACTTTTATGTTATAGCATATAAAATGTACAGTTAAATACAGTTAACTGTATTTCTATAGTTATATTCTGTTTATAAAGTGTGAACATAAATCTATGCATCACACTATGCAAAAACAATATAAATAAATATTTTCCCAAGTTTCTAACACACTCTCAGAGAAAATCATGCAACTTCAACATAATATAATGCCTAGAAAAAACAGAACTGACAGGGTTCAAGAAAAGTTTCATGGGAAATTATATCTGTATCTTTATAAATATGTGCGATATCTAACCAACACTTGTCAGACAAGGTTCCCCTGAAGAAGATAGAGCATTAAGAAGGGGAAAGAATGAAAACAACTCAAACGTTGAATGGATAAACAAAATGTGGTATACAACTACAATAAAATATTATTCAGCCTTAAGAGGAATCAAGTGCTGATACATGCTACCACATGGGTGAACCTTGAAAACATTATGTTAAGTGAAAGAAGCTAGCCTCAAAAACTACATATCATATGCTATCATTTATAGGAAATATCTAGAATGGACAGATCTATAGTGATAGAGGGCATATTAGTAGTAGCCACAGGCTAAGGAAGAGGTAAATGAGAAGCAACTACTTAGAGGGTATGGAGTTTCGTTTCAGGATGATGAAAATGTTCTGATATTAGATAATGGTATGACTGCACAATATTGTGAATATACTAAAAGCCACTGGGTAATATACTTTAAAATGGTTGAAACAGTGACTAGTATATTATATAAATTTTCTCTCAATAAGAAAAGAAAGGCAAAGGAATGTGAACTAGTGTGATGGATTTTTATGTTACTATAATGTGCTAAAGGCATAAAATAATCACATTGCCTGGTATGTAAGATAGTAAACCCATTTATTTAGAAGTTAACAAATAAGGAAAAGGAAATTATTTGGAGAACCTTGCCAAATATGTTGAATTTGAGCTAAATCTTGGTTTTTAAAAATATTTTATTATTTATTTTTGAGTGTGAGTGGAAGAGGGGCAGAGAGAGAGGGAGACACAATCAAAAGTAGGCTCCAGACTCTGAGCTGTCAGCACAGAGCCTGAGGCCAGGCTTAAACTCATGAGCTGTGAGATCATGACCTGAGATCATGATCTGAGCTGAAATCTGAAGCTTAACCGACTAAGCCAACCAAACATCCCAAGTTTGAGCTAAATCTTAAAAAGGATTACGTGTCAATAAAGGTCTATCATAAAGAAAGTGGCATTTTCAGATTTAATATTCTGTACATTCACTGTCATTTAAGAAATCACCAGAAAGTCTTTAGAAAAGTTTAAGTCCATCCAGGAGCATTATTCTAGTTGAGAGATGATGAGGTCTAGAACTAGAACAGAGGCCACTGCATTATAAGACAGGAAAACTTTACATTCACAGAATGTAAGCATCTGTAAGAATCAGTTGTTTACCAAATATATTCACTGTCATGAGACAGACCTTGTTCTCAAGGCTATTACTTCCAATGAAGTCATGTTGATTCTGATATTGTAAACTGTATTAATGAATGACAAGACTACCTACACTCCAGTATGGTATCTATACATATATTTATGTGTCATATAGAGATTACAGGACATATTTTTACAAACACAATTTAATCCATATGTAGATATCTACAAATATATAGTTGAGAAGCAACCAACAGAAATGATCAATTTTCAATTGTCTAGATTACAGTTTGGTGCAGTTAATTAACTTTTGCAAGGTCATTCAACCAGAAAGTTAATAAACTGTTTCCATTCTTATCTCAGTTATTTTTATGTTTTCCCAATGCATTTTCATTTTATTTTTCTGGCAAACATGGATAGGAAAATAAATAAATTTGAGGATATCTGTCCCTCCATAGGGGAACAGAAGGGATAATAGAGAGAAAGTGAGAGAAAAAAATTCATATTAAATCAACTTTGATATTCTGAAAGAATTTATGCACTTTTGAATGTAAGCAATCTACACCTTTTGCACTGTTAGAATCAGAGTTTCTCTATGAAAAAGAAAGTATTGAATAACCATCCAGAATTATAAATATGGTATCTTCCTGGGCATCAGCACACAAATGGAAAGCTAAAGAAATCTTATTCAACTTTATTAAATGCATTTTTTACCCAAGATGAAGTCTCTATGACCTTCTATACTGTTATTCACATTTGAGACAGCTGCACTTTGCCTTTTTTTACAAAACAAACTATCAGACGATGGTGATAACAAAATAAGAGATGGTGAATACATCATCTTCCACAAAACAGAGTCAATTACTCCTGGCTTTGTATATGAAAAAAATACAAAAATGATGGTATCTTTAACCACCCCATTCCAAACCAGCAAAGAAAAAACAATTGCTTAAAAAACCTATTCAGTTCTAAGAAACAGAAAGGAAAATTTGCAAGAGAGATGTTGCTTTAAGTACTTAATAAATGCACTTTCCCTTGCAGGACCAAGCATTCATTTTATAATAAACACTCAGCTATTTAACACACTAAAATACATTAGTAACATTGCAACTAACATCTTTTAAATTTTTCATTTGTATTAAGTGAGAGGAATTTTCAGTTGCACATACGAATCACTTTATGATTTTGTTTTTTTCCTATTAAAACATGGTACACACTTTGATGTTTAGTTTATACACTTTATGTCTGCAGTAATTAGACTAGAGAGATTATAGAATTTCATGACTGCGATAACTTTAGATATTGGCTAATATGCTCATTATCTTACACTCCCTTTTTAAGTATTAGAAATCTGTTGAAGAATGTTTAGCTAAGTTTTATATGTCACCCTTTCATTTTATATGCTGATAAATTAATTCATTGATCATTAAAAAATCCATTTGAAGCCACATTGGTCACCATCTAATCCCTTGTACCAAACAGGTGTCAGTGGTTTGGTAGGTGATACATGCACACATGTGTATATATGTGATATTGATACATATGATATATATACATATATGTATCACCCACTTAACTACTGATATTGTATATAAATACACACACACACACACACAGGGAGATGTTGCTAGTACATGGCAAAATGGTCAATTTTATTATTTGAATGGCATTTTTGTTAAGCTATCGATGGTAGATCATTAGTTTTTTTTTATAGTAGTATGTTTACTTTATAAGTTTTTTTAGTCAGGTGGCCGGTTAGCTCAGTTGGTTAGAGCGTGGTGCTAATAATATGTTTTTTTAAGGGATATTAAAATTAACAGTTTTATAGGAGAAAGTTTTGTGAAACTGATAAAAGAGATAAATTATATACCAGGGTCCAATTATGCAGATACATGAAACTTCAGGTATCTTTTTGTGTGATAGAATATCTGCTATAATTTTTACTAATTTTAACATTATCCTAGTTTTTATAAGTACATCTTTTTCTTTTAATTAGGCTGAAAATGCTGTATTCTTTAGACATTAATTAAAAATTTAACGTCAGGGTTAGAATATTCTTTCGGATATGAATTTATCACCAATAGACCAAAAATGTTTTTTTTTCTATTTAAAAAAGGAAATTAAATTTCCCTTCCTCTACAAATAAAACCACAGTTTTGTGCAGGACCTCACATTTATATGAAATCTTTTCTAATATGAGGTACAGAGAGATATGAGGCAGGGAAGACTTAAAACTGGAAACTAAAAATTTAACCAATAAAATTGAATATATTCTACTCATGTACCTGAAATTATTCATGCTGAGAAAAAGCACATTTATTCTAATAATGAATAAGTATGTTTAATATAATTTTTACTAAAGCTATTCACATTTTAAAATGCCCCTTTTGTGTTAAAACAGTTGGCATAATATTAAGCAGTTCTTAGATCGACAGCCATATACAGCATACAAAAGGCAAAGCAAGCTGAGAATTCAGAAAGGAGGAAATCTATAACCTTTAACTGAGAAATAGTTTGAAGTGATTGAGAAAGATTGTTTTAGGGAGGATTAATTATAACTTTAATTCACCATAGCTAATAAGAAAAGTTACTTTATAATATAAAGAAAGAGAGAACATTTTCTAGAAAATGGCCTTTTGCATATATTTCAATAGGGATCTCATTTGTTATTATGCAGGAGTCACAAATACTGAGTGGATTAAAATACACAGGTAGGAAACATGGAAGTCCTTACACAGACTTCATGGTAACTTAAGTGGGACATTTCATATTTGGAAACCTATGCCAATATCCCAATATCCTTAGATATTACTAGTTGTGAAATAAAAACAAAAGAAGCCCAGAAAATATTGTAATGACATTTGTAGAAACTAGGTTTTCTAGAAAGAAAAATGACATATAATGCAACTATTACACTGTTTTTTTTTTTAAATACAAACTTAAAAATAAAAACTAAGCATATTTTTCATGGTTAATATATATCAAGGAAATGGAAGCAATACATTTAAAACCATCCAACGTTATAAGTTAAAGAGAACAGACTGGGTTTATCATATTTTGAGTTACCAAGAGGAATGAGCACTAGATGATCTATATATTTTCTCATTTTAATATAGGAAATCTTTACTGTGGTACAAATTGGCTGTATATGGGAACATACCACCATATTGTCCTTAGCAAAGTAGAATTGTTGTCAGTATCTACATTACAAAGAAGTGATAGATATGTAACAAATACACAATTCAATATGGAGGTACTACTTTATTGTTTTTAATAAAAAAACATTCCAACAATATTTTTTTTCAACATGACTGTTATTTTATCTTCTGATTTCTAAATTCTGTCCAGGTAATAAATACCTTATTTTCATCCTTGTCCCTAAGAAAAATATACTCAGGACATCTACCGATACGTCACTGGACTTGGCCTTCCCCATAATACCTACTCTAAAAAGCACTCTTGAATGTATAAAATAATGGACCAAAGACACAAGTCAAGGTAGTGAATATATATAGCAGACAAATACATGCATACACACACACACACACACACACACACACACACACACACACACACACAATTGGCTTGCTTTATGAACAAAGAGGCATCTAAATTAAATTAATTTTCTTTCACCCACAATATAGCTGAGTGTATACAAATGATCGGATTGTTAAGTTGAACTTACGCATTAAGCTTAACTAGGGGGGAATAGGACAGAGCAGGAGGATCCCAAGACAAGACAAGATGCCTTGTCTTATGGACACTGAGACAACCACATGTACTGCAACTAAGTCTGAAAATGATATGAAGACTGGAAAAATATACCATCCACTGCTAGTCATAGAGAGAATGCCACATCAAAGAGGATAGGAGGGGTGGAGATGCATTCATAAACCAAACTCCTGGAAGGACTAACCACCAATTGAGACATCACAGGTTTAGAGGAGTGTGAGCATCAGATTCTGCACTGAGAACCCCAGCCTTGGGATCCTACACAGGGATGACGAGTCAAACACCCACCTTTGAATCTCAACAGCTCCAAAACTTTAAAGTCAGTGAGACTTAACTCCAACAAGCTAAATAACTTGGCCCATAACAGCACAAAAGCAGCACTTTGAAAAGTACCTGGGGGGTGCCTGAGTGGCTCAGCTGGTTGAACATCTGACTTCAACTCAGGTCATGATCTCACAGTTCATGGGTTCAAGCCCCACATTGAGCTTTGTGCTGACAATGCAGAGCCTACTATAGATTCTCTGTCTCCCTCTCTCTCTCTGCTCCTTCCCTGCTCCCACTCTCTCTCCCTCAAAATAACATTATTATTTTTTTAAAGAAAAGTATCTGAGGTGTATGTGAAAGAAATTTACTGACTAATATTAGGACATGTGCCAGAGGGGCAGGGATCTGCAGATTTCTCCAGGGGAAAAAATGTGCCTCATTTTTCTTGCCCTTCCTCAGGCTAGATAGCTGGAACCTTGCAGGAGTTAGTTCTAAAACTCTTTATCTACCTTGCCAGCATCAAATGCTCCATCCCAGTGCTCCCTTGTGACCCATCCCACTCAACCTACCCACCTAAGCAGGTGCTCCTCCGAAGGAGCTCTACACCATTGCATCCAACAGACAGCCCTGGCCAGACACTGGTACTACTTCAAAGTGATCCTGCTCTAGGAGGAGGGAGATATAACTCCACATAGCAATGTGCCCATGGCTCCAGTAGCCAGGCCTATTGATGGCCATGCAGGTAAGAAGAAATACCCTTTGGAGTACCTGCAGCTGTGGCAGTGGCTAATTGCAGATGCCAGCCACCAGCAAGACCACAGCACCTCCAGCCAGGACTCTCAATAGCCTAGGGAGAAAACCCTGAAAGGTACACCCACAAGAGGCAAACCAGATTATTGTAGCCAGCTGGGCTGAAGACCAGACCCACCCAACAGCATGCCTACAACAATTGCAGCTTAGCCAAAACAGAAGAGTAGACATAGACCACAAAGGGAATATACATGGAACATCTGGTTCTGGTGACCAGGGGGATTGTGCTACAAAGTGCCACAGGACCACTACATATAAGGCCAGTACTTTCAAGACCAGGAGAAGCAGCTGAGCTTCTCAGGGTTCTCAGGACCAAATACATGGAGACAAACACAGAGTTAGACAAAGTAAGAAAAATAGTATGTTCCAAATACAAGAAACAAAAATTCAGAAGAAGAACTAAAGGAAATGGACACAAGCATTATGTCTGATTAAGAGTTTGGGGTAATAATAAGGATGCTCATCAAAACTGAGAAAAGAGTGAATAAACTCAGTGAAAACTTCAACAAACACATAAATACAAAAAAAGAATCAATTAATGGGGTGCCTGGGTGGCTCAGTTGGTTGAGCATCCAACTTCAGCTCGGTCATGATTTCAAGGCTTGTGGGTTCAAGCCTCACACTGGGCTCTGTGCTGACAGCTCAGACCCTGGTGCCTTCTTCAGATTCTGTGTCTCCCTCTCTCTCTTACCCTCCCACACACACGCTCTGTCTCTCTCTCAAAAATAAATAAACATTAAAAAAAGAATCAGAGCTGAAGAATCCAATAACTAAAATGAAATATACACTAGAGGGAATCAACAGCAGATTAGAGGAAGCAGAAGAATGGATCAATGATCTGAAAGACAGGATAATGAAAAACAAGTAAACTGAAAAGCAAAAAGAAAAAAAGAATAAAAAGTGACAACAGGTTAAGGAAACTCTGCCACATCATCAAGCATTATAACATTTGTATTATCAAGATTCCCAGAAGGAAGAGTAGAAAGGGACAGAAAACTTATTTGAACATACAATAGCTGAAAACTTCTGTAATCTGGGGAAGCATCTAGGTCTGGGCAGCAAAGAGAAGACCTAACAAAGTAAACCCAAGGAGGTCTACACCAAGACACATAATAATTAAAATGAAAAAATGTAACAATAAACAGAATCTTAAAATCAGCAAGAGGAAACAGTTACATATAAAGGAAATCCCATCAGGCTATCAAATGACATTTCAGTAGAAACTTTCCAGGCCAAAGGGAATGACATGATGTATTCAAACCATGGAAAAGAGAAACCTTCAATACAGACTACTCTGCCTGGCAAAGTTTTCATTCAGAATTGAAGGAGAGATCAAGTGTTTCCCAGAGGAGTTCATTACTACTAAACCCTAAACCAACCTTACAAAAAATGTTAAAAGGAATTCTTTTTTTTTTTAATTAAAACTTTTTTTTTTTAAGATTTTATTTGAGGGAGAGAGAAAGACAGAGAGAGAGAATGAATCCCAAGCAGGCTTTGCACTGACAGAGAAGCTCAATCCCACTAACCCTGAGATCATGACCTGAGCTGAAATCTAGAGTTAGACACTTAACTGACTGAGCCACCCAGATATCTCAAAAGGATTATTTAAGTGGATAATAAAGGTCATAACTAGAATCATAAATTAGGAAAGGAATTAATTTTATAGGTAAAAAATATAGTAATATAGTAGATTAATATATATAAAGTCAGTATGAAGATTAAAACACAAAAGTAATACAATTATATCTATCAAAATTAGTCAAGGGATTCACAAAATAAAAATGTATAAAATATGATGCCATACATAAGATATGGGGAGGGAGTAAAAAACAAGTGCTTTTAGAATGTTTGAAACTAAGCAACCATCAACTTAATATAAGCAATTATACATATAAAATATTATGTATGAATCCAAAGGTAAGCACAAATCAAAAACCTATAATTGCTATACCAAAAATTAAGAGAAAGAAATCTAATAAAAACTCTAAAAAAAAAACCCATCAAGCTACAAGAGTGCAAGAGAACAAGAAACAGAAACAGAAAACCACCAAAAACAAAAACAAAAACAAAAACAAAAAACAAGAAAGCAAATAACACAATGACAGTAAGTACATAGTTATACTTACTGTAAATATAAATGGACTAAATGCTCCAATCAAAACACATTGGGTAACTAAACGGATAGATAATAAGATCCATTATATGCTACCTACAAGAGACTCGCTTAAAACTTGGACGTACACAGCCTGAAAGTAGAGGAATGGAGAAAAATACTCCATGCAAAAAAGGGGGGAAAAAAGAGTTATTGTAGCACGACTTAGAACAGACAAAATAGATTTTAAAACAAAGACTTTAGCAAGGGACAAAAAGGGCATTACATAATGCCAGAGGGATCAATTCAACAAGAAAATATAACAATTGTAAAAATCTCTGTACCCAGCACAGTAGCACTTAATACATAAAACAAATATTAACAGACTTAAAGGGAGAAATTAACAGTAATACAATAATAGTAGAGGACTTTAACATCCCATTTACATATATAAATAGATTGTCTAGACAGAAAGTAAAAATGGAAACCATGGCTTTGAATAAAACAGTAGTCCAGATAGACTTAGCAGATATATACAGAACATTTCATTTCAAAACAGAAGAATGCACATTCTTTTCAAGTGGACATGGAACATTCTCCAGGAAAGATCACGTGTTAGACCACAAAACAATTCACAGTAAATTTAAGAAGGTTGAAATAATGTCAAGCATCTTTCCTAATCACAATGATATGGAACTAGACATACATCACAAGAAAAAACTGCTAAACTACATGCAATAATTAAACAACCAGTGGTTCAATGAAGAAAACAAAGAGGAAATTTAGAAAAAAAATACATGGAGACAAATGAAAATAAAAACATTTGGTCCAAAATCTTTGGGACACAATAAATGCAGTTCTAAGAGCGAAATTTATAGGGATACAGGCCTGCTTCAAGAAACAAGAAAAATCTCAAACAGCCTAACCTCATAAAACTAGAAAAAGAACAAAGTGCTAAGTTAGTAGAAGAAAATAATAATTAGAGAGAAATTAAATGAAATAGAAACTTAAAAAAGTAAAATAAAAAGATCAATGAAACCAAGAGTTGGTTCTTTGACAAGGTAAACAAAATTGATAACCTCTAGCCAGACTCATTAAGAGAGTACTCAAATAAATAAAATCAAACACAAAGGAGGAGAAACAACAACCAACATCATAGAAATACAAAAAAATATGAGAATACTAGGAAAAACTATGTCCAACAAATTGGACAACCTAGAAGAAATGGATAAATTCCTAGAAACATACAATCTTCTAAAGCTGAATCACATAGAAATAAAAAGTTTGAACAAATCAAGTAGTAGTAATCAAGTTGAACTGGTAATAAAAAACAAATGAAAAACTCCCAACAACAATAACAAAAGAAAAAAAAAAAAAGGCCAGGATCAGAGAGCTTCACAGGTGAATTCTACCAACATTTAAAGAAACGTTGACACCTTTTCTTCTCAAACTTTTTCAAAAAATAGAAGGAAAATGTCAACTTCCAAATTCATTCTACAAGGTAAGTATTACCCTGATATCAACAAAACAGGTAAAGACACATAAAGAAAACTACAGGCTAATAACACTGATAAACATAGATGCAAAAATCCTCAATACAATATTAGCAAAGCAAAAGGATCATTCACCACAATCGCATGGGATTTGTTCCAGAGATGCAAGGAAGATTTCATATTCCAATATCAATCAATGTAATTCATCACATTAACAAGAGGAAGGATAACACCATGTGGCCATCTCAATAGAAGCAGAAAATGCATGTGACAAAATACAACATCTGTTCATGATAAAATCTCTCAGAAAAATGGATTGAAGGAATACACCTCAACCTAATAAAGGCCATATTAAAAAAAAAATACAGGTAGCATCATAATCAATGATGGAAAACCAAAAACTTTTCCTCTAAAGACCAGGAACAGGACAAGGATGTCTATGCTCACTACCTTTATTCAACATAGTACTGGACATCCTAGCTGTAGCTCTTAGAAAGAAAAAGAAATAAAAGAAATTCAAATCGATAAAGAAGAAGTAAAACTCACTGTTTGTAGATGACATGATACTATATAGAAAACCCTAAAGATTCCACCAAGAGATTATTAAAACTAATAATTAATTCAGTAAATTTGGATGCAAAATTAACAAACAGAAATCTGTTGCATTTCTATACACTAATAACATGGTGGCAGAAGGAGAAATTAAGAAAATAATCCCATTTACCATTGCATCAAAACAAATAAAATTTCTAAGAATTAATTTAACAAAAGATGTAAAAGATCTATACTTTGAAAACTGTAAGATATTGAAAAAAGACAATGAAGACACAAAGAAATGGAAAAATATACCATGCTATGGACTGGTAGAATATTGTTAAAGTATCTGTACTACCCAAAACAATCTACAGATTCAATGTAATTCCTACCAAGTACCAATAGCATTTTTCACATACCTAAAAAAAAAAAATTCTAACATTTGTATGGAACCACAAAAGACTTTCAATAGCCAAATCAATCTTGAGAAGGAACAAAGCTAGAGGTATCAATCCCAGACTTCAGGATATACTGCAAAGCTTTAGTAATTGAAACAGTATGGTACTAACACAAAAAATAAACACATAGATCGATGGAACAGTATAGAGAGCCCTCAAATAAACCCACAGCTATGTAAATTCATCTACAATGAAGGAGGCAAGGATATACAATGGAGAATGGATAGTGTCTTCAATAAATGGTGTTGGGAAAACTGAACAGCTAAATGCAAAGAAATGAAACTGACCAGTTTCTTACACCACACACAAAAATAAACTCAAAATAGATTAAAGGCCTCAATGGGACTTGAAATCATAAAACTTCTAAAATAAAACATAAGTAGTAATTTTCTTGGATATCAACGTTAGCAACATATTTATGGCTATTTCCCCTCTGAGGCAAGGGAAACAAAAGTAAAATAAACTTTTGGGACTGTGCCAAAATAAAAAGTTTTGGCACAGCAAAGGAAACTATCCACAAAATGAAAATGCAGCCTACTGAGTGGGAGAGGACACTTGTAAATCACACATACAATAAAAGTTTAATAACCAACATATATAAAGAAGTTCCACATCTCAATACCAAAAACAGCAATAACAATCCAATTAAGAAATTTGCAGATGACCTGAATAGAGATTTTTCCAAAGAAAACATACAGATGGCCAATAGACACATTAAAAGATGCTCAACATCTCTAAACCAAGGAAATGGAAATAAGAATCACAATGAGTTATCACGAAACACCAGTCAGGATAGTTAACACCAAAAAGACAAGAAATAACAAGTGTTGGCAAGGATATGGAGAAAAAGGAACTCTTGTGCAGTGTTGTTGTTCAACTACTATAGAAAACAATATGGAGGATCCTCAAAACAATTAAAAATAAAAATACCCTGTGGTCCAGTAATTCCACTATTGGATGGTTACTGATGTTTACTGAGTAATATTATTCAGTAATATTCCATGTGAAATATTACTCAGCCATAAGAATAAGATTTTGCCATTTGCAGCAATATGGGTAAACCTGGAGAGTATTATACTAGTGAAGTAAGTCAGGGACAAACATATGGTTTAATTTATATGTGGAATTTAAAAAACAAAACAAACAAAGAAACAATAGCAAAAAACAACCAGTTAAAAACAAAGAAAAAAACATGATTGCCAGTGGGAAGGTGGGTATTAAGAGGATATTAAGAGATAGAAACTTCCAGTTATAAAATAAATAAGACAGGTGAAAAGTATAGCATAGGGAATATATATAATATACATATACAATATGAATTTTATAATATACAATATAATATGTACCATATGAATATATTGTAATAATAAACAATATGCATACATTGTAATAATGTTGTATGGTGACAGATGATGACTCCACTTATTGTGAGCATTGAGAAGTGTATAGAATTGTCAAATCACTATGCTGAATAACTGAAATTAATATTGTTTACAACTATAATTAAAAGAAAAAAGGCTTAATAATGTCAAGGACATACACAATCCAATGATCAGACAAGGCACAAGAAAGCTTGATAGGTAAGGGGCAATTTCCTAGGTTCTTTGTGCATTACAGACAATCCCTTGATTCAGAATAGTTATGGTCTCTACTTGAGGGTTACATGATCACTCAGAAACAGAATTTATATTCTGAAATCGCCACTTTACACCCAAGAGATTTGTAGTAAAGTCTAAGATTTTTCAGCTCAAATGAGGAATGCAAACAGGTTATTTACCCAGGCAATTCTCCCCCCCCTCCCCCCCGACAATGGAAGGAAAAAAACCATCTACTTTAACTTTTCTCCCAGTAGACTTGGAGCCATCTGACAATCAATTCATTTACCAGAAAACACAGTGTTCAATAGGTTATAATAAGTTTAAGACATATTCTCCACTATGAAGGTACTTAAAATATAATTTTAATCTTTTTAACCGTGATATTTATTAAAAAATAATTTAAGGGTCCCCTTTCACCACTGTATCACTACTATCTAGCAGATGTCAATCACAAAGATGTCACTCAACTTATTTGTTCAAGGAATTAATGAAAGCTTACTTAAAAGTGTATTTTCTTAGTGTTTTTTTTTTTTTTCATGAACAGAAGTTTGATTTACTGTTAAGTCTAATTTATCAGGGTTTTTTCTCCTACGTATGAAACCTTTATCTAGTTCTAAGCTATGAGCATATTCTCATGTTTTCTCCTAAAAGCATTATGGTTTCAATAGCTGAAATATACATGAGTAGGATTCTATTGCCTGTCACTCCTCTTGCCTTCTTTGCCTCTCTGGTAATTTTATATTTTGTGCTTAGCAGTCCATATGAAAGATTATGGAAACCACAGACATTATTTTCCACCAGAGAAGTTTCCCCATTTCCTCTCACATTTTCTATAGTCTCAATCCATTTAGGGATTGAGTTGAGTTGGGACTTAATTGCAGTTTCACTTCATCTCTGGTTTATTTCTAGTTTGCTTCTGTCCCTTCTGAGTTTCTGACTGAGAGCTTGGCTAGTCCCCAACTCCTCAGCTCAGGAATACGGTTCTTCAGAGGGTTAGAGCTTAGCTCTTTATCTTCTTGATCCATACAAGCATGCATTGCAATTAGTGTCCTGAGGCCAGCTGTGTTTTTCATTTGTAGTGCACTCTGTCAAGCAGGACTTTGTTTCCAAGCACCTCAACACAGCAGAAAAATTCCCTCTTTTAGCTTTTGTCCCTGTTTTTGCCCACCACCTACACCACACCAGGAATCTCACAGGTGTGACATCTGGGGCTCTTCTAGTTTTCAGTCAATCATGCTAATATTGTAAATCATAGATCAGCTAATTCTCTGTTCTGCTGGTTTCTCTTTTCTTCAGTAGACTCTTGCTGGTTGGGGTCAGCATGATCTTCCATCCATCACCCCCTTTGAAAAGACGATGGCTGATTCTTTTCAGCATTTCCCTCACTGGAAGGGCTTTTCCTCACTGAAATTTTAGTTGTACCTGGTTTTTATTGCTTCTGTAGCTCTTCAGTGCTTTTAAAATATAATTTTTGCAAGTTTTCTGTGTTTTCTAAATGTTGCTGTAGGAACATTCAGCTACCATATTTAGCTGTAGTTCATACAGCTGTATAATTCAATGGATTTACTTGAAAGTTTATATCCTTATTATTTTCTGATACACTTAGTAAGTTTTTACTGAATGTTAAATATTTTATGTTAAACAATTTTAAAGCCCTAAATGATGTCACCTTCCAGCAGAGGTTGACTTTTGCTTCTGACAAATTATTAGAACAAGGATAAATTCACCCTGATTCAGTATGAGTTTGACCAAATTTGAACCTGAGTTCTATATATTGAGACAAGGTCTATTTCTGGTTTATATTTGCTCTGAGGGAATAGCTCTTTAGGGGATCCTCATGTGAGTTTGGCTGTTTTTCATGGTCTCTTCTTACCTGCCTAACTCCAATTTTTTATTACTGTTAAAAGTTCTACTTAACTTCTCAGTCTTTAGCCACCATTTACAGTCTCTTAGCTGCCTCTTACAAGTTAGCAAATTCCTCAAGGAGGACAACAGTGTTTGACTTACTTCTCTGAGCTTGCCTTTCTCTGATACTTTTGCCCCTCAAATCCCAGTTGCCTTGATAGCTCTTGGATGCCTTCATTCACTTTTTTAACATTTTATTTTACCCTTCTTTTATTATTGTATTCAGATGAATCATTTATCTATTCAATCACAGCCAAGGGTAGAAACATACCCTCTGACTTTTTGTAATCTAAGCCCTCTTTCCAGATTCATACCAGCACCCTAAACGTGGTGTTTTAAGCTACGTGAAATTCAGCTGAGCCTTTCATATATTAACCATAATCTTTCTCTAAATCACATATTTCTAGCACATTGGAAAAGCTGAATGGTCATATAGATTATCTTCCTAGTAACCAAGTTTCATGATTTTTTCATACTTACTCTTCATGCTCTATCAGTCATGGCTCTATCAGCCAAGGTCACCTCATAAATCTTGTTAAGGTATGTTCATACATACATCTAAAATCTTGATGGGGCGCCTGGGTGGCGCAGTCGGTTAAGCGTCCGACTTCAGCCAGGTCACGATCTTGCCGTCCGTGAGTTCGAGCCCCGCGTCGGGCTCTGGGCTGATGGCTCAGAGCCCGGAGCCTGTTTCCGATTCTGTGTCTCCCTCTCTCTCTGCCCCTCCCCCGTTCATGCTCTGTCTCTCTCTGTCGCAAAAATAAATAAACGTTGAAAAAAAAAAAAATTTAAAATAAAATCTTGAAACCCAATAACCAACTTTCTGCCTAATATTTCCAATTTGCTCCCCCAATTTTGCTCTATCTGTTATGAATTTTAAAGGGTTTCTTGGGGAGCCTGGGTGGCTCAGTCTACTGAGCATCTTATACCTGGCTAGGTCATGACCTCACAGTTCATGGGTTCGAGTCCCACATCTGACTCTGCACTGACAGTGAGGAGCTTGCTTGGGATTCTCTCTGTCCCTTGTCTCTCTCTCTCTCTCTCTCTCTCTCTCTCTCTCTCTCTCTCTCAAAATAAATAAACTTAAAAAAATAAAGGGATTCTTGATTCTTCAACTTCTTCTAAGATTTGCAGTATTTTATGAATTTTCTATAATGCTAAGCTTATACAACATGGCTATTAATTCAAAGAAAACTATTTTCATAGTAATTCTGAATTTTCTAACATGGATACATTCCATAAAGCCCTCTCTATGCTCAAGGTTGTAGATCATATTCTAAGAAAATCTTACCATCATAGTGATTTTTTGATGCTATAAATTTCATATCTTTAACACTATATAGCTTAACAAAATGTTTGTTTACATACTTTTTAAACAAACTTACCTGAAATGCCATTTGTCAATTCAAAGGATTCTAATGGTTGTGTATGTCCATGTGCAGAGGTGATGGGCATGGTTGTGACCACTATTGGGCTATAAAATATAGATGAAATCAACCATTGTGGAAAATACCAATAGGTACATTGAAAAAGAAATCAGGCAGGTTTCAGTCAGTATGACATAAGCAGCATATAGAGCAAAATCAATGAGATTGGCAAGAAAGAATAAAAAGGAACTTGTAAATATTCTGCAATATTAAAAAATGATCTTGGAAGCTTAAAAGAAGGTCAAAGAATTATATATTTGGGATAATCACATAGTACTATGGCATATTAAGGTTATTTTCCTATCAGAGTCTTAAGACTAGGTATGATATTGAGAGAACAAAAATTATTTTTCTGTTTCTGAATTCAACAAAATGTCTCAATCCCATTTTATTCTTAACACATATTTACTGTAGAGAACTGAAACAAACAAAAAACCCTTTCAACTGTATTTAAATAATATAGTCTATAATTTTATTTTCAAGCTAAGGTCACAAAGGCTACATTTAATAATTTATATTGTATCATTATAGACACACAGGATGGGCAAATATGTAAACTGAAAAAACATTTGAATAAAATGTAATAGCTTCACATTATACAAGCTTCATCTGTAAATTAGATTTTCACATTCAAAAATAGGTGAATATCGTACTTTGTTGAGTAACAGGGCAAAAATGATAATGCTTATAGATGGACACATGTCTATCTCCCCCCTCAAGCAGAGGAATATTAGTAAATCCAGTAAGCAGGTATGAAGAGTAATATAGCAGGTATGAAGAGTAATATACATCTTATACCTGGCTTATACCTGGCTTATAGGATTAATAGAAATTTTTCTAGATTTTTATTGTAAAGGAGAGCAATTTATGATTTTGATATATAAAGATTCTTCATTAGAGACAGAAATTTGGAAACTGAAATAAGATTCTCTCTGCCATTTATTTGCAGTATGATCCTAATCTTAAAGTATCTCAGTTTTGTCTGTCTTTAAATGGAAAAAATGGCATCAATGATTGTGAGAATTATGTAGGATAATATGATTTGGGTAATATAATACTTACCACATATTAGATATACCAGAAAAGATTAGGCAGTAAAGAAATAATCCAAAAAGTAGTGAATATATGATCATCATTAGTAAATATGTATTTAAACTGGGAAATAAGAACTACCTATGGACATTTTGGATGAGACAATTTATGTGTTCATGGTCAATATCTCCTTAGAATAACCTAGGGGTGTGTTTATAAATATTTGGCAACATGCTCTCTAAGGACTGAGGTGATGTGATTTATATCATTTTCTGGTTTCTATGGTGTAAATGGTTCAAATGTGGCTAATTTCAAATATGGTTTCAATAGCTCACAATGGATTTGAAAATTTAACAATTGGCTCTCAAGTGGTAGTGTAAGCTAGTTCCAGCACATCACTGTTCTACATATTATACTAGAATGTCTAACAGTTTATACTTTAACAGTTTATATTGTTTGAACTCTATCCTCCCCAATTTTAGTTCTTATAGAAATCATTTTATACCTCCATTCACTTGTGTATTTTATACGTCAATGACTGATAATTTTATAATATAGATTATCCTGTGGATTAGCAACACCTTAGAAAAATACTTCCCAATGAAAAAAAAAAGTACTTCCTGTTCCAAGAGTATCATCTAAAGTCAGCTCAGACTGACATATAGGATTTGGCTCCTTTCCTTAAAATTAATAATTCAGTTAAATCATCAGGGGATAACAGTTCTGTAGGCTTGATCTTTAAAACTAAAAAAAAAAAGTTTACTTAAATTTCACATTCTGTGGCTGAGAACAGAGAATGAAGTTCAATGGGGGAGGATGAGACACTTAATAAAAGAAAAAGTCACTTATGTTGTATAAGATTTTCAATCTCATGATTTAACCAAAATAGAGATAATTTGAAACATAAGAAGTTTGGTACTAAGTAGTCCAGTTTCTCTGTTGCTAATAGAAACCGCTAAGAACATGCCATGGATAGCTACTGCAATGTTTGCTGATGTTAGCTTTGAAGATTCAACTTCCCAATTTAAATGTATAAAGCCTCTAAAACAGAAGGCATGTCTCAAAGGGCTAGCTTAAGGTGCCTGAAAATTGATAACAGAAGGAGTTCAGTTTTGCACTTGGATTTTGTATCTTGGCACAGGGATATTGTTTCTTCTCCTGTCCCTTTAAAAGCTTGTATTTGTAATACTTAATATACCCCTTCCTTCCCTTTTTGTGGTGACATGTAGCACATTGGGGCAAACCATGAAACCAGCCTTTTGTTTTCTAATACAAAAACCTAGTCCTTCCAAGAGATTTGAGTCTCCAGAGTATCACAAAAGATACCAAAGAGCAAAAGTCAGTTCCATAACTTGGACAGATGATATTGTTTCATGTCTGTCCCTCATGGTTAATAATGAATTTACAATGTGTACGCTGCCTCCTAAAGGGGTTCCTATTGTGTTTTTGTTGAACTGTATATAATTCATTAAGTTGACATGACTGGGTAGTTTTATCCTTAAGTTCTTTGCCAACCAAAAGGAAATGGAGATTTAACCCAATTTCCAAGTGTAAATATTGATTCCTATTTGAAAAATTTGACTGAACAGTAAATATACATGCTTGTATTTTTTCAGCTTAAACTGAATATAACTTTGAATTCCTACTACGCTTTTATGAGAGAGACTTCTGGAAACTGAGTCAGTCTTGATGTCGGCTGTTAATTGGAATAGACTTGCAAATCTGTAAGATGGATACCACTGGACTTTGTGATCAAACCAAGAGTGACTCCTTGGAGTCTGATGGTAATACTGTTCTTTGTTTCACATAATATATAGAAAACCCGATTATGCCTGAGACCTTCAGTGACTGAAGTCGACCTACATTATGCTTACTATAGAACTATCTTCTATAAAGTCTTGCTAATTTTTTGGTCCAAGATTTTAAGACGTAATAAGTAAGGTCTTTTACAATTCCCAGCTTTCTAACTGTGGTTGTTATTCTTTATATATATTCCTTATCTTCCAACTTACTGTCTTTAGAAATACTACTTCTTTGCACTCTGTGCCTTAGCACATAGATTTCTATCATGAGTTGAGTTTTTGAAAGGTGTATACCAGAAAGAAAATACCTTGCAAGCGACTTCTACTTTTGATCTCTAAATGCTATATTTGGAATATTTGTGTTCTCCCTAAATTCATATGTGGAAATTCTAACCCTCAAAGGTGATGGTATTCGTGGGTTGAGGTTTTGGGAAGTATTAAGATGTGGAGATCTGGAGGTGTATTAAGGTGTGGGGACTTTGGGAAGTAATCAGGTCATGAGACTCTCACCCTTACTAATGGGATTAGTGGTCTCAGAAAAGCGATCCCATACAGCTCTCTAGTACCTTCACCACATCAAGATACAATGGGATGTCTGAGACCCAGGAGAGGACCAAACAT
Source organism: Puma concolor (assembly GCF_028749965.1). Classification (NCBI taxonomy): domain Eukaryota; kingdom Metazoa; phylum Chordata; class Mammalia; order Carnivora; family Felidae; genus Puma; species Puma concolor. The sequence continues at coordinate 61,082,561 of NC_141674.1, read as the reverse complement.
GTTAGCAAGCACCCAGATCTCAGCCTTTCAGCCTTCAGAACTGTGAGCAATAAGTTTGCTGTTTGTAAATCACCAATATGTAGTATTTTGTCTTAGCATCCAGAACAGCCTAAGACACTATATTTCTTCTAATGCAAAGGAATACCAAAGAATGTAGAAAAGTCTATGGATGGTAATGTACTTAAACACATAAGTAGATAGATGTGAGGATGCATATATAGATATTAAACAACAATATCCAATTATCATGCCAATTGACTTTTCATTCATTACTTACTGCAGTCTAACCTGAGCTATGAAGAATACATAACAAACGAGTCATTACAATGAAGTTCAATGGGTGCTATGAAAAAGGAAGAAGGGTTAGATGGGAGAACATTGCATGGATCTGTAGATAATGTTTTAACGCTACAACATAAGGCAGAGAATTAACTAACCAAGGCAAAAGAGCACAAAAAAGCCCCAGAAAAGACTCAAAGCAAGTCAGTTTCCTTAGATTAGTGCTTCTTAGGTTATAAGAAATTAGTGACTTACAGTTAGAACTTTCCTCTATTCATCATGGAGAGCAGCTTTCCAAAGAAACATATTTTCCCTCACCAAATTTCACACTTACTTCCACATAGCTTGTACTATCCAGTCTATCCCCATGAAATAAAGTCTTGTTTGTTACAAGTATAAAAATGTAAAACCTTTCACACTTATTAAATATCATTATGTCATTGAAACCATTCATTTCTTTGAGCTTCACTGGATTTCCAATCTTGACAGCAAGACATCACAGAGCATTTACAATCGGTATTGTTACCTAAACTGTGACAGAAATAAATATGTAATGATAGTTTCGTAGGAACACTTAAATAAAAGTGTGGGAATTTGATGGGAAGACTCAATGACTTCTACTGTGATTTGAAGAAATGGTTTTACTAAAAAAATATATTCATAGTGAAATTGTAAAAATGTTATAGTACTTTTATTTAGCAGTGTGGAATGAATTAAAAAAAAAGCCTCAATCCAGTATATCCAGTTTGAAATCTAAAGCAGAAGCTACAGTCATTCTGGGAAAATAGCAAATCAGTAAAAAAATAAAATAAAAATAATTACTGGCCACCAACACCAATCTAATTGCTATCATCGGAAAAAAAAGCATCATTTTATGTAAATGTGTTTATTCTAACAATTATGGTGAAAATGGCAAAATTGATAAGCTAACCCTAGTGGATATACTGTTGCAACGTGAATCATTTTCAAGTCTCAAATAGAGATTCATCATTGGGGGGGGGGGGTGGGCAGGAGGGCACCTGAGTGGTTCAGTCAGTTAAGCCTCTGACTCTTGATTTTGGCTTAGGTCATGATCTCACGATTCCTAAGTTTGAGCCCTGCTCTGACAGCATGGAGACTGTTTGGGATTCTCTTTCTCTCCCTCTCTCTGTCCCTTTGCTGCTCACGATCTCTCTCTTTCAAACTAAATAAACACTAAAAAAAATTTATCATTGGGAAAAAACCAGAAGCAACTGTTATATAAATCCTCATTCCCCATAGCTTCTGAAAATAATAGCCTCAAAGCAATTTCTTTGAGTGCTTGACATTCATGTTTTCATTCAACATATACTGAACCTTGTGGTATGTCAGTTGTTATTTTAAGTGGGAGATATAAACATCTCTACTGCATCACTAGTACCAAAGAAATACATACAAGTAATTAATAAATATTTTACTGATTATGGAATAACTATGACACAGTTCATTTCCTTAAGTAGTTCATGGTCTAGAAAAAAAACTAGGATATATATTTGTACATATGATATATACATATATACATGTATACATGTATACATGTATGTATACATACGTATATATACATGTGTGTATACATATGTACATGCATACATGTATGTATACATATATACATGTATATATGTATACATGTATACATGTATATATACATATATATGTATACTTATGTATATATGGGTATGTAGTTACATAAATGGTATAAGTAGAGTGCTTCAAGACAGACAATAGAGTAGGTAATTCTAAATTGGGAAAAGCACAGAAAGGTTTCAGAAAAGAGGTAATATATGGAACAATTACCTTGAATGAGACATGGTTTAATTGATTTTTGCAAGTGAACAGGTGTACATGTAATGAAAATGAACACAATCACATAATATAATGAATGTGATTGTGTTTGTGTGTGTGTGTGTGTGTGTGTGTATATATATATATATATATATATATATATATGTTTTCGTGTGATTTGTTCACAGGTTACAGAGATTGGTGGGGCTGGAAATACTGACAAAAGACAGTTGTGATTAGTAAAAATTCCATTCTAAAACTCGAAAGGCATTAGTTGGAGTGTGGGAATCCATTGAAAGCTCTTAAGCAAGGAAGTGACAAGATTCAATGGATATGCTACAAATATAGTACAGATCCCTGTGAAGGGTGAAAGGGAATTGAGAAAAAAGCTAGTTATAGAGGGCATTGATCAATTTGTTTACTTTTGCTTTCAATTACCCCAAACCTCTTTGACTATAATTCAAAGGACAGTCAAAGAAATATTCTCTCTCTTCACTCTGGCCATCAAAGGTGAGGGGGACAGGTCCCGGTTTTGAATAATCAGGCATTCTTACTGGAGTAAGTAATGTACAGGTAAATGTTCTCAGCAGGGCTAATGCCCGTACAGTCATGGTCCAGCAGTGGCAGTAGCCATTGACAGCTGTGACTGTAGAGCCAGCGATGACATCTCAGAATGTGTCTATGGCATGACCTTACTTATGACCTTACTTGTGATTTAGCTTTCCTTGGTTCTTGGACATTTGCTGAGACTCAATATTTAGTCTTCCATTGATTCTGTGAAGTACCATATGTTTTCTCAATTTATTTTTTTGGGTATGTTTCCAGTAAGTCAGATTCTTTTCAACTGCTTGGAACCATGAACTCTTTCTCACTATTAATAGATGGGCAAAGTATTGAAATAATCCAATTGCCAAGTGAAAAGTGGGAATAGAATGCTCTGTGAAGCATTTGTGATATTTTACAACTAGTATCAACAGGTTTCAAAGATCAGAGACCTAATAGGGAACATTCAAATGACACCATTATGGTAACTTTATAATCATGATAAATGGTTCCAAAGAGAAGAACATGGATTTTTGAGAGTGACCAGTAATGTGTACTAGAGTAACTTTAAATTTGGAGTTTGGATAACTAAATATTTATAAAATCTTATCTGTACCTTAAATTAGGTAGATTCAGACTCTCTGAGGTTGAACATTACAAAGAAAATTTTCTTATTTTAAATTTTGCCTCATCAAGTACCTTATACTTGGTCTTGAGTTTTATCTCACTTCTATTACCATTACCATAATTATGCTCTTCCCATCTTGGCATTAAACATTTAATGCTCTTGCCAAAACATGCCAACATACTGTTCTTTGTTTCACTTATAAGAAGACATTCTTAACAAAATGTTTTAAGGGGCGTCTGGGTGGCGCAGTTGGTTAAGCGTCCGACTTCAGCCAGGTCAAGATCTCGCGGTCCGTGAGTTCGAGCCCCAGCTCTGGGCTGATGGCTCAGAGCCTGGAGCCTGTTTCCGATTCTGTGTGTCCCTCTCTCTCTGCCCCTCCCCCGTTCATGCTCTGTCTCTCTCTGTCCCAAAAATAAAATAAAACGTTAAAAAAAAATAAAAAAAAAATAAAATGTTTTAAAATTTTAGCCTCATAGTAAACAGAAGGTTTCTCAAAAAGTTAAAAATAGAACTACTAGGTTACCCAAAGGTCACAAAAACACAGGTTTGAAGGGGCATATGCACTCTGATGTTTATAGGAACATTATCAACAATAGCCAAACTATGGAAACAACCTAAATGTCCATCGACTGATGAATACAGACACACACATACACACAATGCAATATTGCTCAGCCATCAAAAAGAATGAAATCTTGTCATTTGCAATGATACGGATGGAACTAGAGTGTATTCCACCAAGTGAAGTAAGTCAACCAGAGAGACAAATACCTTATGATTTCACTCATATGTGGAATTTAAGAAACAAAAGACATGAACATAGGGGAATAAAAAAAATAGGAACAAACCATAAGACACTCTTAACTATAGAAAATAAACTGAGGGTTGGTGTTGGGAGGTGGGTGGCAGATGGGCTAAATGGTGATGGGTATTAAGGAGGGCACTTGTGATGAGCACTGGGTGTTATATGTAGGTGATGAATCACTAAATTCTGTACCTGAAACCAACTTTACCTTATATGCTAACAAATTAGATTTTAAATAAAAAATTAAATAAAAAAATTAAAAAGTGTAAGAGTAAATATAAGTGAAATGGACATAGTACAAAGTTTATAAGACAGTTTTGAAGCCAGAAAAAAAAAATAGCATTCAAATCCAGGACCAGCTCCAAGATATCCAGGGCCTTGGGGAACAAAAACTTTTTTTGACTGGCAGAAACAGCATTTAGAAAATCAATGGGATTTAAAAGTGCACAAAAAAAAAATTAAAAAATTAAAAACAAAAATAAAAAGGGGTGCTTTGGTGGCTCATTCGGTTGAGAGTCCAACTTCAGCTTCGGTCATGATCTCGCGGTTTGTGGGTTCGAGCCCCGTGTCAGGCTCTGTGCTGACAGCTCAGAGCCTGGAGCCTGCTTCAGATTCTTGTCTCCCTCTCTCTCTCTGACCCTCCCCCACTTGTGCTCTGTCTCTGTCTCTCAAAAATAAATAAATTTAAAAAATAAAAAATGCATAAAAATAGTAGCCTTGAGACAGTGGAGGAAGAGGAAAGAGATGGATTACAAATGGGCAAAATGTTGTGTCCACATTTTGGGTGTGATGGATTCCCAGGTGTATACATATGCCAAAATACGTGAAGGTGTCCACTTAAGTATGTGCTTTGTTTTGTATCAATCACAGCTCAATCTATAAACAAATTATAGAATTCAGGGTTTGTGTAGGTACAGTGATATACTGATGAAAATTTAAAATCATAGGAAGAAAGAGTTACTTATATGTTACTTTACTGTCTAATCAGTATAGGTGAAGGTTCTTTACCCGATGTCAAATGAGCTCAAGTCACCATAAATCAGCAACCATGTGGCATCACAATTTTTCCCCATCTCATAATGATGGAAAACAGAATAGATTTTTGGACAACTTGACTCTCTGGAACTGGTAGAGACTGTTCCTGGACCCCTGGAACAGGGCCTGGTAGAGACTGGGATGGACCCCATAAACTCAAATCCCAGAGCTGCAGATATTTGCTCCCCCAACTCCAGATGACAGTTGTTCTGGAAGTGACAGAGGGCCTTTAAAATTTTAGGAAAGGCTCTTCAAAGTATGGTGCTTCTGCTGTAAAGTTCTGAGGAGGAGTCTTATTTGCCTAAGAAGGAGGGTGGTGCCTTTTAAATCCCATCCCTGCCCCAATTTACAAGAATTTGAAGATGTGATTTAACTTCTCTGAACCTCAGGTTTTTCACAAGTAGGATGGTAGATTGTATTGCTCATCTCTTTAATTTGCTTTGAGTATTATTTCTAGACACACACACACACACACACGCTCACACACACATATATATTAACTAGCATTCCACCAAACACATAAGGGCTCACTAAGTGTTATTTATCACTTCTGTTTTGTGTTACGGTCTTTGTTTCTCTATTTTTGTGTTGCTATGGTCTGTTTTTAGAGTATATTCATAGCCTGGCCTATTTATTATAGCCACCTGACCCATGCTACAATCATGTTGTTTCAAGTACTCACAGATCATGGGATATCCACTTACTATTCCTAAGTGTTCTGCATAATCTCTCTCTGTTCCTAAATTTTTCCATATAACTTGGCCTGCCTCACTCAATTGAATTTCTAATTTTTAGCCTAACTTTATCTAAAGTTAGTAAATAAATACTTTATTTCACATGTTACTCATTATTCATTTGGCTCCAGGTTGAAAAGAAGTAATTCTTTCCTAGTTAATGGAACAATAAGGAAGAGCTTTACCTTTCAGATGAGATACCCCCTCCTTGACGTAGGAACTGGTTTTGCCCTTAATTCAATTTTGGGACTATACTAGTTTAATAGTAATATAATAGTATCCATGTAATAGCATGAAAATAGTACAAAATAAACTTGGTTTTGTATTCACTGGAATAGAATATTTATTCCCAAGACTCTTCACATGCTCTGTACACATTTAGTTGTCAAGTCCTATAAATTCTATATGTAAACTTACTTTCAACATCACTTCAATAATTCAACTCACTTATTTTTACCACATCCTTCTAAATAAGCTATTTTGTTGGCCTTTTGAAACCCATTCTTTTCCGTGTCACCAGGAATAATATCCTATACCCTTAATTACTCAAAGTGTGGTACAAGGACCATCAGCATTGGCATCACATAAGGCTTGTTAGAAATTCTGATTCTCATGTGGCCTGTGAGTTTGAGCCCCATGTCGGGCTCTGTGCTGACAGCTCAGAGCCTGGAGCCTGTTTCAGATTCTGTGTCTCCCTCTCTCTGACCCTCCCCCGTTCATGCTCTGTCTCTCTCTGTCTCAAAAATAAATAAACGTTAAAAAAAAAAAAAGAAATTCTGATTCTCTGGCAATTTAAAGTCTCAGAAATGTTTGAATACAGAAAGATTTAGGATCCTCAAAAAATATTACAATCCAGTCTGTTGATATGGAGTCTTTGGTGGTGGTGGTGGTGGTGGTGGTGGTGGGGAAACATTTCATCTTAAGTATTTGAATGTATTTTGTATTGAGCACTTATTTATACATAATATAAGAGAATATCGACTGAAGTAAAAATTGAGTCATTTTACCTGGGATGGTAACCCATTAATACATTAATAAAGATTAAAACATTCACCCAGATTGTAAGTTTTCAAGTATGATTTTGCTAAAATGGAATAGGAAATTGGAAAACTATAAGAAAAGTTCATTTTTGAAAAATTAAGCTTGTGATTAGTTTTTTCCATATTTTTAATGTCACATTTTGTAAAGAGTTATTATTATACATATGTGTGTATATGTGTTCTGATGAACATTAGGGCTTTAAAAACCTTGTTTATTTATCTTTTAACACGTGGGCCCAGAATTTAAGAATGGAGCAAGTGCTCAATCCATATTGGTGAAATGAAATCTATGCATTTCCCTTTATTTCTGGGCTTTTGTGATTATCTTTTGAAAATACTGGACAAAAAGACACAAGGTAACAACAGCTTGTGAATACCCTTGATCTTCAGTACCTAAGACTTTCCAGTGGTTCATCAACTATCATCAAACAAGGGTAATATGTGAAAACTGATTTACTATTTCTGTTTGTGAATTTTACAACTAGAGTTGATTCATCAGTCCCTCAGTCAGAAAAAAAAAAAAAAAACATGTGGTTCATATCAAAAATTAATATTCCAGTTCTCCTTTAAAAGAGTTGTAAACTGGTAGATAAAGTCAGTGTGATAAATGACTCAGTAATACCTTTACTTTCAAATATCAGAAGGCTGTATTGGTTGTACTATATTAGTGATGAATTACATGGAATATTTATTTCATAAGGCAAGAGTTACATACATATTAATGGGTTTATGTGTTATGTGGAAAGTATATTAGACCTTATATACATGGAAACAGGGTTTGGTTAGCACTATAATCCAATGTTCACAAGCATGGCAACTCTAAAAAGAGTTTTTACTATATTACGGTTTTTATTTGCATTTATATAAAAAAGCCCAACATTTTACAATATGGTTCATCTCATTTCCATTGTAATAAATCTTTTTGCCAATAACAAGAAATTATGTACAGTTTGTTTTTGCATTTATGGATAATAATTTCATTTAGGCACATGTAAAATATTAAGGCTTAGAGCTCATGAAACCTAAATACAAGCACTTAGACACCTCAAAAATTAGTTTTGAGGAGCCTAAACCATATCATATGTATTAAAGCTTTGTCTGCATTCTGAAACTTTGATAGCAAGGATAAAGTTTGCCTTGGAAAGTTGGCAATTTATGTTGTGGCAAAATACACACTATACAAAATACTGTAAAAATAATGTGATGTCTGGTGTTTTTTTTTTTTTTTTTTGGCAACACATGTATACAAGTGAGTGCCATTATTGTGTTAACATGTCAGCATATTTGATAAACTTTTTTTTCATGAAGATGTTTAATTTCAGGATGCAGATGCCACTGGCCTTGCAGTTTTCAGTAGCAACACAAAACTGCTTTATTGACACACTTGGACAAGAAGATATTTCAGTGCAAAGTGCCTCTCACTTACATCCTAATAGAATGTTATGCTTTAAATGCACACTGACTTTGCTAATATTGAAAAAGTGCTGTATTAAATAACTTATGAGCTTATTTGCATAAGTTAAATCATTAACTTATTTTCCAGAAAGCAGATCTATAATTACAAACGACTAATGTATTTTCCACTTCTTAAAACATCTATGGGAAGTAGCAAGGATCCACACCAAGAAGAAAAAGAACTGTATCAGCTCATGTTTCTACAAATATTGCTAGATAAACTATAGCATAGCTGAAATCATATTAGCCATGGCATTTGATAAGTCTTTGCTATTACTCTGTGTAACTTGTTAGTTTTAACAAAATAACACAGTATCTCTGAACCTTTATTATTCAATCAGTAAAATGGAATTAAGAGTAATTACTTTGTAGGATTATTCTGAGGATCATGTAAGTAAAATACCTTACATGTAAAGTACCTTACATCTTTTGAGTGCTAATAAAAAAACTTATCATAGGCTAACCATAGGTCTAACTCTTCAGTGTAGTCATTATTAGTGGTAATGGGTTTTAAAAGTGCTTATCTTAAGAAAATAATCAATTTTTTTCCACCATGGCCTTTTTATCTCCACATAATAAAATGACTATGTTTTGTTGCAATTTGTTACCAGGTGGGTCTCTCTATAGATTATAAATGCAAGGACTAAAAGGTAAGGTCTAAATCTGTTGTTGTGTGTTATCAGGATTTATTCCAATTCTTGGCACAAAATACTTAATTCAAATATTATGCCTATAAAGACAATTCTCTTTCTTTACTTTTATCATTAGGGTCTGATAAAATATGTAAAGCATATGAAAGAAAAATAAATACTTTTTCAAAAAGACATCAGCCGACCTGCTACTCTGACAAGCAGCATTTTCTCAGGCCTTTCAAATTTGTGTTCTACATACAAAATGAAAAGTATTCTTCAAAGGAGCTCAGAAGAACTATTGCACCAGAGGGATTTATTGCTTCAATTGGAATCTTTACAAGATCAATGGGGGTAAGAAAAATATCCATTTCATTCTCTATTATGTACAAATCTTATCTGTTGAGATATGATGTAGGTAGAGAACTAAATTTTCAAGAAGCACTAATAGACTTGTATTTTGGAAATATAAGTGAAAAAGAGGACAATAATTCAGTATGGGATTCTGTGGCCTACAGAATGTTTATTGTGTGCAAACCTTGAGTGTAGTTGATACATGTCATATTCAATAGAATTCCTTTGCCTCCACTAGAAGAAGTCAAGAAAGAACCACAGAAGTCCAGTACTCTAGGTAGGATCACTTCTTATTTGGCATCCACACCCTTAGCATTGAAGCTTTGATATGCACCTGGAGCTAAGAAGGAGTTCCAGGTATGTGGGCGACTTTGGTTAAGATCTTCAGTTCTCTAGGTACCATGTCACTATTGGAGTGAGTGGAAAAAAGAGTCCCAGAGTTCTGCAAACTTCTAACAAGGTGCACAAAATCCCCTTCCCCCAAAAATCTCAATTAACCATCTCTAAAACTGTGTATAAGAATAATATTATATCCTTTGATTCCCCTTTAAGTCAATCCCATCAATATACCCAGGATTGTCAAATCACTCCACATAGGCCCAGTTGTCTATGCTCCAAAGAAGCTGACCCCATTTATCCACAGTCTTCATCTCCCAACATCCTTCCAATGTACTTTCTGTAACTTTTAATGAATCAACAATAGAATCTTGAGTACTCCAACTCAATGTCTTCTTCAATATCTTCTTGCTCTAACAGAAATTCATTGTTTTTTCTGTATCCTGATCTCCATACCATGGGGCCTCAGATAACATAGGTAATGTTCTCATCCCTATAACTTCCAGGAATTTATCATAAATTTCTTTCCCTAAATGTCTGAATTATTTTCATCAGATTAAACCACGCTATTCTACTTTGCAACCTCCCAAAGACCCCTTCTGATTCCTTGAATACTCTGAATTTGAGCTCACAGCCACTCTTCCCTAACATAATTGTCAGTAATTTTGATACCCAGATAGATTATACTTCCAATACTTTCACATCCCAAGTACCTTGATCTTTGTGTCTTCAACTATCTTGTCTACTTTCCTACCTTAGCAGTTCCTTCCTATGTTCATACACAATGGGACTATGCCAATCTCATCCTTGCAGTCATCTTTTTTTGCTGTGGTGGTGGTGTATTTATTCTGAGAGAGAGACAGAGAGAGAGGGAGGGAGGAAGGGAGGGAGGGAGGGAGGGAGGGAGAGAGAGAGAGAGAGAGAACAGAAGCAGGAGAGGCACAGAATCCCAAGCAGGCCCTGCACTATCAGTTGGGAGCCCATTGAAAGGCTCTAGCTCACAAACCCTGTGATCATGACCTGAGCTGAAACCAAGAGTCCGATGCTTAATCACCTGAGCCAGCCAGGTGCCCTGACCCTTGTGGTCATCCTAATTACAAATCCCCTAACTTCTGACCACAACTTCTTAACAACTTACTCTCCCAAGTACTGTAACTCCAACATTTCTTTCACACTACACATCCTTCTTAACTGTCTCTCAACCCTCTCATTTTTTTTTTTTTACTTCTCTTCCCAGCTTGAAGCTAGATTAATTATTATAATTACTTCCTTTTAGACAACCTCAGTTCCCTTGGCCCCCCCTTTTTTTTTGCTACTTCCTATTCACCTGTCAAACCATAACCCTAAAAAACAGAAAAACAAAAAAACAAAAAAAACATAATTATACTGACTGTTCTCACTTTGAAATCATAACCACAAACCTCAAGTGGATCTCTAATGATGCAAGCAGTCATGTTGTATTTTCCTATTTCAATCTTTCTCCCACCCCCTTAGACTTCAAATTCGTAAGATCTCCAGTTTCATCAAACCTGCAGCTCCTCTTCTTCAGACCTCAAAATCATCCGATGCCCTTATGTCTGTCTAAATTGGAAAAGGGAGGTGAGAATAAATCTTCCGCAAATTCACATCTACATTTACCCACATACTTAAATCTTTGGTCACTGTCAAATTGTATTCCTCTTATTAGAGAAAAACTGTCATTGCTCTTAATTAAAATTGAACCCCTCATCTTACAAGGTCCATTTAAGAATATAAATGCAGCAATTTTCCCCACTTCTTTCTTATTGTCAATTTTACTTTTAACTGGATCATTCCCATCAGAGTATAAATCTCATTTTTCCAATTAAGAACAATTAAAAACCTTTCTTAATTCTACAGTTTTCTCTAGTTATTGTCCTATTTCTCAACTTCTACATATAGTAATACATGCCCTTCTCTTTTCGTTCTTAGTTTGTGAAGTGTTTTACATTTAGATATTATTAAATCGAACACAAAAATACCAAAAAAATATGGTTTAAGGAGTTGTTTTAGTACAAACCAACTTATAGCTACTATACATAGCAGGGGATAGACATTTGCCAGACTCTGTAGCCCACAAGGGTACCCTCTCAATCATAAACCCTTCTTTCCATACAAAGAGTTGCTATTATTTTGACTGTCATGGTAATTAGTTCCTTACTTTATTCTCTTTGGCTACCCACCAGTTTCTTATTCCCCCCCCAAACTATCTCCTTATTGGTTTTGCCTTCAACCCCTATAAAAATGCTCTTTTGAGTTTTGCCAATGACTTACATGATGCTAAACCAATGAGTCCTCATCTTAATGTATCATTGTTTAAATATTAATATCTATCTATTTCTTGAACACCAAACTCTTATTACTCAACTGAACATTCATTCTCTTCTATTGTATTGCCATAATATCACTGACGTTGTTGTAAGAAACATCTATCGGAACCCTGCCATCTTAAGCTTTTAAGTGTAAGTACAGTATTGTTAATTATATTTTGTACCGAACGATCTAGAACTTTTTCATCTTGCATGACTCAGATTCTATGCCCATTGAACAGAAACTTCCCATTTCCCTCAGTCCCTGGCAACCACTATTTTACATTCTGCTTCTAGGAGTTTGACTACTTTAGCTACATCATATAAATAGAATCATGCAGGATTTCTCCTTATTTCACTTAGCAAAACATTCTCAAGTTTTATTCATATTGTAATATGTGGAAGGATTTCCTTCTTTTTTTTTTTTTTTTAATTTTTTTTTCAACGTTTTTTTTTATTTTTTTTTTATTTTTGGGACAGAGAGAGACAGAGCATGAACGGGGGAGGGGCAGAGAGAGAGGGAGACAGAGAATCAGAAACAGGCTCCAGGCTCTGAGCCATCAGCCCAGAGCCCGACGCGGGGCTCGAACTCACGGACAGCGAGATCGTGACCTGGCTGAAGTCGGACGCTTAACCGACTGCGCCACCCAGGCGCCCCAGGATTTCCTTCTTTTTAAAGGCTGAATGATATCGCATTGTATGTATAGCCACATTTTCTTTATCACTTTATCCATTGATGGACATTTATTTCGTTTCAACCTCTTAGCTATTGTGGTTAATCCTACAGTGAATATGGGAGTGCAGATATCACTTCAAGATTGAAGGGGCACATGTCCATCAATATTTATAGGAGCACTATCAACAATAGCCAAATTATGGAAAGAGTCCAGATGTCCATTGACTGATCAATGGATAAAGAAGACATGGTGTATGTATGTATGTGTGTATATATATATATATTGAAACACTACTCTGTGACAAGAAAGAATGAAATCTTCCATTGGCAACAATGTGGATGGAACTAGTGTGTATTATGCTAAGCAAAATAAGTCAAAGATATATGATTTCACTGGTATGTGGAATTTAAGAAACACAACAGATGAACGTAGGGGAAGGAAAGGAAAAATAACAAACAGGGAGGGAGACAAACCGTAAGAGACTCTTAAATACAAAGGACAAACTGAGGGTTGTTGGAGGGGTATTTGGTGGGGAGACAGGCTAAATGGGTGAGGGGCATTAAGGAGGGCACTTGTTGTGATGAGCACTGGATGTTATACCTAAGTGATGAATCACTGAATTCTACTCCTGAAACCATTATTACACCATATGTTGACTTATATTTAAATTAAAAATTATAAAGATCCTGTTTTCATTTTTTTGGGATACATAAAAGTGGGACTGCTAGATCACACAGTAGCTGTATTTTCAATTTGCTGAGGAAACATTATACAAGGTGACCATTTCAGAGTCCTAGGAACAATGCATAAAGGATCCTATTTGTACATGCTAAATAGTGTAGGTTTCTGTGTGTGTGTGTGTGTGTGTGTGTGTTTTGTAATGTCTCTTCTCTTCTAACAGGTGTGAAGTGATATCTCATTGTGGGTTTGATTTGCACTTCCCCATAATTAGTGATTCTGAGCATCTTCTCATGTAGCTGCTGGCCTTATGTAGGTTTTCTTTAGTGAAATGTCTATCCAAGTTCTTTGCTTATTTTTTAATTGAATTACTTTTGTTACTATTGGGATGTGGGAGTTTCTCATATATGTGGGTTTTAAGCTTTTATCAGATATATAGTTTAAAAATATTTTCTCTTATTCTGTAGTTTCCTTTTATAATTTTTTGTTTTTTTTTTTTACTTCCCAGAAGCTTGTAAGTTTGACATAGTCTTATTTGCATATTTTTGTTTTAGTTACTTATGCTTTTATTGTCAAATCCCAGAAGTCATTGTCAAGATTAAGGTCAGGAAGCTTTGCTCCTATATTTTCTTCTATAAGTTATATAGTTTAAGGTCTTACATTTAAATACTTACCCAATTTTGATATTTGTGTATGATTAAAGATAAGGGGCCAATTTCATTATTTGGCATATGCCTAATCAAGTTTCCCAGGGTCATTTATGCAAGACTATTTTTTCCCCAGGCTTAGCAGCCTTGTTGAAGATCAATTGACTATGTATGTGTAGGTTTATTTCTAGGCTCTCTATTCTGTTCCATTGGTCTATATGTCTGTCTTCATGTCAGGACTATACTATTCTGATTACTGTAGCTTCATAATATGTTTGAAGCCAAAACATATGAGGCCTCTAGCTTTGTACATTTTACTCAAGATTATTTTCGCTATTGGGGGTCTTTTGTAGTTCCACATGAAATTTAAGATCGTTTGCTCTATTTCTGAGAAAAAAAAATGCCAGTGGAATTTTTATAGGGATTCCAGTGAATCTTTAGATCAGTCAGGGTAGTAGGAACACTGTAACAATATTAATTCTTCCAATTCATTAACACTGGATTTCTTTCCATTTTATTTTTGTTGTCTTTATTTTAGCAATGTTTATAGTTTTCAATGTGCAAGTGTTTCTCCTCCTTGGTTAAGTTTATGTTTTAAGTATTTTATTCTATTTGATGCTACAGTAAATGGGAGGTTTCCTCAGTTTTCTTGTGTAGCTCATATAATACAGAAACCAACTAATTTTTATATGTTGATTTTGTATCCTGCAAGTTTGCTGAATTAATTATCTGTAACCATTTTGGTGGAATCATTAGCATTTTTACATATAAGATCATATATTCTGTAAACAGATTAATTGTACTTCTTTTGTAATTAGAATGTTTCTTTTTTCATGCTTAAGTGCTATGATTTCTGGTACTAAGTTGAATAGAAGTGGCTACGGTGGGACTCCTAGAGCCTTGTTTCTAATTTAAGAGGAAAAACCCCGTTTTTTACCCTTAAGTATGTTAGCTGTGGTCTTTTCAGATATGGTTTTTACTTTGTTGAGACACTTTCTTGCTTTTCCTAGTCAATGTAAATATCATTTAATATAATGTATAGTAACAATTCTGGATCCAAAAAGAAATACTAGAATCTCCTTTCCCAGGTATTATTGATTTTCCCAAATAAATTACAATATCACATATTTAGCTTGAGGTTGTTGGTGTCTGCAGGAAAGAGCAAAATACACATTTCAAATTTTATGATTTCCTAGGAGGATGTAAGCTCAAAGTAACCTCCAAGTGAATCTACATAAATATATTTATACAGAAAATCTAAATAGATTGCTTAGACCCATAATCAAGGATGGACTAAGGTAAATTACAAATATAGAGGCCCTCAAGTAATTGATATTATTCCCTGGGTTTCACACAATGTTTGTCTTTACTTGTGTTCTATCCATGATATTTATCTGATACCCCAGTCTCACCAGACATCCTATTCTAATCATGCCATGGAGATTTAATTCATATTTCCAACTTTTTTAGAGTACCCATAGCCTCAGGTCTAGACTATGAGCTATTATGTCACTTCATCTGCCTATTAATTCCAACACTCTTGCAAGGTATTGACTGAGTAGATTTAAGTACACTTATTCAAAATCTTAGTATGATATTGACATATGAATAGTTATACAGTCCAATGAAACAGAGTACAGTACACATATATGGTCAATTTAATTTTAAACAAAGGAGTAAACATAATTTAATTTGGAAATGATGGTCTTTTCAACAAATAGTCCTGGAGTAATTGACTATCAATATGTCATAAAAAGTGAAGATGGATGAAAGAAAAAAAAATCTAAGGACTCAAAAATTCCATTTCTTTTTAAAATTTATTGTTTTGAGGGGGGGGGAAGAGAGAATTCCAAGCAGGCTCTGCACCATCAGCATGGAGCTCAATGTGGGGCTCCAACTCACAAACCACAAGATCATGACCTGAGCCGAAACCAAGAGCTGGATGCTCAACCAACCCACCCAGGTGCCCCTCAGAAATTCCATTTTTGGTTATGATGAAATGACAGGCATGGAATTTATCTTCCTACCTTAAATACCTGTGAGTTCAGACAAAATATATAAGACACTTTTCTGCTCTAGACAGGGACACCTAAGAGAAGGGGAACAAGTGACATGGATGACAGTCCCACTTCTAGGATGTAATGGAGGAAGAAGAACCCAAACAGTAATCAGCAGTCCTGCTGAGGTGTGGAGACAGAGTTCAAAGTTCTGAAAGGATAGTGGTTAGATTTTGGGGGACAAAACAGAGTAAAAGAAAGAAGCTGCATAAGGAGAAAGCTCTGGAGAGGTGTATAATCATTTTTTCAGGTCTTTGGCTTAGAATTTATCAGTTTGTGTTACGAGGAAAACACTTGAGACCAGAAAAACAACCACCAGAAAAAAAGAGATGGAGCTTTTTAAGGACAAGAAATATTTCATGTTCCTACCAGCCAGGAATGAAAGACATCCTAATTCATAGGGAATTAGAATCCTTGGAAGGGTACTGTTTAGTAATGGAGCTAGTAGGCTCACTCTCAGGGTGGATCAAAGCATAAAAAGCAAGCCTCAAAAGAACAAACTAATTCTGAGAACATAAAACTATGTCCCATAATAAAGCTTAAAAATATCTAAAGAAAAATCCAGTACCAGTCAATGTAAAATTTACGATATACTGCATTTAATTAAAAATACTAACATGCAAAGAGGCAAGAAAATATGACACATAACCAGGGAACATACACATTTAAATGTTCAAAAAATGTTCAAAAAGAAAAACAAGGGCATCAGAAGAAAAGAGATGGAAGATAGAAAAAAAAATCAAATTCCTGGGAATGAAGAATATATGATCTGAAATGAAAAATACTTTATATAGGATTAATAGCAGGTTATTTGCTGGAGGAATAAAGATCACTGAACTTGAGTCGATAGTAATAGAAACTATACAATAGGAAGCACAAAGAGAAGATAGAAAAACAATTTTCAAGGCCATCAATGATTTGTAGAAAATATTAGCAATCTAACATGTGGGGAAATGTTATCATTTACAGCCATATTCCTCAACACATAAGGATGTACTGTTCTTTCCTCCTAGAGTAGTCAATGCTGTCATAGCAGGACATACATTCCCATTACTGAGAATTTACATAGTCATGTTTTATGATGAGCCACTCTATCAGAATGACTGGCATGTCACTCAGAATATGTAAAAGAATAGCAAGAATGTTGATGTCTTCTTATCTCTACTTCAAAAATTTTAGTGACTTTGCAATGGCAGAATAAGTAATCTTTTTTATTTCACTTCCATAAGAAATCCCAATTGCTTCAAAATTAAGTAATATGCTTTTAAAGCAATACTTTTTCAACTATGAAATTCATTGAATATTGGCAGTTTTAATTTTACTTCTTTGTGCCATAGTTATTATTCTAGTTTTTTTTTTTTTTCGGTGAATTTCAGTAAGTATCATTCTCAAAATCATTTTCCCATATTGCCTTCAAAAATCTTGAGGCATTCTAAACAGTCTCTAACACAAAATCTGTGCATCCCTGATACATAATAATTCTTTGTACTCTTATACAGTTGACATTCTGACTGAGCCTCTAATATTCCCTGTAAGAACTAACTTTCTGTACATACTGTATAAGATCTAGGACCTCTTATTTATTATGAAAAATTAAATGTTAACTGTTCTGAATTCACCTTGAATTCTTTGTTTCAAACATCCGTTACAGATCTTCATGAACTAATATATCACGTTTTCATTAACAGTAAAAATACTTTATTGGTTATATAAAGAACAAACTGATGGTTGCCAGAAGGAACCAGAAGGGGGGTTGGGGGCTGGGCAAAATAGGTGAAAAGGAGTGGAATTACAGGTCTCCAGTTATAGAATGAATAAGTCACAGGAATGAAAGGCACAACACAGGGAATATAGCCAAAGATACTGTAATAGTGTTGTTGTATGGTAACAGATGGTAGCTACACTTGTGGTGAGCATAGCATAACATATAGAGAAACTGAATTACTATGTTATACACTTGAAGCTAATGAAACATTGTGTGTCAACTGTACTCAAATGAAAACATTTTTTATTTTTTTTAATTTTTTTTAATGTTTGTTTATTTTTGAGACAGAGAGAGACAGAGCATGAACGAGGGAGGGTCAGAGAGACAGACACAGAATCTGAAGCAAGCTCCAGTCTCTGAGCTGTCAGCACAGAGCCTGACGCGGGGCTCCAACTCACAGACTGTGAGATCATGACCTGAGCCGAAGTCGGCCGCTTAACCAACTGAGCCACCCAGGCGCCCCTCAAATGAAAACATTTAAATAAAAATAGTTCATGTAAAATAGTCCCTTCTCTATTACTTAATCCCGTGAATTTTGTTGTTAAGTGCTTTATTTCTAGATGAATGCCTATTTTTGCCAATATATAAAAGTTTTACCAAAGACAGATATTACATTGATGTTCAAGTCATACCCTTTACAACTTCTGGTCTCACCACAAAACATAAAAATCATTCTGTCAATTTGGAGCACTGTATCTCACCTTTTAACTGCATTGCTAATCAATTTTATAACTAATTTGAATTTACACTCTTTCCCTCAACTATAGAGAAACGCCTACCATTCATTCTCAGAATATAAGTTGCAGTATAACAATAAGAGCTCATAAGGAGGAATAAATAAGTCAAGCACGCAGGAAACTTTTTAACCGAGTCATCTCTCTCATTCTCTTCCACAACTCACAACAGATCAGGTTTGAATTACTATGTCATTGCATTATCACCTTCACTGGTTGTTTTGGGGGTCTAATTTTTCCTATAGAAAAGCACAATTTCCTTCATCTTTTGAGATTTTTTAAATATAAAACTCAATTACTTGGTTTTCCAAAGAAAAATGAAGAATGTTTTGGTGCTATACCAAAGCACAAGAGAGTGCTTGTATTAGTTTAGGTTCTTTAGACAAACAAACCAACAGGAAATGTATCTATATCTTGATACACACATCCCTGTCTTTATATATAGACATTTTATATATGCACATACACACATATATAAAGAGATTTATTGTTAGAAACGGGCACATGTGATTATGGAGGCTGCGAAGTCCTGCAATGCCCTGTCTGCAAGCTGGAGACCCAGGAGAGACTGTGGTGTAGTTCCGGTCTGAGTTCCAAGGCCTGAGAACCAGGAGACCTGAGAGTGGAAATTCCAGTCTGATGGCAGGAGAAAACCAAAGCCCCAACCCAACTTGGAAACAGCAGACAGATGGCAAATTCTTCCTTACACCACCTTTTGTTCTATTCAGGCCTCCAACTGATTGGATGAGACCACTCCACACATGGGGAGGATGATCTACTTTCTCAGTCTACCAGTTCAAATATTAATCTCATCCAAAATTACCCTCACAGATGCAACACAGATTAATGTCTAACCATATATTTGGTGCCCTCTGTCCCAGGCAAGTTAACACATAAAATTAAACGTTGCAGAGCCCCTAAGGATAACATTAATAGCCCCTACTTGTTGTGTGGTAACGGCACAGGGAGGAGACTAGAAGACTGAAGACATTATTACAATATATTCCCTCATAAATGTTTTTTAGGATATTCATGCAGATTCTAGTTTTGACTCTCTTTTTGTAGTCATGTGTTTGTGAGCAAAATAAAACTGAACAGATTTCAGGCAAAGTGACCACAGAGATATAACTCCTTGCCTCACAGAACTTGTATAAATAATACATAAGGTTTTGCTTTATGAACTTGCTAAACTGTATTTTATTATTTTGTTTTTGAGAGTCAAATACTTGTCTTTTAATTAAAAGGGAGGCCTGACCATGATTGTCCATTGCCCTGCAAGTCAACACAGTGCAATAAATTGTAGCTCTTCAAAATTATTCAGTTTACCACCACTTTTGATAAATTATATACCCTATTAGTGTTACCTATGCCATCACATAACCTTATTAAAATACTACATAGAATAGTCTACAAAGTGACCCCCAGGAGCAACAAAAGGAGAAGCTTTAACTTGCCATAATTAAAGAGGATATAATTGGACAATGGGTAAGCTATAAGCAGAGTAATCTTCAAGCTTGGACTGGCTTCTGATTAATTACACAAGTAATTTTCCAACATACCCCTACTAGAACTGTCTAATCATGTCTACTAGTAAGGGATATTATCAAAACACTTAACACATCCATATTAGATATTAAGTTATGATGCATTCTTAGGACAGTTCAGACTACCCAGTCACTGTCATAGTATAAAGAATAGTTCTGCAATGGCTTCAAGTTTGGTGCTCTTGCAAACTATCACAGCAAACAGTAGTCTTAGGAAACTAGAAAAGTTAAAACTCCTACTCCACAGTCAAGTTTTAACTATTTAAAGAAAAATGTAGACAGTTAATATTTGGTTATGCACAAAAATGAACTTTTCAATTTATATTCAGCTTTGAAGTTGCATAGAAATATTCTGAGAGTTTGGGAAAAAATTGTACAGGAAGTTTCAAAATAATTTCTGTTATTAGAATGGGATTTTTTAAATTTCTTTTTTACTTCAGGGTAGTCAATTAAAATGTGCTCTCCCAGGAAGACTTTTTATTACTGTTTTTGTATCTTTTGCCCTAATAGACTAAAAGCTCCTGGCTTCCTTGAATGGGTTGTGGAAACAACACCATTCAATATTTCTGGTACATCAGTTAATTAGGTGATTCTAATGGAATGAATTATCTGGACAAAATATTTAAATGAATAGAAATATAAAATAATTTAGCAAATAGTAAACAAGGTTCGGGAAATCAGAGGGTCAGAATAGTATACTTTGCTATCCTATTGGAAGCATCATTCTTCCAATAGTATTGTACAAAATAAATAAATAAATAAATAAATAAATAAATAAATAAATAAATAAATAAATAAAACAAAACTACAGTTCTCAAAACATAAGTAATTTTTCTGATAATAAATAGTTCCTGGCCAAACCTTGGAAATGAACGACATTATATAAATATTTTTAATGCATTACTATGCTTTTAATATAATTCAACTTTGAATTTCCAAAAAGTAAGATAAGATATTAAAAGCTCCTCAATGGGGCGCCTGGGTGGCGCAGTCGGTTAAGCGTCCGACTTCAGCCAGGTCACGATCTCGCGGTCCGTGAGTTCGAGCCCGGCGTCAGGCTCTGGGCTGATGGCTCAGAACCTGGAGCCTGTTTCCGATTCTGTGTCTCCCTCTCTCTCTGCCCCTCCCCCATTCATGCTCTGTCTCTCTCTGTCCCAAAAATAAACGTTGAAAAAAAATTAAAAAAAAGCTCCTCAATTATTTATTTCTGGACTTCTTACCATCCCAGATAGACTCATGTTCTACATAACAGTTTAAGACTATCCCCGATAGACTCGTGTTCTATGTAACACTGTAAGAATGGGTATAGTTCATAAGGGTAGAGTTCATAAAGTTCGTAAGGGTATAGTTCATAAAATCATAAGGCACTTTCTATCAGAGCACTAGACTCTACCACTCTAAGAACTTCAACACCCTTTTTTCTTATCACTTCACACCCTTCCCCACCAACACACGTGCACGCACACACACACCCCTATATGCATCACTATTTCAACTGAAACCACCATTGACTTGCTTCAAGAATGTTTTGTCAATTATTTTACCTCATTACATAGAATTTAATACTCATTCCTTCCCAACTGCCCAATGGTAGCTATTATCCTTTTATTCTTTTTAATTATAATTTATTTTTTAATGTTTATTCTACCTTTGAGAGAGAGAGAGAGAGACAGATTGTGAGCGGGGAAGGGACAGAGAGAGGGAGACACAGGATCTGAAACAGGCTCCAGGCTCTGAGCTGGCAGCACAGAGCCCAATGGGGGGCTCAAACCCATGTACTGCGAGATCATGACCTGAGCTGAAGTTGGATGCTTAACCGACTGAGCCATCCAGGCACCCCTACAATATTTTTTAAACTTTAGGGTAATAATATGGTTTATATTTTTAATAGCTTAAAACTTTGCACCTAATGGATTTTAATTAAGGTTTGAATGACACAAGGAACAGTGGACAAAATGGGTAGTTTTCTTTTACTTTTTAGGATAGAAACAGGATATGAAAGAAATGGCTTTTGTCACAAGAAATAAATTGTGTTGGCACAGTTATATGATATGAAGTATTTAAATTCTTGAGCTTCGGTTATATGTTCTGATATTTATAAAGACATAATGTTAGATGAAGTATGAAGTTGAAAGGGACTCGGAAGTTTTATCATTTCTGGTCTAATTCTTTGTTTCCCACTCCACTACCCCCCTAGTCCCATATAAAACACTATTCCTGCCATTTGCAACAATGTTAATGCAACTGGAGGGTATTATGCTAAGTGAATTAAGTCTATCAGAGAAAGGTATTTTATGTTTTCACTCATATGTGGAACATTAGAAACTTAACAGAGGACCATGGGGGAAGGGAATAGGAAAAAATAGTTTCAAACAGAAAGGGAGGCAAACAATAAGACACTCTTAAATACAGAGAACAAACTGAGGGTTGATGGAGGGGAGCGGGAGAGAGGACAAAGTACGTGATGGGCATTGAGGAAGGCACTTGTTGGGATGAGCACTGGGTGTTGTATGTAAGCGATGAATCACGGGAATCTATGCCCCCAAACCAAGATCACACTGTATGCACTGTATGTTAGCTAACTTGACAATACATTATATTTAAAAAAAAAAAAGAAAAAAATGCAAAAAGCAAAAAAACAAAAACAAAACAAAAAAACCACTATTCCTACCAAAATCCAAATTAAACGATAAGAGATAGAAAATGCTAGACCCAGAAGAGTTCAAAACTTCAATGCCTAGATTACCTTGAAGTCCACTTTCACCTTGAAAATTCCATAATTTCTGGGACACCTGGGTGGCTCAGTCAGTTAAGCGTGTGACTTGGTTTCAGCTGAGGTCATGACATCACAGCTTTGTGTGTTCGAGCCCCACATCGTGCTCTGTGCAGCCAGCTTGGGATTCTGTCTCTCCTTAGCTCTCTGCCCCCTCTCCCACTCATGCTGTCTGTGTCTCTTAAAATAAATAAACTTTAAAAAAATTTCCATAATTTCTTAATTTGTGTGGTTAGATGGTTAAACTCTGAGAAATGAGAAAATTAGAACAAATATCAAATTCCACCAAGGACGATAGATCTTTTACCTAAATGTGAAAGCTAAAACTAAAAAAGTATTATAAAAATGCATATATAAGAACCTTAGCTGGTCAGCAAATGCTACCCATAATTTAAATATCAATATTACTGTATACTTTGTTAAAGATTGTTTCTGAACCATAAGACACCGAGGGGGGGAATGAAGAGCTTACTCTTGAGGCAACAATCTGATGGGAGAGGTTTCAATTAATTTTTCTCCACAGACAACTTTTTATAACAAAAGCAGAGAGGCAATAAAGAAGACTAAACTCTATGTACAGGATTGGAGTCTTGATTAAGCATCTTGTTTATTCCAATGATGCAGAGAGATATGTTTCAACACTGGATTTTCCTAAAAAAAAAATGGATAAAGGCAATCACATCATAGTCTAAGAACAAAATGGCCAGGTGATTGAGGGTCTTCCCATAAAGTGTAGCCTTAAGTTGGTTTACCTGGATATGACACATTGGGATGCACTTGAAGAACTTTTTAAAATCTACTGTATATAAGTCTTAGATAATGCACCAACATAGACAGGCATTTGAAAAATGTTAGTGAAAGAGACTAGGGAAAATGACAGATTATCAGAGGCAGGTCAAATGTTTAACACTATTTGAAACATAGTAGTCCAGTGCAGATAAAAGTTTAAACCAGAGTGGTAATGGCGGTGATAATGAAGTCCTTCCACTTAAACTTTGCAGCATTCACACTCTAGTCTGCCATCTCTCTCTTTGAAATAACTGTGTGTGCTCACACTGTTCCTAGAAGCTGAGTGGTTTAGGCTGCATATGGCTAATTAGGTTCCACAACCATTTCCTTCAGTATATTTAGTTTAGAATTTTAAATTCTCATTATCGCACATGCCCAGCCCCCGCACCATAGATGTTTTAATATGGTCATGGCAGTAAGCCACAATTTTAAAGGTTAAGGCTCTGCCTACATTACCCCCACTGGAGTTTGGCTGCTAAGAGGCAATAGAAATCTGCTTAACTCGCAATTGCTTATGTTTAATTGTATGAGCAAATCCATTTCTTGAAGTAGGAGTCTTGAGTGCCAGCAAGATTCACATACACTTGATGGAAACATTTAGTTTCAGAATATCCCATGTTAATACTTTAAAAGTTAAGACTCATTTTATGTAGCATAATTTGGTGTGGTGAAGAATATCAAATGAGGAGAATAATTTAACGGGATAACATTGGGAATGTAATGGACCCACATTCTTTCAGTAGATGAGTGGAGGCTTATAAAATTATATTTCTAACAAAACAGACACAATGTTTTATTCCCACTGTTATCAGCCTCCCTTTAGCTTATTTTATCTCTCTTCCTTCCCTAGGCCCAGAGCAATTTGGGAGATTTCAAAACAAAAAGAAACCAGGCTTAAATCAGGCACTTCTGAGGTCCATTCAAATAGAATGATTAAGTAAAATAAGAGACCGTAGCTCTAAGACCTAAGTGACATGACTGACAGTATATGGGGAAACCAGTAGGCTAATAATGATTTGGGACACTGGTTTTTGTTAAGATCTCATAACACCTATTGAGACAGGGAAACTAAAGGGACCCCATGTAAAACTGCTGTATTTCCTCCTTTTCCTGCTTCCATTCTTGCTAGGACCTACCACCCCTGCCTTACATAAACCTTACAGAACAGATAGTGTAGGTTCTCCTTGTAAAGGTCCAGGACTTAATGACTTCTGTGGAGTCTTCCAGCACAAAAGAGAACATCTAAGGAATGACTGAGTGGGCTCATCATTAACTTTTCCCAAGACCACTAACTCATCAAGACCCCTCGCTACAGGGCAAACATGACTTATGGAGAATACCTAGACACTGGTTTACTGACAAGACACATATGCCAGACCACCATCCTCAGTAAAAACCCCAGACTCGCTTCCCTTTCCTTTCTGAGGCTGCCAGGTACTCTGTCTGCATCTGTACTATGTCTTCAATAAACTCTGCTCTCACTTCCTCTTGGCTTGCATTTGATTTCAATCTTGTGCAAAGCCAAAGACCCTCATGGCCTGTCCTGTAGGGTCCTTGGACCCAGGCAGCCTCCGTCACTAGGACTTCATTTTTCATACCATAGAGGTTTATTTTCAGTGGAAAAACTAGAACTCAGATTCTGGTGCGTCCTGCCTTCAGCGTGATTGACCTTTGGAAGTTTTGTTGCAAAAGAATCAGGCTAGACAGTGAGTTGACTATAAGAATTTAGATGTTTAAGTAACCGGACTAGATTATTTTAACAAGTTAGATAAATCTATTAATCAAATTACCATGACTCTAAAGAAATAATCCATTATTTTAGCAATGAGCTAGATTGTACACTGGGAGGAAAATGTGGAGTTTTTTAACCTATTTGTGGCACTTAAGAATATATATTATGCTTTATAGTTTTTTCAAGGACTTGTAGAAAAAAAAGTATCCTTAAATTATTTCTGATAACCCATTTGTTTTATAGTGTATCAGGTAATAAATAACCTGTAAATGTTAAACTATATATATGATCTACTAATCAAATCAACAGTGGATGAGAAATAAACATTTCTTCAGCATGATAAATAGTTCAGAGTTTTATATATTTCTGTTCTTTGTAATCAAAATACGTGCATAATCAATTATTTCAAATATAGTTTGAGAATAACTGGGTTCTCATGGACCGTGGCCAGTTTGTCAACTAGAATGTGTTGAGGGCTGAGTTTCCGATAATCTTATTTCTTTGATACAGACAATAATATCATTGTATAAAAAGAATTTGTCTGGTCTTGTCATGGACAGCTGTCTGGTTCCATGACAGTTTCTAAACCCTTCGACTTTCCCAAGTGATTGAAGCGTCTTGTTGTTCATGGTTGACATCTGGGGTCATTCTCGCATTTATGCTAATGAAGTGACTCAGGGTAGGTCTTTAGATACTTTAACAATGGGGGCTGGCCATACCAGGAAGACTAACCACATGTTTAGATGAGTTGGGGGCTTTGATCCCCTTATATCAGTCTGACCTCCAGGAATCAGAAAGAGCTGGAGGGTGAATCATTGGACACCTGAATCAAATTCATCAATCATGTAATATGTAATATAATGTGCAATAGAAGCCTGTTAAAAATTCTAGACATCTAAGTTTGGTTGAGCTTCCTGATTGGTGATACACCTGAAGTGATGGGAGGATGGTGTGCCCTGAAGATCTGGATGCTCTGCACTTGGGACCCAACCAGACCCAACCAGAGATGTATCCTATACATCTCTTTCATTGCTCCTGATTTGTATCTTTCACAAAACTGTAATTATAACTGGAATGCTTTCCCTTTTACTGTGAGCCATTCTAGCAAACTACTTAATCTGAGAGGGTACTGGGAATCCCCAAACTATAGTCAGTTGATCAGGAGCATGAGTGGTCTTGGAATCCTTAGAACCTATGGAATCCTTAGAACCTATGTCCAAAGGGAGGAGAGCTTTGTGGAAGACTTTGCCCTGAATCTGTGAAGTCTGTGACAACTCTGGGTAGTTAACATCAGAATTGCATTCTAATGTCCTATTGCCACCAAGGAGTAAACTGTCTAAAATGTACTAGAAGTCCATGTCCATCCAGCATCAGTATATAATGGGGCAGAATAGGAAACAAAAACCCTCTAGTGCTAACCCGGTTGACAGTGGGAACCCCAGAACCCTAACACAAATAGGTAGCATAGGAGATTGCTTGCTGGACTGCTATATAAGCATGATATCATTATTTTGCAATCTTTAGCAAGTTCCAGATGCCTTTATTCAAACTGCATATCTAATACTGAAAATATATTTAGCACCAAGCTGCAATCTTGACCAGTTTGTCTCACTACAACAGTTTGTGACAATTAGTTTAGGTATGTGGAGACTTTGACAGGTTGCAGGTATTCTGCAGGCAGTATTCCATCCAAAATGAAAGAAATCTAGGCTAATCAGACATATTGCATAGAAAAAGGGTATATCTATGAATTATTAGATTACAAAAAGTATCCTCATTTTTTCCTAGACCTGAAACTTGAGATTATGTAGAAGAAAAAGCCTTTTAACAATTCAGATATCTTGAATATACCTCACTTCTTCTGTTATCTACAGAATTGCTCTAATGCCCCATAATTCTCCATGATAAATCAGATGATTTTAACTAAAGTAAAAATACCAACAGGTCAGATACATACACATCAGCATCTCTGAGGAAGTGATTCTTGAACTGAAAGATAAAAGGGGGAAGTAACATTCTAATCAGAGGGAGCAACATGTGCAAAGTTCTTATGGAAGGTGAGAGCAGATCACAGGGTGTAGGCCTCTTCATTCTTTGAGCCATAGTAAATCACCAAAATGTTTGACGTAAATAGGTGAGCTGGTTGGATTTATATTTTGAGATGATCACTGGATTCAGTATAGAAAATGTCAGCAGATGACAAGTTAGGTGGGATAAGATAAAGTTGCCATATGTTCTGTTTTGTCCAGGGCAGTCCTAGCACAGGCCTTTTGTCCCAGAGTAACTACTAACAGTGAACCTGCAGCAGAGCTCATACTGCAACATTTTATGTGTCCTATGACCACCAACTTCCAGTTGTCAGTCTGTGCATCTCTATGCCTGAGAGTTGTTTTGTTTTTTGTTTTGTTTTGTTTTTTTTCTAACACTGAAGACCACTTTACCCCACAGATATGAGAGGCTACAAGCAGTAAGAGAGAACTGCTTGATGATAGCTCTCACACAATGATGGATAGAAATTAATAAACTAATACACAATTATATATACTGCCCAAAGCCATATTATACACCGTTTCCCATGGTGATTAAACTTCAGTCACCAGAGGTAGCTACCTTAGGGACATCTCTTCTTTGCATCAAGTTTCTATTCCCCTACTCCTGCTTTCTGCAGTTCCAAAATTAACTACTTAAATAACTGAATCCTTATTTCAAGGTCTGCATGTCAAGGAACCCAAACTTGGTCAGAACCAACAGTGGTTTTAGGAAGTGATTCCTAAAATAAGTTTCTGTAACTATTACTAAACAAGTAAGTGGGAATAAAGACCTTACAGTAACTAGACTGGTACAACGGACTATATGCTTGTGTATCAAATTCATATTTTGAAACCATAATCCGGTGGGGTAGTATTTGGAGGTAAAGCCATTGGTGTGTAATTAGGTCATGAAGGTGAAGCCTCGGATTAGTGATACCCTGTCTTGGCTGTGAGAAGATACAGAAAGAAGGTGGCTGTCTTCAAGCCAGGAAGTGAGTTCTCACCAAACACCAGATTGGCTGGCATCTTTGTCTTGCATTTCTCTGCCTCTAGAACTATGAGAAATATGTTATTTAAGCCACCCAGTCCTTAGCATTTTTGTCATAGCAGCCCAAACTCATGAGCACAAGTGGTAATTATCCTTGGTCTACTATAGCATTATAACTACCAAACTTTTCACTGAAATAAGAATTTCATCCATGAGATAAGACCCACAATGTAAGAAAATCCAAGGGGGAGTCCCTGAAATCATAACCCCACAGGCCTGGATATGATCATTTGAAAGCCATAATGGAGAAATTAGTGCCACTTTTAAAAATTTAAAGGATGCAGAGGTGGCGGTCATGTTTACATCCCTGTTTAATTCACCAATTCGGACTTTTAAAAAACAGGTTGATCTTGGTCTTTCATGGGATACTACCAAAAACTTAACTGGCAGCCTCAATTGTAGCTGCTATTCTGGGTAACTTTAATGTACAATAACAGATCTATAAAATAGATAATAGACAATGCCAATTTATGGCAGAAATTGATGAGAACACACCCATCAGATCGATACCTTAATAGCAAGCACTAGAAGCTATTGATCTGGCAAATGTGGCCATTTCAATTTCTATTATGGAGAAGAATCTGAAGCAATTCACATGGAAGAAACAGTGGAATACAGTTGTAGGACAAAGGTATATTCACGACCTCGCCTCTGGCTATGTCATGTTTGTATTCTTATCCACAAGGGGTGTTGATTATATGGACATTTTAAGAAATACTAAACAGCCTCACTAAATTGATACAGTCTGTCAAATGAACATGCAGACCTAGAAATAGATCATATACCAGATGCCCTACTAAGGCATATATGCAACAAAGGATGGAAGATAAAACTCTTAAAAGCTTCAGGTGCCTGCTAATCGATGAAATTTTAAAAGGTTCATGAGAGTGGAGTATTCAGAGTTACCTCTCCAAAGGGCACATATTCAACATCACACCTTACCACTAAGGAAAAGTAAATGCTTTGTAGGCCCTTTCATGTAAAGGAGGCTGCACCTCAATTAGGAATAGTGTTCCAGCTCGTTTGTCAGTTGACTAAAAAAACTGCCAATTTTGATAAAGTGCCAGAATCAGAAAGTCTGCCTCAGCAGAAATTAAGCAGCCTGGCTGTTTGTGTGATATGACCCAAGTGATCCTATGTTGCTAGAGCATTTGTAGTAGGTAAGATTATCATGTGGAATATTTAGGAAGTTTCAATAAGAGAGCTGCCCTAAGATTCTAGAGTAAAATCATGTGGTCTGCAGCAGGGAAGTGTTTAGAATTTGAAGAGCTTACTTTCAACATAGTCTTGGGCCCTGGGATTGCTTAACTATGAGAATCAAAACTGTGTTCAGGACTGCCCATAATGAGCTAAGTATTGTCTGACCCAGTAGCAAATATCCATCATATAATGGTGAAAACACATCCGGGAGAATGTCTCAAGCTAAACTACAGGGCATGTGTAGTTTACATGTATGTATATACATATGTATATGTACATATGTATGTATATGCATATGTATGTGTGTATATATATAAACATATACTTTTTTTTAATCTTTATTTTTAAGAGAGAGCCAGAGAGCAAGAGGGGAGGGGCAGAGAGAGAGGGAGACGCAGAATCTGAAGCAGGCTCCAGGCTCTGAACTGTTAGCACAGAGCTCGATGCAGGGCTCAAACTCACGAATTGTGAGATCATGACCTGAGATGAAGTCGGACGCTTAACCGACTGAGCTACCCAAGCGCCCCAGTCAGTCTTTACTCTTGACCACAGTAGTGTTTACACATTGGGTGGCATAGCCATGGTTGCAGGGATGAAGGCTATTCATAAACCTAATCTCATTGATTCATTCTCCTCAGGTCTCATCTAGTTAATGGCACTGAATGCTTGACTTTTCAGTAACAAGATCAACACTAAATTCTAGATATGGTATCATCCCTCAAGAAAATCAGCCAGCCACATGCAGCAGTGGATTTTATTGAATCTTCTCCTGGAAGGGGACAATGATTCATCTTTACAGTGTTCCAACCAGGCTTACTTTCATAGGAATGAGGGTGATTTACCATGTTGGGATCCCATGTAACAATGGAGGAACATAAATTTTACAGAACAAGAGATGTGACCACAGGCACATTATCACAGTATCCACTATCTTAACATATATTCTATAACCCATGAGTGGCTGTCCTGATAGACTGTTGGAATTCTCTTTAAAGTCATACATGAGCTACAGTCTTGGAAATGACACACTGCAGGATTACAGTTCTATAGGATAACATACTCTGAATCAATGGCCATTTTACTAGGAAAAAATCAAAACAGTCCTTCCTCCCATATGTGTCCTTTACTGTCCTTATACATACAGAACACTTCACTTCTGACATTGCATGTGTGGGAGGTTTTCCTCACCAAGCACTTCTTGATGACACCAGCTTGGTGTCCAAAAATTTAACTCGATTTTGACATTATCTACCTCAAATATATATCAGGTAGGTTAAGGGTTCAGTCCCTTGAGATGGTCTCCCCTACTTCAGATGTCATCTCAAGTAGCAGCTTCCCAGGTTACTCCCAACTTCTGTCTGAATTGGTTACAAATCAGTTTACCATGAGCTCCTCTCCATTTGGATTTAATTAATTTGCTAGAGCAGCTCACAGAATTCAGGAAAAGATTTACTTATATTTAACAGTTTATTATAGGACACGATAAGTGGTACAAATGAAGAGCTAGATGTACAGATACATAGGGTAAGGTCTGGGAGAGTTCCAAGCATAGGACTTCTACCCTGTGGAATTGAGGTGTGTCACCTTCCTGGTAAGTGACTATGTTCATGGGTCTGGACATACTCCAAGCCCCATTCTACTGGGAATTTTTTTATGGAGGCTTTATTACATGGACAGGATTTATCATTAACAACTTTCAGCCCTTCTCCCATTTGAAGAGAATGGGAGGTGGGGCAGTGTATAGCACAGCTGAAAAATGCCAAGCTTCTAATCATGGCTTTGTCTTTCTGGTGACTAGTCCTTATCCAGAAACCATCCAGGAGGCCACCCATAGTCACCTCATAGAGCAACAACTGGCACAAAAATCCCAGTCACCCGTAACAAAGATTTATTTATTTTTAACACTAGATATCCATTTTGGATTAGCTGTGGCTCTGTTTCAGGTCATGGTCACTCTGGGAGCACTCCAGGTCATGAAGCAGCTTATACCCAGTACGTTGATACTTATTGTGAGAGTATCACACACAGGGTATCACAAAGGGAGAGCCATGCTAGCTGTTGAGCTTCTGCCCCAAAGTGACCTATGTCTCTCCTACCAATTGTTCATAAATCAAGGCAAGTCTCAAGGCCACTGTGAGTTTCAACAGTATTATCCTTTCACATGAAGAGACACTGCAGGGACAGAAACTGGGAATATTTGGTAAAGAGTGATATCATAGACCATACTAATGAACGGTATTTTATCCATGTCATATTTTTGCCATGACTCTTGATTCCTCTTTTTAAAATATGTGCTCATGGGGTGCCTGGGTGGCTCAGTCGGTTAAGCGTCCGACTTCGGCTCAGGTCACGATCTGGGGGTCCGTGAGTTCGAGCCCCGCGTCGGGCTCTGGGCTGATGGCTCAGAGCCTGGAGCCTGCTTCCGATTCTGTGTTTCCCTCTCTCTCTGCCCCTCCCCCGTTCATGCTGTATCTCTCTCTGTCTCAAAAATAAATAAATGTTAAAAAAAATTTAATAATAAAAATAAATAAATAAATAAATAAAATATGTGCTTAGAAAAATCCACCTTTCCCCTAAAGGAAAGCTAGAAAAAGAACAAAAAATGAAGTCTAAAGCCAGCCAAAGGAATGAAGATTAGAGCAGAAATAAATTATCTAAACAAAAACAAAAACAAAAAACAGATCAATGAAACACGATGTGGTTTCTTCAAAAAAATTAATAAAATTGATAAACCTCCTGCCAGACTTCTCAAAAGGAAAAAGGAAAGCACCCAAAGAAGATCACAAACAAAAGAGGAGAGATCACAATCAACACCACAGAAATACAATTAGAAGAGAATACTATGAAAATTATATGCCAACAAATTGAACCACCTGGAAGAAATGAATAAAGCCCTACCAAATCTGGAACAAGAAGAAATAGGAAACTTGAAAAGATCAATAACCAGCAAAGAAATTCAATCAGTAATCAAAAAACTCCAAAGGAACAAAAGTCCAGGGTCAGAGAGCTTCATAGAGGAATTCTACCAGACATTTAAAGAAGAGTTAATATATTTTCTCTCAAACTACTCCAAAAATAGAAAACTTCAAATTTATTTTATGAGGCCGGCACTACTCTGATGCAAAAATCAGATAAACTCCATAAATAATGAGAACTACATGCCAATATCCCTGATGAACATGGATGCAAAAATTCTCAATAAAATACTAGCAAACTGAATCCAACAATATATTAAAAAAATCATTCACCACAATAAAGTGGGAATTATTCCTAGGTTGCAAGGGTGTGTGGGGAATCAAATAGCTATGTCCTGGTTAAGGAGATTATAGCCAGTGTGGGTTTCGCTTTTGACTTTGTCCAGCAAACCAAGGAAAGGATTACGTAAGTCTTCACAAGTCAAGAGAGATGGGAGAAAGGCTAAGGGAAGCCTCTCTGAGCTGCTCTCAACCTCCAATACTTATTAAACATACATACAGGGAAACATCGACAATACCTCAGTGGGCTACCTGCCAGTGAGAACATCTAGAAAGCATGCAGAAAAGCAAGGTGTTCCCAAGACTACAAAAGAGCCAATGTAGAAAGCAGGGCGGAGAATGAGATAAGATGTCCCATAGATAACATGGTCTAAGGAATTCATGAGCACCCATTAACTAGATATTGGTCCCTGTTTTCAGCAGGTCCAGAAAGCAGTGTAATGTGTTGCCAATAATCTCCTTAACCAGGGCATAGCTATTTGATTTCCCACAAGGGTGGTTCAATATTCACAAATCAGTCAACATGATACAGCATATTAATAGAAGAAAAGATAAGAATATGATCCTCTCAACAGATGCAGAAAAATTGCATTTGATAAAGTACAGCATCCATTTATGTTAAAAAACCCTCAACAAGGTAGTTTTAGAGGGTATATACCTCAACTTAATAAAGGCCATATATGAAAAGCCCACAGTTAATATCCTCAATGAGAAAAAACTGAGAGCTTTTCTTTTATGGTCAGGAACAATAGAGGGCTGTCAATTCGTTTGACTGTTATTTAACATACTATGGGAAGTCCTAACCACGACAATCAGAAAACAGAAAGAAGTGAAAGGCATTCAAATCAGCAGAAAAGTCAAACTTCCACTATTTGCAGTTCACAGGATACTGTATATAGTATCATAAAGAAATCCACCAAAAAACTGCTAGAACTGATAAATGAATTCAGTAAAGTTGTAGGATACAAAGTCAATGTATAGAAATCAGTTGTATTTCTATATATCAATAATGAAGCAGCAGAAAGAGAAATTAGGGAATAAATCCCATTCACAATTGCACCCAAAACAACAATTTGGTTGGGATAAACGTAACAAAGAGGTAACAGATCTGTACTATGAAAACTATAAAACACTGATGCAAGAAATTAAAGAAGACACAAAGAGATGGAAAGACATTCCATGCCCACAGACTAGAAGAACAAACACTGTTAAAAAGCCTATACTACCCAAAGCAATCTACACATTTAATGCAAATCTATCAAATACCAACAGCATTTTCCACAGAGCTAGACCCATCTTAAAATTTGATGGAATCACAAAAGACCTTATATAGCCAAAGCAATCTTGAAAAAGAAAAACAAAGGTAGAAGCATTGCATCATAATCCTGGACTTCAATTTATATTACAAAGCTATAGTGATCACAACAGTATGATACTGGTACAAAAAGAGACCCATATCAATGGAACAGAATAGAAAACCCAGAAATGAACCCACAACTGTATGGTCAATCTTCAACAAAGCAGAAAAGAATATCCAACGGCAAAAAGCCAGTCTCTTCAACAAATGGTGTTGGGAAAACTGGACTACTACAGGCAAAGGAATGAAACTGGTATTTCTTACACCAAATACAAAAATAAATTAAAAATGGGTTAAAGACCTAAATGTGAAACTGAAACCATAAAAATCCGAGAGAGGAGCACAGAGAGTAACCTCTTTGACATCGGCCATAGCAACTTCTTTCTAGGTATGTGTCCTGATGTACAGGGAAAAAAAGCAAAAATAAACTATTGGGACCTCATCAAAATAAAAAGCTTCTGCACAGCAAAGGAAACAATCAATAAAACTAAAAGGCAACCTATGGAATGGGAGAATATATTTGCAGATGACATATCTGATAAAGGTTCTTATCCGAAATATATAAAGACTTAAATTCAACACCTCAAAAATGAGTAATCCTGTTAAAAAATGGGCAGAACACACGAATAGACATTTTTCCAAAGAAGACATCCTGATAGCCAACAGACACATGAGAAGATGCTCAACATCACTCATCAGGGAAACGCAAATCAAAACTAAAATGAGCTATCACCTCACATCTGTCAGAATTACTAAAATCAACACACACACAAGAAACCACAGGTGTTGGCAAGGATGTGAGAAAGGGGAACCCTCTTCCACTATTGGTGGGAATGCAAACTGGTGCAACCACCATGGAAAGCAGTACAGAGTTTCCTCAAAAAGTTAAAAATAGAACTACCCTACAAATCCAGTGATTGCATTAGTAGGTATTTACCCAAAGAATACAAAACACTAATTTGAAGGCATACATGCACCAGATGTTTATAGCTGCATTATCTACAATAACAAAATTGTGGAAACAGCACAATTGTCCAATGACTGATGAATGGATATTCATAATTACTCAGCCATAAAAAGAATAAAATCTTGCTATTTGAAATGACATGGTTTGAGCTAGGGAGTATAATGCTAAGCAAAATAAGTCAGTCAGAAAAAGACAAATACCATATCACTTTCCTCATTGTGAAGTGAATTTAAGAAACAAAACAAATGAGCAAAGTCAAAAAGAGACAGAGATACAAACCAAGAAACAGACTTTTAACAATAGAGATCTGATGGGTACCAGAGGGGAAGTGGGTGGAGGAATGGATAAAGTAGGTGATGGAGATTAAAGAGTATGTTTTGTGACAAGTACTGACTATTGTATAGGAGCATTGAATCTCTATATGGTAAACCTGAAACTAATATTGCACTGTATGTTAACTGGAATTTAAATAAAAACTTAAGAAAACTTCAAGCACTTTTCTATTTAGAAAAATATCCATTATAGAAGGAACATACTTAAACATCATAAAAGCCATTTATGAAAAGCCCACAGCTAGTATCATCCTCAATGGGGAAAAACTGAGAGCTTTCCCCCTGAGATCAGGAACACGACAGGGATGTCCACTCTCACTGCTGTTGTTTAACGTAGTGTTGGAAGTGCTAGCATCAGCACTCAGACAACAAAGGGAAATCAAAGGCATCAAAATTGGCAAAGATGAAGTCAAGCTTTCACTTTTTGCAGATGACATGATATTATACATGGAAAATCCAATAGACTCCATCAAAAGTCTGTTAGAACTGATACATGAATTCAGCAAAGTTGCCGGATACAAAATCAGTGTACAGAAATCAGTTGCATTCTTATACACTAATAATGAAGCAACAGAAAGACAAATAAAGAAACTGATCCCATTCACAATTGCACCAAGAAGCATAAAATACCTGGGAATAAATCTTACCAAAGTGTACAAGGTATGTATGCTGAAAACTATAGAAAGCTTATGAAGGAAATTGAAGATATAAAGAAATGGAAAAACATTCCATGCTCATGGATTGGAAAAATAAATATTTTCAAAATGTCAATACTACCCAAAGCTATCTACACATTCAATGCAATCCCAATAAAAATTGCACCAGCATTCTTCTCAAAGCTAGAATGAGCAATCCTAAAATTCATATGGAACCACAAAAGGCCCCAAATAGCCAAAGTAATTTTGAAGAAGAAGACCAAAGCAGGAGGCATCACAATCCCAGACTTTAGCCTCCACTACAAAGCTGTCATCATCAAGACAGCATGGTATTGGCACAAAAACAGACACATAGACCAATGGAATAGAATAGAAACCCCTGAACTAGACCCACAAACGTATGGCCAACTAATCTTTGAGAAAGCAGGAAAGAACATCCAATGGAAAAAAGACAGTCTCTTTAACAAATGGTGCTGGGAGAACTGGACAGTAACATGCAGAAGAATGAAACTAGACCATTTTCTTACACCATTCACTAAAATAAACTCAAAATGGATAAAGGATATGAATGTGAGACAGGAAACCATCAAAACCCTAGAGGAGAAAGCAGGAAAAGACCTCTCGGACCTCAGCCGTAGCAATTTCTTACTTGACACATCCCCAAAGGCATGGGGATTAAAATAAAAAATGAACTATTGGGAGCTCATGAAGATAAAAAGCTTCTGCACAGCAAACAATCAATAAAACTAAAAGGCAACCAACAGAATGGGAAAAGATATTTGCAAATGACATATCGGACAAAGGGCTAGTATCCAAAATCTATAAAGAGCTCACCAAACTCCACACCCGAAAAACAAATAATCCAGTGAAGAAATGGGCAGAAAACATGAATAGACACTTCTCTAAAGAAGACATCCGGATGGCCATGAAAAGATGCTCAACATCACTCCTCATCAGGGAAATACAAATCAAAACCACACTCAGATATCACCTCACGCCAGTCAGAGTGGCCAAAATGAACAAATCAGGAGACTATAGATGCTGGAGAGGATGTGGAGAAACGGGAACCCTCTTGCACTGTTGGTGGGAATGCAAACTGGTGCAGCCACTCTGGAAAACAGTGTGGAGGTTCCTCAAAAAATTAAAAATAGACCTATCCTATGACCCAGCAGTAGCACTGCTAGGAATTTACCAAAGGGATACAGGAGTGCTGATGCATAGGGGCACTTGTACCCCAATGTTTGTAGCAGCACTCTCAACAATAGCCAAATTGTGGAAAGAGCATGGACATTTATGTCCATCAACTGATGAATGGATAAAGAAATTGTGGTTTATATAAACAATGGAGTACTATGTGGCAATGAGAAAGAATGAAATATGGCCCTTTGTAGCAACCTGGATGGAACTGGAGAGTGTTATGCTACATGAAATAAGTCATACAGAGAAAGACAGATACCATGTTTTCACTCTTATGTGGATCCTGAGAAACTTAACAGAAACCCATGGGGGAGGGGAAGGAAAAAAAAAAGAGGCTAGAGTGGGAGAGAGTCAAAGCATAAGAGACTCTTAAAAACAGAGAACAAACTGAGGGTTGATGGGGGGTGGGAGGAAGGGGAGGGGATGGGCATTGAAGAGGGCATCTTTTTGGATGAGCACTGGGTGTTGTATGGAAACCAATTTGACAATATATTTCATAGATTAAAAAGAAAGAAAAATATCCATTAAGATTCTGATAGATTGACCCCACATAAAGGTCAACTGTATTTGCGCTGGCAATTTAATGCTTTCAAGGTACTTTTAAATAAGCATCTCATTTATGCTAAGTAGTGTATGAAATTTGAGTTCATGAACTTTTATCCTAAGTTTGTCTGCTCTTTTGTATAACTCATACTGTTCATTTTCACACGAAAAGGGAAAAATTATTCCATACCTAAGTATTTTATATTCTTTATAGGTATGATTTGAATTAGATCATATAAACTGGGCTTATTTGAGAATTTATTAATTCATCATGAAGTCCTTTATATTCTGCTTTATTGTTTTATTTTCATGCCATCTCTTGTGCCAACATTTGCTCCTTTTAATAATCCACCGCCACTATCAAACTCTACAGATGACCTTTACTGCTGCTTTAATTTTCTCTAAGCAGGTCATCGCTATCTACTAATTACCCTACTTTCTTAAATAATTCTGAATCTCATTTCCCTAAGTCATTTTCTTCATATACTTTGTATAGGAAATTTAAATGTGTACAATTATATACTGTTAAAGCTTGAAGAAACCCTCCAGTTCATGGAACTCTTTAAACAGAAGTCAAAACAGGCCTGGAAAGAGTAGCTTGCTTGAAATATGAAAGCTGGTGAGGGATGTTTATAGCATTACAACCCAGGTCTTTGAATTTCTTATCTATTACTCTATCCAGTGTTCTACCTTTAATTTACTTCATTAATGAGCATGCCATTCTTGACTGTGGGCTTTAGTGTTTGGGGATGTATTCCATTTTCTAGCCAGATCTACTCTTCATTCTGCTCCTGCCCTGTTTTGTATATGGAGGTTGTCCTTTATCTGGTTGGAAGGCACCAGCAATAGTTGGATGCTGGAAGAAGTCAGAGTTATGTGTTTGAGTTCCTCTAGCTCCATACATGCCTGGCTATGATTGGTCCATGGTCCATTGGTCTGTGGTCCCACTACAGCTACATGTTTTGCTAGCTGTTCTAATAACCATGCCTTATTGTCTGAAGCCTAGGGATGATGAGGACTTCCAGCACTGCTAGAACTTTATAGCCTTCATGTTAACTTTTGCTCTTGGTAACAAGTTCCTGTTATTGACAACTTTCTTGATTCCTTTGCCTTGTCCACATCTCTGAACAGTGTCTTCATTAAACTATTCTTTGAGCTTACAACTGTATTCTGCTGGAACTCTGAATGGTATAAGGTACATTGGTCTTGATTTCAGCAAAGGGGCTACCATAAAAGTTACTCTTCTGTTAATAGAAGTTACTTGTAGGGCTGGGGCGCCTGGGTGGCTCAGTCAGTTAAGCATCCGACTTCAGCTCAGGTCATGATCTCACAGTCTGTGAGTTTGAGCCCCATTTCGGGCTCTGTGCTGACAGCTCGGAGCCTGGAGCCTGCTTCAGATTCTGTGTCTCCCTCTCTCTGATCCTCCCCCGTTCATGCTGTCTCTGTCTCAAAAATAAATAAACATTAAAAAAAATAAGCAATAACTTTACCATTTAGAAAGGAAAAAGAAGTTATTTGTAGGGCAAAGAAGATTCTTCTTGTCCTGTTACTTAGTTATGTGTAAGCTGTCACAAGTTGGGTTCTCTGACTTTTACAGTCTTAGTATTTGCTTCCAAACTATAATGCAGGTCCCAAAAGCCACAAACAAGTTGCAGACACTCTAGAATGAATATTGCTTCTCAGAGTTGTCTAGCTTTGGGCTGAAATGGTGGAGACTTCACACACACCCTCCTCAGTCAAATATGTCAGTGGCCACAGAAGGGGCATGGTTAGATAGACAGGAGCTCTTTTAAACTCAGAAAGAACTTGAGGATCTGACAGGTTAGGCTCTCTGCTCATCCTGGACCCCAAACTGGAAAACAGGTTATTTTGTCAATGTTACCTGTGTGCTGTATCTCTATCACACAAGTCAGCATACCTCTATTTAGATGTACATTGTTACTCATATTCATAAAATTATCAGATAAAGACCTCCAGTCAGATTGGATTTCCAGATAAACAACAAATAAGTTTTAGTAGAAGTATGTTCCATGAAATATTTGAGACATCCTTATAAATAACAATGATTTGCTATTTATCTGAATTTCAAATTTAACTGAATTCTGCTTTTTCCCCCCAAATCAGGTAACCCTAATATTAATCATCTTTTAGGAGAAACAGTTTCACATAGTATTTAAATAGCTCAGCCTCTTGAACTAGATTGCACTAATTCAAAGCATACCTTATTTTAACTTAGCAGCTGTTTAATGTTAAAAAAGGTATTTAATATCCATGTGCTTCATTTCTTCATCTTTAAAATTGGGAAAATAAGAGGTCTTAATTTATAAACTGTTTTGTGGATTAAATGAGTTAATAAAAGTAGAACATTGAAGAGTTAATGATACAGAGTAAGTGCTCGATAAATGCTAGCAATTGCAATTATTGTTTTTATTACAACCCTTCTGTTACACTAATGCAATGCCATTCATATATACTTTACAGTGCTATAAAGTGCCTAAATATGATGCAGTCTCTATTACCTAGAATATTCTATTCTAATAGGGTAGGTAAAACCAGTCCAAAGTACTATAAAGGTCTTACAAGTAAGGCTATGAGGAAAAGTCTTTGTGGTAAATTGTGCCACAAAATTGGTAATAATGGAATTGGACAGTAAGATGATTTATAGAGCCTGTGAAATTTAAACTGGACCATGAAGGAAGACTGTAATTTTGACTCATGAAGAAGGTAGAGAAGCAGAAACACATTTGAAAAGAAAGAGCAGCATTTAGAAATTTATTCTGTCTGTAATGAAAGCTAGATAGCATTCGCTCTAAATTTCCTGCAAACATAGAAGACAATAGAGAAAATAGACATTAAATATCAAAAACTCACATCACCAAACTACCTACTAAAACATCTGGGAAGAAGTTATATGACAGCATGCAGATTGACTGAAAATAGATTAGAAGAGATTTCAGGCTTCCTTTTTTTTCTTTCATCAATATCTTCTCTTGGAATGTTTACAAAGATCATTTTTGATCTTATTCTAACATTCGCTTGTGATGAAAATGGTAATCCGATATTTAGGCTTCTTTTGAGATAGTGTGTTCCTCAAGGGTAGTGTTGTTTTTGCCTTGGACCTCATATTCTGCAAGGTTATCAGTTACTTTGTCAATGCTTCCAGTGTCCCAAGACTGCCCACACATTTTTGCGTTTGGCTGGAAGGACCCAAGGGACTTGGCATGTTTGTACTCACTGCTAAGATGTATTACAGAGATACAGCAGAGATCAACTATGAAAAAGAAACAGTCTGGAGGTATCCCTGTGCAGGTTTCTTATGCTCTCCTCCTCCCATAAGGGGGTCACAGAGAGTGCACCCATCCTCCAGTATCAAAATGCAGTCACAACTGTGTGATATTTCTGTTTGAAACTCAGAAATCAGGGTTTTTAGCCAGAGCTGGTCAAATTGGCATTCTTCATCTACCAACTACAGAAATTTTAGGCTCTCAAAAGAAAAGTAGGTGTTCTATACCTGAGGTTAAAAAATATAACCCTGTATGTGAATTATACTTCAATAAAAATGTTTAATAAAAAATTTAAAGAATGAAATCAAACATGATTTTAGCCTAGTGACACTGTTTTTGTACTTGTGATGTCTAGAACTGCCAGTGATAATTTGCATGTTTTTTTTTTTTTTCACAAAACAAAACAAAAAGCAAATGATAATTATGTGAGGTGAAGGATGTGCTAACCAACAGTGTGGCAAACATTTCACAATATATACGTGTATCAAATCATCATGTATATGTTGTACTCCTTTAATTTACACAATGTCGTATGTCAAGTACATCTCAATAAAGCCGGAAAAAGACAACTTAATCAGGTACCTCAGAAGAGAGGCTATCCAAGAAGCCATTTTAAACATGACCTCATTAGTCATGAGGCAAATGAAAAACAGTATGGAATTTCCTCAAAAAATTAAACGTAGGGGCGCCTGTGTGGCTCAGTTGGTTAAGTGCCTGAATTGAGCTCAGGTCAGGGTCTCACTGTTCCTGAGCTCAAGCCTCACATTGGTCTCTCTGATGTCTGCAGACAGCCCGCTTCGGATCCTCTGTCTCCCTCTCTCTCTGCTCCTTCTCAGCTCACGCTTGCACAGATGCATGCTCTCTCTTCCTCTCTCCCTCCCTCTCTCAAAAATAAAACAAAAAGAAACAGAAAACAAACAAACAAAAACAATGAAATACCACTACACACTCACCAGAGTGGTTAAAACAAAAACAACAAAAGCAGGTTTTCCCCATAAATCTCATTGTGCAAAGGATATAGGCTCAGGTGCACAATCTTACCATAAAGTCAAAACCCATCAGAAGCCAAGTTCCCAGACACCAGCCAAAGGTCAAACTAGGAAAACAGCAGTCCCCAGCCTATTAGGTCATGTTTTCTCTGCAGGGAGTTCAAGGGTTGGGAATGGACTGAGCTCTGAGGTGAAGGGAACCAGGTATCAAAGTACTCCTCAGTCCATAAAACAACTCTTCAGATCATAACCTCACCTATTACACCCCAGGGATAAGGTGAAGTCATTCTGTAAATGGTTGGGGAAGCAACTGCCAGAACTTAAACAGCTCCCATATTGTTTATCTACAATCCTGATAAACACAGGTCTCCTCTGCTAACCTGGTTTTACTTTCGAGAGCACTTGGACTAGAGGCTAATCACCACAAGTGGGGAAACAATTCATCCCAACATAACAGTAATGGAAGGATAAGGATAAAACACTACAGTTTTTTTCCCAAGTTTTTTTTTTCCTCCTTGCAGTAGGTCTTGGTCCTTCTATATCTTCACATAGCAGGTTCAAAGCAGCCACACATCACCCAGGGATTTCTTCTAGTTTCCCCCCACACACACCTTTGTGGTTTGTCAGAGATTGCTCTACAATTTCTCTTAGGGCTGAGATCAGCAGTCCTGTACATCAGCACACTGGTAGGAACCAGATAGAACATTAGCTTAAAACTTATTTTTTCTCTTATTTAATTTAAAATCTTATATATCCTCATTGTAACTCTCTTAGACAATACTGATAAAGACACAGAAAAAAAAAGGGGAGCCAAAATTCATACAACTTTATGGTAGAGAAATAATCACTGTTAGCGTGTGGAAGATCTTATAAGTTTGTTTTTCTCCTTGTGTGCCTCTTATTTGAAGTGTAGCACTCCTATTAGCCTATAGTGGGTCTGCTTCAAAGTAACTGAAGGTCTAAAGACATCTTGTGAATTCCACAGCAATTTATAATTAAAATCTATTCGTCTATGGGGTGGAACAATCTTATGAAGAGCAGTAATGGGGTCCATATTTTAGGGATTCGGTCTGATTTTATGCAGAAACTGGTGAGACTATTTAAGAGAAGCCCATTAATAGAAAGAATTTTCAACTTAGGAAAAAATAAATTTTAGGGTATGAGAGATCTAGGTTTAAAAATATTAACTTGGCATGACTGTCTCAATTTTAAAGGGATAATTCTGGGCATAGCATGGAATTGGTCTACAGGATTTACATATCTATTCAGTTTCCATTACACTCATTTCTGAGACCTATGAAAGGTTCATGTAGACTGTAATAAACATTTTCCTAAACTAATGAGCTATTTCCCTAAACTATGAAACAGGTTACTACACTATCAACATTGCCTAGCAGGAGACAATGCTTTTTTTGATTCTATCCCTCAGATGCCCTCAGTCATAAGCTACCG
This sequence comes from Puma concolor, assembly GCF_028749965.1. NCBI lineage: Eukaryota > Metazoa > Chordata > Mammalia > Carnivora > Felidae > Puma > Puma concolor. The sequence goes on along the minus strand of NC_141674.1, from coordinate 61,038,891 downwards.
TAGAATTTTGCCATAAAGAGGCTAGAGAAGTCAGTACCTGTAAGAACCTGCCTTTCTGTTCTGCAGCTGTAGCAATCTGTGGGGAAATGCTGTGTCTGGCATGGTAGAAGACAGAATCACCTGTGTTCATGATCTATTGGAAATGGCCCCTTGAAAGAATAACAGAAAAGCAGCAAAATCTGGCTGGCACGGACTTACGAGTTCAGCCTTTGATAGGTGGTGAGTTTAAATGGGTAACAAGTCAAAATGTTTTCAAAGATTATATCAATGGGTTTCTTGAACACTTGCTGCCAAGACAACACATATAGTATTCCTCACTTTTAGGTGAGACATCTGGAATCATGAATTATTGGTTCCAGAACCCTGGCCAAGTTAGAGCCATAGCTCAGGTCACTTGATTCTCAACCCACAGACATTCTGTCATTCTGTAGCACTCCATCTAGAATGCCCTGCTGTGTTATTGCAAAGCAGCAAAGTGCACATCCATTCTCAGGTAAGGTCAAGTACCAGGCCTGTCAATAATCTGTACTCAGGCAAACAATGTCACTTATACTTGAAGCTGCTGTTTATACACTGACCAGTTATTTTGTTTAAAGATGGTTGCCAACATGTTTTTCTCTCATTCTTCTTTCTTTCCCTTCCCCCCACCCACACGGATTCACAGTCCTATTTTAAAAGGTCAAGGTGTGAATGGCTTCAAGGAAACATATGCAGTGCTTCAGAAATGAAAGAAATGTAAAGGTCTCGGGTAGCATCTGAGTTAAGTGAAAAATAACTAGGAGCAGCAGCAAAATAGTAACAAAAGATGTCGTTCTTTAACATAATCTCTAACTTTACAGAAATAGTATTGTTTTGCATAATTGCATCTAAGAATATATCCTAGTATCACAGTAGATGTCTAAAGAGAGATAAATATTTGCAAATGATATGGAGGGAGTGACGGGGGTGAGACATGGAGAAGCATGAGGGAGAGAGAGTTCAAGCCACGTCTTGTGTTCCTGATCAAAGTATTCATGAAGGGAATCTTGAAGAAATTAAAGAGTTAAAGCTTAGCAAGTTGACAGATAGCCTAGGTTTTCTTACCTGTTGGATCTGTGTTAGAAGTTTACCTAAATTTTTAAAGTTAGATAAACTATTTGTGAATAACTTATTTGCAGACAAGCAATCTCCATCTTGAGAGACGTTTTTTCACTTAGTAAAGTTTTTCTCTAAGCTCCCAGCTTCTTTCCTCTTTGACTTTCAACTTACAAGCAAAACAGGTTTTTAGTCACACCTCTATATATTAGGTATCTGGGTTGAGATCTCTAATAAGATCTACTTTTTAAGAGGACAAAAACCTCCTTAAGTGGGAAGCTTCATATTTTATCACTGAATAAATTAATGTCCTGCTTCGTAATTCTATAAGATATTTCTTACTGTTAAAAAGTCAGAGTTATGAATATTTCATATTAAATGAGAAGATAATTTTATCTTCCTGGTATCAATTAGTTGGCTAAAAATACATTTGATTCAGGATAAAATCATAGGCCAAGGGGATTTTTGTGAGATATATTTTAGGGTAAGTCTATGTATGGAATGAAAAAAATAGTTTTTCAAAATTCTGTATATGTTTTCAGTAAAACATTTGACCAAATAAATAATAAATGAAAGAGAAAAAACCAAATTGATCATGGGAACCAACAACTAACATATTACTGGGGAATAAATGGGAAGTGAAACAGAAATATATGCAACCAAAGGGGGGAAAAAAGAGGAAAAAAATTAAAAAAAAAAAAAAAAGACTCCTGCATTGTTTAGGTTATTACAATGAAAGGGACTGACTGCGGGGACAGTCAATCTGTATGATCACTTTTTCTGGAGCAGGTTATCAGCCCTGAGAACAGAAGGCTGTGCTAACATAAATGAAGCACTTCAGAGCAGGTGTGGATTTGCAGACAGGTGATGGCAGCAGTTCAACTCCATCATGACCAGAACAGTGTTTTGTTCACCTCTTATAACCATTTCCTGTTAAAGGAGATTTAGAATCTCACATGAGCATTCTTGGCAAAGCGCTACCAAGGGTATTATAATAATCGGATCTGGAGGCGTTTAAGGCAAGGACCGAATGCACACTGACTCAGGATAAGCACAGTCAGAACTTGGCAGCAACAAAGACACCAGAAAAGGGCAAAATCAAACAAATAGTATATTTCAAAAAGACCAACTCTCTTCCTACTTGGTGCAGTGTACTTTTGACTAAATGGCTATATAAATTATCATTGTCTTTAAAGAAATAGTCCTTTTTCGCTTCTTTGAGTTTATCTTTTGATGCATTAAATACTAAATTGTGGACAGTTAGTTGCAACAGTATGATTCAATGTAAAGAAATGGAAACGCCAGGGGAATAGGTGCAAAGATGTATTAGGCTATTAGATTAGGTAGGTGGGACAATTTAGGTTTCAAAAAGTAGTTACCACATTTTAAGAGATTTTCCTCCTTTCCAAGGAAGTCAAAGAAAGCATACCTTTTAGTGAGCAAGCCAATCTCATTTGAGAAACAATAATGTAATTTAAGTACATTGTCCTTTTATCTTTGGTGTATCTCTGGATATCAGGAGCCAGCATTATCACCCCCTTCAGGCACCCAATACAGTAAGTACATGCTTGTCACTCCCATTCACCAGTTGCAGCTTGAAAAATATAACATGTATTTTAAATATAATATTTTTGAGAACAGGGAGCATGAATTTCATCCAGTGTTGTCCCCACTGAGGCCTCAGAGATCTTGGAGCAGATAAAAGTGCTAATGTATGTTTTATGATATTTCGACTTTGTCCATTTCCAATTTAATAACCCCAGGAACACATTCCTTTGCCTGGATGGCCCCTGGCATGAGCAATCAACATGTTACACTGGTATTTTCCTGCATTTTAAAATCCTCATCCAGATCATCTCGGTTTCCTTCATGGACCAGTAAGCTCCTGCTCTACCCCTTTTCAGTTCTCTTGTGTTTGACGTTTATAAACAACCCTACTCCTATTCCCTAATCAGTTTCCTCCCCTCACTTTTTTCCTTTCACATTATTTCACCTAATCTACTCACTTGTGCTTATGATTCTATGTTTGGAAATGACACTATCTGTCTGAATGAACATTATACCCAACTCTGAAAATACATCCATGTCACTTTGTTTGTTTACAGGCTTCTCTTACAAGTTCTCTCATATCTATGCATTTTTCTGTATGATTATCTGATTACTGGCCTCTTTTCTTTGTGTGTGTTTTAACTAATTATTATTAATAACTATATGTGGATAAGCAAGTGAAAAAATGCAGACGTGAGAATATATGTAAAAGTGTACGAGTTGGAAGGTGATGTTTGTTACAGTAATTTTTATGAATTATAAATGCATGGTAGAGAAATGAGGGAGGGCATGTAGACGGGATTTGGTCAACTGTGTACACCTGCTGACATCCTAGATGCAGGGTCTTTACTCATAAACCTAAGTGAGTGCTTAACTGTAATCTTAATTTTTATGGTTATTATTAAACTTGTATTTCTATTTTGATATCTATGTGATGAAGGTTTTAGTTTCTCTGTCCAGTTTGCTCCCCAACTTCTTGGCAAAAATTAGTCAAACAACAACAAGAAACCTTCTATAGCAAAGCCTTTGGTCTGCTCTGTCACTCAGAGCATAGGTATATACACAGGTTAATAAATGATTAACAATATTAAAATAAAGTTACTTTCTTTGGTTTACTTTTTTTATTTTGCTTCAGCAATTGTGTATTTTTTTTTTCTTAGAGAAATCTGAATTTTTGGAACTTGCCTACTTGTTTATCATGCATTTTTTTTTTTTTTTTTTTTTTTGAGTGCTGAATCAAGTAATCCCTGGGGCAATTGCTATGGACACATCTTGTTAAAAAGCCAAGAAAATAAATCTAGTAAATAAAAATAGTGCCACAAGAATGATACTTGAAACCTGAATTATATCAACAATACCCTAAAATGTCATCTTTCAGCTGCCTATTGTATCACAGGGGGTCTCCCCCAATCAGTGGGCATCTCTCCACACCATATGCACACCACAACAGAGGCCCAGAGACAAAATGCAGATTAATTCTTATGAAATACTAACCAGAGCATGAATCTCATAGCACTGTTCTAACTGGGGTCCAGTTCCCTTGCATTTTGAAACAATTGATCTTAAAGCCATTCAAACAAAAGCAGTGTGAAGAGGGTCAACTAAGAGTAGCCTCTTAACTACAAATTATTAAATCCTACTGTTTTAAGAATATAGACATTTATAAAAATACCCACATTCACCCAAATTCAAAAAAGATAAGTATGTATTCTTTCCTCTCAGGGCGTATGAAAATCAAAATAAATTTGATTACTTTGGGGACATCTGTTAATTAAGTGTCTAGGAGACCGTATCTATGCCCTAGAATTTACTAGCTATTCATTCCCAACAAAACAATCATTAGAGTTCTCTTTGCCTATATGTGCAGAGGAGGGAAGGGATATTTGTAGGGGTACATTGCAGTACCTTTCAAATCATATTACATTGACTAACACTATTCCTCCTTAAGTCAAGTCTCCATTTACAGATAGAAGAGCCAGAATGTACAGTTTCCCATGCCCAAAGGAAAATTTGATACCAGTGTGATATTATAGACAAATGGTACCATGCTGAACCTCAGGTAAACTGAACTTTTCAGTGCTAGCTCTCACTAGAGGTCATTACTCTCATCCTCCTGATATGATTTCTTATCAGAGGAATAGATTTTCATCTCTCTCCCATCAGGGAAACATCATGTTATCAAAAACTCCTATTTATTCACCAAATAGTATCAAATTAATCCCATTGTTTCAGATAGGCTTGGCTTTTTTTTTTTTTTTTTTTTTTTTTTTTTTTCCCTTTCCTTTCACTGTGATGCTATTTTGCTGGTCAGGGAAAGAAAAATTTTCTGACTTTGGCAGTATTCTCAATGACATCAGTTAAGCTATATGAGCAGCTATGTGCTGTGAAATGTCAGGCTGATTCAAGTACCATGGTAGGTGTTCTCTGAGTATGGGGATCAACCTCATTTTTATGGAAGCCACATTTTGGCTAATAGGGTTACACAGGCAAATGGACATAAGCTTTAAACTAGGAACATAGATTAGAGGTGGTTCGCTGAGTTTTGATGTTCAAGTAGCCAGGATGAGTATGAAACATGAAGAAATATTTAATTTGTAGGTCCTCTTCCTCTTCATGTCATAACTTCAATAATTATTCATTCTATTCCTCAAGTGAGCAATGGGTATTAGCACCACTATAAATCAAGGACACTATTAGATGGTAATTTAAACATAAATTCTGTCCTCAAGTCACTGCAAGATAATTGGAAAGCATACATAAGTTCAGAGAGAAACTAAGCGTGGGGTAGAAAGTGCCCTACCAGAGACATGTGTGAAGGGCTATAGAAGCAGAAAAGAGGTACATTTTCTATTCTTAGTAAGCAGAGAGTGAATCAGTGGCTCCATAGAGATGATAGTACTTGACTGACTGTTAAAGGATTCGCCAGTTTGATTCAATGGGCCTTTACAATCAACGACTTCACAAGTGTATTCCAGTATATAAATAGAAGGATTCAGGTGAGGCACAATATGCTGAAACCTCTTGACAGCAAATTGTCAGAATCTATAGCCAACAAATGTGGATAGCCATCAGATACAACAGTGTGAAAAATACCAAGTTTGAAAGGAAAAAAAAAAAAAAAACTTTTGGTACTTTCTAGCAAAACTGAAGAAACAATCCAACAGGAAAACATAGTCTGTTTCCAAAGGAAGACATGCCTGTTCTACTGTTATGTGACTATGTTATTTCCAGGTTGATTCAAGTCACTGTAGTAGGAGCTATTGTTATTAACATGCCGTTGTTACTGAGTACCAGATACTCTTAAATTTACAATTGAGAGAGGTTTCATAAGTCCAACCTTCCTTTATCTGAGTATCCTATAGCAACCAGGGGTTTATGGAAAGAAAAAAAAAATCAGGAAACTTGGAAATATTACTGTGACCTTTGGGCAGCCAGGTAATATGACTGAATGTTAATTTTCTTGTTGATTGTGAACAATTTTTTTCAAGTTAATTGATAGGAATTTGTTACCGTGTAAAAAAAGAATTATTAAACTTGATAATAACTATTAAACTTAAAATATGGAAGTATAAGCTATAGTGTAATGCACATAGAAGATTGGGAATGTCTTATGGAAAGGTAAAAGCTGAGAGACCACATGATTCAAATATATAAAGTTATAGACATTCTGAAAAAGTTGAAGAATTTATTTTAACAAATTTTAAAATACTTGAATAGCTCTTATACTCAGAAATATTAAAAATATATTTCAGGTAATTTACATACTTATTTTAATTTATCCTCATAACACCATCAAGAGAGAGGCATCATCTATATTTTTTATGAAAATACCGTAGGACTAAAGGTTTAAATAATGGGCTTACCTTGTCATAAGGGGTTAAAGAGTGAAGATATCTATAATCTTTACCCCAGCATTTTCCAGTAAATAAGACAAAACCATAATCACTGGAAACTTTTTTTTTTTTTTAACTTGGGCTCCTAACTTGATACATTCTTAGAATCTCCAGGGCTGGGGAGTTAGGTGGATTTAATTTGACACTTTTCCTCTGTTCTTTATAATATAGCTACAATGATTTCTTTTATTGCTGTACTGCTCACCTTAAAAGGACAGCACTAAAACATATGGCTTTGTTATTGTCCAGAAGCAATGCTTTAGAAACTGATACGCCAAAGCCAACATATCTTTAATGGATACTTCTATATGTTCTTGCATACTCTGTATTAAGTAGCAGTCATGCCAAGTTTACTTGGTCTCGATTGTAGCTTTAAAGAAAAAAAAAGGAGGACATACACAAAGTAAAAATCCCATAACTGCCCCACATTTAAAAAAATCGGTTAAGAAAGAATTGTGAATGGTTATTTCCCACACTTCCAATGCCAGCTTGGGGGGGCAGGGCGGATCACAGAGAATTATTTCATGTGCACTTTTCAGAAGAATCCTTTAACTCAAAGGTTTATGAGTAGATTTATTGAAGATTGAACCTACATTGTAGAACAGGAACGATTATCCCACCAATACTTTTGAACTTAGGCACATGTATTTTATCAGCTAGGAGAAGATAGGTTGGGCTAAGGTAATAAACACACAATGTCCTATTAGTTACATTCACACACACACACACACACACACACACGTTCCTTTTTCACTGAGGAACCTTGTGCTACATGTCCAGACCAGTATCCAGGGCTAATGCCTTCCATGTATTTTGTCCAGATCTCTCAATGCACTGCTGTATCAACACGATTTCCTATAATCACCACAGCAGGGGAAGAAGTAGTAAGTCCAACATTACCATTTAAATTCTTACACCTGAATGTGACATACGTCTCTTTTGTTCACATCTTACTGGTCTGAGAATACACAGCCATATTTAATATCACATAGCATCCTTCTGAAAACTTTGATGATGAATACTTTTAATACATGTTACGTACATTAAACACATTTTTCATGAAAGAGAAGAGTAATCCCTCTCATCAGGTGAAACCAGAACAACCTTTGTAGATTTCATTCTGCATTCTACCATTCACACGTTGCTCAAGAACAGTTGTTTCTTTTATGTGTCTTACATTGCTTCTTTTATTCTAGCAGATCTTTTTATAATTTTCACTACTATGTGTTGCAAATTCTTAGTCTCCAGTTATGCACTTGACGCTTATACTTAAGAACCATATCAAAATTGTGTTATGAAGGGAATATTCAGTGCTGTGTTAGAGTCAGCATTTTCTGGCCCCTGAGATCTGAGAACTTCCCTATACTGTTCAGTGACATCATCCTGGTGGGTTGATATCAGCCACAGTGAGAGTTTTTACACCATGGAAATCAACACAAGCTACAACTCACATTTGTTTGATTTTCCCAGAGAGCTAGTATTTAATATGTACTAACACCCCCTTAAGAATATTGCTCCCTCCCATGTACTCTGTAATATCCATGGGAAATGGAAGAGTTATTATCTTCAACTGTAGAACAGAGAAATAAGAACAATAAAAAAGTTCCTAAGACTATGAGCTAAGTGTCAAGTCAGAAAAGCATATCTAAACCATTAAAAAGGACAAAAGAGCTGATGGTGAGAGACCCAAAAGAAATGGGGAAGAAGGCCAGTGAAGTTTTAAGAACACTTCCTAGTGTGAGTTTGCCTTAATGAGTAGGTCCTTTAAAAGGGTTCCAAAGTAAAAACAAACAAAACAAAACAAATAAAAAAACCACATTACTATTACTAAAAGCATCAGAGTTTTGTTCATCCTATGATCACTCAGTACTGAACAATAAATCAGGAGTGATTTAGTTCAGTTTATTAGAACTTCTACACTTAAAATGATTCCAGGTTGAATTAAAAAAAAATAGATTCTGTGACACATTTCGTGTTACTGTCTTTATCTCACTGTAATATAATCTATATATTTACCCTACCAGACTGAGTTTTTGGGTGTGTGACAATTGTATCCTAGACGGCTATTTATACCCTGGAAACTGAAGCATAGATGGCATCTAATAGAAGTGTTAAACTGACCTAAATTTAAAACTGTTATGGTTGCAGCTTGTCAGACGTGTTCCAGTTTACCTATTTTAATTCAAATATCCTATAGGTAATGCTGGATAAAAACACATAAGCTTTAGGAAGATAAGCATTTGTATCAAAGTCATGAAAGATTATAAAAGTTTTGTTTAACCTAACCCTGAGACCTCTATTAGGAAAATAACCTTATCCTCTAATGACTCTCTCATTGGGACTTTGTTGGATTCGGATTACAAGATCCAGTAGAAAAAAGAGATCATTCATCAGGGTAACTTCTGAATTCCTAGGAAAGATCACAGAATGTAGCACTAATGCAAACACTGGGATTTCCTTAAGGTTGAACAAAGATGCAAACTCCATCAACAAAGTGATAAGATTTCTTGCCTAATTTATATCAATTTAAAAATGACATTTAATGATAAAAAATGCAATGTTACTAAGAAAGAAGAACAGTATGTATCATTTATAGTAACTTTTTCTCAGATTAACCTATAGTTCAAACTATTTACCATGACTATGCCATGGAACTCCTATGATTGACTTCCAGTTTTCTCATGGAATAGGAGACCATGGGCTACAGAAATCCATTTGGGCTTGTCTACTATGACTGTTACTAGGGAAACAATGGCCCCTCTGGAACCAAAAGATGGTTTTAGAGCCACTGTGTCAAGACTTTGGCTATAAGATTTTCAGAAGAGCCAAGGCAGCCAAAATTGATTCTGCCTTTGGATTCAATATATAAGAACACTTGTAATGCATCAAGGATGCAGAAACCTAAGTCTCCTTGGGATTATGTATGAGCCATTGTAGGTAGGGAAGTGCAAGTTCATAAAAGAAGGAAACAAAAGATCTATTCTTTTTCTGTCATTTTATGATCTAAAACAGGCTTTTTTTGTTTGTTTCAAAAAAGAAACTCCAAAGAAATATATGTGTAAATAAGACAGAGCAGGTAGCTGTCCACATTCCCAAGCTACACATTTAAGCAGTGCATGATAGGAAGTATTTGGTACTTAACACATTTTTCCTACAGGACTTCTTGGTAAATAATAAGCAACATTCCAATGATTACAGGGACACACATAGAGTCTAAAAACACTTTCCTTGAGAGAAGCATGATTATGTTTGAGACAAGAAAATACTTTGTCTTCCTTTCCTTTAAGCCCATAAAATTATGTTAAATTGTCTTTCATATGGGGGGGAGAAATAGTCCTACTACTAATGTACATTATTTATATCATAAGTATGTAAGTCTCCCTATTATATAAAACCTCAAATTAATGGTCAAGCTTATTTTGAGAAAAAAGTAGCATATCAGATAGTAATTAGATTTTCTTCAATATTTATAATCTTTTGTCTTAAGGAAGTATGGTTTGTATTTTATAGCAAACCACATCATATTAATAGGAAACAGACATACTTTAATGTTTATTTTTTCAGCATAACACACAAAAAAGGAAGATAAATTACCCATCTCTTGTAAAGGAGTCCAAAAGTAGAGATACACAGAGGTCTTGCAAATCTTTTGCTAAAGGAACATAGACTATACACTAAAGTAATTTGTATTGATATGTTTAAGAATTTTTGGTCTAGGTAAAGGAATATAAGACAAAAGGGAATTTTTTTTAAAATGGAAGTGAACTGAAAAAAGTCACCTTAAACACAAAGTCTAAGATATCTCTTATGAATATTTCAACAGGTAATATATTAAAATGGGTCAGAAAGTAGCTTCAAGGACAAGTTCAAATTAAACTGAGTTTTTTTTATCTTGAATTCAATTTCACTAATTATTTTAATAATTGAAGATGTTATCTAAAGCAAGTTGTAAATCAGCTAATTATTTACTCTGTTTATGTTTTCTATCAAATTATGCATTTCAATTGCTATAATAAATATTACCTTTAGGGAGATGCAGATGTAATGTCTATGTAACATTAACTAGAACAAAATCAATTCAGTATCAAATAAAGCAGGTGTACAATTACAGTGGTTAATTTGGAAAAAAATATATAGCATGTGTATCACATATATATCTTCATAGTCTTAGCAAAATAAAAGTATAGAAAACTTAATTCAGTTTAAACTGGCACTAAGTCTGCCTTTTCCAGACTCAGGGCTATCTTTAGAAACTCTAGATTTGGCCCTTCTTTTCGTTCTACTCTCTTGCTTCTCTTCAAGTGTTGATCCCACTTTCCCCTTCTTTTTCCTATAATCACCAATTGTTTCATCAAAACTTTCAAACCCAGACAACCTAGCTTCCTTTATCTAACTTTTTCACCACTGTAGACTTGGCCACATGCACTAGGGAATAAACAAGGAAACCACTGTGTGTGCATGTACGTACTAGAGAGAGGTAAATAGCTGGGCCCAGGCCAACTTGTGTTTCTTGGTAGGGGTAGGGACTGTTAGCATCAGGTAAGTGGAAGGAAATTAGGCCTATTGAAGGCATCAGAAAATATGACATAGGATGGAAAAACTACCTTAATGTACTGATACGAACAGGCCTATGAAAACTACTCGTCTTTAAACAACATTCATTTACATAAGAATATCCTGGAAATGCAAAGACCAGTTAAAAAGGATATTACCTTGGCATTAGAAAGTTGGCGAAAAAATAAAGGTCCATTTTATTTCTTAAGTTTGGTGTGAAGTCTTTTGGGTCCTTTATTGCTGAAATATATTTTGGTCTCTGACCTCTTAGAAGTGAACTCAGAGGAGGGCCTTGCATCACTGAAATTAATTTAATTTTCCAACAAATATTGTTGAGCACTTACTGTTTCATGTAATGGGAAGAAATACAAAGCACCTGCCCCAAAGTGCAAATATGTAATAATCATATATTCTATTACATACTGAAAAAACACAGAAAAGGGACTGCCGACCTAGTCTAAGTGGACAATTTCCTCCACAACTTAGACAACGTCATGGTGGTGTATTAATTATCCATTTAAATGATCTGAGATAATTTTTTCTGGATATTTTCTTTAAATAATTCTACATAAGAGATTATTTCTAACTCCAATATAGAAGATTAATGCTCAAAAGATTAAACCTAGAGATATTAAAAGAAAAAGCTTTTCTTTCAATATGTATAAATACATATATAAATATGATTAAAGAGATTTGTCTTTGTCTTCCAATATTACAATTGTACCATTTTCCTTTTAATTCTTGAATATAGGACAACATGGGTCACTTAAAAAAAAAACTGGTATTAAGTGACACTCTTAGTAAGTAGCAATCAGATTCAAACCTATGTAGAAAATCTTGAAGAGTAAGTCTCTTAATATCACTGTAGCTCAGTTTGTTCCCTACAAAAGGGATTTATAGTGCCTACAAATACTGTATTGGTAAAAGAACTAGAAAGACAATAGATGGAAAAAACATCTTTATTGCATGGCACATAGTGGAAACTCTGTGCACCTAAGTATTGCTAAATAAGTTTATTACAAAAAATGATGACAAAACCCAAGTCACAGTTCTCATTTATAATTGCACCAAAAATTAAGTAAATAAATAACCTAGGAATAAGCTTAAGGAAATGAAATGCCTGTACTAAAAAAAACTATAAAACATTAATGAAAGGAATTGAAGATGTCACAAATGGAAATATATTCCATGCTCATAGATGGGAGTATTGATATTCTTAAAATGTCCATACTACCTAATGCAAAGATTCAATGCAATCCCCATCAAAATGCCAGTAGTATCTTTTATAGAACTAGACCAAATAATCTAAAATTTGTAAAAAAAAAGCCCCAAAGACCGTGAACGGCCAAAGCAATCTTGAGGAAGAACAACCCTGGAGGTGTCATAATCCCAAATTTCATGATATACTACAAAGCTGTGATAATCAAAATAGTACGATACTGGGGCACCTGGGTGGATTAGTTGGTTAACTACCCAACCCTTGATACTGGCTCAGGTCATTATCTCATGGTCCATGAGATCTAGCCTGAAGTCAGGTTCTGCGCTGACAGTGCAGAGTCTGCTTGAAATTCTCTCTCTCTCTGCCTCCCTCCTTTTCTCTCTCTCTCTCTCTCTCTCTTCCTCTCTTTCTTTCTCTCTCTCAAAATAAATAAATATTAGTATAGTACTCACACAAAAATAAACAGATACATCAATGGAACAGGATAGGGAGACCAGGAATAAACTCTAATACTGGAATAAATAAGAATAAAACTGGACCACTTTCTTATAGCATACATAAAAATAAATTCAAATTGGACTAAAGACCTAAATGTTAGACTTGAAACCATAAAACTTCTAAAAGAAAACATAGGCATTGATCTCTTGGACATCAGTCCTAGCAATCTGTTTCTGAGTATATATCTTCAGGCAAGGCAAACCAAAGCAAAAATAAACTATTGGGACTATAAAAATAAATTATCAAAATAGGTTTTTCATAGCAATGGAAAACATCAAGAGAACAAAAATTCAACTTATTAAAAGGGATAAGATATTTGTAAATCATACATATGATAAAAAATTAATATCCAACATATATGAAGAACATATACAAGTTAACACCAGCAAATAACCCAATGGGAAAAAATGGGCAGAGGACCTCAATTGAGTTTTCTCCAAAGAAGACATGCAGACATGTTCAACATCACTAATCATCAATGAAATGCAAATCAAAGCTGTAGTGAGATATCACCTCACATTAGTCAGTATGAACAGTATCAAAAATACAAGAAATAACAAGTATTGGTTATGATGAGGAGAAAAGCAAACCTTCATGCACTGTTGGGAATATAATTCAGTGCAACCACTGTAATAAACAGAATGGAATCTCCTCAAAAAATTAAAAAAAGAAATGCAATATGAACCAGTAATTCCACTAGTGGGCATTTACTCAAAGAAAACAAAAACACTAATTCTAAAAGATATGCACCCTTATGATTATTGCAGAATTAGTTATTATAATCAAGATATGAAAGCAACTTCAGTGTCCATCCATTCAGATGAATGGATGAAGATGTGGTCTTTATACAAAGAAATATTACTCAGCCATACAAAGAATGGAATCTTGCCATTTGTTACAACATGGATGGACATAGAGATCATTATGTTAAGTGAAACAATACAGACAGAGGAAGACAAACAACGTACCATTTCATTCCTATGTAGAATCTAAAAAAAAAAAAAACAAAACAAAAAACCAGAAACAGACCCATAGGTGCAGAAAACTGGTGGTTGCCTGAAGGAAAGAAGTTGGAAGAGGGGCAAAATAGGTCAAGGGGAGTGGGAGGCATAGGCTTCCAATTATAGAATAAATAAGTCACAGAGATGAAAGGTACAGCACAGGGAACATAGTCAATGATATTGTAATAGCATTGTATGGTGACAGATGGTAGCTACACTTGTGGTGAACATGACATATAGAGTTGTCAATCACTATATTGTACAGATGACACTAATGTATCATTGTCAATTATATTTAAGTAAAAAGTTTTTAAAGTTATAGTTTTCTTCTTAGGGTTGATTGACTCTGAAGCACTGGCTTAGGAGAGTCCCTTTGGAGTTGTTCCTTTAAAAAAAAAAAAGTGGAGGACCTCAGTGTTATAATCAAAAGCATCTGTGGGTTCAGTGACATTTGGAAATGGTAACCGTTTATATACTATTTTATTAGTATACTTTTAAATAGATATTAGAAATATAAGAGTCTTTAGGAATACTACTACTGAACCTTCAGGCACAAATAATTGCTCATCTGGAGACAAACACTATTATCTTCTTTCCAAGGACCTGACAAGATAGCCCATTTTCCCTTCAGTTAACTAGCTTTAGGATCTTCTGGAAACATTGCCCACCTAAAGGGAATGCCTTCCCCCTTCTAATGCAGAACATCAGGTCCTAAATAGGTTGGAAAAATGGCACCATGCCCCTGACAGATTCCCTTTATCTTCACATGTTCAGTATAGCAGAACATTTTTCTATGCAATGAAACCGCTTTGAATAATCCTATATTAAGGTTAAATTGTTAATTGCTTTTTTATTATCAGAAAGTTGTACTTGCTTTAAGATAATCACTATAAAATAAGTTCAGTATGTATTATTAGAAAAGGTGACTTAGTTGTTTTCTTGTCAAATGCTAACAAGTGTTTTCACCATGTCAGCCAGATCTAGAAACGAACCTGCTTTTATGCCCTATATTTTCTGTGGCTCAATGGAAGCTCACCTATTCCTGAAATAACCATGTTACATTCAGAGCATTGACTTGTGAGTGGTAATTATCCAATTTGTTAATTCTTCAAGGGGGATTAGGTGGTAGCCTAGACAGTATTGTATTGAAGAACAAACATGGTATGGGGGATCCAGAGCCACTTAGGTACAAACCTGTTAGAAATCAAGATAAGCGTCAAGAAACCAAGAAATACGCAAACTCTGCATCAGACAAGGCAAACACAAGGTTCCATAGGTAAGTTAAATGCACACATAATCAAATACAACTTAAAATGAAAAACATATATATTATTAGTCATAGCTTTGACCCCCAAATCAAAGGCAGGAGGCTAGGCATGTCATTATTTCTAAACTTTATGTAGCAGAGTTTAAATAAGTTTAGATTATAAAAAGGGTGACCTAACTTAATCCCCCACCACTACCCAGCCAAGTGGGAGTTCTGCACACACATTCAGACACACATACCATTATCAAAAAGAGGGAAGACAATGTTTACTCGCTCCTACAGGTTCATTTGCTCTCAGGGACCTACAGTAGTTCCAAGCCCAACTAAGTGAGAGAAAAAGGGAAATAGCCCTAAGAAGGGTCTTGGTACTCCCATCCTCCACTCTGGCATAGACAAAGGGAGAAAGAGTAAGTAACCTACTAGCATCTGTGGTCCAACTGGTGCCCTGAAATAAAATTAATATTTTTTTTTACTTTATGGTTGCATTAGTTTACTATTGCTGACA
This sequence comes from Puma concolor, assembly GCF_028749965.1. Lineage (NCBI taxonomy): Eukaryota > Metazoa > Chordata > Mammalia > Carnivora > Felidae > Puma > Puma concolor. The sequence continues at coordinate 61,023,332 of NC_141674.1, read as the reverse complement.
TAACAAATTACCACAAGTTTAATAGGTTAAACAACAAAAAAATATTATCTTACAGTTCTGTAGGTCAAAGATCCAATGCTGCTCTCGCCAAACTAAAACCAAGGCATCAATCAGCAAGCCTCCATTCCTTGGTGGAGGTTCTGAGGGGAATCGTTTTCTGCTCCTGGATTGTTGGCAGGACTCAGTTCCTTGAGGGTTTAAGACAGACCCTTTGTTTTGTTTTTTCTGTCAACTACTCCCACTTCTAAAATCTGCCCACATTCGTCGTCTCATGATGTCTCTCTCCATCTCCAACACCAGCAAGTGCGGGACTAGTTCCTCCACACTACCTTCCAACATCTTGTTTCTCTGCTCTAGCAAGGAGGGTTCTCCACTTTTTTTAAATACTCTTGTGATTCAGTTGGGCCCACCTGGATAACACAGCCTACTTTCCCTATTGCAAAGTCAACTAATTAGCAAATGAATTTCAGCTGCAATCTGAATGCCTTTTTGCCATTTACAGTAACATGTTTACAGTTTTGAGAGATTAGGATATGGCCATCTTTTGAGGGCTATTATATTCCTTATGAAAGGAGTAGATATAAGAATATATATAAGTATATATACATCATATATATATGAGGAAAAAGAAGGTGAACATAAAGAAACCTTGAATTCTTTGCTTGGATTTCTTCTACACCAGGTGCTGGCTGTTGGAATTTGAGAAAGCTACTTAAATTCTCTGAACTTCAGTTTCTCTTCCTCTTATATCAAAAAACTAACACTTACCACAGTGAAGGTTTGTGGGGTCCAAGCAAGTGTGGGGGGCAAAGGTGTGAAGATAGAGGGTTGTTTGTGGCAAACTGTGGCAAACTGAGAGAGAGAATGTCTCACCCAAATAATTTAAATTCCAAAATTTTGTTTAAACATTTTTCCTGACAAAATACATCTGTAAGACATATTAGGCAAAACTACCATTTTGAGGTGTTTGACTCAACTCAAAACTGTCATGAGACCTAAGTGAAATGAATGTATGTAAGATATACAGTATATAATAGGTATTCTACCCATTTTAGTTTGCTTATTTCCTAAATAGGTTGCCCTAACAGTGTTTATTAGGTTTTTGACTGTGGAAGATCATTTCATTCATTTTTTTTTTTTTTCCTTAAATTACTACCCATGTCATGCCATTCTCTAACCATCTGGGCTCCTTTTTACATGCTTCTAAACACATCCTTCCAAATATGTGGCCTTGAAAATCCCTATAGTGGCTCATAAGTCCCATCAATCACATCCAATCATGTGTATATTCATCCATGGAACATAAACATGAGAAAATGGCCAATATTCAAAATAGCCTTTTATAGATCTCATTTCATTATTCTCTTTGTTAGTTTTCTAATGTTTTTCTAATCCTCTTTTCTTATTAGTATCACTGTAGATGCTAATGTCATATCATTTTGACAGCATTGCTTATTCATTTCACCCTTATTTTCTAATGATTCATAAAAGGATTTTAAATTGTGTAGAGGCATGTTTAATAGGCACTATTTTTCTCCTCCAATTATATACTACAGCCTGCATATGTCATAGATATTAAGAAGTGTTCTTACATGTGTATTAACAGTTCATTTATATATTTTTAGAGATATGTTACATGGCTTAGAATTGTTAATAAATGAACTTCATGTAATATCACTATGATTAAAAATGAAGTTAGACCTGGGAACGTGGGTCACTCAGTTGATTAAGCATCCAACTCTTAATCTTACCTCAGATCTCAATCTCAGGGTCGAAATTTCAAATCCTGCATTGGGCTCCAAGGTGGGTGTGAAGCCTCCTAAAACAAAAAGCAAAAACAAAAACAGAAACAAAACTTAGGTCAAAGATTAGATACAATCATGATTATAAATTTTTACATGGGAATATAGAGCATTTTCCTCATTTTTTTAAAGGTTTTACTTTTTAAAAAAAGTAATCTCTACACCCAATCTTAGGCTCCAACTCACAACCCCAAGATCAAGAGTCGTATGCTCCACCAACTGAGCCAGCCAGGTACCCCATCATTTTGATCATTTTTGAATGTTCTCCAAATTGAAGTATCTTTCAGGAAACAGCTCTTTCCATCTTTGGTCATAATAAGACAGAACAAGCTAAGAGATTAAGGGCAGTAAGCTAAATTCTTGAGATCTTTTGTGCCTTCATTAGAGACATACAAATGAAAGACAAACTTGAATTAACTACTCAATACCAGGCATACAGTGAAATATTATAACAGACTTTGTGGTTTTTCTTCCTTTCTTTCTTTCTTTCTTTCTTTCTTTCTTTCTTTCTTTCTTTCTTTCTTTCTTTCTTTCTACCTTTCTTTCTTTCTTTCTTTCTTCCTTTTTTCCAATAAATTAGAGATATTATAACAAAATTATTTTAAATAAGATTTATAGGCACCATGTCAGATTTGTTACATTTCAAGAAAGAAGCTTATTCAATAAGAGAGATGATAAAGGAAAACACTAACACTAAAGAGATGAGTTGTTTATCCTGAAGGAAGGAGAAGAAATTATCTATGGTTAATAGAAACTTGTTGGACTTTTACTAAATTTCATTTCCAATCATGGTTTTTATTTGATTAGGACATTTAAATTTTGCCTTTTTTCTGGGATTAGAAGAATAGTAAATAGCATGGTTAGGAAAATAATTTACATCTAGGTTTAAATTCATACTAAACTATGTTTTCAATTATCTGGAGAGGGTAACCATATACGTTTAATGTCATATCTAAAACATATTTGCGAGTGAATGAGGGCATTAATAATCATATTGGTATGATAGCTGGAAATTCAGATTGTCCTTATCAAATTGGACATATGTATGTTCTGTGCCCTTTCTTGCCTCAAGATATTTACAAATATCATTCCCTCTTTTGAATTATCCTATCCCATTACTCCCAGATTTATCACCTAGTCTATGCATCTTTCCATAACCTACCTGCTATTTTCAGACTATGTGTGATGTCCCTGATGGGGTTTCTTAGAGTATACCATAATAACCATATTATAGCATGTATCATCCATTATTGTATCATTTGTTGTTCTATTTACCCTACAGACCACATGGAAATGAAAGTGTAGAGCTTTGGGTCTTGCTCACCATTATTATCTCCATGGCATGGCATAATATCTAGCCTAACAATCATTAGTCTGCTGTTAGCTGGTTCCCACTTCTGAACTGTAAATACATAGGTACTATTGGAGTCCTATTGAGTGAAGACTATTAAATTAGGAATATTTCTACTTCTCCCTTTGGAGTGAGAATAACAAGATACTTCAATTTCTATAGCCATCCTTGAACGCTCTAAAAATAAGCTAATTTAAGATAGGAGAAAACCAGGATTATTTAGCATTTCAGAATTATTTGCGAGCCTCACTGTCTCGTGTTAAGCAGTTCTCTCTACATTTCCCCAAAACCCTGGGGAACACTATGGAGAACAAGCTATTGTGCTGGGCAACATGTTTTATTCAGGTAACTAGTGATGGATGTTGGGTAACTGCCTATACTCCACCCCTTCATTGTCACCCCAGGACTTTATGTGGATGTTGGGATGGATGACACATGGGCACCAATGGATATGAAATAAAGAAATAAAATTTATTATTTACATAGTAAATATCTAAGATGTTCCCAAGGAGAAGGGCTCAAGTTTCATCTGGAGTGAAACAAAAAAAGATCAAGAGGGGAGGATGACACTGGTTTTAATTGTGGGTAGGATGTGGGACAAGAATGAAGGTTCCCTGAGCAGGCTGCAACATGCATGGTTTGCACTTCCTGCCCACACTATGGGGGAAAGCATACAACGTTCTTATAAATTTGTTCAGTGTGAAGTAAAAGGGCCTGAGTGAGGAAGGGAGGAATTTGAAAACTGTTAGTGATGAAACATCAAAAATGGAGTCTTCGTCTATATTACAGAAAACAAAGCTAATTCTGTCTTTAAAGTTTACAAAGAATGGATTAATTATCTCATTGATAGACACTTTGATATGAATTAAGAATAAAAATATTATAGGAGCGCCTGGGTGACTCAGTTAAGCGTCTGACTCTTGATCTTGGCTCAGGTCATGATGTCACGAATTCGTGGGTTCAAGCCCCACAGCACAGGCTTTGTGCTGATGGTGCAGAGCCTCCTTGGGGATTCTCTCTCTCCTCTCTCTCTGTTCCTCCCCTACTCGTGCTTTCTGTCTCTCAAAATAAATAAAGAAGAAAGAAAAATAGAAAAAAATTAGAAAACAGAAAATATTTGGCAGTGCATCTATTCTGTTTTCACCATGCATGTGATAAATTCATTTCTCATAAAGTGACATTTAATCCTGGTTATAATTTTGCATCATGACCACATTACAGCTAAGAAATCAAAGTGCAGGAATGTGACATGACATATACAAGGTCATACATATACAAGTCAACCTAAGCATCAAGATATATAACCCAAAGCATGTGACTACCACATCATACAGACATTTGCTCACTCAACTTACCGATGGAACCATCCTGGGTTAAAAACCTAAGTTTTCTCTTCTCAGTGTAGAACATCTGAAGACTCCTAATGTCTTCTACACCTTGCGGAAGGAGAGGTGGATGAATTCAGTATCTTTTTTTAGTTCTTAATGCCATACCTGACCATCGTGTAAGGTCACTTTACCCATTCTTCTGTTTCCAAGAAGCAAAATACTTTCAAGACCTACATTATTCAAGACACTACTGGTTTTTAAGTGTTACGTAACCAGACTATTTGTGTCACAATAAGAGTAAGGGAGAGCACATTGTGTGCAGAAAAAGATTGTTAAAACAGGACAGGCAGCACCTATGCTGTAAATCAAATTTTGTCTCATGCCATGCAATATTCATACTGATTCCCTAATTCAAACTTAGGAACATATTTCTTTCCTTTGTTTCTATACCTGAGAGATCTCTTAATGTGTAATTCCACTAAGTAAATACACACTGATTCCATGTGCTCTCAAAGTGTCATTAACATACAGTATACACAACCTGTTCAACTCCTCTCTGAACTGTACTAAAAATAAATGCAGAGCAGTTATTGTAATTATAGAGTAAATATAACAAATTGACATAATTATAATTAAATCCAGGAAAAGTGGTGAGCACTTTAAAACATACAAAATTAATTCAAGACCCTTATTTGTGGTTAAAAATTCTCTCCTTGAAGAAGCAAAATATTAACTGAGAACTTAGAAGCAGAAAATCAGAAGCTACGAAGCAACTTTCCCTTTATAGGGCAAGAACAATAATCCATAAGCCAAATTTGAGCTCTATGCATGTTCACCCAGTTTACATGAAAATGGTGTAAAATGGCTCTTTCATGTTAGGGTTTTGCCTACCTCTATAATGTGAAATATAGATGTGAAAGGAATATTCAGATAAGAAAAACAAGGTTAAAAACACACATTCACATATAATTGTATCTCTTGTATCTCGTTATTGAGTTTCTAGTAAAATTGTTGGGCCTGAGTTATCTGAACACTTGTCTCAAGTCCTTAAGACACTTTGCATGTAAATATAGGTATTATGTACAGCCTCATTTTTCCAAAGATTTTTTTTTTCTAGGTAGTGTTGTTTAAAACTTTTCTTGAAAGTAGCATAGCAAAAACAAAAACAAATAAACAAAAAACACTTTTCCTGGGCTTTTCCTTCTCTTCTCTGAAACTGATTTTTTGGGTGCCCAATTTCTCTGGGTTTACTATGGTCTTATGGAAGGGAAAGACTGCTACCCTGGCGGGTACTCAGTATGTTGTTTTGCAGTGACACACAGAACTTCATTAAAGCTAACTTTGTCAGTATGAAGTTGATTACAGATAACTTATCCTTTCAAAAGACTGCACTTTAAGATTAATATAAATAATATGTCATGAATAGTACCTGCAGATTGTCTACTATGACAAAGATCAAGCATACAGTAAATGGATGTCAGTGATTAAAGGGTATCTCATGGACATACGTTCAAATGAAGATTTCAGGGGCGCCTGGGTGGCGCAGTCGGTTAAGCGTCCGACTTCAGCCAGGTCACGATCTCGCGGTCTGTGAGTTCGAGCCCCGCGTCGGGCTCTGGGCTGATGGCTCGGAGCCTGGAGCCTGTTTCCGATTCTGTGTCTCCCTCTCTCTCTGCCCCTCCCCCGTTCATGCTCTGTCTCTCTCTGTCCCAAAAATAAATAAACGTTGAAAAAAAATTAAAAAAAAAAATGAAGATTTCAAAGGCAAGGGCTAAGGACGGAAGGAATGCACAAAGTAAAGAAGATGAGAGTAAAAGAATGAGGAACATTGGTAGAGAGAGACTTAAAACATGTATTTTTTAATAGATACCCATGAAAGTTGGACACAGATAAATGGTAACTATGATGAGTTTTACTGAACAATTTTTTGTGCATCATTAAATATGACGAAGAGATGAGTACAATGTCTAAAGATAAATCTAAGTGTATCAGGAATGATGGATGAGGGTAACTGTATTTTTAATTTTTGAGGAACCTCCACACTGTTTTCCAGAGTGGCTGTACCAGTCTGCATCCCCACCAACAGTGCAAGAGGGTTCCTGTTTCTCCACATTCTCACCAATATCTGTTGTTTCCTGAGTTGTTAATTTTAGCCACTCTGGTGCAAAAAATTAAAAATACAATTACCTTATGAGCCAGCAATAACATTAGTAGGAATTTATCCAAAGGATACAAGAGTCATGATTCAGAAGGACACATGTACCCCAATGTTTATAGCAGCTCTAACAATTGCTATCAACAATTTCCAAGTTATAGAAAGAGCCCAAATGTCCATCAACTGATGAAGGATAAAGAACATATGGTTTATATATACAATGGAATACTACTCGGCAATGAAAAAGAATGAAATCTTGCCATTTGCAATAATGAGGATGGAACTGGAGAGTATTATGCTAAGTGAAATAAGTCAGTCAGAGAAAGACAGATATCATATGTTTTTACTCATATGTGGAATTTGAGAAACTTTAGCAGAGGACCATGGGGGAAGGGAACAGGAAAAATATAGTTTCAAACAGAGAGGGAGGCAAACCATAAGAGACTCTTAGAGAACAAACTGAGGGTTGATGGGAGGGGAGGGGTAGAAGGGAAAATGGGTGATTGTCATTGAGGAGGTCACTTGTTGGGATGAGTACTGGGTATTGTGAGCAAGTGATCATCATGGGAATCTACTCCCGAAGCCAAGAGCACACTGTGTACACCGTATGTTAGCTAACTTGACAATAAATTATGTTTAAAAGAAAAATAAAAAAAAATAAAGGTCTATTACTTTGTCAAAAAGAATTATGGATGAGGAACATGTGACATAGAGACAAATGTCACTGAATTGGCAAGAACTGATTTTATGAACTCTTTGTACATAATATGACATAGGGAATTAATTAAGGGGATTAAAATAAATTTGTAAACACATTTCAAGGCAATTTCTTGGGCATTTTGTGATAGGAAAGATATTTTATAAATTTTTGTTCATTACTCAGCCAAGGGAAACTGCTCAGTCAGTAATGTCACCAGCAAATAAAAAAATAGTATAAAATAACAGTAAGAAATATATTTAGCTATATATTTCTGATGGTTTTTAATCAATGTACTTTTTGTAATATAATAAACAGTGTAGATATAAAGACAATTAAATTTCAATGATGAGATTTCCTCAGTCTTGATCTCAGGGAATTTTTACTTGTTCAAATTGTTAAACTACTTTCCACTCTGGAGAGACAGTCTCTCCAGACTGATTTCTCAGATGTTTTAGAAGATCCTCAAAACTTGTAATATGTTCTTAGCATTTACATTTGAAATCAATTCATGGAATTTGGTAGTTCAGAGAAGGCATAGTTATCTCTGACAATACACTACTATCACATCACATTGTTTCCTCCTTGTCCTCAAGGTCTCTTCCTGCTGTCTCCTATGTAAAAAGCTGAAATAGTGTTCCAAAATTAAAAAAAGGAAAAAAAAAAAGCTTCTCACTTCTCATTTAAAAACTAATTAAGTTTTCCACTAGGCACATAACTCTGATTTATCATGATCAATGAGACTTCTGTTTTGGGGGTACACAACTTTTTTAAATGATTGCTTTGTAATATGCTATTATGGCAAGTGCCATGGCGGGCATCTCTGACCATAATGAGTTGAACTGGGCAGAGTTGGCAGAGGACTTTCTTTTAAGAGACATTATGTTTGTTTTCATTAATATTGTCTCCTACCGCCTGTACTATTATATATATTTTTCCAGGGCTGGAGAGTTGTATTCCATAAACTCTTTCTACCAGAGGGTATGTGAGATGTTAAATATACAGGAATGTCATATATTGTTCCAAGAAGGGAACCTACACAGACCATAAAAAATATAAAGGTAGATGAAAAGTCATTTGATATAAACTCTTATTTCACTCCTTGAAGGCGTGAAGAACTCAGGCATAATATTCAGGATGCTGCAATAACCTTCTATTTGGTGTGGGTATCGATGACCTTTGCAGCAAAGGATGCTGCTAATTTAATAAAGTAATCTAGTTACTCTTAAAAAAACTGAGGGAAGAAATGAGGAACTATGAGAAAAGGGCAATGAGGAATAAAAAGGAGGGAAGAAAGAGAGTGAAAAAGAGGAAAACAACCAAAAAGGAAAACTATCTAGTTTGATGAATACTTTAGCAATTCGATCAATTGATCCCTTCTTGCAATAATCAAAGGAGGTAAGAGTTATTATCTTTATACTGCAGATGAGAAATTGAGGCTAGACTAATGTTTTATTTTTCTCATAGTGACATTAATTATAAGCGGCATATAAAGGGCCTAGCCTCAGGCTTTTTGTAAAAAGTACATGGACTTTTCCACTCTACCCCAGGGTAGATTATGGAATCCCGTGGTGAGTAAGAGTTAAGAGCTGGGGACTGCCTTGGGTAACCCTCTGTGGTTCTTATGCAAAATAATGTCTCTTCCATCATTTAGGTATCAACAATTTATTAATCCAACTGAGAAGGTAGTAGAAGACACTGAGATATGTTACGGAAGTTTCTGTGAGACATTTAGCCTAATTATCATTGCCCAGCAACAATTCTCTTACAATTGACTTTCACTCTGCTTTGAGTTTAAAACTAAATTTTTGTGTTATGTAAATGGAATATACAGACCTCAATGATACATAAAATGAGCTGAACTTCAGGTATCAGGCTCATCTTTTCCACTTGAAAAGAAAATTTGCAAATAGAGATGAAAAGGAAAATTTCAATTTTGATAACTTTGTCAGTATTCTCCCTTAAGTTAAAGTTGCCTAAATTAATTTTCAAGGCCCAAAAATATTCTGAATAAAAATATTTTGTGAAAATTATTTATATTCCTTACTTCTTTAATTGAAAGCAGCCTGTGAGAAAACAAGCTTTTCCCAATACTTCATTGCTCCTGTAGTCCCAGGTTTAGAGTGTTTTATTTAATCTGTAGGTCATTGACATTGTCATGATTGTAAAGAAATAATCAGAAAAGTATCTCAACGTAGACTTCATGCTGTGGAAGAACAGGGCAAGGGTAGATGGTCTAGGAAATGATGGTCTTCCTAGCATTGCTCTACTTTCTAGAGACATAAGATTTGCTAAAGAAGAGAAATAATCCCTCCCTGTACAGAGGCAGAGTAAAAATTCATGAAAAAGAAGTTATGAGGGATGTCTGGGTGGCTCAGTCGGTTAAGCACCCAACTTTGACTCAGGTTGTGATCGCATAGTACATGAGTTTGAGCCCCATGTCGGGCTCTGTGTTGACAGCTCAGGGACTGGAGCTTGATTCAGATTCTGTGTCTCAGTCTCTCTATGCCCCTCCCTAGCCACGCTCTATCTCTGTCTCTCTGTCTCTCTCCCTCTTTCAAAAATAAACACTAAAAAATATTTTTAATATCTTTTTTTTTTTTTAATTTTTATTTATTTTTGAGACAGAGAGAGACAGAGCATGAATGGGGGAGGAGCAGAGAGAGAGAGGAAGACACAGAATCCGAAGCAGGCTCCAGGCTCTGAGCTGTCAGCACAGAGCCCAACGCGGGGCTCAAACTCAGGGACCATGAGATCGTGACCTGAGCCGAAGTCGGACGCTTAACCGACTGCGCCACCCAGGCGCCCCTAAAAAATAGGGGCGCCTGGGTGGCGCAGTCGGTTAAGCGTCCGACTTCAGCCAGGTCACGATCTCGCGGTCCGTGAGTTCGAGCCCCGCATCGGGCTCTGGGCTGATGGCTCGGAGCCTGGAGCCTGTTTCCGATTCTGTGTCTCCCTCTCTCTCTGCCCTTCGCCCGTTCATGCTCTGTCTCTCTCTGTCCCAAAAATAAATAAACGTTGAAAAAAAAAAAAATTAAAAAAAAAAAAAATTTTTAAAAAGGAGTTATAAAAACAATAACTGAGGATATGGAAGGTTAGAGAAGTATCCCCAAATAATTGACAAGGTCTACAAAACATTCAGTTAGGGAAGAACAAAGGACAACATATAAAGGAAAACAAAGAGGGTGAAAGGAAAAAAAAAAGGACAATGAAAGCAGTCCCATGGAGACTGAGCACCATACAATAGATTTAGAAACAGAGAAATGACATCAAAACATGGATAGCTTATAATGTAAGTTATAGAATGTGAAAATGAAGGAGAGAAAACTGCCAAAGAATAATAGGACAAGAAAGAAAAGGCCACAAATGAAAAAGTAGAAACTAATAATTATTTTCAGTGAAAACTGCATAGCCCTGGTATGAACTAAATACCATACACCAGCAGTAGGAGCTCATAAACTGTCTTTCATTAACATAAGAGGATTCCAGAGAATAATAAAAAAGAAGGGGGAAGCATGCTAAGACTGCAAAAGCATGTCAGTGCTATAGCTGTTGTAAATAAGAGAACATGTAGTAACTCCCTCTGTTACAGCAAAATCGATGGTTTTGAATAAATCTGCATTTCTGTGTTTATAATTTGCTACTTTTTGTAAATCACAATTATAATTGATCATTATTATGTTGTGCTAATTTAAAAAAAAAAAACTAAAATAAAAAAATATGTCTCCACTTAAGAAACTGAACCAAAGAAGTTAAATAAAAAGTACCCAAATCTGCAAAGGCGTGCTAATTTCTGGTCACTAGACAGAGAAGGAGAGCCACTGATTGGATCTCCCGAGTCCATGTCTACCATGGGCAGAATGGTGCAGAAACGCACAATGATGCTATTTCAAGAGCAACACTGATGTAATGATAAGACTGTTGGCCACTGGGGTAAGAGAATGAGAGCTCACATAATGATTTTTCCACAAGCTAGCTGTAAGACCCCAGGCAAATCTTTTTATCTTTATGATTTTGTCTCCTGAAGAATATACAGCAGTGTTATTATTTTTATAAAAGTTGAAGATATTTTTTATAGGGATGAACACACCAAAAGAAAACTAATTTTAATTCTCTTAACCTAAATATATAAAACCCCAATTTAGGGGGAGGCTTAAAATATTACCCTAAGATTAAATATCAATAGGATGCTGTAGCTTTTAAAACATCAGCAGGAACTCAAAGGATGTTAACTTTGTTGTCTTTGCCTTTGAAGACTGTATACCAACCTATTTTCTCCACATTCTACATGATGTTCAAACGTGAAATGAATAAAAATAGTAGAAAATGCATTTTAACATACTAAGGTGTGTGTGTGTATGTGTGTGTGTGTGTATCTTATTTTGAAATAATGTTTTTGAAGGCATTTGTCTGAAATTAATCTTTAATTAATCTGATCATGAAATTCTACCACTTTCGTCTTTCTCATGACTTCTAATGACCCTTAAAATTCCAAATCCTGGGGCGCATGTGTAGCTCAGTCGGTTGAGCACTGGGCTCTCAATTTCCACCCAGGTCATGATCTCAGAGTCGTGGGATCCTGTCAGGCTCTGTGCTGAATGTGGACACTGCTTAGGATTCCCTCTCTCTCTCTCTCTCTCTCTCTCTCTCTCTCTCTCTCTGTCAACTTCTCCTCCAGTCCCCTGATCACACACATTCTAAGAAAAAAAAAAATCCCAAATCCTTACCAAGACTTTGCAGGCCTTATTAACGTTGCTCAAATTGCTCAAGACTACATCTTTGACATCACTTTCTCTTCATTGCCCATTACTTCCTGGGCTGTCATGTTGTTCTTGTCTTCCCCAAACACTCCCATACATTCCTGAGGGATTTAGACTGTGGTACTGCTTAGAGACTCTTTCATCAGATCTGATAAGGATTTTCCCTCAACTCATACAATCCGTGTGGATGTTTTTAATGTCATAAAACCAAGGCATGCATGCTATGTCTGCTCTCAATGAAAAACTGGTAAACTTTCTTGGTAGAATTTTAAAATTTATTTTTAAAATTATAATTCAAAGCCAGAAAATTAAGCATCTCATGTTACATAGTTAATTATTGCTCAGAATGGAAATTACAATTTCCTTAGGTAAAAAGAAGCTCTTGAGAATTATGAATATGACTGAACTATATCATTTAAGATTGTGACAGATAGCTGGAATTAATGTGTTTATACTTTTTTGTTCACTTTTTTTAATGTTTAAAAATTTTTGTTCACTTTTTTAAAAAGAAAATGTAAAGGTAGGATTTCATCTGTAGATCATAACAGTAGGGTCATTTTTTGTTTCCTATAATCACATCGTACTGACTTCCTGTTTATGAAGAAGCTTCTCCCAATTTCCCACCCATGAAGTATATTAGATAATATGATATGTAGTAGTGAAGGAAAAATGCCAGAACTAATTATTTTTTCTTGTTATTGTTTTTGATGTCATTTTGTGTTTGCAAATAAACATTTTTTAAAAAGTTTACTTATTTATTTTGTGAGAGAGAGAGAGAAAGCGGGAGGGACAGAGAGACACATGAGAGAGAATCCCAAGCACACTTCGCACTGTCAGCACAGAGCCACCATGGGGCTCTACCTCACCAACTGTAGATCATGACCTGAGCCAAAATCAAGAGTCTGACCCTTAATGACCTGAGCCACCTAGGTGCCCCACAAATACACATTTCTTGAAGCAGGCCACAGTTGTATCTTAGATTTGGGATCGTCTCTCATATCCATGTTCAAGAGTTTCTTTAATCTGAAGCAGAATAGTTGAGAGAGAGAGAGAGACAGACAATGACAGATAATAACAAATAATAGAAAAAGGAGGGATAGATAAAGAACGGGTCAGATAGGAAAATCATATTCAAATTCCTATCAAAGTTAGAGAACCATGGGGAAATTGTGGTGTACTCTATCTAGGTTCTCCAAATATCCAGGAAATCACATTACTAAGGCTGTGCCAATGGCAGAAAAAATAAAATGGGAGATATATGTATATAACATAAAATATATGTATATATTTATATGTTGTACATTAATATTATTATATATTAATATATTTAGATTAGTGTCTTAGTATATGAACAATATATTATTAGTATTGTATTTGTGTTATATATATTAAAGAATAGTTTTGGAAACAGCATTTGTAAAGAACACTGTTAGTTCTGTATATCTTTCATGTGATTATGAGGAACAGATATTAGCATAAATATGTAAATGATACATTAATGGCATAAGAAAGCGCATTTATTATGCTTTTTGTAGGAATTGGAGCTCTCACATCACTGAATCAAAATGGCTTACAGACTCATTCTCTGTTTTGCCGATTGTAAAGGTCACCTGAAGTACAAGAAGAGAGATTTGCTCAAAAATTTGAATTTATTTGAAACTGAGCTTCTAATTATCTTAAATGTTGTATTATCCTGATTGCTTCTGAGAAAAACACACCCTTTTCATACTCTCCTGCAAACCTATCAGTAACAGTTTTTAAAATAAAGAGTACTTTTCACAACTGTGTGTGAGTTCATGTATGTGCCTGTGTGTTTAATTATTCTCTAATTGTTTTTTCCAGCAAATTTTGGGGAAATAAAACATCATTTTCATTCTGAGTCTTCAACCTATGTTGCCTCACTCATGACTTACACATGTCCAATTCGATATATTAAAGACTGAAGGCTCACTCTTCTCTTGGTATGTTCTGATATGCATACCTAACAGGTGATTAAGATGCTTGGATTTTCCATTAGAATTTCTATTCAGTTTGTCAAATGCTTGTGGCCATAGTCTAAGATATGATACCATAATAAAAAAAATATATCAGCCATATTTCCTGTACAGATGGTTGTGGAAATTGACATTCTAACACCCTATGGGTTGCCAATTTATACATTTTTTTCCCAAAGAAGGCTGTTTAAAACATAAATAGTTCACAACTGATTAAAAGTATGCCTAATTAATTCACCCCTTCTTCTAAAGCTCAACATGGACAGTCTTAGGGACAAACTACTATACTGTATGTATTGTGTTAGGTGTTGAAGAGACCATGATGAATAATAGCAGCCTATTCATGGGGTTTAAAACATAATAAAACATAGGAGTATATAAGCAATAAAAGCAATTAAATATTACGTGTCATGAAAGAACATAGAGGAAGGAATGCCCATAGTTATTGCTGGGAGAGAAAGTACTACACATTTCTTTCTCTTTCTTTCTTTCTTTCTTTCTTTCTTTCTTTCTTTCTTTCTTTCAGATTATTTATTTATTTTGAGAGAGAGAAAGCATGAGTGGGGGAGAGGCAGAAAGAGGGAGAGAAAATCCCAAGCAGCCTCCACACTGTCAGTCTGAAGCCTAATGCAGGGCTCAAACCCACAAACTGTGAGATTATGACCTGAGCCTAAATCAAGATTTAGATGCTCAACCGACTGAGCCATCCAGGTGACCCCACATTTCTTAAATTAGGAAAGATTCTTTAATCTTGAATCTAATCTTATTTCCTATAAAGTAACATGCCCTTCTAGCAAGTAACTCTGATAGTTTGTGCAAGGCTTGAAACTGTAAATTACCTGTTGTGCACATTCACATACACACACACACACACACACACACACACACACACACACACACACACACATATACACACAGACTGAGTCCCTTATTCTCTCTCTTTCTATCCCTTTTTTTCTCAACCCAAGATGGTTGGCCCAGCTCTTGTAGTTTTCTGCTATAAGTTAATTGTTCCACACTCTAGATCCTGGTATTCTAAGTTGCACTCACCAAAGAATGAAAAAAGACATATCTACCTTGAAAGAGCTCTTCTCTGAAGAAAAAAAAACACAAATATGTACAGACCAATACAGTAGAAATGTGGAAAATGCTATTTCAGAAATATGTACAGTCTTCTTTTAGTGTTCAGCACTGATTGAATAGCTTTATGAGGTCAGTGTAGGCTTGAAAAGATGACATTTGAGATGAATATTGAACAGGTATGGGGAAATGGCCATTTGTTCTTCATCACTATGCCATATACTAAGAGACTGGAATACAATGAGCATTGACCATTGCTTGGTTCACAGAGTAAGTCATTACATTATACACTGCCCCTTCCCGCAAGGTGGTGGGCTTCTATGTAGCTGGATCAAACTTCCAGATTCTCTTCTCAACTTTTGTCTTCTACAATACATTTTGCTAAGTTTCTAACCTCATGCCAAGACTGGTCTAATTATGATTGTTAGGAGCTCATTTTACTTTTACCCCTTCTCTCTCTAGTTAGGTATAGACACAACTATAAAGAGAGAAATTATTTAGGAAGCACATAAAAATATTCATTCACAGCCTCAGTGTAAAATAAAATCTTGGGGGAAGAGATTCTTTTAATGTAGCTGAAGGGGTTATCTGAGCTCAAAATGGAATTTATCACACTTTCTCCTATGTGCTCTCCATTATCACAAGTTCTGAAAGACTATTGTGTTTGCCAGCATGCTTCACTTCTAGGTATTGGGATGTGATTGCCATTTTTTCCAATGAGAGCCCTTTATACAAGATCTGAAAGGTAAAAGGGAAGCAGAAAACATCAAGGCTCCTCCAGCAGTGACAAGCATCCACATGGGCTTCCACAGATTTTTTTAACAACTAGGAGTTCCTTTGTAAATTATTTGCCTCGGCGCTACAGATAACTGCGTAGGTGGGATTTCTTATAGTTCCTGATCTGGGCAGTGACAGTAATTATGTGGCAAAAGTAACTTCCTAGTGTCCTGAAAGCTAGTGTTGAGTGGGAAAAAATGACACTTATGGCACCCTTGTTTGACTTCTGACTATTATTTTATAAGCACCTATTTTTCTGATCACAAATTATCCTGTTTGAAATGTCTATAAGGGATTATATTTTCTTTACTGAACCTTGAGTATATGATTGCACATTTGCATCATGTTAGAATGATATTTTATTTGTGTAAAAGTGAATTCCTCTCTATATTAGTTAGAGTAAGCACATTCGCTTTAATAAAAATACATTCAGTATTTCATTAAAGCAAGCTTCTGTGGATTTATAGAATGTATCATGTATACATTTTTATTTATACTTTAGATCATGAATAAATACATTAAAATGAGTTGTATTTATAGCTTAAATATCATCTGTATATTGATCCAAACATGATTTCTGTTACAGATCTACATTTTCACTTATTATCAAATAGCTCTATTATGATAACACAAAAGCACCCTAAACTCATATGGTCAAAACTGAACACAATGATTGATATTCAATGTACCCACTTATGTAAGCCAAAAGCCTAGGAATTATTCTTCTTCATTACTGGGAGCCAATCATTTAGAATTTTGATGTTTCTTTAGGATTAAGATATGTATGCACAGATACCCACACCTGCCCAACCCACCCCACACACATATACACAATTATATATTGAATGGAGAGTTAGCCCTCTCAAAATCACCCTTGAAATACATAATACTTATTGCTGTGTATCCACCAAGCATAGGAAGGAAATAAAATAAATACTAAGAGAATAAGATAATTGAAAGCACTGCCTTTCTTTTCTAGTTATCTTTGGAGAAGAGAACTAAAGTCGTATTTCTTTACAATGACTTAGATTTAAATCAGAAAAAAAAAAAAGCCTCAGGGTATAACCTCATGGATGCTTGGCATAGCTTCTCTACCATAATGAAATTCACTGGGGTCCTAGTTAAGATTTCATCACTGTTTTCACTAAAATTCATTGTGTTGTCTCTTAATTTAACTTAATTCATTCAATTCTACTGTGCTGAATTCTATTTATTTTCCAGGTCAGTCCTTATTCTCACTTATCCCTCATTCTGGAACCTTCCCTTCCCTTTGTCTTAGGTTTTCTGGTGAGGGAAATGAGATAAGTATCTCTGCTCTGGAATTAAACACCTGGGTTCAAATTCTAGCTCTGTCAAATCATGATTTTGCAGAATTTACTTAAACATACTGTGCTTCAGTTACCTCCCCTGTCAGATGAGAATCACAATAGTACCTACAAGTATAGTTACTATACTGACCAAACTATATAACACATACAAAGTGTTTACTACATTTCAATAAAAGTTACCTACCGTTAAGACAATTGTAGAACATGCAAATTTTATTTTTCATTTCTAAGGATTATTGTTTCAGTCATCTATTGCTGCATGAAAATACATGTCAACTAAAAATGTAAAGCTTAAAATAACAATCATTTTATTATTTTCACAGATTTTTGTAAGTGTTGAAGTGGGAATGGGCATAACACAGGTGACTTTTCTCTCCTTCACCATGTCTGGGCCTAGGGTGGGAATATTCAAAGGCTGGGGCTGAATCAGCTGAGCGCTAGACTTCTCTGAAAGACTCATTCATTCACATATCAGTTGGTGCTGGCTGTTGACTGCAGTGTTGGCTGTGACTGTCAACCAGAAAATTTCTATGTGACTGCTGGGGCTTCCTCACAGAATGGTGGCTGGCTTAAAACCATGAGGGTAGCAAGAAAATAAAGCAGTAGTGCATAATATTTCTTTTTAATTTTGCCTTGAAAGTGCACAATATTTACTGGCTGTTGAGGCAGTCATAAAGTGTTTCACAGATTCAAGGGGAGATTTTATAACCCCTATAATTCAATAGAAGGAATATCAAGGTTATATTGTAAGAAAAGTATGTAGAGTGGCAGATATTGTTGCCACTATCTTTGGAAAATAAAATTTGTACATTTACTTTATCTCCCATTTTGATTACATTATTTCTAAACTATAAACTCTTGGATAATCGTGGAGATAGCAGGCAATCTCTTTCTCACATATACAGAATAACATTAGTATTTCACCTTATATTATGTTATCCTTGTGGTAGATAGTATTCATCAATTCCTTTGATGAATTCATGAATTCCTTTCGTAAGTCAATGGTCACCATTAATTCCCTCTCTACATCTGTGCAAATAGAGAGGTGGCTTCTCTCCTTGAATCTTTTCTTACCTTGTGACTATTTATCTAATAGAATGTGGCAGATATGATATCCTGGGGCTTCTAAGCCCAGGGCTTATAACAATTGGTAGCTTCCTCTACCCTTTATTTTAAGGAATTATTTCAAGGAATTAGCTCATATGACTATGATTATAGAATGTGAAGCCTGGCAAATATGAAAAGTTTAGGGTAGGCCAGTAGGCTGAAGATTCAGGTAAAAACTTGTATTAATGTTACAGTCTGAAATCTGTAAGGTAGCCTAGCAGGCAGAAATCCCAGGCAAGGTTTCTATGTTTCAATCTTGATGTAGAATCACTTCTTCAGAAAATCTCAGTCTTCCATTTTAAGGCCTTTACTTGATTGAATGAGGTCTACTCACATTATGGGAGGTAATCTGCTTTACTCAAAGACTACAGATTTAAATCTTAATCATGTCTAAAGAATGCTTTTACAGTTTGACCAACCAACTGGCACCATAGTCTAGCCAAGTTGGTATATTAAATGAATCATCAAAGAATATAAAACTATACCTAATGATTCTAACACTTTTGCTAATAGATTTCCAGATCAAATAGGGAAGCTGTCAACTGGTTTTATTTAGTTACAAGTAGATAACTAAATAGATAAACTAGATAGATAGGAGTGTTGAACTAAAGAAGGGACTGCTTTGTTTTCATAGCAAATTTAAGAAAATATTTTCAACCAAAGATATACCAAATTGGAAGAACAAGCTGTATATCATTATAGTTTCTCCAGCCTACAAGAGATGCTCCAAAATAAATAAATCAGTTAATTAAAGCCTAGGGCAAAGATCAAATCTTAACTTAAGGTTTTTCCTATAAATTGTAACCTCAGGTATAAGATCAAAGATATGTCTATAAGCGTCTTTGTTGAAACACTGGATAGATGTAGTGGTTTGCTTACAGATCCTCTCATTTAGACAGAAATACGTCTCAGGGTTCTGTAGTTGTTGTCCTATAGCAGCATCCTGAATCTTACTTAGTGTCAGGTAGAGAGAGGGCTACTCTTTCATACACATTTCTGATTGAGGCTTTTGTATATTTTTATCATAGTTTGATATGCAGGAAGCTCTCAGAAATTTTAAAGAATTACATAATTTTTAATTAAAAGGAATGTTGTTCAATATATAAGGAGATCACTGGACCCCAATCTTCCTACATGCAAGCAAAGAAACCTAAACAAGGATCGTTTCAAGTGGAAAATAAGGGATGCATCAGAGGGCAGAGTCAAAATCCCAGATGAAAGAACCAATAGCAATTGACAACTCTCCTAGGGAGAACTGAGTCCCAAGCAAAGATAGTCCTTGACTCTGGAGTTGGAGGGAATGGTAACATGTGTTCAGTTGGGCTTCAAAATGTACTTCCATCTACTGTTTACTATATTGTGTCTTTAATTTTCCTCTTTATGAACTGGCATATCTGTTGTGATTATGCTATCCCTTTTTCAACACCATATGGTGGATTTGTTGGGGAAAAGATAACTTTTCTCTGTAAGTGGAAAAATGCACTTGAGAAGTGGCTTCCAAGGTGCTACATCTGAGAAGCCTCATCTACACCTGATGATAATATCCTATCTTATAAGCCACTGCTCTTACTTAGGGGAGGACTTGATTATATTTTGCATATAACAGGGATATGGATCATTGTGGCCAAAGAGTTGACTGTGATCGTTGATCTCTTACAATAAGCTTCTTCCCTTCCTGTATGAACACCCGCATCCAGGACTGCTTTGGCTAATAGAATATGTCAGAGATCATATTCTAGAATTCTGATTTCAAACATTTCTTCCTCCTGGAATCCATGTGCCTGTAATGTAAGCTCAAACCACATGAAATAGTCATGTTAACAATATAGTAGGCTTCCCATATATTTAATTTCTAGGGATGCCATGATCAAATAGCAAATGTCAAAGGTCTTTACAAGTAAGATTATTCTGATTACTGTTTTGCCTCCATTGTTCATTATTACAACCACAATCACTTTATCTTTGGTAAATAAGTGTCACCATTTGACTCCTCTACCCTAGGATTCTCTTATTCTCATTGCCTTTAGTGTTCCCCCTTCAATGGTAGCAGTTACCATTTCTGAACAACAAAGAAGGGAAACCACAGAGAACTTCAATGATGATGGGGCTGCTCAAATCAATTTATTTCTTATATTTTTGGTAAAAATTATGTGTTTCTGACTATTTTGAGGAGTGTGATCAGGTCTTCCATGATAAATTATCTAGGATTCCAATCTCCTTAAGCCTTGGGATATGTTCCTCTACACTGTATTAATGAATTTCTGGTATTTCAACAACATCATTTAGTGTATGCCACCTTTTGGTCTAAGTTCTGGTTATCCAGTTAAACAGTCTTTTAGAGTCCTGCCTAACTCCTTGGGCTAACACAATAAATACAGAACCTCTGTTTAGGGGGGCCATATGAACAAATTAAACCTGAACTAACTTTACATCCTTTTTACCTTGATCTCACACCCTTAAAATCAAACTCCACACTTATTCTCCAGGTTTCTACCCATATAAATAAGAAAAAAAATATGCAGTTCTTTTGATGTGTATGGCATCTCCTTATGTGTCACATTTTGTACCATACGCTTTGGGGCGTGCTTGGAACTTGAGTCTAGCTTTAGGTCAAGAGATAAAGAGGGGAGTGGGGATGGTCTTGAGAAGAACCAGCAAGGTTTTGTGAGACAACTACTTCAGGGGAGGCCATTGTATGTTCATCAGGAAAAACAGGTTTAACCTCAGGAATAGAAGGACTGCTTGTAATGTCAAAGAAACTCAACAGAATTTAATGTCTCAATGTCCCCAGATTTAATGGCATTGTTTTTAGTCCCCATTCTAATTATTAGGATCCTTCTAATGGATCACACCATTTTATAATTCACTCTTTGGAGTCTGCTGGGGCTTGAATCTAGTTATATATCTAGAAGCAAAGAGATATAGTAAAGATAGGTGCTGAGAAGAATCAGAAGTGATTAGAAAATCAGGAAGGTCATTATAGATTCTTCAGGGCAAGGGGGACTAAACTTTTCATGCAGGAGTGGAAGGACTGGTTCTATTGGCAAAAGAAAGTGAGCAGAATTCTGGTTTCCAAAGCTTCCCCATTATAGATTTTGCTGACATTCCCAATTTTATTGGACTCTTCCCATGTGTCCACACCCCAGTTTTCAGGATCCCATTCCTCCCTGATCAATGCCCTGACTTTGAGAAAGTGACCTGAAAAAAAAAAAAAAAAAAAAAAAGCAGAAATAGATCTATACATACAGAAAACTGATGGTTGCCAGAGGGAAGAGGTATGGAAGGATGGGCAAAATGGATAAAGGGGAGTGGGAGATACAGGCTTCCAGATATGGAATGAATAAGTCATGGGATAAAAGGTACAGCAAAAAGAATATAGTCAATGATACTGTAATAGTAATGTATACTGACAGATGGTAGCTACACTTATGGTGAACATAACTTATAGACTTGTTGAATCACTGTTTTGTACACCTGAAACTAATGTAACATTGTATCAGCTATACATAATTTTTTTAAAAAAGCCATTCTATAAGATTGGAAATTTAATTTACAATGTAATTAAGTCACTTGCAAAATTCTGCCCTTGGGTTTAATTTTCAGAAATCTTGACCTTGTAGTTATATGAGACAGAGGTTTCTTCAAGAATAGTCATTGATGTTTTTAGGTCTTTCATGCAGATTTTGAACTGGAATTTATTTATTTATTTTTTTTTTTTTAAGGTTGAGCTCTTCAATTTCTTTCCCCAAATTCTCCAGCACAATTATAAACACCCAACCAATTCCATTATGTGTTTTTTTTTCACTAAAATGTTGTAAGGTAGCAAATAATTAGTCACCCACAGTTCCACCTTCTATATAGAGATACTTGATTATAGTTAACTAAAGGTAATAATTTGAGTAAGTCTTTTGCCCTTCTATGGCTTATCAGTATCTTCTATACCTGTGGAAATAATCATTAGTGTTTTTAAATCAAACCAATTAGAGAACCAATTTGAGAATTCCTATAATGTATATACATATATATGTACATACATATATACATATATACATAATATACACTAACATGATTTATTACACATATGAGTATAATATAGTATATATTTAGTGTATATAGTATATATTTAGGCACTGTTATAGACAACTGGCTTATGCAATTGTAAGAGCTGACTTAACAGTCTGGAAGGCTGTTTTCTCTGCCTCTGATGCTGGTGGTGGAAGTTTACAAGGAAGGTAGTCAGGAAGGAAAGATCACAGGCAGTCTGGGACCAACAAGCTGAAGATAGATTTCCACAAGAATGGACTGAAATTGTGTCTATTATTATTGCCACCTGCCCTGGTGATAAGGTTATTCTGCAGAAGCCTGGCCCTTTATCACAAAGGCATACACCTGGACAGAATTCAGAGATGCTAAGAAAAGATCCAAAGGAAGGAATTACATGCCAGCTACCACCAGCTTACCTGTAATAATGTGTGCCCTACACAATGGCTATTGCTTTTCGTAC
Source organism: Puma concolor (assembly GCF_028749965.1). Classification (NCBI taxonomy): domain Eukaryota; kingdom Metazoa; phylum Chordata; class Mammalia; order Carnivora; family Felidae; genus Puma; species Puma concolor. The sequence goes on along the minus strand of NC_141674.1, from coordinate 61,000,449 downwards.
ACCTCACAAATTTTGAAGGAATCTACACTGTGCCTCACCCAAATCATAAACACATTTTTAAGAAAGAAATTTTGGGAAATGTAGTTTAGCTTAGCTATGTTGACACATTAAAAAACCATAACCATGGAGATCCTGGCTGGTTCAGTTGGTTAAGCGTCCAACTCTTCACTTGGGCTCAGGTCATGATGTAACAGTTTGGGGGATTAAGCCCCTAGTGGAGCTCTGAGCTGAGAACAGAGTCTACTTGGGATTTTCTCTCCCTCTCTCTCTGCCTCTCCCTGCTAACATGAGCTTTCTCTCTCAAAATAAATAAACAAACTTAAAAAAATAAATAAATAAATAAGTAAGCATCAACTTGGGGCACCTAGGGGGCTCGACAGTTGAGCATCTGGTCATGATCTTGCAGTTCGTGGGATCAAGCCCCACACCCAGTTCTGCACTGACAGCACAGAGCCAGCTTGGGATTTGTTCTCTCCCTCTCTTTGAGCTCTTCCCCACCCCTCCCCACTCTGTCTTTCAAAATAAATAAATAAACATTAAAAAAATCACCTTTATCAAAATGTATTATGCCTTTAATAAAAAGTTAAACCTTTCAACACATTTTTTTCAAATTTCTATAAATATATACGTGTCAAATTGATTGTGGTATTTTTCCATGAGAATGTTTCTGTGTGCTTGCACATGCCTGTGCACATATTTTTATTATGCTCTGCTGTTAAAATTGTGCTAACTTTGTACAGTGAACTGGGATGGTTTGCATGTTTTTTCATTATCTTGACTGTTTGGAATCAGATACAAAATTGTGGTTTCTTATCCAAAGGGTAGACTGACTCAGCTGTAAAACCACCTAGACTTGTAACCTTGTTAAATAATAGATCTTTAACAACTATGCTTAGTTATTTATGATTATTGGTCTGTTTCTTCTGGATATTTAGACCAGAGATTTAAAGACTGCAATTTAATCCTGGCATGTTGCTAAAATTGAAGATTATGCAAAATAAAAACTCTGGAACTAAAAGGCAGCCACCTTTGCAATGGAGATAGAAAAAAGAAGGAACAGTGATTTAGTCCTTCAATGGGCTAGATACTATTCTAAACTATTTCTGCATATTTTTCATTTTCATCCCTACAGTGGTCAGAATCTGTGAGACAAGTATTATTGGCCCAATTTTATACTTTAAGAACCTGAGACACAGAAAGGATAAGTAACTTGTCCCAAGACACATTGAGTACGGATTAAGAATTCAAATCCAGCTAACTAGAGGCCAGAAACTACATAGAGTGTTAAAATACTTCTTTGTGCAACTGTATAGAAAAAAGCTGACCTAAGAAACTACATACTTAGCCTGAGAGACCTGAGAGAGGGCCTACTTGGTTTTGTTTTCTACTTTGTGTTTTGGCATTTCTGATGAAGAAATCAGTTTCTGGCGCAGCCTTGTTTTTTTGTTTGTTTGTTTGTTTTTGCCCAGGTGTTCCCACCTCAATATAACTTCTTTAATATACCTAAGCTTTATGGAGTTCTTTTACTCAGATCACTAGCCTAGACTGAAGAAGAGTGTTATTTTCAATCCAGCTGGATATAGACTATTATAAATGAAAGACTTGGTATGCTCACTAAACATCAGTAAATACTCCATAAATTTGAACTGTAGTTTTTGAGGTTGGGTACTGTGTGTTATTCATCCTTGTATTAGTCTCTAAAGGTCTGTGCTTTAACCACAGTAGGTGCTCACTAAATCTATTGAATGGTGGAATCTCTTATGCTGAACTACATAAAACTGTCTTGGCATTTAATCACTATGCATTACCGTCTTTTTTTTTTTCATTTTCCTATTGATTCTATTTATACCAACCACATTTATCATTTTTACCAAGCTGTTTCCAAAATCTAGCTCCAGTGTACATACAGATATGTATTCTTTATAAATATTATCTATACATTATAAATTCTGTTTTCTCCAAGTGTGCCACCTTCCAGAGGCATTCTCCTGGTGTCGGCCTCGTTGGCACTGGTGTAATTACAGTCTTCCATGATTAATGCCTTAGCTCTTTTACAGGCTTCTCTTATCTGCATACATGTTTCTAAATCTGCTTTTTCATCCTGCCGGAGACATAGTAGCTTCTTATCATTTCTTTCCTTCCCATTTCTATTTTTTGCTCTAATCCAAATGATCTCTTTGGTCTTTGAAGCAACATTATATCTCCCTTTAGATGATGCTGTACATGTCTCCTCCTGTCTGGCAAAGTCTAGCCTTCCTGTTAAAACATCCTCCTGATTTTTAACAGGGCTCTTACTAGCTCATTCTCCCAATGCTACTGCGTTATATTAATCTCTACTTATTGGCCTTGAAAACATCCTTTTCTTTCTTTCTCTTTCTTTCTTTCTCTCTTTCTTTCTTCTCGCTCTCCCTCTCTTCACTCTCCCTGTTTATTTCTTTAATTTTCCAGGAAAAAAAAATGATAGACTTTCCCCAATTGCTTAGGTTTGTTTTGTTGTTGCTGTTATTACTTTTGTTGTTTAAGAAATATTAGTTCTCAGTTCTCTCTTGTTAACTTTCTCCTCTTTATTTATTTGAATTGTTGAAATAACAGTATTCAAGTTTTTGATTCACCCTTTGTATATATCCACGGCACATTAATCACCAAGTTAGGAAAGCACAGAATATGTGTGAATATGTATTATTTACCATATTTATTTCGTTATTCTGTTTCCACAAGGTGGTCACCTATCAAGTTTACCAGGAAACAGAATAGAATTGATTTTTAACACAAATGGTCTATAACTGACTGTATATACTTAGACATATACAACAGGCACCACTATAGGGTCTCAGAAAACCTGCTAAAGACAAAAAGTTCTTTGTTTCTTCTAATTTTATTACTCTTTTATTTTTTTTTCTTATTATCCATTAATGCCCTTCCAAACATATAGAGAAAAACAAACTGAAGTGCCAGGGTAATGAGTTAATAGTTTGAGATTAAAAATTCACAAGATAGATTGCAATTCTGTTTCCAGCCAACTCAAAAATATACCATTTCAAGTTGAAAGAAGGGAAGGAAGAGAAAGTGCTATGGGGTTTATTCCTGATTATTGATGTTAAAAAATTCCAAAGACAGGATATCTAAAATAGTCCCCCAGTTACTAGTGCGCATATAAAATTCAAGTGAATAAAAGAATTTCTTCTTAGCATTATGTTAGTTATTTCTATTTCCATCAGGCTTTATTTTGGTTGTCTGATCCCCTGCCTATAATTTCTAAGAGAAGCTCAGTGTGTAAAATTGACTGTGAGTTTACGATTCCAGTTTTCCTTATCACAGTCTATTTTCAGTATTATCTCCATCTACCTTTGGTTTCACTTTCCTTACTTTCATTTTAAAAACACAGCTTATTTCTTGCTCTTGACTGCCCTCTCCTTGATCATTTTTCTTTCTGACTTTCTATCTTACTCCTATCTACCATACAAATTCAATGATAGTCATTTTTCCTCTATACATTCCCACCTAGCAAAATTTTTTCATAAACTGCAATCATGCAAAAAGTTTACATGGATACATGATTCTACAATTTCAGAAATAGCCTTTGTTATTATTTTTCCTTACACATCACCAGAGTCCACTAAAATCTACCCATATATAGACTGTTACTCTTGTGAATATTGTGTGGAAAGGAAATTACATACTGTTTTATGTATAGGCAATGTGGTTCAAAAGACAACTAAGGAATTAGCTTAAGATTCCTGATTTCTCTGTTATTGTTTCTGACATTTTTTGTTTATTTGTTGAATCATATTCATTCACACAGTCTGATTGCTGTTTAGATACTTACTTTAAATATACATGATAATAAGAGATTTAGTGCATGCTGTTATTCATTTTCAATATAGAAAATGTTTCAGAGCAGGGGTTATATAGTGTAAATGAAATAAAATATAGATATTCTGAGTACACACTTGTGGATTCATTTGGCAGCCTTAAAAGAGAAGGGTATTTTTAATGTAGAAATCAGCAGGATTTGCATATCACTCTTAAGCTATAAAGACATAAAGAAGATTTTTGCATACGTTTATCAATACATTAACCATGCTGCAAAACCATGTGATTGCTTATTTATCTCCAGAGAGTAGAAAAATATAATGAGCAATTTTTTTTAAAGAAGTTACACCCTAAAGCATAGCTATCAGCCCAAAATACCCTCAAATTTATGCCCAGGAGCTTGACTGTAATATAATGTCACATTTTCAAATTTTATAAAATTGGACAAATTAGATTATTCAAACCTAGGTTCTCAATACATAAATGAGAAACAAATGAAGATATGGAAAATTCCATTTGGAAACATGAGTTTTCATGCCATGTTTCCACCAGGAAATATCTTTTGAAACATCGCAAACGACGTCAAAGTATATTCTATGTCTTTACCTCAGCTGTGTTAGTTGCTAAAGTATCACGTCATTATCTCTGCCTATAAAAAAACCAAACCAAACCAAAACAAACAAACAAAAAAAACAGATTGTCTAATATGCCTCCCGTCCCTAGCTACCTCACTCCATGTACATGTTGTACATTGAAATATTGAAATTTCCCTCAAAAAATGGTTATCTCCTTAGTGATCAGGTTCTCAGTTGGGAAGATAGCGTATCGCCATGAAAGGTGATAATGTATCATGTGATAGCACAGATCAGAGTTTACCCTGATAGAAGAAGTGGCTGGAAAGAAGGGAGTGATGTTGACATGAACTTGAGGAGCACTAACTGCTCGTATACTCAATCCTGCTACCAATTTGTTCTTTAGAATTTCTCAGAGATTGATCTCCCTAAATATCAAGGCATACAATTTAAGAAAGGATATTTTTAATCAAGTGACATGGTCAACACAATCAAATTACCTTAATTGTTGTGGTTGCTCCTCTTGGTACATCAGTTAAATGGGTCCAAAACATCCATGTACAAAGATAAAACAAAAGTTGACGGTTCGATCTATACCAAAAGAAGAGGATGCAGGGTATTGTGATGTAAATAGTATTATTTTTGGATCTCTAATACTGTAAAAATATTGCATGCAAAATATATTCATTCATAGTCAAGTATCCCAGTTTGGTGAGAAATATTTAATAGTCTATAAGATTTGAGAAAGCCAAATATCTCCAAGAAAACATTTTTATGTTTTATCTTTAAGCATGAATTAATCGGAATCATATACAAATAATATTTCTTAGATAATTCATAAATTAAAACATACACATGAGAAATTAACAAATGAAGACATGGTTTAGAATGACATTAAATGTTAAAATAAAGATATGAATGTTTTCCAAACTCAAGACTTATTGTTTTTCCTGTAAATGATTTAGAATATTAAAACAGAAAAATATAATCATGCTTTAAAATCGCAGATATCATATTAACTAGGTTCCTTTTAAAAACAAAGTATAATTCAGATTGCATACTTCAACTGTGCATGGTATCACTTAGCTTTAAATCATAAATGGACTAAATGCTTATCACAAGCATATTGCACATAAATCTAGTTTTTATTTTATTTGCAATCATACTTTCCTAGATCACATTACTATATGATAATATGCTTTTTCCTGGATAAAAGTATATAATCATTAACATTTATAGTTCTCCCTGGTAAAAGGCAGATGACATTCACATCATTTTGTGATGTGTAATTTGATTGCTGGCACATTAGGATTTTTTACGTAAGGCTCATAATATAAATTTCAATTCTATACTCTGTCAGTAACTAACAAATGCTGAATTATTTCCTTCCTTAGACATACACCATTGGAATCCATTTAAAGTGCTTAATGATGTATTAATAAACCATGATTTTCCAGCAGAGTTTCTGAACTCCCCTTACTGGCGCCAGCTCTGGTGCTGCCAGTCAAATTAGAATGCCATGGTTTCTCAGTAAATAAAGGTTAATTGGACATATAAAGGGAAATTGAACATCAGAAATGTCTAAACTCACATTATTCTTGTGTAACACTTAGTTATTAAATTTCTATTTATCATATGTGCAGTTAAAATATCCATAATGTCATATATTAGATCTTCATTCTTCCATTTGAACACAAAGGGCTATCCACTTGCAATTTCAGAAAAATCTGACCTACCAGGCTTACTGTTTTCATCTTTGCTGACTTAAATTTTTCTGATTATTTCTTAGGAAAAAAAAATGTAGGATAATTTGTACTTGCTAAGCTTCACTGTAAAGGCTTTTCTTTCAACCATTCTTTCCTATCCCAAAAATCTTGTTCTCTATAAAAATAAATATGTGGAAAATTATTTATACACATGTACTATCATTTCCTCTAAATGGCTTCTATTTTCTCTCTTACTTCCTGATCTGTTACATAGAATGAAATATAGCCTGCTTTTGATGGGTTCTATTGTCTTGTATTCAATTCAGATGTAAATCATGTACTTGAACTGCTCTCCTAGAACTGCATAGAAAAACTTACTAAGCAGGTATTGATACTCACCAGCTACCTAATTTTAGAAATTTAAATTTACCTATTGAGCAAAAAGACCGTATGCTTGTACAGAGGATTAAGTGTTCATAGAAAGCACTCCAGATACAGTACACTTATTAATACTGGAAAAATATAAAGATATATATTTGATGCATGGCTAACATAGCTGGAAATTTAGAAAATTTCTTTGCAGTCAGAAATAACAAGAAACTAAAATCCATAATAATACGAAAGTAAGAAAATGAAGCCAATAATTGGTAGTCTAGAAGTTGACCAGAGGACCGAACACGTGAGAGGTTACCAATCCTCCCCTACTTAATCCTCACATCTGATATCCCCAAAGAAGAAACCTCAGTGAAGGGTATGAAAAAATAAGAAAACTCCTAGCAGTATAAGAATTTGGAAATTCATGTCAGTGTCACCATTGTCTCTAAACTGTATACATAGATCTACTGTTACCCTACTTTTGTATATCCCCTCCTCAAAATCCCCAACCCTCAGACTTTAAAATGTAGACCCGAGTTATTATGATCCTTGGGAATAATTAAGCACTTGGGAGAAGCCCAGGCAAATCATCTCTGGAGGAAATAATTTCAAACCTAGGCCTCAAAGATTTGCCATAAAGTTCCAAGGAAAGTGAGCTCACAGAGAAAATCAGCAAAGGAGTAAGAGTAAACCTAACCACTATGGGAAAAGGTCAGATAAAACACTCCAAAATATATAATTATGCCCCAAACAAATTAAATAACAAATTTAAGAAATGCAAAGTTAAATTTAAAAGATGCACGTTTTAAATTATATTTTTTTTAAAAGAAATGCAAAGGAGTATTGAAACAATGAAAAATGAGAGAATATCAAACTTGACCAGCCATATTTGGAAAATAGCAAATTAGCAATTCTAGAAATTAAAAATAATAATAATGGAAAAACTGTATGTTCCAAATAACATTTGAAGTTATTTCCAAAGTTATAACTTTGAAGTATATTAACAAGAAAAATTGAATTATATGAAGAAATAATACCAGTTAACACATGAAGTATAACTATGTACAAATATTTTCTAAGTGAATGGTAACCCTCACAACATTCTGCTAAGTTAGGTATTATTGTTATCCTTGCTTAAGAAGTGAAATGTCCTTCAATCAAATAGATAGTAAGTGCCAAAGAAAGAATTTGAATGCAGAGGTTTAGTTCCAGAATCTGAAATTTACAACTACATCATTTCTCTAGAAAACCTGACAACATACATATCAAGTATTTCACAAAAAATAAAATATTAATATCCCATAAACAAAGAAAATGATCCTTAATCTCAATAGTAACAAAGAAATACAGGTGTAAGAGTGAGATACTCGATCATAACTCCCATGCAGGCAAAACATAAAAAGTCTGACAATATTAAATGTATGCAAAGATGTAAAGCAGTGAGGAGTTTCATAGACTACCTAGAGGTATGTAAATTTATACATCTATTATAAAAAAAGTTTGACATTATTTATTAAGTTAAACATACATACACTCTATAGCCTAACAATTCTATTTCTAACAACATATCTTGAGAAATACTTGTACTATATGCCCAAAAATCTGTACTTGAATGTTTGTAGCATTATTGCTTATGAGAAAGTTAAAAACTGAAAACAACCAAAATATCTATCAATGAGATGGATCAATAAAATGGGAGGTATTAAAATGATGGAATGGTAGAGAGCAATAAAAATGAATGAACTCTAATCCATATGTCAATATGAATATATCTCAAAATTTTAATATTAAATATTATAGCATTTGTATACATTTCAAAATCAGGATAAATTTAAAAGTATTATTTAGAAATATGCATACTTTATGAAACTGTGGGAAGAAAAAACAAGAAAATATGAACACAAACTCAGGAGAGCATCTACTTTTGGGGGGAAGAAGGAGAATACAGTCAGGAAGGAGAATTCAAAGGGAATTAAATATTTCTTTTTGTATTTTATAAACTTGGAGATTTTATAAGTTTAGAAATTTTTAATTTGTGAAATATTATATACATTCATTGATATTTCTGTTACATCACGCATTTTTAAAGTAAATTTTTAAAACAGAAAACGTATTTTAAAGAATCTGGCTTTCATTATGAATCTTTTATAATGAAATAGCTACAAATTTGGGAAAGTTATTTAAATACCTTGGATTTATTTCTCGTATTTACAAAACAAATGGAGTGCAGCAGGCTTATTCAGTCATTCATTTTAATTCACTAATTGTTGTTATAAGTATTAAGCATTTTTTGTTCCAAGCAGTAGGCTATCTCACAGTCACATAAAGATATGTTATGGCCTTTGCCTTTGAGCAGCTGACATTCTAACACAGGAGTTGATGATGTTTCCCAGCTGTAATTTTATTTTCAGATAGCAGTCCATTCAATTGATTTCCCTAGTCAAGACAAAGGGAAAAAATTGGCAGGCACTGCAAACTTGGCCCTTAGCCCTGAAGACATCCATAGAAAATTAAGGTGGATAAATAGAAGGAGATGACATATAGGCAGAGGGAGTAAGAAGAAGAAAAATTCCTGGTTTGACACTATTGACATAAAATAAAACAATAATCATCCATATAGAATCTAATATCATTGTATTCTTACCTTGGGTAACAATAACATAAAGATGCTCTGGGCTCATGAGCATCATATTCAATTTCAATATTTATACAAATTTCCAAAGCTGTAATAGGAAAAACAAGCATACCAAGACTATATAAAACATTAATGCCAAGGTTGAGTTGGTAGTTTATGATGATGTAGGGCAACAAAATCCATGCCCAATATTCATAATGCATCTGGACTTTGCAAGGTCTATTATTATTTCTATTAGCAAGGTAAACTGCTTTGAATGTTTTTAGAACTTTAGAATTCATTCTCAAGTGATATATCTTGTTTTCCTATTATAAATATTGAAAACAATGCCAGGTTTTTAAAGCTGACCTCCCATGTTTTACCCAAGTCTATAGCATATGTAGAAGAAATATCCCTACAGAATATAGAAATCAACCTTAATAAAAAATAAATAGGTGCAGGTGTTGCTAAATATTTATTTGGAAATTTACATACCAAGTTTTGGAAAACTGATTTTTGAGATTCATTTCCAAAGTTTGAAAAGGGCTTTCATTCAAATTTAAATTTATAAAACCCCCAAATTTTCTCAGACAATATTTAGAAATATGAATAAATAATCAAAATTATTTGTGCTTCCTAGTAGGCTTAGTTTAGGTTTGAAAGGTAGAAACCATATCTATTATCTATCTACCTATCTATCTATCAATCATCTTTATATCCATCCATCTATAGATGCAAAGTTATTTATATTTATACATATATACACATATGCGTACACATACTTGTATAATATTATTAGTGTTCTCAAATATTTAAGACACCCAAAATATTAAGCTTGTGTTTGACCTTTTTACCTTTTGCTTTCTATGCAATACTGTATGTGTGCCTCTGTTACAGAAGCTAAAATAAACTGACATATTTCCTTTCAGGTTGGCCTCATACGTGTCTACTGAATTCCTTATGTTCCCACTAATTGACAAGAGTAGCAATGTAAATGCTATGCAAATGAACCCCCTCCGGGGATTCCTCTTTCAAAGTTCAGTTGATGCCTATGCTAACATAGCACTTTATAATGTTATTCCAAGGTATTTAATTCTGTGGTTTGTGTAGACATTCAGCATTATTGACAGTGATACATTGGCCTCCTATACTATCTGTCTCTGACAAACATTCTCTGCTTTAAACACGGCACTATGGATAATAAATGTAATGCACATGAAATGACAGTTGATAATGTTATATTACATATGATATATATATCATATGAACTATATATATGATAAAATATATGATATATATATCACATATCATATATGTGATAAAAAATATATATGATATATATTACATATATATATATATATATATCATATGAACTATATATATATGATAAAATTAAATCATGGAAAATGTAAAGCTATGCCAACATGACTGCCCCCTCCCACAAACACATAAAGATATCCAATTTTTTTTCACTGAAAATATAATGTAATTAGCAATAGAGAACCCAGTGTTCATGACAATTCAGTTTCAAACATTAGTTTTTTAAAATGGACTATATTTAAGGTGGTTTGTTGAGTTACTCTCTATTATATTTCCCTATGATTTATTCTTTGCTGTGGGAGGATCTGTGTTTTGTAGGCTATTCAGCAGCCTCTCTGTCCTCTACCCACTAGATGCGAGTAGCACCCCCTCCTCTATATTGTGACAATCAAAACTATCTCTAGCAGAGGGCCAAATGCACCCAGTTGAAAAGCTCTGTACTCTCAGATCCCTACCAAATATGCCTCACAGGTGTAATAACAACTCTGCTCTGACTGGTCAGAACTTCAATGTGTCAAACCTCATATGCATTTTTCACCACTCTGCTCCCTGGTAATTTTTCTTTCCTCTGTGGTTGTTCCTTGACAAGCCTTGTGGTGTACTTTATTACAAATGAGCAGTTCTAGCATTAGTCCAAACTCTTAAGCACACCCATATGCCAATTTATGGGGCTCTTTTTCTATACAACTACTTCAGCTCTCACACCGTGCTCCAAAACTCCCAGTCACATTGGCCTCCTCTAACTCTAATCTCTGTCTCCTCAGCTCAGTGGGATGGATGTGCCCTTCCTGTGATCCCCTCCTGACTGCAGACAGAAAGCCAGAAATATCATATGGATTTCCTCTCTTGTTTTCTTTCTCTGGGGATCAGAGTCCTGTACTGCCTGTTGTCCAATGTCTAAAACAGTTGTTTTACATACTTTGCCCAGCTTTCTACTTGTTAGAGCAGGAAGACAAGTCCAATAACAGATATCCATCCCCTCATGACAAGAAGTAGAAACAACACAGGGACTCCATACCACTTCTACCCCCCCACCCAAGTTGAGTTGTTGCTTTAACAATAGTGAATGTGTCTGTTCCCAAACATGTTTACACTGGCCATATTTGTTATTGCAATCTCAGCTTCTAATTATGTAATGAAGGATTCAAAGCAAAAAATGCTTTCTATGAAAAACTAAGTTAAATGGTTTAGAAGTTATATAAAGACATATGACTGGAAAATACTTTTGTCTCATTACAAACAAGATAATTGTCAAAGAAGGGGAAAATGTAAAGAATCTCCATGGTTTTTACTCCTGTGTCCTCACAAATATCTTTGTTTTTACCTAATTAAAAAGATCCCAGGGGTACCTGGGTGGTTCAGTTAAGTGTCTGACTCTTGATTTCGGCTCAGGTCATGATCTCACAGTTCATGAGTTTGACTCCCTCATCGGGCTCTGTGCTGACAGCGCGGAGCCTGCTTGGGATCTCTCTCCCTCTCTCTCTGCCCGTCCTCCATTCTCTCTGTCTCTCTCATTCTCTCTTTCTCAAAATAAATAAATAAAAATCTTAAAAAATATATATCCCAAACTTAAAATCACAGTTAAGGTGTTTTTAGTGTTCTTTGTTGTATAAACACAATGCAGAACTACTCTTAGAGCTCTCAGAGAAGTCTTATTTTCATGTTTGATTCTGACAAATAAATATATATTTATAAATTTTGACAAAAATAATTTTTTATTTTTAATATCCAATTTTGATGAACCCCTACTTTATTTTTTTTAAATTTTTTTTAACATTTATTTATTTTTGAGAGAGAGAGAGACAGAGCATGAACAGGGAGGGTCATAGAGAGAGGGAGACACAGAATCTGAAGCAGGCTCCAGGCTCTGAGTGGTCAGCACAGAGCCCGATGCGGGGCTGGAACTCACGGACTGTGAGATCATGACCTGAGCCGAAGTTGGATGCTTAACCGACTGAGCCACCCAGGCACCCAGATGAACCCCTACTTTAATTGCCTCTTTTCATTGTATAAGTAACTACTTGCCTTATGTTGTTAAGAGATGAGTTTTTTTTTTATTTTTTCACATTCATAGAATTAACTCATTAGTTAACCTAACAAATATTTATTAAGCACCTACTATGCACTGGGCAAAATATTCAAACCCGAAGATTGCGTTAAGAACAATATAAACAAAAACCCCACCTTTGATAGACAATAAAGATAAATAAATTAAATATATATGTGTGTTTATTAAATGAATAAGCCAAAGAGCCTCAGTGTATTGGCCTCCGGTTGTTAATTTCTTCACTGCAGGCTGAGATTCATTTGCTCAAAAGCCTGCCAGCAGCAAATTCAAATTTTTACACATCTTTTATTTAAAAAACTCAAACATGCAAATTTTAGTCAATTAGGGACCACCTCCTTTGCTCTAGCAAAACTTCATCCAGTAACTATTACCTATGATAACATAGGGCTTTACAGTTATAAGGCTCAAGCTACTACAGCCCTTGGGAACTCTCTGACCCAGAGACTCCCCTCCCATGGGGCAGAGAAATATCACATAGACACATAAGCCCCTACTTCAGTCTTCCTCTCTCTAAGGAGATCCCTTGTCTTCTTCCAATTTTGAGTAATGACCCCAGCTCTATAGCCTCTGGACAGATACCTGTTGTGTGGAACTTCCTGTCTCATGCAATATATCCAAAAGCTGCACAAATAAACTTGTATGTTAATGGATTCTGTGATCATATTGTTTTCCTTGATTAGCCCCAAATCCCTCAAGCTCCCAGCAATATTAAGTAGTAACAATTTCTGATAAGAAAAAATGCAAAGTGGGGAGCCTGGCTGGCTCATTTGGTTAAGCATCCGACTTTGGCTCAGGTCATGATCTCGCAGTTTGTGGGTTCGAGCCGCGCGTCAGGCTGGCTCTGTGCTGACAGATCAGAGCCTGGAAACTGCTTCACATTCTGTGTCTCCCTCTCCTGCTTGCACTCTGTCTCTCTTTCTCAAAAATAAATAAACATTAAAAAATTCTTTAAAAAAATGCAAGGAGGTGGAATATAAAATAGGGGCAGTGGTAGACATTTTAGATAGAGTGGCCAAGAACATCCTTACTAAGGAACTGAGTGTCAAATAAGGTTCTGAAAATATGTGGGAATTGGCCACACATATTATTTAAATACTGATTGTCTATCTCCTTCACTAAAATTAATGTTCCATTTAAAAAAAGCATGCTACATATTTTGGTCACTGTTAATATTTTCATTGTTTAAAAAGCATCTAGAACATGATAAGTAATTAATAAGTATACATATGGCCAACCAATAAATAAGACTTCCATTGTATCTACAATGTATCCTTAGTCTCTCAAAGTATTGCTGAAACAAAAGTATTGTAAGGAAATAGTTATACAAAGGGAAAAGCGAGGTTTCTCCCAATATCCTGCCAAAGAGATAGTGAAAAATCCACACCAACTCCCAAACTGCCTTCCAAACCTCAACCATGGGTTTTGATTTGTGAATAAGTTCACATATATGGTATAGTATTATAGAGGGTAGTGTGTGTGTGTGTGTGTGTGTGTGTGTGTGTGTATACATACATACATATGTTTTACCCTTCTACTTATTAGCTATGTAACTTTGAGGATGATTTAAATACTTACAGTGTTTACACTCATTATCATTAAAACAGATTGATGATATAATATATCCCAAATGATTTTGTTGAGAAAAAATAATAATGCATATCAAGCATTTAATATAGGCCCAGAAACAACGTAAATGCTCAATTAACAGTAACTTAAATTAATCAAACAATAATTGAACCAGTATTTTTCAAGTGCCTTTCATGAAACAAACAATATGCTCAGTGTGAGTAACATATGGCTGATAATATTTGAGCCCTCATATGAAAGAACACATAAACTACAATAGATGACAGACATACAAAAATACAAATTCAATCAAGATGTGGTGAATGCTACAGTGTTGATATTAATGACTGCTACAGGAGTACAGAAATCAGAAAAATATGATATGTACACAACTTCATATCTTTGCTGAGATATCTTTTCCCCAAAACGATTTACTCTTGGGCTAAATTATTAAACATGATTAATTTGTATATTTATAATTATTTATATGTTGTCAATTTTTTTAACTTTTAATCATGTCAAAAATTTAATATTTGGATGTCAATTATATCAAATGGTTGCTGAGGCTAAAATTCTTTGGAGTTATTTTAATGTTCCTCTTTCTTTACAAAACTTAGATATCTAACACATAGGATGTTTTTTGACCTACCTTCAGTTCCTGATCCCCAGAAGTTGAACACCATCTCCACTACTGTCACACCTTTCAAGAGTCAACATCATCTCCCATATGGATTATTGCAATGGCTTTTGAACTAGATTCTCTAATTCCTACATTATACTCTTACCATGGCCATTATTTCTGCCTGTAATGCTCTTTCCCCAGATACCTTGCATGGCTCCTCACTCTTTGTCACCATCTGTGCAGGGCAAACCTGATTATCCACTTTAAAATAGCAATCTGTATTTTCCCCATGTCTAGCATCCAATATTCCAATATCTCCTTATCCTGCCTCCTTTTCCACTGCATTTACCATAGGCTGACATGCCATATAATTTATCAATACATTATGTTTATTGTTTTTTTTTCAGCCTCTTTCTCCTATAATAAAATATCCATAACGGCAGAATTTTTTTCTTTTGTTTCCTGACCATTCCCAAACAGCAAGCATGATGTAAACTCAAATGATCACATTTGTCAAATGAACAAATGGAACAAATGACTGAAACAAAGAACTAGCCCAGATCATGGCCAAAATGAAAAAAAAAAAAAAAATACTTGCTAATATTACATGAAAATTCTTTCAACAATGGTGCCCTTTTAAGATATAATCTCTGTGGAAGTTGTCCTTTGCAGCATTACTAATGTGAGCAAATATTTTAGTAAGAATTAAATATCCAACCATATGAAATTAGTTCAATGAATCATTCTATGTCATACAAAGGAATTCAGTCTCTAATGTACTATAGTCATGGTTGTTTAATAACAATGAAAATGTTCATTAATAAATGGTAAGTGCAAATACATACATACATACATACATAAATGTAATCCCTGTGGGAACAAAGAACATTGTGAAGTTAGATGCTGTATATTATTAAAATAGAACTTTGGGGCGCCTGGGTGGCGCAGTCGGTTAAGCGTCCGACTTCAGCCAGGTCACGATCTCGCGGTCCGTGAGTTCGAGCCCCGCGTCAGGCTCTGGGCTGATGGCTCAGAGCCTGGAGCCTGTTTCGGATTCTGTGTCTCCCTCTCTCTCTGCCCCTCCCCCGTTCATGCTCTGTCTCTCTCTGTCCCAAAAATAAATAAACGTTGAAAAAAAAAAATTTAAAATAGAACTTTGTAAGCAATTTCTTCATAACACTAGCATAGCAAAATTGTACCAGGAATTACAGATAAATGAAGTTTCTAATATTAAATTTATATATATAATATAAATATATATACATATATATAAATATATATATAATATATATAATATAATATAATAATATAATAATATAATAATATAATATATATAATATATACATAATATATAATATAAATAATATATATGTATATATATTTATATAATATATATAATTTATATAATATAATTATATTACTTATAATAGATATTTATTATATTATATTTATTTATTATATTATATATTTTATATAATGTATAATTTATATAATATAATTATATTTATAATAAATATATATTTATTATATTATATATATTTATTATATTATATTTATTATAATAAATATATATAAATATAAATATATTTTATATATATATATATATATATATATATATATATATATATATATATATAAATTGGTATGACCAAAACAAACAAAACATTGTCAAACTGCAAATTGTGTTAATCAGATGTGTTAACATTTATGTGAGATCACCCTCCCTTACTCAATATCTACACAGGGGTTAGCAAAATACAACTGAGCATTGAGATCACTGCCTGCTTTTCTAAAGTTTTATGGGAACCCAGGCACATTTATTTATTTATCATCTATGGCAGCTTTTGTGCCATAAGAGCAGAACCAAGTAGTTGCTATAAGGATTATATGAAACATGAGCCTAAAATATTTACTTACTACGTGGCCATTTATGAAAAAGTTTGTGGATCTTTGGTAGGATGTGTAAGTATTGACAAAACAAATCTTGAACATCTTGGGTAGAATAATGAATAACATTGCAAGAAATTTCCCAGTAAATTCATTTATTAGCAGTTTTCTTATTGGACTGCCATATCTACAAACAATGAGATTCTTATTCAAAATCAAATTTTTGTCAGCTTTGGTGAAGTATAGATTATATACAATGAAATTAATTTAAAATGTATAAACTGATGAGTTTTGACAAATACATACAGTTGTATTATCAGTGCCACAATCATGATAAGCAATTATGGTTTTTTGTTGTTGTTGTTTGTTTTTGCAGTCAGTTCCCCAGATCCACTCTCTGATCCTTGGCAACTACTGATGTACTTTCTATAACAATAGGTTTATATTTTTCTTAATGCTCTACAAATGAAATCAATTATGACCGAAGTATTTCACTTAGCATAACTTTTGAGATTGATCCATTGTGATAGCATGTATCAGTGACTCACTCCTTCACATTGTTTACAGTATCCCATTATATGTTTACATCACAATTTGCTTATGCTTCACTATTTGATGGACATGTGGGTTATTTGTAGTTTCAGCTATCATGAACAAATCTTCTAAGAATATTTACCTGAATTATTTATGGCAACATATATTTTTATTTATCTTGGGTCTGGAAGTGGAATTGCAGGAGGAAATGATATATTTAATTTTAAAAGAATCTCCTAAGCCATCTTCAGCCAAAGTGGCTGTACCATTTTGCATTACTACAAGCAATGTATGAAAATACCAGTGCCACTGTATCTTCTAAACCCTAGAAAGTGTCAGTCTTTTCAATTTTAGGTTATGTAAAGGTGTCTTATTATGGTAACAATTTACATTATCCTAAGGGTTAATGACTTTATTAATTTCTAACATATTTTAATAAATAATGTATTACATCCTTTGTCATATTATGTATATAATTTGTCACCCACTTATCTTTTTTGGTAAAATATTTGTTCAGATCATTCGACTGTGTCTTAAATCATATTGACCTTCTTCACATTATTGAATACTAACAATGCTTTATATATGCTAGGTGCTAATTCTCTAGTGGTTATATGTTTGGCAAACAAATGTCTCTCAATTTTTAAGCTATATTTTCATTTTCTTAATATTATTTTAAGAAAAAATGTTTTTAATTTGGAGAATTCAATTTATAAAATTTTCTTTTATAACTAATGTGATTTGTGTCCTATTAAATAATTTATTAACTAAAATAAGATCATTAAGATTTTCTTATATTTTTTTCTTCTAGAGGCTTTATATTCCTATATCTTATATTTAAGTCTATTGTGCATGTCAAGTTGTTGTGTATGAGATTAAGTATTGATGTCCAGTCTATTGCATATGAATGTCCATTTTTATTAGCATTATTAGTTGAAAGATTACCATTTCCCTACTGAATTACCTTAATAACTATCTTAGGTCAAATCAATTAGTTGTATATGTGTTGGTCTGTGTTTGGACAGTTAATATTTTTACTTTTTATATGTCTATCTTAACACCAATGCCTTACTCTCTTCATTAGTTTAGTTTCACAGTAATTCTTGAAATCAAGTAGACTAAATCCCCCAATGTTATTTTTCAAAAATTTTGGCTCTGGGGTGCTTGGGTGGCTCAGCCAGTTGGGTGTCTGACTTCAGCTTAGGTCATGATCTCACAGTCAGTGAGTATGAGCCCAGGTGGGGCTCTGTGCTGATACCTCGAAGCCCAGAGCCTGCTTCGGATTCTGTGTCTCCCTCTCTCTCTGCCCCTCCCCCACTCACGTTCTGTCTCTGTCTCTCTCAAAAATAAATAAACATTATTTTTTTTTTTTAATTTTGGCTCTTCATCCATGTAAATTTTAGAATTAGCCTAACGATTTCTGCAAAAACACAAATAAATAGATAAAAAGCCAGGAATTTAATTGGAATTGTGTTGAAATGAAAACACTTGGAATAAATTGATAATAATATTGAGCTTTTGATGCTTAAACATGGTTTACCTTCCCACTTAGTTATATATTCTTTACTTTTTCTTAGGAATTTCTTGTTTCTTTTTGATAGTATTGCAGTGATAACTTTTTAGTGTCAATTTTATATTTCTATACAAATAAAATGGATTTTTAAAATGTTGACCTCATATCCTAAAATATTGCTAAAGTCACCTTTTACTTCTGGTAATGTGTGTGTGTGTGTGTGTGTGTGTGTGTGTGTGTGTGTGTAAATTTCTTAGTATTTAAAATTGTTTTCTGTGAATAAATATGGTTTGAATGATTTACTTTCAATATATATGTGCTTTATTTCTTGTTCTTGCCTTATTATACTGGGCAGAAGTTGAAAATAAATATTGAGATTTGACATCTTTGATTTATGCCCATCCTAGGAGGAAAGCATTGAATCTTCTAAGTTTGATGCCACTTGTAAGTTTTCTGTAGATGCTTTTTCACGTTGAGGATGTTCCCTTTTTCTACTTGAGCAATGTTCTACTTTGCTGAAAATTATCACGATAAATGTGTGTTGAATTTGGTCATACGTTTTTTCTGTATCTGTTAAGGAGACCATACATTTTTCTTTAAAAAATTTTAATACAAGTGAATTACATTGAAGTACTTTTAAAAATGAAACCAGTCTGGGGCTCTGATGATAAAACTCTCCTGTCATGTTATATTATCAATTTTAGATATTGCTGGATTTGCTTTACTAAAATTTTATTAAATTTTTAAATCTATGTTCTTGTGGGATATTGATTTTTTTATCTTTGTCTGATTTAGGAATCAGAGTAAGACCCATTAGATTAATTTAGATTTATTGTCTTTCATCCTCTTCCAGTGTAGAATTGTTGCTATTTCCTTAGATATTTATTATAATTATTATAGTTTACTAGGAAAGCCATCTGATCTTGGGTTCCATTGGCTTTTAAATATGACTTTGATTTCTTTAACAGATATAAAATTACTCAGGGTATCTTCTTTTCTATAACATAGTTTTGTTTGTATTGATAGAATTTTTCTATTTCATCTAAATTGTTAAATTTATTGGAAGAAATATGTTTATTATAATTCCTTTATTATGCTTTATTATCCATAATAGATTTGTAGTGATGTCATCTGTTTTAATGCAGACGTGGGTAAATTATGCTTATTTCTATTTTTCCTGGCAATTACAGCATGAAAATGATAAATTTATTTCTTTTTACATTAATTTTGGTTCTCATTGATTCATCACTGTTGGTTTCCATGTTTCCTTCAGTCTGGTTAACTTATGTTTAAGAAATTTTGCTCTTCTTTTTCTAGTAATCTAAGGTGGAAGATTATTGGTATGAAGTTTTCTATTTTTCTAATAACTCCCTGATGCTATAGATTTCTTTAAAAGCATCATTTTATCTCTAATAAATAAATTGTGATATTTTGCTTTTTAAATTTTCATTGAGCAAAAAATAGATTTTTGCCTCATTTTATAATTTATTTTTTAATGATTTTATGAGTTATTTAAAAGTATTTTTTTCAAATATTTGGGGGACATTCCAGATATATATTATGTATTTATTTATAATTTACTTTTGGTGGGAATCAAAACCATATCTTATACAATTTCAGATAATCTAAAAAATTGTGATTTGTTTTATGGTCCAGAAAATGGTTCATCCTATCCATATGCAGGAGATGCTTTACCCATGTGCAAGAGAAAAAAAATAAGTATCTTTTCCTGTCATTATACTAACTATTCTATATGTCAGTTATATCATGTTGGATAATGGTGCTGTACACGTCTTTCCTATCCACACCAAATTTTTGGTCCACTTGTTTTACCAACTCTAGTGATGGAGGTTTTGAAATAAACAGATGCAATTGTGGGTTTTCTATTCCTCTTCTCAGTTCTGTCAGTTTTGTTTCTATACACAAATGTTCTGTTATCACATGCATATGTGTTTAGGAGTACAATGTCCTCTTGATAAGCAGACCTCTTTATCAGTAACCTGTTTTTCTTTAGTCACTTTTTCCTTCCTTAAAATCTACTTCTTATGTTATTGATGTAGTCACTCTAGCTGACTTATGAACAGTGTCTTTATAGTATACCTCTTTGCTATAAATCTATAAGTGCTATAAATTTTAAATGACATGTGTGTGTGTGTGTGTGTGTGTGTGTGTGTGTGTGTGTGTGTGTTTTCATATTTAGGTATGTTTCCTGTAGTATATTGTTGGGTCTTACTTTTTCAATCAATCTGGAAATCTCTGAATCTCTGTCTTTTTCCTAAGTACTTAGAACATCTGCATCTAATGCTATTATCTATATGATTGGGCTTAAAGGTACTACTTTTCTGTTTCTTCTTTTTCTGCTTTCTTTTAGGTTAATGAGAAATTTTTAGAACTCTTTTATTTCCACTATAGGCTTATAAGCTATACCTCATTATTTTTACAATGGTTGTTGCTTTACAATCTAAAATACTCATTTGATTTACTATAATCCACCAATATTATAACATTTCATGCATAATATGAAACCCTTATGACACGTGCTTACATTTCCCCCAGAACATTTATGTTATTGCTGTCATGCATTTTAATTCCACATATTTTTTTAATGTAAAATATATTTGTTATGATTTTTCCTTTAAAGAATCAATTATCCTTTGAATAGGTTTATTAAAAATATAAAAATGTCTTTTGATTGACCCATATATCTACTTCCTCTTATTCTCTTCACTTGTTTGTGTAGATTAAAATTATCATCTGTTAAATTTTTTCTTCCAGTCTAAAGAACTCCATTAATGTTTGTTGTAATGTTCCTATGCTTTTCAATAATTATCTAAGCTTTGTTTATCTGGGAAAAATTCACTTCTACTTCCATTTTGAAAAATATATTTGCTATTAAACATTTGTTTTATTTCAGTATTTTTTATTTTTCTAAAGTTTACTTATTTTGCAGAGAGAGAGCTCTTGTGAGAGTAGGGGAGGAGCAGAGAGAGCGGGAGAGAGAATCCCTAGCAGGGTCCACACTGTCAGTGCAAAGCTCAATGCGGGGCTGGAACTCACCAACCATGAAATCATGGTCTGAGCTGAAACCAAGGATCTGATGCTTAGACAACTGAGCCACCCAGGTGCCCCTACTTCAGTTATTTTTAAAATGTCACTCCACTGTCCTCCAGTTTGCATGATTCTAACAAGAAGTATGTTACCATTTTTTTCTCCATATAAAACCTGTCTTTTTTTCTCATTTCTTTTAAGATGACTTGTTACCATGAATTTACACATAAGTGGTTATGATCTACATTGATATGATTTTCTTCTTATTTTTTTGGCTTGAAATTCTTTGTCTTGAATATGTAGGCTTTTGGTTTTTAACATATTTTAAATATTTCTGTCACTTACATTTTGCTTTGTTTCTGCATCTTGCCTGTTTTCTTTCCTATGGAATGCCAATCATCCATATATGAGGATGACTGATAATGTCCTATAGCTCACTAAAGTTCTGCTCATTTTTTCTACTATTTTTCTCTTTTTGTTCTTTTAAAGTTTGGATATTTCTATTGCAAGACTTTCAAATTCTCCAAAATTTTCATGTGTGGTTTCTAATCTGCTGTTAATTTTCTTTTTTTCTATTTCAAATATTGTATTTCTTACCTTTAAAAGTTTTGCATAAGTTTTTGTTTTAATCTTCTATAGCTCTTACCACATTCATGCATTTTTTCCTTCTTGAACATGTGAAAAATATTTATAATAGTTTTAATGATTTTGATTTGTTAATTTCATTATATCTGTTATTTCTGGGTCTCTTTATATTTAAAGCTTTTTCTCCTGGTTATACATTGTCTTGTTTGTGCATCCCTGAATCATTTTTAATCTGATGCCAAATGTGTTTTCTTGTTGGATTCCAGATATTTTATTCTTTTCACCAGTGTAATAATTTTTGTCATGTAGTTAAATTTCTTGTAATTAGTTTGAGCCCCCTAAGATTTCCTTTCAAGTTCTCTTAGCAGGGATTTTGAGCATCCTTTACTTTAGGGCTAATGTTTCCTCACCTCTGTAGCAAAATTTTTTTATGTTAGTACCTTTATGAGAACTCTATCTTATGCCCCATGTAGCAGAATTTCCTTGTCATCAGGGAATACAAAGTATTCTAGGCTCTGTGTGAAATCTGTCTGATATTTTTTTTCCTCTATTACTCTGATGGTACTTCCCTGATCTTACTATCTTCCATATATATATATATATATATATATATATATATATATATATATGCAAACCAGCACTCAGCCAAGAACTCAAGGAGCCACTCCAGAATACCAACACTCTCTCTCTGCAGCTACCTCTCTGCAATACGCCACTCTGAAGATTTTAGCTACGTCAGTCACAAACTCTGAATCTATCTGAACAACAATAATAACAAAAAGCTATGGAATTTGGCTGTCTGCAAATCACTGTTTTATACCATTTTTGTTTCTCTGTTATTTCATCATGGCTGAAAGTGAGAGCTTTTCAATAGATCATTACATGAGATCATAACATCATGAGTATTACATGAGATGATATATTTAACGTTCCTGATTACTTGGCCTAGTATATAAAAGGGGCTCAGCAACCACTAATTCACCTCTTATTTCTATATGCTCACTTTATTCCATGTTATACATTCTACAAATCGGGTCATATATGATATAACCTCATGTCTTAATAGATAAATGCACTTTAGTGGACATTAGAGGGAGATTAAGCTAAGTAATGACACTTCCCCTTAAAGTTTCTGTAATCTCTGGCCTATGAGGCCCCTGAACTTCATTCATATAGGATAAATGTTCTCAGATATTTTAACCTTCTCAGATATTTCTTGCTTTGAAATAAGAACATGATATTATTATTTTGTTTATGAGAGTCAATCACTTTTATTTTTTGATCAAAGCATTTTAACATGGACTGCACGTTTGTGTTGCCCCTCCACTCAGATTCATATGTGGAAACCTTAACCCCAGTAGGTAAGATGGGCATTAGGAGGTGGGGCCTTTGGGAGGTAATTAGTTCATGAGGGTGGAGCCCCCATGATGGTATTAGAATTCTTACAAGAAGAGACATCATAGAGTTTGTAACATGTGCTTGCTCTCTCTCTTTTTTTCTCTCAATCTAAATCCTGTGAGGATACAATAAGAAGATAGATGGCAGTAAATGAGAAAGAGGGCCTTCATCATAATCTGACCATGCTGGCACCCTGATCTTGGATTTCCAGCCTCCAGGACTCTGGAAAATAAATATTTGTTGTGTAAGCTACCCAGTCTATGGTGTTCTGTTATAGCAGAAGGCACATTTTGATCCATGCTTCCATAAATAGAAACAATTTAAGTCATGAGTCCTGAATATGCCTCCACAGACGTTAATGCTCTCTTTGGAGCAATAAAAGGAATGCTAGCAAGGTGATGCTCCCTCATAATACCACTCATATTTCACAAATTGACAAATTCAAGCCCGGAACTTAATTGTTATGCCTATAGTAACCACTTACTTTGGGAACATCTGGTGATCTCACATTTGACAGCTGGCGTCCACAATTCTAAGTATGTATTTGAGCAACTGAAACATAAAGGACAAAGTGAGGGCTTCTCCAACTTTTTTAGAATATCTGGATGGTATCCATCATAACTACTTAACCCACAGGAAATGGGCGGGGACAAGCTCTACATAGCAGCATTCTGCCTCCTCTTTCGAGGGTAATATCACTTTTTATACAGCCCTCCGAGCTGGACTTAGAACTATGATTTAGTTAGCTGAAGCTGGACCAAAAACAAAGCAGATTGAAAAAAGGAGTCCAGAAATGTAGAGAGGAGATGAAGTTTGGGGTTGCAAAACTTATCATCTGGATGACCTGAGGTGAGTGTCTACAACTTTCAGAGATCCCCTACCTCACACATCAAAGGATACATAGTGTGCATAATGATTACTAGGAAATGAAAAAAATAAAACATATAGACTTGTGAATGTTGTTGCTTCTATAGACTGCAGCTTTTAAGTTAACAGTGTCAGCTTTTATAAAATTCTTTAACCATTGACTTTGTAGATCTAAATTTAGAAAAAAAATCTGAAAAAAAAAGAAAAAAAATCTGAAACAATAGAAATATTTTCCTTTCAGAGAGATAAATATAAATTCAAAGAAGATATGATGACAGATGGATATATTGAAGACTCGTAACTCTGAATTCAGCTTTTATTTTATGAGGTTTCTTCTGTATGTATTTATTTGATAGAGATTTTATTTCTATCATGTGTTATAGAGCACTACTGAGCACTTTCATAGAATTTTTTAACCTATCTTCTACCACTTGCCTCTATTTGTGTCTTTCAGTAACAGCACTGTCACCTTCATCTGGATGAGACAGTTTCACAAGGTCATCAACAAGGTCAGTAGCAATAGCCATCTCTAAAAGATCCAATCAGGCTTGCAATAGGATCAGGGTGATTGTTTGTTTATCCAGTTAATCTTTAATTTATTTTTCAAACCTGTTATTTTGAGTTTATCACCTATTTCATAGTTGTATAATAAGGTGCAAAAGATCTGATTTTTTCATCCTGAATTTTTGAAACATAACAGTATTGTGATACCTGTGCAATCTATCACTGCTCTGAAATAGGGGGAAAGACTGTTTCTCCAAGGTTAACATGAACATATCCATTTGGATTGTTTTCTACTGCACTGATTTTTATATTATGCAGCTATAATGTGGAGTTCACACATGGAACAACTTATATACTAATGGTAACAGTTTTTGACACGTATCTTAAACTTGTGTTGAATGGTTAAATATCTTGAAAGCAATTAGTCAAAGATTTAGGGAATGGGTACTTTCTGCTGCATCATGCAAATTGTTTCTAAGCAAATTCCTTGGATTACCTATCTATTTATCAATCCATCTATCAATCTATCAAACATATGTTTATCAATCCTGAGAGTGAGAGGGGATGAACTTTATATAGTTATATTGTGTTTTACATATATACATATATATATGTATATATGTATATATAGTATCTTTTCTATAGTTGCACATATGATATCTATCTTTCTATCTATATATCATCTATCTATCATGTATCTATGTTTTATAGAGAGTGATGGGTGAAAAAAGTGAAATAAAAGACCAATAAGCTTATATTCTATTTTCTATCTACCTAGAGAGAGAAAGAGAGAGGAAGATCTATATCTCTATGTTGATCTTCAGCTATAGTTCCAGTTCTAACTACATCTACATCTACATCTATCTAGTTATGTTACATCTATGTCTATATCAATCTGTCTGTCGAGAGTGGGAATAAAGTATGTTTTGCTTTTTTTTTAATGTTTGTTTTTCACGCATGCTAAAAAAAACAAGAAAACTGGTTTGGTTTTTCCCATAAGGTAACAAGATAAAAAAGATAACAATTGTATTATAATTTCTTTTTCTCTATGGAAATCTTAGATGTTTGGATAGATGTACATCAGATGCATATATTGAGAGAACTATAATACATGACAATAAGAGCCCCAGTTAGATATTTCCAGGTTTTTCAATATTTACAGTTTGATCTGCCACAAATGTTATATGTGTGTGGTCATGCCATAGCTTTTTGAAAGAGTTATTTGTCTCAAACTTAAATTTTCAATTACGATTATATCCTACAATCTTCCATAAATTTAGCATAAGTTATCTATGATTTGTTTATTATACTAGGGTGGCTAGAGGTGTCCTATATCTATGAACATTATATGACAAGGTGTTATTATTTACTTCTTCATAGATTAGCTATCAACTTAAATATGTCTTTGGAAGATAAAAATTACTTAAATAAAAGATCTAAACATCAAAGAAGATCGCTTTAAGTAATTGTCTTCAGATCATCCACTCACAGAAGCTCAAAACTAGAAAGAAATATTACCAAATATCTGACCAAACTTGTTACTTTTAAACATGACTAGCTATACACAGAGGAGCCATGACTTGGTACCAAATCTCACAAGCTAGTCTTGTTCATACAACAGAAAAAATTGCTATAACACCCCTATTATCATGAAAGCAATCTCTTTCTTGCAATTAATAACTGAAATGAAAAATGCATACAGAATACAAAATTGCTCTTCATAAACATACTATTTTTGATGTTGCTGTTGGTGTTGGTGTTACTGTTTTATTATGATTGTCATTTTATTTATTTATTTATTGTTTGTTTATTTGTTTGTTTGTTTTTACTAGCATCCAGACATCTACATGTAGTTAACACTAGACATCTGGGGAGGATTCAGGTTAAAATATCAAGATTGCTACTAACAAACTATGTGACCAAGACAAATACTTGAACATTCAGAAACTCCCTTTCATCAGATATCTGATACTCCATCATTACAACTATTTATAATGTAATATGATATCAACTCTTCTAAACCCTTGGTAATTTAGCAATATAGTCGTGCAGGTAAAAAAGAAAAAAATATCTGTAATTCACCAGCCCAGTAAGGAATAGTAAAATCCTGCTTATTGACAAGTAATCTCTTTTTTAAGCTTATTTATTTATTTTGAGAGAGAGCAGGCATGTGCATCGGGGAGGGGCAGAGAGAGAGAGGGAGAGAGAGAATCCTGTCCTAAAAGCGGGGGGGGGGGGGGGGGGGGGGGAGGGGGCTGACACAAGTCTTGATCTTAGGAAGATCATGACCTGAGCTGAAATCAAGAGTTGCTGCTCAACTGACTGAGCCATCCAGGTGCCCCCCTGGACAAATAATCTTCATCAGAATGTGCAACATCAACCAAGATCCCAGAAACTTTGGCACTATGAAGCATAACAATCATGGGTTCATTTATTTCACCTGTGATAAAAAAGGCCTGCCCATGGGAAAAGCGTGTTTTATGTTTGGGAAAATCAAGTGGTTTTAGCTGCTTCAGGTGTACCAAGTGGCACTTGGTCAAGAATAGGTTGTGGATTCAGAGACATCACTCAGTCTTCAGATTTCCTAACTCTCCAAAAAGGCGTATAAGAGGCTGTCAGGATGGTTTCCTCTATTTCCTGATGATCATAGTTTCTCAAAAGCAAATAAAACAGACCTTGACCTATAATGTATTTCATTTGTCTGGACAGCATTTGTTTCTCAAAGGGCACAGTAGGATTCATAGGACAAGCCAATAAAATTAACCACAGAGAAAGAATGAAGATTATGGTAGATAACCAACAAAAGACAAGAATAAAGATTTAGAAAAAGCCTAGTGGAGGGAAGTAACCTTTTAATCAGGGTCTGATGGGGTCCCAGATTGCTTCTTTTTGTCTGTTTCTGACTGATAAAAAGAAGAACGTACATTCAGGTAAAGCTTATAGGCTGCTTATTGTTTGAGTTTCAGAAAACAGAATACAGAGTCAGATAAGCTTTTCTACCTTCTGTGAGCTGTTCTGAGAGGGAAGGAAAGCCAAGTATCTACTAGTATAAATATTGCCACAGCGACTCTGTCCTAATTGGAAAACAAGATAGTGCCAGTGTGCATAGAATTCAGGAAATTAAGCATTCCATTTACCCATCACTGATTTCAGCATCTGATTTTCAAAAATTAATGAATTCACTTCTCTAAGAATTTCAAAAAATTATCATCTCTAGGATGAGACCTTCCAAGGGGAAATTTATAAGCCACTGAAAATAGATTTTCAGAAAGAATAGGCCAGCTCAACCATAAGAATGAAAATAAAAATGTCTAATAAATGAAAGCAACCTTCTGAGAATAAATAAAATGTGAAAACCTTCATGAGCCAAGAGTGTAGTTAGAGATTAGCATCATGATGAAACATCATATAAAAAATGATTGTATTTGTAAATAATTAGTTCTATCAAGTAACTGGATAAAAGACCAGAGATCAAAGACAGCTAAAAAATTACAGATTTTATTGATGCAGAACTTGTGTTTGAGATCTAAATATCTATTAATCACATAATAGGCCCTTCCTTTTATCACAGCAAGTGGCTGAACCAATACTCTGGGGACATATCCAAATTCTATTGGAGAAAGAAGTAGATAAAAGACAGTGTATTCAGCCTCTCTGCTCTTTTTAAATCAGTAAGTAGCCAGCTGTTCCGTTGCAACTGATTCTGTACTTTGAGTAGGCTCATGACATCTATCAAAATAGTGTTTACATTTTCTTAATAATGTTAACTTAAGCATTTTATTGCCATGCTCTGCAAACTGTCTGAGTGCACTAAAGAAGTCTGCTCATGGGAAAGGTGGTTAAGCAATAGGCAGACTACATAAAAAGCCCAGCATCTCTAGGGGCTAGCTGCATGACACCTGGAATGACACAAAGCCTCTGTTGCCTTTGTCCAGAGCCAACTGGGAATCCCCTGTGGTCAGGAAAATATTGGTGAAAGCAAATGCCCTTCCGTGCAAACATCTGGAGCCCTGCAGTCTGTGCAGCTTTAAACAGAAGAGGACTGCAGAATTGCTTAGCATCCCAATAAAGTGATGAGATGCAGATTGCCGTTGTTTCCACATTGTTTTTTAAATGCACACTGTGAAACAAGGCATCCTTCTTTGCTTTCAGGACTTTGAACAACAAATGCCAAAAATCAGAAGTTTTGTAACTAATCCGCTCTTGAGTTACCCAACCACAAAATTATGTTTGAGCAATTGCCCTGACAGCCAAAACATACTGCTTGTTTTTCCTCCCTGTTCAAATAATTCAGAGACAGAAAATCAGATTTAAAAAAATCAACAATTCCTTCTTTCTCATCCTAATAATAATAGTAATAATAATTTAAGCTCAGGCTAAGGCCTATTAATATTATCCACATTTTAAAATCTCTTATAAGGTGTAGAAGATAAAGAGATAGACTATTAACTTCTGTCATGTATACAAAATTTGTAATTCTGGCTGTTTGGGATTGAAATTTCTTGGTTTGATCCTAAAATCACCTCCCTTCCTTAAACTAATTGAATTCCAAACTGAAGTCTCATTTTAGTGGTATATAATATTATTATATGTCCTTAACAAAAATTAGATACTTTTGAAAAAAAAAACAAGGTAAGATCTATCTGGGTAAACATATAACACTGTATTATTTCAAGTTACCATAAAACAAAATCCATTGGCAGGTCAAATAAAATGTGAAAAAAATAGCAAAGAGAATGAAGTAAAAGATATGATGTATCATATCACAGTGCATGTCAAAATAAATTGGAAATTTGAATTCACTTATAATGTTTATATGGAGCTATTTTATTTAATGGCCTTATCAAAATAATACATAACTTTCTGAATGATAAACCAGTCAGAGAATTTCAATAAATTATAGTTGAGTCTTGGGGCGCCTGGGTGGCGCAGTCGGTTAAGCGTCCGACTTCAGCCAGGTCACGATCTCGCGGTCCGTGAGTTCGAGCCCCGCGTCAGGCTCTGGGCTGATGGCTCGGAGCCTGGAGCCTGTTTCCGATTCTGTGTCTCCCTCTCTCTCTGCCCCTCCCCCGTTCATGCTCTGTCTCTCTCTGTCCCAAAAATAAATAAACATTGAAAAAAAAATTAAAAAAAAAATTATAGTTGAGTCTTAAACAATTTGGGGATTAGAGGTACACATTGAAAATCTGCATATAACTTTGGACTCCCCCAAAACTTAACTAACCTAGTCCTTTGTTGACTAGAAGCCTTGCAGACAACATAAACAGTTGTTTAACACACATTTTATGCCTTATATGTAAGTATTCTGTATTCTTACAAAAGTAAGCTAAAGAAAAAATGTTAAAAATACATTTATAGTACTGTACTGTAAATAATCCACATATTAGTGGACCCATGCATTTCAAACCTGTGTTGTTCAAGGGTCAACTATAGTTGCAAACCAGTCTTTAATTACTGAAACACTTCTCTTAAGAGATACAATCACATAGAGTCAAATCCTAATATAGTTGAAGTAACAAAGAAATGTAGAAAGTTATGAATACTGGCCAAATGAGAAATTTTAGATGCCATTAAATTAAAATCAGAATTAAACAGGACTGCACTAGTCTCCTGCTTCTCTTTTGTCATATTTATCTGAAGACAAAATAATGGAAATGTTATACTAAGTGTTAATATGTAATAAAAGAGCATTTCACTTGCAAATCAAAGAATTTTATTTCCATTTCAATACCAATGAACAGGGTAAATCAGAACTAGTCATACATCCCTATTTCATCTTCTTTTTATTTTGCACACGACAAATTCTGATGTTATTGGGTACTATTCTGTGAATGTGTGTGTGTGTGTGTGTGTGTGTGTGTGTGTGTGTACATGTACAGCAATATGGCAGACAACATGGTGTTAAAGCCAGCATGTCTGATTCTGTAATTTTAGTTATCATTCAGAAATAGTTGGGAACCACTTACAAAGATCATATTAATTAAAATCCTCAAAATATTTCCATGTAATATAAATAAAATACATCAAGTGCCAATTAAACTCCCATTTTTTGGTCACTAGTAATTGTGCTCTCTTTTATAATGGAAACAATTACTTGCATATAAAATATGTTTTTGGAGTGTCCATTTCTACCCCCAGACTCTACATCTCTTCTAAATACCACATTGTCACGAATATTACCACCACTACCATCACCTCCATTTACCACTACAACAAATGCAACTTTGCAATGATTATTGAGCCTATGTTCCACTCAATTATTCTGTCAAGTCCAGTACTAAGGAATCTACGTGCCACTGCCATGTAGCAGATTTATCACACTCTCCATTATCCCTTTAGGAGATTGGTGTTCCGAAAAGAAAAGAAAAGAAAAGAAAAGAAAAGAAAAGAAAAGAAAAGAAAAGAAAAGAAAAGAAAAGAAAAGAAAAGAAAAGAAAAGAAAAGAAAAAAAAGAAAAGAGAAGGGAAGGGAGGGGAGGGGAGGGGAAGGGAAGGGAAGGGGAGGGGAAGGGAAGGGAAGGGAAGGGAAGGGAAGGGAAGGGAAGGGAAGGGAAAAGAAAAGAAAAGAAAATCTGGCTGGGCTCTGCCTGGACCCCTATCTTAATGAAAACACCTAGTCTGTTATCTAAATGAAAGTTCCTGAAGTTAGATTGTTTAATAGCAATCGTTTTTCTTTTTTAAATGCAGATGTATCATAAAATATAATGCAGCCTTAAATAAGAAGAAAATCCTATCATTTGTGATAGCATGGATAAAAGTAGAAGACATTTTGCAAAGAGAAATACTCCAGTCACAGAAGCACAAATACTTATGATTCTACGTATATATATAAAATAGTCTAACTCAAAGACACAGATAATCCAATAGTGGTTGCCATAGGCTAAGGAGTGAAGGAAATGAATTGTTGCTAGATGGGTATAAAGTTTGAATTATGTATGAAGAATTCAAATTCTAAAGATTTCTGTACAACATAGTGTAGATAGTTAAAAATATGGTATTGTGCACTTAAAAATTTGTTAAGAGGGCAGATTTCATGTTACTTGTTCTTACCAACACACACACACACACACACACACACACACACACACGCACACACACACGCACATGCACGCACATACAAAGAAACTAGGAGGTGTTGGAAATGTCTACTACCTTGATTGTAGTGATGGCATCATGGATGTTTGCACATGTCCAAACTCAGGAAAGTACACACATTAAATATGTGCACTTTTTACATATCAATTATATCACAATAGAGCTGTAAAAAAATTAACCATTACAGAAAGTGTAGTAGATAAAGTCCCCTAGAGGTTATCTGACATGAAACTTTTGTGATCTTCTGGCCCAGCCTACCATGTGATAGCAGCAGATAACTGCACAGCAGTATCAATGAGCTCTTCAGAGCACCAGAAGACATTCTGAAAGACAGTCTTCTCATGGTGATGACAGGTGTATTTATGAATAGTGATTTACTCAAGAACCTTGAGTATGCCATAATGCTAGCCTGGCCTATTCAAAATATTGAATTTAGCCATCAAGAACTTTTAGAGTTCCAGCTTCAAAGAAAATTCCTATGATACTTGTGTCAAAATCAATAATAAGCTTCCCAAGGGAAACCACACCTTTTTTTTTTTTTTTTTTACTCTGAATACAATCAGAACTGCATCAATCTTTATTTTGTCTCTAAAAATGTTTGTAAGTGGAGGCAAAATATGCTAGTAATAAAAAAAAATCCTGGTAATGATTATACCATTACAAAGATCATTCACTTTCTATATTTAGATTTCTGTTAAAACAGAGTAGGTACTGCCATCTGCAATGTCAATATGGACGGTTGCCTCCAAGTTACCTGACTTTCAATCATAGTCCTTAATTTGTCTTCACATTTTAAAGAGTGTTGCTGTAGACATACTCGTTATACATCTATACACTCTTCTTTAATGGTGGGCAAATGACAGGTATCAAATGAACAATTAATGAAAACTTCTATTATTATACATAATAATGACAATATCACTGGCCCGACGAATTTACTGAATCAGAGTTCACTTATCATCAATAATGAATATTGTGTTCCCACGATTGCTTCACTTCACCATGTTCCTGCTCCTCATGCCATCAAACATGGACATTTAACAGTAAATGGTAGAGTTGCAGACTCCCTGGCAGAAATCACAGTTTGTATGTTCTGAAGAGCCAAGGACTAATACAAGAAATATGCCAACTGGGAAAATAAAGAGAGGGGAATTACATTTTCCTGTGTATTTCAAAAGTTAAAGGGTCACCAATAGTCAGGGTCCTTCATCTCTGAGTTATTCAACCACAATTTCAATTTTCTATACACACTGGTGTCTGATGCATCACACACAGAGATGTGTTTCTGAAGCTAATTATGTGGCAAAAAGAAAGCTAGACTAATCTACTTTAGGAGGTATATCACAGCCTGGATGCATTTTCTACAGATAAATTGGACCAAAATGGCTTAGAGTCTTCTTCCAACTTTGAGATAAATAGCACTAGAGAATTACATGAAGGATATGATAACTTTGTTATATATTACTTTTGAGAGCAGGAACTTTAGTATATATTAGAAAGATTTCCACAAAAATTGGGGTGCTTGGGTGGCTCAATTGGTTAAGTATATCTGACTCTTAATATTGGCTCAGATGTGGGATGGAGTCCTGCTTCAGTCTGCACTGAGTGGAGCCTGCTTGGGGATTCTCTCTCTCCCTCGTTCTCTGACCCTTCCTTGCTTCTGCTCTCTCTCTCTCTCTCAAAATAAATAAATAAAATTAAAAAAAAAATACATGTAGTGTACCTACTGAATCAGGGCAGTGAAGCTAGGTGATATTAATTCAAGACAATTCATTAAGACAAAATATGAATAAACATATATAATCCACTATATATGGTCACACATAAAAGGTAACAGGCCAATGAAATGGTTTGCATCAGAAACACCAAGCAGTAAGCTACAGTAACAGTATATAAAGGATGGAAATGAGAAATTGCCACTCTCCCATGAATTATCATATAGTAGGCATTGTAGTAAGCACAGTAGGAGTATAATCTGCAAAAAATTGTGAGGTAAAAACTACTTACTCTTATTTTACCAATAAGAAAACTGATGTACAAAGTGTTTAAATGTTTAATATCAAATCTACTACACTGGGATTCCAAATTCCATGCTTCATACCGTTATGCTGTGGGCATCAAGATTGGGCTACAGGCAGCAAATCCTTCAGGAAAGGCTAGTTTTTAGTCTCTTGAGAATTAAGGCAAGAAAAAGGCAATACCATAACGTTAGGAACGTTTCCACATTGAGTTTTTAGGCACAAAAGAAGCCAGGACACTGAACTGGAACTTGATAACAAAGGCAAAATTGATGTCCCATGACAGAGTTGGAACAGGAGTAGCTGCAGTAGCTGCAGGGCTGACTTGAGACTGTGCAGCACTGTTTGTGAACTAGAGTTCCTTAAACCCCAACTGCTAAAGACAGAATTATTTCCAGTGTAGATAATGAGTAATGTAGATTCCTGTGTGGGAAAAGGGAGTCTTATGGTAAGTAACTTATTTTACCCATGAAAGATAGTTATCGTGATGATAAATATTAGAATAGTGAGTAATCAAAAGGTGTTTCATTATTGTTATTGAAACTATTGCCATTGTAATTATCAATAGTCTCTAGCTTGCCTTTCCCAATTTGTGTGTAATAATCCTTTACATGGTGGTTCTGGAATAATGCTGTGCTTTACAGTCTTATTTCTTAATGACTGGCAAATGCTGACCTATTGTTTTCTAAATCATCAGACACAGCCAGTACATGATGTTTTAATTCACAAACTCTGCAGGTAGCGAGGTTGCTGTTCTGTTCCACTTTCAGTTTCTATAGACTAGCCATAACATAATCAACAGTTTCCTCAGTACTATTTACTTGAAGAAGACACAGGATGTGTGAGTGCTGCCTAGGAATAATAGCTAGATACCTTAAATACAAATAATCTAAAATCATTTCATTGATAGAAAGACCAGTATCTTATGCAGTAAAGAGAATTAATAAGCCATGGAGATTTTTCTGGTATTTTTAATGCACAAATGGAGATTTTTCTGGTATTTCTAATGCACAAATAGATACAAATAGCAGAGCCCACGTTCTTAATACCACCAATAGTGCAGGAATTCAATGACAATATCTTACTAATTAATGTAGATGTGGGGCAGGCACTATGACAAAGTGTTTAAGATTTTATCCTATAATACTAAATATTAACCCAGGTTCTGGCAGATAGCTCTACCATGATTTTATTAAGGCAGAGATAGCTAGATAACAAGTTAGTGCTATATCTAAGGCTCTTTGATAACAAGTGGCAGAAACCCAATTCTAACAAGTGTATGCAAAAAAGGGGGTCTGCTTAATAAAATACTTGTCAGAATGGACTGTTTATGCTACAGTCATAAACACCTTCCATATTTCATGGCTTAAGTTATATATGGATCTATCGCTTAAACAATATTGTCAGGAATCTCCCACTTTATGTATCTCTAGACCTGCTGGACTGACTTCATCCTACGGAGGTAGAAAAAGATGGATCCCAGATTTTACAAGTTTTCACAGCTTATAAACTTAAAATGAGAAGTACTGAATATTCTGGTATCATATAGCTCCTAAGAAAGAACTCTTCTCGGCACTACTCAAGTCACATGTATTCCTGGTCCAATTACCACATGATAAAGTAGGTATAAATTGTGAGCCGAATATAATACCTGTGATGGCAAATTTTATGTATCAACTTGACTGGGCCAAGATGCCCAGATATTTGGTCAAACTAACTGTGAGGGTGTTTTTTTATGAGATTAACACTTAAATTGCTGAACTTTGAATAAAGCAGAACAAAGACCTCCTGTGAACAAGAACAAATTCTGACAGTGGACAGCCTTCATGGTAGTCAGGTGCAACATTGGCTCTTCCTGAGGTCTACAGACTTGGCTAGGATGTAAGTCAATTCCTTAAATTAATTTCTTTCTCTCTTCCCCTCTGTCTCTCCACATCTCCTAATGGTTCTGCTCCTCTTGAGATTCTCACCAAACTACCTATGATGGTAGTGTAGCAGGATTCTCACACAGAGAGTTGTGACACCAAGGCTTTTCTTTCCAGGCAGCAACTTTATTCCTGCTGGCACCACTCAGTTGGGTTCCTACCTGAAGAACTGAGCCCTGAACGCCATGTGTGTAGGTTTTTTTTAATGTATTCTCTACTTCTTTATCACCCATATATGGTAACATATACAAACATGCAGTCTGATTAAGTGGTCTCATGTTATAAGGTCATGAGGAATGTTGTCACATATGTGCATAGCCAGGTTACCGTGAGGGTTTTTTTTTTGAGGTTGTTTTTTGTTTTTCTTTCCATAGGGAGGGGACCCTACCTCAGTAGAGGAGACCAAAGGTCCCACACACGGTTTAAAGTGGAAAAGGGACATATTCTAAAAGAATATGGAAAAGAGCACACAATATATAATAGATGTCCACTACATAGCTCTTATTTAATTTGTCAAACTGCCACAGCTGCAAGCACACCAAGAGAACATATGTTTAAAATAAACAATATTTTCTAATAAAAATGATGCTATAACCATTAAATATAATTTGGGAGATTAAGAACAGCAAAAACAGAAAAAAACCTATAATTTTACAACCCAACAAATACTAATGATATCAATAGGTAAACTTTCTTCTAACATCTTTTACATTTAGTTTTATTTACACTTATTGTATACACCTGGACAAGATATTTGCCTCAGAGAGACTAGGTGCTGTGCTATAATTTGATTTTATTTTAGGACTCAGATGACTGAAGTTGCCACTGTTGGAAATATTGCCAATCAAAGTGACAAAGGAAAACAGATCTCTGGAAGGCCTCATACCAATATTCAAATGCTCTGGTCAAATATGACACAAGCTATTTGCATTCACAACTCATTGGCCAAAACTGGTCATACAGCTCCACCCAAATAGAAAGATGCAGGACGTACATTTAGATAATAGGAAATCAAAAATATTTGTTAAATGACACTAGTATCTACCACAGTTCCTAACTGCTTGGGATTTATGAGTATTTACCCCAGGTCTGATTGAAATAATCAAGGACCAGGAAATTAAGAGGACTGTTTCCAGATACTTTCCACCTTTTAGTAATTCAGAACTTGT
This sequence comes from Puma concolor, assembly GCF_028749965.1. Taxonomy (NCBI): domain Eukaryota; kingdom Metazoa; phylum Chordata; class Mammalia; order Carnivora; family Felidae; genus Puma; species Puma concolor. The sequence goes on along the minus strand of NC_141674.1, from coordinate 60,963,251 downwards.
GACTCATTCATGATTTTGCGTCTACCTTAGCCTCCTTGGAAGGGTTGAGGACACCTAACCAGATATTGGACTGTATTAGTCCAAAAACAATGTTCTTTTGTAAATTTATACCACATGTGTTAAAAGTTGCATGTAATTTATATGGTTTGTAGCACTATCTGAAAGGAGACCAATCTGATAAGCTACAACTATATGTTTTTCACAGTTACAACTGAATAAATGAAAAAAAAAAAAGAGGAGCAAGGGGTTGATTAACAAAAATGAGCACGTGACAAACTGGGAGGGATGGAAACAATAACAAAGATATTTTGCCTTAAATAATGTGTATATATATATATATATATATATATGTATAAAGCTGATTGTAATACAATTGGAGAGATAAAATAAAACTTTAACATGTTCAAATAAAGCTTTTTTTTCCTCACTCTGAAGTACTAATCAAGCTTACATGTTGTAAGTTGTTTCCTGGGTCTTGAATTAGAAATCTCCTTCCAGGGACACCTGGGTGGCTTAGTCGGTTGGGCATCTAACTTGGACTCATGATCTCACAGCTTCTGAGTTTGAGCCCCATGTCAGGCCCTGTGCTGACAGCTCAGAGCCTGGAGCCTCCTTCAGATTCTGTGTCTCCCTCTCTCTCTCTCTGCCCCTCCCCACTGGCACTCTGTCTCTCTCAAAAATAAATAAACAATTTTTTTTATCAAAAAAATTCTTCCTCTTACCTGGGTCAAAAAACCATAAAGCTATCAGCTGCCAGTATTCATTGAATTCTCACTGTTCCAGAACAATAGCCTTTTAGAAATGTTCATTTCTTAATTTCATTTCTGCCCATTGTATGTGAGTTGAATTTTTCACAGGACTATGAATATTGTTTGAAGAGTTTCTGAAGGTTTGTGCGCTTGTTCCAGCACTGAGCAGGGTATTTTGGTTACTTTTGATAAGGAAGAGTTTTAGTTATTACTGCTTAAAAAGTCACCCTAAATCGAGTGACTTAAAATAATTCCTCATGAGTCTATCTACTGACTAGCTATTAACTTAACGGATCTAGTTCAGCTCAACTGTTCTGAGAAACTCAGTTTGACTCATTGTGTGTCCTGGGTCAACTGGGGATGCTTCCATGTATCCCTCAGCCTGTTCTTGGGACAAGTGGGCTAACCAGATATGTTTTTTTTTTTTTTTTTATGACCATGGTAGAGACTTAAGAGCAAATGAAGTGAATTGTGCAAATGATTTTAAGATACACCTTGAATCATACCTTTAACATTCCATTGTTAAAACAAGCCATGTTGCCACATATTTTATTATTCCCTCTGTGGGAAGTCACTAAAAAGTTACGTGCCAAAAGACACATAGGGATTGGGAGAATTAAAAATGGAAGTCATCACCCAATCTATTGCACTAATTTATTTATATTTTAAAACATAATCAGATAAAAATATCTGTAAGAATCAAAGAAGTTTGGTCATGGTGGAACTTAACAGGACATTCTCATCTTGTTTATAGTTTATAATTCCCAACACCATCATCAGAGTGTCTACCTTTTATGAGAGATATCTACATTTTTGGCCCTGTATTAAACCCTTTATGCACAGCAACTTACATGAACTTTCTAAGTTCTGCCATTGAGTAAACAGAATTAAATATATTTTCAAAGCCCAAACATTTTGAATTCAGTTAATTCATATGTACCAATTTATTCATTTATTTAATAAGTATTTATTGAATGCTATATTTTACATGAGATTATTATTTCTCATTTTCTAAATCATCATTTTCATTGCATTACCGAGAAACTGGAGTACCTAGGAACCACTGAATAAAATATTTTTGATATACAAAGAACTTCCTTTACATCATTTCTTTTACTGCAATAGAGTTGGACACCTCTGAAATATAAGTCAAGTTTATGTTCTTAACATTTTCTAGGCATATTGGTTTGAGAGTCAGACTGCATACATTATGGATGTTATAGGTTTAACCAAATTAGATAATTATGCTTATTACTTGGAATCATAAATCATTAAGAATGGAGGCAGTTCAGTCTCCTAGTATTTAGTAAGAGAGAGTAAAGATGGAAAACAGAATAATTTAATTGTTAGGACTCCACTATTCATAATCCACCACAGCAATACATTGTGACTACTATGGTTGGCTCTCTATCACCAGTATAATCCCACTTCATATCCTCTTCTCTAATATCCATAATGCAGATGTATATGCATGGTACTTGACTACTTAAAGATTTTCAGTCACTTCCTGTTACTTCAAGGATAAGTTCAGGAGAAGTGCCATTCCAAAATTGTGATTATTTGACCTTAATTTCCATTATTTCACTTAGCAAGCTCCCAAACAAATATAATGATACACATCAAAATGGCCCAGAATACTTCTCCTTGATGTAGTTGACAATTCTGAGAATATCCTAGCTACATTCTCTAGTAACCCCAATGTCTGGCTCAAGTACCACCTCCTTTTGGAAGAATTCATTAAGTGTTCATCATAACCCTCGTAGGAGGTAGTTATTCCCTTCTCTATGCTCAGTAACATTTGATATGCTATCCTCCCTCTCTCATTTAATGTTGTATTAAAGCCATACATCTACATCTAATGTTTCTCTCCTGATATCAAATGCCTTGCTTGCTCTGCTTGCCATCCATAATTTCATAGTCTTGTTGATAAGACGAATAGATAAGCTTATTACAATAATATTTGGATACCTGACATGATTGGGGTAGAGAGAAAGCCTTCCTGAATAAGTGGTACCAAGGAACTCAAGTCAGAGTGAAGTGACTGATCATTATTTTTTAAAGTGACTCATTTGTAATCATACAGGATGTTAAAATCAAAGACAGTGTTTGAACTCAGGTTTCTGGCTTTTTTTTTTTAATATATTGTATGAACCTTGTCTTTCTTTGATAAATACTAATAGATATAATGCTAACATACTGTCATGCTGTTTAAATATTTGACTGAATGTGACATCATAAAATATTAACCTGTTCATTCTATGAGGGCATTAACTTTGTCCTAGAAAATATATCTTCTGCATTGTTCTTGTGTTAATATAAACCTCTAAGTTACTGGAATTTCTCTTTTTTTAATGTAAGTAATATTTTACAAATTTTATAGTCCTCCCCTAATAATCTAATCCAAAGACCTCTTTCAAAGATCTTCATTCATCTTTATCTCTCTGCCTTTTGTGATTTTTAAAGTTTTCCTCAGAATTATTCTGATGTTTTTCAGATCTCTTTCCTAGCTGAATTTGTATAGTTCAACTTCTTAAATTGGGGATTCTATAAACTTACTGAATTTTCTAAAAATACAGAAGGCCTAGCACCATTCCAGATATACTAAATTATAATAATCAAGTGGAGTTTTGAATGTGTATTTGTTAGAAGTTCCACAGGAAATTTAAAAATATTGCTGGGCTGAAAAAACGTCTGTTTCTCTTCAAATGGATATTCTATAAGGAGCTGTTGAAATCCCTTTTTCACTATATATTTCTCTCTCTCTCTCTCTCTCTCTCTCTCTCTCTCTCTCTGTCTCTTCTCTCTCTCCTTACTCTAAAGTAGGCAGAATGATACCACTCGGTGACCCCCAGAAAGAGTACTGAGATCCCATGTGAATATCTACTCTCTATGCCTGTCTCATTGAAGAACAACTGTGTCCCAGCTTTAAAAGCCTGATAATGACCTGGAGAGCCTCCAACTTTGCCTTCGTACACCCTCTATAATGCTGAATCTGACAAAATAAGATAGTGAACAAGAAGAGAGCAAGAGTGAGAGAGTGAGAACACAGTGAGCAATGGGGAAACTGAAAGGACAGGCCATATGAATAAATTCTTGCTATGCTGGATCATATCTAAAGTCAATACCACAGTACATTGTTATGCTTCTGAACAAAGCAGTGGTGGAGAGGTGGTCATAAGCAAGAGTGTTTCTTTAGATACTGTCTCAATCTAACATAAGGGAAGACATCTTATATATCAAAATTATTCAGTTAAGGTACATCCTTAACTTTATTAGCCTTAACTTATTTCCTTATTATTGTCTTAACTTACTATCCTTAACATCTTTGCTTATTATCCTTAACCTTATTATTCTTAATTTATTTCAACATTTGTTGATATAGTAACATATTTAGGGTATCACTTCATTGGGTAACTAATTTTAGAACTTATTAACCCAATACATTAATGATATATATTTTATTTATCCTAAATTATCTATTTTGAATTTCAAAAAAGATAGCGTTTAGTTTTGCTATATTAGAATTTGGAAAAATTACTTTCTTGGTTGCTTAGACAACATTACTCACTGCCTCTTCAATATTACTTCTGTACCTGGTCAATTTTTAATGACCTTCTCAAATCTTCCTTAAAAAGTCAATGTCCATTTATACCACTAAACTGAGAGCAGGGACTATCCTTGCTTTTCTTTATCTTCCCAAGATCTATGTGGTATAGATGAATTAAGTAATTTAATTATCATAGCAATCTCCAGAGGCAATTGATAATATTTCCATTTTACTAATGGGGAAACTGATCCCATAGAAGTAATTATCCCAAGATCAGGGTTAGAAAGTGGTAGATCCACATGTAAACCCAGGGCATCTGGTTACAGAACCCATATACTTTACTAGAGGATTTTCTCTCTCTGATACATAAACAACATCAATAAATTAGATTAGTTCATAACCTTCCCACTGTATGGTATTTGCTGATCTTTTCATTTGTCAAATGAATAAATTGTTACAAAGATGAGTAAAGTAATAAAACTGAATCTTTGGTCCTTGTCTCAAATTGGTAATAATTGAAAGAAAGGAGGATGGTGATTAGTACCTATGAAAATTAATACAAGGAAATCTCATTTAAGATGGAATCAGGAAGCCCTGAAGGTGGAGTGCATGTACCACTTTATTTTATTTGTAGCTTATTTTACATAGCTTACTTTACTACCCCAGCAGGAGGAAGATTTTTTCCTCATCCAGCAACAGCTCAGGCAATGAGAAGCCACAACTTAACCAGCCAATGGGAGCATCTAAAATTCAAACTCCCAGTTTCCTGTGGTGGACTGAACTTTTAGTCAAAATGACTCCTCTCTCAACTCCCTTCTTTTTTAAATAAAAGAATTTGGGCACCTGGGTGGCTCAGTCCATGAAGCATCAGACTCTTGGTTTCAGCTTAGGGCATGATCTCACAGTTCATGGTTTGGAGCCCCGCATTGAGCTCTGTGCTAACAGTGTGGAGCCTGCTTGGGATTCTGTCTCCCTCTCTCTCTGCCCCTCCCCTGCTCATTCTCTGTCTCTCTGTCTCTGTCTTTGTCTCTCTCTCAATAAATAAATAAACTAAAAAAAAAAATTTTTTGAAAAAGGATGTTTCTCTTCTTTGCTCTCTGAATTTGCCATATAGTTTGCCATAATTTGCATTTCCTGAATTGCAATTCTTTCATTATTCCTGTATAAACCCTTTTTTGCTGGCAAAATATGTAGGTATCTTTACTGTTAAGGTTGACTCATCTTGCAAACCCAATGGACACTACAAATGAAGGTCACTTTTATTCTTGCACTAAAATGTTCAAGATCTTCAAAGTTATTCTTAAAAAAAATTAATAGTTATGGAAATATTTGTCATATTTCTCTAAAAACACAATGAAAAAATACTTAAAATATTTTAATCTCAAAAGTCTAACAAATTTGGGAATATTATTATAAAATATTTATTCTATATCTCATGACATTAGTACCACATGCCATATAAAAAATTAAAGAGATCTAAAAAATTACTCTCTTGTGATTTCTGAGTTATGCTTGGTGTTTTGAGTTTACAATATAATAATAATTAAATAAAATATTTTATAGATATGCACAGAGTCTCCAAATTTTTAAGGAATATGGTTCATATTATGAAATAATAACAATGGTCTTGAAATGTCCAACATTGGAGGATAATGATGATGATTATAGTAGAGGACAAGAATTAGGGTTGGGCATACAATATTAATCCTAAGAGAAGTAAGCAATAAAAGCAAAGCATAATAGTATCCAAATAGATCCTACCCACTCATTCATTCACCCATTCATTCAATCCATAACTATCAAATGTCTACTAGGTGCCAGGCATTCTTCTAGACATGAGGATTTAGTAATAAGAAAAAAAAAAACCTTGCTCTTATGAAAATTGTATTTTAGTAGGAGGATACATACAATAAGAAAATAAAAACAGTGGCATGTACTATAAAATTATTAAAGCTGGGTGATGTGACAATACATAACTAAGTGGATATTTCACATGTGGTGGTGTGTGAAAGTTTCACAGGAGGTAATATTTGAGAAGAGAGAGGATTGACTAACACAAGGTTGTAAACAATATTAACATAATGAAAAACATCCCAGGGTAATAATTCAATATCTAGATGAATCTGAAATAATGAAGGATCCAAAAGCTGAGCAATAGGTATGAAGTGTAATAGTCTGGGCAATGGTACAAGATAAAGACCATGATATAAGAAGCAGGGGGAATATCTTATAAGTGAGGATAAAGAGAACATTATATGATTTATTTTCATTAAAATAAGTCTGGCTGGTGATGGAGAATGGATTTGGGGTTGGCAAAACCAGACAGAGCATGATTAGGTAAGTGAGTACAGTAGAGGTCTATGGAAGAGAGGATAAGCACTTGGACTTATGTAATAGACCTGGAAGTGGAAAGAAGTGAATCAATTAAGATAGGTTTTAGAGTTAGATATGCTGAATTTGACAGGGTACTAAATATGATGGCCGAATTAAAGAGAAATCAATGATTACTTAGAGTCTTTTTTTTTTTTTTTTTTTTTGCTTTTGCTTAAATAAGTGGGTAATTTATTGAGAAATGGAAGCTTGTGGGAAACAACAACTCTGGGTAGAGTGAGGAAATTGAGAACTCTGCATTAATTTTAAAATATTAGATAGATGATGTAGATTGACTGATGACAGATACATAGGTAGATACATAGATACATAGATTATACATATATACATACATAGTTGGTAGTAGATAGATTACATAGATAGATAGATAGATAGATACATACATACATACATACATACATAAGGATAAAATCAAGAAGGCAGTTAAATATACCTGCCTAGAGGGGCGCCTGGGTGGCTCAGTCGGTTAAGCGTCCGACTTCAACTCAGGTCACGATCTCACAGTCTGTGAGTTCAAGCCCCACGTCGGGCTCTGGGCTGATGGCTCAGAGCCTAGAGCCTGTTTCCGATTCTGTGTCTCCCTCTCTCTCTGACCCTCCCCCATTCATGCTCTGTCTCTCTCTGTCTCAAAAATAAATAAACGTTAAAAAAAATTAAAAAAAAAATATATATATATATATATATACCTGCCTAGAATTTAAAGAATAGGTTAAGGCTGGAAGAATATTTGGGGATTAATGAGGTGTGGAAGGCAATTAAAGATATAAAACTGGATTTATTCACTCAAATACATTATATATACAGAAAAGAAAACAAGGCTAGGCTAGGTACTACCATATTTAGTGGATTAATATAGGCAAAGAATCTAGGAAACATGATTGAGGGCAATGGATTAAGGATGATAATTTGGATTGGATTAGTAGATGAACAAAATAGTTCAGAAACAACCACATGGATTTTTGAAATACCTCTAATTTTGATTGAGTGATAATCGATAAAAATTGACTTCACTTTTTATTTTATTTTATTTATCTACACCACATATGCCTAACCAAACATTAAATGTAAATATTGTATCTAGAGCCCTGGCAATTTAAACTATGTTTCTTATTGTAGATTATCTCTCTCAGAACCCAGAACTGTTGTTTGTTATTTCTTAACCCATTAGTGAATTAATCCACCCCTGTGTCTTTGAATGTCTGGAAAATTTTGTATAAACAATGCAAAAACCCACTTGTTTTTTGTGGATATTTTCAGGTGGAAATTTATTTGTTTGAAAAATTCATGTGATTATTTCACCATGGCAAATGCAGGGTCAAATTATCCAAACCTAAGGGAAATTGAGTCATGGAATGTGGTTGAATACCCACTGCTTCAATGGGATATGTGGTGGTAGCAAAAGGTGGGCATCCTGAGATTAGGCCACCATGAGCATTTAAGAGTAAAAACATATCTGGGGTGTTTGGGTGGCTCAGTCGGTTAAACGTCTGACTTAGGGTCAGGTCATGATCTCCCAGTTTATGAGTTCAAGCCCCTCATTGGTCTCTGTGCTGACAGCTCAGAGCCTGAAGCCTGCTTCAGACTCTGTCTCCCTCTGTCTCTCTCTGTCTGCCTCTCTCTCAAAAGTAAATAAATGTAAAAAAAAAAATTTAAGTACAAACATACTTGATACTATTGGAGACCTGGAAATCTTTCTTGAAACATTTCATTAAAAGTAGAAATGTTGGAAATAAAGAAAAAAGGTCACATAAAGTCAGAAAAACGTGATTTAATGATTCCCACAGTTATAATAATGATTACATATATTTAAAAAAAAACTATTGCTTTTATACAACACTTGTAAGTTTATTATTCAGCTTTTTTAGAGCTTTGAAATTTTAGGAAGAGGTTATTTATTAAAAATAGATTCTTTCCCTTAAAAATCATTTACTTAACTTCCTTTTCAATAATATCTCTTTCAATTGATGAGAAATATGGCTTATTTCATAAGGAGATATTACTGAGACTCAGTATACAGCTCCTCCAAATTGGTAGTTATACTTGCAGTGTTTAAAAAAACATCAACCAACACATGATGCAGATGTCAGTACGAAACAGAAAGCATTGTGAAGTAACTAAATAATGTATGCATAATAACTTCAATAGAGAAATTACGACTTACTGTAGCTTAATATTAAAATGCCTTAAACCAACTAATAACATACTATTGTTTGTTTTACACACACACACACACACACACACACACACACACACATTCTGCCTATTTCTATGAAATTAAGGTGGTTTTTATATTTAAAGCTAAAATATAAACAAGGGCACCAGGCTGTCTCAATTGGTTAAGTGTCCAACCTCTCCCCCTCTCTCTCTTTTTAGGGTTGTTTTTTTTTATTTTTTGTTTGTTTTTTTTAAGATAAATATACAACCTACTCATGCATCACTGAAGTGAGATAAAGAACTGCAGAAGGGTATGGTAATGAAATATAAGTAAATTTCAAAGATTCAGTGAATATGTTTGTATTGCAATTAATTACCCACAAATGTAATTTTTGTTAAAAATGCAGTAGTTTTTACCAAGTGACAGTGTGTGATAAAAGATAGCATTTAGTATGTCAGTTTGATTACTCTAAGCTTGAAACAAATATCAATATTCAAATTCAGGGACACCTGGATGGCTCAGTGGGTTAAGCGTCCAACTTCCACTCAGGTTATGATCTCATGGTTCATGAGTTTAAGCCGCATTTCAGGCTTCTCACTGACAGTGCAGGGCATGAAACCATTGACAAGGACAGAACCTGAAGCAACAAGCAGCCCAAGGCTATTTCCAAAGTTTGCTTAATACAGATCTATACCAGCACGATTTGACTGCTAGGCCTGATAGCCACGCACATTTAGCTCTATAAATTGCTGAAAACTGAAAGGAGGGGTGCCTGGGTTGCTCAATCGGCTAAGCAGCCAACTCTTCATTTTGGCCCAGGCCATGCTGTCACGAGTTTGTGAGTTTGAGCCCTGTGTCAGGCTCTGTGCTGACAGTGGAGAGCCTGCTTGGAATTCTCTCTCTCCCTCCCTCAAAATAAATAAATAAACTTTAAAAAATATTCAAATTCATGCAGTGTATATCATTAACACTATAATTTTCATTCCTACAAAATGAAAAGAGGAGCAATATGATTGAGCATAATATGGACATAATACTCATCCATTTCCACACATCAAATTTTGCTATTAATACTAATGAAAGCACATTTCTGTTTATTTAGTCTTCAAGGCCCTACTCACATTTCACTTTCTTTGGGGACTTTACATATTTATTAAATAAGAATTATCTTTACTCTCCCAAACACTTTTATTTAAACAGGAAAGTTGTATATTTTTTATAAATATATATATATTTATGTATATATATAAATATATATATTTGTGTGTGTGTATATATGTGTATATATATATATATATATATATATATATATATATATACTTTTAAAAAAAATACAAATGCAGGGTTTTACCCAAATTCTATTTTGTTATCTATATAGATAGGCAGTTTATACAAATACTGGATTTTACTCCAATTCTGTTTGTACCCTGATTTTTTTGTCTTTTATTTTATTTATGTTTTTATTTTATTATTTTTTAAAATTTATTGTCAAGTTAGCTAGCTTACAGTGTAAACTTGGCTTCAGGAGTAGATCCTGTGATTCATTGCTTACATACAACACCCAGTTCTCATCCCAAGAAGTGCCCTCCTCAATGCCCTTCACCTACCTCTCCCACACCCCCATCAACCCTCACTTTGTGCTTTGTATTTAAGAGTCTCTTATTGATTGCCTCCCTCTCTGTTTGCAACTTAATTTTCCTTCCCTTCCCCTATGGTCGTCCGTTTAGTTTCTCAAATTACATATATGAGTGAAATTAGATGATATCTGCCTTTCTCTGACTTATTTCACTAAGCATAATACCCTCCAGTTCTATCCATGTTTTTGCAAATGGCAAGATTTCATTCTTTTTCATCACTGAGTAGTATTCCATTGTGTGTATATGTGTGTGTGTGTGTGTGTGTGTGTATTGTGTGTGTGTGTATATATATCTATATCTATATATCTATATATCTATATCTATCTATCTATATATATGTCTATTGTTGAAAGTGCTGCTATAAACATTGGGGTACATGTGCCCCTATGAATCAGCACTCCTGTATCCTTTGGATAAATTCCCAATAGTATTACTGGGTCATAGGGTAATTCTATTTTTAATTTCTTGAGGAACCTCCTCACTGTTTTCCAGAGTGACTGCACCAGTTTGAATTCCCACTAGTAGTGCAAGAGGTGAATTCCCACACGTAGTGAAAGAATGCATCTTTCTCCACATCTTCACCAACATCTGTTGTTGACTAAGTTGTTAATTTTAGCCCTTCTGACCAGTATAAGGTGGTATATCAGTGTGGTTTTGATTTGTATTTCCCTGATGATGAGTGATGTTGAGCATTTTTTCATGTGTCTCTTTAACATCTGGATGTCTTCTTTGGAAAAGTCTATTCATGTCTTCTGCCCATTTCTTTGCTGTTTTTTTTTTTGTTGTTGTTGTTGTTGTTTTGTTTTTTTGGGTGTTGTGTTTGGTAAGTCTTTACAGATTTTTGACTAATCCTTTATCCAATATGTCATTTGCAAATATCTCCTCCCATTCTGTTGGTTGTCTTTCAGTTCTGTTGATTGTTTCCTTCACTGTACAGAAGCTCTTTATCTTGATGAGGTCCCAATAGTTCATTTTCGCTCATATTTCCTTTGCCTTCAGAGAATGTCAGGTAAGAAGTTGCTGCAGCTGAGGTCCAAGTGGTTGCTGCCTATTTTCTCCTCTAGGATATTGATGGTTTCCTGTCTTTCATCCATTTTGAGTTTATTTTCATGTATGGTGTATGAAAGTGATCTGAGTTTATTCTTCTGCATGTTGCTGTCCAGTTCTCCCAGCACCATTTGCTGAAGAGGCTTTTTTCCATTGGTTATTCTTTCCTGCATGGTCGAAGACTAGTTGGCCATATATTTGTGGGTACATTTCTGGGTTCTCTATTCTATTCCATTGGTCTATGTGTCTGTTTTATGCCAATACCATACTTTCTTGATGATTACAGCTTTGTAATAGAGGCTAATACAGCTTTGCAATAGAGGCTCGACGATTGTGATGCCTTCAGTTTCAGTTTTCTTTTTCAACATTACTTTGGCTATTCAGGGTCTTTTGTGGTCCCATACAAATTTTAGGGTTGTTTGTTATAGCTCTGTGAAGAATGCTGGTGCTATTTTGATTGGGATTGCATTGCATGTGTAGATTGCTTTGGTTAGTATCGACATTTTAACAATATTTGTTCTTCCAATCCATGAGCAAGGAATATTTTTCTATTTCTTTATGTCTTCTTCAATTTCCTTCATGAGCTTTCTAAAGTTTTCAGCATACCGATGTTTTACATCTTTGGTTAGGTTTATTCCTAGGTATCTTATGGTTCTTGGTGGAATTGTAAATGAGATCCATTCCTTGATATCTTGTTCCAATATTGGTGTGTAGAAATGCAAGTGATTTCTGTGCATTGATTTTATATCTTATGACATTGCTGAACTCATGTATCAGTTCTAGCAGTTTTTTGGGGGAGCCTCTCAGGTTTTCCATGTAGAGTATCATGTCATCTGTGAAAACTGAAAGTTTGACTCCTTCTTTGCCAATTTGGATGCCTTTTATTTCATTTTGTTGTCTGATTGCTGAAGCTAGGACTTCCAACACTATGTTAACAGTGGACATCCCTGTCATGTTCCTGATCTCAGAGGGAAGATCTCAGTTTTTCCCCATTGAGGATGATATTAGCTGTGGGCCTTTCATATATGTTTTTATGATGTTAAGGGATGTTCCTTCTATCCTGACTTTTTGAGGGTTTTTATTGAGAAAGAATGCTGTATTTTGTCAAATGCTTTTTCTGCATCTATTGACAGGATCATATGGTTCTTATCCTTGCTTCTATTAATGTGATGTATCACATTGATTTATTTGTGAACATTGAACCAGCCCTGCAACTCAGGAATGAATCCCACTTGATCATGATGAATAATTCTTTTAATATACTGTTGAATTTGATTTGCTAGTATCTTGTTGAGAGTTTTTGCATCTATGTTCATCAGGGATATTGGCCTGTGATTCTTTCTGGTGGGTCTTTGTCTGGTTTTAGAATCAAGGTAATGCTGGCTTCATAGAATGAGTCTGGAAGCTTTCCTTCCATTTATATTTTTTGGAGTAGATTGAGACGAATAGGTATTAACTCTATTTAAATGTCTGGTAGAATTCCCCTGGGAAGGCATCTGGCCGGGGACTTTTATTTGTTGGCAAATTTTTAATGACTGATTTAATTTATTTTCTTGTTATGGGTCTGTTCAAATTTTCTATTTCTTCCTCTTTGATGTCTAGTGTGTGGGTGTCTAGGAATTTGTCCATTTCTTCCAGACTGTCCAATTTGTTGGCATATAATTTTTCATAATATTCTTTAATTTCTGTGGTGTTGGTTGTGATCTCTCCCATTTCACTCATGAATTTATCTATTTGTGTCCTCTCTCTATTCTTTTTGAGAAGTCTGGTTAGGGGTTTATCAATTTTGTTTATTCTTTCAAAAAACAGCTCTTAGATCATTGATCTGTTGTACTGTTTTTTTTTTTTTTTATTCTATATTGTTTATTTCTGGTCTAATCTTTATTATTTCTCTTCTTCTGCTGGCTTTGGGCTTACTTTGCTGCTTTCTTCCTGGTTCCTTTGGGTGTGAGGTTAGGTTCTGTATTTGGGACCTTTCTTACTTCTTGATATAGGCTGGATTACAATGTATTTTCCTCTTAGGACTTCCTTTGCTGTATCTCAAAGGGTTTGGACTATATTGTTTTCATTTTCATTTGCTTCCATATATTTTTCAATTTCTTCTTTAATTTCCTAGTTGATCTATTCATTCTTTAGTAGGATGTTCTTTAACCTCCATGTGTTTTGGGGCTTTCAAAATTTTTTCTTGTGATTGATTTAAAGTTTCATAGCATTGTCATCTGAAAATATGCACGATATGATTTCAATTATTTTATATTTGTTGGGGGCTGTTTTGTGACCTAATATGTGATCTATTTTAGGGAATGTTCCATGTCTGCTCGAGAAGAATGTGTATTTTGCTGCCTTTGGATGAAAAGTTGAATATTTCTTTTAAGTCCATCTGGTCCAATGTGTTATTCAGAGCTGTTGTTTCCTTATTGATTTTCTGCCTAGATGATCTTTCCATCATTGTAAGTGGAGTATTAAATCCCTTACAATCATGGTATTTTTATCTACACATTTATTTATGCTTGTGATTAATTGATTTGTATATTTGGGTGCCTTCATTTTGGGGGCTTAATTGTTAGCTCTTCTTGATGGATAGACCCCTTAATTTTGATATAATGTCCTTCTTCATCTCTTGTTATCATCTTTGTTTTAAAATCTAGTTTGTCTGATATAAGTATGGCTGTTCCAGCTTTCCTTTGACATCCCATAGCATGATGGATAGTTTTCCATCCCCTCACTTTCAATCTGCAGGTGTCCTCAGGTCTAAAATGAGTCTCTTGTAGGCAGCATACAGATGGAGCTTTTTTTTTTTTTTTCTAATCCATTTTGATATCCTATGTCTTTTGACTGGGGCTTTTAGTTCATTTAAATTCAGTGATTATTGAAAGATATGGATTTAGTCTTATTGTGTCATATGTACGTTTCATGTTTGTAGTGATAAGCCCTGGTCCTTGGTAGTGTTTTCTGCTTTCCACTCACAGAGTCTCCCTTAGGATCTCCTGCAAGGCTGGTTTAGTGGTCATGAACTCCTTTAGTTTTTGCTTTTCTGGGAAAGGCTTTATCTCTCCTTCTATTCTGAATGACAGCCTTGCTGAATAAAGGATTCTTGGCTGATATTTTTCCTATTCATCACATTGAATATTTCCTGTCACTTTCTTCTAGCCTGCCAAATTTCAGTGGACAGGTGTGCTACTACCCTTATGTGTCTACTCTTGTAGGTTAAGGCCGTTTTTCCCCAGAAGCTTTCAGAATTCTCTCTTTTTCTTTGTATCTTGACTATGATATGTTGTGATGTTGACCAGTTGTTGATTTTGAAGGGAATTCTCAGTGCCTCCTGGACTTGGATGTCTGTTTCCTTCCCCAGATTAGGGAAGTCCTCAGCTATAATTTGTTCAAATAAACCTTCTGCCCCATTTTCTCTCTATGATATGGATATTATTTTGTTTCATTGAATCACTAGGTCTCTAAATCTCCCCTCTTGGTCTAGTAACTTCTTTTCCCTCTTTCTTTTTCAGCTTCATCACTTTCCATAATTTTACCTTCTATTTCACCTTTTCTCTCCTCTGCTTCTTCCATCCTCACTGTCACTGCATCTACTTTATTGTGTGTCTCATTTATAGCATTTCTTAATTCATCATGACTATTTCTTAGGTCCCTGATCTCTGCAGCAATAGCCTCTCTGCTGTCTTCTATGCTTTTTTCAAGCCCAGCTATTAGTCTTATGACCATAATTCTAAATTCTTGTTCAGATATATTGTTTAAATCTGTTTTGAGCAATTCTCTGGCTGTCATTTCTTACTGGTATTTCTTTTGAGGATAATTCTTCCATTTCATTGTTTTGGCTAGGTTTCTGTCTTTTATGTGTATTAATAGCTTGTTATGTGTCCTACACCTGTGAGTACTCCTGTACTAAAAAGAGGTCACACACTGCCCAGGGCCTAGCACTTCAGGAAGTATTTTTGGAGTGTGTTGCATGTACTCTTTTGTTGTGTCTTTGGCTGTTCTATCTCATTGCTCAGAATGGTGGATTGTTTGGAACTTCCACTAGGTGTGTTTTGATTTGTTCATTGATGCAAGCCTGGGAAAAAAGATAAAAAGGGGTGGGGAGGGAAACCTTATCCCATACAAAGAGAGAAATGAAAGGGGAAAAAAAAGACCAGTCAGAGAATCAGAAAGTACAGAAATTATACAGAAATTATACAGAAATTTACAGAAATTATAAGGCTTAATCCAGAGAGACAGGGAGAGAAGAAAATAAAGAAGAAAGAGATACAGAAAAGGTGTAATAAAAAATAGAGTAAAAATGCCTGATTAAACAAGCACACAACTAGAACAGATAAAGAAAGGAAAAAAGAATATATATATATATATATATATAGAGAGAGAGAGAGAGAGAGAGAGATTAAGGATTGGCCAAAAATCAAATCACAAACTATGAGCCTGATTCCAAAGGTAAGAAAAAGGAAAAAAAAAAAAAAAAAAAGAGGAGGGTAGAAAGAAAAAGGGAAAAGAGAAGAAGGAAGAAAAGAGAAATAATAATATTAATAACAACAACAATAATAATAATAATAGACTAACATATAACACCCAGGACAGTTGTGTGTTGGTGTCTGGGATCTGTGGCTGTGCTGGTCTGGAGGAGAAACTGTCTGATTCAGTCAGTGCCAGTCTGGCTCCAGTAGATAAGCAGTTGCCAGTCATGGAGAGATAGGATTTGGTGTAAGCGGGTGCAGCCTCCACTGGGGGTGGCTGTGCCCTTCTCTGAAGCCCCACCATGCTGGTGATGGGAGAAAAATGGTAACAACCCAGTCTCTCCCCCCCCACCTGGTGTCTCAACCTCTACTGTTCAGGCAGGCCTCACAGAGTATCTTGGGCAGCCAGCCTGTCCTGTTCCACAGTCTCCAGTGCCTTGTAGGCACTTGGTTGGGATTCAAAACCCAATGTCTTAAAGGATCCTGTATCGCACAGACCTGTTTCTGGGGTAGCACCACTCCACCCTGCCAATATGGCTGGCACCTGCAGGGTCTTTTGTCCTTGGGAGGGAAATAAACCCTCTTCCCACAGGACTAGAGGGAGGGGACTATTTTCTCCCAGTGCACCCGAGATTACTACTGCACCTGTGGCTGGCTCCCCTCTCCTCCAAGATACACACAGCAGTGGCTCTGGTCTGGACAAAGCTGTACACCCCTGAAATTTCAATCTTTAGCTCCAAAAGCTATTTGTAAAGTAGAAAATGGCTCTCTTTGTATTTTTTGTTTCCGTCTGTAGTCTGGAGAGGTTTCACTCTTGTCCAAATACAATCCCACACTTCAACAGCCTCTCTTCTCTTCCTTGTGTCTCTACAGAAGGGGTCCCCTCCCCACCGTGCTTACTCCACCCACTGTTTTATCTCTCCCAATTCTCAAACACACACCTCTGTCCTTCCAAGCTGTAGATGTGCACCTGTGGAGATATTTCTGTCACTCCACAGACTGTATTCCAGGGTGTTCTGCCCTCAAAACAGCTGTTTGAGGGAGGAGGAAAATCCTGGTCCCCTTACTTCTCCTCCATCTTAACTCCTCCCCCTGTCAAGTGTCCAACTTTTGACTTTGGTTCAGGTCGTGATCTCATGATTTGGTTCATGAGTTCGAGCCCTGTATTGGGCTCAACACTAACAGTGCAGACCCTGCTTAGGATATTCTCTCTCTCTCTCTCTCTCTCTCTCTGCCCCTCTTGTGGACTATCTCTCAAAATAAATAAATAGACTAAAAAAATAAAAATAAAAAAATATAAACAAATAACAAAACAACAAATATTAGGAAATAAATAATTGTCCTAGAGAACCTAGGCTGAAGGAAGATCTTCTATTTGGGAGCAAAACTTGGTTCAATATTTCCTAGAAGCCAAGGGCTAAAAGAGAAAATGAACTACAGACACTAAATTATAAATCAAACATAGTAGTTTAATTTACAAAGGGAGACATAATTTTTTCTTATCTCTGAACTCTAGAAAGAATATATTGAAAAAGTCTTTGTAAGTAATATACAGAACTTTTATTTTTTTATTTAAAAAAAAATTAATGTTTATTTATTTTTGAGAGAGACAGAGATAGAATGTGAATGGGTTAGGGATAGAAAGAGAGGAAGACACAGAATCTGAAGCAGGGTCCAGGTTCCAAGCTGTCAGCACAGAGCCTGACGTGGAGTTCAAACTCACAAGCTGTGAGATCATGACCTGAGCTAAAGTCAGACGCTCAAATGACTGAGCCACCCAGGTGCCCCCAGAACTTTTAAATAGGTGGTAAATACAACAGCTTTTTCTTCAAAACTGCAAAGAGGCTATTCATATTCAATGCCTTTGTCCACCTGAGGTAAAGTCAATGCCATGGTATTAAATGATTCAGTTACACTATTTCTGAGGGAATTTATATTTTTTACAATATTTCTTTATCAATGCAATAGTCATTTATTTACCAAAAATTAGACCCATTGGCATATTAGAAGGGATACAATCAACACTCATTCTCAGATAACAGAATTAAACCTGGACCACCACTCAAGTCAGGTCCTAATATCATCTCAATTATCAAAGGACTGGTGTGATTAAAATGGTATTATTAGCAGCAGTCCTAATTTGAATGTTCCTGACTTAAACACAAAGTCAGAGGTTTTAGAAATAGCAAACTCTCACAGTTTAACTAATCCCACCATTCATTCATGAGCAACTTCATCTGTAGAGAAGGTAAAGGAATAATTACATACAGCTAGTTAATTTTTCAAATGAGGGCTAGAATCTTTACCCATTGATAGTGAACCAAATAATTGTTACTGTATATCACCATTATTCTCATCTTTGCCAGATGTATATTTTTGTAGGTTGGTGAAATACACGCTTTTGAAATTGTATCTGTATAAGTTTGAAATAAGAAGCTGTGATCATGCCTTACTAACATCTTCTTTGTTCATCAGTCCACCTTCCACCTCCAAAATAAAAATTTTCTTCTCTTTAGAATAAAGTTTAGAATTTTTTCTAATATTAAGATATAAATTCAATTCTAGTAACACCATAATCCACAAGTCAGTGAAGTTTCCATAGTCTTTTTAAAAATAAAGTTTAATTTTTAAAAACATTTAGATTTACAGAAAAATTATAAAGATAGTACAGATTTTTCCATACCTGGTTTCCTTTACTATTAATGTTATTTTAATATGGTAGATTTGTTACAATTAGTGAACCCATATTGATACATTATTAACTAAGATCAATACAGCTGTCCCCCTTATATGTGGGTTTGTTTTGCATGCTTTCAGTTACCTGTGGTCAACAGCAGTCTAGAAATAGATGATCCTCTTTCTGGCTTATCATCATAAGGCCAATAAGGCTACATCACAATGTTTTTGTCATTCACCTCACTTCATATCATCACATAGGCATTTCATCATCTCACATCACAAGAAGGGTGAGTACACACCATAAGATATTTAGAGAGAGAGAAAGACACCACATTCACCTAACTTTTATTACAGATATTGTTACAATTGTTCTATTTTATTATTCATTGTGGTTAATCTCTTACTATGCCTAATTTAAAAATTCAAATTTATCATAGGCATGTATATAATATTCATATTACTATATTTTGTTATTTTTAGATCCAGATAGCTATTACTTTTCCTTATACAACTTTCTTTTCTTTTTATTTTTTTTTAATGTTCATTTACTTTTGAGACAGAGCAAGAGAGACAGAGTGCGAATGGGGAGGGGCAGAGAGGAGATGCAAAATCTGCAGCAGGCTCCAGGCCCTGACCTGTCAGCATAGAGCCCAACACGGGGCCCAAACTCACCAACTGTGAGATCATGACCTGAGCTGAAGTCAGATGCTTAACCGACTGAGCCACTCAGCACCCCTACATAACTTCTAAAAGAGTTATTTCTGGCATATTTAGAAAACTCTTGTATTTGAGATACACCAGCAGAAAAATATAGATAGTACACTTTCTGAGATTTGAAAATATGGGATTGTTATTTTACTGTCTTTAGATTAGTAAAATGAATTGTCTAGATTTAGAAATTTGAGTTTATAACATTTTCCTTCGAATATCTATAGAAGATGCTTCATTGGCTCAGTGATGTTCAACAGAAGTCTGATGCCACACAGAGAAATGTTTAAAGAAACCTCTTTTTTTTTTTCCTGGGCATTTGAAAAATGTTTTCTTGAAATTAAAAAGCTTTATATATTCTATATATAATATGTAAATATTATATAAATTTATAATAATTTACGCATATATACCCTTCAACAATTTGATATTACCTGTGCTCTTTCAATGTGCAAACTCATTTTTTTCTATACATAAAGTTTTCTTCTCTATTTATGATTAGTTATGTTGTATTTTCTTCTCTTACTTGTGATATTGGTAAACTGAATATTAAGTTTGCATTATCTATTTTCCATATTTAATCATCTTCTGCTGCATTAATTTCATCATTTACATTTTTCTATATTTAAGGTTGATTCCTCAAGATTGTTCTTCGTATTGTGTGTGAATTTAATACTACATATTGCCAATTATGCTCATCAATTCTTCTAATCCAGATTAAATGTTTAATATTGAATATATATCTCTTCAAGTTATATTTTACCTCTGCTTACTTCATAATATTATCTCTATTAATTTCAATATGTTGTCTCTTTATCTCACCAATTAATCCAATCTTAAACAGGTTCTAATATTATCAAAACACAAAGGAGGTATTTCTACCAAGTTAATTTTTGCCAAATTATGTTTTCCTTAGCATATTTAGCATAACCCCCACTTTATCATATAAGAAACGACATAAAGTTTGCCATTACTCACATGGCTTGATGATTCTCAGGTTAAATATATATTGATATAATATGAGAGGGGGACCGTTAAAATGTAATCATTAGCCCCACTTACACTACTGCAAAATATGTTTTCTGAGGTTATGATAGACGGCAGTATTTTTTACAACTGTTTTTTACCCCCTCCTTGAAAAGAAATATACATATACTATATGGTGTGTAGGATATTCCTACTGGTATTTTGCTTTGAACAATAGAATGTAAGTCTGTATGACACATGCAACATCCAAAGATTCATTTCAAATAAAATTATGTGGTTCCAAATCATCTCTTGATGCTGACCTCTATTGGGAGAACAACGTATGCCAGGGAGTGATGTAGAGCAAAGCTCTAGTACTTCTGAGCACTAAACAGATGTTTGCTGTTGTTAGTCACCCAAGTTGTGGGGGTGCTATCACAACAAAGCTGAGAAGTGGGGGGGGGGGCAAAAAAAGGAGACTGGGGAATTTATACATGTAACAAGCTTCCAAAGTGAGGCAAGTGCAGGTGGTACATGCAGCACATGCTGAGAAGCATCAGCCTAGTGGCTGTTAAAATTATTGCTTATATCACTAGTATTTTGTTTGCTTGCTTGTTGCCACAGACCAAAGCCACATTTGTAGTATGTATCAGTCATTCCTGTAGCATGGCTCTGCTGGATTGAGGAGAGACTGCCTACTCACCATTCCTGAACTTCAGTTTGCAAGGAGGGCATTTTTTTCCAGATAATTTGAAGCAGTCTGTAATTCTCTTCCTGCCTGAAAACAATCCAATAAAACTGCACCCCCAGAGGGCTCTGTTCCACCCATTCTCTGTCACTGATTCCACATCCCAGGATGTAGCTCTCTGCTGCTTTCCCACTCTTTCCAGTTAACACTGCTGAGAAATTTATCTGATAAGTGATGCAGACAAAAAGAAATACCAGTGGGAGAATAGGAAAGTGAAGTTCTTGCTGACTGTTGCCTGCCTGCCTCATAAAGCAGATCCAATATGGTATGAGGTATGGATACCTCCCTTCAGGTCAGCAAATAATCCATACCTCTGATGCAGAGAAACATATTGGGTCTAAGTTCTGATTTACCGCTTTTCTGAATGGTCCTGATATTCCCTAGCAGAACTTTTTTGGTTATTAGAAAACTTCTTAATTTCTGATATATTTTTAATCAATTTTCTGACTTGCCATTGCTGCTGATAACCTTCCTTCTCCATCTGTGTTTTTGTTTGTTGGTTTTGTTTTGCTTTCTTTTGTTTGTTTTCAGTGGAAGTCTGGGAAAATCACTGGCTGGCTACTATCTTGGCCAGAAAATCTAAAATGACCTTGTTTAGAAGATTTTAAAAAGTCACAGGAGCTAAATGACAACTAACATCTGGGGGGAAAGAGATGAATAATCTTGAGTTGAGCATATGAAGTAAACAAGCAGTGGGTTGCAAGCAGTACTGTTATAATGTTGGTCATGTGAAGCTCGGCAGGATATCCTAGACCCTGCAGGAAGCTGCAGTCAAGATTACTATATGCACTGCAAGTAGAAACAAGTCTATTGTGACTAAGAAACTTGTATTAAAAGATTCAAAGTCAGTTTTAAAAAGAAAGCACAAGTAATTCATTGTATTTATGATGCTTATCAAAGGCAACTGGAACAAAGTTTTGACATAAATAATCATTGTGAAACTCAAGGAGCACAGATTTCCAAAATGCAGCCTGTCTGAAATATAAAGACTGTCTTATAACATAATTTTTATTGATATAGTCCTAGCAACTTTCATCTAAAGAAGGAAAAATAATTGTAAAATTAATTCTTCACAATGCCCCTGGCCTAGAGATAAGATAAATTTGCCCACTCATTTCTTGCATATAGGAAAATTGAGGCATTTAAATTATGTGGGATAGACACATTATTAGCATTTTTATTATCATAATTTTAGGGGTGAACGCATATGGCATTTTATAGTTTTTTTGGCACATACATTTTGAGCTTTCTAAATTGACGACAGTAATATTCTCTTGAAGCAAATACATTCCCTCTTCTTCTAGAGAACAACAAACATGTATCTCTTTGTTGGAAATACCTCCAGGCTCAAATTGAGAAAATGATTGTCCCTGACTGATCTCAGCCAAGAAAGCAAAGATTTCACGTCCAATCTGATGTTGCATTTCTAGGGGAATGCATTAACTCAGGCCACAGTGATGTATCTGAGATTTTTTTTTTAAAGAAAAACCATAAGAATTTGATTCACACCTAAAAAATTATTATTATCTGACCCAAGTAAAAGAAATTTAGGGAAAATAACTGAGTAGGAAAGCATTCTCTACCATGTTTCATAGCTAGTGGATTCAACTTTATTCATACTATAAAAGATGAGTACAGAAATTTTTCCACTTAAGGACCTTTCAAGGAAAACTTGTTGCAACCTTTAGAGCTCAGTGGGAAAAAGAAGACAAGTCTTGATTTTCCCAGTGAGTAAAGCATGCAGTTGAGTAGCAGCTCATGACACATTTTATGCCTTATGAACTGTGTTGAACCATCTTCAGATGGTATACTTCACACTTATGTTTTTTGGAGCATTTAAATGATTCTAATGAACGCTTGAATATATTTAGTGGCTCATTAAGTGATATTAAAAGAGATAGTTTTTTAAAGGATAAGAGTTGTTAACCATAACATAATAATGATTTCTTTACTCAATTTGCTACACTCATAAAAGTACATAGATATAATTTTATTATTTCCAAACTTAAAAACCAATAATGATACCAATGTCGTGCAGTCTCTATAAGTGGTGCACTGCCATAAGCACTGTCGTGCAGTCTCTATAAGTGGTGCACTGCCATAAGCACTGATATATAAATATGGATGAAAACTAACTAGGCTATAATTATAGATAAAAAATCATAATAAGCCAATACAGCATCATAGTTAGATTTAAAAATCATAGGCTGTGGTTAATGCAACTCTGTTTGAAGGTGGGGGGGCATAAAATTTTAGTTGATTTTTCATAAATCCTGGATACCTTTAGTTAACAAAAGTAAATTCATGCAATTAGCAAATCAACCTTTCTTGGTGAGACCTAATTTTCACCAACCCAGGAACACTAGTAGGCCAAGGCAAAGTAACATGTGTTTTGTTTGCATCAAACATTCTTACCTCATGAGAGAGGTGGTAGAAAGTGTATAAAACTGACTGTGGGAATCTCATCTCACTGGAATGATGAGTCTCTTTACAAAATAAGCTTTATCATGCATGAGTTAAATTATGGAAAAAAAAAGTTGAAAGACATGTGGGTAGGTACCTCATCTCAGGACAAGGATAGAAGGTCAATTAGAAGTGCCAGTGTTATTTTATTGTTAGATAATTATAGTCAAGTCCATTTTTGAAAACAGGTAACCAAATGGAATTGCACAGTGTAAAATTATGGCCATCAAAAAGGTGAGAGGGTTTGGGGAGCAATAATCTCTCACTTTATTATATAAATTTCCAAAAATTTTTATTAGAAATGAATTCAGAAG
Source organism: Puma concolor (assembly GCF_028749965.1). Lineage (NCBI taxonomy): Eukaryota > Metazoa > Chordata > Mammalia > Carnivora > Felidae > Puma > Puma concolor. The sequence goes on along the minus strand of NC_141674.1, from coordinate 60,939,387 downwards.
AGCTAGAAAAATTATCTACCTAATACCAAAATTGGGTTTTGGAATTCAAACTAAAAAGTAGTATACCTGTAACACAAACCATATCATTATAGTTTATATGGCATGTGAACCAATCATTGTTACAGTGACTGAGAATCAGACTTTAAAAAGATAATAGAAATAAGACAAGAAATAAAGGAAGAAAGAAAGAAAAGAAAAAAGGGGGAAAAAAGAAAAGGTATATAGATTAAAAAGGAAGTGATAAGACTGTCTTTGTTTACAGATGACATGATCACCTATGTAAAAAATCCAAAAGAAGAATAATAATTGTAAAAACTGATGAATAAACAATAATAGTAAGGATACAGGGTATAGGTTCATATATAAAAGTTAATTGATTTTCAATATATCAATAATTAATAAGTGGATTGTGAAACTAAAGACACAATATCATTTACATTGGTATCCCCTATGAAAAAATAAATAATTCTGTACAAATATAAATATTGGGAAGATCCATATAAGAAAAACTACAGAACTCTGATGAAAGATACCAAAAAAGAACTAAATAAGTGGAGAGATATTTCATGTTATTAAATAGAAAGACTCATTGTAAAGATGTCAATTCTTCCCAACTTGAATTTACAAATTCAAAGAGATCCCAATCAAAATTCCAGCAAGCTAATTTGTGGATATTGAAAAACTGCTTCTAAAGTTTGTATGGACAGGCAAAACAACTATATTAGCCAAATCAATACTGAAGGAGAACAAAGTTAGAGAACTACTATTACTCCATTTCATGAATGGAAATACATGAAACTGAGACCAGAAAAATAATATAAAAGATTAACAAAAGTAAGAGCAGTTTTTGGAAATGATAACCAAATCTGACAAAAATTTATCTAGACAAGCCAATAAAAAAGGAGAAAAGAGACCTTAGAAATGAAAGAAGAGACCTTACAAATGATGTCATAGATATACAAAGGATTATAAAAGACTATATCAAAAATTACATGGCCACATATTGGATAATCTAGGAGAAATGGATAGAGTCCTATATAGTCCTAGAAACATATAACCTACTAAGACTGAATCATGAATAAATAGAATATTTAAATAGACCTATAAAAAGTAAAAGATTAAATCAGTAATCCAAAACTTTCCAGAAGTCCAACACCTGATTCTTTCACTGTTAAATTCTACCAAACATTTAAATGAGGATTAACATCAATTTTTCTCAAACTCTTTCAAAAAATTGAAAGAAAAGAAACTTATTTGAGAGGGCAACACTATACCAAGCCAGATAAGGACTCTAAAAAAAAAAGGCAGGACAATATCCTTTATAAATATAGCGGTATACACTTTCAACAAAATACTAACTAAATTCAACAGCATATTAAAAGGATCATATATCATGATCAACTGGGATTTATCTCTGGCATGCAAGGATGGTTCAATATACCACAATCAATAAATGTGATACAACACACAATAAGATGGGAAATACAAATCATACAATCCTTTTCAATCTCTTTCATAAGCTTTCTATAGTTTTCAACTTACAAAACTTTTACCTTTTTGGTTAGGTATATTCCCAGGTATTTTAAGGTTTTTGGTGCAATTGTAAATGGGATCAATTCCTTGATTTCTCTTTCTGTTGCTTCATTATTGGTATATAGAAATGCAACCAATTTCTGTACATTGATTTTATATCCTGCAACTTTGCTGAGTTCATGTATCAGTTCTAGCAGTATTTTGGTGGAGTCTTTCAGATTTTCCACAAAGAGTATTAAGTCACCTGCAAAGAGAAGTTTGACTTCTTCCTTTTATTTGGATGCTTTTTATTCTTTTTTTGTCTGACTGCTGAGACTAGGAATTCCAACACTATGTTGAACAACAGTGGTAAGAGTAGATATCCGTATTTTTGTTCCTGACTTTAGGGGGGAAAAAATCTCAGTTTTTCCCCATTGAGGAGGATATGAGTTAGCTGCGGGTCTTTCTTATATGGCCTTTACAATCTTGAGGTATGTTCCTTCTATCCCTACTTTCTTGAAGGCTTTTATCAAAAACCGATGCTGTATCTTGTCAAATGCTTTTTAGCATCTACTGAGAGGAACACGTGGTTCTTATCCTTTCTTTTTTTAATGTGTGGTATCACATTGATTGATTTGCTGATATCAAACCATCCCTGCAGCCCAGGAATAAATACCACTTGATCATGGTAAATAATTCTTTATATGTATGTTGGATTTGGTTTGCTAGTATCTTGTTGAGAATTTTTACATCCTGGTCATCAGGAAAATTGGTCTGTAGATCTCCTTTTTAGTAGGGATTTTCTCTGGTTTGGAATCAAGGTATTGCTGGCCTTATAAAATGAGTTTGAAAGTTTTCCTTCCATTTCTATTTTTTTTTTTTTTTTGGAACAGCTTCAAAATAATAGGTATTAACTCTTCTTTAAATGTTTAGTAGAATTCCCCCAGAAAGTCTCAGGCCCTGGGCTCTTGCTGTCAGGACAATTTTGAAAGAAATTGAGGAAGACACAAAGAAATGTAAAAACATTCCATGCTCATGGACTGGAAGAAAAAATGTTGTTAAAATTCCATACTACCCAAAGCAATCTTCACATTCAATGTGTTTCCTATAAAAATAGCATCAGCATTATCACAGAGTCAGAACAAACAATTCTAAAATTTGTATGGAACCAGAAAAGACCCTGAATAGCCAAAGTAGTGTTGAAAAAGAAAACCAAAGTGGAGGCATCTCAATACCAAACTTCAAGCTGTATTACAAAGCTGTAATCATCAAGACAGTACGGTACTGGCACAAAAAGGGACACATAAATCAATGGAACAGAGACCCCAGGAATGGATGCAAATGTACAGCCAACTAATCTTTAGAAAAGCAGGAAAAAAGGAAAAAAGACAGTCTCTTTAGCAAATGGTGTTGGGAACACTGGACAGCAACATGCAGAAAAATGAACGTGGACCACTTTCTTACACCATACAGAAACATAAACTCAAAATGGATAAAAGACCTAAATGTGAGACAGGAAACCATCAAAATCCTAGAGAAGAAAACAGGCAGCGACCACTTTGACCTTGGCCACAACAACTTCTTACTAGATATGTCTCCAGAGGCAAGAGGAAAAAAAGCAAAAATGAACTATTGGGAATTGATCAAGATAAAAATTTCTGCACAGTGAAGGAGACAATCAACAAAACTAGAGGGCAACTGATGGAATGAGAGAAGATATTTGCAAATGAAATATAGGATAAAGTGTGAGTTTCCAAAATCTATAAAGACTTACCAAACTCAGCACCCATAAAACAAATAATCTTTGGGGCACCTGGGTGGCTCAGTCATTTAAGTGTCTGACTTTGGCTCAGGTCATGATCTCATGATTTATATGAGACCTGCATCAGTCTCTGTACTGCCAGCTCAGAGCCTGGAGCCTGCTTCAGATTCTGTGTCACTCTCTCACTCTGCCCCTCTGTTGCTCATGCTCTCACTCTCAATCTCTCTCTCTCTCTCAAGAATAAATACACATTAGGGGCGCCTGGGTGGCGCAGTCGGTTAAGCGTCCGACTTCAGCCAGGTCACGATCTCGCGGTCCGTGAGTTCGAGCCCCGCGTCAGGCTCTGGGCTGATGGCTCAGAGCCTGGAGCCTGTTTCCGATTCTGTGTCTCCCTCTCTCTCTGCCCCTCCCCCGTTCATGCTCTGTCTCTCTCTGTCCCAAAAATAAATAAACATTGAAAAAAAAAATTTAAAAAAAGAATAAATACACATTAAAAAATTTAAATAATAATAATCCAGTGAATAAATGGTCAGAAGACATGAACAGACACTTTTCCAAAGAAGACATCCAGATGGCAAACAGACACATGTAAGGATGCTCAACATCACTTATCATCATGGAAATACAAATAAACACCAGTCAAATGGCTAAAATTAGCAACTCAGTCAACAACAGATGTTGGAGAGGATGAAGAGAAAGTGGAATACTTTTGCACTGCTGGTGGGAATGCAAACTGGTGCAGCCATTTTCAAAAATAATATGGTGGTTCCTCAAAAAATTAAACATAGAGGTACCCTGTGACACAGCTATTGAACTACCAGGTATTTATCCAAAGGATACAAAAATGCTGATTTGAAGGAGCACAGGCACCCCAATGTTTATAGCAGCATTATGAACAATAGCCAAATTATGGAAAGAGTCCAAATGTCCATCTACTGATGAATGGATAAAAATTATGTGGTGCATAACTATATAATGGATACTACTCAGTGATAAAAAAAAAAAAAAGAATGAAATCTTGCCATTTGCAACAACATGGATGGAACTAGAATGTATTTTGCTAAGCAAAATAAGTCAGTCAGATAAAGATAAATATCATATGATTTCACTCATGTGGAATTTAAGAAACAGTAAAGATATACATAGAGGAAGGGAAGGAAAAATAAGATAAAAACAGTGAGGGAGGAAAACCTAAGAGACCTTTAAACAGAAAAAACTGAGAGTTGCTAGAGGGGCTTTGGATGGGGGGATGAACTAAATGGGTGATGAACATTAAAGAAGGCACTTGTTGGGATGACCATTGGGTGTTATATGTAAGTGATGAATCACTAAATTCTACTTCTGAAACCATTATTACACTATGCTAACTAACTTGGATTTAAATAAAATTTAAAAATAAAAATAAATATAAATCATATAATCCTCTCAATAGATGCAGAAAAATTGTTTGACAAAACTCGTCATCCTTTCAAAATAAAAATTCTCAAGGAATTAAGGGTAGAGGAGATGTATGTCAAAAGAATAAAGGCTGTATATGGCAAAACTACAGCTAACCTCACACTAAATGGTGAAAAGTTAAAATCTTTTAATATCAATAACAAGACAAGGATGCCTATTCTTACCACTCTTATTCATCATGGTACTAGAAGTCTTAGCCAGGGGCGCCTGGGTGGCGCAGTCGGTTAAGCGTCCGACTTCAGCCAGGTCACGATCTCGCGGTCCGTGAGTTCGAGCCCTGTGTCGGGCTCTGGGCTGATGGCTCGGAGCCTGGAGCCTGTTTCCGATTCTGTGTCTCCCTCTCTCTCTGCCCCTCCCCCGTTCATGCTCTGTCTCTCTCTGTCCCAAAAATAAATAAAAAAAAAAAAAAAAAAAAAAAAAACGTTGAAAAAAAAAAATTTAGAAGTCTTAGCCAAAGTAATTAGGTAAGAAAAAGAAATAAAAGCCACTTAAATCAGAAAAAAAAAGTAAAATTGGCTTTTTTTTACATGACATGATGTTATATATAGAAAATCAAAAGGAATGTACAAAAAAACTATTAGACAATAAACAAATTCATTAAAGTCACAGGACACAAATCAACATGCAAAAATCAGTAGTTTCTATACAGTAACAACAAATTATCTGCAAAAATATATATAAATAAAAAGTCCCATTTACAATAGTATAAAAAGAAAAATACTTAGGAGTAAATTCAACCAATAAGGTGAAATAACTGTGCACTTATATGTATATGACATTGATGAAAGAAATTAAATAAGAGGTTAATAAATGAAAAGATATCTTGTGTTTATGTATTAGAAAATTAATATTGTTAAAATGTCCACACTACCAAAGTCATCTGTAGATTCAGTGCAATCCCTATCAAAATCCCAATAACATTTTTCATAGAAATTAAAAAGAAAATAATTGTAAAATGTATATGAAACCACAAAAATCCCTGAAAAGCTAAAGCAATCATGAGAACAAAAGAACAAAATTGGATTATCACAATTCTTGACTTCAAATTATATTACAAAGATTTAGTAATCATAACAGTATGGTACTGGCATAAAAAAAAACACAGATCAAAGGAACAGAATTGACAGCCCCAAGTACTCATGCATATATAGTCATCTAATATCTGACAAAGGAACCAAGAATACTCAATAAGTAAAGGATAGTCTGTTCAATAAAATATTCTGGGGAAAATTCGATAACCTGATGCCAAAGAATGAAGTTGGCCCTATATTTTCCTACTCAAAAAGACAAACAAACAAACAAAAAATTATAAATGGGTTAAAAATTTAAATGTAAGATCTGAAACCATAAAATTCCTAGAAGAAACATAGAGAAAAAGTATATCAAGAACAAAGTCTTGGCAAAATTTAGTTATGACACCAAACGCCCAAGCCACAAAAAAATGAAACTCAACATGTGGGATTGCAGCAAATTATAAAGCTTCTGCACAGCAGAAGACATGACTAAATGAAAAGGCAACATAGAGAATGGGAGAATATATTTGCATGCTATATTGTATATAAGCTAATATTCAAATATATATGTGTGTGTGTGTGTGTGTGTGTGTGTGTGTATAAAACAAATACTACAACTCAGTAGTGAAGACACAAGTAATCGAATTTAAAAAACAGAGGAAAAAAATAGAAATTTTCCCGTGAAGAAATAAAAATATCCAATTGATACATGAAATGATGCTCAACAATAGTAACCATCAGGAAAGTGCAAATGAAAACCAAAATGGGATATCACCCATATCTTTTATAATGACTATCATCAAAAAGACAAGAGCTAGCAAGGAGCTAAGATGGAGGAGTAGTTGGTGGACCCTATGCTTTCCTCATCCCTCATACACAGCCAAATAAATATCAAATCATTCTGAACACCCAAGAAATCTGAGGACTGAGAGATCAAACTGCACATCTAGAGGGAGAAAAATGGCCACATCATGGAAGGTAGGAGGTACAGAGAGTTGATTTGGGGGAGAAAAGAATTACAGGTGCTGTGGAGGGAAGGGATTCCTATCATGCAGAGAGGAGTGAGAGAGAAAAAGACAGAGGGTGAAAACAGCATGCAGGGGATTGCACAAGAAAACTTTTCCTCAAAACCATTGACGGGGAAAAGAAGAATGGCTGACTATCACAAGTTTTTCTAAGGAGTGGAACTATGTAAGTCTGAAGTTTTAGAAGTCCACACCATCACCTGATTTGTGCCTGGTGGGCTTAACAGTGTTCCTGCGGGGAAGGACGGCAAAGCCTGGGAGCAGACAGCATGGCCTTAGGATCCCCTGGGTTACATGAGAGAAACAGTTCACCTTATAATTCAGTTGGGAGAGGTGGTACTACCTCTCAGGGGACAGAAGAAAAGGTGGGTGCTTTTGAGAAACCCCATTAATTATCATAGCAGCAGAGGAACCGGCTGAAGGCAGCTAACCTGGAAGCCCCAGCTTTTGGCTGCTCTTTACCATAAACTTCTAGTCTCACATGGTCATGCAACTATTTTTTTGGATAAACCACTCCCAGCCACAGCTACCTTCAAAGGATAAACATGAGTCTGCACCATGTCCCGTCCTTAAAATTTATAACTTTGAAACCTAGCCATGTGCCTGAGAAATAACACAGAAGTGCTGTGCTGCCAGGCAGACAGACAGCTCAGACACAGAAAGAGTGAAGACAGGGTTCTGATGGAAGCCTGAGGCAAAAAGGAGAGATCGTTTGCTCTTCTGTGGGGGCCCCCTGAACAGTGGGGAGTGCAAACACCTCACTCCTGGGATAAGAGGGCAGGGCAATGCCATTTCCCTCCCACCCACCCATCAGAAGTGACCGACTTTAGTGTGCAACACAGCACACACCATGGAGGTTGGTGATGCTGACACCAAGCCCCAATCCCCTGTGCTTTGCAGATGCATCTTTCTTACACAAATTCACCTGAGAACCAGCACAGCAGGCCCCTCACAGAAGACCAGCATGAACCCCTTGCATGCACCAAGTCTGCTGATCATATAATGCTGCAAAGTTTCAGCTCTAAGAGAAATAGGATATGGTCTTTTCTAGCAAGCAGACCAAAACATACCTAATTAAAATTCTCCAAACAGTGGACCAGGTCTAAACACTCCACACTGCAGGCAAGGAGAAACTCTGCATAGGACTTATATGAAGGAAAAAACAGCCAAAACACAACAGCAGAGAGCACACCGCATACACCAAACAAACTTCCTGATGCATCAGGCCCTGGACAGTATATGACCTCTTCTTAATATAGTCATTACTCTCAGGAGCAGGAAACCTAACAGGTTTTCTAACACACAGTAGACAGAAGTCTAGGTAAAATGCCAAGACAGAGGAATTAATTCCCAAAGAAAGAACTAGAAGACATCATCGTCAAGAATCTAATCAGAACAGATATAAGTAATATGTCTGAACCAGAATTTAAAACAACAGTCATAAGGATACTAGCTGGCCTTGAGAAAAGCATAGAAGACACTAGAGAATCCGTTTCTGCAGGGAATAAAGAACTGAAAACTAGTCAGGCTGAAATTAAAAAAATGCTATAACCTCAATGCAAAACTGACTGGGTGCAATGAAATGAGGTTGAATGAAACAGAGGCACGAATTAGTGATATAGAAGACAAAATTATGGAAAATAATGATGCCGAAAAGAAGAGGGAAAGAAAAGTATTGGATGACAAATACAGACTTAGGGAACTCAGTGACTCTATAAGGCATAATTACATTCTTATCATAGGAGTACCAGAAGAAGAAGGTATGGAAAAGTGGGAAGATCGTTTTGTTGAGAAAATTATAGCTGAAAACTTTCCTAATCTGGGGAAATAGTCATCCAAATGCAGGAAGCACAGAGAACTCACACCAAAATCAATAAAACTTGGCCAAAACCAAGACATATTATAGTATAAAGATAAGGAGAGAATCCTGAAAGCAGCAAGGGAAAAGAAAACTTTAACCAATAAGGGAAGATAAATCAGTTTACCAGCAGATCTCTCCACAGAAACCTGTCAGGCCAGAACAAAGTGGCATGATATTGTCAGTGTGCCTAAGGGGAAAAATATGCAGCCAAGAATACTTTATCCAGCAAGGCTGTTACTCAAAATAGAAGGAGAGATAAAGATCTTTCCAGACAAACAAAAACTAAAGGAGTTTATGACTACGAAACCAGTCCTACAAGAAATATTAAAGGGTAACTTTTAAATGGAAGAGAAAAACCAAAGCAACAAATACTAGGAAGGAACAGACAAAATCTCCAGAAACAGTGACTCTACAGAGAATAAAATGGCACTAAATTTTGATCTATCAAAAATTACCCTGAATGGAAATGGAACAAATAATCCAATCAAAAGATATGGGGTATCAGAATGTATTAAAAAAAAAAAAAAGACCCATCTATATGCTGCTTACAAGAGACTCATTTTAGACCTAAAGACACCTCCTAATTGAAAGTGAGGGAATGGAGAACCATCTATCATGTTAATGGAGGTCACAACAAAGCTGGAGTAGGGATACTTATACCAGACAAACTAGATTTTAAACCGAAGTCTGTAACAAAAGATGAAGGGCACTATTTCATTATTAAGTGGTCTATCAAGATGATCTAACAATTGTGAATATATATGACCCCAATTTGAGAGAACCCAAATATAGAAATCAGTTAATAACAAACATAAAATAAATTCATTGATAATAATACAATGGCAGTAGAGGACTTTAACACCCCACCTAGATCAATGGACAGATCATCTTAAGCAGAAAATCAACAAGGAAACAATGGCTTTGAATGACACAATGAACCAGATGGACTTAGCACATATATTCAGAGCATTCCATCTTAAAGCAGCAGAATGCACATTCTTCTTTAGTGAACATGAAATATCCTCCAGTATTCTGGAGGATATTTACACCAAAGTACCTATCACCTACTGGGTCATAAATAAGCCCTCAAAAAGTCTGAAAAGAATAATATCATACCATGTATATTTTTAGACCACAACACTATGAAACTTGAAATCGACCACATGAAAAAAATTGGAAAGAACACAAATACATGGATGTTAAAGAACATCCTATTAAAGAATGAATGGATTAACCAGGAAAAGAAAGAAAAATATATATATATATATATATATATATATATATATATATATATATATATATATATAGGAAAAAGCAACTGAAAATTAAAACATGCCAGTCCAAAACCTCTGGGATACAGCAAAGGCAGTTCTAAGAGGGAAATAGATGGCAAGACAGGCCTACCTCAAGAAACAAGAAGTCTCAAATACACAACCTAACCTTGCATCTAAAGGAGCTAGAAAAGGAACAATAAGTAAAGCATAAAGACAACAGAAAAAAAGACAACAATAAAGATTAGAAATTGTATAGAAACAAAACAAAACAAAACAAAAAACAAAACCCAGTAGAACAGATCAATGAAACCAAGAGCTGGTTCTTTGAAAGAATAAATAAAATTGATAAACCCCAGCCAGACTTATTAAAAGGAAAAGAGAAATGATCTAAATAAAATCACAAATGAAAGAGGAGGGATCACAACCAACACCACAGGAATACAAACAATTTTAAGGGAATGTCAGGAAAAATTATATGCCAACAAACTGGGAAATCTTGAAATATACAAATGCCTGGAAACATAAACTACCAAAACTGCAACAGAAAGAAGTAGAAAATTAGAAGAGACCCATAACCAGTAAAAATATTGAAATCAGTAATAAAAAAATCTCCCAACAAACAAGAGTCCAGGGCCAGATGGCTTCCCAGTGGAATTCTACCAGACATTTAAAGAGAGTTAATACCTATTCTTCTCCCACTGCTCCAAAAAATAGAAAAGGAAGGAAAACTTCTAAGCTTATCCTCCAAAGTCAGTATTACCTTGATTCCAAAACCGGACAAAGACCCCAATAAAAAATAGAACTACAGGCCAATATCGCTGGTGAACGTGTATGAAAAAATTCTCAACAAGATACTAGCAAATCGAATTTAAGAGTATGTTAAGAGGATTATTCAAGTGGGATTTATTCCTAGGATGCAGGTGTGGTTCAATATTCACAATCAATCAACATGATACACAACATTAATAAAAAAAAAAAAAAGATAAGAACCACATGATCCTCTAAATAGATGCAGAAAAAGCATTTGACAAAACACAGCATCCATTCTTGATAAAAATTCTCAACAAAGTAGATAACAATGGAACATATCCCAACATCATAAAGGTCATATACAAAGACCCAGAGTTATCATTATCCTCAATGGGGATAAAGAGAAAGCTTTTCCTCTATGGTCAAGAGCAAGACAGGGATGTCCACTTTCACCATTATTATTTAACACAGTACTGGAAATCCTAGCCTCAGCAATCAGAAAACAAAAAGAAACAAAAGGCATCCAAATAGGCAAGGAAGAAGGCAAAATTTCACTATTCACAGATGACATGATACTCTATATGGAAAATGCAAAAGATTCCACCAAAAAATTTCTAGAACTGATACATAAATTCAGCAAAGTCACAGGATATAAATCAATGTACATAAATCAATTGCATTTCTATATACCAATAATGAAGCAGAAGAAATAAAGGAATTGATCCCATTTACATTGCACCAAAAACCATAAACTACCTAGGAATAAACCTAACCAAAGAGATAAACGACCTATACTCTCAAAACTATGCAAAACTTATGAAAGAAATTGAAGAGGATACAAAGAAATGGAAAAAAAATTCCATACTCATGGATTGGAAAAATAAGAATTGTTAAAATGTCTATATTATCCAAGGCAATCTCCACAGTCAATGCAATCCCTATCAAAATACCACCAGCATTTTTCACAGAGCTATAACAATCTTAAAATTTGTATGGAACAATAAAGACCCTGAATAGCCAAAGCAACCTTAAAAAAGGAAAGCAAAGCTGGAGGAAGCAAGATTCCAGACTATATTAAAAAAAAAGAAGCGGTAAGAAGAAGGAGATGATTATGGTGAAAGATAAGAAAGAAATCATCAAGAAGCATGAATGAGGTATGGGATGGCCAAAATTGCAAGATTTTATGTCTATGTAAACATTTATTCAATATTAAAGAAAAAAGAAGAAATAAGGGGATTAGATGCAGCAAAAAGAGTCACAAGAATAGCAAAGCAATTTGCTCTGGAACAAAGAGCTCTGTCACGTGCTCTGTAACATGTAGAAAAGTTGCTTCTGGTTTGGATAAACGAGAAGAAACTAACAGATAATACTGTGACCGAGAACTTTATTGGTGAGAAGGCAAAGGCCTTGTACACCGATCTCGTAATAAACTTCCAGGTACATCAACAGAAAATGAAGAAGGTTTCAAGGCAAGCAGGGGATGGTTTGATAATTTTAAGAGAAGTGGCATCCATAGTGAGGCACAGAGAGGCTGCGAGTTTGGACTCTAAGGTAGCTGAGGTGTTTGCTACCAAGTTCCAGAAACTCATGGTTTCTGAGTGTTACCTACCAAAGCAAGTTTTTAACTGTGATGAGATGGGGCTTTTTTGAAGATGACAAAAAGGACCTACATTACAGGAGAATGCAATGCCCAGTCATGTGCTCATGAAAGACTGTCTCACCTTCTTGTTTTGTGCTAATGCAAGCAGGGATTAAGCCCCTGGTCATGTATCATTCCAAGAATCCATGAGCTTTCAAGAAACACAAGGTGCAGAGGAGCCAGTTAAAAGTTATGTGGAGGTCCAACAGCAAGGCTTGAGTCATTCGTATCTTGTTCATTGAGTGGATCAATGAGGGCTTTGGTCCTGTGGTGAAGAAATACCTTTTAGAAAAGAATCTACCACCCAAAGCCGTGCTGATTATGGATAATGCTCCTGCTCATCCTCCAGGCTTTGAGGACAACTTACTGTAGGATTTGAGTTCATTAAGGTCAACTTCCTTCCTCTCAACACCACTCCAATTCTCCAGCCCATGGATCAGCATGTCATTTCGAAATTTAAGAAGCTTTACACCAAAGCACTATTTCAGGAATGCTTCAAGGTGACTGAAGGAACAAACTTTACCCTCCAAGAGGTTTGGGAAAATTATTTCCACAATGTGAACTACCTCAAGATCATCAATAAAGCCTGGGAAGGTGCACCAAGAGAACCCCCAATTCTGCGTGGAGAAAACTGTGGTCTGATTCCATTCTTGGATATGATTTAGAGGGGCTTGCTCATGAACAGGAGCCTCCAGTGGTTGATGAAATTGTGTCCTTGGGGAAGATCATGGGACTGGAGGCGAATGAGGACAACATTCAAGAGCTGGTGGAGAAATATGGCCAGGAGACCACTGACAAACTGCTGGATCGGCATTGTGAGCAACAGCAAGAGGTAACAGAGGAGATCTCCTCTGCAGAGGAGGAGGAGAAAAAGGTGGAGGAATCTCTTACTTCAAATGAGATTAGAGACGTGTAAAATGTGGGAAACAGTGAAAAATTTTGTCGAAAATCACCACCCAAATAAGGTTGTAGCAGTGCAAGCAATGAATCTGTTTAATGACAATACAATGTCACATTTCTGTGAAATCCTCAAAAGAAGGCAAAAGCAAGTGTCATTAGATAGGTTCCTTTTTGCAGGAAAAGAAAAATAATCCATTGAGCCAATAGGTAACAGTGATTTTGTTAGTGATAGTGAAAGTCACCCTACACAATAACCCTCCTCTCTCTTGTCTCCCTCACACGAAGGTTTTTAAAGGTAAGTGCAGGTTACTTTGTTTATTTTTGAAATAGGTTTTTAAAGGTAAGTGCAGGTTACTTTGTTTATTTTTGAAATATCTTTATTATTTTGTATTATATTACAGTATTGTAATCATTTTTATATGAATATTTTTTGGGTTGTAGAACAAATCATCTGAGTTTCCATTATTTCTTTTTAAAAAAATTTTTAGTGTTTATTTATTTTTGAGATGGAAAGAGAGAGAGGAGTGTGGGGGGTGACAGAGGATCTGAAACAGGCTCTGCACTGAAAGCAGAGAGCCCAACATGAGGCTTGAACTCACAAAACCCAAGATCATGACTAGAGCCGATGTCAGAGTCAAACACTTAATTGACTGAGCTACCCAGGCTCCCTGAGTTTCCATTATTTCTTATGGAGAAATTCACTTTTATATACAATTGCTTTGGATTAAAAGCATGATTCCAGAACAAATTATGCTTGCAAACGAAAGTTTTACTGTATATGTTGTAAGTTGGGGTAAATTTTCACTTTTTAGCATGTGGATATCTACCTTTCCCAGTGCCATTTGTTGAAGACTATTATTTCCCAACTGTCTTGGCATATATGTCAAAAAGCAATTGCTGATAAATACATGACTTTATTTCTGAACTACCATTGTCTTCCATTGATCTACTCATCTGTCTTTATGCATGTCACAGTCTTGATTATTAGGTCTTATAATGGGCTTATAATCAGTCTTACAATAGGCTAGTGTCTTTACCTTTCATTGGTTCTTCTTTTTCAAGATTGCTATCTGAATTGCTTTTTTATTCGTATAAATGTTAAAATGGCCTTGTTAATTTTTCAAAAAAGGCAGCTGACATTTTCATAAAAATTGTATTGACTCTTAAAAATGTGTATTTATGTATTTTGGTGGGGGGGCAGAGAGCAGGGGAGAGGCAGAGAAAGAGGGAAAGGAATTGTGTTGACTCTTCAGATCAATTTAGAGGGTCCTGCCTTCTTAATATTACTGTTTTCCAATCCATGAACATGGGTTATATTTCATTTATTTAAGTCTTCTCTCATCTCTTTCAACGATGTTTTGGAGTTTTCAATTGTGCAAGTGCTGCTTTTTTTTTTGGTTCAATTATTACTAAATTTATGCTTTTTCATACCATTGTAAATGAGATTCTTTCTTTAACTTCATTTTCAAGTTGTTCCTTGGTAGTATATAGAAATACAATTGGTTTTTTTATATTGATCTTGTATCCTATAAGCTTGTAGAGCTTTTTTGTTAGTGTTAATTGCTTTTGCAGGGAGTTGTTCTTAGGATTTTGTAGATACAGTATCATACCATCTGTAAATACAAGAATTTTACTTCTTCCTTTCCAATTTTGATGCTTTTTATTTCTTTTTTCTTATCTAATTTCCCTGGCTAGAATCTGGAGTACTACATTGAATAGAAGCAGTGAAGGTAAATATCCTTTCTGCTGGTACAGGGAAAGCATTCAATTTTTTTCCCCATTACATGTGATATTAATTGTGGATTATTTTGTAGACACACTTCATTATATTGAGCATGTTCCTTTCTATTTGTTGTTTGTTGATGTTTTTATCATGAAACAGTGTTGGATTTTTTCCAATGCTTTTTCTACATATATTGAGATGATTGTGTTTTTTAATATAATGCATTAAATTTATTGATTTTTCAATGTTGAATGGATTTTACATTTCTGAGATAAATTTAATTTGGTCCAGTGATATAATTATTTTCATATATTTCTTGATTTCATTCATTAGCATTTTGTTGAGTGCTTTTGCTTCTATACTCATAAAAGATACTGGCTTATAGTATCTTTTTTTGTGATAGTTTTGTTTAGATTTGGATGAGGGAAACACCAGTCTCATGGAATGAAGGATAATATGGGAAACACTTTATAGTAATATGGGAAGAATTTCCTCCTTTTCTATTTTTTGGAAAAGTCTGAGAAGGACTGTTTGTGTGTATGTGTTGTTAAACATGAATGCATTCTTCCCTAATTAACAAAACATACATTTTTGGTTCTGCTATTTAGCGTAGCATTGAGCAAATTAGTTAACCTCTGTAAGCCTTATATTAAAAAAAAATTTTAATGTTTATTCATTTTTGAGAGACAGAGAGAGATAGAGCATGAGAGGGGAAGAGGCAGAGAGAGGGAGACACAGAATCTGAAGCAGGCTCCAGGCTCTGAACTGTCAGCACAGAGCATGACATGGGGCTCGAACTCATGAACCATGAGATCATGAGCTGAGCCGAAGTTGGGTGCTCAACCGACTGAGCCATCTAGGTGCCCCTATAAGCGTTACATTTTTAATCTCCAAAGTGGGGTAATAAAATTGCTGAGTTTTGTAATGTTTAAATCAGGTAAAATATGTTCACTATATATATATATATATATATATATATATATATATATATATATATCCTAAAAAATTTCTTCATATATATATATATATATATATATATATATATATGCTAAATCAGTATTAGCTATTATTTTAATGAAAAGTCTTCACAAAATTTGAAAAGTGCAAGTAGGGGCATCATGGGTGGCTAAGTCAGTTAAGCGTCCGACTTCAGCTCAGGTCACAATCTCGCGGTCCGTGGGTTCGAGCCCCGCGTCGGGCTCTGGGCTGATGGCTCAGAGCCTGGAGCCTGCTTCCGATTCTGTGTCTCCCTCTCTCTCTGCCCCTCCCCCATTCATGCTCTGTGTCTCAAAAATAAATAAACGTTAAAAAAAATTTTAGAAAAGTGCAAGGAGAAATATGCTCATTATTGAAGTATGATACTGGTAATATTTCCCTGCATTTCATATACCTTCTAAAATTATAAACTTTAAGATTATAGGAGGTTTTTGCATGCTTCATAAATTTTCACATATTTTCATGACATTTGTCAATTATAGCAAATAGCTTTTATAGAGGATAATCTCTAATTGATTTGAAGGTGTAGGGAAATTTAAGTTGGTAGTGAAATGAGTATTGAGGAAATAAATATCTTTTTTTAATGTTTACTTATTTATTTTGAGAGAAAGAGAGAAAAAGCATGAGTGGGGAGGGGCAGAGAGAGAGGGAGAGAGAGAGAATCCCAAACAGGCTCTGTGCTGTCAGTGGAGAGCCCAAGTAGATCTCAATTTCACAATCTGGGAGATCACATCTTGAGCCAAAATTAAGAGTCAGATGCTTAACTGATTGAACCACCCGGGAACCCTGAGGTAATAAATATCTTTGTGAAATTATTTAATGAGATATTTAGGAACATTTACTTTAGATATAGAATTTAAATGTATATTTGACTTACCAAATCATGATCCTAATTTATCATTTAAAACTGAGAGGCAAAAATATTTTCTCCTACTCAATGGTAACATGTTAAAACATTTATAAGAAATAAATATAATTCATGTCTTTGTATGATATGAGATAAAATAATTTTAAATTATATGTTAGCTTCATCAATTAGTAAAAAAGTCAGATATTAAGCAAATGCTATCATGATATGCAAGAATATTTTACTTCACTAAAATCTGAAATATTTAAAATATTAAATTTTACTTCAGAAGCTAAAATAATTGACCCATTCTTCTATTACAAAATATCAAGGGATTGTGATATCATGTCATTCCGGTAAGAATTTCAAATCTCAGAGCCTGACTTTGAAATGGAGACAATAAAAATGTGGGGGATGCCTGGATAGCTCAGTCAGTTGAGCACCGGTCTCTTCATTTCAGCTCAGGTTATGATCCCAGGGTCATGGGATCAAGACCCATGTAGCCCCCATCCCCCACCCCTCACTGAGCATGGAGCCTACCTAAGATTTGATTTGTCTCTCTTTCATGCTCTGCCCCTCCCCCACTCATGCATGCATGTTCTCTCTCTCTCTCTCTCTCTCTGTCTGTCTCTCCCTATCCCTCTCCCTCTCCCTCTCAAATAAAAAAAAAATGGAGGCAGAACCATGGTAGCATCATAATATAGAGTTTTTTATACCAACTGGAATCCAGGGAAAAGTCTTGTTATGTCATTCTCAATTTTCTTGAAACTGATTGTATTAAGAAAAATGTCTGAAAAGTTTGTAGAGTTCATCATCAGATGCCTGAGGAAATTTTCTGCTGTGACTAGAATGTTCTGAGGCAAAAAATTAAGAAATCTTTGTGAAAAGTACAGAGATTTTTGTCTTTAATTCATCTGATACAGTTTTTGATGCCATTACACCTCTTGGGCTCAAAAAATTCATCTTTTGATTTCAAATTTATAAATTTCCTTATTTTGCTTTCATACACTTTGTTCCAAGTAAGGTCTATCCACAGTACAGTTTATAGTTACAGGCACGGGGATTCACATCCTATTATGCAGACTACTTTTGTGAACACATCACTGCTTTGTGATGCAAGGAAAAAGATTATCAGTCCAGGGTGGAATATTATTTATATAGTGTCATAGGATCACCTTTCTCCCAGCTAACATCTAGGAGTGAAATCGTGCCTGAGGCTTAAAGGTAATAATGTAGGGTTTATCCTCACATACTAAAGCAATCACTAAAAATAAAATTTATCCAGTGATTTCATTGGAAAGAAAGTCATCTCCACATGACTGATTTGTTTCTTTTTTGGTTTTTTTACATAAGTTATTTTGAGAGAGAGAGAGAGAAAGAGAGAGAGTGGGGAAGGGGCAGAGAGAGAGGGAGACAGAGAATCTTATGCAGGCTCCACCCTATTAGCGTGAAGCCTGATGCAGGAGTCGAAATCATGAACTATGAGATCATGATCTGAGCCAAAATCAGATGCTTAACCAAAAAAGCCACCCAGGCACCCCATTTTCTTTTATATAAAAAAATTATATTTTATATATCACAAATCACTGAGTTATACATGATGAATATTTATTTCAGAGACAAAATTGCTGGTAACTTTTTAACTTTCTGAGGTGACATGATCACATATTATAATGCGTTTACCTAAGAACTATACTCTAACCATGGTGTACACAATGACTTACATAATTAACTTCCAGCCCTGTAAAATAGCATACCTTCAGAGTTCTCTAGAGCAATTGCATTCTGCAGACCTCCTATAGTTTGGAAGCACAAACTAGAAGCTTAGGGCACAGGGGTAGTTCAAATACAAACCCTTGTGTTTCAAATCTTAATTTCCAGATCTTTTCATATTGATGTTACTCTCCGTTTAATAGTAAATAGAAGAGCCGTTGTACAGGAATACAATCTAATCTCTTGGCAGTGACAATTTCTATGTTAGTAAGCAAATTCTAGGATTTCTTACACTCCGACGTTATGCAGTCCCTGTCAGTAGAGTAAAGATGAAGAACATACCAAGAATAAATTTCTCACTCTTTATTTTCTGAAAGCATCTTTGTAAACCATGTACGTTAAGATCACTTCTTTGGGGCTTCAATAAAGGCAGTAAATCCCCAAATGTCTTCCTGGAAGCACTATGAAACTTATGTCATAACCGAAACACATTCTAAATGGCCGTCAGACTGTGTTAGGAAATTAAAGACGTAATATAGTTTAGTCACTTGTTTTTATCTGGGAAAGAATGTTTTACCGTTGTTTTATAGATGAAGAAATTGAGACCCAGGTATATTAAGTGACATATTTAAGGTAAAATTTTTTGCTAATGGTGGAGGTCAAAATGATTATTCATTATACTGCATTGCTTTTAATCCCAACCTACTTTCACATTTTATTCAGCATTATGCAATGATCAGGCCCAAATATTTCTTTGATAAGAATGGATGTTGCTTTTATTCAAAGCAAGCTGTGACTATATATGCTGAAGGAGAAAGAAGTAGAGGAGCTAACAATTCTATCAAAGTCAGCCTCAAGATGGAAACATAGTATGGTCTTCAGCATTATGCCTGGTACCTCTGATGCATCAATGGAAATATAATAGAAGTAAATGAAGCAAGATAGTGTCTATAAGAGGAGAACTTTCCCAAGGCTCAAGGCACACAATAGCTCAGTGTGACAATTGTGATGGCTATAGGACACCAAAGGAAAAAAAATTCCAGCGGGAAGCAAAGTAATAAATTGACAGCTACCAGAAGAGTACAATCTAAGCAATACGGTCAGACCTCCATGAGCTGGATCAAATAGCTGTCAGCCATCTTGTCAGTGAGGAGAGAAATTCAGTTCCTTTCATTTCTGTTTGAGGTTTTACCCAGATTCTGCTCTTCTGTTACTCTTGTTCTTCTACTCAAATATTCTTAGTGACAATTTTCAAGGCACAAAATATTTAATTCATCTGATGTAGGTATAATAATACACATGCATACACAACAGCCTGGGATGAACACGATGACCATATTAGTATACAATCTGGTCTGGGAAATTCCTGAGCAATTGTCATCTTCTGAAAAACTCTTTCACAGAAGTACCAAGCCAAATAGGAAAGCAATACCACAGCTGACAAGCTTTGGGTTTCAGTTCATTAAGATTCTACTCTAATTTATATTATTGTGTTTTCCTTTCCAGATGCAAATCATAATTCATGGCCCACTTTATTTATATAGAATTATGTTTTAAAGGAATATTACTATGCATTTTCACTGTAGAAAATTGGAAGGCACAAAACACCAAACAACCTCAAAAGTTTCATGTAA
Organism: Puma concolor; assembly: GCF_028749965.1. Taxonomy (NCBI): domain Eukaryota; kingdom Metazoa; phylum Chordata; class Mammalia; order Carnivora; family Felidae; genus Puma; species Puma concolor. The sequence continues at coordinate 60,919,280 of NC_141674.1, read as the reverse complement.
TTCCATCATTTGAAGATAAAAACTGTGTATTCTTCCAGGGTTTTTCATCACACACACACACAATTGTATTGCAATCACACTCTATACTTGTCTTGATTTTTATCTATCTGGTAACATAAATAATGTTTAAGGTTAACTATTCTTGACCAGCATAGATACAGAGGTATAACAATAAAAGAATAATAATATAATGGAAAAAGCATAGAGTCATAGACTTGGGCACACAGATTCCAGAGACACGTTGACTGAGCTTCCATCCTAGCTCCACTACTTAAAAGCTGTGTGACAGTAAGCAAACATCTTAAACACTCTATTCTTCAGTTTTGTTTTTTTGTAAATCTTATTTTAAATAAAATCTATAGTATTACATTATAATGATATAACATAATGGATGCTCATGACCTCTTTAGTTTGATTTTTAAGCTACTTTTAGTGTTATTTCCTGTTTTTTTCCTGTATTATTTTTCTTCAATGTATACATAATTCTACAGTGACCATTCTGACTATTCTTCTAGCTATCCTGCAAAGCTTTAATTATTTCCTTAGGATAATTCTCAAGTGTTAATTTGTGATCAAAATGTGTGTGTACCTTTTAAAGACGTTAGATACATAATACTAAATTAACTTCTAGAAGTACTATACTAATATACATTTATATTATTATTATATAAGGAGTACCCTGAAACTTTTTAACACAGCTGTGTGTGTGTGTGTGTGTGTGTGTGTGTGTGTGTGTGAATAAATTTTATTCTGGAAAGTATATATTTATATTTTACTGTTTGTCAGTTTGATGAGCCATAAATGCAAACAAATGGATTCTTATTGTTTACACTAGCTGGACTTTAAGCCTCTGAAGAATATGGTTTCCCACTGATGAATATAGGCACTGTAAAAAACACTTATTTTCACCCTTTTTCACACTCTCATGAACTTAGAAACAGATAATATAATCATATAAACCAATTAAAAATTGTTTAAAAATTTTCAAGGAAGGTAATTGTATTTCCCTTCTTTCAAATATAAAGAAGGTAGGGTGTAAGTATTTGTAGGGCCCTTAAATGGATTTGAAGGCTAAATTCACTCCAGTTGGGTGGTTTGAAAAACTTTGGACTGAGACTTTAGTTTAAAAGTAATCCCAAGGAGGAGCCAAGATGGCGGAACCACATGGAAGCTTTTTGTGTGTCACGTCCATGATTACAGCCAGACCAACACTAAACCAACCTAGAACACTGATTGGAAGATTAACACAACAATCTGCACAACCTGAGCCACAGAATTCAGCAGTTATGTGGCACGGAGAGCTGAACTTGGGGAGCAAGAAGCCACGAAAGGTAGGGAACCCCTTTTGAGGGTGGAGAGAGGAAAGAGACTGGGGAGGGGGGGAGCATATGGGAAAAGCACCATATGCTTTTCCCCAAAAGCAGCTGGAGAGAAAGTGGAAAATTGGAAACAGCCACAGAGACTAAACTAAAAAGGGAGAAAGGAGAAAGGAGAGGGTTTAAATTCCATTAAGACTGTAAACAAGGGGAGCACAAAGGCTGCAACTGCACAGCTTGATATCTGGTGGTGCTCTGTTGGGAAAGATGAATCCCCAGGAACAGAGTGGGGTCCGGGAGGTTCTCAGGCCACAGGGGGAAAAGCGGTTCCACTGCTGGAAGGACATTTGGTAGAGACTGTTGAAGCCACCTGGTCCCAGCAGACTCCAGAAGGCAGCCACATTCGCTGGTGCTGGGGCAAGGTCATTGAGGGTGAAGCCCGGTGCCAGATGTGTGTTGTAATTTTCCATAATCCCTGAAATGCTGACTCTACACTATCTCGTGAACTTTTTCTGGGGTGGGCTGGCACCTGGCCATAGTCTCGGGGCACCGGCAGCAGCAGGGTCCAGCAAGTGTTCCTGGGTACAGCCAGCATTCTGCCATTGCTCATTCAGCCATTGCTCAGTGAGAGACTCCCGCAGAGGGGCCCAATGTGTCACAGCCACAGTCCTTAAGAAGTAAGGGGCTGGGGAAAGCAGCCACATCTGAGACAAAACTCAGGAGAGAGGTACTGCCTGGGGCCTGGTCACGGAGATTGAAAAAGGGGGGAGTGGATGAGAGCTGAAGACAGGACGGGTGTGAGATTGTTGATCTGGGAGAACAGACTGGGTAGCTCGATGGCGCCATTTTCACTGCTCCCATGCATGCACATCTATAAGCACTGCAACAATCCACCCTAGTAGGCTAGCAGCACCATCTAGTGGAGAGCAGAGCTGTTACACCGAGCTCCACCCAACTGGGCCAACCTGGCTCCTCAAGAACACAAGCCTCACCGCCAGCTTAATTTATGGACTATAAAGAGCTATATGGACTGACCTCTAGGGGAAAACAAAGCAATTTCACTCCTACTTCAATCTGTTAGCAGCTTCATCTATTCAATTTTTTATCTTTTTTTTCTCTATTTCCTTTTTCTCTTTTATAATTCTTTCCTTTTTCTTGAATACAGAAAGAGAAAAAACTTATTAGTATTTTCAATTTTTATTAAAAATATCTGTCTTTAATTTTTATTACTATATTTTTTAAATTTTGTGTAAATTTTTTCAAATTCTACTTTACTTCCATCATTTTATTTTAGTCTACTTCAGTGTACTCACCTTTTCAAATTTTCAATTTCCTTTTTTCTTTCTTTTTTTTTCTCTTTTTCATTTCTTTTTCTTGAATGCAGAAAGAGAAAAACTTCATTTTTACCTTCAATTTCTTTTAAAAATGTTTATTTACTTTTTATTACTACATTTTTTGCTTTTATGTAATATTTTTTCAAATTCTATCTTACTCCCATCATTTTATTTTAGTATACTACAGTGTATTCACTTTTTCAAAGTTTCAAACGATTTCCTTTTTTCTTTTCTTTATTCTTTTTTATGTTTTTTATCTTTTTTGTTTCTTTTCTTTTTTCTTAAATACAAAAAATGAAAAATTCATTTCTTTTTTAATTTTTATTAAAAATATTTTTCCTTATTTTTTTACTACTATATTCTCTACTTTTATGTATATTTTTTCAAATTCTATTTTACCCATATCATCTCATTTTAGTCTGCTTTAGTGTATTCATATATTCAAATTCTCAAATGATTTCCTTTTTTTATTTTTCTCCCCCCTGCTTTTTTTTCCCTAATGTGTCAAACCACTTCTAACACCCAGACCAAAACATACCTAGGATCTAGCATCATCTATTCTATTTGTGTGTGTGTGTGTGTTTAATTTTTAATTTTTAATTTTAATACTTTTTTAATTTTAATTTCTTTTAATTTCAATTTTTCTACCTCATTAATCCCTTTTCTCCCTTCAAAATGACAAAATGAAGGAATTCACCCCAAAGAAAAAGCACGAAGAAACAACAGCCAGAGATTTAACCAACACAGATACAAGCAAGATGTCTGAACCAGAATTTAAAATCACGATAATAAGAATACTAGCTGGAGTTGAAAATAGATTAGAATCCCTTTCTGCATAGATAAAAGAAGCAAAAAATAGCCAGAATGATATTTAAAATGTTATAACTCAGCTGCAATCACGGATGGATGCAGTGGCGGCAAGGATGGATGAGGCAGAACAGAGAACAAGCGATAGAGAGGACACACTTATAGAGAATAATGAAGTAGTAAAAAAGAGGGAAATTAAGGCAAAAAAGCATGATTTAAGAATTAGAGAAATCAGTGACTCATTAAAATGGAACATCAGAATCATAGTGGTCCCAGAGGAAGAAGAGAGAGAAATAGGGGTAAAAGGGTTATGTCAGCAAATCATAGCAGAAAACTTTCCTAACCTGGGGAAAGACACAGACATCAAAATCCAGGAAGCACAGAGGACCCCCATTAGATTGAACAAAAACCAACCATCAACAAGGCATATCATAGTCAAATTCACAAAATACTCAGGCATGGAGAGAATCATGAAAGCAGAAAGGGAAAAAAAGTCCCTAACCTACAAGGGAAGATGAATCAGGTTTGCAGCAGACCTATCCACAGAAACTTGGCAGGCCAGAAAGGAGTGGCGGGATATATTCAGTGCACTGAATCAGAAAAATATGCAGCCAAGGATTCTTTATCCAGCAAGATTGTCATTCAAAATAGAAGGAGAGACAAAAAGTTTCCCAGACAAACACAAATTAAAAGAGTTTGTGACCACTAAACCAGCCCTGTAAGAAATCTTAAGGGGGACTCTCTGAGGGGAGAAAAGATGAAAAAAAAAATATATATATATATAAATAAATACCAAATAAATACCAACAAAGATTATAAAGGACCAGAGTACACCAGAAACTCCAACTCTACACGCATCATAATGGCAATAAATTCATATCTTTCAGTACTCGCTCTAAACATCAATGGACTCAATGCTCCAATCAAAACATATTGGGTAACAGAATGGATAAGAAAACAAGATCCATCTGTATGCTGTTTACAAGAGATCCACGTTAGACCTAAAGACACCTACAGATTAAAAATAAGGGGATGGCGAATTATCTATCATGCTAATGGTCAACAAAAGAAAGCCGGAGTAGCCATACTTATATCAGATAATGTAGACTTTAAAATAAAGACTGCATCAAGAGATGCAGAAAGGCACTATATCATAATCAAGGGGTCTATAGACCAAGAAGACCTAACAATTATAAACATTTATGCTCCAATTGTGAAAGCACCTAAAAATATAAGTCAATTAATCATAAACATAAAGAAACTCATCGATAGTAATACCATAATAGTAGGAGACTTCAACACCCCACTCACAGCGATGGACAGATCATCTAGTCAAAAAATCAACAAGGAAACAATGGCTTTGAATGACACACCGGACCAGATGGACTTAACAGATATATTCAGAACATTTCATTCTAAAGCAGCAGAATATACATTCTTCTCCAGTGCACATGGAACATTCTCCAAAATACACCATATACTGGGACACAAATCAGCCCTAAGTAAGCACAAAAAGATCAAGATCATACCGTGTATATTTTCAGACCAAAATGCTATGAAACTTGAAATCAACCACAAGAAAAAATTTGGAAAGGTAACAAATACTTGGACACTGAAGAACATCCTACTAAAGAATGAATGGGCTAACCAAGCAGTTAAGGAGGAAATTAAAAAAGTATATGGAAGTCAATGAAAATTATAGCACCATAACCCAAAACCTCTGGGACACAGCAAAGGCGGTCCTAAGAGGAAAGTGTATAGCAATCCAGGTCTTCCTAAAGAAGGAAGAAAGATCTCAGATACACAACCTAAACTTATGCCTTAAGGAGCTGGAAAAAGAGCAGCAAGTAAAACCCCAAACCAGCCGAAGACAGGAAATGATAAAGATTAGAGCAGAAATTAATGCTATCAAAACCAAACAAACAAACAAACAGTAGAACAGATCAATGAAACCAGAAGCTGGTTCTTTGAAAGAATTAACAAAATTGATAAACCACTAGCCAGTTTGATCAAGAAGAAAAAGGAAAGGACCAAAATAAGTAAAATCAAGAATGAAAGAGGAGAGATCACAACCAATACAACAGAAATAAAAACAATAATAAGAGAATATGATGAGCAATTATATGCCAATAAAATGGGCAATCTGGAAGAAATGGACAAATTCATAGAAACATATACACTACCAAAACTGAAACAAAAAGAAATAGAAAATTTGAACAGACCCATAACCAGTAAGGAAATCAAACTATTCATCAAAAATCTGCCATAAAACAAGAGTCCAGGGCCAGATGGCTTTCCAGGGGAATTCTACCAAACATTTAAGGAAGAGTTAATACATATTCTCTTGAAACTGTTCCAAAAAATAGAAATGGAAGGAAAACTTCCAAACTTTTTCTATGAAGCCAGCATTACCTTGATTCCAAAACCAGACAGAGACCCCACTAAAAAGGAGAACTATAGACCAATTTCCATGATGAACATGGATGCAAAAATCCTCAACAAGATATTAGCCAACCAGATCCAACAATACATTAAAAAAATTACTCACCATGACCAAGTGGGATTTATACCTGGGATGTAGGGCTGGTTCAATATCCACAAAACAATTAACGTGACTCATCACATCAATAAAAGAAAGGACAAGAACCATATGATCCTCTCAATAGACGGAGAGAAAGCACTTGACAAAACACAATACTCTTTCTTGATAAAAACTGCAAGAGGGGCGCCTGGGTGGCGCAGTCGGTTAAGCGTCCGACTTCAGCCAGGTCACGATCTTGCAGTCCGTGAGTTCGAGCCCCGCGTCAGGCTCTGGGCTGATGGCTCAGAGCCTGGAGCCTGTTTCCGATTCTCTGTCTCCCTCTCTCTCTGACCCTCCCCCATTCATGCTCTGTCTCTCCCTGTCCCAAAAATAAAAAATAAACGTTGAAAAAAAAAAAAAACTGCAAGAAAGTCGGGATAGAAGGATCATACCTTGAGATCATAAAAGCCACATATAAATGACCCAATGCTAATATCATCCTCAATGGGGAAAAACTGACAGCTTTCCCCCTAAGGTCAGGAACAAGACAGGGATGTCCACTCTCAACACTTATTCAACATAGTATTGGAAGTCTTAGCCTCTGCAATCAGACAACACAAAGAAATAAAAGGCATCCAAATTAGCCAGGGGGAAGTCAAACTTTCACTCTTTGTAGATGACATGATAGTCTATCTGGAAAACCCAAAAGATTTCACCAAAAAGCTGCTAGAACTGATTCATGAGTTCAGCAAAGTTGCAGGATATAAAATCAATGCACAGAAATCAGTTGCATTCCTATATGAAGCAACAGAGAGAGAAATTAAGGAATTGATCCCATTTACAGTTGCAACAAAAACTATAAAATACCTAGGAATAAATCTAACCCAAGAGGTGAAAAATCTACACGCTGCAAACTATAGAAAGCTTATGAAAGAAATTGAAGAAGACACAAAGAAATGGAAAAACATTCCATGCTCCTGGATAGGAAACCAAATATTGTTAAAATGTTGATACTACCCAAAGCAATCTACATATTCAATGCATCCCTATCAAAGTAACACCAGCATTCTTCACAGAGCTAGAACAAATAATCCTAAAATGTATATGGAACCAGAAAAGACCCCGAATAGCCAAAACAATCTTGAGAAAGAAAACCAAAGCAGGAGGCATCATATCCCAGACTTCAAGTTATACTACAAAGCTGTAATCATCAAGACAGTATGGTACTGGCACAAGAGCAGACACTCAGATCAATGGAACAGAATAGAGAACCCAGAAATGGACCCACAAACGTATGGACAACTAATCTTTGACAATGCAGGAAAGAATATCCAATAGAATAAGGACAATCTCTTCAGCAAGTAGTGCTGGGGAAACTGGACAGCGACATGCAGAAGAATGAACCTGGACCACTTTCTTACACCATACACAAAAATAAACTCAAAATGGATGAAAGACCTCATGTAAGACAGGAAGCCATCAAAATCCTCGAGGAGAAAGCAGGCAAAAACTTCTTTGATCTTGGCCACAGCAACTTCTTACTCAACATGTCTCCAGAGGCAAGAGAAAGAAAATCAAAAATGAACTACTGGGACCTCATCAAAATAAAAAGCTTCTGCACAGCAAAGGAAACATCAACAAAACTAAAAGGCAACCGACAGAATGGGAGAAGATATTTGCAAATGGCATATCAGATAAAGGGTTAGTATCCAAAATCTACAAACAGCGTATCAAACTCAATACCCAAAAAACAAATAACCCAGTGAAGAAATGGGCAAAAGACATGAATAGACACTTCTCCAAACAAGACATCCAGATGGTGAACAGACACATGAAAAAATGTTCAACATCACTCATCATCAGGGAAATACAAATCACAACCACAATAAGATATCACCTGACACCTGTCAGAATGGCTAACATGAACAGCTCAGGCAACAACAGATGTTGGTGAGGATGCAGAGAAAGAGGATCTCTTTTGGATTGTTGGTGGGAATGCAAGCTGGTGCAGCCACTCTGGAAAACAGTATGGAGGTTCTTCAAAAAACTAAAAATAGAACTACCCTATGACCCTTCATGCACTATTAGGCATTTATCCATGGGATACAGGTGTGCTGTTTTGAAGGGACACATGCCCCCCCCCATGTTTATAGCAGCACTATCAACAATAGCCAAAGTATGGAAAGAGCCCAAATGTCCATCGATGGATGAATGGATAAAGAAAATATGGTATATATATACAATGGAGTATTACTCAGCAATCAAAAAGAATGAAATCTTGTCATTTGCAACTACATGGATGGAACTGTAAGGTATTATGCCAAGTGAAATTAGTCAGTCAGAGAAACAAAAATCATATGACTTCACTCATATGAGGAATTTAAGAGACAAAACAGATGAACATAAGGGAAGTGAAACAAAAATAATATAAAAACAGGGAGGGTGACAAAACAGAAGAGACTCATAAGTATGGAGAACAAACTGAGGGTTGCTGGAGGGGTTGTGAGGGGGGATGGGCTAAATGGGTAAGGGACATTAAGTAATCTACTCCTGAAATCATTGCTTCACTATATACTAATTTGGATGTAAATTTTAAAAAATAAAAAATGAAGTTAAAAAAATAAAAATTAAAAAAACAAACAAACATAAAAGTAATCCCATTTGTACTTCTAAGAAACTAGTAGAAACACCATCAAATCTCCCTGGGTGGACTCACCTTCAACCCAAGCCTCAAGAATTTCAACAGATAAAACTTTAAGAAATCTAACTCCCAGAATAGAAAAACAAAACTCTCTCTTCTCTCTCTTTCTTTATACACATACCACATGCATGCGCACTCACACGCACACGCAAACACACACACACACACACACACACACACACACACACTGAAAAAAACATACCAGAGTTTAATTAAATAGCAGTTGATTTGACTCTTAACTGACCAAAAAATGTTCAAAATATAACCCTGGATTTCCTTCTTGTTTCTGAGTTCTCAGAAATGATTAACTCTAGATAGATAATATGGAATATGAACTTGTCAACGTTGTAACAGATTCTATCTGCTCCTCATATCATTTAACATGACAAGTGCATTCTAAAAGATAGGTGAGGGATGGAGGAGACCGCTTGCCTGACAGGAATGGCCACATTAACATCATCCTCATTTATTGCAACTGACTGTGCTCCATGGGGTAGGTAAGTCTAGAAATTGTGGCTGCAATTTTGTAACATTTCAAAATATAGTTTAGCTTTGTGTTAAATTAGTGATATTGTTCTTTTTAAATTTACTAAATTGTGATGGGAACTAATTGTGGGTAATATGCACAAATATTAAGTGTACAGCACCATGGATTTAAATATAGGGTATGGGGGAACAGGGAATTGGATAAGTATTTAATTGGTATGAAGGTGATCTGTGTTGAAAAAAAAAAGTTTGGGACATTAGTGGTGATTTCATAGCACTGTGAATGAACAGAATTATACATTTTATTATTATTTTGAGAGAGAGAGTGTGTGTGAGTGGGGAAGAGAGTAGAGGAAGAGACAGAATATTTCAAGCAGACTTCACACTCAGCTCAGAGCTTGATGTGGGCTCGATCTGATGACCTTGGGATCATGCCCTGAGCCAAAATCAAGAGTGGGACACTCAACCAACTGAGCCACCCAGGCACCCCTGAATTATACACTTTAAAATGGTAAACTGTATGTTATGCAAACCTCACCTCAAGTTTTAAAAAGTCCCACAGAACATATTAAACATATTAAATATATTAAATAAATATAAACTATTAAATATAATATATTAAATATATTAAACATATGTTTGTTTATGAAAATAAACATTCAAAAAAAAGTCAGGAAATGAGAAACAAAGAGACCAAAAAGAAGGAACAAAGAGAAAACAAATTATACAATGATGAACACAAATCCAAACATATCATTAATGGCATTAAATATTATTGCCCTAAATATTTCAAGAAAAAAACATAGCTTGAAAATAAAAGTATGAAATATGTATATACCAAACAGAAAAAAAGGGCTAGAGTAACTGTATGTTTTTTTAAATTTTTTTAATGCTTTATTTATTTTTAAGACAGAGAGAGACAGAGCATGAGAAGGGGAGGGGCAGAGGGAGACGGAGACACAGAATCTGAAGCAGGCTCCAGGCTCTGAGCTGTCAGCACAGAGCCTGATGCAGGGCTCGAACTCGTAGACCATGAGATCACAACCTGAGCTGAAGTGGGACGCTCAACCGACTGAGCCACCCACGTGCCCCTAGTAACTGTCTTTATAATAGATAAAAATAGACCTCAGGATAAATAGTACTTCTAACAATTAAAATGGTTAAAGTGATGAGGAAAGAAACAATTTATCAGGGAGACATAACTCTAAGCATTTGTTACTTGATACAGAGCTTCAAAATACATGAGGCATAGATTGGGAAAAATAAAGACAGAAAGAGACAATAACATAAATCCTTTTCAAAAATTGTTAGAACATCAAGATTTTAAAAAAATGATATATACATAGATGATCTTAACTATGTTGTTAATCACTTTGATCTTATTGACTATAGAACACTTCATACAACGACAGAAAAGACTCTTTTCACATGCACACATGGTATAATTAATAAGATAGTCAATATGCATAAAATAAATTTCAATAAACTTAAAATGATCCACAATCATAAAATGTTTTTTTTTTTCTGAATACAACAGAATCATATTAGAGTTCAATTAAAAAAAAAGATGGGGAAGTCCCATTTGGCAAATAAGCAAGACTTAAAAATTTCACATGTCAAAAATTCAATTACAAGTAGTAGAAACTATTTTGAAATTCATGATAAATGAAAGAACAATGTATACATTTAGAGTTGTTTCTAAAGCAGTGTTCAGAGGGAGACTTAGGATTTTAAATGCTATTTTAGAAAGAAGAATGCTCTGTATCAGTGTTTATGCCTACACCTAATATTAATAGCTTATAGTTCGCACCAGATGTCAGTAAAAGAAGAGCAAAAAGCATACAACTAAATAGAAGGAGGAAAGCAATAAAGAGAAAAGCAGAAACCAATGAAATAGAAACAAGAAAACAAAACTTAAAGGTAGTACTTTAAAAATATTTCCAAAATTGACAAACCCACCAGACTGAACATAAAGGAAATAGAAAGAATATAAATAAATCACCAATGTCAGGATGTAAAAAGTGTTAGCATGCAAATGTTTACCTATGAGATATAAGTATTAATGTTTTTATTCACAAGTATTAATTACTTCAAGCTATTAGGCACATTACTTGAAAAATACACATTAAAAAAAATTTTAAATATCTGAATAGCCCTATACTTACAAAAATTTCATTATCAAAACATTTCCCCAAAAGTCTGTGCCCAGATCGTATTACTAGTGAATTTATGAAACATTCAGGGAAGATATGACACCATCTTAACATCTTTTTTTCAGTAAATGAATGAAGAAGGAACACTGTCCAACTTATTTTATGAGGCCAACTAAACCACAGTATCAATACCTGACCAAGACCACAACAAACAAACAAACAAACAAAAACAAATAGAAGGTAAGTAAAGAAATGATTATAGATCTAGAATTACAGGTGCAAAATACTAGTTAATTGAATACCACAATATATAAAAAGGATGATATGACTAAGTAGGGTTAGGTTAAAAATTTTTAATATTTAATTATTTGGGGGTAGGGGGGTTGGGGAGAGGCCAACAGAGAGGGAAACAAAGAATCCTAAGTAGGCTCCAGGCTCTGAGCTGTCAGCACAGAGCCTGATACCGGGCTTGAACTCATGAGCCCTGAGATCATGACCTGTGCAGAAGTCAGATGCTTAACTGACTGAGACACCCAGGCATCCCAGGGTTAATTTAATAATTGAAAATTAAGAGAATAAAGAAGAAAAATATTATTGCTTTATAAGACGTAGTTAAAGCTATAACATAGTTAAAGTTACAACTCTCTACAAGCTAGGAGTTGGAAACTTCTTGAAAATGATAAGAGACATTTATAGAAAATATTCAGGTGACATAATTTACAAGTAATCACTGAAGTATTCCCAACTAATATCAGAAATTCATCAAGGATACTGGTATTCCTCTTCCCTTGTATTTATTACTTTACTACTTTACCAGAAATTTTAACCATGAAATAAGACAATAGAAAAATAAGAAAAGTAATATATGTTGGAAAGAAAGAAGCAAAAGTGTTTGTATTTACAGATGATATCATTGTAAACATAAAAATTTTGAGGAAATACATAAAATAACTACGAAAATGTATAAATTAATTTTGGAAAGTTTCTGTATATAATGTTAATGTATAAAGATCAATTGTGGCCCTATACAATAGCAGGAAGCAATTGGAAAATAAAATTACACACATAATTTATTTATCATAATACCAGAAACTATAAAATATAAATAAGTCTAACAAAAGACATTTAAGATCTCTACACTAAAAACTATATAATTTTGCTGAAATAATTTTTTTAAAAATTTAAATAGAGCACACCCAATTTTGTTAGTAAGAGGTGTCTTCCCAAATTGATCTACAGGTTCAATCACAATCATAATCCCAGATGTCATTTTTGTAGGAATTGATGTTTTGAGAGGTTTTTAAACATTTATATAGAAATGTAAACGTGGAATCACCTAAACATTATTTTAAAGAACAAAGATAAATTTCTCTATTACATTTCACTATTTAATATACAGCTATATTAATATAAATCTAATCAAGGAAGCTTGGTATTATGAAAATATCCATAAATATAAATTGATAGGAATAGAATCCATAAGGGGCACCTGGGTGGCTCAGTCAGTTAGACGACGACTTCGGCCCAGGTTCGTGAGTTCGAGCCCCGCGTCGGGCTCTGTGCTGATAGCTCAGAGCCTGGAGTCTGTTTGGGATTCTGTCTCTCCTTCTCTCTCTGCCCATACTCTGTCTCTCTGTCTCTTAAAAATAAATACACATTTAAAAATTAAAAAAAAAAGAATAGAATCCATAAATATACTCACACATATAGGGCCACTTGATTTTCAAGAAAGGCACCAAAGAAACTCACATAAAAGTATTTTCTATAAATCCATAAATGTACTCACACATACAGGGCCTCCTGATTTTTAAGAAAAGCACCAAAGAAACTCACATAGAAAGAATTTTCAAAAAAATAGGCAGGATGATCTAGATATCCATTTTTTTTAGTAAAACATTAAACTTTGATTTATACCCTGCACAAAAGAGAGCTCAAAGTGGATTTTACAGCTAAGTACAAAATGTTAAAGTATAAAACTTCTAGAAGTAAGCATTAGGGAAGGGAAAGTTTTATAACCTTGGTTCACAAAGAAAAAAAGATGATAAAATCGACTATAGAGGTATTAAAAATGTCTGTTATTCAAAAGACATCATTAGAAAAATGAAAAGGCAAGCTTTAGCCTGGAAAACAGTTACACAATATGCATCAGGAAAAGACTTATAGACAGAAAATATAAAGAATTATTAAACCTTAATATAGGAGGGCAAGCAACACCATAAAAATGGGAAAAATAATTTCTAAATGAAGACAAAAGAATGGTCAATAAACACATAAACTAACCAAAATCATTTGCCATAAGAGAAATACAAATTAAAAGCACAATAGTTAAAATTTAAAAAGACAAACATGATAAAATGCTGGCAAAGATAGGGAAGAAACTCTCAAGAATTGTTTCTGGGAATGTCAAATAGTTTAGCCATTTGAGAAAACAAGTTTGTCAGTTTCTTAAAAAAGTAAAACATGTATTTGCAGTAAGAACCAGCCATTCTACTCCTAGATATTTGCCAAAAAGCTTATGTTCATAAAAACATATATACATGAAAATTTATCAGTTTCACTTGTAAAATACAACCCAAATGTCTATCACCAAGTATATGTATAAATTGTAGAATAGCCATACAACGGAATAGTAGCCTACATTCAAATATGAAAGAGTGAGGTCAGCAAGATGACTGGGTAAAATGTCCCTCACTCATACATCTCTCTCAACAACAACAATTTGGCATCCATCCACAGACAAAAGTGCCTTTATGGGAGCTGTGGTACCCAGATAGGATGCCGTAAATCTCCAGTGCAGTCCTCCAACCATGACTGGCATTTTGAGCAGACAAGTATCAGGCTGGTCCTGGCTATAGACCTGGAAATAGCTCCATATGAGGACTCAACTATAGCCCCCCTTTGGCTTTGACTTTGTCCGGTACTATACACCAACGGTTCCAGAAATCTTACCCATTAATGTATTAGGTAATAGTCATACAGACCTCAGTCCCAGCTGTGGACCCCAAACTAGCCTTGTGAACTAGATCAGTCTCTTTTTGGTAGCAGTGAAGACAGTCCTGAGGAACACTAACCTAGACAATCACCCAGAGACAAGACGACCTTTGAAAACTCCAGGTGTTTAACAGAGAAGTTCCAGCACACCATTAGAGAAAAACAATGCAAGATTGCATTCTGTGGAAAGGGTAAAAATAACAGTTTTATTTTACCTGTATCACACTTACTCTAAGGCAACATAGCTTAGGGCCAAGAGAGCCTTTTCACATGTGATTTTTCATGTTGTGGCGAAAGTGAGAGCCTAAAAGTGAGTGCCCATATTCCTTAGCAGTTCAGAATTCCCAGATGCCCATTTCTCTCTCACTCCATCCAGAGTACTGAGTCCTGAACTGCATGATTGAGGGGCACTGGGGACCTGGGAAAGCAACAAAAATAGCTCAGAACTGAATGTGTCAAAGGGACTCAGATCTTATTAACAGCCTCAGAGACTCTATCAGGAGGCCTTCCCATGAACCACGGGGATTGCCTTGTCCATGGATCCCTCCAACTGGCCCACAGACACACCCATTGTTCCACCCACCTCACCACACACACATCTATCCCAGCTTCTTGTATATGTTCCCAATGGGAACTCTCTTTTACAGAGAGTTATTGAGTACATGCAGAAAACCAGCCTGAATCTGTGACCTGGAAGAAACCACAAACTTGAGCTCCACTCTAGGGAAAACAAAAGGTAGACTGCCAAAACCTGGCCTGGCTTTGCAGATAGCATATCATATATAGAAAACTCTAAGGCTTTGCCAAAATCCTGTCAGATCTAACCAACTAATTCAATGAAGTTTTAGGATACAAAATCAACATATATAAATCGGTTGCATTTCTATACATTAACAATGTATCTGAAAAAGAAATTTAAAGGCAATCCCATATACAACAGCATTAAAACATAAAATACCCTGGGATGAGTTTAGCCAACGATATAAAAGATCTGTTCTCTAAAAAGTTTAAAACTCTGGAGAGCCTGGGTGGCTCAGTCAGTTAAGCATCTAACTTCAGCTCAGGTCATGATCTCACAGTTCGTGGGCTCGAGCCCCATACTGGACTCTCTGATGGCAGCACAAAGCTTGCTTCGAATACTGTCTCTCTCTCTTTGCCCTTCCCCTGCTTGTTCTCTCTCTCTCTTTCTCTCTCCCCCTTACACACACACACACACACACACACACACACACACACACACACACACACTAAATAAATAAATAAATAAATAAATAAATAAATAAATAAATATTAGAAAAAAATGTTTAAAACTTTGATGAAAAAAATGAAGAAGATACAGATAAATGAATTGATATCCCATGGATCAGAAAAATTAATATAGTTGAAATTTCCATACAACCCAAAGCCATCTACGGATCTAATGTAATCCCTGTCAAATTCCAATGGCATTTTTGACAGAAATAGAAAACAATCCTAAATATTGTATGGAACCATGCACACACACACACACATACACACACACACACAATAGCTAAAATAGCTAAAGAAATTCTGAGAAAGAACAGAGCTGAAGGTATCACAATTCCTGACTCCAAACTATATTACAAAGCTATAGTAATCAAAACAGTATGGTACTGTCCTAAACACACAGACACAGATCAATGGAACAGTGTTGAGAACCCAGAAAAAAGCCCCTGCACATATGGTCACTTAATACTTGACAAGGCCATCAAGACCACTCAATGGGACAAGGGTAGTCTCTTCAATAAATGGTGTTGGGAAGGGGGTGCATGAGTGGTTCAGTTGGTTAAGCATCTGGTTTGGCTCAGGTCATTATCTTGTGATTCATAAGTTCGAGCCCTACCTCAGGCTCCATGCTGACAGCTCAGAGCCTGGAGCCTGCTTCAGATTCTGTCTCTCCCTCTCTCTGCTCCTTGCCTGCTTGCACTCTGTCTTTCTCTCTCTCAAAAATAAATAAACATTAAAAACAATTTTTAAAATGGTTTTGGGAAAACTAGATAACTAGATGTAGAAGAATGAAATTGGACCACTATTGTACATCACTCACAAAAAACTAACTTGAAATGGATTAAAGATAAAAGTAATAATTGAAATTGTAAAACTTCCAGAAGTAAATATAGGGGAAACACTGTGATATTTGTCTTGGCATCAGTTATTTGGTGTGACACTGAAAGCACAAAGTGAAAAAGCTTAAATGAATAAGTAGGACTAAATTAAATTTAAAATATTCTGCACAATAAAAATAACAATGAACAAAATAACAATAAAAAATATTTGCAAGCCATTTACACAATAGGGTAAATATCCAAAAAGATACAAGAAACTCATGCAACTCAATGGCAAAAAAAAATCTGATTTAAAAATGAGCATAAAAACTACACGGACATTTTTTCCAAAGAGGACTTCCAAAGGGCCAATTGTGCTTGAAAAGATACTCAACATCACTCATCCTCAGGGAAATTCAAATCGAAACCACAATGAAATATCATCTTATACCTATTAGAATTGTTACAATCAAAAGAACAAGAGGTAAGCATTGATGAGGATGTGGAGAAAAGGGGAAACTTTGTGCACTATTGGTGGGACTGGAAATTAGTAAATCATAGAAATTAGTAATTTCTAGGGAAATCAGTATGCAGATTCCTCAAAACTTTAAAAATAGAACTACCATGTGATCCATCAATCCCAACTTTGAGTATATAACTGAGGGAAATAAAATAAGGATCTTAAAGAGATAGCTGCATTCCCATGTTTACCACAGCATTATTCATAACAGCTAGGATATGGAACCAATCTACAAATGAATGGATGAATATATAATGAAATATTATTCAGCCCTAAAAAGAAGGAATTCCTGCCATTTGCAGCAACATAGATGGACCTTGAGAGCATTATTCTAAGTGAAATAAGTCAGACAGAAAAAGTTAAATATTGCATAATCTCACTTATAGTTGGATCTTAAAACATTGAATTTATAGGAACAGAAAGTTGAATGGTGGTGGCCTAGGAAGTAGGGGAAATGGGAAGATTTTGATCAAAGAGTACAAATTTCTAGTTACAAGACAAATAAATCTAGAGCTCTAATGTACAGCATGGTTACTTTAGTTAACAATACTATATTAGATACTTAAAAGTTGGTAAGAAAGTAGATATTAAATGTTCTATACACACACACACACACACAAATGATAATTATATGAGGTGATAGATGTGTTAACTAACCCTACTGTGGCAATCATTTTGCCATATGTACGTGCATCAAATCATCACAATATACATCTGAAACCTAAACAATATCATATGTCAATTATATCTCAATAGGGTGGAGAAAAATAAACAAACTATTTATCCATGTGAAAATATTAATGTATTTTGCAATTATGCTGAGTGGAAGAAGCCAAAGAAGTGCAAACTACAGTTCTGTTTATATAAAATTTTAGAAAAGCTAAACCAATCTTTAAAGAAAGCAATCTTGTAAAGAAAGCAAATCAGCCATTGCCCATTGATGGTAAACAGAAGAATGGATGGATTAATTACAGAAAACAAAAATGAAAACTTGGAGATGATGGAAAGTTTATCCTCTTGATTATGGTGATAATTTCTTGTACATGTACTCACCAAATTGCCCAGTTTGTTGTATGTCAGCTCTAACTTTTTGCATGTATTTTAAAAATGTATAATTTCTCATTCCATTAATGGTACCTCCCTTTGTTCCCCCATGCCTGAAATCTCAGTTTAAATTTGATGACTGTTCAAGAGTGGAGATGATGGAAATGTATTCTGTTCTTTCCTTCATTATGTTATACTTCTCACTTCTCCTTGTCCAATGGGTAATGGTTATGGGTGGAGGAAGGGAAAGAGGCAAAATGACAACAGAACAAGGGTTTCTTTACATAGCTACTGATTCTTGTATTCACTTTTTTGATGAAATCATATGTAATGAAAGATATCCAAGTGTTTGCTTTCTCCTAGGGAACACTTCTGTGAGTTCTTGAT
This sequence comes from Puma concolor, assembly GCF_028749965.1. Classification (NCBI taxonomy): domain Eukaryota; kingdom Metazoa; phylum Chordata; class Mammalia; order Carnivora; family Felidae; genus Puma; species Puma concolor. Next base: position 60,900,954 of record NC_141674.1, on the reverse strand, counting down.
ATACTGTGCTCCACAGACCATAGGGATCTCATATTCTTTGACAAGGGCTAGAGTCTTTTTGTGACATATCTCTAATGCCTGCTTTGGAGACAATGTTCTCATGATTCTTCTGGTAATCTGTTTGGGTATGGAATATATCAAGACAATTTATATCTACCTTTTATTTTCTGTGTTGTCAACATGGCCTTCCAGAAAACATATTCAATTCCAATGTACTAAACTCTGGGTGTGCAGGACATTCTCTCTGCAAACTTTATGGGTTTTTCTTCTCAACTTCTAGCCTTTATATTTCTCAAAACTCCTGATGATGTATGCATAAGCTCAGCAAAAATCATTGTCATCACGTCATGTTGGCCCCATAGTACAGGTCTTCCTACTACATGTATATAGGCTGTAATAGATCAGAAAGGATTGTCAAAGGACCCAATTAGTCACCTTGCTTTAGAATGTCGTGTCATTTATCATCCACTCTCCTTGGATTTGCTATTTCAGTTCAGATTCTAAGACAACAAGAAAAGATGTGTGTGTGTGTGTGTGTGTGTGTGTGTGTGTGTGTGTGTACATACTGCACACACTAAATTTCTCTACCATTTTTAGTGACTAGAGGGAGGAAAAGTAGGTTGTAAAAGCTCCATCTGCTGTCTTTATCCTATTCATTGCTTTTCCTCCTTCTCCAATGATATGATCTTTAATTATTTTAATAAAACTATCAAATAAATGGGAAGGATTATCTGAATTATTTTTCTCTGTGGGACATTTTCTGAAGAAGACCTGAATCATGGGTAAATCTCCTGTGCTGACTGAACATATGAAATCTTCTCAGACAATTTAAGTGATAAGTACATTGCTTAGATGTGGAGCTACAACAGATCAAGAAGTCTCTTTGTATTCACTGAAATTCATGATGAGTAAGAGTTAAGAGAAATAAGAGGTCAGACAGACAGATTAGCACAACATACCTAAAATGACCCTTTAAAAATTATTTAAAAATCCAAATGAAGACTTTTGATTTATGGCTCAGATAACAGCCTAACTACCTTTCAAAATATTAGTCACGGAACATATGCTTAAATAAAAGTGCATATTTAAATGTAAACTATAATTTTCTCTAATAAACTTTAACTACAATGTCTATATGGAGAATATAATATTATTTCTCCCAAATTCCCCTCAAATAACCCACACAATGAAATGAATAAAAATATCGCAATAAAAATGAACACAAGACACATATCTGACAACTATCAAAACCACACGTCACTTCTTGTGTTATATAAAAATAGTGTAAGAATTGTATTTGTATGTTTCAATTGAATATCAGTAGAAGGAACACAGTTAAACAAAAAAGTTGCTTCCTTAAGAAATTGCTTTCATAAGTTTTGCAATAAATGTAAAGTTTGAATGTGAAAGCTGATTTGACTAATAATTATTATTACCTAATAATTTGATAACAATGATAAAATATCACAAAACACATAGTTTTTTTAATAACATACTGAAACTTAAATACATAAGAATTACTTTAAGAAAGATATATGAATCAGGGTGTTTGGGGAAGAAGATCCATGTTTTCAAGATATATATTCTATTGGGAGAACATAACTTGGACCAGTATTTTCCATACAAAGAGTCAATGTCCTTCTTACTTCTCTCATTTACTCCCTTTCTATTACCTGTTCACTATATCTCATTTGTATTCAATAAACGTATCATCACATCTTGTGCCATACATAGTTAATCTATGGTCAGACAAAAGCAACCAAACATTTAATTGCCCTTATGTAGCTTACATTCTAGGGTAGACAAGTGAACAAATCAAAATACAGTGAGATAAGAAAGATGAAGAAATATCTTAATGATATCAAGTAACTTGCCCAAAGGCAAACAACAAATTAGTGGTAGACATGGATTTTTGAATTCAGCGATATAAGACAAGATCAATGTCACCAAAGGAGTGGCTCCCAAGGCTGGTTGTCACTTTGAGGACACATGATAACAACATGGTAATAAGAACAACAATTGATTTAACATTTAAGGTAACATATACATGATCATTTAGGAAACAGATCTAATTGCGTTGAACAAATACTTGTTTTGTATGTTTTTTTAAATAGACTTTTCTAAGTATGACATGCCTGTTTACTCCCTAACATTAATATTTAAATATTTCAAAGTCTACCACCTATATTATAGGTTGAAAAAAATACATTTTATATCCCCTAAATATTATATCTTGTACATAAAAATTAGCCTAATCAAGAATATTATAGTTTTCTGTTGTTCACATTTATTTCTAAGAATATTCTATACCTATATGCTGAGGAATAGCAAGTCATAAAGGTTCACCCCAAACATCTGTTCTGATGATATCAAAAAATAAAATATTTTAAGTGCCATAATTTAACTGTGCCCCAAATACAAATGCATTTTGAAACATTAAGAATTTTTAGAAACTTACAATTAGCTCTAATGGCATACATGTGTTTGGAAGTAATTTGACAAGATCCCACCGAGATGTCAAAAATATTTTAGGGGCAAGAGGAAACCTACCAGAGAGTAAGAGAAAACTTGACGGGAACTTGCATGGGTAGATATTTGTAAAACCTTCTGACTTTCAGTATGAGATAAAGCAAATATTTGTTTGACACATAAAATCAGGAATAAAACAGGAACTTAGATCATGTTTACTAAAAGGTTCTTATGGAATAATCAAGGATATTTTTTTGACTGTTGAGATTATTGTATATATTTGAAATTTAGCGCAATGAATCAAGTAGTCACTCAATTCTTATTTTGGCACTGTAAGCAAATATAAACGGATATAAATGGATACATCCTTAGATCTTGGAATTAATCTTAGTACTGACATTGTGCAATTATCTTTTTTATTTATAATTGTTAAAACACACACACACACACACACACACACACATATAAACTTGCTCAAATCCTATCATTCTAAATACCTAGGGGTTATACTTACATGCTGCTTATGCAACAAGATAATTAATTAGTAAATATCATCTCTAAAGTAACATTCAATTTATTCTAAAGTTTTTTTATGGTATCACCCTTTTTATTTTTTTTTCATCTTTAAATTCTTGTTTAAGTTTTTATTTAATTTCTAGTTCACATACGGTATAATATTGTTCCCAGGTGTACAATACAGTGATTCAACACTTCTATACACTCTGTTCATCACAACTGATGCACTCCTTAATCTGCATCAGCAATTTAACCCATCTCCATACCCACCTTCCCTCTCTTAACCATCAGTTTGTTCTCAATAGTTAAGAGTCTGTTTCTTGCTTTGACTCTCTCTCTCTCCTATTTTTAAGGTCTCCATGTTTACACAATAGTTCTAAGATATTAATATATTATCGTGGGGCAGATGATTAATATGAAGCAAATATATTGTTTATGAATTGCTAACCAATTTCTCCCTGCAAATCATATTAATTTTACTTTTTTATTTTATTTATTCAGTTATTTGTATATTTTAGAGAGAGAGATAGCAGAGGAGATGGACAGAGGGAGGGAGAGAGAGAGAGAGAGGGAGAGAATCCTCAGTAGGCTTCATACTCAGTACAGAGCCTGACATGGGCTTGATCCCGCAACCCCAAGATCATGACCTGAGCCAAAATTGAGGGAGAAACTCAACTAACTGAGCCACTCAGATGTCCCTTAATTTTACTTTTTAAATTTAACGCTCTAAAGCACTTGCTTCAGTTTCTAAAAATCTTTTATATTTATACAGTTAAATCATTATTCACAGAAGTTCTATTGTTTCTATTTTAAGACCTCTTTTTTAGTATGTGTATGTGTTCGTGTGTGTGTGTGTGTGTTGATTCATTAACATTGAACTCATGGCCAACAACATCATTACTCATGCCTGAACAAAGTTTAGCAGACATATTCTCTCCAAGACACCACAGACATCTTGTGGTTTGGAACACTAGACAGCACTTTAGCATATGGACCATTTGAAATAGAAAAATCACCAATGAAGAACATGGAAATGCAAAACAAAAACAAACACAAAACAACTTGGCATTAAGTATACCATGTAAAGGACACTTGTTTACAGCATTAGAACTGAAAAACAAAGCAGAGCGTGTCCTTTTTCAACCTCAGCTGGGAAAACGCATGTTGGGCAACACAAACATTTCTCTGCTCTGTATCTCCACATGACCAGGAAAATACCCTGAAGTATTGATTTAGGAGTTACAAGAAATTTTAGTCTATAGGTGAATATGAAAATATCAAATATGCAAATAATAAGGATCAAAACATAATCATGTATCTATCTGTCAGGTGTCCCCATATTTTCTCCTTTTTGAGAAATTTCCTCAGGCTTTAGATAAATGACAATACATTATAGTATTTCTCTAATTCCTTCCTCGCAGGCCTTTCTTTGTAGATATATCTGAAGTAAATATCTTTAGTCATCATTGTTATTAAATTGTAAGATTACTAGCTGCGGTGGATGTGTAGTTGTATATTTTAAATTTTGAATTATTATTACTAATATTTTGATCAAAGGGTCCTTAATTTTGAGAAAAATATTGAAGTTTAATAAATGTATTAGACAATAATGAGTACAAATATACATAAGGAAAACCAATAATTATCTCATATGCATTAGCATGCTGTTTCATGCTGATGTTTATCTTATTGATCAGGGCCAATTTTAATTTACCAGAAAACTTTCCTTGATCAATCCTACACTATATCATTCTTTAGGTAAGTATGTGCACATTTATCTTCCAAGAATATTTGTTTCTATTATATACTATGTTTCATATCTTATCATGTATAAATAAAACTGTACAAATATACATTTGGGTAAAGATCAGCAATTTTATATTATAATGAAGAAAATTAGAAGAATATGAAGAGTTTACTGAATTTCACAGTTTTATGGGAAAAGAACAGGAAAAGAAAAGACAAAGAATCAAGGCACAAGAGGGGGAAAAAAAAAGAGTACATTCTATTATGACATTCTGAACAGGCAAAGCTATGGTGACAGATCATACCATTGGTTGCCAGATACTGTGATGGAGGGAGATGACTGAGTGCAAAAAGGCACAAAGGAACTTTTGTGAGTAATATAAATGAAAAAAAGATAAATTGAACAATATTAACATTAGGAACTTCTGTTCATCAAATGATGCCATTAAGAGAGTAAAAGTCCACGGTGGGAGAAGGTATTGCAATAGCTCCATCCTACAAAGTAATTGTATTCAGGACCCCTAAAGAAAAAAGGGATGAAACTTTAAAGATATTCTCAATGCATAGGGTTTCTAAATGACCAATGAGAATATCAAAATGTTCTTAATTGTGTTAGGCATTAAGAAACTGCAAATTAAATCTCATGAAAAGAGCCACTAAAATAGGTAAAATAAAAGGAAAACATGAGAAATGCCAAATGCAGGCAAAGATATAGAACTCCTGGAACATTCTTACACTCTTTCGTGGAGGGTGAATTGGCTCAATTATTTTGTAAAGCTATTTGGTGGTATCTACTAAAGTAGAACATATGCATAAGATATAACACCTCGATCTACTCTTAGGTATGTATCCAGAATATATTCTATGTCTATATTTACCACAAGCATATACATGCTCATTAAGAGATATGTATGAGAATGTTCAAGCAGAACCATGAATAAATTTTAAAACTGCAGACAACAGATGACTATCAACTGTTAATTGGATATATAAGTTGTGGTATTTATGTGATGACAGAATTATGTAGGTATGAAAATGAACTGATATAATAAAGAGAGGACATTCTGTAGGATTCCAAACACATCTATGTTTCCAGATAAAAGGGAAAAAAACACTTTTGTTGTAAAGGTGTTTGAAAGGGGCACAGGGTATACTTCTGGAATTCTGGTTACATTATATTTCCTGATCTGTTTGCTATTTACATAGATTTTCATTTTTATGAAAATTCATCAAGCTCTCTAATAAGAGTCCTGAATTCTTGAGTGTATGTCATATTTCAGTAAAATTTTAAAACATATATATGTATCTGTATACACATAGATGTCTTCCAGCAATTTAAAATTATTCTAGCCTTAATATATCTGTTTTTTGTTTGTTTGTTTTCCCAAGGATAATTTAGATTGACTCAAGCTTGTTTTCTATTGATTTCTGCATAGCTATTGAAAAGGTCCTGACTGTTCTAGTAGAAAATCTTTGGCTGGTTTGGCCTTCAGAAGATTCATTCTTTGGGTTTACTCTCCTTTAAAGGTAACTTTATGGGCATCTTTGTAATAAAATGGAATGAAAGGTCAATGACTATTTCCCTTTTAGTCTTTTGGACTTGTAAACTTACTCACACTTAAGACCCTTATTAATTTTAACATTTTATTATGGTTTTACTCCACTATTTTCTTTGTTAAATACTTTTATGCTTATTTATTTTTGAGACAGAAAGAAACAGAGCATGAGTGGGTGAGGGACAGAGAGGGAGACACAGAACCTGAAACAGGCTCCAGGCTCTGAGCTGTCAGCATAGAGCACAATACGGGGCTCAAACCCACGAACCCTGAGGTCATGACCTGAGTCAAAGTCGGATGCTTAACTGACTGAGCCACACAGGCACCCCATCCACTATTTTCTAAGGACAAAAGAATACCTCCTCACATAAAAGCTTTCTATAAAATTATATATCCCACAAAGCTTAATCTCATGTCTGGTTCCAGTTAATTATGGGCATCTCTATATGAAAGCTTTGACACTAATCCTATTCAAAATCTTTTATTAAGATAGCCCCTAAAACCTATGGAAACTTCCCATCCCAATCTCAACTAGACCTTATTAATTTCACAAATAATAGAGAAATTACTAATTCATCATCTTTATTATATTCTCTGTATTCACTAGGGATCTAGCAGTCTTGTTTTTATAGATTATTTTTCAATGGATCAACTATTTTTGTTAATTTTTATAATAGACGTATCATTAATGAATTGAAAGCATGCTTAAAATATGTGAGAACAGGAGCGCCTGGCTGGCTTATTCAGTTGACTGCCCGACTCTTGTATTTGGCTCAGATCACAATCTCATAGTTCATAGGTTCAAACTCTGCATTGGGCTCTGCACTCTCAGTACAGTGTTTGGGAATCTCTCTCACGCACACTCCCCCCCCCCCCTTCCTCCCCTGCTTGTGCTCTCTCTCTCAAAATAAATAAATAAATTTTTAAAATATGTGTAAATAACAATTAATATTACACTATTTGTTATTAAGGAACCTTAATTTCACACAAATTGTGAGAATAGAGATGTGCTTTTTAATATGCTCATTTATATCCAATACAGTAGATACTCATACTTTTTGTCTTATAATCTAATAACTTTTAAGATTTACCTCAATAAATTTCCTTCCACACAAAGTTTTAAATAACTTCCCATGGCTTCTACCATCATGGTTCCCAAATGCTAATTACATAAGATTTACTGGATAATTTGTTTACAAATGGAGATAATCAGCACTCCTGTATTCTTTGCAGCATTATTTATAATAACAAAGGTTTGGAAACAATCTAAGTGTGCATGCATGGATGAATGGATAAAGATTATACACACACACACAACACACATACACACAATAGAAACTGTTCAGCCATGGGGCGCCTGGGTGGCGCAGTCGGTTGAGCGTCCGACTTCAGCCAGGTCACGATCTCGCGGTCCGTGAGTTCGAGCCCCGCGTCAGGCTCTGGGCTGATGGCTCGGAGCCTGGAGCCTGTTTCCGGTTCTGTGTCTCCCTCTCTCTCTGCCCCTCCCCCGTTCATGCTCTGTCTCTCTCTGTCCCAAAAATAAATTAAAAAAAAAAAAAAAAAAGTTAAAAAAAAAAAAAGAAATCAGACAAAGGAAGACAAATGTAATATTATCATACTTACATGTGGAATCTAAAACAAACAAACAAACAAACAAAAACAAGCTCATAGATATAGAGAACAGACTGGTGGTGAGCAGAAGGGAAAGATGTGGGGAGTGGGCAAAATAGGTGTAGGAAGCCAAAAGGAACAAACTTCAAGTTATAAAGTAAATAATTCCTGGGGATAAATTTAGAACATGGTCACTATCTTAATAATACTCTATTGCATATTTGAAAGTCACTAAGAGTGAATCTTAACAGCCTTCCTCACAAGAAAAAAGAAAGCAAAACATTTTTATAACTATGTATGGTAACAAATGGTAACTAGATTTATTGTGATGATCATTTTGTAATACATACAAGTATAGAATCATTGTGTTGTATATCTGAAGCTAATATATGTCAGTTATATCTCAATAAAAAAGGAATGGATATGATCCTTATACTTAATTCCTAGAAATGCTGATTCAGCAGGGCCAAAAAATAATGTCAGTTCTTCAAATCTTTCCCTTACTCCGAAGGCAAAATTTTGGGGCACTTTTGGCTGGTCCTCATGTTGAACTTTGTACTAACCCTATTTTTATTATTTTGTGTTTTAATTACTTGTCTGTATGTGTCAGGTGTTAGTGGAAATTGCATGAAGTTGAGGGTGGAACATGACCTTGAGAAAATCACCCAACATAAGCTTTGAAGTTTAATCATGCATCTGCTGGCTCATTAAAGAAAGAAATAAAAAAAAAAAAATGTTACCTACCATGTTCTGGGAATTGAACTAGCTACTGGAAAAAAAATTAAAAATAAAATTATTATATGATCCAATAATCCCACTACTGGGTATTTACCCAAAGAACATGAAAACACCAATTCAAAAATATGTATGAACCCTTATATTTATTGCAGCATTATTTACAATAGCCAAATTATAGAAGCTTCCCAAGTGTCTATCAGTAGATGAATGGATAAGAAATATGATATGTGACACAATGGAATATCACTCAGCCAAAAAAAAAGGGGGGGATGAAGTTTTGCCATTTGCAACAACAAAGATGGATCTAGAAAGTATAAAGTTAAATTAAATAAGTCAGTCAGAGAAAGACAAATACCATATGATTTCACTTGTATGTGGAACTTAAGAAACAAAATAAATGAACAAAGAAAAATAAAGAGACAAACCAAGGAACAGACTCTTAACCATAGAGAACAAACTGGTGGTTACCAGAGTGGAGGTGGATGGGAGGATGGGTCAAATAGGTAAAGGGGATTAAGAATATACAACTCATAATGAGCACTGAGTAATGTATAAATTGTTGAATCACTATATTATACACCTGAAATGAGTATAACACTGTATGTTAACTAGACTGGAATTTAAAAGAAAAAAGAAAAAAAAGAAAAAACCTGGCTGCCTTGGGCAGTGAAACAAGAGACTCCTGATCTCAGGGTTGTAAATTTGAGCCCCACACTGGGTGTAGAGATTACTTAAAAACATAAAATCTTAAAAACACTGAATAAGACTGTTCCTGACATCACAGATGTAAAACTACTACCACTACTACTACCACCACAGCTGCCAGCAATTGTGACAACAATGAGAACAACACTACCACAAGAGCAACAACAAAGACATGTATGAAGTCTTTATTAGAAGAACATTACTATGAGTATTTTGATGAGAACAACACCATGAGTTAGGAACTACCAATAACCTTCATTTCCTTTCCAACAGAAGAGAGAATTAAAGCTCGGAGAGACTGACTAAACTTTTCAAGTTTTCCAAGTTAATAATCCATCAAGGCATCATGAATATAGTAAAATTCAATGTGGTAAGTCTATTAGTAGATTAATAGTTACATTAATTATTTTGTGTTTTAATCATTTGTTCATATGTTGTCAATTTTCAGTCATAACTATATAAACTTAAGGGTAGAAAAATGACTCGTTATTAAGTTATATATATAATAAAGTCTGTTAATAGTTACATAAATGATGGATAAGGAACTATTGCCTAATAGTAAGGGTGGTGGGTGGAGATCAAGAAAAGCTTCACAAAGGAAGTAATTTTGAAATGAGAACAATTAGCTATTTTCCAGGTGGAGAAAGGTATATGATGAGTGGAAGAAAGGAGAGTATTGTATATTGCAAGAAAAAAGAAAAACAAGTCAAGGTGCTAAAATATGAATATGAAATATGAAATATATATGAAATACATTTCATACAAGAGCATGTTAAGAATGAAGCACCTAGCAAATGGCCATATGTCATGGCTCAAAGGGAATCTTGAAATGGTGGCTTCAACAAGGCAGATAATACTTACATTGGCTTCATTTCTGAAAACTGGATTTCCTGGTTCAGGATTGTAATTTATAAATAGCTTTAGATTAAAATAGTCAGTGGGGATTAAAAATGAATATGTATTGTCGTTTTTCTCATACATTAATACTTGTGAAATTCACCAGAAAAAAAAGTAAAAAAAAATTAAAGATGTAATAAACGTATGTTATCCAATCAGTCTTGACTAACTGAGCACAGTAGCTGCAGCACCAATACATGGTAAATACATAATTGAATGACTGATGATAACTTATGCCAGGAAAGGACAATGGTTTTGCCTGGGTTATATCACAGCTCTAACAACTGGGAGTGTAAGGACAAAGAGAGAAAATTCCTTTACTCTTGTAATTATTTTATTTTAGAAATTCATAAAGGGAAAGCTGATATTTAATTCAGAAAAAATAGCTACAAGAAATGTGTTCTCCTTATTCATAAAAATATTTTATTCAGTTGTTAAATGTCTTTAAAATATATCTTCAAAGATGTACTAACTTCTGTCATCTATTCTACAGCTTGTCTTCTGCAAGTTGAAGGTCTATGAATGTAACAGTTGAAATTAAAATTGCTAATTCTAGACTTGAAAAAATAGACAGTGGGAAATATGCATTCATAGCTTAACTGGCACATTAGACTTAGAACAACTAATTCTGTCAAGTAACAAAGTGCCCAGTACACTTTCTCTTGTGGATGAATGAAAATGTTTCACAGAATGTTTAAACTCTTCTTATATACAATGAAAAGAAATGACCTAATGCAGCATCAGTATACAGGTATCTTATAAAAGCAATGCTCTTTGTAAAACTTTACCAATGGAAGAAGAACGAATTTAATTAGACATTAAGGAGAAGGAACATCAAGCATAAGGATGATTAGATCAATATGTGTTAATATCCATCTTGGTTCAAAGATAAATTAGACACTTACGTACACAGAAAGTTAAATAAAAAAATCTTGTTAGGTAAATAATCTGCAGATCACTTGGCTCCATATGATCATTAATATAGATGCTAAATTCAAGGCACCTGGCAAGAGGTACTACTTTATTATACTTCAGTTATTTCTAGTAATGGTATTCTACTGATATCAAGGACTACTTATTCAAGAAAATAATATGATATTTTATGCTATGGAGACAGCCTCATGGCCACTGCTGTTTCCTAAAATACTGAAGGCCTTTTCTAAGTGAATTCTCCTTATGTCCTTTGTATGTCCTTATCTCCTTCTCTACTTCACCTGGTGAAATCTTACTCAGAAGTAAATATTCAATTAAAATGCAGCTCCTCCATATCCTCCATAGACTTCTTATGACTGACTGAGCCCTTTTGATACCCCTATAATTTCCCTCTCTGTTTCCCTACAGCACTTTGCAAAGGCTTCTGGTATAGCACTTATGCTAATATGTCATTCTTTTTTTACACATCTTTCTACTCAACTAGATTGGATGAACTAAAGAGCAGAGAGTATTTAAAGACTTTCTCAGAACCTGGTACATAGTACATGATGAATGAAAGTTTATTAATGACTGACTGAATAAATAAAGAAATAAGTCAATGTAGGAATGGATAAATTAATTGAAAAGTGTTGGTAGTCAAGCTAATTATCTTCTTTGCTTCCAGGAATGCTTTCATTCATTGATCCTTACCTATCCATAAACCTGTGTTCCTGTCATCTGCCTTTATCATTCTCCATCTCTTCTCATTGCTAGTATCTGTTGTCCCTAGGTTTACTTTTGATTCTCTTCTGTCAATTTGATTTCTTTCCTCTACATCCCTAATGTCTTCAGTATCCATTAAATGTCTTGACATTTTGAATGTCTGGTCTCTTCATCTTCTGAGATCATCATCTTTTCTATAAGTTTACCTATTTCTTGGTTCTTATCAGTACCTTAAATTGTTTTTCCTTTAACATAGTAACCTGACACTCCAATTCTTTGATCTCTCCATCCTATTCATAAGTATGTTTCCTTGATTACCCAGAGATTTCCAGGCCCTTTTCTCCTCGGTGTCTTCATTTCTTTCCACAAACCTTTACTCCCTTCCCTCTCCAGGTCACCATGGTTCATCATACCCAACACTCCATTAACAGTATTCTCAGGACTCTTGTCATAACTTGATGCCAGTTTAGCACCACTGGAAAAAAAACTCAGAGTTACTCCAATCTATGATACTGTAAAGTAATGTCTTTCATCTTGCCTGCCATACATTATGTCCTTCCATAGTTCTCACTCTTTTATTCTCCAGAGTGGCTAAACTTTGACTCTTCAGCCTCCGTGATTTGTCTATCCCAATCAAATCATAAATGCTTTTGATAATCTTCAAGATCACTTTCTCCTCTCTTGCTCTATTTTACTTCACTAAGTTATATTTACTGTTGAGATTGAACTTAAACATCACTTCCTTTATGTAGTCATTCTTTATTCAGTTTAGTGTTCCCTCCATGTTGTTCTTTGCACATCATAGTTCTTTTCTCACAGTGTTTCAATTTCTGCTTTAATTGCACATCTTTCTCAATATATTGACAACAACATAGGGGGGACAAATATCTCTCTTTAAATAAAAGCAACTTTTTTCCAAAGTAATATAAGCAAATGGTTAAAATACCTAATGGTACAAAGGTGCTTATGTCATAATCCTGCACTCAAACTACCAATATCCAATCTCACTTCTCAGAGTAAATTGCATTTAACTATTTGAACTATTATTATTTTCTAGGAGATGATCTTACAACTTCATATAATATGCTTATTTCATTGTTTCTTAAGATTTCTATTAAGACATTAGCAACAGTCTTTCTACAATAAGAGATAAAAATTTCACTTGATTAATTTCTCTCTTAATTTGCATTTATATTTTAAAATTGCATTCATAATATCTTTTTTACCTTTTAATAATATACTTAGCTTTTTATTTCATGATTCGTTTTACTTTTGTGGTCCAGGATCAATAGACTGATTTTTGATACTTTAATTTCTTACATGAAGATATAGAACCTGAACACATCTGTCTCTTTTTGTCCTCCATTCTACCCCTAACATTCTGATAACTCTTCTTTTAAATTTTAAAAATGGATAGCCTATACATCCTCATATTTAAAATTAAGTCTCTAATATATAGCAATGTATACAATGGGCTTTTTCCTTTTATACTAGAAGAGTTAACAGATACCAAGTATGGGGCATCTAAAAGGTGACCACATTTGTTTCCTGTTACCCTATCACCTTTTCCAACTTGTCTCTATAATCAGAATACTAGTATGTACAGAAATAAATAAATGTATAGATGTTTTATCATAGTATTGTGCAGATCTAGCATCTATTCCCTCAGTATGTGGACTCTGTAGTATATTAGTTAACTGTTTCTTTTAAAAAAAAGCTTTTTTGAGTATTTTCAAATTTACGTGGTATAAATACTTAGAGTGTAGCAGGTGTTCAGGCTATCAACTTAATACCACAGAATGTGTTGTTGGGAAGAGATATGCTGAATCTGCTCTTTGTAGTCAATACAAGCTGGTTCCAGGACAACACTGAGTAGATAAAAAAATAAAAAATAAATAAAAACTTACAGGAACTTGAGGAGTCTGCAAAGAAGGGATGCTGGCATCTTACTTTCCAGCTGGATATTTCATGTATCATTAGAAGAGGAGTAAGACCATGTGGAAGCATTCTTAAAAGAATTTGACAGGTATCCTTGTTTATCAGAGGTACACATGAATATAGAGACTGCTGTCTGCCTGAATCATTCTAATCATAAATTCAGGGCAAGGAGAATGGGTAGTGATGACACAGTGTTCACTCTTTTTATCTGTATTGGTTATGTTTCCTCACTTTTGAGATGATGCAGAGAAGTTTCAACTGCTTTGATAGAACCTAAACAAGAGGGTTGTAGGGGGAAACTGTGGAGGAGGAGAAAGCTTTCCTTGACCCTCCTAGAGTCCTTGCCAGGTCTGCAATGAAACTGACAAAGACAAATTAATAGGAGAAAAGCATACAAATTTATTTAAGTTTAACATGACATAGGAACCTTCATAAGGAAATGAAGACCCCACAAAATGGTTAAAGCTGTGTTTTTATGCCAGGTGGCACAAAAGATGAAATAAAGATAAAGAGTGGAAAAACATGATAGGGCAAAGAATATGAGCTAAGTTGTAAAATGAGAGACACTTAGCAAGACCTGTTCATTCAGATTCTCCTCAGCGTCCCTTTGTCTTCGAGATCAGGATGTTCCTTTCCTCCATGTATAGAGAGGGAAACTCTCACATGAAGATCTTATGACATGCTTCAAGGGAAAAGGAGGGGGGAAAGTCAGAGAGAGAACTTCCTGCTTCTGTTGTCTTCTCAAACATCTTTCTCTTTCAGCTTATAGCATTCAATATGGCACAATGAAATATTTTGGAGTAGCATGTGCTGAACCCCATCAGCTATGAACAAGGGTTAGGAAACCTTTGCAATAATAGGATATTATATATACAACCTGGAGTAGAAGCTGATAAAACAATAGAGAAGATCATTCCCAGATGAGAAAACAGGTGCTGGATCTAGACTGAGCTCACATCTGTGTTCCATGAGAGAGCTGGCACTGAGCCACTTCTGGCCATGAAAAAAAGAGGACACGATGAAGACACTTCTAAGACGTTAACTCACAGACCCCATTCACAAAAACTTTGCCAAAGAGTCACAATGACTACAAGGAGAACTGATACATAGCCCACACTCTGTGCAACGTGTCTACTAAAACTTAGATCATAGGACATTAGCTGACACGTAGCATGTCTGTCACACACAATATTACTTGTACCATGCTATTTTCAGGTCATACATTTTTCTCTATTGCCGCAGTCATTCCTCCCGTAACTTGTGAAGCCTATGCTCAATTTCTCGTTTGGGTGAGAACCCATGTCTATCTTGGTGATCGCTGAAGCCTCAGCATCTATCACAATCTCTAGTAATTAGTGAGGGCTCAACATATATTTGATTGCTGAATGAGTAAATGAATGACAAGAACCAAAAGTAACTGGCACGTGGTAGCCACTAAATAAATATTCATGCCTTTTTTACTTCCTGTTTCTAGCAAAACCAATTTCTATATGCATTTAAAACAAGTCATAGGGGGGTCTGGGTGACCCAGTCAGCTAAGTGACCAACTTAAGCTCAGGTCATGATCTCACAGTTTGTGAGTTCGAGCTCCCATGTCAGGCTCCAAGCCTGGAGACTGCTTCAAATTCTGTGGCTCCCTCTCTCTCTGCCCATTCCCGGATCATGTTTTCTTTCTCAAAAATAACTAAATATTTAAAAAAAATAAAGAAGGCATAGCTATTTTTTTCTGAATGCTAAAGACATTAAATTACACATGTATTTATTAAAATGTGAATTCTGTTTAATTTAATTAAACATAGATGCTATGTTAACTGAGTCATAAATTATAAATACTCTTTTTTTTAAATGTTTATTTTTGAGAGAGAGAGAGAGAGAGAGAGAGAGAGATTGGGAGAGAGACTGTGTGAACTGGAGAGGGGGCACAGAGAGAGGGAGACACAGAATCCAGGCTCCAAGCAGGCTCCAGGCTCCAAGCTGTCAGCACAGCACCTGATGCAGGGCTTGAACTCATGAACCATGAGATCATGACCTGAGATGAAGTCAGACCCTTAACTGACTGAACCACCCAGAAGCCCCTTAAATTGTAAATATTCTTAAATGTATCACTTTCAATATTTTCTTCTCTAATATCTTTATGTGGATTAATAATGGTAAAAATCATAAACCAATGTATTGTTTGATTTTTCTCTAGATATTACTCATCAGTCACAACCTATGCAGTTCTTCAGGTCAAGTAGCTAAAAGCAATGACAATTATCAACCAAAACAATAAACCATGGTCCAGAAATTACAACATTTTCCATAAAGTTTAATACATAATTAGACATGTGACATGGATGAAATTGAGATTTGAAAAAATTCACGATATCCCAGGACTCATCTCACCTCAAAGATTACCTGTGGCTGAGCAGTAAAAAACAATTCTAACCCACAGTATTAGCATTATTTAAAAGTTAAACCTGGTAAATGAGAATTGTGAAATATCTGTGTTTGCAAAAACATACAAAGCCATTCATTCTCTAACTAAATACAATACATAGGATGTCAACAGACAAACATCCAGATGCTAAATTAAAAAAAATGTTGTCCATTTTAGGGCATGACTAATGATATGACTATGTTAGGATGGGTTTCAGAATTAGTCAAATCTATTTTTTTTTAATTTTTTTAACGTTTATTTATTTTTGAGACAGAGAGAGACAGAGCATGAACGGGGGAGGGGCAGAGAGAGAGGGAGACACAGACTCGAAGCAGGCTCCAGGCTCTGAGCAGTCAGCCCAGAGCCCGATGCGGGGCTCGAACTCGCGGACCGCGAGATCGTGACCTGAGCTGAAGTCGGACGCCCAACCGACTGAGCCACCCAGGTGCCCCTAATTTTTTTAAACTTAGCATTATTGTGGCAAATTGATGTGCAATATAATTCATTGGCTTTAAGTTTACAAGTCAATGAGTTTTAACAATGTGTGTGTGTGTGTGTGTGTGTGTGTGTGTGTGTGTGTGTGTAACCATCTTACTAATTGAGATATAGAATATTTTGTAACAGTTCCTTCATGCCACTTCACAATTAACCCCCTTCCCCCACCCGATGCTTGGAATCAAGTTTTCATTTGTCTCAACAGTTTCACCTTTCTAAAATTGTATATAAATTGAAATATATTAAGTATGTGTTTCATTATGTCTGACTTCCTTGTCTTAGCAAATGCTTTTGAGATTCATCAATTTTTGCATGAAGAACTACTTTGTTTCTTTTTATTACTAAGAGTGTTATATTCCATTCTCTGGATATACCCTACACTGTTAATATTGATTCAGAATTCACAAGAATTTTAATTGTTTCCAGTTTTAGTAATTATGGATGAGGGTGTTATAAACAATTGTGTCTAATTCTTTATGTGGACACACATTTACATTTTGTACGTATAATTCCAGGACTGAGATTTGGGGATGGCATGAGTTTGTGTTTAACTTTTGATGGGACCACCAAACTGTTGTTCAAGGTGGGTGTACCATTCTGCATTTCAACCAGCAACACATGAAAGTTGCCTTTGTTCCACTTTCTTGCCAACACGTATATTGTCAAACTTTTTTAAATTTTAGCTGTTACAATCTTGTGTAGTTGTATCTCATTGATGTTTTTATTTGTATTTTCCTATAACAAATAGTGTCAAGCATCCTTTTGTATCCTTATTTGCCATTCTTTGCTGAAGTAGGTTTTTAAACTTTTTGCTCAGTTTTCAATATGGTTTATTGTCTTCTTATGTTTGAGTTGTAAGAGTTCACTTCTAACATCCTACCCAAGTCTCTTATGAAATACATGTTTTGAAAATACTTTCTCCCAGTCTGTAGCTTGCTTTTTCATTTTCTTAACAATGTCATCTGATGAATAAAGGTTTTCAATTTAGATGAATATTAACATATATATATATATATATATATATACACACATATATATGTGTGTGTATATATATACACATATATGTATATATATACACATATATGTGTGTATATATACACATATATATGTGTATATATATGTGTATATATATACATATATATGTGTATATATGTGTATATATATACATATATGTGTGTATATATATATACACACATATATGTATATATATACATATATGTGTGTATATATACATATATGTGTGTATATATATACACATATGTGTATATATACACATATATATGTGTATATATGTGTATATATATGTGTATATATATACATATATATGTATATATACATATACATACAGAGTTGGTATTGTGAAAGGTTCAATTCAGATGAATATTAACATATATATATATACACACATATATATGTGTGTGTGTGTATATATACATATATATATATATGTATATATACATATACATACAGAGTTGGTATTGTGAAAGGTTCAGACTTCTCATGTCCTAAGAAATTTTAGCCTAAGGACATAAAAATTTCCCCCTTTTTTTTTCCTAGAGCTTTTATAGTTTTGCCTCATAGGTTTAAGTCTATTATTCATTTCAAAGTAATTTTTCATTTATGGTATGAGATTGAGGCTCGTTTTGTCCAGAGAGCAATCCGATGATTCCAGCAACATTCATTTTAAAAGATTTCCCAGTTTAATTACTATTAAACTACATTGCTTCTTGTTGAAAATCAATTACTTGTGATCCTGCTTCTGAACTTTATATTCTGTTTCATTGATCCATATGTCTATCCTTCTGACAACATCATACTCTCTTGATTGTGGTAGGGTTTTTTTTTTAGTGTTTATTTATTTTGAGAGAGAGAGAGAGTGCACATGAGCAGGGGGAAGGGCAGAGAAAGAGAATCTGAAGCAGGCTGCACACTATCAGCATGGAGCCTGACACAGGACTCCATCACACAAACTATGAGATCATGACCTGAGCCAAAATCAAGAGTCTGACGCTTAACCTACTGAGCGACCCAGGCACCCCAAAACCCATAGTTTTAGACTAAGTCTTGAAATCCAGTACTTTAAGGCTTCTAAATTTCTGTATTTCAAAAATTATTTCAACTATTCTAGATATCTCCCATTTCCAATTACATTTTAGAATCAGGTTTTAGTTTTAACAAAAATTTTAATATCTAGAAAATTGTCAAATTCTTAAATAAGGGACAGAATTTATTATCTCTGCTGCTCTGGTCATTAGGTAATCTATCAAATGTACCCATGTTTTATATTTATAAAACAGAAAAAAATATCAAATTCACAAGGGACTTTCCTGAATTAATGAGATAATGATGATAAATAACTTCTCAGTTTGTCTGTAGCATATTAGACATTCTATAAATGTCATTTCCTTTTACTGTGATTTTTCCTTCCCCCAAAACATAAACAGCTTAGGTTCCTGCACACTGACAGTTATTAGATTTTACCTGTTTGAAACTCATATAAAGATAAATTTAGGTACAAATATAAGTTCTTGAATTTCACTGAGTTTCATTAACAATTGTTACACATATCTGTAGTAAAGTTTGGGTGCATGAGACTAAAATCAGCTGACACAAGTATAAGTGCCATAAGGATGTATGATTTTTGTAATCAATGAAGTTATTGTTGAATGGAATTGAATAAAAGGTATTATTGTTGTTCTCCATATCTCTGAATAGAGGTAAATATTTGTTGATTATTTCTTATTCTACTACAGTGCATTTATAAATGCTATTTTTAGCATATTTTAAAAGCAGTATTAAAAATTATTATTTGAATTCTTCCAGTTAATGATTTGAATAGAAATAATGGAGGCAATCTTGAACTCTGAGCATGAGAAGCTGAAGTTTTACATTCCTCTGAAAACTTGTGTGTACTTGTCACAATCTTTAGAACTTCTCAGTGCCTTTCCATTTCTTATCCAAAGAATTTGTTTCCTTCATATGTCCTTGCTTTAGAATTTACATTTATCAGATATTGCTTTATTTTGAGGAAGAGCATAATGCAATAGTGTGAAAAAAACAAAAGCAGACAAATTCTGATAGTGAAATATAACAATATTTGCTAACTTACTTTTCACTATATTTTGGGATTCCCCAGGGTGCATACATATTCAACTTCCATTCCTGCCTATAAACTCTCTCAAAATTATCACACTCACTCTAAGTGTTTCAACTACCCCTGATATGGATTCTGTACCTCTAGATACCCATGACTCACACTAACATTTCTAAACCCCAGCTAAATATATATCCTGGATGTCTTTAGGCAACTGAACACCAGCATGTCGAAAGAAATGATCTCTTTTCCTAGTCTGCATTCTATGATCTTTGTCTTTACATTCAATTGAGTTTTCCCTATTAATAGAAACCATGTAAATTCAATATAGATAATAGGAGAATAGCAAAACTGTAAAGATGAAATATAAATCACTTGATTTGATCTCATCACTTAGCAGGATTCACTTTTCTATCCATCTTTTTTTATGCAAATAAACCTGTCGATATCACATATGATACAATGTCTTATAAAATTAAAAGATTGAGATAAAAACATATACATTTTGCCTTATTTTCATTATATCATGAAAAAATTCCATGCCATTTTATAGTCCTTGAAAATAATTTTTAATGAGTTTGTAAATATTCATCATATGGATAAGCTATTAGCTGGATGTATAGGTGTTTCTATTTCTTATATAATGTTATGCTGCAGAAAACATCTCTTACACATATAGCTTTCACTTATTATAACCTTATCATAGGCTCCCTACAGATAAATTGATTAATGTATTTGTATTTTTTTTTTTTTTTTGAGAGAGAGAGAGAGGGAGAGAGAGAGAGAACAGAGGGGCAGAGAAAGAGAATCCCAAGCAGGCTCTGCACTGTTGGTGAGGAGCTTGACAATATGGGGCTTGAACCCACAAACCGCAAGATCATAACCTGAACTGAAACCAGGGGTCTGAGGCTTAACTGACTGAGCCACCCAGCCACCCAGCCACCTAGATGTGTGGAAATTTTTTAAAGGAATATTGTGTCAAATTGCAATTTAGAAGAATGGTATTAATATAAAATGATACTCACAAGTGAACCTAATTCTTATTTTCTTTTATTATTTTTAAAGCTATTTTTATTTCACGGGTAAATTTTATACGATATATTAATTTCACTTTGTTTACTAGTGAGGGTACTTTTTTTTGTATTTATTTTAACCCTTTATCATAATTTATAATATTTTTAATTTTGAGGTTTCTATTATTTTTTAAAAAAAATTTCAACTAATATTTTTAATGACTTACTGGCATTTTTATATGTTTAAAGATAATAATCTTTTGTCATGTGTCACTTTTTTTTTCAAATTTTTTTCATAAGCCACCCACTTTTAATCTCTTGTAGATTCGGGTAGAATTTTTCATCATTGTTCGTATTAATGATCATTCACTTAATTTTCTTTATTATTATCTTTTGCAGTTAGCTGTCTAAAATGAAGAGTTTGTATCGTGTTGTAATTGTTTTTACTTATTTTAAACTATTTTCATCTCTCTTTTAATCTTGGCTTATTCATATCTATTTCTCACAATTGAATCAATTTTAATGACTCCAAGTATTTCTCCTCTAAGTTGTCTTGTTTCTTATATAAATTATTTTCAAATTGATGGCCTCCATTTGTGTCTTCAAGACCAAGTTCCCTTTTCCTTTACATAAGGTTTTTATGGATCCAATGTTGTAGTAAATGTGTTTTATTTTTTGTTCATATTTGGATAGAGAGAAGTCTATTTAGA
The DNA here is from genome assembly GCF_028749965.1 of Puma concolor. Classification (NCBI taxonomy): domain Eukaryota; kingdom Metazoa; phylum Chordata; class Mammalia; order Carnivora; family Felidae; genus Puma; species Puma concolor. The sequence goes on along the minus strand of NC_141674.1, from coordinate 60,879,412 downwards.
TGCAGCATCTAATAACCTAGGGTGGTAGAATACTAATGGCCACTCTCAGTAATTATTTGAGTGATGGCTGCTTCACTTTTTAGAGAAGAGATCTGAAGGACAGGAAGGGTGATATTTATAGTTATCTGGGAGCTACACATCCTCCACTCTTTGTGGAGGGAAAATCCCATCCCCTAGGCAAATCAAACTTGTTTTCTTTCTACCCTGTGAGTTACATTTCCCTCAGGATAAGGGTGTTATTTCTAAGGACTGAGTTTGAGACAAGGAGCATAGCCTGTTTGGATCAGCCAGTCCTTTTCTCCTTTTGAAATATACTTCCCTACAAAGACCACACATTCTATGTAGTACTTGTACTCCATACAAGGACAGATCCCCTCAGAATATGCCTATTTATGCTCAGCACTGCCAATGACTGCGAATGGATTAATCTAGTTTGGGTGTGACATATTAGGCAGCCCACTGCATAATCTTTCTTTTTTTTTTTTATGTTTATTTATTTTTGAGGACAGAGACAGAGCATGAACAGCAGAGGGGGAGAGGGAGAGGGAGACACAGAATTCATAGCAGAGCCCCATGCAAGGCTGGAACTCCCCAACCATGAGATCATGACCTGAGCCAAAGTCAGATGCTTAACCGGCTAAGCCACCCAGGCGCCCCTTCATTTCTTTATATTTAAATGTTCATGAAAAATATTTGCTAGTGTTTGTGTCCATTTTTAATTTACAAAAACAGCATCATGTTCTGTATATCATTGTTTCTCTCCTTAAAACAATTGTTTTTATTTGTACATTATTTTTTATTGTACAAAATCCCATGGAAGATGTTCACATTTTACCGTATCTAATTGATATATGTCAATACTGAGATTATCTCCAACTTTTGACACAGTTAATGTGGCAATGAGCATTTTAGAATATGACCCCTCATAAACCTATAAGACTTCCCTGGGATATTCACCCAGGATTGAAATTGCTGGTTTGTAAGATATGTTTTATTTAATTTGAATAAATAGGACCAGAATGACTTCTTGATAGCATCCCAGTGTGCATTCTCTCCCACCTTCCCACTGATGCTTGACATTATCTTGCTTTATAATTTTTACATAATAAGTTTAAAGTGAAATGTGAAGAGAGTGAAATTTTCTTGTTTTAATGTATTAGTCTGCTTACAAAGGCTTGCCTCTTTCAGTGTCTTTAACTCACCCGTTTCTGTAGTTACTATTGTGTTAGGGCTTAATTCTGCTATTATATTATTTTCCTTTTACTGTTGTCTCTTTTTATTTTATTCTTTTCTTTTATGGATTTAAATTAAATAGACTGAGTTTTTTTTTTTCTGCTTGTTTAAAAGTTATTTCATTTTCTTATCTTGATATTTGTTAGCCTCAGATCTATCTTAATATATATTTGCATAAAATGCTACCTCTGAATAAGTCCTATTATGAATGTATGTTCTCTCCTCACTGCGTTGTGTTGATATTTTCTACAATTTTAGTCCTAGTTTAGTTTTTTTAATGTTTATTTATTTTTGAGAGAGAGAGAGAGACAGAGTGAGAGTGGGGGAGAGAGAGAGAGAAAGAGGGAGACACAGAAACTGAAGCAGGCTCTAGGCTCTGAGCTGTCAGCACAGAACCCCACATGGGGCTGGAACCCACAAACTGCCAGATCATGACCTGAGCTGAAGTTGGATCCTTAACTGACTGAGCCACCCAGGCCCCCTTTAGTCGTAGTTTATAGAGAAATACTTTCTTTTCCTTTTCCTAACCCTAGACATTGACAAGATATTTCACCATTCTTATTCTTATGTCTTCAACATCTTCTGGATTTATTTTTCCAATCATGAGTACGTCCTCTGAAAGTATTTGAGTCTTGGTGTAAAGTCTCTTGACAATTCCATTTCTGATAATATTTTATTGTAATATTACATTAAATTAAATAATTTTCTGGATGTGTAAGTTCTACATCTTTTTAAATCAAAATGTTAAAATTGTTATTCTATATCCCTCCTGCCTCCAGTGTTTATTTTGAGAAGTCTTATACCTAGTTGTGCATTAAATCTGAATTCTATTGTGTTTTATAACGTTAAAGTTTAATATAATGTGTTTAGAGTTTTTGGTAACTCTACTCTTTGGCACTCTATAAATGTTTTCAACCTGAGGTATCTGATCTGTCTATATCTTTGGGAAATTTATATCCTTTTTCTTCAAATATTTCTCCATTTTATTTGATTTGGCTTCTTTGAGACTCTTCTAGAATTTTGAACTTTGACTCATATATTAATATATCTGTTATTTTTTAAGTATTTTATTTTATTTAGTTTTAGGTATTTTCTGTTACTTCTCTCCTGTTGTCTTCAGTAGGAGATCTCCCTTGGATCCTCCTTATCATTCTTCTATCATTTGGCTTTATATATTCTACTACTTATCATTATCTATTGGCTTCTCTTTTTAAATCCTTTTTACACTTAATATCCAACTGGTATTATCTTATTATTTTTTCACATGGCTATTTTCCTTTATCTTCTTAAACATATTTATCATGTTTTAAATTTTTATTTTCCTCTTCCAATGTTTCTGCTTCATCTTGCATAGGTAATACAGCTTGTTGCTTTTTTAGAGTTGTATTTTGAGTTGTGCTCTTCAATTACTATGTTCCCCTCAGCATTTCACATTCTTTCTCTGGAAATATGTACTGGGGAATTAATGGTTAAGGCCAGGTTCCATTCAGTATCAATCCTTGGAAAGAACGCTAGTGTTGATAGCTATGGATCACATAGAGCTATAATGATGCTTCCCATTTGTTGTCATTTAATAGGGCAGTTTTTCTAGTCTTTATATTACCTTAAATCAAGGACTGTTTCTATCTCCAGAGGATCTGGATTCTAAGAACCTTTCCATGGCAATAACCCCTGATCTTTGAATTTCATGCAATGTTCTTATCACTGAACATGATTCTTTATAATAAATTCCCTTTACTGGACAAATATGAAAAGGGTATTTTTGTCACCAATAAAGCCAGTCTAAAAGGTATCTAATTCCAAGCAATAGCAGGGGAATTAAAGGAAAATAATTTATATTTAAGAAACATATTAAATCACTATTGAGAGCTTTCCCTAATATGGTCAAGATGCAAGTTCATACTAGAAGCATAATTTACTGAGTGACGAAGTTTGATACTAACAATGCAGTTGGATCAATGAGACAGTGTCTGCTACTACTTAAAAAGAAAAAAAAATACACTAGTAGCAATGAGACATTAAGAGAGCTGTCAAGTGCTGCACATTTGCTTTAAGTAGTAACATCAAATATCTGTGACCCATTTTCCCAAGAAGTCAAATTTTTTTCTACTGGCTTGTCTAGAATACTTTGATACCTAATTTTATTTTTAAATGTGTGTATTTAAAATCCATTTTTAAATAGGTATTCTCTTTACAAAAAAAAACAAAGGAAGGATGTTATTCTGTGAAATATTTTCAGGTGTCTAATCTGCATGTTTAATGATCCAATGTTGAATTTGTAAATTTTTTTCTCTAGTTACAAAGTAAGACTCTTTCCCGCACATCGATGTGATCATTATTCATTTTCCACTCATTGCTGAGACAGGGAAACAGTAGCTTTATGATGAACAGGAGAAGAATCTATCAGGTCCCAGTCACTTTTCATGAACTAAGGACTGATGTCAGTGACTGTCAGATACAAGCGATTTTCCCCATAAATCTCCCCTTCCTTGCAAATCGAATCATTGTTCCCTTACATTGCACAGACTTTTGTTCAGGTTTTCTGTTGTATAAAATTTAATGAGAACAGCCACAAAAAACATTACAAGCTGAGTATGTGCCAGAGAGAAATCTGCAAGTATGTTGAGATACCCTCACATAATTACCTATGATTTTCTTTAGCTAGCAACCTTTTTTTTAGATGAGGGAAAAAACCTCTTAAAGATCCAACATTGATACTAATTCCCACTTACCATGTATGTATGGAGTCTGTGTGTGTTGTATGTGTGTGAGTGTGTGTGATATATTAAATATATCAGAAAATAAATTATGGACTCAGTTTAATAATAACATGAGACATAAAATTTGACTCAAATTTAAAAGATGTGGTGGTGGAATATACTTCCTACCACGGCCAGGCCCAATTATGAGAATCTCTTACTTCCTTCTTTCCCTCTGCAACAGCCGTCACTTGTTTGGCTGCTCCTGTTGTCTGTTGCCAGGGTCATGCACCTTGAGGCAGACAGCTGGGCCTCCTTGATGGAAGATTCCCACCTCTATAATTCACCTAGACCCCTCTAATTCACTCCCACCCATCATCTGCCAGAGGTACAGCTTTATGATTGTTTGAACATATCACAAGATATATCTGTTTGCTTTGCCCTTTGGGTACACTAATCTTTTTTCTGAGACTGTGTACTTATTGGGGGCGAGGTTATTGTTTCTAGTCAGGGGGTGTGAAGACATAATGAGAATGTGCTTAATTTATGGTCGCTGTTGCTATTTGCCTTATCTGTGCCATGCCCTTCCCAGATATTTCCCAAAGGAACACTTAATTCATCTAAAATATTTCATATATAAATCCACACTTATGTGGTAACTTCACTGACACATGGTATAAACTCATTTCTTTCTATTTGCCAATTTGGCTCAATATTCTCTGGAAGGAAAGTTTTCTTGATCAAATGGAAGAAACACAGAACTCTAATAGAAAGAATATAGGTCCCTTTTCTACTACAATTTCCACATTCTCTCCAAATGAAACCCATAAAACACTTGTAGTTTTATTTTTGCAAAATAATAGAGGGTAAGCTGTTGGATACAAGGAGGAACTAGTTTAAAGGCTTGCTGATGTTGGAGATTTTAGTTCTTTATCCTCAAAGTTAAAAGCCTTTGGAAGAGCAAAAGATTATATCTGTGTCGGCATTTTACTATAGTGGAGATCAAATGCCACTGATTCATGCTCATTAGGGCTGCTTCTCCCTCACCTGGGAGGCTTAAAGAAGTCTTTATGAGAGCTCAGCAAGGATTAACTTCATAGGCAAGAATAATAAGAAAAAATCTGTATGGTTGGTCTTAATTTGTGAGAGAATGCGATCATTTAGTTATTATGCCCTGGGAACCTTTAAAAATTTTAAACACATTATAGTCAGAAATATACATATTAAATCCTTTAAAATCTGTGAGAGATGGGGTTACCACAATAGTCATTTTATTTTATCTCCAGTGAGAGAAAAGCTAATGTTGGTTATCTTGAGTCGGGGTGGAGGGAGGAACCTGACTACCAATTTCTCTTGGTTGACTTTAGCATATCAAAATGATTGCATCGTATACTTGGTTTGTATGTGTGTGTTTGCAAGAGCTCACAATTTTAATTCAAAGAGTATTAAGTATTTATCATATTTCTGTTATGAACGCATAATACATTTTAAATACACATAATGGTATATTTTCTAATAGTGATTTGTCGATCTAATTGCCGTTTACTTTCAAAATTGTTTTGAATGGCCTTAAAAAAATGACCTCACTGTATAGTTGGAGGAATTGAAGCCCAGAAAATAGAAGGGCATGTTTTGAGTTATAGTGCCAATTTGTGCCTGCTTTTACAATGCCCAGACTACACACCGCATGACACCCTTTAACTTTTTTTAAAGCTAGTCACTATTATGGAGAGTTAATGTGACTAAATGGGTTTTTTCACAACTTCATTTTGCTATGCCAATATTTGTCATTAAATCTATATTTATAGATGAGAAACCTCTAGAATAAAAATGTAAACAAATTTTACATACTATGTAGTTACTCACTGTTTTATTTTCATGTGAATTTGGTCAGTTCCATAAATTAATACATATTTGCTAAGGACCTACACACCAGATATGGTGCAAATATTTGAGTAAAAAAAAAAATAAGACACAGTGACTGTAATCAAAGAAATGATATTTCTGTTATTTCACTTATTATATTTGGGCAATGATTATATGTTTGCATATCTATCTTTTCTACCCTCTTCCCAGGAAAATTCTAATACTGAATAATACAGATTATGTCTTATCAATATAACTCACTGATAAGTAAAATATTTTCTTCATATGATAACATATCCTAATTAGAATATTCTCAATTAGAGTATTTATAATTGATTCAACTCCCTATCAAGATCTTCTGACTGAACACTTTAATGGAAATTTCTGATTTTCTTTCCTTAACTAATACACAGAAATTTTCTCTCTCCCTTAATATAATATAAACACCAGAGATATCACTGACCTTCACCTCTATTACCTCCCTCAATAATAATGGATTTGAGGAGGTTAAAACAAAATGCTTCAGCCAGAATTCCTTAGCTCTGAAAGTTAAAAGTTAAAGCCAAGCCAAACTCATAGGACAGAATAAAAGATATGACTCAGTAGAAATAGAGACACATGAAAATCTCCCCTGTTTCGAACTTCATTGTGTCGTCAGCTAATATGAATTTTTCTCTTCCTCTCCTGTGCATTTTTTTTTTTAGAATCCAATGATCATAGCCCAGAAAGGGCATTTCTACCACTCCTTAGAAGTGTATATTGGAAGGGGTGCCTGGGTGGCTTAGTCAGTTAAGCCTCCAACTTTGGCTCAGGTCATGATCTCATGGTTAACGACTTTGAGCCCCATGTTGGGCTCTGTGCTGACAGCTCAGAGCCTGGAGCCTGCTTTGGATTCTGTGCCTCCCTCTCTCTCTGCACCTCTCCAGATCATGTTCTGTCTCTCTGTATCTCTCTCAAACAATAACATTAACAAAATAAAAATTAAATAAAAATTTAAAAATAAGTGTATATTGGAGGGCACTGGGGTGGCTCAGTCAGCTAAGCTTCAGACTCTTGGTTTTGGCTCAGGTCATGATCTTAGGTTCAGGAGCCTGAGCCCTATGTCGGGCTCTGCCCTGATAGTGAGCACTGATAGTGTTGAGCCCACTTGGGATTCTCTCTTTCTCTTAAAACAAATAAATAATTAAAAAAAAAAAAAACATACATATCAGCTTGCTTTTATTCTGAAAGATATGATTTCAGCAGAGGGATAATTAATCTTTATAGATTTTGCTCAGAGTTGCTATTGACTATAGTTGGATTTTGTCTAATGTACCCATTTGTAACAAGATTAGATTTGCTTTAGGACAGCAGATGATCAACTTCTAGAAGTGTTTCATTCATGTACACTTGAAAGAATGTATATTATGTCAACATTGGATGCTATCTTTCAGAGATGTCAATTAGGTCAATTTTATTATATTTGATGCTCAGATCGTCTATATGTTTAGTGACTTGTCTGCTTTATCTATCAGTTATTGAGACAGGTGTGTTAAAATTCCCACTATGACATGTGTATATCTTTCTCTCCTTCTTATAACAACAATCTTTGTTTTATATATCTGAAGTTATATGTAACATGTATAAAAGTTTATCAGTTATTCCATTTTATCATAAAGTAAGGTCTTCTCTATCTCTAGACCCATGTCTTGTTCAAGTCTATTTTGTCTAATGTTCATATACACAAACCCAATTTTGTGTTTGGGAAGAGGGGAGAGGAAGTAGGATGACTGCAGAATGTATTGCTTTCATACTTTTAATTAGAAATATTCTATGCACTTATTTAGTAAAATTTGTTTCTTGTAAGAAAGATACTGTCTTACTTAACTTTTATGACACTATTTCTTCTTCCCTTTAGAATTCAAATACATTTTATACAAATACTGACAACGTTTAGTTTATATCTAACAGAGAATTTGTCTGCTTATCCCGTTTTGTCTTTTCTCTCTTCTTTTGCACTACTCAGATTTATTTTATTATTCTATTTCTCCCTTTTTATCACTTTATTTATTTTTAAGATAATTTTTAATCAATAGCTTAGGAATAAAAATATACTCTCATACTTTGTATATTTTAATATATATTAGTGCATGTATCACTTCCCAGGCAAGGTTAGAACTCTAGAACTATTTTACTCCATTTGATCCAGCCTGTATTGTTTTCATGTATTTGGATTTTATTAATATTTTAAGCTCCACAACCTAATATTCACTGAAAATTTCCTGACTGCTTCATCCTTTCTGTGTTTCTTTATTTTTTCTGGCATTTCTATGTTTCTCTCTGGGTAGATTCTCCTCCTCCTGAAGAGTTCCTATTAATATTTCCCTTAGAGCAGGCACAATAGACAAAAATTCATTCTCTCTCTCTCTTAATCTGATTGTCTCCTTTCACCTTTACTTTTAAAGGCTATTTTTGCTTGGTATAAAATTTGAGGTTGGCCTTTGTTTTCTTTCAGTGAATTAGAGATGCCATAACGTGTCTCTAAGACGTTGTGGAGTCTATTGAAACATCAACATTCAAACTTATCGTTGTTCTTCCAAGCAAAATGTCTCGCCCCCCCCCCCCACTGACTTTAATTTTTCCTTTTTTCTTTGGCTTTCAATAATTTGATTATAAAATGTCTAGATGTGTTTTTCCCTGAAATTATTCTGCTTCAGATGCATAAGAGTTTTTGAATTTGTGCTTAAGTTTTGAAAAGTTATGTCAATATTTATTCAAATTTCACATCTTACCCATTCAGTCTCTTGTTCTGGGGCTACAGTTTTATATAGTTAAAATATTTTACTATATTCAACATTTGTCATCTATGATTTTCTCTATTCTTCCATCTGTTTTGGACTCTATGCTTCAATCTGGATACTATGCAATCACCTATTTCCAATTCAGCATGTACCTGTTTTGCTGTGTCAAATATGCTATTAAACCTATCTACTGACTCCTGAATTTGGGTTAATGAGTTGTGGAAACCTATAGTTTCTATTTGATATTTTATTATATTACAAATCTCTATGAAAATTCTACATTGTAATATCAATGTTCTTAAATATGTCAATCAAAGTTATTTTTAAGTACATTTGTATTCACTACAAGAATTTCTGTCTCTATATTTTTTGACCTTTTCTTTCTGTTGGCATACCTCATGATTTTTAAATGTATGCTGATATGCATAATAAAATTTAGAAGATCTGTATGATGTACAATTCTTCCAAATATGGAAAAATTTATGGAAGTGCACAGATACCACTTCCTCTATAAGTAGTGATTTATCCATTCAACATTAATTGGTTTCCTGCTATCATTTGTATTCTGTCCTTTCTTAATCATAAAAGAAGGACTATAGCACTAACATGGTTTTTGTTGTCCTTGTTGCTGTTTTTGTTTTATTTTGGAAAACACAGAATACAGTGCAGGAATGAAAATATTTAGGCAACTATTTCTCAAGAATTGTGCCAAATAATAATAAAGCAAAGCAAATAGCTATTAGGCAAGCATGAAAGGGAAAATTAGTCAACTGGAAAGCTAGGAGCAAGGAGGAAATGTGAAGAACATACATGGAGACTTCTCTGAGATTTACTGATATATATATATATGTAATATGTATATTATATATATATAGTATATATATGTATATATATACATTATATATATACATATACATTATATATATATGTAATATATATATTACATACACACACACACGCACACACACACATATATATATATATATATATATATATATATATATATATAAAATGGAATGCTACTTGACAATCAAAAAGAATTAAATCTTGCTATTTTGCAAAAACATAGATGGAACTAGAGTGTATTATGCGAAGAAAATAAGTCAGTCAGAGACAGACTAATATCATATGATTTCACTCATATAAGAAACACAACAGATGAACATAGGGGAAGGAAAGGAAAAATAAGATAGAAACAAAGAGGGAGGAAAACCATAAGAGACTCTTAAGGACTGAGAACAAACTGAGGGTTGCTGGAGGTGAGGTGGGTGGGGCATGGGCTAAATGGGTGATAGGCATTAAGGAGGATATTTGTTGGAATGAGCACTGGGTGCTATAAGTAAGTGACGAATTAGTGTGTTCTACTCCTGAAACCAATAGAACACTTTATGCTAACTAACTTCAATTCAAATAAATACATGAAGGGGCGCCTGGGTGGCGCAGTTGGTTAAGCGTCCGACTTCAACCAGGTCACGATCTCACGGTCCGTGAGTTCGAGCCCCGCGTCGGGCTCTGGGCTGATGGCTCAGAGCCTGGAGCCTGTTTCCGATTCTGTGTCTCCCTCTCTCTCTGCCCCTCGCCCGTTCATGCTCTGTCTCTCTCTATCCCAAAAATAAATAAACGTTGAAAAAAAAATTAAAAAAAAAAACAAATAAATACATGAATAAATGAATGAATGAGTAAATAAATAAATAAATAAGAATTAGCCAGGCAAATTGAATGTGTGGTGGGTAGAATGGGAGGCTCATTCTAAACAAAAGTGACAACTTGCATAAAAGAAGAAAATAAGTGTATATCGGGACTGAAAAAGCATAAGATAGGTAACAGTAAAGATGGAGCTTGAGAGAGAACACTGAGCAACCCATGAAAGACTTTGCAATCGTTTCTCTTTATCTGGAGTATGTGAACGCATTGTTGGGAAGCCATTGGTGTGATTTAGACAAGTGAAAGGATCAAATCTACATATTAGAATAATCTCTGCAAAAGCAGGATAGAAGATAAATTATCAGGAGATAATAATTGAGGCAGGGATGCCTGTTAGGAAGCTGTTGAAGTAGTACCATAAAATAGTATATTAGCAAATATTTAGGACTTGGATAAAGGGTAAACGGCTATAGAAAATTAGGGAGAATATCATCAGTGTGCTGATGCTGGTTTACGAGAGTCAAATGAGTGTGCATCTCTTCCCAATACGTGTTAAGACACATGAAGTTAATGGCAAATTAACTTTGTTAACACAAAGATAATTGGCAAATGCCAAAAAATCAAGGTTCATTCTTTTACTAAGGGAACATCTAGAACATAATGCTGGGCAGAATGGATTACCAAATGTTTAGAAGTAAGTTGTAAGACTAGGTGATTTAGTTTATCTGGAAGGTGAGTAAAGGATGAGTCAAATTTATCTGTCAGTCTTTTCACTACAGTGAACAGATGAATACTGTTTCCATCAACTGAGATACAACCTAAGAGTATGATTTAGGGCAGGATCTTAAATTTCAGGTAGAGGTGGAACATTTAAGTCAAGGTATCTAGCAGGTATTAGGACATATGAAGTTTTGATTCATCAGCATGTATGCATAATTAAAATAATTTCACTAGAGGAGATTGTCCACGAAGAGTGTTCACATCAGAATTTGAGAAGAAACTTTAGAAGATTTCCAAATGTTAGCAACTGAGATGAAGTAGAACCCAAAAGGAGGCAAAGGTCATACTGTTGTAAAAACTAGCAAAATGTGTTGTTACTGTAAAAAGCAAAATCTAGGAGGTTTTCCAAACTGAGGGGATGATCAGCAATGCTAAATGCAGCAGACATGTCCGCTGGGATCCTAGAACTTAAAACATGCACTGAATTGGATAAGTATGAAATAATTGCTGATCCAAATAAATGAAATTTCATAGTTTGAATAAAGTGATTAGGTGGTCATGGAGTAAATATAGTAATTGTGATCAAAGGTTTGAGTTGCTCTGTATGAACAGAGTAAATGAAAATTGAGACTCAGTCTAATAATGAACATGACACATCCAGACAAACATAAAAAAGAGGATCAGAGAAGAGACTACATTGAAGAATGTAGGAAATGAGGCGACATGGTTTAGGGAAGAAATGGATCTGTGAGTGCTACAGATGGGAGGGAGCTGTGTTTGTGGAAAAGAATGAGAGAAGCATACAGAAGAATGCACACGGAGAATGTTTCCCCAAAGACACTGGCTTGGAAAAGAACAAGGGTTGAGTTTTGTGAGTTCTTACAACTATAGGGTTTAAAGCCTGGAATTTCAAAGATCAGGAGACTTTGCTAGGATAGAGTCCGGAAGACACCACCCTGCTTTGGGAGAGAAGGCAGGCAAGCAACCTGGGTGTCAGACAATGTGGAAACAGGGATTTGAGGAATGCCTGGGGCACACAGGGTGGAGATTATTCACTTTTCTTGGAGCTTTGTCCCCTAGAAGTAGCACTCAGGGAAAGGATTCTCCAGGAACATAGGAGCTGGCTGGCACCATTTCCTTTCCAGGCCCCTCAGCATAAACACAGAGCCACCTTTGGAAAGCAGTCTAGCACCCTCCTTAACTTGTCTACACCAAGCCCTACCACCCACCACTCTGGAGGACCTGCCCTTCTCAGTCAAGCTTGCATCAGCCCCGGCACACTGGGCCACTACCCCAGAAGACCAGCACAAACACATTCCCGCATTACATCTCCTGACCAGAGAGTTCCTCAGGGCATCAATTCTGGTGGGGTTGGTGTCAGGTTTCATTCTAGAAGCAGACAAGAGTACACCTAGTTAAAGCTCACCACATTTAAGCCAAAGAACAAACACTGCCCACAGCAAGCAAGGAAAGCTTCTATGGATAACTGGCCTGAAGGACACAGAAGTCAAAACACAACAGCATAGTGTACCCACCACACACTGGAGACACTCTCTGAAGAGCCATGCCCTTGGCACCAAATGACCTCTTCCTCCTAAGGCTATTACCTTTGAGATAGGAGACATAACTGGCTTTTCTAACACAGAGAAGAAGGCAGACTTAGACAGCATGCTAACACAGAGTTATTTATCCCAAATGAAAGAACAAGATAAGACCACAGCCAGAGATCTAAGTGAAACAGCTATAAGTAACATGCCTGATGTAGAATTTAAAGCAACATCATAAGGATACTCACTGGGTTTGAGAAAAAAAAAGACATCAATGAAGCCCTACCATAGAGATAAAATCAGCAACGAAGAATGCAATAAAAGAATTTGGAAACAGGCTTGATGCAAAGAACAGCAAGATGGAAGAAGCAGAGGAACAAGTTAGTAACCTAGAAGACAAAATAATGGAAAATAATGAAGCTTAACAAAAGAGAAAGGATTATGCAACACACATTGACTTAGGCTACTCAGTGACTCCATCAAATATAATAACATTCATATCATAGGAGTCTCAGGAGAAGAAACAGAAAAGAAGGAAGAACATTTATTTCAAGAAGTAATAGAAGAAAACTTCCCTAATCTGGGGAAGGAAACAGACATTCAGATCCACACGGAGAAGTCCTATCAAAATCAACAAAAGCAGGCCAACATCAAAACATATTATAATTGAATTTGCAAAACAGAGTGATAAAGAAAAAAAATCTCAAAAGTAGAAAGATTAAGAAGTCCTTAACTTACCAGGGAAGACCCATAAGGCTAGCTGGAGAGTTCTCAACAGAAACATGGCAAGCCAGAAAGGAGAGGCATGATATATTCAAAGTGCTGAATGGGAAAAATCAGCAGACAAGAATCTTCTATTCAGCAAGGCTACCATTCAGGATAGAAGGAGAGATAAAGAGTTTCCCAGACAAAGAAAATTAAAGGAGTTTGTGTCAATTTCGTCAGCCCCCAAGAAATATTAAAGAGACTCTATGAGTAGAGAGACCAAAAGCAGGAAGACAAGAAAGAACCAAAGAAAATCTCTCAAAACAATAAAAAAACAAGTAATAAAATGGCACTAAATGAATATCTTTCAATAATTACTTTGAAGATGAATGGACTACATGCTCCAATCAAAAGACAGAATGTCAGAAAAGATAAAAAAGAAAAAAGAAGATCCATCTATATGCTGCCTACAAGAGACTCATTTTAGACCTAAAGACACCTGCAGGTTGAAAGTGAGGGGATGGAGAAATATTTATCATGCAGTGGATGTCAAAATAAACCCAGAGTAGCAATACTTATATCAGACAAACTAGACTTTAAAACAAAGACTGTAAAAGGAGACAAAGAACAGAATTACATAATCATAAAAGGGACAATCCAACAAGAAAATATAACAATTGTAATTATTTACAAGAGCACAAAAATACATTTTAAAAAGTAATAACAAATATAAAGGAACCAATTACTAATAACACAATAACAATAGGGTACCTTAACGCCCCACTCACTTCAATGGACAGATCATCTAAGCAGAAAATCTACAAGGAAAGAATAGTTTTGAACGACAAACTGGACCAGATGGACTTAACAGAGGTATTTAGAACATTCTCTCCTAAAACAGAAGATTACACATTCTTTTCAAGTGCACATGGAACATTCTCCAGAATAGGTCACATATTGGGTCATAAAACAGGCCTCAACAAATACAAACACTGAAATCATACCATGCACCATTTCTGACCACCAATCTCTGAAACTTGAAGTCAATCACAAGGAAAACTTTGGAAAGACCAAAAACACATGGAGGATAAACAAAATAAAACTAAATGATGAGTGGGTCAACCTGGAAATCAAAGAAAAAAAATTTTGTTAATGCATGGAAGCAATGAAATGAAAAAACAATGATCCAAAACCTTTGGGATGTAGCAAAGGCAGTCCTAAGAGGGAAGCATATAGCAATACAGACCTACCTCAAGAAGCAAGAAAAATCTCAAATATACAACCTAACCTTACACCTAATGGAGCTAGAAAAAGAACATCAAATAAAACCTAAAGCCAGCAGAAGGAAGGAAATAAAAAAAGAGATAGAGAAAGAGAGAGCAGAAATAAATGATGTAGGAGCCAAAACACAATAGAACAGCTCAAAAGGAGCTGGTTCCTTGAAAAACATAATAAAATTGATAACTCACTAGCAAGACTTATCAAAAAGAAAAGAGAAAGGACTTATAAAGTCACAAATGAGAGATGGGAAATAACAACAAGCACAAAAGAAATACAATTATAAGAGAACATTATGAAAACCTATATGTCAGAAAATTGGACAATTTGGAAGTAATGGATAAAGCCCTAGAAACATAGAAAGTACCAAATCTGAAATAAGAAGAAATAGAAAACTTGAACACAATGATAATAAGCAAAGAAATTGAATCTGTAATCTAAAAAAAACTAGCAAACAAAAGTCCACCACCAGATAACTTCACAAATTCTATGCAAACTCTAAAGAAGAGTTTATATCTTTTCTTTTCAAACTATTCCAAAAGATAGAAATGGAAGGAAAACTCCCAAATAATCCTATGAGGCCAGCATTACCCTGACACCAAAACCAGATAAAAACTCTACTAAAAAATACAACTAAGGTCAATATCTCTGATGAACATGGATGCAAAAATTCTCAATAAAATACTGGAAGACTGAACCCAATAATATGTTGAAAAAATCATTAACCATTATCCAGTGGAATTTATTCCTGTTTCAAACATGGTTCAATATTCACAAATGCAATATGATACACCACATAAGTAAAATAATGGATAAGAACCATATTATCATTTCAATATATGCAGAAAAAGCATTTGACAAAGTGTAACATCCATTCATGATAAAAATCCTGATCAAGGTAGGTTTAGAGGAAACCTATCTCAACATAGTAAAGGCCATATATGAAAAGCCCACAGCTAATGTCATTCTCACTGGATAAAACTGAGCTTTTTCTCTAGGATCAGGAACAAGACAGTGATATTCACTCTCACCAATGTTATCTTTTTTAATGTTTATTTATTCATTTTGACAGAGAGACAGAGAGTATGAGAGGAGGAGGGACAGAGAGAGAGATACAGAATCTGAAGCAGGCTCCAGGCTCCGAGCTGTTAGCACAGAGCCTGATGTGGGGCTTGAATTCACAAATGGCGAGATCATGACCTGAGCTGAAGTCGGACACTTAACCAACTGAGCCACCCAGGTATGCCTGACCCTGTTATTTAACAAGTACTTGAAGTCCCAGCCATAGCAATCAGACAACAAAAAGAAATAAAAAGCATCCAAATCAACAAGAAAGTAGGTAAACTTACACTATTTGCAGATGACATGATATTCTACATAAAAAACTAAAGACTCCACCAAAACATTGCTAGAACTGATACACAAATTCAGTAAAGTAGCAGGATATAAAATCAATGTACATATATTTGATTCATTCCTATAAACCAATAATAAGGCAGAGAAAGAGAAAGTACGGAATCAATGTTATTTATAATTGCACAAAAACCATAAGACACCTAGGAATAAACTTAAGCAAAGAGGTGAAGGATAGTTACTCTTAAAACTATAAAACACTGATGAACGAAATGGAAGAAGACACAAAGAAATGGAAAAACATTCCATGCTCATGAATTGGAAAAACAAATATTGTTAAAACGTCTATACTACCTAAAGCAATCTACATGCTACACAGTTGATGTGATCTCCATCAAAATACCCAAGTGTCTTTCACAGAGCTAATACAAACAATCCTAAAAATTGTATGGAACCACAAAAGATCCAGAATAGCCAAAGAAACCAACCTTGAAAAGAAAAGCAAATCAGGAGACATTACAATTCTGGACTTCAAGTTATGTTATAAAGCCATAGTGATCCAAACAGTGTTGTGCTGGCACAAATATACACAGAGATCACTAGAACAGAATAGTAAACCCAGAAATGAACCTACAACTATATGATTAATTGGAAAAAGACAGTTTCTATAACAAATGATGCTGGTAAAACTGGACAGCAACATGCAGAAGAATGAAACTGAACCACTTTCTTACATCATATACAAAATTAAATTCAAAATGGATTAAAGACATAAATGTGAGTTGTAAAATCATAAAAATCCTAGAGGTAGTAGACTCTTTGACATCATACATAGCAACTTCCTGAGGCAAGGGAAACAAAAGCAAAAACAAACTATTGGGACTTTGTCAAAATAAAAAGCTCTGTGCAGTCAAGGAAATAACCAATAAAACTAGAGGTGACCTATGGAATGGGAGAAGAGATTTGCAAATGACATATCTGATTGAGGGTTAGTACCCAAAATATATAAATAACTTACAAAATTCAATACCCCCGAAACTAATAAACCAACTTACAAACTGGGCAGAAGACAAGAATATACATTTTTTCAAAGAAGACATACAGATAGTCAATAGACACATGAAAAGACGCTCAATATCACCTACCATCAGGGCAGTACAAATCAAAACTACAATGATGTATCACCTCCACAGATGTCAGAATCGCTAAAATCAACAACAGAGGAAACAACAGATGTTGGCAAGGATGTAAGGAAAAGAGAGCAGGGGAGGGGAAGACAGAGAAGGGGGCAAAAGAATCTCAAGCAGGCTTCACATTTTCAGCTTTCAGTGCAGAGCCTGACATGGGGCTCCATTGCACAAACTATGAGATCATGACATGCGTCAAGATCGAGTCGGATACTTAACTGACTGAGCTACTCAGGCATCCCTTACGAGTCTTTTATAAAGTAGGATTATGGAATGCATGCTGGTAGAAAAGCACAATAATTGTGACTATATCTGTGAGACTCTGAACCTCATTCGGCTCTCTGTAACAACTAGGAGGCTACTTTTTAGCAGTTACCTAAGAAAATATATTTTAAAGTACTTAGTACAGTTCCAGGGAAAAGATTGCTTACACAAGTTTCTTTTATCACCTTTGGCAGCATGGCTAGTGACCTTGAATCACAAAAGGATCAAAGTTAAATAAGGCCTCTGAATGAGAATGTCAAAGATATACACAGTAGTCATATAACTTTAATGACGTTCCTTAATTTCGCTCACAGACTGTATATAAGTTTTAACAATGGGACCTCTGCGTGCCTTGAAAATGAGTTTCAGCCTTGTTCAAAATTTCTATTATTTGGCTTGCTATTTTTTTTATTTATTTTATTTTATTTTTTTTTTGCTGCATGCAAAAGGTCTTATCTTTGCAATCTGCAGGCCCCAAATTCCTGAATCCTCTACATTTATTCCCCAAAGATAATATATGCTCTATTTCAATTAGCTCTCCCAAATCTTACCTTTTCCTTAATATCTAATTCAAGTTCCATCTACTTCTGAAAACCTTTTTTGTTTAATCTCACCTACTCTAGGAGAATATATCCTTGACATTCAGCCCCTAGTCATCTTTAGTTTTCCTTGAATACCTAATGTTTTTGTGACTTCTCTTGAATCATGTATCATGTTTTCATATAATGTTCAGTTCCAATTTTAATGTGTTGTATGTCATCTCTTCAACTGGAATGCATGTTCCTTGTGGAGTTATTTTACTTTGTATCCATCCAAAGAAGCTTCTCATAACATCATACTTATGATAAAATTTTAATAGATACCTTTTGAATACTGATCATCTATTGAATACTGTACAGTTACTCTAAGCCAGAATGTATTTGTGCTGCTAGTAAATCCTTTGGGAATATTCAGGTACCCTGGTCACATAGATATTATATTAAGGGTTTTGAAATATTATACATAAGAACAACTTATCTCAGTCAAATTCTCACCATGGCAACAGCTGCTTATTTCACAAAGAATAAGTCTGATTTCAAGTTATGTAAAACCTATTGTAGATAATGTAAAGCTTGATGCTTGAGAATGTGTTTTTTTTTAAGTGGAATTATACACACATACATACAACAATAGTCCCATTAAATAGATTACGAGTGTAAAATTCTTTAGGAATCAGTTATGTTTAGAACTCATTTCAGAAACATATTTACCCAAAAGATTACAGCCATGATCTAACTTTACCTTAATGTTAATGTTCTCTATATTAAGCCAAGGACAGAAGTCTTTGAATTATCCACTCAACAAACTTGCCTACCAAGGATTTACCTGATTCATGGAGTAAAATGAGAGGGTAATTTTTGGAGTAGCTAAAAATTAAGCACATTTAATACATATCATTACAGCCAAAACTATTAATCCACAAGAATAACCCCTTCTGTAATGTTCAAACATTTACAAGATTACATTTTAGGCTTTCTATGACAATATCTCATTACAATTTTTTTTAATTTTGCCATAGCTTGTCATGGTTAGAAATTCATCTCCAACTTAAAATCTACATTTATAGACACCTCTCACAATAATAATAATTTTCTTGTATGCACAGTATACCCATTGACACTTTTCTGTCTTTTCCCTGAGGTATTGTGTAGCCCTAACAAAAATTACCATTCTGGTGACTTCTTTCCAAACTCTTACCTAGCCCAACTCAGCAGAAGTTCATTTCTAAAATTTCAAAGAGTTTAGAAGAAAGAGACACAGCTTTTATTAGGAAAGCTCTAGATGTGTGGCAATTTTTACAGGAAGTGCAGTGTTTTGAATAAGAAATATTATTATTTGTATAGTGCCACCTGAGATGGAATGAACTTATCGTCTTCACTGATATGAAATAATATTTGAAAGTCCAAAAGGGGTTTTGGTCTCCTGATGGCATTCTAAATTCATATCAGGTGTTACAATGTTGTATATATTTTAACCACTAAAGTATCTTACTAGTGTCTGAGTTCTGACTATCTTTCTCTGGAAAACAAGATTTCCATTCATTGTAAAATTAATAGGCAGAAAATATTTTCTTGGAATTGGAAACAGTGGAAGTCTACTTGCATTCTGAATGCCAAAATGTTTTTTTGTTGTTGGTGGTGGTGTTTTTGTTAGTCTGATGCTGAGTTATTACTTTTGGGAAAAAATGTTTTAAAGAGGATAAATCTATGTCCATTAGTCATTCCAGAAGGGAGTTTATACGTAGCAGAGGACACAGGATTCAATTCCTTGCAATATTTTCATTGCTTTAATTCCATGTCCTTACTGTAGATACTCTGGATACAAAGATGAATTAGAAATTGTCACTTCTTTATAAACTACTTAGGGATATTTCCATAGGAAGAAAAAACTATAGTATAATGTGATAAGTGTCATGATAGTGATATTCCTCAAGTAGTAGAATACTGATAACAGAGATTATAATTCTGGGTGGAGAAAGAGTGACAGAAAGTATGCCTAGAAAGAAAACCAATATCTCAACTAGGTTTACAATGAGTAAAATTTCCCAGGAGGAAACCATTTTGTTTTCTTTTTCTATATTAGAACGTATTAAATCTCTTGCCTAGTAACTTTCACAGGGTCACAAATCATTTACATATTATAATCCAGGTTCATACATTACTAGTTCATATTTAGAGCCCAGAAGAAGAAGAAGGAGAAGAAGAAGAAGAAGAAGAAGAAGAAGAAGAAGAAGAAGAAGAAGAAGAAGAAGAAGAAGAAAAAGAAAGATTCCATAAAAACTGTTCTTCCAATGACCATGATTTTAGTTAGAATGACTACATGGAGGAACAATTCTAAGAAAGTCACTAAGATTCTTGGAATTTCTGATCTGCCTCCCATAGTATCATCAACAAATAGATAAAACACAGAAGTTATTAAAAATACTAAATTAGATCATCAATGAATTTTCTTTCACCCAATACTAAATCCAGCCAGCATTACCTTGGAAACAAATTCAGTTTGTCCTCTCTTTTCTTTCTCCTCCGTCCTCTAATCCTACTTCCCTATTTGAATGATAAAATGAAAACAATCAGAAAATAGCTTTGGTAAATTCCTACCAACGCAATTTATCCTTCTGCATTTATGCTTTCTCTTGCATTATTATAGACACACGACTTCTTTCTCTATTTGAGGCCATTCCATGCTGGGTATACTGGACCCCATCTACTCTCGTTTGCCCGTAGGTGCTGTCACTTTATTTTTGCCTATCATTCTGCCTATTCATTATTTATTTCTCCACTGATAGTTTTTATTAGCAAACAAAATTGCTGTTATTTCTCCCACCTTAAAAGATAATGACAGGGGCGCCTGGGTGGCGCAGTCGGTTAAGCGTCCGACTTCAGCCAGGTCACGATCTCGCGGTCCGTGAGTTCGAGCCCCGCGTCAGGCTCTGGGCTGATGGCTCGGAGCCTGGAGCCTGTTTCCGATTCTGTGTCTCCCTCTCTCTCTGCCCCTCCCCCGTTCATGCTCTGTCTCTCTCTGTCCCAAAAATAAATAAAAACGTTGAAAAATTAAAAAAAAAATTAAAAAAAAAAAAAGATAATGACAAAAAATGTAACGTGTAACTTCATACAACTAATCAATTACTGTTTATCTGCTACCATCAAGAGAAACTTCCTCAAAAGTAAAGTATACATTTGTTGACATCAACTTTATTCCTCCTGTTCCTTTTAAAACTTGAGGCCTAATTTATGTAAAGTAAAATGCTCATTTCTTAAGTACAAGCATACCTTGATTTGATCTTTGCAAACACTGTTTTTTTATAAACTGAGTGTTTTTGGCAACCCTGAGTCAAGCAAGACTTGGAATTTTCCTAATAGCATTTGTTCTCTTCAAATTGTCTCTGTGTCACATTTTGGTAAATCTCACAATAGTTCAAGCTTTTTCATTTTTTCTGTGTTATATTGATTTGTAATCAGTGATCTTTGATGTTACTCTTATGATAGCTTTGGGATTTCATGAACCACACCCAGATAAAGCAACAAATTTAATCAATAAATGTTATATGTGTTCTGACTTCTCCACTGACTGGCCATTCCCCTATCTCTCTTCCTCTCCTCAGGCTTCCCTATGCCCTGAGACACAACAATACAGAAATCAGATCAGTTAATAACCATACCATGGCCTGTGAAAGCCACTGTAAATCAGAAGCTAAAAATGATTAAACTCAGTGAAGAAGGCATGTCAGAAGCTGAGATAGCCCTAAAGCTAGGCCTCTTGCACCAGTTAGCCAGCTTATGAATGCAAAGGAAAGGATCTTGAAGGAAATTAAAAGTATTACTCCAGTGAACACACTAATGATAAGAAAGCAAAAAAGACTTAATGCTGACATAGAAAAAGTTTTAGTGGTCTGGATAGAAGATCAAACCAGCTACAATATTCCCTTAAGCCAAAACCTAATCCACAGCAAGGCTCTAACTCTCTACAATTTTATGAAGTCTAAGAGAAGTGAGGAAGCAGGAAAGAGAAAGTCTGAAGCTGCAAGACGTTGCTTTCTAAGGTTTAAGGAAAGAAGCTATATCTATAACATAAAAGTATAAGGCGATGTAGAAATGTAACAACTAATTCAATATCTAGCTAGGATAACTAAAGAAGGCAACAACACTAACCAACAGATTTCCAATGCAGATGAAACAGTCTTATATTAGAGGAACATACCATCTACAACTTTCACAGCTAGAGAGAAATCAATGTCTGGCTTCAAGTCTTTAAATGATAGACTGGCTCTCTTGTTAACCACTAATGCAGCTGGTCACTTTAAGTTGAAGCCAATGCTCACTGACTATTCCAAAAAACCCAGGCCCCTTAAAAATTATGCTAAATGTACTCTGCCTCTGCTCTATAAATGGAAGAACAAAGCCTAGATGACAGCACATCTGTTTACAGCATGATTTACTGAATATTTTAAGCTCACTGTTGAGATCTGTTGTTCAGAAAAAAGAAAAAAAAAAGATTCCTTTCCAAATATTACTGCTCATTACATCTGGCCACTTAAGAGCTTTGATGGAGCTGTACAATGAGATTAATGTTGTTTTCATGACTACTAACACAATATCTATTCTGTAACCAATGGATCAAGGGTAATTTCAAATATCAAGTCTTATTTTTTAAGAAATACATTTTGTAAGGGTTTACCTGCCATAGATAGTTATTCCTTTGATGGATCTAAGCAAAGACAATTGAAAACCTTCTGGAAAGGATTCATCATTCTAGAAGTCATTAAGAACATTTGTGATTCAGGGGAAGAGGTCAAAATATCAACATTAACAGGAGTTTTAAAGAAATTGATTACAACCCTAATGGTTGACTTTGAAATGTTCAAGACTTCAGTGGAGGAAGAAGCTGCAGATGTGATGGAAATAGCCAAAGAACTAGAATTAGAAGTGAAGTCTGAATATATGATTGAATTGTTGCAATCTTATGATAAAACTTGAAGAGATGAGGAATTGCTTCTTTAATTTTTTTTAATGTTTGTTTATTTTTGAGAGAGAGAGAGGAGAGAGAGAGAATGAGTGGGGGAGGGGCAGAGAGAGGTACACACACAGAATCTGAAGCAGGCTCCAGGCTCTGAACTGTCAGCACAGAGCCCAACATGGGACCCAAACCCACAAGTGGCAAGATCGTGACCTGAGCCAAAGTTGGATGTTCAACTGACTGAGCCACCAAGGTGCCCCTTGGGTTAGGGGCACCCAAACCTTATACTTATACACTTTCTTATACTGAAAGATTGATTCTTATAGATGAGCAAAGAAGTTTTTTTTTGAGATGGAATCTACTCCTGGTGAAGATGCTGTAAAAGTTGTTGAAATGACAACCAAGAATTTACAATATTATATAAAGTGAGTTAATAAAGCAGCAGCAAGTTTCGAGAAGGTGAATCTAATTTTAAAAGATGTTGTACCAAGAGTAAAAGACTATCACACAACATCCCATTATACACAGAAACCATTTGTGAAAGGAAGAGTCAATCAATGCAGCAAATTCCATTGCCGTCGTGTTCAAGAAATTGACACAGCCACCCCAACCTTTAACAACCATACCCTGACCAGACATCAGCCATCAAAATTGAAATAAGACCCTCTACAAACAAAAAGATTATGTACCAGTCATTGAAAGGTCAGTGATACTTAGCATTTTTTAACAAGAAAGTATTTTTAAATTCAGGTATGTGCATTGTTTTCTTAGACATAATGCTATTACACATTTAATCGACTGCAGTATAATATAAACATAACTTTGATATGGACTGGGAAACAAAAAAGTTCATCTGATATGTTTAGTTGCAACATTTTCTCTATTGTGGTGGTTGGAACTGAGCCCACAATATCTTCGAGGTATGCCTGTTTAGGGTTTATGATCTTAATACTTGATACATCCATGTAGCAACAATTCACCACAAAAATCTAAAACAATCTCATCACAGAAAATTCTCTGAAGTTCCAGTCAATTCAATCTTCTGCCACCAGGCAAAGGTGATATGATATTATGCATAAAATAACAGTAATAATTCTTTTTTTAATTTGTTTTTAATGTTTACTTATTTTTGAGAGAGAGAGAAACAGAGACAGAGACAGAGCATGAGCATGAGCATGAGCAGGGGGAGAAGCAGAGAGAGAGAAATCTGAATCTGAAGTGGGGCTGACAGCTCAGAGCCCAAAGTGGGGCATG
Organism: Puma concolor; assembly: GCF_028749965.1. Taxonomy (NCBI): domain Eukaryota; kingdom Metazoa; phylum Chordata; class Mammalia; order Carnivora; family Felidae; genus Puma; species Puma concolor. The sequence goes on along the minus strand of NC_141674.1, from coordinate 60,855,389 downwards.
AACTCACAAACCGTTAGATCATGATGAGCCAAAATTGGACACTTAATCGACTGAGCCACCCAGACACCCCAGAACAGTAATAATTCTTATACTGAAAGATAGATTCAAGAACTGGTTAGAAGCTAAAAAGCCAAAAGTGCCTGGGCAAAATACCAGACTCCAGTCCATAGGAGAGGGCTTGAAGAGTGAATGTCCATACTTATATTCTTGAGCTAGAAAAATAAGAGCTACTCACATATTGGGAAAATATTGACCGAAGATGGATTATTAAATTGAAGTTAAACTATGAGCATGGGTAAATGCAAGGAATCTGAAATGAATGTGAGGTTAATCTGTAGTAAATCTTATAGACAATGAGTCTTTGTCTTGTTTACATTAAAGGCCTAGACTTTGTCTCCACAGGTGTACTTTCACCTGTCCTAAAGGAATATTTCCCGACTTTTATTAAAGTTACTTAAATGCAGTTTCTAGAGAAAAAATAAAAGAATTTTGTGAAATTCTTTGTGAAAGTGTGTTCTAATCAAAAGCAAACAACGTTGTTCTTCAATTAAAATTAGAATCTCTTCTAATTAAATTTCCCTTGCTGTAGGCATGCATGGATATTCATCAGTCATATGCAAAAATGTTCTTTTAGATGACAGTATGTTCTCCTTACAAAGCAGAAAAAGTTCATAAATCTCTTCTACAAATCAAAATTCAGATGTCTCCTCTCTGATTGATTTATTACTGTATATTAGAGTCCTTGGGCACATTTGAAATTGCACAAGCCATGTGATATATACAAGACAGTTGTTTTTAACCTCTGAAGATGTACTTCAATATTTAAAATTGATGAAATTTTGTAGAGCACTTCCCTTTCTGTTTTATGGGCTGTTGTAAACAATTCTAATGCCGTTTTTCTAAACTGTAAATGTTGATTTTTCTTTGACCATTACAAGTCATATTCTGATATCTCAGGGCTGGGTAAAGGTTAACACTTTTATGGATCAATTTAATTTTTTACATATGTATAGGCTTTAACTAATATTTTCAGGAAATAACATAAAGTTCTGTGTAGAGGTATTAATGAAAATGGGTCACTTACAACCGTATGTGTCAAAGAATAGCAAATGTCATTCTTCAATGTAAGATGTAACAAAATCAAAAACTCAAGGTTTGGGATGACATCTGTAAGATTATGAGAATAAACATAAATCAATGAAGATATAGAGTAAAATACAGAAACTATTACTATTTGATGAACAACTAACTAATAAAACATCTTTTTGAGAAGATAAAAAACAGACTGGGAAAATCCATAAATGTAATGCTTTAGTTATTTAAAATCGGCAAAAAATAGGTTAAACCATTTGACTTAAGAAACTGGAAAAGAAAAAAAAAGATGCCTAAGAAAATGATAAAGGATAAAAGTAGTGATAGAGGGAGGAAATTTCCAATAAATTAAAACATTAAATTTATATATCAATCAAGAACTGATTGTTAGAAGCAAACAAAATAGTCATAGAATTTGAGTCTCACCATAATCCTTAAATTATCAGGACATGTGATAATTGGGATAAGGACAGATATAGATCAACAGCACAGACCAGAAAACCTTAAAATAAACCCATACATATATGGTCAATTTGCTTTCAATGTAGGTACAACATAGTTCAGTGGAAAGGAAAGGAAAGACTTAAAGAAAAATGGCACTTGAATAGTTGGATTTATTTATTCAGGAAAAAAAAATAATAAACCAGAAAAAAAAAAAGAGAGAGAGAGAGAGAGAGAGAGAGAAAGCTTTAACACTCACCATTTAGAAAAAATATCTCAAAATTGTTTGGAGTTCTGAAATATAGGAATTATTTAAAACAGTAGCAATACAATTGCAAGTTTAATGATAAGGAAAATGTCATATTCATTTTCAAAATCATTTCAAGAAAACCGAAGAACTGGGCGACAATAAAAAAGACAAGTTTTGTCATAAGTTCTACAGTGTGCCAAATTGGGGGGAAAAAAACAAAACTAAAACCGAAACAAACCGATACCAGCACAAATTTTTTGGCTTCGTATAATTGGAACCAGTATAGCTCTATGGGACTAAGAGTATAACCCTGAACTTGGGTTCTCAGACTCTCTGCCCTTTATCTCCTCTTCTCTCTGGGTGTCAGCAGCATTCTCTATTGCTTATCCTGGAAACAAGGCTTATTATAGGCCCATTTCTTTACAGCATCAGGAACAACAATGAAAGGGCAACTTCCTGAGCCTGCCTTTTAGATAACAACATTGGGGGACATGCATGCCCATCATTAAACCAATGTCTGGGACTAGGTATATGACTTCTGTAATCTTCCCTGTGTACAATGTTTGTCAATTCCTGTATTTAAGAGGAAATGGGTTCTTTTTATCAGAAGGATGATAAAGTCACATGTGGTAATCACTCCATTGGTCCAAATAACTTGTATATGTAGTTTATTTAAAATAAGGAATGTGTCTTTCCTCTTAGCTTTTAGTAACTGAAACCTTTTGTACATTATTTATCTTAGAGGAAGAAAAAGCATACCTTTCACTAAAAGAAAAAAGTGAGAAATATCCACCCCTCCCTTTTTTTAAGGTTACAGGTAGTCATTGACATCTAAGAATTTTGTTAAATGGTAGAAAGCAAATGATTTCTGGTTTGGGTAACATCATTCAGAGGAAGTCTACATTGTCAAAATTTATACAGAAATGATTTTACAAAAATGACTTTAATTTCTGTATGACTACGGTAGACCTTGGTTCAATGTCACAGTGAAGAAAACACATTATCTGGTGTTCTTTCAGATAGAGGGTCCACAAAACAAATGTAAGATGTTGAAGCTGACATTACAACTAATGCCTCCCACACAAGTTGGGGGGGGGGGGAAGCAAAAAAACAGCAAACAAGGATATATGAATCATATCCTGTTGTCATAAAATTTTATTGTTACATTTGATTCACACAATTTGGTTATGAGAATCTCCTCATTCTTTCTTTATTCAAGGGCTCAGACACGTGAAATAAGTTCCACCAATCAGATCTTCCTACCAGCCTGGACTTGGGAGTTGTTTACTGGGCATTGTTCCTGGGCATAGGAAGACCGCCCTCTGCTGGCCACTTCAGTTATAGGAAGATAGGGTCCTGGAAACTTTACAGAAAAAGGAGTGATGTCAAAATTCATTGTCCAGAGCTACATTGTAGGTGGTGGTGAAGTTAAAAGAACCCAATGTTTATAGGAAGTAGTGGAGATTTCCTAACTGAAACAAGTCCACTGTATGATTTTGAAAATTGTTCCTACTTTTCAGTCAAAACTCTTACTCTTGTTCTCCCAGAAGTTAGTGAACCGCTCAGTGATCTTTACTAAGTACCTTTTATGGTAAAATACTAAAATACTTTAAAAAGTAGTTGCTTTCAGTTATATAATTTCACCTATTTTGGATATCTCTTCTATAAATTAGTTCAACTTTTATATACTATAAATTGATATTTAAACCATGATGCATTTATATTAAAACTCATCAATCCCAAACAAATATATATGTGTATATGTATGTATATAAAAATGTGTATGTATACATATATATATGCACATATGCATACATATAGGAACAAATCAACAATAATAGAGATGTTAAATGTCAATTTAAGTACTAGTAAATGGATCATATTATTAATTAAATAATGGCTATGTATTGGCCAAGTAGAACTTATTCCATAAATACACTGACTGATAATAGAAAATACATTAATATATTTCAACATATTAATACCTAAAAGGCAAAGAACTACATAGAGTTATGGCTGTCATTGTGAGAAATGGATTGAAAAAGTGGGAATATCTGGGGCATCTGGATGGCTCATTCAGTTAAGTGCCTGACTCTTGGTTTTGGCTCAGGTCATGATCTCATGGTTTGTGACTCTGAGCCCCACATCAGGCTCTGTGCTGACAGTGTGGAGCCTGCTTGAGATTCTCTCCCTCCTTCTGTCTCTGCCCCTCCCCCACTCACTCTCTCTGTCTCTCTCTCAAAAATAAACAATCTTTAAAAAATTATAAAAAGGGGCGCCTGGGTGGCTCAGTCGGTTAAGCGTCCAACTTCAGCTCAGGTCATGATCTCACGGTCTGTGAGTTCGAGCCCCATGTCAGGCTCTGTGCTGACAGCTCAGAGCCTGGAGCCTGTTTCAGATTCTGTCTCCCTCTCTCTCTGCCCCTCCCCTGTTCATGCTGTCTCTCTCTGTCTCAAAAATAAATAAACGTTAAAAAAAATTATAAAAGAAAAAGTGGGAATATCTAATAAAGAAAAAAGTTCTTAGAGCAATATAAGATAAAAGGCATTTTAATATAATCAGGCATTTATCTTAAAGATCTATCATTAGAGATTAATAACAAAATAATGAAATTCCCTCTACCAAGAAAAAAGAAACAATGTCTGCTGTGATCATAATTTTTAATTTCCATTCCTCTTTGAGTTGAAATATAATATTAGAATGGGAAGCATTATGGTAAGAAAACAAATTATTATCATTAGTAAGAGAAGCCTTTATGGACTTTATGGAATATTATAGAGAAGTAATTCATAACATTTCAGACTTAATTAGAAAATTCAGTGGTCAGTTAAAAATACATTAAAATCAATAATAATTTCAAGGGAAAATACATAAGATTTTTGGTAGACGATGATGAATTGAGCTGAAAAGGATGGAATGCTCTTTCTAAGCTTTAGAAATTCTGGATGAAATATGTAGAACATATTTCTAAATTAATTGGTAAAATTGTGAAGAAAAAAAAAGGAACATAGCATGCTAGAAACTCATAAATAAATTAAAACAATGCAAGGGAAATCTGATACTTTGTTATCCCAAACTAGATTCAAATCAGGTTTAACCTAGAGGGTTATGAGCTAAGAGATGTTTAGACAAGAGGCATGGCAGCCAGCATCAGCAGCATTATTTCTTGACTCTTTTAATAGCTTAGGAAGAAAATAAATCCAACCCCTTGGCCTACAGAGGCAGCAGGGAATCTTAATCTTTACCATGTATTTGAGTAGAGAACAAAAATATATGTAAAAACAAAATCCAATTCTTGTTCACACAAAGAAATTTGAAGTGCCTGCAAGATATGGAATCCATAAGCTATAAAATTATATAAGAAGAATCTAGAGCTATTAAAACCTGGGTTTTAATGGATGTAATATGGAAGCAGTTTCACAATATAGGACAGATAGGACTCACATAGAAGAGACTATCTCTGCTTACAGTTAAAGAAAACTACAACTTGTATAAAAACAACCATGAAGAAGACTCAGTTAATAGAAGAAATGAGATACTCAGTGCTCCTGAACATGGAATAGTAGAACATGAAAGGTACTCTTAAACTAATTAAGCTTAAAATAAATAGACAAAAAAATAAATGATGAGGATAGTCTGATACAAGAAAAAGGCAAATTTAGAAAGCAATATGACTTCTCACAATGAAAAAAATGCTGAAATAAAATATTTAATGAATGGGAAAAGAGGTATACTAGGCACAATAAAGATCAAGTAAGTGATGTGCAAAACAGTTATGGGGAATGATCCAGTATGTGTCACGAAGATATTTATATTATCAAATGGGCTTAAGAAACATAGGGAATAGTATAAGAATTGCCAAAGTCATTTTAATAGGAGTTAAAAGATGAAAGAAGACATGGGATAATAATATTTCAAATAAGAATTACTAAGAAGTTTTCAGAATTGATAAAAGATTTCAATCTTCAGATTCAGGAAGCGTTACAAATCAAAAATGGGATGAAGGCTAATGAACACAGAGATATCTTGGAGAAAGTACATATTCCAGAAAAACAAAATATGTATATATTTATATTTATAATGTTAGTTCATTTACATTTATTTATTTTATATATTTATATGTTCAGTCCATACCGTATATTTGTTATATAGTTATTTGTAGAGTTATTACTAAATGTATATAGTTTCATAGTTCTGGTCTATATAGTTATGAACTGCAGGTTTGTGTTCCCCCAAAATTAATTTGTGGAAACCCTAGCACCCAATGGGCTGATATTAGGAGAGAAGGTCCTCGGGAGGTAATTAAGTTATGGGTGTGGAGACCTCATGATGACATTTGTACCCTTATAAGAAGGGAGATATCAGATAGTTTACTTCCTTTCCCTCTCTTGTTCTCTGCTATGTGCAGATACAAAGAGTAGATAGTTAATTACAAATGAGGAAGTTGGCTCTCCCCAGACATTGGATCTGCTGGCATCTTTATTTTGGATGTCCCCGTCCCCAGACTGTGAAAATAAATGTTTGTTGTTTAAAACACCCAGTCTACTATGGTTTGTTTAGAACCAAGTGAACTAAAACATATATACTACATATATGCATCATTCAAACACAAAAGTACACTAACTTTATAACTTATTGATTCCTAATTCACATATCCTCACTAAAAGAATTATTTAAAATGCTTTATTAAGAAAAAAGATACGTTCAAAAGAAAAGAATGGAATTCCAGATACATGTGAAAAAAAGAAATCAGATTAAATATGGATAGATGTGTTACTATTTTCTAAGAAGTCATATCAATCCTCAAACTATACACACCTAATTATGTGGTAGGTATCTATCTATCTATCATCTATCTATCATCTACCTATCATCTCTATACTTATTTGACATAATTACAAGGAAAAGTTGACAATCTATAATTATATTTGGCAAATGATAAAAATTAACCTAACTACAAAAATTTGAAAAATTTGAAAAATATGATTTAAACAATATGATTTAAACAATATAATAAACTAACTTTATCCAGTGGACAGATAATAGAAATCTGAACACAATGAACTGTGGTTATGAAATGGGTTCCCCAATGTGATTTTTGGGGTTCAAACTCAAGCTGCGCCCATTACTAGCTGACTGACCTGGTTACCACAATAATTTCCTCATCTATACAATAGTAGTAATAATAATATCCACCTCATAGTGTTATTGAGAACTAAATGTGTTAACACAATGAAATGTGTTAAGAACAAAGTCTAAATTATAGTTAAGTGTTCATTAAGTATTATTCAATATTACATTTATGGATTCCTAGATTTACAAAAATATATATGACTAACATATTTTCATAATCATCATATATTTATTGAATTTTAATTTCTATTATTTCAAATGAGAAAAAATATATACAAATTTGAAGATAATTATTATAATAAATTCAGTTTACCAGGGTATTAGTTATAACTGTCCTTGCACTCGGCAAGCTTAAATAAAACTATAGATGATGTTAGAAGCAAACTAGTATCTTACAGTAACCCAAGCAAAGCAGAATGACCAGGACTCATCAGTGTTTGGATCAGGGACTAAAAGCCACAAGGAATCTACTATGTGTTGTCACCTCACTATTTCTCTACTTCAGCATGCATGATCATCTTTCCTTTGTACTTCTCTGTGCTTATTTGCTTGATTCTTTTCTCTCTGTAAGTTGACTTTCAGCAGCTTCTTTTTCTTTTTAAAAAATAATGTTTATTCATTTTTTGAGAGAGAGAGAGCGAGCGAGAGAGAGAGAGAGAGAGAGAGATCATGAGTGGGGGAAGGGCAGAGAAAGAGGGAAGCACAGAATCTGAAGCAGACTCCAGGCTTTGAGCTGTTAGCACAAAACCCAATGAGGGGCTCGGGCTCCACCTCATGAACCACCAGATTATGACCCGAGCCACCCAGGCACCCCTCAGCAGTTTATTTCTTATGCACATACTTGCCCCTCAGCTCTTAAATTTACATCAGTTTAGTTCCGGCTACTAAAAAGACTACAACTTAGCCCAGATTCAATATCCTAGAAAAATTAGTTTAATAGTCCAAACTTGGATCAGGCATCTGACTTCTTACAATCACATACCAGAAAGTTGGGGATAGAAATTACAAACAACCAATGGTAGATTCTCAGAGTAAGAGTCACTATGTCCTGGAAAGAAATTACAATACTATCTGCTGCAATCAAACCTAGCCTACCAATCTTAAAAGATATACTATAGTGCTTTGTTTTATAATACCATAGAATAATTATTTAAAAAAATAAATTGGTGAGAATCCATGCTGAATTAGAAACTTACAATTGTAAAGCAAACAAACAAACAAACAAACAAATACTGAATCCAGGGACTGGTAGCTATCCTTGACAATAAATCCAGCATGCTGATAAAGCAATCACTATTTTAATAGCCATTATGAGCCCTCCATATATTAAGATAACACAATCCAGGGGCACCTGGGTGGCTCAGTCGGTTAGGCGTCCGACTTCAGCTCAGGTCATGATCTCACGGTTCGTGAGTTGGAGCCCCGGGTCGGGCTCCGTGCTGACAGCTCAGAGCCTGGAGCCTGCTTCGGATTCTGTGTCTCCCTCTCTCTCTGCCCCTCCCCTGCTCACACGCTGTCTCTCTCTCTATCAAAAATAAACAAAAAATAAATAAATAAATAAATAAATAAATAAATAAATAAATCCAAAATATAATCATCATTGTGTATTTACATATCTTTTTACAAGTTAAAATATAGCATTATTTTAGTTTTGATTATGTACCTTAAAAGGCAACCAGCTACAATATTTATAAATTCACTAAACACAAAGCTACAATATACTAACTTGGTTTTCAACAAAGGTCCTAGGAACCCACTAATGCACTACATCTCATGCAAAACTTGAATGGTTGACCTAGAATATGTGTTAATATTATCCAATATTATTTTTACTCAAGTCAAAATGTGTTCGTGATGGGGAAAAAACTTTATTATGGACCTTGAAGTGTTCCAGACACTGATCTAAGTGTTTTACATACATTAAGTCATTCAATTGTTATTACAATCATTTGAGGTAGGTTTTTATAGTCATCTCTGCTTTAAAGAGAAGAAATCTGATAAATAGTTATTAAGTAATTTTCCCAATATCATACGTCTAGCAATAACCAGAACTAGTGTTTAAAGGCAAGCAGTGTGTTGCTTCAAAACAGCATTTAATCCCTGTGTGTGTGTGTGTGTGTGTGTGTGTGTGCGTGCGCGTGTGTGCGCGCGCGCACGCACTCACACAAACGCAAATGTTTACGCACGTGCAAATCCAGAAGGAGACAGGGAGACAGAGAGGGAGAGACAGGAAAAGAGAGAGAGCTTCTTGTCCAGGGTTGAGAGAAAAGAAATGAAAAGGATAATGAAGGAAAAAAGGAATAGAGAGAGGGAATGGAGAGAAAGTTTTTCATTGGTACACTAGAAAACTTGCTAGCTGATATGTACTGATAGATAGCATGCAGATTTTTCAATGTTCCTATGAAAGGTATATACTGTGACACAGTGTTTCACTTTTCAAATTAATCCTTGCAAATGGTTCTTTAAGATTTTTCAGTAAGTACAATTATACATGTATTAATAAACGCATAAATACAAGTGACATTAGCTTTCAAATGTATGAAAGGAAATATTGCTTTCTCTAATTTTCACACTATGTTCCCTATTCCAAATTGTATACTGATTTTGTTTAAGTACATTTATTAAGCATTTATCTCATCTCCATTTGGCTATTTTTAGAGACGTGATATTGAATTAATAAAAACAGAAAGGGTTATGGCTACAATTTGAGAGTAACATTAAAATATATTGTTTGTCAACAGCTTTTGAATTTTTCTTTCCAGTCAATTATAATGTTAATTAAATTTTAACTTAAACTAGAGGAATTGGTATATGTGTCAATACTAAGTTAATAATGCTGTTTAGTACTCATTAAATCAACATGGCTGGATTCTAACAATTTTCTTTTTTTTTTTTTTAATTTTTTTTTCAACGTTTATTTATTTTTGGGACAGAGAGAGACAGAGCATGAACAGGGGAGGGACAGAGAGAGAGGGAGACACAGAATCGGAAACAGGCTCCAGGCTCTGAGCCATCAGCCCAGAGCCTGAGGCGGGGCTCGAACTCACGGACCGCGAGATCGTGACCTGGCTGAAGTCGGACGCTTAACCGACTGCACCACCCAGGCGCCCCAAACAATTTTCAATGAAAAAGAAAGATTTTAACATATGCAATGTTCAATGGCATATTTAGGCCCATTCAGTTATGATATTATATGATATAAATTATAATTACAATTCAGACAGTTTTATTAATTGGATTGTTCTTGGTAAATTAAATCTAATATTTCTATTATCTCTATTCATATCAAAATACTATAGATATTCAGAATTTATCAGAATTCATATATAAGAATCAGAGTAGTGTTTTCCAATAAAAAGCCAATTCATCACTTAACATGTGTAAATACAATATAAATACAACAATTTTAATGTGTCTTTGCACCAGGCTATATATTATGCTTCATGACTTTGCCCAAAGCCATGCACATTTGGCCACGCCAATATTTAGGTAGCAGTTTACAGAAGGAATTCAGAAAATACTACTGGCAGTATGGTTGTTTTCTACAAACAAAAAATGAAGTGTGAATTTGTAAAGAATTGTGTCTTCCAAAGGGAAAGTAAAACTGTAAATAATGCAAATTGGCAGGATTATAGAATATAATGATTCCAAAGAATATTCCGAGTTATAATTGGAAATCATATTGAAGGAAACAGGTTACTCTATTTTATGTGTTGCTAAGTGTTGAATATGTAGCTTACTAAGGAACTCAACTATACCAGGGAAAATGAAAAATATACTGCAGTATTATACTCATTTAAGAACCATTATTATACAACTGAGTATACTATAGGGCAGTTGAGGAATGATGTTTTCTGATATTTTTAAACTTTTAGAAAAATATAAACCATGGGTTATTTGACTTTCGTGTTGCACTAGATTTAAGAACATATTTGGATGTTTAGATATAAGGATATCCACAGACATTCTATAACTTTAATATTCTGGCAACCTGTAGGATAGATTGAAACTGAAAGAAACTAAAACAAATGGAAGTCTTCAGTTTTTTAGGAAACAACAGAAATAGTTAAGGGGTAGAAATAACTCTATTAAGAGGCTAGAAGAGTACAGTTTTCCTTACTAAACGTGCTTATTTAAAAAATGGAGATTACTTCATTCAGAAAATTGCTGCACTGGGAAATATTCTAAATTTACAAAAAGTAATTTTCAGTGTCCTCTTATGAATGAGGACATCATACTATTATTTCCAAAGCAAAATGCAGGCATTTCTGATGTATATGCAAAAATGAGAATGAGTGGCCTCAAGCCTAATCAAGTTAACAGAATGGTCTGGAAGGAAAAAAAAAAAAAAAGAATATCACCAAATTTTGAGAGCTAGGAAAAGGGCCCAAAGAAAGAAAGAAAGAAAGAAAGAAAGAAAGAAAGAGAAAAATGCATCAAATTTCAGATAGGACACCTAAGGAGGAGATATGGAATCTTTAGGCAAGTCCCTCTCAAAATGATTTCCAGGGTTGTTGAGAGGGAGACTTTACTAATGGAGAGTTTCAGAAATGACCCCCACCCCCAGCCCACCCCCTTGCACTTTCAGCTCAGCTTTGGAATCTTTTTTCTTTATACGGTGCTTCGTTCAACAGAAATGGCTCTGCTCTGAAGGGTGTTCACCAGGTATAGATTACTCTAATGTTCTGTGTCAAAAAGTCATGAAAGAAACTGAAACAAGTCTGATGAAACCAACAGGAACTAAACACAATGTGCAACGAAGCAGAGAGGAACTGGGCTGCTGTCTCCTAGACTTGGAAACAAGAAGGAATAAAAAAATAAAAAAAAAATTTAAAAAGCTTAGTTTATCTTTTCTAGTCTTCATTTTTTTTTTAATTACAGGATATTCAGTAAAATTTGAGTAACGTTTTGCTACATATAAAAGATAGTAAAGTCAAATTTTTTCACCAGTTCTTGCTGAAAAATTTTCAGAAAATATTCCCTTAGAAATAGAGAAGCAATAAAGCCAATATCAATGTTAACCAAAATCAGGACCATACAGTCTCCACAACATTGATTATTTCATGCTATTGGTAGAATGATCAATACCACTGAATGGCCTTGAGGCTATATAGGAAAGAAGATTTTTACAATATGAAGATTCCAGAACTAGGTCAAATCAATCTATCCATATTTTAGATGGAGAAAAGCAGTATGTATAGGTGAAAAAAAAAAGCTGAGCAGAGAATACTCATTTTCCATCATTTATATGGTTTCAAAATGGTTATATAAATATAAGCTATTTTGGATATTTGCAAACATGCAAATCACAATAATATTTGAAGTAAACTAAAGATCAAAACTGAAATATATGTTTTCATACTGACTTTATCTTTTAAGAATTAAAAGATCCATTTTACCACAAGTACAATTAATTGAGTATATTTACATAAATTAATCAATTATTTCATAAAGATTAATGAGCACCAGAGATGTGATATTTTTTTATCTGATGTTTGATATTTTTTTATCTGATGTTTGTTTTATCTGATTTTTTTTATCTGATGTTGCAGTTTTTTTTTTCCATTAAAGTTAACATAATATCTAGTTGAAAAGTGAAACAATGTGTGCCCTTTATCCACCAGATACCAACCTACCCTAAGTCCTTTGTGTAATGTTATATAGTTTTATCTTCCAGAAGTCATTGGAGGGCCTGAAGAGCCTCCATCAATGTCTTAGACCTCAACCTCCTTCATCTTGATTTCCTGACTTATCATATCCTTGGAAGTACTATTAAAACTGGATACTGTGTAAAATCTCTCTTTCATTGATTTGAGAATGCAGCTCTTTGTGTGTGCTAACTACCATGAGCAATGCTTCTCTGAGCATTCTGGCACATTTCTACACCTATGCAAGCTATTCTCCAGTACCTACAGTGTAGCAGAAGCTGCCAGTTTTCCCCATGTCTATGCCTTCCTTCATCTTCTTTATCCGTGGGGATCTCAGTACCACCCAGAAGCTGATGCATGCCTTTGCCTGACTACTTTCTGTGGCTTTTGAAGCATGCTCTGCATCTCAGCAGGTTGGAAGTCCTGGGCAACCAATGATAATGGGAAGCAGAACTCAATGATGAAAGTTGGTGCATATCATCTGCTTCACCCTCAGCCCACTAGACATGGTTTAACTCTACAGCATATTCTACCTCACAGAGTTTACCAGTATGATAAGGCTCCAGCTGCCCACGGTGGTAACTTGCTTCAAAATCTACTTTTCATTTGCTTGCTTTCTTCTCTGTCTCAGGTATCCATCTTTTTCTTGGTATCTCTTGACTGAATTGGCTTCTAGAGAAAGTTAAACTAGGACATAAAGTGTTGGTTGTTTCCAAATTATTCTAAAGAACTAGCTCCTTTGGGTGTTCCAGACTTATGCTTTTATATCAAATCCAGCTCCCTCCCTTTGAATCAAGTCAAGGCCTCTTCTGTTTCCCAGCACACAGATATTAATTTCCAAGGTTCTAATTACCTTGTGTTGACACTAATGTCCAGGGAAACCCCAACTTCATTTTTTAACCACTCTGGTGTTATTGTAATACGCTTTATTATCTCCTACACCAAGAATTCTCTTATTTGTTTCTTCTAAGCTCAGCAATGTATTTATTTAAAAAAATTATGTTTATTTATTTATTTTTGACAGAGAGAGAGAGAGAGAGAGGGAGAGAGCGAGCATGAGCGGGGGAGGGGCAGAGAGAGAGGGAGACACAGAATCGGAAGCAGGCTCCAGACTGAGCTGTCAGCATAGAACCTGATACGGGGCTCCAACTCACAGACTGCGAGACCATGACCTGAGCTGAAGTCAGACGCTCAACCAACTGAGCCACCCAGGTGCCCCAGCAATGTATTTATTTTATTATTAAAATTTATTTTTCATATTGATGTATAATACTGAAAGGTAATTGCAGAATATTTAGTCTGCCTTAGTATCCAAAGGGGAAGAATCCACTTGTTCTTTTGCCAAAGTGCCTGTGAGAATCCTTTAGCTTAATCATCAAGACATAATAATTTGTTCTTCAGTTGCATTAATTCTTCTTTTTAGTCCATCTGTTCAAATTTTTACATCCTATTTTTATTTTCCAAGATTGTTTGATTTTTATTATAGCAATCTTGTTTTATGGATTTAGTATCCTCTGAAGTCACTCTAAGTTAACTGTTCTAAATTCAAAGCATTTTTGTATTTTCCACATTTATTATTTTTATTGCTTTATCTTATCATTAACTTTATTTTTATTTAGATATTTTTCATGAGTTATACTTCATTGAGGAGTACATGACATGATTTTTTTAAATAAAAAAAATAGGATTCTTTAAATTAAATACAAGTAAGTCTCTTGTAGGTTAGAGATTCTCTTTGGGGTAAATTTTCAGTGCCCCCATTTCTACCCAATTCTACATTGGTTTGATAAAGAATTGGGTGTGGGTGTAAGCATTTCTGTAGCAGCAGCAAAGGAAGGAGCATCTGGTGTTCACATTGTCTTGCAGATCTTGTCTGGCATGTTTTTCGTCTGTGGACTAGGGATAGGTCATTGTGACATCTGCAGACTCTCTCATCTGCAGACTCTCATCCTCAACATTTACTTTTAATTGTGAAGCAGTGAATAATATGGTCTGTTGACTGTGACCATGATAACCCTTTGCTGGCCTGTTTGCTCTCTCATTATCTACCTGTTTTCTCACCTGGGCATGTGACTGTCTCTGGATCCCTTGAATACAGCATTCAGAAAGGTATGCAGAAACATACCTATCGGTCTTCTATAGACACTTTCCTCTATTACTGTTGTGTTATTTACACTGACATTGGTATGCGGCACCTTTCCATGTGGCCTATTTTCAGGTCACCAAACCACAGATGTGCTAGTTAGATGATAGATAGATCATTTAAGAATGGCTTGTTTCTCATGGTGCTTGGGTAGCTCAATCATTTAAGCATCCAACTCTTGGTTTTGGCTCAGGTCATGATCTTATGGTTTCATGGGTTCAAACCCCACATTAGGTTCTGCACTGGTAGCATGGAGCCTGTTTGGGACTTTCTGTCTCCCTCTCTCTACCCCTCACCCATTCACACTGTCTCTCTCATTATAAATAAATAAACTAAAAAAAAAAAAAAAAGAACAGCTTGTTTTTCTTCAACCTAATTAAACATCATGCTCTCCATCTCTGTAATTTTAGCCAGAAAGAGGAATTCAGGACATACATTCAGAGATTCCCACTTCCCCTGTCTAACTTATTCTCATCCTGTAATATACAAAATAAAGGCAGGACATTTTCTTTCATAACCTGAAGACAGTACTCACTATACATCATATTCTGAATTGTCTCTATAGTTGGTTTTTAGTCACTGAATGATCAAGTGGATCCATTTTGCCTTTGTCAGAGGCCAATTAGGGACAGAATGTTCTTCTAAATAGTAATGTTAGCTTTCCACTCCAAATCATGATTCTCATTAGATGAAGATTCATTTAAAACATGTTTTAGGGCACATGAGTGGCTCAGTTGGTTAAGCGTCTGACTCTTGGTTTCAGCTCAGGTCATGATCTCACTGATAATGAGTTCGAGCCCTGAGACAGGCTCTGTGACGACAGCACGGAGTCTACTTGGGATTCTCATTCTCTCTCTCTCTTTCTCTCTCTCTCTCTGTTCCTTTCCTCCTCATGCTTTCTCCTTCTCTAAAAATAAATAAATAAACTTTCAAAATAATACATACATACATACATACATACATACATACATACTTAGTAACAGGTCATTATATTCCAAAAGAATTGTATTTCCAAAAGCATTATTAAAGAAAGATGAAGAGGGGCGCCTGGGTGGCGCAGTCGGTTAAGCGTCCGACTTCAGCCAGGTCACGATCTCGCGGTCCGTGAGTTCGAGCCCCGCGTCGGGCTCTGGGCTGATGGCTCAGAGCCTGGAGCCTGTTTCCGATTCTGTGTCTCCCTCTCTCTCTGCCCCTCCCCCGTTCATGCTCTGTCTCTCTCTGTCCCAAAAATAAATAAACGTTGAAAAAAAAAAAATTTAAAGAAAGATGAAGAAACAGAGTAAAATGCCATTACCTGTATCCTTGAAAGAGTTATCAGTTTAATCAAACAAAAAATATAATATCTTCTCAATTTGAGAAATAAATATTTATATCTTAATTATTCCTCATGCTTTAATATACATAATGCAAACGTTTAACTCTTATTATTCTAGAAGATAGTTTGGCTCAAGTAAAGGTCACTGGTTCTAATCTGGCTCTGCTATTATCTGACTGTATAATACTTTACTAGAGTCCTTTCTTCTCTGATTCAGTTTCTTTACTTTTAATTAAAAGAGATTGTAAACATATGGTTTATAATTTCTTTTATATCTTTAAAATAACATGATTCAGCCAATCACGGGAAATTGCATAACATGCCAAATATAGAGATGTTTTGAAGAGCTATATCTAAAAACAGAGTTTAGGCCAATGTTACAGGAGAACAAGGGGAATTTCCCATCAATCTTTCCAAACTTCCCTTCAATTGCTACTTGAATAGCACACTTCCTTTTCAGTTGTCCCTTTGGACCAGACCAAACTTTAGAATAGCCTTGACCAGAATTACTTATTATATCTTTCATTGGATGCTCTCATTTACATTTTCTAAAATGGCCCCAAAAGATTGTGTCAAAGAGTATATTTAATATTACACTAAAATGCCTTATCAGGCACATTAGGAAATTGATACTAATGGCACTTCTCCAGAGAGCTGGAACCGTGTTAATGGCCCAGCACTTGTCGCCGTTTTGGCGAAGTCTAAAATAGTTTCTAAAGGTCTTTTGTACAACAAAATGTGTTCTTAGAATTTTCCACAAGACTCTGCATTCCTTTTTTAATGTGTTGCATTTTCTCCATTTTGTACAATAGTCATCATGCTAAGGTTGTATAAAAAGAAAGCGTTGATGTAATATTGTCTCCTAAAAAAACATCTTGTCAAAAACTTAATTTGTCTTCAATGACAACACCTGAACTAACTTAAAAAAAAAAAAAATCAGAGGCACATCACATAATAAATCCTGAAAAGAACTATTGAATTATAATGTCACATTAACTCCCTGTGCCCTAATAAAGTGTCTGCTTTGTAAAATCATACACTGGTGAATTGGGGACCTAATGTTTGGAAGTGAAGAAAGGAAAAAAAAAAAGTAGACTTTTGCAGCTTTCATTTGCCATCAATTATACTTGCATAAATGTGTTGGCATTTCAGAATGTGATGCATCAGGTCAGCACTTGTCAGGTGAGTAAAGTGCTCCCACAGTGCAAATTAAAGTTTTGGAAGCGGGTCTTCTCTTTCAGTCCACTGGGGCATCATTTAGCACATTGAAGTGGCAGTTTGTGAAATGGTACCCCTGTGGCCTGAAAGAAAGAACATTCCTCTCAAATTTCATAGACTATTTCCTGGGACTACAGAGATTGTATGTTAAGACTTAGTTCATTGTAGTGACTTCTACTGAATAGAATATTATAAAATATCAAAGTAATTATTGCCTATAAATTGTAAGCAATTTTATAAATTCTTTGCATGGTAATTACTTTAAAGTCCTTTAAATTATTTATTGTATAGTTAATTAATACAGTAAGTCAATACTGAGTAATTAATCAGCTTTTTAAAAAGAAGACTTGGGAATTCATGAGAAATTTGGATTCATTTTGGATTATGGTGGCATCATTCTAATTGGAAAGTATTAAATCATTCCTCAACTTCATTTTAAAGATGACACATGCAGTCTTTATTAAGATATATAGTTGGAATAAGTTATTGTGAGTTGAAACAAATTTTCTAATTACATTATAATAAAAGACTGACTTCCTGAAAAAGTGCCTAGTATCTCATGTTTTGGACTTAGTAAAGCCATATTTAATTGATTAACACGATATAGCTTTACAATATCTATTCATAGTTTACAAAGGTTTGCAAAAGTCATTTGAGTAGACCCAAATCACATGAAATATTATTTAAGAATAGAACATATTGTTGAATGGACAGAGAATGATTTCAGAAAAAGAATCCTGTATTTACCAGAAGGAAATCAAGTTTGTTAGTGGAAACAAAAAGCAAATACTCTTTTTTCTTATGGGGAGAGAGAGAAAGAGAGAGAGAGAGAGAGAGAGAGAGAGAGATAATTTGCCCGTTATATTTTCCCCTAAAAAAACCCCCAGTGGTATTTTTTCCAAGTAAGTGGAAAAATCAACAGATGCCACATAGTATAAGTAAAAACCTTGGGTGGTCTGGGTATGGTTTTGGCTTTGAGTTCACCTGAATTCATATATGGAAAAAAAGTGAAAATGAGCTAAACACAGAAAATAAATATGTGTCAATTATAAAATATAGTATTTCCTAAAACATGAATGGTTGAATTTGAACCCAGATTTTGTTGAAGATGCTTTGATTTTGTTTTGTTTTCTTTTTAAGTTTAATGTGTTTTATCTTTGCTACTTTTGTTATTGATTTCAAGTTGTGTGCATTATGACACAAACATGTGACTTGTGTTTATATAGGTATTCAAATATATTGAGATTCTTGAGGCCCAGTAAGTAAACTTGAAAAAAAACATTTAATCATTATGATCACTCAGTGTGTGTATGTGGAGGAGAGAGGAAACTAATTACACAGGACCATGAGTTTATTAAATAATAGAGGTAGAGGTGGTTTAGGGATCAGTGGGCTCTCTCTCCTTCCTTGGCAGCTGAGATAACCAAGCCTGAAAGTGACTCGGGTGAGGGTTAATGAGTTTTAGAGGGAAGCTGCTCTACAAGTCACCTGAAGTCCAGTCTAGTGCTTTCAGTACATCTTCCTGGGTCATAAAGTCTAATTGCAAAAATGTTTGCAGAACACAAGAGCTCATAAAAAAAAAAATCTTTATAAAAATTTTATCGTATATACACAGTGTAAGTTAATTGGCTATTGATACTTTTTTAGCACATTCTTAGATTGTGATTACTTGAACATAAGTGATTCAACCAGCTGATTACTTAGTTTACATGGTCAAATTGTGAAAAATAATCAAAGAAATGTATTGGTACAATGGTTCAATCATGACCCATGATAATATGAATTATTATTTTTTGTATTATTGATTTCAAAGTGCTTATAATTTCTTGGGGAAATTTAGAATTGTTGTAAGACATCCTTGAATCCATGTATACATATGTATCTACTCAAAGAATGGATACTGGATGTATAAGTACTGCAATGAGTCTCTGTATGGATCGTGCAATTATTTTCATGAGTTAACATTATGAGATATGTTAATATATATGCACATACATGTACACATACACATGTAAATACACACATATATATGCATATAATATTTTGAACAGGTTACAAAATATTGATACTTACCACTGCCATATACTATGCTATGAGTGAAAATTTGCTATGTGGTTTTAATTTTAATAACATTACCTTATTTCCACTCTTCAATACTCATTATACTTTGTATCTTGTTTTTTTGTCTCACTGGTTTGGGCTTGCATCCTACTTATTTGTAAATATAGTTTAAAGGAAAGTGACCGTCATGGGCACGGTTTTCAACTGGGAGTCAGACAATTTGAATTTGAAATCTGGACCTTCCAAGTTTTGACCACAAATAATTACTTCACTGTTCTAAACTTATTATTTTTTCATCTAAAATAAAGAACAGTAATACCAGTCTATACTTTGAGCACCTTGTCACATCTTTACTGGTGGGAAATTCCATATTCCCAAATAGACTATCACTTACTCAAAATCAAGGACAATTTGGGATCCCTGGGTGGCTCAGTAGGTTAAGCGTCTGACTTTGGCTGAGGTCATGATCTCACAGTTTGTGGGTTCAAGCCCTGTCTTGGGCTCTGCCCTGACAGCTCAGAGCCTGAGCTTCAGATTCTGTGTCTCCCTCTGTTTCTGCCCCTACCCCCACTCACTCTCCATCTCTGTCTCTCATAAATAATAATAAAAAAAAACTATTAAAAAAGTCAAGGATAATCTTTCAGTGTTTCTGGCCCAACCGGAGTATCTAGCCCACAATTACAAGAAAATAATTATTAACCATATCTGAATAACTGAATACTGTTTTGAAAAATATAAAACATTCTACTCATCAATGTGTGTCCATTTGGTCCTAACTACTCTTTTATGCCTTTTACTTCTTCTAGGCAGAGAGAAGCAAACCACTGTACATGTGCCATCCTCCTCCCAATTTTGGATATGAACTTTAGTAGATATTTAACAAAATAATGTTGTAAGAGGAAGTTTTCATACTTCTAGCGCTGATGTGCCTAGATGATTCCAAGTATTTAACATAAAATAAACATATTTACTCAATATATCTTCTCAATACTTCTAAGTAACGTAGCTGTTATTAATATCATTTTACTGGAGAAAAATCTGCCACCAACAGGTCCAATATATACTTAGACTAATGCTCTGAAAACACACATAATCTAAATTGGAAGGCCAGGTTTTGTGACTCATATCTTGGATTCATTTCAAGGATAGGATTATACTCCCCCCCTCCCCTCCCTGCCATCGAAAATACGCACTGCCCCTATTTGCTTCTCTGAGTTTCCATCCTTAGGGGATGCAATATGTTGACTCACAGGTCAAAGAACTCTATCATTAAAAATTTTAATGTTGAATCTGAGGATCAAATAATTTTCCTTCTACATATAACTAAATGTGTGTCAAGACCATTTTTGCTTTCATTTACACTGTTCTTGTCACTCCTCTCCCTCAGTTCCCATGACACCTGTAAATTGATTTCATGTGCTACAAGTAGAAAATACATTTTAGTATCCAATTGCTACCCTTTGTTTCAATTCAGTATTTGTATAGTTGAGTATTCAGGTAGCAGCTGTGTCCCTTGGTACTTCCAGGTACTAAATATGAAGCGAATAGACACAATTTTTCATGATTGTTGTATTCAAGAATTGATGTCATTTACATATGTCACAAATATTGTATTTTTAAATCCCTATGCTACTACAAGTCTTGTGTTCTAATGCATTTGGCTTTTTAATATCTAAGTAATTTCACATTCAGCTCTGACTCCAAAGGAGTGCAGAAAATCATCTACCTCCTCCAGTATCCCTCCTAAACACATTTGCTTCACTGAATATGCTAAACTGGACCTTGAATTTGCTGCCTATGTATATGAGAATGAAAACCAGATGTCCATTGATAATGGTATTGCTGATGCTGACACTTTGTTAAATGAAAACTCTTGCAGTGTTGCTGAAGAAGCAGAAAATTTAATGTCTCTTATTTGAATGAGTTTTACCTTTTTGTCTGGAAATTCTGTATAGCTGAGTAGAGTCACAGAGACGTAAGAATTCTTGGGTTCAGAAAGACTAGAAACAGTTGCCTAATAGTATCAAAAAATATTATTCTGATACGGGGTTATATAAATTCTAATTCTCTAAGACTATAAGTCAAAGGCCGTATAAGAAGTTAGACTACCTTTAGGAAGAACATAGGGCATGCTCTATTTTCTTTTAATCATCAGTTTAAATTTAATTTCTTGAAAAAACAGTTAAAACATACATTCAAAATGCTTTATAAACACTGTGAAATATATAGTATGCTGAACCATTCTGACCTTTTTAAAATTCTTTATCTCAGTTGGCCAGTCATTTTAGTCTCTGCAACAGGTTACTGTACTTTTTAATAGGAAGAGAAGGGAATGGTCAACTCTTTCGAAATCTTGCTTAGAATACTGAAAAGGTCAACAAACTACAGCAGAGGAATGTAAAAATGAGACAATTGAAATCCTGATACCTCGTTTTTGTGACGGAGATTTTTGCAAGAATTGAAAATGTCACAACATGAAGTCAATTTTCAGGAAGAGACTGGGACACAGCACATGCTGAACCCACCTCACCACACCATTAGCCTGTGATCTCAACTTTCTGATTAAAGAACGCCCTGCCTAAACACACACACACACACACACACACACACACACACAGCTTTTCCTTTTTGTCTTTGTTATTTTTATCAAAGATAAAATGTTCTGTGAGAACATAGAAGAGAAAAGAGCAAAATTTGGCTGTTCTCAACCAGCACAGATTTTGTTCCCACAGGAAACATTTGGCATCTGGTAATGTCCATAGACATTTTTGATTTTCAGGACTAGGGGTGGGGGGGGCACTATAATGTGCTGAGGTCAGGTATGCTGCTAAACATCTTACAATGTATAAGACAGCCCCCTACAACAAATAGTTATCTGGCCCAAAATGTCAACAGTGCTGCTACTGAAAATACTGGAGGCAGAATAATGTACAGCTTAACAATATTTTCATCAATTACATTGCCCTTCCTCATTATATTAAGTTTGTACGTACTATAAAGTTTGTCCTTTATATACTGTTGAGGCACAGTAAATGTCTGTTGCTGCTGTCTTTAGATAGATAAAAATGGAAAATGCATATAAGGAAGAATAGATATTAAGGCTTTATAAACCATGTATCATGTGTTATGTTTGAAACAGCTCCTCCCCTAAATGTGTAAAGTAAAATACTTAGTAATTAATGTAATAGGCAAAAGGACAGACTATCAGGTAGCATCAGTGTAAATGGAGTTTAAGTTGAAAACAGAAAAGAGGGGTGGGGTGCCTTGGTGGCTTAGTGGGTTAAGCAACCAACTCTTGATTTTGGCTCAGGTCATGATCTCATGGTTTGTGGGATTGATCCCTGCATCGGGCTCTGCACTGACAGCAGGGAGCCTGCTTGAAATTATCTCTTTCCTTCTGTCTCTTGCACACACGTGTGCGTGTGTGTGCGCGCACACTCTCTCACTCTCTCTCTCAAAATGAAGACACATTCAACAACAACAACAAAAAGAAAACAGAAAAAAAAGGGAACAAACTAGACACAACAGATATAAAACACTTATTAAATGCCAGAGTTTACATTTTATGACACCTCCAGTCTGTAGTCCTACTGCTAACAAACTCAACTTCCAGAAAGGGACAATTGATCATGCTAACTCTTGGCCCAAATCTTTCAGCAGCTTGACACTGTCCAGAGGAGAGGTCAGAAAACTTTTCGTATAAAAACTTGGAGAGTAAATATTTTCAGCTCTGCAGGACATGTGATCTCTGCTGCCTCTACTCCACTCTGCAGTGGTAGCATAAAAACAGTCATGACAATATGTAAACAAATGGTATGTCTATGTCCCAATAAATCTTTCATTATGAACAGAGGTGAGGCTATATTTTACATAAGGCCATAGTTTGACACAACCCTGAGTTTTAATCCAAAATCTTTTCTATGACATACATTTTGCCCTTTTCAATTCTTGAGCTTCATCTCAAACGTCTTTTTTTTTTCTTCAACCTCTGCAGTATCCTGTGTTCCAGGAATGCAAAACTGTGAATAGTTCTTTCAACATATCAGGTGGTTTTGTGCTTGGTGACCTCGCAGTGCTCGTCACCTGCTAGTGGCTTCCCGGTGTTTGGTAAAAGCTATTCCTATTAAACACTCTGATGAAGCATCACCTTAAAGACCTTTTCCATCTCTCCCTCTTGTCTCATATTTATAGGCTTGATCTCGCTCTGCTGTGCCTCAGTGTACCCTATGTGTGCTGCTATTAACCAATTTTAAATACATAACTGAAATTTATTGACATATCTCCCCCTCTCTACACATGGACCGAGTGTAACAAACTAGTATATAACCCCTTGGCTGAACATCATAGATAACTAATAATTCCTTTTTGACAGAATCCCTTTTGGTCCAACTTTAACGTGAAAACAATTTTCTGCCAAGGTAGACTCTATTGAGCTTTGTAAAATGTAAGCATATATAAAATAGGGCATTCGTTAAAGTATACAATGAAACTAATATATGTAAATGATGATTAGTCATGATAGAAGCACTTCAGCTTTAAGATATGTTGTTTTATTTTTTTTTAATTTTTTAATGTTTACTTTTGAGAGAGAGAGAGAGACAGAGTGCAAGTGGTGGGGGAGCAGAGAGACAGGGAGACCCAGAATCCGAAACAGGTTCCAGGCTCTGAGTTGTCAGCACAAAGCCCAATGCAGGGCTCAAACTCACGGACCACGAGATCATGACCTGAGCCATAGTTGGATGCTTAACCCACTGAGCCACCCAGGCGCCCCAAGATAATGTGTTATTTAAAAAGTAGAAATCGGGGTGCCTGGGTGGTTCAGTCAGTTAAATATCCGACTTTGACTCAGGTCATGATCTCACAGTTCATGGGTTTGAGCGCCACATAGGGCTCTGTGCTGACAGTACAGAGCCCGCTTCAGATCCTGTATCCCTCTCTCTGCCCCTCCCCCACTTATGCTCTGTCTCTCTCTCAAAAATAAACAAACATAAAAAAATAAAAAATAATAATAAAGTTAAATAGAGACACAGAAAATGAAGACCATGGAAACATATTTTAGAAATCTTAAACAAATAATTTTAAAAAATGGGAAAAACAAAACTCACATGGAATTAGAGGTTAAGCAAGGGAAGGAAAACAGGAAACCTAACCTTCAGTCTGTGATATACTCCAGGTTTGAGATCTATAAAGTAGCGATCTTATATTTACAGTTGCACTCCATTTGTCTCATTAGCAACACCAACCAGTGTTTTCAACCCAGCAGTGAACTGTTACCTTTTAGCCACAGAAAATTCTAAGTCTCTTACCATGAAAGAGTAGATGCTTTTGAGTATACCTTATCTCAACTTTCTCAAGATTGGGGGATTTTTACCACACTGCTTCTGCATCAGATTCTCAAGCAGTGATCTATCAGGTCTGAAATTAAATCAGCCCCTAAGGTGGAAATCTTACCCCTCCATTTATTTTAATTGTGCATTCAGGATGCACATCCAGCATTCCTTTGTTTGTCTGTTTGTTTTAATTGAAACGCCTAGTATTGGAAATGTTTTAAATGGCATGTTTAGAATATAGCCTTGGAGTACAGAGCCATAATCTTCCTATGTCTGACTTCCAACCATTTAGCAAATAAATGACTGTTCAGGGAAGAGCTTAAAATTGATGAAGGCAGGAGAGTCACTGACTAAAAAAAAAAAAAGTTTGTTGGAAGTAAATATGTAACTTTTGGGAAAGTGAAAAATAAAAGAAGAAAACATCAGGAGACCAAATGTTTAAAAGTGTAACCCTCACTGGCAATGAGAAATCATTTAGTGATGCGTTCAGATTTGGTGTAACTATGAGAAATGAAATGAAGTTCGAGAAAAGACAATTTGGACCGAATACATGAAAAACTTCCTGATGGTGAAACCCGTTAGATTATGGAATTATCCCTCAAGGGCAGTGGTCAAAGTCACATCATTCGAATAGTTGAAATCAAGAGAGACAAAATGCCACTGAAAGTTATTTACTTGTTGAATCTGCATAGCAATTGTTACGGTCCCTAAGGGAACTGTTCTATCAAATAGATGAGATTTCCGAGGCTGTCTTCAGTTGTGATGTTTCTGACTTCCAAACTTTATATACAAATAACAAAAAACAAACAAACAAAAACAATGTATTTTACATTCTAGTACCTATGTAGTTATATTTGTTAAATAATATAAAGTCACCCTAGACAAAATGTATTCTATAAATGCTATGTATGCTCTTTATTTTGTTCCACCTTATGTAGGGGAAAAGTAGAATTTAGTGTCATAGTACCTGGCGTTTTTATCCTTCCTTCAGTGCATGATTGTATATACCCAAGCCCCTAAATCTCTCCGAGGCTTAGGCTCTGCATTCATAAAATGGTGCTCAAAAATGATAGAATTTTTATAAGCGTTGGATGAATCACAAGGCAATATACAAACATCATTTGGTAAAGGCTAAATGTATATTATAGTTAACACTGTTTTAATCTTCACGGTTGCCATTGCTATCTCATTCTAAATTGATCCTGTATTTAAGTCTCTCTTTTTGGGTAGTGGTAATAACTTGCACTAATATAGAGCACTCTATCTCATATTCTTATGCCTTAGCCATAGGAAGAGGAGAAGGCATTGGCAATAAATCTTAGTGAGGCTCATTCAGAATTGAACTGCAGCTTTAGTGCTTACAGTAGCAGAGCTTTCTGGTTGAGTTGGGTAGCTGTGGATGTATGTGCATATACGTGTGTGAGTGGGCAAATACATGCATACCTCACAGCCTCCGGTCACTTCACAAATCACTGGATCGCACAGAAAATTTTGGACTATGTTTGGCAAGTCTTCTCAATTTACTGATGGGGCAACATACTTGAAGATTATTCTGAACATTCCCTTCTTATCATGTCCTACCTGGAGAAGCAGTGAATCTTCAGCACAGATAGGACTGGCTGTTTCTCAAAATGGCAGGGGAAGAAACATGCCTAAGTTCATACATATTATTGAATGCCTCATAATGCTACTATAAAACTCTGCAAACCTATTTGGGGTAATTCTAAAGCGAGAGCCAAGTGCAGACCAACAGGAACTGTGATAACAACATCATTTGGCTAATGTGCTGTTTATGTATACAAAATGCTTTGCAAATGGTAAGGGGAAAATCACCAGCAGAATAGTTTCTAAAAGCATGTTAGTTTTCTAAAGCCATACTTATCTAAAATTGTAACAAAGAACAGCAGGAGGTGTGTGACAATGAAGCCAGTACAAAATGAACGAAGTTTCAGCCAAATGTCAAAATATAAGGAAGGAATTTCTGAGGCAAAAGAAAAAAAAATTGTATTGGGAAATGGGAATACAGTAGTTTTATAGAGATTTGGAACTTTAAATTATTCAGAACTGGTACAATCAAAACTAAAACACGTGCATGTGTACCATCTGCTTGCCTCCAAAGAGGAGTCTTTGGAGAATTAATTTCAGCTGCCAGAGTTGCAGGAAAGGAAACTGGTCTCTAGTTTATCCGAATCATTACTTGAATACAGGAACTCAAGAACAGAGAAGAGACTCGGCCGTCTGGCTCTGTCTCCATGGAGAGATATTCCCTAGAGATTTCAGCAGCTACAGACAAACATGAAGAGAGGTACAGAGAAAAGAGACACAGCCTGTAAAGTCAAATTTAGGATAAGAGAAGTGAAGTGTTTTTGATTCAAAACATGTTTTAGAGTAGCTGTTAGTGCTTAAATAAAGATTTAACTGTCTCATGAATATTTTTTTTCTAGAAGTAAACTAAGTTTTCTAGTAATGTTAAATCCTGGTTTGTTGAGTCATGCTTAGGCCAGATATTTACTTTTGTTTCCATTCTTCTAACAGGATGTAGGATCTGTCATTTTCTGGCCAAATTGGAAACAAAGGAGAATCGATACTCCTGGGAGTTCAGTCCCAGTGTCTAGTGAGTCTTTAATTTAATAGCATTAGTGCTACCAGTTTTGTCACTAATGGTCATGTCTACATATATAGTCTTTGCTTACAGAATTAAGCAAAATTAAAAATAGAAATGTCATATGATCCAATAATGCCACTACTGGGTATTTACCCAAAGAAAATGAAAACACTAATTAAAAAAAGATATATGCACCCTTATGTTTATTGCAACATTGTTTGCAATGGCCAAAATATGGAAACAACCTAAATGTCTATAAATAGATGAATGGATAAGGAATATGTCTCTCTCTCTCTCTCTCTCTCTCTCTCTCTCTCTCTCTCTCTCACACACACACACACACACACACACACACACATACACACACACTGGAATATTGCACACCCATAAGAAAGGATGAGATTGTGTCACTTGAGGCAATATGGATGGACCTAGTGGGTATTATGCTAAGTGAAATAAGTCAGACCGAGAAAGACAAAAACCATATGATTTCATTCATAAGTGGAATCTAAAAAAAAACAAAAACAAAAACCAAAAAACAAGTGAAAAAACAAACAAAAAGCAGAATCAGACCTATAAATACACACAACAAACTGATGGTTGCCAGGGGGAGGGACTGGGAAATGGGAAAAATGGATGAAGAAGAGAGGAGGGGTACAAGCTTTAGTTATGGAATGAATAAGTCTCCAGAACAAAAGACACAACACAAGGAATGCAGTCAATCATATTGTAATAGTATTCTATGTGGACACATGTAAGTATTGCCACACTTGTTGTGAATGTAGCATAACATATAAATCTGTTGAATCACTATGTTGTAAGCCTGAAACTAATGTAACATTGTATATCCACTATACTCAGATCAAAAAAAGGCAATTAAAAATATATCAAAAAATATCATATAACTAAATAACAGGCAAATCTACACATTACAGGCATTGTTGTCCAAAGAAAAGATGAAATCATGTCACTTACAGTAGATAACAAAGACTGCCTAGAGATCAAATTTGAGCTGAGTTAATAAAAAAGCTTTCAACAGTGAAAATACACTATGGGGAATCCAAAGATGGGAAAAGGATTAGCTTAATTCACAGGGGAATATGATGGACAAATTAAAAAGAAATGGATGAACGGATAAACAGATAGATAAATACTACTTTTTCAAGTCCTTCAATTCCTTTAGGTAAGATATTTAAACGTTGAATAAAATTTATCTTTGGGAGTCCAAAATATTCAGCTATTTTTGTGAGCCATATAATTAGCCATATAATTAGCAAATAACAGTATCAGACACACACTCGTTCAAAGTCTTGTTCAATAACAGAACTGAAAAGTAAATTTACAAATGGGCATATTTACTAAAATATCAGTTCAAGCAAATTGAGATGTAAAAAAACACTAAATTATACATAAAACTGTAATCCAACTTAAGTAGCAGAGACTCTGTTGGGGCATAAAAACCAGCTTCTGAGCCCAGTAAATAATATAATTAGCACATAAGTTGGTTTTGTTGTTTTCTATTCTCTTTCAATTGGTAAATGTATGCTTGGGAAAACAGATTAAAAGGATGTGCTTGATAGTAAAAACAATGTTCACAATTGATAGATAGATGTAGATATAGATACCTACATATATATGTATAGATAGATATAGATATAGATAGATATAGATATAGATATAGATATAGATATAGATATAGATATAGATAGATACCTATCCTCTGCTTTTCAAGACTGTTTTATGCCATTTCGCTTTTATGAAATAACTACATTAGCACCCATTTATCTGAAAGAAAGTCAAAAAGGATTTTCATTCAAACAAAAATTGCAGAAAATGAAAACAGTGTTCAGTGTGTGTTTTGTTGCAAGGAGTTATAGAGGCAGACTATCCCTCCAAGCAGTTAAGATCAGCACTGCCAAGCCCCTTGCCCCTTTCTGGGAACTACCTTCAGCATCTCAGGATCAAATTGCCATAGCTTTGAACTGTGTCCGTGAGCATTTGTGCCTTACCTCAATTTATGTTGTACATCCACTAACAAGATGTGTCAGAAAGAGTCAGAAAAGCTCAAAAGAGGTTATTTATTGGGGTGGGGTGTCTGGGAATGCTCAAAAATTTTTCCGTGAAAACGAATGGTAATTCCTTCTTCCCTGTACCCCGTTTCAGCTTGCAAAAAGTTTCATAGAAATGTTCTATGACTTTTGATGGTGGGGAACTTGTATTGAGCAACAAATATGTTTTAGGCATTGTACAAAATCTCTAACATGCATTATCTCATTCCACAAGTGAACCATGAATTATATATATTTACCTCATTTTTATATGACAAAATGAGGCTTAGACGAATATGAGTGTAAAGGTAAAATATTTTTTTTTAATTTTTAATGTGTATTTGAGAGAGAGAGAGAGAGAGAGAGAGAGAGAGAGAGCGCAAGTGGGGGGAGGGGCAGACAGAGAGGGAGACAGAATCTGAAGCAAGCTCCAGGCTCTGAGCTGTCAGCACAGAGCCCGTGGAAAAGTAAAATATTAACACCAAATCTTTATCATTCATTTGGCTAAATAGGATGAATATAGATGCTTATCAATGTTTTCTAGTACTTTGACATCACAACACCATAAATCATTGACAGACTAACTCTCAGCTATAAAGGATCTCCTTAGAACTTTCAAAAATCAATAAATTAGTATCAAAACTATAATCAGGTGGGCTGATTAAAAAGGTACATTTATTTTAGCCTCTGACATAAGAAAAAGTAATCTAATGGGATAAGGGAAATCTTAGGAATCATGGGTTTCATGCTCATGATAATAGGGGGGATATGGTCTAGGTCTCTGTATGAAGGCCACTTATGAACATCTAGTGCAGTTCACTCATTTATAGGTGAGAAATTTAAAAGCCTAAACAATTACATATACTCAGAATCACGCAGTCCATAATTGTGACCATTCTTAAAATACATTTGAGCAGTATAGTCCTTACATAAGCTCTCCAAAAATGATTTAGGAAAATTTAGTTACAATTTTTAGCAAAAATATTTCAGAAAAATCTTCAATAGTGAAGCTGAATTTGGTTCACTAATAGTTTTCATACAAAGTTATACAATTTGAAGAATTTTTTTTAATTTAGATGGACTGTGGGTTTGGTTTTTTTTTTTTTTTTTTTTGGTTTATTTTTGTTGTTGTTGTTGTTGCTGTTGTTGTTTTCTAACTTAGATATCATATCAATGTTAACAAATGTACCACAATTTAAAGTACCAATCAACCCTCCACCCTATATTCATGGATGGGTTCTGTATCAATGTCGATGTAAAGACTCAATCTTCAAAAAAGTTGGGTCTAGCTATAACTATCTTGAAAGCCATCATGGTAATGAACATGATCTTTAAAAAAATATAAGAGTCCTTGAATGTTATTTTACATATCCTTAAAACTCTAACATATGAACAATATAAAGCATTGCAGAAAGTAATTGTACATGAGGGAAATCTGTTTTTGTTCCCAACCTATAGCTATCCACTTCTTCTACATCACAGGATAACTAAACAATTTTTTTTTTTTTATTTTCAGTGGCACAGACCAGTTTTTCCATTGGTGGATATCCAATTTCTACCACCACCTGTGTGTGAAAATTATATTATAGGGACTTTAAGCCCAGCAAAAGTCATGGGATTGTAATATAGGCTTGATGTAAAAGAAAATTAGTTGGCTACAGGCAGGAATTCAGACCAGATGGGACAATGGCCTCTTACAATATGGCAACTCCCCTCTGCCTTTTTTCTATCAAAAGGATAGTTATTCCTACACAAGCCATCACAATGGTAAAACAGAGACAGTAGGTTTGAATCATCTTAAAGCTCTGTGGAAGCCTTCAGAACAATTTTGTTTCTTCAAAGTAAAATGAAAAGTGCCTTTGATTTTTTTAAGCTCCTTCCAGTTTTACAGAAATATTAACATGTAACATTTGCCTTCATTACAGTCATTAGATAAATGCCAACTTAGTGTTAGAAGAAATGCATTTTCAGCTGAAATGGAGCCAAGTTGTCCTAGTTAGTTATGTTAAAGAGAATCAGAAATTAATCAGTCTACTATTAGGGCACAGCTGTTTTTTGAAATGTTTCTTTGATTTTCAAGAGTTTATGTTTTAAAGTGTTATTATTAAACATAATGGTTAAGCCTAGACATTGAGAACGAAGCACACTTTAAGCAAGCTGGCAGTCCAGGAGAGCAAAACATCTCCTTCCTTCTGGTTCTGAACTTTGAGCAAGTCCTTTCTCATCCCCAAATATACCAAGTGGAGATACTCTATTATGATGAAGTATAAGCCTAGAGGAATCAGGTTTATGCATTGAGGGAACTCGAAAGTTTGACATGTTTTTCTAAAGTTCAGAACCTGCAGAAGATAATTCTATACCCCCAAGTTATTAATATAATAACAAAATTCATTAACTGAATGTAATGACATAGTAATAGTCTTCGAGCCAACAATAAATACCTTTTTATAAGCACTGTGTTTAAGTTAATAGCCCTTTTAGCTCAAAGGCAAAGGTTTGTGTCATCCTTAACTGAAGCACACTTATATTGTCTCTTGCTGAGCAGCTGAGAGCAGGTTAATGCACTGCCACAATAGTATATTTTTTTAAACTTTTTTTCTCCTCTCTCAAACGATTGAGGATAGCATTTGCATCAATGTCATGACACATGGTATAATTGGAGGGTTCTGGGCCATGAATACATATCAAGCTGTTAGACCCTTGATATTTGCTTAAACAGTATGGGTACTAGAATCAGAACAGATGCCCTAGTTTCAATGCCAATGCATCATTCCATCCCCTTAAGCTGTGTTTTGTAATTGTCAGTTCAATATCAGAATCAGGGGCAGAAACTACAGAGTTCATTACAGATTCCCTTCCTTCTAATAACCTAAGAGAGCAAATATGGCATGCCTGAAATGTGTTAATTGTTCCATGTTTAATCTTTCATTTTAAACTAGATTACTCAGTTTTCAAAAGCTATACCTATGTCTTTAATACATACAGTTCAGAGGTCACAACTACTTTGTATACAGTCCGGGAATGGAAGGTCTTAAAAAATTTCATAGCAAGTAATAAAGGTACAAAAGGAATTAGGTGTTGCTCAAAGGAAATGCAAATTGTTCTTTTAATCCACAAGCAGGAGTATATAAAAATACAATAATGATGTTTATGTTTTATAATTAAACCGATAAATAACTATGCACTTTTATCTTCTTAAATAAACACACCCTTGCCTGCCCTTAAAATTTCTGGGCATAACACTGATAACTAGAATAAGTAAAGATAAAATATTTACTGAACAGATAGAACCCATACATCTCAGTGCAATAACAAACATGTGCCTGTCACCATGTCAAATATTTATACGCATGCTCTCACCTGTATCTCACAATAGGACAATGTGGTTTATTTTATGTTTTTTTTTTTTTTTTTTTTTTTTGAGAAAGAGTGCACATGTGAGGAAGGGACAGAGAGAGAGAGAGGGAGAGGGAGAGAGAGACTCAAAAGCAGACTCCAGGCTGTCAGTGCAGAGCCCAATGGCGGGGGGGCGGGGGGTCCATGTCACAACTGTGAGATCATGACATGAGATGAAATCAATAGTTGAATGCTCAACTGACAGAGCCACCCAGGTGTCCCAGGCCAATACAGTTTTGAAACACATTTCAAGGATGAATAAATTGAGGCTCAGAAGTTGAGTTTCTGATGACCAGAGCCAGATGGCCAGTATCAGAGCTAGAAAGAGAATCCAAATCAGCTTCACACAATGTCCATATTGTTAATTAATTGGTGTTGCTTCATGACAAGGACATATGCCTAGACTAGGCATCATGTCACACAGATTCTAAGACCAGACTCAAACTAGTAGTGGATCTTACTAAAGTCTCTCTCTCTCTTTTTTTTTTTTTAACATTTATTCATTTTTTTGAGAGACAGAGAGTGACAGAGCATAAGCGGAGAAGGGGCAGAAACAGGCAGACACAGAATCCGAAACAGGTTCCAGGCTCTGAGCTGTCAGCACAGAGCCCAATGCGGGGCTTGAACTCATGAACTGCGAGATCATGACTTGAACCCAAGTCAGACGCTCAACCCACTGAGCCACCCAGGTGCCCCTAAAGTCTCTTTCAATAGTTCTTCAGAATCCACACCCCTTGGGTCTCTCCAATTCTAAAATCCCATGTACTGTTATAAACTAAACCAATCTAGTAAGATCTCATTCATCTATTTTCCTTTCATTCAAAATTATGATTTATTTAAAATCTGGATTCAATTAAAGAACACTGCACTCCAAAGTAATGTATTTCCAGGGCCTATTCAGTGCAATTGAACATTTCATAAGAAGTCACATAAGCAAACATTTCTGGGTCAGCAGCAATGGTTGCAAAATCAAATAAGATGCTGAAGTCCATAGAATTCTTAGTGTAAGCATCTAAATGCCAGTTAACAGCTGACTGAGCAAGAATTTCTGAGATTATACTGAAGAATTTAGAAAAAGAATTTTACTGTACGAAAATGCCTTTTGTCTTTTCATTCGCGTCAGAAAAAAAGTGCTCATACCCATACCTAGCTAATATTAGTGTCATAAAGTGAGATATGCTGGTGTGTGACTTTACCTTATCCAAATATATGTATTTAATATTTTGGCTCACAATTTCCTGGAGAGAAAGGAAGAAACAAGGCAGGATATTGTGAATATTAAATTCTCTATTTCTTCTCATATTATTTTAATATTCCATAAATTTTCCTAATACTTAGAGAAACAGGTTAAAGCTTTGCATCTGAATCCCAGATTTTTATGTAGCATTTCAAAATGAGGTTATAATTTCTTCTGTGTGCAAGTAGTACAAAATAAATGAAAAGCCTATAGGCTTCAAATTTGGGAGAGCAATTTTAAATTTCTGCTGATACCTTTTTTTCTATAATTATATGATTATCAGTGAATGGTAGTCTTTTAATATTTTCATTTATTTTTAGGAATATTTAACCAATATTTGCCCTCCATTATCCATTCTATGAATCACAAAAGTAAAATATTTTCATTTACTGAATGTATTTTTATATACTATTATCTGATAGATATTTTGTCTTCAAAAGGAAGTTACTCTGAGGAAAAAGACCAGAAGGAGTAAAGATAAATGTGTTTCCAAAATAGAATAGTGTGAATACATTTTGTTTCGTCTAGAGGGGGAGCCGGAAGTGTTATTTTCATTTTCATCTGAAGTACGATCTTGAAAGCCCTTTGGATGCTGTTGTCCCTAGACACTTGGCCTGGACACCTGGCCGTTATGGTCTATTTGGAGAAAAGTTACTGAATTCTACCAAAGAGAGGACAGATACCTAATAATTATTTCAGTGTGCATTAACCATTGTGGCAAGACATTGGGACTATAATAAGTGATGATTCCAAATAAAGGATGGGCTTAGAGATTCATTGTAAAATGAGAATGGTAGTATTTCACAGGATATATTATGAAAAGTAAAAGCTAATATGTATGGGATTCTAACAAGGTGCCGGCATACTAGTGAGTACTAAATAAAAGGGAGATGTGATTAATAATTAAGGTAGAATAGAAGAAATGGGAGGAGGACCCATGGTGGTAGAAACAGGATTTTAATAAAATCTGGCTACTTAATTGCTAATAAAAAAAGGATACCATCCTTGACCTTGAGGGGCTTATAGTGTATTAAATAAGTGATTAAACACAGTGAAAAGGTAAATAACAGTATTAAATGTGGAGTAATATGGGAGACATTCTCAATCTAGGTTTAGGAAATCATGAAATACTCCCCAGAAAATGAAGTATAAATCCATATCAGCGTTTTACATTTTAAAAAGTTAATTTGTTTCTCTAATCTGTATGTTTCAGGAAAGACAGATTCCAACTACTCTGGCTGTCTCGTATAAGTGGAAACATACAGAAATTGTCCTTTTGTGGCTGGTTTATTTCACGTAGCATAATATCTTCAAGCTTTATCACTGTTGTAGCATGTGTCAAATGTCTTTCCTTTTAAAGGCTAAATAATATTCCATTGTATAGCCAAATTATGGAAGCAGCCCAAGTAGCCATCAAAAGATGAATGATAAAGAAGTTGTGGTATACATACAATGGAGTATTATTCAGCCACAAATAAGAATGGAATCTTGCCATTTGCAACAACCTGAATGGAGCTAGAGAGATAATGTTAAGTCAAATAAGTCAGAGAAACACAAATACCACATGATTTCATGCATGTGGAGAAGTTAAGAAACAAAACAATCAAACAAAGAAGAAAAAAAAGAAAGAAACCAAGAAACAGACTCTACCTATAGACAACAAACTGATGTTTATCAGAGGGGAGTTAACTGGGGAAATGGGTAAAACAGGTAAAGAAGATTAAGAGAATAGTTATGATGATGAGCACTGGGTAATGTATAGGATTGCTGAATCACTATATTGTACACCTGAACTAATATAACACTGCATGTTAACAATATTGAAATTAAATAAAACATTTAATAAAAAAAGTTAAAAAAAAAATTACAAATAAAAGTTTATGAAATAGAAATGTTTATCTGTTATGGATAAGTTGTATTACTTTGTGTTTAAAGTAATTTTAGGGGCGCCTGGGTGGCTCAGTTGGTTGAGCGTCTGACTTTAGGTCAGGTCATGATCTCACATTCGAGCCCCACATTGGGCTCTGTGCTGACAGCCCGGAGCCTGGAGCCTGCTTCGGATTCTGTGTCTCCCTCACTCTCTGCCACTCCCCCGCTCATGCTCTGTCTCTCTCTCTGTCAAAAATAAATAAACATTAAAAAAATAAAGTAATTTTAAAATAAAAGCATTCCAAAATTTAAAGAAATATATTCCATTGTATGTACATGTTACATTTTTGTTTATCCCCTCATTGGCTGATGGACACTTGGGTTGTTTGTATCTTTTGAATATTGTACATAATGCCACTTTGAACATCGTTATACAAACATGTCTTCAAGTTCCTTCTTTTGATTATTTTGGGTATATACCAAGAATTAGAATTCCTGGATTTATATGTTAATACTGTTTTTAATTTTTTGGAGGAAAGGCTGCACTCTTTTCCCCATTTTCTAATCAGGCTGCTTGCTTTTTGTTTGTTGAGTTGAATATACAAAGATATATATTCTGGATATCAACTCTTTATCTGATATAGGATATGCAAGTATTTTCTCCCATTACATGGGTTGTCCTTTCACTTTTCTGATAGTGCTTTTTAATGCAGAAAGTTTTTAATTTTGATGTAAACCAAATTGTCTAATGTTTTTCTTTTTTTTCTGTGCTTTTGGTGTCATATCCAAGATATCAATACCAAATCCAATGTCATGAAGATTTCCCCCCTGTTTTCTTCTGATAGTTTTAGAATTTTATCTCTTACATTTAGGTCTTTGATGAATTGTCTAGTAAAATTTTGTATATAGTAGAACATAAGGGGCCAACCTTGTTATTTTGCATGTGGATACCTAATTTTCCCAACACTATTTGTTGAAAGTCTTACCATTCTCCAATAATCTTGGCACCCCTGTCATAAATAACTGAAACATGTATATAAAAGCTTATGTCTCTCTATACTCTTCCATTGTTCTAGTTTTTTTTTTTAATGTTTTATCTAGTTTTGAGGGAACACAAGTGGAGGAGGTGCAGAGAGAGGGTGGGTAGAGGATCCAAAGCAGATTCTGTGCTGATAGCAGTGATCCCAATGTGAGGCTTGAACTCAGGAAACATGAGATCATGACCTGAACCAAAGTTGGATGCTCAACCAACTGAGCCACCCAGGTGCCCCCAGTGTACTGTTTTTATTCCAGAACCACATTCTTCTAACTTTGAAATCAGGAAGTATTAGATCTTCAACATTATTGTTCTTTTTGAATATTGTTTTGACTACTCAGGCTCACTTGAAGTTTCGTATGAATTTTAGAATGGCTTTTTCTATTTCTGAAAAATATGCATCATTGGGATTTTGATAAGAATTGCAGTGAATCTGTAGATAGATTTGGGTAGTATTGACATCTTACAACATCATGTCTTACAGTTCATGAATATAGGGTGTATTTCTACTTATTGGTATATTCCTTCTTTCAGCTTTGTTCTCTAAGTTATACTTTTCAAGTCTTTGGCCTCCTTAGTTAAGGTTATTTCCAAGTAATTTATTATTTTGATGTTGTTATAAAAGGAATTATTTATTTCCTTTGCTATCATTTGCTGTCAGTATATAGGAATGGGAATGATTTTTGAGTGACTGTATTCTGCCATTTAACTAATTCCTTTTTTAATTTTAACAATTGTGTGTGTTTATGTGAAAATTATATCTGTGAACAGAGATAATTTTTCCCCCATTTTCTTTTTTTTTCTTGGCATATATTTATATACTTTAATTTGGCTTTGTTTTGCCATATCTATTTCTAATATTTTTCTGAAAATACATCTTTTTCAATATAACTAATTCATCTTTATTTTTTCCAAGTTTTTATTTAAAATACAGTTCATTAATATATAGTATAATATTAGTTTCAAGTGTAGAATTTACTGATTCATCATTTACATACAGCAGCCAGTACTCATCACAGCAAGTACCTTAATACCTATTACTCATTTAATCCATCCCACCTCTCCTCCATCAATCCTGAGTTTGTTCTCTGTAGTGAAGTCTGTTTTCTGGGTTGCTCTCGTTTTCCCCTATGTTCATCTGTTTTGTTTCTTATATTCCACATGTGAGTGAAATCATATGACATTGTCTTTTTCTGACTTATTTTGCTTAGCATAATATTCTCTAGCTCCATCCGTGTCCTTGCAAATGGCAAGATATACTACATCTTCTTTATCCATTCATCAGTCAATGAACATTTGGCCTGTTTCCATAATTTGGCTAGTGTTGATAATGCTGCTATAAATATTAGGGTGCAGGTACCCCTTAGAATCAGTATTTTTGTATCTTTGGGTAAATACCTAGAGGTCCAATTGCTGGAACATGGGGTAGTTTTATTTTTAACTTTTTGAGGAACCTCCACACTATTTTCCAGAGTTTGCACTCCCACAAACAGTGGAAGAGTGTTCCTTTCCTTCACATCCTCGCCAACACCTATTGTTTCTTGTGTTGTTAATTCTAGCCATTCTGACAGGTGTGAGGTTATATCTCATTGTGATTTTGGTTTGTATTTCCACAATAATGTGTGATGTTGAGCATCTTTTCAAGTGTCTGTTGGCCATCTGAATGTCTTCTTTGGAAAAAAAAATGTCTCTTCATGTCTTCTGCCCAATTTTTAAACCACATTATTTGTTTTTTGGGGTGTTGAGGATAATAGGTTATTTATGTATTTTGGATACTAACCCTCTATCAGATATACTGTATGCAAATATCTTCTCCCATTCTAAAGATAGCCTTTTAGTTCTGTTGATTGTTCCCTTCACTGTGCTGATTGCTTTCTCCTTTTCAATGTGAATGCCTTTACATTTTTTCCTGACTTAATTGTTCTGGCAAGGTCTTCAGTACTATGATGAACAGAAATGGTGAAAATCAACATCCTCATCTTGTTCCTAATCTTAGAGAAAAAATGTTCAGTCTTTTACCATTGAATGTATTGTTAACTATGAGTTTTACGTATATGGCTTTTACTATGTTGAGGTAGTTTCCCCCTATTCCTAGTTCTTTGTCCATAGTTTCCTTTAGCTCTCTGAGTATATTCAAGACAGATATTTGAAAGTCTCTGTCTAGAATGTTCAATTCCTGTGTTTTTTAGGAGTGGTTTCTGGAAATTTACTCGTTCCTTTAAATATTTATGTTTTACTGTTTCTTTGTGATGTCCTTTGACTTTTTGTTGAAAATCAAGAATTTGAAAAAATCAGTTACCTCTCCCAGTTTTTGAAGACTGGCTCTCTGCAGGAAACTTTCACTAATAAACAGGACATATCTGATCCTTGGAATCAACGTGGCATCAAGGTTTGTGATCCTCTTAGGACTTTTTGGGGCATGAGTTTTCCTTTGTTCTCATTGCTACTTTTCAATGTGTTAATTTCTCTAAGACTCTGATCTTTGACTCTTCTGGTGGCCTTAGCTGTTATACCGTATTCCTTAATTGGTAATCTCTTGCCGCAGGCATCTGCTGGTTGGTAGTCACCTTGTATCCTTCAGGAAATTTTTTTCTAGCCTATGATCTGAGCTGTGCTGCTTTTGGCTACCTGAGATCCCACTTATGGGACACAGAGACCAATCTCTAAGACAGTCATCCGATACATTATCATGTTGCAAACTAGATCCGTTCTACTTTCTCTGTTCTTAGAACATAACTGAGGACAGATCTGTCACTTTCCCAGGATCACACCAAAACCATACTGTACCAAGAAGAAGGTGGAGAAAAGGAAAGTATAAATACCCCCAAATTTCATTTTGCATGTTATTTTTAATTAGATATTTTCTTGATTGCTGAGGTATTTGACAGATTCCTAGAGTTTCTATAAATTTAGTTTAGCCAGTCTCTAGTTGTTTATTTAGTGTTTCCATAAAAAAATCAAGGCCCTAAAGCATCCAGGTCCTACAGCCTGCCAATGTCACTCTCTCGGTAAGTATATATTTTACCCATTCCTTTTATAGTCTATCTTATTTTTCATCCATTCATTTACTGATTATGTCTGTTTATTTATCTATCTATCTACCTATCTAATCTATCATCTATGTATCATCCATTTATCTATCTCAGGATTTTTCAGGCACCATGACAGTTTATAAC
Organism: Puma concolor; assembly: GCF_028749965.1. Taxonomy (NCBI): domain Eukaryota; kingdom Metazoa; phylum Chordata; class Mammalia; order Carnivora; family Felidae; genus Puma; species Puma concolor. Next base: position 60,815,391 of record NC_141674.1, on the reverse strand, counting down.
TACCTGGGACACAACATTAAATACAATAGACAAAATACCTTGATTTTATGAAATTTGACTTGTACCTAAGTTAAAACTGTGTAAAGTAGCACAGTAAGTCAGAAAGTGATAACTGCTAGGAAGAAAAGTAAAGCAACAAAGTGGATAGGAGATACCTAGAAAATAGTGCAATTTTTAACCAGGGCAGTAGGGACATGTTCACAACAAGGATCATTCTTGAGTTCAAAGCTATTTAAAAGTTAAAAGTGAAAGAGAATTATGAAGATGTATGAAAAGAATGCATCTCAGGCAAAGAGAAAACCTTATGTAAAATCCCTCAGACAAGTGCTCATCTGGTATGTTTCAAGTAAAGCAAGATAGCTAATGATGTTGAGCTAAAGTGAGCGAGGGGCAAAAAGCAGATGGCATTTTTTAAAGAGGAATACAGGTTGTAGAGCCTTTAAACATTACTAAGGACTTTGGCTTTACTTCAGTTGGAAAGGTATTAGAGAACTTTGAAGTAGAGACATGGGATGATCTGAGTTACATTTGAAAATAAACATGGAGGATACTCTGATAAGATTCTGTTCTAAAGTGGTAAATGCATTAGCAGGGGGATCAATTAGAAGGTCATATAAATAATAATAAATAAATAAATATATAGATACAGGAGCAATGTAGACCACCCTAGTCACAGTGTGGGTAATGAAGTAGACAGATTTCCTAATAAATTTTGAAGAAATAACAAAAGTGATTTGATGAAAAATTGATTATGAGAGTAAGGGAGAGGAAGATTTCAAGTGTAACTCTGTGGCTGTGCCCTGTGCAGTTTAAAGAATGGAGTTGCCATTCACTGAAGTAGAAAAGTCACATGATAGGCAGGTCTGAAGGAGAAAAGAGAAGGATCAGTAGTTCCATTTTGGACTTGTTAAGGTAAAAATACCTATTGAAAATTCAAGATCAGATAGACAGGAGGCAGTTGGGTTTGTGAAGCTGGAGTACAAAAAAGAGATCAGGTCTTAAGATGTTACTATGCGAGGCATTAGAATAAAGATGATATTTGATCCTTAAGACTATTGGGAATTACCAATGGCAATGAAAAGATAGAAAACATAAAAGTTTAGTTTGATGAGTAGAAAACAGGAGAGGAGCTTGAGATGGAGTGGCTAAAATGAAAGAGGAAAACCGCAGAATGTGGTGTGCTGCAGGCCAAGTTAAGAAATGTTTACAAGGAACACTGTAGCAAATGTTGAGTGGAAGTTAGGTATATTATGGTTTGAAAATTGATTGCTGTATAGAGCAATATGGAGGTTATTGGTGATTTGTCAAGAGCAGAATAGTGGAGCACTAAGGTCAAATTCTGCCTGAAGTGGAGTTCGAGACAGCAGGAACAGACACACTTTCTCAAGCAGCCTCATTCTAAAGAAAAGGAGAGAGTTGATACAGTAACTGGTTTATATTGTTGTATACAACTAAGTTGCAGATTAGTTTCTCTTTTTCTTAAATAGGAAAACTATGGTTTTTGTGTATGCTGGTGAAAATCAGCCTCTGGAGACTGAAAAACTGATTTTGTTGGAGGTGAGGGAGGGTTGCTGGTACATTGTTTTGAAGAAACAGGGAAAGATGATATTCACTCCCTAAATGGAAGTGCTGGCCTGAAATTTGAGTGTGGAAAAATTATTCAACATAACCAAAGGAATGGCACAGTGCCTGGGCAAAAATGCAGGAGTACTGGTGTTTATAAATGTGGGAGCTTGTAGATGCTCTCCTCTGAGAACGTCTCCTTATATTTTGCTTTTTAATGAGATCTGAATGTAAGAAATTTCAGTAAGAGTGAGAATAAAAGATAAAAGGTTAGATGCTTAAAGAAAAGAAAAGAAAAACTGCAAACAGTTTTCATTTGGGAAAGGGAGAATGAATGGAGCAAGGAATTGTAGTTTGACCCCTAAGTAAAAAGAAGGGACTCAATATGTGTTTCCTTGACTCCAGCAACATTCAGCTACTATGCACTGTCACTGAGAATTCAGAGTCTAAACTTCAACCAGAGTTAGGATTTTGCCAAAAAAGTATGTGTATATAATAGAGGAGTAAGAGACCTAAAAGCTTATGAGCAGAGAGGACTTAAAATAATGTATCCATACATAGATCTCCTTCAATCTCTATGAATCCAAAGAATGATTACAAAGCACCAGCCACATTCTAGGCAATATTTCAGAAACTTTAAAAATATTGGTGGAAACACATATCCCTGTCTTTACGAAGCTTACATTCTAATGGAAGCATACGACGAATTGTGAAGGAAAATATATAGTAAATAAATAAATAAGTGTCTTAATAAATGATAAATGCTACCAGGGAAAAGAAGTAGAAGAGTAAAGGAGAATCAACTATTCTCAGTGGGAGGATGAAGCATCTAATTTAGAGTGGTCAAGGTTTCCCTCATTGGGAAAGTGGGTTTGGGGCAGACATGAAGGAGAGGGATTTGGCAAAGCAGATATCTGGAGGGAGTGCATTCTAAAATTCTGACTGCCCAAGAAAAGTTCCAACATTGGAAGTGTGCCTGGCACGTTTAAGAAACAGCAAAGAGGACAGCATGCCCACGGTATAGTGAAAATGTGGAAGCACAGCAACAGATGGGGTCAAAGAAGTAGAAGTAAGAGTGGTGGGGGAAGAAAATCTTGCTTGCCATTGCAAGGCCTTTGGCTTTTCATTTGAGTGAAGAAAAAAAAAAAACAGTCACTGTGTCATCTTGAGTAAAGCAACGAAATGATTTAACCTCACTGTCAAAATAATCATTTGGACTATTTTGTTAAGAATAAACTGTAGAGAGACAAGGGGATGAAGCGGGAAATTTTTTATATTAGTCAGCTTTCATAAGCTTAATCTAAGAGAGAAAAACGAACAAATCTCAGCACTTAGACAAAAAATATCTATTGCTCACTCATGTTAGATGTTGGCTAGGATCAGCTATGGCTCTGTTCCCTGAGACTTGTTCATTTTAGGATCCAGGATAAAGGAACGGCCCATAGCTGGGGCACACCATTCTCATTGCAGAAGGAAAAGAAAAAAAAAAATGTCAGCACACAAAACAGCTCAGTAAGCTTCTCCCAGGATTGCCACCTGACATTCCTGAGCATTTTTTTAGCCAATTCTTCTGAGGGAAGGATTGGCATGGCAACCAATATTGTCTACATCGTTTGAAGCCCCTGTGCAAAACTGAAGTGTGAGATCTATTATTTGTTAGACGTTTCCAGATGGCAATAGCAGAGCATTAACCCAAGTGAAGGTCACACACCCAAGAAGTTGATGCTGCCTGAAAGTTACATGGGAATGGGAAGGTCTGAATAATATTCCAAAAAGAAAGAGAAATAAATATGGGGATAATTAGTAATAATAATACCATCTACCACAATTTAATAAATAACTACTGATGTGATACGAGTGAGTGATTATGTTGGCTCATGCCAGGTGATAAAAGTAGCAGAGGCTGAAGGATGTGGTTGGTTTCCAGAGAGATTCAGAGTAGTGCTTGAAAGAGAGGTATTTAGGATGACTCCACATTTTATCCTGAATAGCTGGGAAAACAGAGGTGCTGATAACTGAAATGTGAGACTATAGGTAGAATGGTAAAAAGTCAAGAATTTTGGACATGATAACTTCAAGAAATGTATTAGATGTTCAGTAGACATGCCAAAAGGAATTGGATATACATAGCTGGAGTTTTTGAAAGAAATTTGTTTTAGAGAAATGCATTGGGGAATCATGGGCTGACAGATGAAATTAAAATCAGATTTGCTATCACCAAAATAATGAGTGTAGATAGAAGAGAGAAAAAGCAGTAAGCGGTAAACCCTTGTATACTTTCATGTTTAAGATTTAGGAAAAAAAGGAATAGGCTGCAAAGGAACCTAACAGATAGCACCCAATGAAGTAAGAGGGACAAAAATCTAATGAATTTGATATTATGGAAACCACGTAAAGAAAATGTATCAGAGAGCATCAACTGTGCCCAAAGCAGCAACAGATGCAGGAAGAAAACTGACTTTTGAATTTAGCAATGTGGGTATCATCAGTGACTGTAACAAAAGCAGTTTTAAGTGGATCGGTGGGAGCAAAAGCCAGATTGCAATGAATTTTTTTTTTAAAGGGAGAGGAATTAGAAATGGTGAGTATAGACAACTCTTCAGCAGAAGACTTGCTTTTAACAAAATCTGACATTTTTTTTCCTTAGCCTCAGACACTTTTACTAAGTACACTACATATCATGGAAGTTTCACATTCTAAAAGTTTTGCATTTCAAGACAGCCATGAAAAGGGGCATCTGGAATTCTTTCATACTAAGATAAGCCATGAAAAAATAGAAATAAGTTCTTTTTTTCTTATTAAAAACAGAAAAATGTATTTTTCAAATCAAAACTGGCCCAAATATTACCCAAATAGAATTATGATATGAATTTTGAACAATAAACTTAACCCTGTGGGTTTTTTTTTTTTTTCTCTTATCCAATTCTTACAACACTTTGGACTTTTTTACACATCTTTTACTATGAGTTTACCTATGAGTTACCTATTGCTAAGGATTTAGATGGGGTAGTCTTTTTCTTTGAAAGCTCCAAAGTATTGGAAAAAATAAAACTAAAGAAATAGATGGAGAGAAAACTGGGATCATAAGAATCTTTTTCCCGTTTTTCTTTTTCCAAATAGGAGAAACAAGCACATGTCTATAAATTTATAAAAATTAGAGAAAAAAAAGGTCATATAGAAGAGAAAAAGGAGATTTAATTTTTGAAACCATATCCTTAAATACATAAGAAGGGAAGAAAGAAGAAAGAGAGGAACTGGCTTTGGGTAGGATTACAAAAATTCATCTATGACCGTAGTTCTCAAAAAGGTCATTGACTTATCCACTTACCCCTGCCAGAGAAAATTTCACAATGCATGGAGACATTTTCGATGGTCACGACTGGGAGGGTCTTTCTTGCTAACATTTAATGGATAGAGGCCAAGGATGCTGCTAACCATCCTACAGTGCACGGAACAGCTCCTACAACAAAGTATTATCCAGTCCAAAATGTCAATAGTTCCAAAGTTGAGACCCCTGAGCTGTGGTAACAGGAGGGGAGGTAAAGTATATGGGAATGAGATTCTAATGAATTCGATGTTTCAGTGCAGTAGAAACCAAGGTCGTCAACTAAAAAGACAAAGACTCGGGAGGCAGAGAATAGAATTAAACTTTTATTTATGAGTTTTTGTTATCAAGCAAGTCCAAAGAAATGAGACAAGGGCACAAGAAAATTGAGAGATTATGCCAACATTTATATTGATTAACTACAAAGTTTAATCTAGATAAGGAAGGGAATGGAGATATTAAGGGAATAAGGAAAAAAATGAAAATGTAGTGTGGCCAATGAATTGGAGGTTTAGCAGTTTAGATTAGGTATGAGGTAAAGAGAGCAAGTATGTGGTTGTCAAAAAGGAAGTATGTTAAGACTATGGAAGTGTTACAGCTCTACCTGAGGCACGGTGGAAGATAAGACTGTTGGGGAAAGACTTTCAAGGACTAAAGAATCAGTTACATACATGTTGAAATTGTTAAGGATTCAGATGGGGTATTCTTAGAAAGAATAATGGAATAGGTAGATACCATTATTGAGAAGAGGGGGAATGGATTTGGGGTCAATGAATGACAGCTAATATAGAGATGTAATTGGTGATCTAATATGAAGATATGAGAAGTAAAACTAGAGAATATTAGGGAAAAATAGTCTGGAAATCAAAATGGGGATCAAAAATGCTTACCACCTTCCAGCCTGAAGTATAGGCACACCTAGGAGATAATTGTGGATTTGGTTCTAGACCACCACAATCAAGTGAATATCTCAAGAAAGGGAGTCAAATGATATTTTGTTGTTGCTGTTGTTGTTCCTCAGTGCATATAGAAATTGTTTACCTTAGTTTATTAAGTGTGCGATAGCATCATATATGAAAAAAATGAGCTTACCTTAATTAAAATACTTTATTGCTAAAAAACCTTAAACATTATCTGAGTTTTCAGCCATCACAATCTGTTTCCTGGTAGAGAGTCTGGCCATGATGTTGTCTCCTGACTGACCAGGGTGGTAGTTGTTGAGGGTTGGGGTGACTGTGGCATTTTCTTAAAATAAGATAACAATGAAATTTGTCACATTGATTGATTCTTCCTTTCAAGAATGGTTTCTCTGTAGCATATGATGCTGTTTGATACCATTTTACTGACAGTACAATGCCTTTCAAAATTGGAGTCCGAGAGGAATCAAATGGTAGAGAAGGAGGGGGACTCGAAGTTCCCTCCTCTCTCAAATACAGCACTATTAAGGCCAGAAGACTTGGAATTCCAAGAATTTAAGCTACAAACTGACAGAAACATCTCCAGAGGCCCACAGGAACAACCTGCAGGCCATAGGTGCATGATTATGAACTGGGAGAGAGAAAACGGATGGCATAGAAATAGAGGAGAGGGTCCCCTTCTGTGGAGAGACAAAAGGAAGAGAAAGAGAGACTGTGGATGTGTAGGATCTTATTTGAACAAGAGAAAAACCATGAACTAGGGAACAGAAAAAAAAAAAAAGGAAAAAGAACCAATTTCTAACACAATATAAGGTTGTGGGATTTTCTCCAGACTGGGGCCTACCACCCTGTGAGCACACCTGGGGAGGAGGAGAGCCAGCCCCAGGCTCAGTAGCAAGCTCAGACGCACAGTCAGACGGAGCAGTCCCCTCCACTGAGTGCTGTGGGAAGAAAGTATAAAGCTGCTCCAAGGACAAAAGACCATGCAGGCACCCGCCAGACAAAGGCCCTTTGTTGGTGGGCTGGGCAGAGTGGCACTATCCTGGAGCCAGGTGAATGTAATGGGATCCTTTTAGACACTGGGGTTTGAATCCCAGGAGAGTACCTGGGATGTGTGGGAGACTGTGAAGTGGGACATAGTGGCCCATTCACACCCACTCGGCACTGTAAGGACGGCCTGAACAGAGTGGTCTGGGACACCCAGTCTGGGGAGGAGAGCCCGGGGTTTTGCCATTTTTCTCCTAATCACCAACAAGGTGGGGCTTCAGGGAACTGAACAGCAGCCCCATAGAGGAGTCTGGACCTCCTACACCAAACCACGCCCCCTCCAATCCTAGTAACTGTATACCTACCAGAGCAAGGTTGACAATGACAGAACCAGATGGCCACTCATCCACACCAAACCAGATATCCCCTCCTCCAGACCAGCACAGCCACCGGTTCCAAGGCACCAGGAGTTTTGCATTTTCTGATTTGATATTTGGTCGATTCTTATTTTATTCATATATATATATATATATATATATATATATATATACACAAACACACACACACATATATATACATATATATATATATATAATCTATTCTTTTTCAATCTCTTCTGTATATCCTTCTTTATTTTCCTCTCTCTCTGCCTCTGGATTGACCCATAAAGTTTCTTTGATTCTCTGCTTGGTCAATTTTATTTTTCTTTTTCCCCACTCTTGTCATTTCTTTGTATGGGATGAGGTTTCTTATAACACCATCCCCTTTTTAAATTTTTTCCAGGGTACTTCAAAAATAAAGCACACTTGGTGGAAGAGCCAAACCACCACTACGAGTAGGGACATAAAGCAGAGTCATAATAATAGAGAGCTTGCAACACACTCCAAAAACACCTCCTGAAGGGCCAGGTCCTGTACAGTGTATGACCACTTCTTAATATAGTAGTGCTCTCAGACATACAACACATAAAGAGCTGTTAAAACACATAAAGGACAGAAAACTAGCCAAAATGATGAAACGGAAGAATTCTCAAAAGAAATCCCAGGAAGAAATGACAACTAGAGAATTGCTGAAAACAGATATAAATAATATATCTAATCAAGAATTTGGAATAATACTCATAAGATTAATAGCTGGGTTTGAAAAAAGCATAGAAGACAGCAGAGAATCTACTGCTGCAGAGATTAAGGAACTGAGAAATTGTCATGACAAATTAAGAAATGCTGTAAGTGAGATGCAGAATAAACTAGTTGCAGTGACAGCAAGGATGGAGAAAGCAGACAGGAGAATAAGTGAAATAGAAGATAATATTATGGAAAATGTTAAAGCCAGGAAAAAGAGAGATAAGAAAATAGTAGACCATGAAGGAGAATTAGAGAGCTAAGTGATTCAATGAAACATAATAATATCTGTATTATAGGAGTTCCAGAAGAAGAGAGAGAGAAAAGGGTAGAAGGTTTACTTGAACAAATTATAGCTGAGAACTTCCCTAATCTAGGGAAAAAAGCAGACATTCAAATCCAGGAGGCACAGAGAACTCCCTTAAGATTCAACAAATATAGGTCTTCACCATGGTGTATCATAGTGAAACTGGCAAAATACAAAGGTAAAGAGAGAATTCTGAAAGTAGCTAGGAACAAACAGGTCTTAGCCTACTAGAGTAGACACATACAGGCAGTAGCAGACCTGTCCACTGAAACTTGGCAGGGAAGAAGGGAGTGGCAGGAAATATTCAATGTGATGAATAGGAAAAATATGCAGCCAAGAATCCTTTGTCCACGAAGCCTGTTATTCAGAATAGAAGGAGAGATAAAGACTTTCCCAGAAAAGCAAAAACTGAAGGAGTTCATGACTACTAAAGAATCCCAGCAAGATATTGTAAGGGGAACTTTGTGAATGGAATTCTGCAAAGACTACAAAGGACCAGAGACATCACTGTAAGCATGAAACCTACAGATAAAAATCTGTATCTTTCAATAATAACTCTGAATGTAAATGGACTAAATACCCCAATGAAAAGACATGGTATCAGAATGGATAAAAAACAAGATGCATCTATGTGTTGCCTATAAGAGACTCATTTTAGACCCAAGGACAGCTTCAGATTGAAAGTGAGGTGATGGAGAACCATCTATCTTGCTGCTGGGAGTCAAAAGAAAGGTACAGTAGTCACACATATCAGAACACTAAATTTTAAACCAAAGCCTGTAACAAGAGATGAAGAAGGGCATTATATCATAATTACAGGGTCTATCCATTGAGAAAAGCTAATAATTGTAAATATTTATGCTCTCAACTTGGAGGACCCCAAATATATAAATTAATTACTCACAAACATTAGCAGCCTTATGGATAAGAATATGGTAATTGCAGGGGAATTTGATACTCCAGTTAGAGCAATGGACAGATCATCTAAACAGAAAATCAATAAAGAAACAATGGCCTTGAATGATACACTGGACCAGGTACACACTTGACAGATATATTCAGAACTTTTAATCCCAAAGCAGCAGAATACACATTCTTCTCAGTGCACATGGAACATTCTCCGAGATATATCACATAGAGGGCCATAAAACAGCCCTCAATAAATATAAAAGAATTGAGAGCACAGCATGCATATTTTCAGATCACAATGCTATGAAACTTGAGATCAACCACAAGAAAAAAATTTGAAAATCTCCAAATTCATGGAGGTTAAAGAACATCCTACTCTTTAGTAGGATGAAAAGGTCAACCAAACAATTTAAGAGGAAATTTAAAAATGTATGGAAGCAAATGAAAATGGAAACACAACAGTCCAAACCCTTTGGGATGCAGCAAAGGCAGTCATAAGAGGAAAATACATTACAATACAGGTCCATCTCAAGAAACAAGAAAACTCCCAAATACAAAACCTAACCTCACCTAAACGGACTAGAATCAGAACAGAAAAGAAACCCCAAAGCCAGCATAAGAGAAATAATAAAAATTAGAGCAGAATTAAATAATATGGAATTTAAAAAAGGTAGAACATATCAATGCATCTGTTTTTTGAAAGAATTAACAAAATTGATAAACCCCTTTTTGATATGTCTCAAAAAGAAAAGAGAAAGGACCAAAATAAATAAAATCATGAATAAAAGAGGAGTGATTGAAACCAACACCACAGAAAAACAAACAATTATTAGAGAATACTATGAAAAATTATATGCCAACAAACTGGACAACCTGGAAGATATGGACATATTCCTAGACACCCACACACTGCATAACTCAAACAGGAAGAAACAGAAAACTTGAACAGACCCATAACCAGTGAAGAAAATTGAATCAGTTATCTAAAATCTCCCAACAGATAAGAGTCCTGAGCCATATGGCATCCCAGGGAAATTCTACCAGACATTTAAAGCAGAGTTAACATCTATCTTTCTCAAGCTGTTTCAAAACATGGAAATGGAAGGAAAGTTTCTGGACTCATTCTATGAAGCCATCATTACCTTGATTCCCAAACCAGATGGAGACCCCACTAAAAAGAATTACAGGCCAATATCCCTGATGAACCTGGATGCAAAAATTCTCAACAAGATACTAGCAAATCAAATTCAACAGTATATTAAAAGAATTATTCACCATGATCAAGTGGGATTCATTCCTGGGCTGCAGTGCTGGTTTAATATTCACAAATCAATCAATGTGATACATCATATTAATAGAAGAAAGGATAAGAAATATGATCCTGTCAATAGAAGAAGAAAAAGCATTTGACAAAATAAAGCATCCTTTTTTTAAATAAAAACCCTCAAGAAAGGTTGGAAGGAACATACCTTAAAATTATAAAAGCCGTATATGAAAATCCCACAGCTAATATCATCCTCAGTGGGGAAAAACTGAGAGCTTTCCCCCTGAGATCAGGGACACAACAGGGGATCTTTACTCTTACCTCTGTTGTTTAACACAGTGTTGGAAATCCTAGCATCAGCGATCAGACAACAAAATGAAATCAAAGGCATCCAAATTAGCAAAGACGAAGTCAAACTTTCACTTTTTGCAGATGACAGGATACTCTACATGGAAAACCCAAAAGACTCCACCAAAAGGCTGCTGGAACTGATACATGAATTCAGCAAAGTTACAGGATACAAAATCAATGTACAGAAATCAGTTGCATTTCTTTTTTTTTTTTTAACGTTTATTTATTTTTGAGACAGAAAGAGACAGAGCATGAACGGGGGAGGGTCAGAGAGAGGGAGACACAGAATCTGAAACAGGCTCCAGGCTCTGAGCTGTCAGCACAGAGCCCAACGCGGGGCTTGAACTCATGGACCGCGAGATCATGACCTGAGCCAAAGTCGGCCGCTTAACCGACTGAGCACCCAGGCGCCCCAAGTTGCATTTCTATACACCAATAATGAAGCTACAGAAAGAGATAACAAGAAATCAATCCCATTTATAATTGCACCAAGGACCATAAAATACCTGGGAATAAACCTAAACAAAGATGTAAGAAAGCTGTATGCTGAAAACTATAGAAAATTTATGAAAAAAATTGAAGAAGACACAAAGAAATGGAAAAACATTCCATGCTCCTGGATTGGAAGAATAAATATTGTTAAAATGTCAATACTACCCAAAGCAATCTACACCTTCAGTTCAATCCCAATCAAAATTGCACTGGCATTCTTCTCAGAGCTAGAACAAACAATCCTAAAATTTGTATGGAACCACAAAAGAACCCAAAGAGCCAAAGTAATGTTGAAAAAGAAACCCAAAGAGGGAGGCATCACAATTCCAGACTTTAGCCTCTACTACAAAGTTGTAATCATCAAGACAGTATGGTATTGGCACAAAAACAGATACATAGACCAATGGAATAGAAAAGAGAACCCAGAATTGGACCCACAAATGTATGGACAACTAAATTTTGACAAAGCAGGAAAGAGTATCTGGGGTGGGGGTGGGAAACAGTCTCTTTAGGAAATGGTACTGGGATAACTGGACAGCAAGATGCAGAAGAATGAACCTGGACCACTTTCTTACACCATATATAAAAATAAACTCAAAATGGAAGAAAGACCTAAATGTGAGACAGGAAACCATCAAAACCCTAGAGGAGGAAACAGGCAACAACCTCTTTGGCCTCAGTGGCAGCCACTTTTTACTCAACACGTCTCCGAAGGCAAAGGAAATGAAGACAAAAATGAACTATTGGGACCTCATCAAGATAAAAAGCTTCTGCACTGCAAACGAAACAATCAGCAAAACTAAAAGGCAACTAACAGAATGGGAGAAGATATTTTCAAATGACATATCGGATAAATGGTTAGTATCCAAAATCTATAAAGCACTTACCAGACTCAACACCCCAAAACCAAATAATCCAGTGAAGAAATTGGCAGAAGACATGAATAGACACTTCTCCAAAGATGACATCCAGATGGCCAACAGACACATATGCTCAACGTCATTCATCATCAGGGAAATACAAATCAAAACCACGTTGAGATACCACCTCACATCAGTCAGAGTGGCTAAAATTAACAACTCAGGGAACAGGTGCTGGTGAGGATGTGGAGAAATGGGAACCCTCTTGCACTGTTAGTGGGAATGCAAACTGGTGCAGCCACTCTGGAAAAGAGTGTGGAGGTTTCTCAAAAAATTAAAAATAGAATTACCCTGTGACTCAGAAATAGCACTAGTAGGAATTTATCCAAAGGATACAGGAGCGCTGATTCATAGGGGAACATGTACCCCAATGTTTATAGCAGTGCTATCAACAATAGCCAAAGTATGGAAAGAGCCCAAATGTCCATCAACTGATGAATGGATAAAGATGTGGTTTATATATAAATGAATACTACTTGGCAGTGAGAAAGAATGAAATCTTGCCATTTGTAAAAACGTGGATGGAATTGGAGGGTATTATGCTAAGTGAAATAAGTCAGTCAGAGAAAGAGAGATATGTTTTCACTCATATGTGGAATTTGAGAAGTTTAACAGAAGACCATGGGGGAAGGGAAGGGGAAAAAATAGTTTCAAACAGAGAGGGAGGCAAACCATAACAGATACTTAAGTACAGAGAACAAAGTGAGGGTTGATGGGGGTGCTGGGTAGGGGAGAGAGGAAAATGGGTGATGAGCATTGAGGAGGGCACTTGTTGGGATGAGCACTGGGTGTTGTAAGGGAGGAATCATGGGAATCTACTCCTGAAGCCAAGAGCACACTGTATACACTGTATGTTAGTTAACTTCACAATAAATTATATTTAAAACATAAGTAAATAAATAAAGAAAAATATTGGAGTCAATTTCCTCAAATCATGGCACTGTGTTAAGTCCACGTAATATTCTAAATCTTTGTTGTCATTTCAATAATCTTTATAGCATCTTCACCAGGAGACTTTGTCTTGAGAAACTCCTCTCTTTGCTTATCCATAAAAAGCAGCTCCTCATCCATGTAAGTTTTATCATGAGACTGCAAGAATCCAGTCACATCTTCAGAATCCACTTCTAACTCCAGTTCTCTTGCTATTTCTACCACATCTTCAGTTTCTTTCCTTCACTGAAGTCCTGAATCCCTCAAAGTCATCCATGAGGGTTGGAATTTACTTCTTCCAAACTCCTGTTAATGTTCATATTTTGACCTCTTCTCATGAATCACAAATGTGTTTAATGGCATCTAGAATGGTGGATACTCTTCAGATGGTTTTTGATTGAATTTGCCCAGATCCATCAGAGAAATCACTATTTATGGCAGCTATAGCCTTACAAAAATGTATTTCTTAAGTAATAAAACTTGAAAGTTGAAATTACCCCCTTGATCCTTGGGCTGCAGAACGGATGCTGTTAGCAAGCATTAAAACAACATGAATCTCCTTATGCATCTCCAACAGAGCTCTCAGGTGATCAAGTTACAGTGGGCAGTATTCCTTTGAAAGGAATCTTTTTCTGAGCAGTAGGTATCAACAGTGGGCTTAAAATATTCAGTAAACCACATTGTAAACAGATGCGCTGTCATCCAGGCTCCGTTGCCCCATTTAGAAAGCACAGAGTAGATTTAGCATAATTCTTAAGGGGCCTAGGATTTTTGGAATGGTAAGTGACATTGGCTTCAACTTACAGTCACCAGCTGCATTAGCCCCTAACGAAAGCCAGCCTGTCTTTGAAGCCAGGCATTGACTTCTCTCTACCTATGAGAGTCCTAAATGGTATCTTCTTCCAGTATAAGACCATTTCACCTCCGTTGAAAACCTGTTGTTTATGGTAGCTGCCTTTGTTAATTACCTTAGTTAAATCTTTTGGATAACTTGCTGCAGCTTCTACTTGATGCTCCAACTTGCACTTTTATGTTAGAGGGACAGTTTCTTTCTTTAAACCTCATGAACAAACCTCTGCTAGCTTCCAACTTTTCTTCTGCAGCTTCCTCACCTCTCCCCTCTCTGTCTTCACAGACTTGAAGAGAGTTAGGATCATATTAGGGAATTAGAGTTTGGCTTAAAGGAATGTTGTGGCTGATTAGATCTCTATCTAGACCACTCAAACTTTCTCCAAATTGACAATAAGGGTGCTTTGTATTCTTATCATTCACGTGGTCACTGGAGTAGCACTTTTAATTACCAGCAAGAGCTTTTCCTTTGTATTCACAACGTGGCTGTTTGGCACAAGAGCCCTAGATTTCGGCCTATCTTGGATTTTGACATGCTTTCCTCACTCAGCTTAATCATTTCTAGCTTCCAATTTAAAGTGATAGATGTGTGACTCTTTCTTTTCCTTGACCACTTAAACGCCATGGTAGAGTTATTAATTGGCCTAATTTTATTATTTCAGAATTGTTGTGCCTTGGGGGATAGAAAGGCCCCAGGAGACGAAAAGAAAGAGGGGAACAGCTGGTCTGTGGAGCAGTCAGAACACATAGCATTTATCGATATGTTTGCCACCTTACATGGGTGCATTTTGTGGTATTCCAAAAGAATTACCGAAGTAATATCAAAGATTACAAATCACAGGTCATAAAAACAAATAATAATGGAAAAGTTGTAAGAATTATCCAAATTTTATACAGAGACAGAAGGTAAGCAAATTCTGTTGGAAAAATGGTGTCCACAGACTTGCTCGACACAGGGTTGCCACAACCCTTCAATTTGTAAGAAAAAAAAAAAGCAATTATCTGCAAAGCACAATAACGTACAGTAAAATAAGGTATGCCTATAAAAGGCTGAGGGAGAAAAAAAAAGCCACCACCTAACAGGGTGCAGAGAACACTTTGTCTCTACTACAGAGTTAATTTTTCTCAAGAGCAAAAATTTTGTGATGGGAATTTTCAGAAGTAGTAGGAGGATGTAACAGATTTTACTGTTAATGAGCCATAAATTCCATGGTCCCTGGTGGAAGGGTTTCATGAGCTTTGGAAGAAAGAGAAAGAATAGAGAATTTGGATGAGTGGTGGGCAACCTGGGAGTCAGGATTCTTGTAGCAGATAGGAGCAACAATAAAGCACCTAATGTGGTTAGTCCCAGAGGATCCACAAAGTTAGTCAGGACTGAACCATTTGTATTGGAGTCCAGGGAAGGGTGGATTTCTGGGAACTCCTACTTGCCTCCTGAAGAATGGGGGGGAAAGGCCTGGGAGAATTATGGTCATAGTTCCCATGTTCTGGTTTCTAGGGAGAGGTGATTTTACTCAATGTATGTGATCCTTGCTGATTCCAGCTGAATGATTTAATGACTGCTGGAGAAAACTTAAGTGATTTTTCCTTCCTCAACTCACCCTTATTGAATACACAAATAAAGAACCTCCTCATATGCCAGTAAGTAAAGGACAAATAGTCCCACGAGAAAATCAACAAGAAACATAAAACTATATAGTTGAAGCTTGGAGAGTAGAGTTATTTATGTAGCTGGGATCTAAATATGCATTTGTGTCTGACTTCAACCCTTATTGGTTGTCTGGACTGGAGGATGCTTGATAAGGTTTCCATATATCATCAGTAAAATCAGAATAAAATTCCTATATATCATACAGGAATTTTTTGAGGACTAAATAAAATAACTCATAAAAATTTTCTTAGCATAGAGCCAGGCACATGGCAAGCATGCTGTGGTATAATTCACATTTGTTAACCATATGTATTAATTTAGAGAAGAGAAAATGACCAGTAAACTTAAGATGTTCAACCTTATTGCAAGTTGTAAGAATAAGATACAAAGTTTCAAACTATCCAGCTGACAAAAACTTTAAAAACGTTGATAGCATCCAATTTTTCAGTGATTATATGGTGAAATAGGCCCGCTCATGTTATCAGTGGTAGTAGTATTTGGCATCGCCTTTTTAGGAAATAATCTATCAGCATTCGTTAATATTCAAAATGCGTATTTTCTTGAGTCTATCAATCCAAAATTAGGAACCTGACCCATGGAAATGAAGGCAAGAGAATATCAGCATTCATACGTAAGAGTGTTTATCCTAGCTAACACCCATAAACTGCAAATTTGTGTTGTTTCAAGGTGAAAAGAGTTGTGCCTTTCTTCAGGGCAGCTGGAGGCTGGCAGCATCAGGGAAGGGGACCACTGGCTTTTCAGCAACAGTGGCAGTAAAAGGGAGCAAACGCCAGAGCGACAGCAGGTCAGGAGCTGGCAACACTATCAGCGGCTCTAGAGGGAAGTGGGGCCTGAAGCAGCCTCATTAAAACCTGGTGCTGGAGACCCATGTGAGAGAGAAGTAGATCTCATAATTTTTCAAAGCAAGGACTGCCTGGATTAAAATCCCTGCTCTGCCACTTTCTGCTACTAACTGTCCTCTGGTGAGTTATGTAACCTCACTGTGCCACAGATGTCTTATTTGTAGGATGAGAAGAAGCAGAGGGCCTACTTCACAGGATCTTTATGAGCATTAGATGAGGAAATATTTTAAGTGTCTATTATGGTATCTGGTACATATCAACAGCTATAGAAATGTCTGTTAAATTAAAAAATAAAATAAGTTCCAGAAATACTACTCTCCTTCTGGTTGGATACATCTTCTCAGAATTAAAAAGTGGAACTTGGGAATTTTCTATTGGGTGAACAAACAGTTGAGATTCTAACAAAGTACAGTGTAATAGATTAGAACATGGGTCCTCAAATACTTTGTTGTTGTTATCCATATTATTAACAATAAAATATGCTATGAATTAAAACAATAATAATACCTACCAGCTGTAGAGTACTGGGTCAAATATTCAACCTGTAATATCTAATCTATACAACAACAGTGCAATTTAGCTACTATTATCCCCATTTGATAAATGAGAAAGCTAAGACTAAGGTAAGTCAGCATATTTTTTTTTTTTTTAATTTTTTTTCAACGTTTATTTATTTTTTGGGACAGAGAGAGACAGAGCATGAACGGGGGAGGGGCAGAGAGAGAGGGAGACACAGAAACGGAAACAGGCTCCAGGCTCTGAGCCATCAGCCCAGAGCCTGACGCGGGGCTCGAACTAACGGATCGCGAGATCGTGACCTGGCTGAAGTCGGACGCTTAACCGACTGCGCCACCCAGGCGCCCGGGTAAGTCAGCATATTGTGCAAAGTCACTGGCAGCCAAGATTTAGGCTGCACTCGGTCTGATTCCAAGGTTTTCACCATTCTGTATCGTGTACTTTCTCCATTATATGGCTCGGTCTAAGAACTGAAACTTTTATAAGACCTTTCTATTATTGTGCAATGTGAGCGGTGCTCCATTGGGGTTTTGTGGACACAAAGGTAGGTGTATCTTCAGGGAATTTAGTTGCAGGAGAATTAGCCCTGATTCAAAAAGGTTATACATACAAAATCAGCTCAACTAAAGCAAAATTAAACAAACAGTAAAACTGTCACATGATAGAGAGGTGTGATCTTTTAGAAAACAATATCATTGGGGCGCCTGGGTGGCGCAGTTGGTTAAGCGTCCGACTTCAGCCAGGTCACGATCTCGCGGTCCGTGAGTTCGAGCCCCGCGTCCGGCTCTGGGCTGATGGCTCAGAGCCTGGAGCCTGTTTCCGATTCTGTGTCCCCCTCTCTCTCTGCCCCCCCCCCCCGTTCATGCTCTGTCTCTCTCTGTCCCAAAAATAAATAAACGTTGAAAAAAAAAATTTTTTTTTAAAAAATAAAAAAAAGAAAACAGTATCATTAAGATGCTGGGAACCAATTAAATGGTCAAGATTCATAACATCAGAAAGACTAAACTTGGCCATATTTCATGGATTACTAATCCATATCAGTCAGGTTTAATTAGAGAGGAAGAGCCAAATGATTTCCAGTTGCCTTTCTACATCATTTTAACTGCTTTTAAATGTCCGGATTATAATAAAATCAGGTTTGAACCAGTACTATATCCATTCTCATGTACCGTCAGCTTATTTCCCAGGGAAGTGTGAGTGATCTCATTAGCTTTTCCTGAGGTGACTGATCAATATCACACACACATTTCAGTCTGCACTTCTAAATTCTCAGTATAATTAGCTGCACAGATTATACATTATTAAACTTCATTTTCACTGATTGTCTTTTTAAGATTAAGGTATTAAATATCGTATTTAAATATGCCAGTTTAACACTACTTGGTGGCTAACATTTCAAAAGCTATTTAACATCTTTATATTTACCTAAGAGACATGTAAGTCATTTAGATTAACCTCTACACACAGGGAAAAATGTGTTACCAATTGGATCCCCAAAATAATTGTGGTTACAACATGCACTTAAAATGCTAATGTATCCTGCCAAAAACAAAAACAAAAACAAAAAAACTATTGAATTTAAAATCTATGCTCACTATCCTTAGCTTACTCTTTATTCCAGGTTTCTTAAACATTAAATATGCTATTATCTTAAGAGTTTTATGAAGATTTTATTTAATTTTGATTGGGAAAATGTGTGTATTTATTTTTCATGCAGATTATAATTTTGTATTCACACTAAACTAACAAGTAAAGACAATTGAAAAAAAAATGGTTTTGACCCGTCATCTTTTTCTTCACTCTTTAAGCATAACCACTAACTACTTATTTTGGTATTACATTATACTATAGATTATACTTAGAACCTTTCATTGAAAGTCATGTTCTACTCTTAATATTTATCTGTATGTACAGTTTGACCAATATTTATTAGATTGTCACATCTTCCTTCTTTTTTTGATTGTCACATCTTTCTTTTATTTAAGGGACATCAAATGTCAGCTTGTTGGTACTGATCTGAAGACAATATTATATGAGTTATTTTACATAATATATTCTAATTTAATGAGAGAATGAAGGAAAGAGTAGAAAGAGAAAGAGAGAGAGAGATTTACTATACATTTTTACAAATATAATTTAAAAGAAAACAAGCTTTTCTTTTGTGTTACTATGTATCATACATCATATTATATTAAACACTAGAGAATCAAAGAAGTAAAATGCCTGGCTCCTTTCTCTGCAGGAATTCTAATTCAAGAAGAAAAGTAGCAAAATGTAAGCTATATGGATAAAAGTTATAAAGAGTTTACATATAGAAGAATAATTATGTCCTACCCAAGTTGTTGTGATTGTTTGTCTTTAGTTCTTGTAATTTTAACAAAACAAGAAAAGCACTTTTAAAATGTAGCTATGTGTGTATTATCAGTGAAAGTTGAGAGGACAATATTTTGGGGGGGAGAGAGTAGGAAATACAGATCAAAGTAGCATATATGTTTATATGACTATAAAGAGGCATGGAGGCAAATAATACGATGCTAAAATGCATACTAAATTAGGCCTCCAATGGGGTGTCTGGGTGAGTCATTAGGTTAAGCATCTGACTCTTAGGTTCAGCTCAGGTCATGATCTCATGGTTTATGGGTTCGAGCCCATGTCAGGCTCTGTGCTGTTGGCACAGAGCCTGTTTGGGATTCTCTATCTCCCTTTCTCTCTGCCCTTCTTTGCCCATAAACAAACAAACAAACAAACAAATTTATACAAATAAAATAAATAAAATAAAATAAATTAGGCCTCAATAGCCAATCTATTTAGAATATGATGGAAAGTATTTTTTGTTTGTTTATTTGTTTTTAAATGAAGTTTCTAGAAAACAAATATCTACTTCCTCTTGTATTACACCACTGGATTGTTTTTGTATTCCCAGATATCTTGGGATATTTGTGGTAGTCTCCCCTTATAAAAAGGAAATTAATGTTTATTTCTCCACTAGCATGACAAAGATTGGATTACAGCTTTATTAATTTACTTGTGTTTGTTTTTGAAAAGAAACTTATTTCTATCCAATTTTCATGACATATAAGAGATGAATAAAAGTAATTCCTTGCCCCATCCATATTGTGTTTGAAATCTGTAATATCAGAAATCCAGCTGAATGCCTTAACCAATCAAGCTAAATATTCCAGGGGGCTTTTTAATATGCTGATCTTATGAAGCAAGAGTATTAAATTTATTCAACCATGAACAATTCTTTGATTATCACACACCTCAACTGCTCTGTTATATGTTGACCACAAGAAGAAGAAAAAATAGAAAGTGAAATGTGATTAGTTCCTGATGAATTGAAATTCCTTTAATAGATATTGAATGGAGAAAATTTATATTAATAGTTACAATCAAGCTTTTATTTTTTTTCTCATTGAAAGTAGTATTCCATAAATGTAACTGACATATAACATTCTTAAAGATATATAAATAGCAGTCTATGGAATAGAATTATTGCCTCTGTATTGTTCCATTAAGGAGAGTGTAAACTATGTAACAGGGAAACTCATAAATAATCATGCCAATTATACTTTTTTTTAAAAAAGAAACTGTGTCTACAGTTGCATACCTAGTATTTGTGAATAAATTTAGTATAAAGATATAAAAAGTGATAAATTATAAGATTTTAAAATTATTTTGCAGCTGAAGCTTAACAAAGGATTTCTTAAAAAGCTTCAAGGGAAGAAAACATATAATTCAACTGGATAAGAAATGATTATATTATGCTTAAGCCATTGTCAGCATATGGAAAAATATGTGGAAGTTTAAAAAGGCCTGGTAATTACAGCATCACCTCATTTTGGCAGCCCTATAATATTCATTTTCCTGTTTCTTAGACAGATGCAGAAGTCTATAGTGTTGGAATTGAATGTCAAATAAAAATAATCCTGTCAGTGCTCATATACCATATAGAGATTTTCTTTAACAGATGAGTTATTACAACTTCATGTTTTGCTTCTGTCTTCACAGTTATTTCACACATACTTTTTGTGAGTAGCTGGAAATGATGAAGCATGGAAATTTCACGGAACTCACTAAGAAGTGTGAAATCAAGTTTGAGATGTTGAACATTGTTAATTTATTTGTATCATTGGTAAAGGTAGGACAACACAATTAGGATAAAGACATATGTCAAGCAAGGGGAGAGGGAATAGTTATCTATCAGGCGTTATTGAGACTCACTTATCTCTCTATTCAAATCAGCGTCAGTTTTCTGAATAAATCAAATACACGACCAAAACCCAGCAATACAATTAATAACATATACTTGCAGGAAGCTTATAGTCTAATTAAAAGGTAGCAATCTTAAACACATCCATAGAAGTTTCAATGTAAACTAATGGGAAAGAAATTATCTGAGCACAAAGTAAAATTTCAACCCTTCCATCTTCTAGCATGGCTTAAGTCGCACAAAGATTTCTGTGTGATACTTTTGAGAAATGACTCACAATCAGTCTCTCTCTTTCTCTCTCTAAATCTATCATCTATCTACATATCTATCATATATCATTTGTGAGAAGTAGATAATATATTGACACTACTAACATTACATGATAATATATTATATATACATTTTTTATAATATAGTTTATATTATATATCTTATATGTAATATAGTATATATTGTATATGTGTATCTTTTACATAATATACTATATCATATATATTATATATTATCATATATATATATATATTTCTATGAAGATTCAAAGAGAGATACTTCTTCCTTTTCTTTTTTTACAGGTTTGAAATAGGACTATAAAATAATTCTCTTCAGGGCATGAACTTTATATTTTGTCATCATAGTAACTTTCCTATATAAAAATCAATATCTCAGAGTGCTCAGAGTATAATGAACATATTATAAGTGTTATCTTTCTTTCTCCTTCTGATTATATTTATTTCTACAAACATATTTCCTAAAAATAAAAAGTATTTATCTTATTTCAAATATATAATTTAGTGTTAGCTGTTTCTTAGTTTATAGAGGAATTTGAAGAATGGCCAGTCAGACATAATGCTTAACATAATGCTCTCTTTCTTGATTAGGGTAGTTTTCTATCTGCTTTTCAAGAAGGTATAACTTCTTAAGAAAAGCTTATGATGTGAGCATTAAAATAGAAATGTGACAGGAAAAATATGGTGCCTGAAAGTATTCCAGGAGTTAGAAGCTAAAGAAAAGTAAGTACTTGTTTTAGTGATAATCAAAAATATACAAAGAGAGAAAAAGGATTAAATGAATCTGTTTTCTGAAAAGAGTCATTTTGTATTTTGTTTCCTATTAAAATGTATTTAGTTTCAAATACACACACACACACACACACACGCGCGCGCGCGCACACACAGGGAGTTTTACAATGCTGCTATCCAATTCTTCAGTTTCTCTTTATGGCAGTTGCTCAAATTCAGATGTGAGGAAACCAGTATCATAGTGTGTTATCTTTGAGTAGAATATGAAGGTCATCTGGGATGACCTTCACTTTATAGACAAAGCAAAGGAATCATCAATCAAGCAAATGATTTACTCAAGGTCATTTACTGAGTTCAAAACACAAAATGAGCTTATCATATATGATATAAAAAGGGCACTGAAATAGGATTCAAATCTTTAGATCTTTTATATCTTAAAATACTGGCTACTTTGGTTCATTTTTAACATAAAAGCAGAGGCATTATAAATTTTATTCTTAATTTTTGTCACATATTGAAAATATACTAAAATATTTACACCATACATGTAAGGTACAGATAAGATCAGTAAAGTTAATGTCTCCTTGTTCATCACCAAGTTTACAGAGGACCTCCTGATGCTCATTTCTCATGCTATTTTTTCCTCTTATTGTGCTTATTTATTTGGAGAATTATTAACTAACAAAGTGGTCCAAAAATTGTAAACATATCAGACTATATGTTATGAAGGTATTTTTCCAGATGATATAACTCACTTCTAAATAATCAAAAATTTGTTATTTTGTTGAATTTTCCACTTAATCACTTTGAACTAATCCAAAGATAGAATAAATCTGATCTTTATTTTGTTCTGAAAAATTCATGGGTTTTTATGTCATCAAAGACAAAAAATTAAAAGTTACATGTGAAATCTTCATTAAAGATAAATAGAACAAAGTATTCTGGTATAAACAAAAGGCATAGTGAATCAGTAATGTAATACATAAGCAACAATTGTTATTATAAGTATGAACTACCCTCCAATATTTCAGAAAACGACTAAAACTGTATTTATAATTTTAATTTCTATTTATTGAAAGCCAGGTTGCTATCCTCTTAAGCAAATATACAGGAGAAAATAATGAATCATAAACTGTAAAGTCTATGTATCTAGAAAAGAAAACCTCAGCAGGAGGATCTAGCTATAGAATATTGTCCAGGTCAGCAGAGTTTTTCACATAAAGATGAGCGATTATACAATAAGTATCACAGCATGGTTGGTAATATTTCAATATTAGGTGAGATGGTCTTTATTTTCAGTTCATTCCATCACCATAATTATTTGAATGGCCCTGTCCTTTTTTGTTCTTGGTTGAACTGAATTTAAGCTAATCTGTAATTTCACCTATTGCAATTGACCACCCCCCACCAGTGTCCTTTTATACCAGTAGTTTTGAATATCTAAAAAGTGTTCCATGAATCAGCAGGAGCAGCAGCAGCAGCAGTACTTGGGAACTTGTTTGAACAGGAAATGCTCAGGCAGGACCTCAGACTTCCAGAGTAGTAATGTCTGGAATGGTTTTCAGAAACAGTCTGTGTTTCACCAAGTCCTCCAAAGCACACTGATAAGAGATTAATGATAACAAATGCCTTAGTAACTTGGAGGTTGCCTATGAAGTGTGATATGAAAACTGACAGTTGTCAAAGTCCATCAGTCTGACACACTTTTGGCAGATGCCTGAAATTGCACCTTCCAAAATGCAAATAGATTTGGAAGTGCTACTGTTCTAAACTTTCATTATTTTCCCCTTTTTTATTAGTCAAGTGACATATAACTCTTGTTTATTTTTACTCAAGGTCCACTTGTACATTTTTCCCCTCCATACTAGGCTCTGGGAGATGGCCAATGATCAGTTAATCACCAGATCCAGTGGTTCACATTAGTCTCATACTACTTTACCTATCCATGCAATCTCTCTTGGGTTTGTCTATGCAAACCTATCTTAGGGTTATAGCTAATGTTCTCCTGTAAATCTCTATTCCTGAGTTCCTGGGTTTCTCTGGAAGACCGAGAAGCCATACTAGAAATATAAGAAAGTTTCTTAAACTTTGGTATGCATACCCTAGGAAGTATTTAATATGATTTTAGGTGGTATAAGAATAAATCTAAGATTATAAAGTCCTAAATTTCATTTGCCATGAGTACAAATATAATAGTCAATTGTGAAGTGGAGTAAAGAACTAAACAAAGAGAAGAAAATTCTACAGGAAGTTGTAGGTAAACAAATTGGAGTTGACTTGAATGATTAACCTAACCTTTTTTTCCACTTAATTCTTTCAATATTTATGTTTTTCCCCTCACTGAGTGTAATTTCTGCATTATCTTTAATAACTAACATATATTGCCATAAATTAACATGTTTTGATATTTAATTTTATCCTGGGTAATTATATTTTAATGAATTGCTTCATTAAATTATTTCCACAGGGTACCTAGGTAAGACCAGGTTTGACATCATCAGGGCAAACAGGAAGTAGAAGTTTAGAACAGATATCTAAGAAAATAGAAGTTTAGAACAAATGTCTACTGGCCAAAAATAGATGGAGACTAGCAGAAGACATTCTTCATACACAGAAGGAAGTAGGTCTCTACAGATCTCTATAGAGGCAATACAATAGCAAAGAAAGATGGCAAGAAGGGAGAAAGGATAGTGAAAGCAGCTGACTTATGTTTCTATATTCTACCTATTATAGGCTTATAATTTATTAAAGAAGGTATGCAACATGTACACACATGCATATACACATACAACTTATAATGCCAAAATTCCAAGCCTATTCTAAAAAAAACGATATTTGCATGATCCAGGATCCTTTGGGAAGGCTGAACTCTATAAAATAGCCGATGATAGAGATCTACCCATAACTGAGCATGACAGGCCCTCAGGATTCATAGAGCAGCCAGTCAAATGCAAATGATTACCCTAAACATGAAGACAGGACTGATCACAAGTGTCTAGCACTTCCAGTTCAGGTAGAAAAAGACAATTAGATATGTCTTTGACCAGAGCACTAAGCACTGGCAAAGGGCAACTTGGTAAGAGAGAAAAATTAAAGAAATAAATTATGTAAGCTATTGAAGTGGACTGCAGGATCAGGAAGTGCCCATCCCGGTGCCAGAATGAGCGAGGGAGATGACACTAAAGGGACCCAGTGAGGACCTTCTCTCTTACCTAGTGGGTAAATAAATGTCTTAAAAGAGCCCCTGACAAATCCATTTGCTTCTTTTCTGACTCAGTACCACAGTTATTACTCCCTCTGAATTGATAAGACAGAATCTATTAGAGTTCCAGGTATTTCAGTAAAAGAAAGAAAAAAGAATAATTAAGTTGTTATTCGATAAATGAAGGGAAAGATTTCAAATGACATCACATTGCAGAATGTCTTCCAAAGGAGGTATGAGAGCTATTTATTTTTCATTGTAAGCTCATGTGCACACACACACACACACACACACACACACACACACACACACAGTGAGGAGGCCTGCTATAGTAGATGCCTAAGAGTAACAAGTGCATCAGATATTCAAATTTAATTGAAGTAAATTAAGCTGGACTGAAATTTTGGATCTCTTACAGTTCAATCCTGATAGAATTGACATTATCTTCTCAAATAAAACTGTCTAAAACAGACATCCATTTATTTTCTGTAATATAGAATATGATACTATATATTTCCATTTCTAAATCATCACTTACAACATATCTACTTATGTCTGGCATAATAAGGGTTAATTAAACAAGGATACAATATTTTATAGGCTTCTTATATAATATGTAAAGGATACATAACTTGAAATACAGTGTATGTTGTGTGATGGCCTGAGTCTCTATGACTTATCCCACGCTATTGTAAATCTTAGAAGATAAAAGGATGAGACAGGGTCTGGACAAGATAACATCAAGAATGACTTCTTCTAATCCATGTGTTATATGGTGATAGCAGTGAGTGGAATTGGGGGATGACTAGAGAACATATTGTAATATCCTAGAAAAATGAGGTTCCCTTTCTGTATTTGTAAGTCCAGATCAATGCCTGATTCTCACTGCTGGTTAATGTCAAGTGGTCAATGAAACTTTCTAAGTCTCTGAGAGATTATTCTCTTCTAGTAAACTACCTTAGAAATTTAATGGACCAGGGAAAATAGAATGATGGATCTTGACACTGGTAACAGATATCTTTACACAAATGTGAAATTTCAGAGATGAAATCAGGGACTGTTAAACCATCGAGTGAGCCTCTTCCTGTGCCATACAGCATCTTTTTCCTGTTACTTACCTTTTTCAACAGGCACGTAAATGCCTCAAAATATCTTGGCAACCATGGTTTAGGTTTTCCAGGTGTAAGACCCAGCCCGGGCTCCAGTGACATTGCTAAACTGAATGCATTTTAGCAAACACCGGTACATAACACAGAACTGAAACTGATTTCTTATTAACATTTCCCTTCATTCAAAAATGTATTTTGTATATTCTTATTGACAAATGAAGCCACTGCTTTTGTGAAATGCAATATAATTTGGAACATTTTAATGTTTTGTAAGCTTCAAGTACACTTTACACTAGTAGGCATCTACTCTTCTTGCTCAAGTAGAGAACATAATTTGTGAAGGTATTCTCTGCATCTTAATGGGATTTTTTGCTTCTGTATACCTTTTACCACAAAGAAAATTAAGCTTTGAGAAAAAATGATTTGTCTTACATATACGTATGTATATACATATATATACACACATCCAACATACACACAGCACACAATTTGGCAATCCATATGTTAGAAAAAGTCCAAAGCTCTGGATACAATACATTCATAAAAATATATGTTATATTACGGAATTGTATTTTTCACTGGACAATAATGGAAAAGACAATTGAAAACTAAAGAAAATTTTGTTTGTTTTAACTCAGAACCCAGAAAGAGCTACACTAGCATCTGACTTCAAGAAAAAATCAGTATAAGCATTTTCAGCCCATTGCAAACAGAAACAGCTGCATTACCAAACCCTCAGAGATAGAGCTGATAATGAAAATGTTACAGACCTTTAAGTGGAGCATCTCTGCCAGACAAGGTTATAATAGTGAACTTACATTAGGGAAGAAAGCATTCAGTATTTATGATTTGCAATTTTAACTTGTGTTTAAAGTGGTACAGGAGGATTCATGGGGGATTTAATGTTCTAGCAAATCTATTTGGTCAGTACTGTAAGATTTTATGACCTTTCATTAAGACTTGAAAGTTTAACTGTTCAGATTCTGCATTGAATGCAAATCATGCTATTTTGTGCTGCCTGTCCTCTGAACATCTCTAATGCCACAGATGAAAGAGGTAGTTAGAAAAGCCTTGTATTTTAAAGGGGCTGGCATCGGAGGCTATAAATACAATATTCATCAAAAGACTTCAGAGGACAAAGTTTTAAAAGAAAAACCCAGAGAATTGTTTATTCTTTTAACATTTATACTCCGTGGAAACCAAGAGAATTATATTTAAAAATGCCTAATATATTGTTTAAAATCAAAAATCCTTCTCCAGTGAAGAATATTTTAAATTTTAGGAAAATGGTTAAAAGTTCAACCAAACGTTTACATGAAGCTATAACTAATCCTGCAACTGTTCTCTCAAAATGCATCACAAAGTTTGTGACGTTTGTCAACAACATTCAAGTAACATTTAGGTTCAAATAAGTCTTCCTGAATAAATCAAATAATGAAGGAAATTTCACATGGGTTTTGTTACTTAATTCTCACAGTAAACCTGTGTTTTGTGTATCAATAGGTACATTTTACAGATGGGGTATTGGAGTTCAGAGATGAGGTAATTTGACCAACATCTGCTAATCTCAACTTGGACTTCCGGGGTACTACTGTTTTTTTGTTTTTTGTTTTTCTTGTTTTTTTCCTATTACATCCTGCTCTCCTGTGAAGAAAATATGCCCCAAGTTGTATTTCTAGTATTCCAGTATTTGAAAACGTTGCTTTGACATTCATTTTTTTTTTCTTTTCTAGTGAACCTGAGCATGCTTTGCAATCCAAAATTCAATCTGTATCCATTGAACAGTCAGGTTAACCAAAGAAAGGTGGGAATTTTATTCACATAACTGTCACTTTCCAGAGAGTACTGTAAGATGCCAGTGAAAAAGGCAAATGTATGCCAAACAAAACAAAATCAAACAACAAAAACCTAATCTATGGCACTAGAAGTTGGGAAAATGGTTGTACTTGTGGGAGGGGAGGGACAGGAAGTAGTTCTGGGATTGCTCTAGTGTTTCATTTCTAGTTTTTGGTATATTTTCCACAATGTGTTCCCTTTGTGAAAATGTAGTGAAACACTCCTGCGTTAGACAGACTCACACGTGTTAGCATAATTCTGGCTTTTGTAACATGGTTTTTATCTTAAAATCTAATTACTTTGGGGCTATGACTATCATGTCCTATATGGCTTTAGAATCATACAAGGACTTAGAATCCCTGTAACCACACATGGCTTCAGATAATGATCCTGATTTATGTTTTTTAGACCATATTGAATAAGAAGATACATAGAAGCTGGCTATGGATTAAAATATTGTTTCACCTATATGAGTAGTAAAGTTGAAATAGGAAAATCAGTATAAACCATATTTTGAACCATTAATTTCCTATTTCTTTCCCAGCTACCAATTAGCTTTTCATATAAAATAGAACTTGGTTCCCTCATTGAAGGGCATTAGGATTGTAGAATCTCTTGGAAAATGATAGGGTACCCACTGTCAGCCTCAAATTTTATCAAGTCTGAAAGATTACATGAAGAAAGCAATCTTCAGGGCTTAATTAAGAGGCAGATCCTGGGTTCATTTCCAACTATGTTTATCATGTGGAGGTAAAAAGATGACTATTCATTGTGGCCAATGTGGCAGGCAAAATACACTATAGCTGAAGCTTTCACATCACTCAATATGGACTATATTCTGTATCTTATTGCTAGGTAATAACATTAATATAAATTTTTACACAATAGCATTAGCTTACTATTATCCCCATTGTATTACTATATACCTAATAAGTTATGGGTAAATTATCAATGAGCATTACACAAGTAACTTAATTCTCCATTTTGGGATAATATATCAACTTATTGGACAACCCTATTATATGCAGAAAGTAGAGCACTTAGTATATTACTTTTCCCTGAAATAACTAAATACAGAATACTCCTTACACAGAAATTAGCACTTAAAAGTGATGAAGATATCCACCTATCAACAGAGGACAGGGTATACCTTTATTGGAATGTTGAACACTTGTTTCAGAGCAAAATAATGCATGATCATGAGAGCCTACTGAGAGGAAATTAAATTATTTTAGAAATAAACTCTGTATGGAATGTTTCAGATGTACACCTCTAATAAATCTTAATATAAAACCTTTTATAGGGGCACCTGGGTGGCTCAGTCAGTTAAGTGACTGACTTTGGCTCAGGTCATGATCTTACAGTTTGTGAGTTCGAGCCCCACATCGGGCTTTGTGAGGACAGCTCAGAGCCTGCAGCCTGTTTCAGATTCTGTGTCTCCCCCTCTCTCTGCCCCTCCCCCATTCACACTCTGTCTCTCTCAAAAATAAATGAATATTTAAAAAATTTAAAAAAACCTTTCATGTCTCATCTGTTCATCAAATATGTCCATCAGTGTCTTTTGTGTGCCAGGAAGACAGAAGAGAAACCAATTCTAACTGGAAGAACATATAAGCTACAGGTGAAAAAGATAGGAAAACACAAAATTACCACTTATGCTGACCCAGCTGCAGTGGAAATTTGTACAAAGAAGCAGAAAAGCCTGGCAGGGTCACCACTTAAAACTTCCTGGGAAATCAATAAAATCTTCTGAAGAGTCTATTTAAGTACAGGCAAAGGATGAAGCATGATTTCACCCTACACATGTGGGGAGACAGCGATACCAGTGGGGAGGACATTACCAGCAGAGTAGATAGCATTGATGAAGTTATATGCTTATATCCAATTCCATTGCACACACATATATATCCATTCAGTGAATATTTATTTAGTGCCTATAATGTGCCAAAACTTCTAGGTTCTGAGAACAAATTTAGAAAATATAGGCCATGTTCCTGCACTCATGCTGCTTATGTTCTAGTAATGGAGACAGAAAATAAATAAGTGAACTAATGGTTAAATATATAATATCATTTCAGATAATGATAAACGTTATAATGATAAATTAAAATAAGGCAGTGGAGTGAAGCAAATGTTGGGCAGAGGAGTTATTTAAGGGAACTCTCTGAAGTGACCTTGATGAGAAAGAAGAATCAGAATGACCACTAGGTCTTAGCTTGGAACTGAGTGAATCACTAATGTCAACACAGAACCCTTTATTAAAAAGAATCAGGCAGGGCACCTGTGTGGCTCAGTCAGTTAAGTGTCCAACTCTTGGTTTAAGCTCAGGTCATGATCTTATGGTTGATAAGTTCAAGCCCCATGTCAGGCTCTGTGCTGGTAGTGTGGAGCCTGCTTGGGGTTCTCTCTCTTCCCCCTCTCTCTGC
This sequence comes from Puma concolor, assembly GCF_028749965.1. Taxonomy (NCBI): domain Eukaryota; kingdom Metazoa; phylum Chordata; class Mammalia; order Carnivora; family Felidae; genus Puma; species Puma concolor. The sequence continues at coordinate 60,784,621 of NC_141674.1, read as the reverse complement.
CAACCCTGACTTGTTCTCTCTCTTTCTTTCTCTCTCAAAATAAATAAATAAGCTTTAAAAAGGTGATCAGGCATGTGTGTGTGTGTTTGTGTGCATATGTACGATGTGTGTTTATATTGGTGTGATGTGAATGAGAGAATGAAGGTGTTTGATCTTATCCATGCTAAGTTTTAGATGCCAGTTTATGAAGACAGTTCCATGTGTCAGTCTGTTTCTCAGTAACAATGTCATACTCAGGCATCTAAATTTGTAAAATGACATTAATTCCAGGGGACTACAGGAGATATCCAAAAATTTTTGTGCAAATACAATGTAGGATAGGAATGGGACTGAGCATTGAGAAACTCCAACATTGTGATATTGCAGAGTATCCATCTGGCAGTGGGGACTGAAAGTGGTTAACACGGTTGGAAAAACATTTGGAGTTTGCACTTCCCTAAAGCAAAACTGAAGAAAGTGTCTCAAGCAAAAGGTATGAAAAACAGGGAAAATGGGGCAGAGGTTAACTAATATCAGAAATTATTAATTGCTGGATTTGTCAAGATGGAATTGGCAAATTAAACCAAACTGACTTAGTGACATATGATTGGGGTGGATTGTAGAAATGTAGGAAAATGAGGAAGCTGGACCTTGACCTCATTGTCAAGAGAGTCTTGACAAGCTTTTCAAAGTGTTAATGGTGGATGAGGCAGAAACAGATTATTGTAACGGGGAGAGGGGACACTATAATCTTGAACTAGGGAGAGTAGTAAGATTTTGTGTGCCCAGAGCATATAAGAATTCTTAATCATAAGCAGTGAGAAGGGTAGAAGTAAGAGTGTTGAGGTAAAAAACAAAATAGAAACAATAGGCAAGAAAAATGAGGTACAGGATCATTGTCAGGCATGGCCAGAGGCAAAGATCAAAGTGGTAGCGAGAGTTTTCTTAATGAAAAGATTGTTGCTTACAGATTCCACTTATTTCAATGCTTAAAAGAAAACAGGTTTTCTTGTGTTTGTTTTGGTATGTTTTATTTTTCTAATATTTTCCCATTTAATTTAATAGTCAAATTTATTATAATGGAATTATTATATTATCTTTATCATCCTTATAAAACTGTGAAAGGTATATGATTATGTCCTTTTTTTTACTTATATTATTTTTGTCATATCTTTTTTATGCATCTTTCTTGTCAGCATTAATCAATTTTGTTGGATTAAAAAAACTTATGTGTTGTTATTCTAATATCATATTGTTTTTCTATTTTATTAATTTTTGATTATGTCCTTAAAAAATTCTTTATGTTTAATTTACTATGTTCTCTAAATGCTATGATTGGGTGTCTATAAGTTATTTAGACCTATAAGTTACTTATTTATTTCTGATTTCTAAACATATATGGATTATCTACATTTTTTATTTTTTAGTGATTTATACCTTCAATGTGTTGTGATCAGAGAAAGCCATTTATATGATTCCATTCTTTGCTATTTGTTGAGACTTTCATAATGGACTAGAACTGGGTTATTTTGTAAGTGATAACTATATTGATCCTACCTCCCAAATAATACAGCATTTTAGTTATATAAATCAACCCTATAAATAGGAAACAATTGTTAATTTTTATATTCAATATTTATTTAGGTTTATCTTCCATCTGAGATCATTTTTTTCTTTCCAAGAGAACCTTCATTTTAAATTTATTTTGTACTGCTTAATACCTCCAAAAAATAACCTATTTATAGATAATATAGATATAAATATATCTAAATATATACATCTATGTCATCTAGCTACCTAGCCAGCTTTTCCAATGGAAATTTAGCCTCTTATTACTGGAAGCAAGAGACTATAATTCAGAATCAAAAGGAGAATGTCACTGTTGTAGATCAAAATTATATTAACTGGTTTATGCTAAAAGCTTCCAATGTCTTCTTTATAAACCAGGGCAACTATCATCACTTGGTCATGGCTGGCTCCCATCAAGAAAGAATTTGGCCTCTGAGCCACCTGAGGGATCTAAGATCTTCATTTCTATGGTATTTTTTTTTCCTGCTTATCAACAATGTTTACAGTTTCAGGGAAATTTCAAGATCCAAACACTTTTTGCATTTTTCAGAACTGAACTAACTTTTTTCCTGTAGGGTTAGAACCCAATTGTATGTTATATCACCTTCTAAAATATTCACTATTTAAATAAGATTTTCATGGAAAGATAAAGAATAAAAGTACCTTATTACTAAAAAAGGACAATTTGTACTTTTATATAATAGGATGCATTTATACTAATTTCTTTAAAGTTCTTCAATTGATATACAACTAATTTTAACCTAAATGGGGAACTTTGACAAGCAGTATATCACTGAGGAAGTGAATGGTGTGAAAATAATAATGGTAATTTTCTATAGTGACAGTTTTAAAATTATTCACACTTTATTAAAAACTATCATGGTTCTAATATCTTGCCATGAAACTGCCCAAACAAAATGGCCTAAATATATTGTGCTTGCTTTATCAGACAATTTTTACATATTTCCCCTAGCATTGTTTCAATTTTGAGACATATGCTAGTAAATTAGGAATACCTGCTTGAAAAGCTCGTGTCACACTTGTAAGAAAATATTGCCTATAATAAAAAAGACCCTAAGTAAGATTTGGAAGAAAACACTGTCTTTATCTCATAAACTGATAATCCGGGGACTTTGTACAATGTAGATCTTTATATGTTATTAAAATATCACATACATACTGGATAGTGAAAGGAAGAAAGTCCTCTAATAGAAACCTACCAGATAAAAAAAATACAGTCCTGGAATATTCCACCTTAACTATGGCTAAGGTAGTATGCTATGAGAAATTTGAATTTTAGTATTTTTTAAATGGAGTATTTTTTCTCTCAGAAATAAGATCTTCCTTACAATGAATTTCCAAGTGACAGAGATGTTTTACAATACAAACCACTGTAAGTGACAATGCAACATACACAATGGGGAAAGGAAGACAACATAGGCCTGAGATAAGACATTTATGCCAAACTACCAGAGTATCAATATCCTGAGTCACTGTGGCAGCTTCTACTGGTACACAAAAGAGCTAAAATCTCTGAAAAGTCCACTGACTTCTGTCTGGGAACACACTTTTAAAAAAAATGACTTTAAGACTTTTTATGATTATGTAAATGTATCATTACGCTAAGATCAATACTCTTCTCACAAATGGGTCAACCTTAAGCACAGCATTTCCCAAGTGATTTCATGAAATTATGAGCTGTTAACATGAGATAATAATATGATCTATTAAAAGTTATTACTAAGAAACATAGCAAAGAATTATTTGGCCAAGAAGTATGGGAATGGTAGAATTGATAAAGACGTTCCTTTACAATAGAATTTCTAAAACTTGTGAAATGCTAATCTGTGTTTTGAATAACCAAGGAATACAGTATTTCACTTTTCCCACGTGTTTATCCTTCTTCCTCCCCTTAAATTTCAATTAATGAGATCTGTTTGGGAAAGATTAGATTGCAGGCCTACTTCTTCAGTATCTGAGGCGATGATACACGTCTGTATGGAAGGAGGATCGGATTAGGCTTCCTGGTTTTTCTCTTATATATTTATTAAAAGTAGTACTTGGGAGGTGATTAAAATATCCTGCCAGCATTGACTCAGCATTTCGTTCTCCAAAATTAGATAAATTCACCTTGAAATATTATCTCTGTTGGGGATCTTTTGGAAAAGACTTGACAAGTGAGGCAGCTCACAGGGAATTTTTCCTTTTTGATCAGGTTCAAGATTATTTTCCTTGCTTTTTTTTTTTTTTTCCTTAGCAATTGTGTATAGATTCAGAGATGTTTCTAGACACATATTTTGAGAAACTGTGGAGAGACTGGCAGATGGGAGGTAAAAGCAGAAGAGAACATGGCCCTACCATAAAAATGGTAAAAAACAAAACAAAACAAAACAAAACAAAAAACCTGGAGTTCATTCTCCAGGTTTCTCTCTCTCTTCTCTCTCTCTCTCTCCCTCACACCCACACCCACACCCCCCCCACCCCCCCACCCAAATATATGTGTTTCCTGAAAAAGTGAAGAGAACCGAGGTTTTCTGCTTAACAATAGCAGAAAACCATTTTCTATAGTTTCCATTTTCTATAACCCTTTACATTTTTCCATATATTTATTTGGCTGATATATTTCAGGAACAATGCACTATACACTGTGCTGTATGTCAAATATATAAAGAACTATTACATTTATAATTTTCTGTGAGAATCCTACGTGAAACAAATAACTAACAATTAATGAGAGCATCATTGAAAATAACGGGGTGCCCTGAGAAAGAATACTAGGATGCATCTGGTTTAGACTCAGGACATAGAAAGAGGTCTAAAGAAATGAAATTTGAGCTGACATTTGAAGGATAAGTGGAATTTTAAAGCTAAAGGAGAGTGGAAAAATAGGAGTTTTCCAGCTAGAGACACCAGCATGTATATAGGCCCAGGATGAGAAAAGGATTGACTCATTTGGAAAACAGAAATAATGGTTCATTATATAGTGTAAAGAACTTAAAAAGAAGTTACATTCTCTGTCTAGATAATGATATGCAAGCTGAGGGGTTTAGTGCACTACTATTTGCAACTTACTTTAAAATCCATCAAAGAGCACCTGGGTGGCTCAGTCAGTTGAGTGTCCAACTTGGGCTCCGGTCATTATCTCTCACTTCATGGGTTTGACCCCACATCAGGCCCTGTGCTAACAGCTTGGAGGCTGGAGCCTGCTTCAGATTCTGTGTCTCCCTCTTTCTCTGCCCCTCCCCCACTTGTGCACACTCTCTCTCTCTCTCTTTCAAAAATAAACATTAAAAACATTTTTAAAAACCCATCAAAGAAAAAGATGGATCAATAAACACACAGGGAAAGGAGGGAACAGATTTGTCACAAAGCAAAATGTTAATTGTAAAATATAGGTAGTGGAGTATAGGTATTTGTTATATAATTCTTTCAATTCTTTCTGTGTCTTTGAAAATTGTATAAGATATTGAAAAAAAAAACTTGTATTATTAACACATGAAGCCCAGGGAATTTAAGGAAAGAATACATCGAGTTAGAACTCTGACTGGATGATCTCCAAGGTGTTTTTAGCGTCTCATTATTCTATGAATAAAAATATCAAGAATTTAGTTTTATTTAAAAATATAGTTATCTCCATCAATGCAACTGAACTACTGGACATAGAGCTTTTAAGTTTGCAAGAACTATATAAATTGGCAATGCATATTCCATTTTCTCAAGAACTTATGAATTAGTCATTTCAGCTACCTATTAGTCTCAGAGCCGTCCAAGAATTGTTCAGTGATTATGTTCAATAGTTAAGGGAGAAAATCAGTAAAATTGAAGGATTTTGTTCAAGCTAGCCATTTTAGCAGAAATAACTCACCAAAAAAATATACCTACTTTTCATTGCTAAGTGTGGCTTACAAGGCAGTAAGTACAATTGTAAAGAAATAAAAATAGAGAAAAGTCTTTTTATTATCATTGAGATTTTTTTTCCTTTTCAAGTTTTTATGCAAATTCCAGTTAGTTAACATACAGTGTAATATTAGTTTCACTTGTAGGATTTTAGTGACTCATCACTTACATACAACACCCAGTGCTCATCACAAATGTCCTCTTTAATCCCCATCACCCATTTAACCTATCCTCCACCCACCTCCCCTCCAGCAACCCTCAGTTTCTTTATAGTTAAGAGTCTGGTTCCCTGTTTGCCTCTCTTTTTTTTTTTTTTTTTCACATATGTCCATCTGTTTTGATTCTTAAGTTCTACATATGAATGAAATCATATGGTATTATCTTTCTCTAACTCCTTTCACCTAGCATAATAGTCCCTATCTCCATCCACAACATTGCAAATGGCAAGGTTTCATTCTTTTTGATGGCTGAGTAATATTTCACTAAATATATACCACTTCTTTTTCATCCATTCATCAGTTGATGGACATTTGGGCTGTTTCCATAATTTGGCTATTGTTGATAATACTGCTATAAACACTGGGGTGCATGTATCCTTTTGAATCAGTATTTCTGTATCTTTTGGGTAAATGCCTAGGAGCACAATTGCTGGAACACAAGGTAGTTCTATTTTTAACTTCTTAAGGAATCTCTATAACTGTTTTCCAGAGTGGCTGCACCAATTTGCATTCCCACCAACACCAGAAGAAGGTTCCCCTTTCTCCACATCCTTGCCAGCACTGGTTGTTTCTTCTATTGTTGATTTTAGCCATTCTGACAACTGTGAGGTGATATCTCATTGTAGTTTTGATTTGTACTGGCCTGATGGTAAGTAATGTTGACCATTTTATCATGTATCTGTTGGCCAGATGTATGTCTTCTAGGAAAAATGTTTATTCATGTCTTCTGCCCATTTCTTAACTGTATTATTCACTTTTGGGGTATTGAGTTTTATTTTTCTTTAATAGATTTTTGGATAATAACCCTTATTCAGATATGTCATTTACAAATATCTTCTCCCATTTTGATTGCTTTTTAAGTTTCCTTTTTTTTAAGTTATTTATTTATTTGACTCCACACCCAGAGTGGAGCCCAACACAGGGCTTGAATTCACGACCCTGAGATAAAGACATGAGCTGAGATCAAGAGTTGGGCTCTTAATGGACAGTCACACAGGCCTTTTAATTTTGATTGCTTCCTTCACTGTGCAGAAGCTTTTTATCTTGTTGAAGTCCCAATAGTTTACTTTTGCTTTTGTTTCCCTTACCTCATGAGACTTATCAAGCAAGAAGTTGCTACAGCCATGTTGAAGAGGTTATTGCCTGTGTTCTCCTCTAGTATTTTGATGGTTCTCCATCTCACATTTAGGTTTTTCATCAATTTTGAATTTAATTTTGTGTATGGTGTAAGAAAGTGGTACAGTTTCATTCTTTTGCACGTTGCTGTCCAGTTTTCCCAACACAATTTGTTGAAGATAATCTCTTTTTTCCATTGGATATTCTTTCCTGCTTTGTTGAAGATTAGTTGACCATATAGTTGTGGGTTCATTTCTGGGTTTGCTATTCTGTTCTATTGATATGTTGTGTCTGTTTTTGTGACAATACCATACTCTCTTGATTACTGCAGCTTTGTTATATAACTTGAAGTCCAGAATATAGTTATGGCTGCAACATTTTTCTTTTTTTTTAAGTTTATTTCTTTATTTTGAAAGAGAGAGAGAAAGAGTGCTAGCAGGGGAGGGGCAGAGAGAGATGGATACAGAGAAACCAAAGCAGGCTCCATGCTGTCAGCACAGAGCCCAATGTGGGGCTCAATCACATCAACCATGAGATCATGACCTGAGCTGAAATCAAGAGTTAGATGCTTAACTGACTGAGCCACCCAGGCACCCTTGCTTTTCTTTTTCAAGTTTGCTTTGGCTATTTTGGGTCTTTTGTGGTTTTATATAAATTTGGGGATTGTTTGCTCTAGCTTTGTAAAAAAATGCTGTTGGTATTTTTATAGAGATTGCATTAAATATAGATTACTTTGGGTAGCATAGACAGTTTAACAATATTTGTTCTTCCCATCCCTGAACATAGATTTTTTTCTATTTCTTCATGTCATCTTCAATTTCTGTCATCAGTGTTTTAAAGTTGTCAGAATGCAAATCTTTTACTTCTTGGTTAGGTTAATTCTTGGGTACCTTACTGTTTTTTGTGTAATGTAAACAGCGTTGATTCCTTAATTTCTCTTTCTGCTGCTTCATTATTGGTGTATAGAAATTCAATGGATTTCTGTTAAGTTGCATTTGCTTCCTGAGACTTTACTGAATTCATATATGAGTTTCAGCAATTTTTTAGTGGAGTATGAGTTTCAGCAATTTTTTAGTGGAGTCTTTTGGGTTTTCTGTATAGAGTATCATGTCATCTCCAAATAGTGAATGCTTTACTTCTTCCTTAACCAGTTTCGGTGCCGTTTCTTTCTTTTTGTTTCCTGATTGCTGACGCCAGGACTTCCAGTACTATGTTAAATAACAGTGGTGAGGATGGACAACCTTGTCTTGTTCTTGACTATAGAGAAAAAGTTCTGTTTTTCCCAGTTGAGGATGATATTAGCTGTGGGCTTTTCATATATGGCCTTTATGATCCTGAGGTATGTTCCCTCTATCCCTACATTATCAGTTATGGGTTTTATCAATTATGGATGCTGTAGCTTGTCAAAGTCTTTTTTCTGAATCAATTAAGAGGATCATTGGTTCTTATCCTTTCTTTTATTAATGTAGTGTATTATGTTGATTGATTTGCAAATATTGAACAAACCTCATAGCCCAGGAATAAATCAAACTTGATTGTGGTGAGTGATTCTTTTAATGTACTGTTGGATTCAATTTGCTAGTATTTTCTTGAGAACTTCTGCATCAATGTTCATCACAGGTATTGTTAGTAGTTCACTTTTTTAGTGGAGTCTTTGCTTTTGGAATCAGGGTGTGTGGGCCTCATAGAATGAGTTTGGAAGTTTTTCTTCCATTTCTATTTTTTGGAATAGTTTGAGATGAATGGGTATTAACTCTCCTTTAAATGTTTGGTAGAATTCCCTTGGGAAGCCATTTGGTTGGCTCTGGAATTTTGTTTGTTGGGAGATATTTGATTACCGATTTAATTTCTTTGCTGGTTATTGGTCTATTCAAGTTTTTTATTTCTTTCTGTTTGAGTTTTGGTAGTTTATATGTTTCTAGGAATTTATTTCCTCCAGATTGTCCAATTTGTTGGCATATAATTTTTCATAATATACTCATAACTGTATTAGATGATTTTGGTTATTATTTCTCCTCTTTCATCTGTGATTTTATTTATTTAGGTCCTTTCTCTCTTCTTTTTGATAAGTCTGGCAGGGATTTATAAATGTTATTAACATTTCAAAGAACCAGCTCTGGTTTCATTGGTCTGTTCTACTGTTTTTGTTTGTTTGTTTGTTTGTTTTGGTATTCAGTGTTTTTGTTGTTGTTTGTTGTTGTTTTCATAGCATTTATTTCTGCTCTAATCTTTATTATTTCCCTTCTGCTGGCTTTAAGTTTTGTTTGTTGTTCTTTTTCTAGCTCCTTTATGTATAAGATTATGTTGTTTACTTGAGATTTCTCTTGCTTCTTGAATTAGGCCTTTATTGTTATATGCTTCCCTCTTAGGACCACTTTTGCTGCATCCCAAAGATTTTGGACCATCATGTTTTCATTTTTATTTGTTTCTGTGCATTTTTAAAATTTCTTCTCTAATTTCCTGTTTGATCCACTCATGTTTTAGTGGCATGTTGTTTAATCTCAATATATTTATGGTCTTTCCAATTTATTTTTTCTGGTTGACTTCAAGTTTCATAGTGTTATAGTCAGAAACTATGCAAGATATGATCTCAATGTTTTTTGTTCTTGTTGAGGCCTGATTTGTGACCTAGTATGGGATCTACTCTGGAGAATACCCCATGTGCACTTGAAAAGAATATATTCTGCTGCTTTAGGATGATATGTTCTGAATATATCTGTAAGTCCAGCTGGTCCAGTGTATCATTCAGAGCCATTGATTCCTTGTTGATTTTCTACACAGATGATCTGTCCATTGATGTGTGGTGTTAATTACCCATACTATTATTGTATTATTAGCAAAGAGTTCCTTTATGTTTGTTATTGTTTTATATATTTGGCTGTGCCCATGTTGGACGCATAATAAATATAATTGTCAGATTTTCTCATTGGAATATCCCCTTTTTTATAATATAGTGCCTTTCTTCATCTCATTACAGTCTTTGTTTTAAAATCTAGTTTGTTATATGTATTGCTTCTCCAGCTTTCTTTTGACATCCATTTGCATGATAATTGTTTCTCCTGATCCTCACTTTTAATTGGTAGGTGTCTTTAAGTCTAAAATCAGTCTCTTGTGGGCAGCATATAGATGAGTCTTGTTTTTGTTTGTTTGTTTGTTTGTTTTTTATCCTTTCTGACAACCTATGTCTTTTGATGAGAGCATTTAGTCTATTTACATTCAGAGGAATTATTGATAGATATGTATTTAGTGCTATTTTATTACTTGTTTTATCATTGTTTCTGGAGATTTTCTCTGATCTTTTGTCTTTGTCACTTTCAATCTCTCCTTTCTACTCAAAGAGTCCCCTTTAATATTTCTTGAAGTGCTGGTTTAGTGGTCATGAACTGCTTTAGTTTTTGCTTTTCTGGGAAACTCTTTACCTGTCTTTCCATTTTGAATGACAGCCTTGCTGCATAGAGTATACTTGGCTGCATGCGTTTCCCATTCTGTACTTTGAATATATCATGTCACTCCCTTCTGGCTTGCCATGTTTCTGTGGAGAAATTTGCAGCTAGCCTTATGAGACTTCCCTTATATGTTAGAGACTACCTTTGTCCTTTTACTTTTAGGATTTTTTTTTTTTTCAACGTTTATTTATTTGTGGGACAGAGAGAAACAGAGCATGAACGGGGGAGGGGCAGAGAGAGAGGGAGACACAGAATCGGAAACAGGCTCCAGGCTCTGAGCCATCAGCCCAGAGCCCGACGCGGGGCTCGAACTCACGGACCGCGAGATCGTGACCTGGCTGAAGTCGGACGCTTAACCGACTGCGCCACCCAGGCGCCCCTAGGATTTTTTTTATCACCCTATTTTGCAAATTTAACTATAATATGTCTTGGTGTTGGCCTGCTTTTGTTATTTTGGTGTGAGTTCTCTAGGCCTCCTGGATTTGAATGTCTGTTTCTTTCCCCAAATTAGGGAACTTTTCAGCTATTATTTTCACAAATAAAATTTTTGACCACTTTTCTCTCTTCTTCTTCTGGACTCCTGTGATATGAATGTTATTATGTACTATGGAGTCACTGAGTTCCCTATGCCTATTCTCATGTTCCATCATTATTCTTTCTGTTTGGTTTAGCTTCCTTACTTTCCATAACTCTATCTTCCATATCACTTATTATTTCTCTGCTTCTTTCATCCTTGTGGTCATTATATCTAGTTGGTTTTGAATTTCAGTTACTACATTTTTCATTTCTGCTTGATAGTTTTTTAGCTCTTTTATCTCTGTGGTAAGGGTCTCCCTGATGTCTCCCTCTCTCAGCTTTTCCCAAGCTCAGCTAGTATCCTTGTGATTGTTGCTTTAAACTCTCCACCAGGCATGTTACTTATATTGGTTTCCATTAGATCTCTGGCCATGACCTTTTCTTATTCTTTCTTTTGGGATGAATTCCTCCATCTTGGCATTTTGTCTAGGTCTCTATCTTCTTCTTTGGGTTAGAAAAGCATGTAATGTTTCCTGTTCTAAAAGTAATGGCTTTAAGAAGAATAAATCATATAGTGTCCAGTTCTAGTGCTTCAGGGGAGTTTATTTATTGATTTGCAAATATCTGATTTCCTAAAATGCATCAGGTTTTGTGTTAATTTCTGAGGATACAAAAATGAGTAAAATCCTGTCCCTACCTGCAAGAAGCTGATCATTTTTTAGGAAGGCAGATAACAAACAGATAATTATTCTAATGTGTGATACATAGAAATATGCCTAGGCTGACATATACATACATTAGGAAGGGAAAGATATAGATTATACAGACTATTACTTTTTACAGCCCAGATTACTTTGAATCTCCCATTATCTAGAAAGATTATCTCACATTTCATTTTGGAGATAGCTCTTACTCTATTCCATGTGGTTCTGGTTGGTCTGTCAGCCATGGTACACCACTATCCTAAGCTCCATGTGTGGTTCAATATGATGCAGGTCTAGCCAATCAGAAAGTCTCATTCTTATATACATAAATTAGTATAGAATTAGATAAGTAACTCAAACAGAATATCTTCCTTAAGATTTTTACTGGCAAATGTTGGAATTGATGGTCATCAGTGCTGAATTCTGAAGAAAAAGGGGAGGGAAAGACAGGGCTTTGAGGAGAATAATCTATATAAGAAAAGGAAATAATAATCTATATAAGAAAATATCTATATAATAATCTATATAAGAAAATAATCTATATAAGAAAAGGAAAAAATATATTAGCATATAATAAACCACCGCAAAATGTAGTTTAATACAACAAATATTTAGCTCACAATTTTGCAAGTGAACAATTTATGCTAGTCTCAGTTTAGTGGTTTTCAGTTTCAGCTTATCTCAGTTGATCTTGGCTAGGTTCACTCATACATCTATGGTCAGTTGTGGATTGACTTGGTCTAACTGGATCATGATATTTCCCTCTGAAATATTAAGGGCAAACGTGGTCATTCTCCATGGATCACTCATAATCTAATAGGATAGTTTCAGGTGTTTAAGAACAAGGACAGAAGAATGCAACACTTCTTGTGTCTCAGATTCAGAAGTCACAAATGTTGCTTTTGTTGCATTCTACTAGTTAACACAAATCAAGCGATGGGGAAAGAGACTGACCTCTTGATGACAGGAACTAAAAGGAATTATGCTCACTGTTGGCAAGTATCTACATTTGTAACTGTGGCATGTTATGGAAATGCAAAACTAATCAGAGATAAAGCTGTTAAGTTATACAAAGCTATCTGATTGCCTTTAAGAATATTTGACTTTAGGGGTGCCTGGGTGGCTCAGTCAGCTGAGCGTCCGACTTCAGCTCGGATCATGATCTCACAGTCCATGAGTTCGAGCCCCGTGTCAGGCTCTGTGCTGACAGCTCAGAGCCTGGAGCCTGCTTTGGATTCTGTGTCTCCCTCTCTCTCTGCCCCTCCCCTGCTCATGCTCTGTCTCTCTCTGTCTCAAAAATAAATAAAAACATTAAAAAAATTTTAAAGAATATTTGACTTTATCCTTGAGTAACAAACAATAATTTAAACAATTCAGGCAAAGTATGAGGTCCATCTAAACCCAGGATGGGACAAAGAGATTAGTACAATATTAAGTATGTTTTAAATAAATGATAAGTGTTGTTATTTCAGGTTTATTTAACTTATGATCAAAGGATCATAATTTAAATATTAAAATTTGATATTTGTAGTTCAGGAGCTGATGATAAAAATGTCCATTTTTATTTGACATGTGAAACATCTGTATGTATCAGGAGCCTATAGTGCTACAGATTCAATAGTAAATTATGGAGATGTATGGCAGTAATCAAGGCTGAATTTCAGGTCTGCCATCCTGGTTGGAAGCCTAAGATACAAATCTAATAAAAAGTGCTGAAACATCACTTGATGAATACTGAGTTGAGAAGCCTGTATATAGGGAAAGTATGGTATATAGTTAGCAGATATACAATGTGGGATCTCTTTCAGTTACATTAAATTCTAAAATTACAATAAACATGTCTTGCCTTTACGAAGAAGGCAAATCTAGTCCACTATATAAAGTTCTCAAGAACTTAATTATTCAGGCCCTCATGAGTCAGTCTGAGCTAGCATAATCAAATACCATAGATTTGGTGGCTTAAACAATAGAAAGGTATTTTTTCACAGTTCTGGAGACTGGAAATCTGAGATCAGGGTGCCAGCATTATCATCTTCTGGGGACAGCTCTCTTCAGAGAGCTTACAGCTGGGTGTCTTCCAATTGTGTCTCCAGAGAGGTGGTAGGAGGGTGGGGGAGGGAGAGAAAAATCTCTGCTTTATTTTCTTAAAACGGATACTAACCCTATCAGATCAGGATCCTACCCTTATAGCCTCATTTAGCTTAATCACCTCCTTAGAAGCCCTATCTCCAAATATAGGCACATTGGGGGTTGTAGCTCCCACATATACATTTGGGTCAGGGAAGAAGGTTGGGGGACACAATTCAGTCCATAGCGAGGCCGATATAGGAAAGAAAAGTTTTTCCACTGATAAATAGCCCTTTTTTGCCTTTTCCTCAGGTACACTCAACCTCTCATTTAAATATAGGTTAGACAAATGTTAAGTAAGTGATGCCATATTATTAGCTTGCATGAGGTCCTGCTTTGAATTCCTTGTTTGATATTATACAAATACCTTATTTTTTGAGATGCTAACTTATAACTAGAGATAGTTGATAAGTATGTGTGCTTCTCCAGTTTGGTAAATAAAACTTTTCACTATTTTCAGCCATTCTGAGAAACCCAGAATTTCATAAGAAGTAAAAATATATTCAACTGTGAGTAATGTCTCTGGAATATATTATATATTTGAAATCATTAACCATTTACTTTGACTTAGACCATTTGTCAAGTGAAACAGGATGGTGATTACATGTTTAGACTTTTTAAAGAAAATAAAAGCATAATAGTGACATTGCAAATTTAAATTTGTTTTTGTGCATTAGTCATTTATGAAGATTGATACACTATAATGGAACACACATCAACTTATAATCAACTAAAATATAATTTTATATTGTGACTAGAACCATGAGGATTGAAAACATCTTAATGAAAAAGGCTTTACATATTCCTTGTAATAAATAAATGACACACTGGAATTGATTATTGTTTACTGCCCAGGGGAGAATCTTCAAGACAGAAAAATGCAATATTCTTACAACAAATTTATCAGATCATAATCCAATTGTACTCAATTTTTAGTTGAAAAATAAATCTTCACCAAGTGATGGGTCAATAAATAATACTCTAATTGTCCAGATGAACTTAAAGCAATTAAAACTAATATTGAATAATGTCTCTAAGAAAATGTTATAAAAAATCTAAAAAAAACCCTTTATATGAAATCAAAGAATTATAGAGTACTATAATAAAGATGCATATGATATGGTTTTTTTAATAGAAAAAAGTCATAGGGGAAAAAAGGAGCTCAAAATATCACAGGTAGGAAAAGAGCACAGCAAATACAATTTGTACTATGAAATAATTACTGATTACTGAAGATAAATAGAAACACTGGGTTTCAAAAACAAAGAAATTTTACTGAAGGCTCCCAGTACAGTTAGCATGACAAGAAATAGAACAACCTACTCTAGGAATGGTGAAAAGGTGAAACATCCCAAACCCCAATTCATAGGAATGATATGAAGAAATAACAGGTACATTAACTCCACCATACCTCTAACTGTACATCAGCCTCAATGTTAAAACTTCAATAAAATATGAGAAAATTAATCATAATTGTTAAACTTTCCTACAGTCAAAATAAGGACATTTATCATTAAAGAAAAGAATAAGGATTTTTTTACATCTGTAAAAATAAAAAGGGTATAGTTCCTATAGACTCTGTCCATTTTCAGTCAAATCTATGAATAAAATGGTATGTATGGAATTCAGCTTTGCCAAGAGACCATGTGCCCTCTCCAGCTGAACACTGATATGTAGTTTAGAAAAACAGGCTATTCTCATACTCTCTCTCTCTCTCTCCCTCTCCCTGTCTCTCTCTCTCTCTCTCTCTCTCTCTCTCTCTCTCACACACACACACACACACACACACACACACACACACACACTGAAACAAAATGAGATAAAAAGAGAGAAATTTGTATTTCTCAAATCTTTCCAGTTCTGTGTATATTCTAATTATTTGGCTATGTTAATGCTCCTGTATTTACTTGACAGTCTTAAACAAAGAAAAAACAGTGCTCTAACCCTGATTACTCCTCAAATTAAAAGCTGTAGGCCCAGTAACAGTCTTCAATTAAATAAGCAGATATGATAGCATGTTAAACTGACAGAATAGTCCTTCTCGGATCAGGATACTGTATATTCTCACTTTAAGATTTTACTATTTTAGATCTGCCATTCATATGATAACAGATGGAGAGGGAATGGATAAAAGAAATATAAAATACAAATTAAGTACACACAAAAAAGTACTACCAAGAGCATATATTTTTATATAAAATTACTACTTTCTTGTTGAAGATCAGAATAGAATTAAAGGTTGAGTTTTACACTCTTCATGATCAAATTCTTAAGATATTTTTTTCTAAATTATCCAGATAAGAGAGATCACATAACATCAAAATAAAACACTCTTGATCCAAACTGAGCTCATAAGCAGAGCTCCTTCATTGTCTATCTCCAATGTACATCATTCAAGTTGTATAAAATATGAAAGGTATCCCTTGGGTTTGTGCAACCCAGCAGCTCTATTCATGAACTGATTCCACAAGCTCTGTTACACTTTGTAGTACACGTTTATATCATAGTGAAGATCATTTATCATTGATGGTACCTAAGTTTTATAAACTGGTCATGCTAGCCTTACCACTATTTCAAACTGCCCTGATCTATTATGAGAAATTTGGGAATTTTAAAAATTATATTCTATGAAATGGAGCAACTAATCATCCATATATATGATATGTTTTTTCTTTCCCAAGCTGAAAGGGTGATATTTTTGAGGACATTTAAATTCATGTAAAGATACAAATTTTAGCGAATGCCCTTATTTTAGGGTTACCTAGAAAATAACTCAACTGGCGAAAGGCATCAACAGCTACTTTAAATACATTGCACATGTGCTGGCAATAATAAATGCATCAAAATGTATTCCTTTGACAGGCAGCTGCTGCGTTACTTTGATATCAACAGTAAAAATCTTCGACATTTAAGAAAAATTAAATCTGATTAAATGTAATTTTATAATCAGGAAAATATATTAACTGCATGGTGCACCCTCTCCAATGTAAAATTCTGTTACGTTTTGAAATAAAAGAAAAAATTTTGATTGGTAAAATTGTTAACAGGAAACCCAATAAGGAAACACTGAAATAGAGAATTTATGTTAGAGAGTATGATAATAGCAACACAGTTTTGATAAAGTATAATATACAAGTAAATTACTAATTGGAAATAATGCTAGGGAAGTAATGTTAAAGACAATGAGTTTTGGCATTATTCAGCAAGTAGTTAAGAGATGTTACAATTTTTTCTCCTTCAAATATATTCACAAACAATTGGATTTCTGTCCTGCTATGAAACTACCTAAGTTCAATTATTTCTCAAACACATTTTCTTGCTTATCAATTAGGCAAATCATTATCTCCAGTTAAGATCATTTTTTTGATATCTATGTCAATTGAGAAACTACCTACTGACAAGTCCTCTTGGCTGACAACTTATTTTCTTCCCTTGGCAATTATTCATCCACCCTGATTTTTAAAATGCTCCCCTTTGTGGTCCCATTATCTTGTTAATTGCACAAACCAGATAATTGTGCTCTGTTTTTTATTCCCCTTTTTAATAGTTATGTTACTGCATAACAAATTGCCTCAAAGCTTGGCAGCTTAAAATATTGTGAAGAATATTTTATTGTTGTGTGGTTTTGCCTCAGGTCCTTCATGAAGTAGCAATTGAATTGTTGGCTGGACTGTCACTCATCTGAAAGCTTGAATGGGATTGGAGGATTTGTGTTCAAGATGGCTGATCCATGAGACTGATGGCTTGTGGTGTAAATTCCTTACCACATGGACCCCTCCATATGAATTCTCATGATACATAGCTGATTTCCCTCAGAGAATGATGCAATAAAGAGACTGTGTGTTTAAGTGGGAATATCTTTTATAACCTCATTTCACAAGTTCTATACCATCAATTCTTCTGCATTCTGTTGGTCACACAGACCACCCTCAATATAATATGGTAGGTAAACTATACAAGGTGTGGACTGGGGCAGTCTTGGAGGTTGGCTATCACAAACCCTCCCCTTACCTCACCTACCCTAGTCCTACCAATTGTGGCGGTATAATAACTCAGAAATCTGTACCCTTTTGCTCTAATTCCCACTGCTATTTCATTTCAGATCTTAAGTTTCTTCCCAAATTATTGCTTTGGCAATTGGGTCCTGTACTTAGGTC
The DNA here is from genome assembly GCF_028749965.1 of Puma concolor. NCBI lineage: Eukaryota > Metazoa > Chordata > Mammalia > Carnivora > Felidae > Puma > Puma concolor. The sequence goes on along the minus strand of NC_141674.1, from coordinate 60,766,892 downwards.
TCTCCCTTCTCCAGTCAGGTCTCCTTTATTTTCTATCATGAACTTTCAAAACTATACTTCTGGTCAAATCTCCTGCTTAAAACCCCTTGAGAGCACCCCATTAACTAAGAAGAAATGTTCAAATTACTTTGTAAGAGCATAAAAAGTCTTCAAAGATTTGGATTCTGCTTAAGTTCCAGACTCATTTCCTGTCATAGGTTATTTCAATCCCAACCTCCCCTCAACATAATGTCAGAATAAAATTACTTGCAGTTCTCCAAGCACAAAATGCTTTACAATTGTTCTGAATCATTACAAGTGTTGTCCCTCTCATTATAATGTCCTTTCCAAAAAAAAAAAACACCAAAACTTTTTTATTGACCCCTCTTATCATTCTTCATTTGTTTGAAGCCTTTGCTAAGCTCCAGACACAATTTAGTCTCTTTTCTATGCCATGACCATTGCTGAACTGATTGCATTGTATTGAGGATCTTCCTAAACTGTGTGGCACATCTTTGGTGTGCCAAGAATGGGTTTATAGCTCTCAAGGATCAGGTATCAATCTTCTCAGGTCCCAGGCCACTTACCCCTGGGTGGTCAGCAACCTGTCTATCCTAAGTGTTTTTACAAAAATAGAAGCATTGGTTCTCACTGAAAAGGATACAAAATGATTAGAAAATGGACAGAAAAAGGAGACAAGTTTTGTTTGTTTTGTGAGACCTGCGTAAGGGAAAAATGAACTAAACCGCATACTGAGAAGAAAGACAGACTGTACCTCTGTAGTTTCTTGGTATCCTGCATTACCTTCCAGGTCTAATTTCTTTCTTTCTTGTAAATGATACAAGAATATTCTTAACTTAATATTTGGAGCTGAATATACTGTGCTTAATGATCTGTAAAATTAAATAATTCTGACTGATGCTCAAAAATCCAGTAGTAGTCTTTATAAACATTTAATTTCTTTATTTCCTTCTAAAGCCACTTATTTTAAAATGTTATAATTGTTGAATATAAAATCTTAAATATAATAAATATATTATTATTCCTAAAATTAATTTATTATTATTATTTATTAAATGTTTATTTATGTTTCAAAGGGAGAGAAAGTAAGGGAGAGGGGCAGAGAGAAAGGGAGACAGAAGATCCCAAGCTGGCTCTAATAGCACAGAGCCCAATATGGGGCCCGAACCCACAAACCGTGAGATCATGACTTGAGCCAAAGTTGGATGTTTAACTGACTGAAACACCCAGGTGCCCTAAATTAATCTATTATTAAAAAAATAAACATAAAGTGGAGGCTAGAAGCAAAACACAGAAACATTACGATCATAATGTGTTTCTGAGAAAATTTTACCTTTTGTTGTTATTGTTATTGTTTTTAAACTTTTCACCATTTTTTCTAGTTTTTTTTAAAACCTGTAAGCATATTTTAATATTGTCTTTAAAAAAACTCACCTTTCTTTCCTTTGACAATCAAATGAATCTCCGATTTTTTTAAAGCAAAGTAGATTCTACTATATTTAAATTATATTTACATGTAGATAAATTGCTCTTGATGTTTTCATTGTAGTCAGAAATACCGTTTCATCATTTTCATGTTATGGTAATCAAGAATGTGTATTATCATATGATACATTACGTTTTCAGTAATGAAGCTGAGAGGAAACATATTGCATACTGCTCATAGTCTGTCTTTTTCACTAATTATTCAGAGGGTATTTTCTTTATTGAGCATCAAACTTAATTACTTAATTATATGATAGACCAGAATGGCTTTGAAGAAGCTATTCCATTCTATGAAGTGCATAATATGTTATGGAAAAAAATGCCCTAATTACATAATTAACTGATAAAATGGATTGGCTCCAAAGGACATACATAATACAGATGTTTAAAAAATGTAATCACAGAACTGCACTATAATCCATATTGGCCAAGCGTATAATCAAGATTCTGTTTTATTTGTAAGTTTACTTGGAAAGAACTGGAAACTAGGACATATAAAGCTAACAATATTTTTAAAAGGACATATATACAAGGTCTTGGAATAATTAGAATTATGAGACGAAGATCAACATGAATGATGTTCTTAAATGAAGTGACACTTAGAATGGAATATGTACCCCTTGGAAAAAGTTGTAATTAAAATAAGCAAATATTTACTGAGGTGCCACAGAGAATATGGCACTGTAGTCCCTTTTAGAGAGTTATAAGGCTTTGGTTGCCTGGAATTCCTATTCCCACAAATGGTTGGTTGAATTAACATAGGCCAGGGCCCTCAGGGTGGCAGCTTATGAAGTCATATCATCTCTCAAAATCTCAGTTTCTTCATCTGAAAAATGAGATTTTCAGTCTGGATGGCCTCTGGGATCTTTTTATGTGTCTGATTTTTTTTTCCTACACTGAAAAAGAAGAATCAAATTGTGACAAAAACAATAGGCAACTTAACTAGTACTTGAAAGGCAGCTAGAAGACATCATTCTTCAGGAGATACATGTATATAATCATTCTATTTACAAATCAATTGTTCAAATCTATGATGAATCATTTCTGCGCATGGAAAAAAGCAGGAAGTAAAATAGTTTTCAGAATAGAATGTAAAAGAATGGCAGCAAGTTTAAAGGGGAAAAAAGGAAAATAAAGCAAAGGTAAAATGTCAATACTTACATTTTATAAAATTATAAAAGTCTTTATAGGCTAATTTCTCTTCCTGTGTATCACCCACAATATTCTATTTTTTATTATTATTGTAATTCCTGATATTGAAAATTCCACAGACTGCAAATATAGTTCAATAGCTGTATTTAAATGTACTTGTATCTTCAGGGGCTTCTAAAACTGGCTGAAAAAGTAGACATTTAGGGAAACACAGCAGGGTATATCATGGAAGTATGCTTGATTAGGCAATCTTTTCAGTGCCCTTCAAATTACACCACATTGGTAGATAACAGTGCTCCCTGAGATCTTCCTATTTTTAGAAACTCCTAAGACCAACAAGGCTGATAGAGGATAAAAGAGTGATGTTCCAATCATCTACCCTGACTGAGCATGGTCTATGTAGATAAAATGATGTGAATAGTGGACTCGAGTTCTCCATTATTTAAGACAGGTAAGATGGGAAAATAGTCAACTAAAAAGAAAATAAAAGAGCTGTCTGAAGAGGACCAGTGTAGGTCTGATTGACTGTATTGAACTTGTTTGCCTGTACGCAACAGATTTTGAAGACTACACTAATGAATGTAATAAATGTGCAATATCAAAACACAAACCAAATCTGAGAACACAAAGTCACAATCCCAGAGATGAACAGGAGCCACTGCTTCATGGAAATTAGACCTGGAAGGTAATGCAGGATACCAAGAAACTATAGAGGTAGAGTCTGTCTTTCTTCTCAGTATGCGGTTTAGTTCATTTTTCCCTTATGCAGGTCTCAAAAAACAAACAAAACTTGTCTCCTCCTTTTTCTGTCCATTTTCTAATCATTGGATTCTCTCAATATTTCCCATATTAAATTTCTAAAATAAACTTACCAGTCTAATAAATATCAACATTCTGCTTCAGCTGGTCTCTTAGAGTACTAACCTAATCTCCAACGTCTCCCCTTGCCTACACATTCATTTCTTCAGTCATCATATATCAAGTTCCTACATAAACAGATTTTCTAATGCTGGGAATAAAGCAGTAGTTTGAAAAGAAAGGTCTTTGTTGTCATTGAGTTTAATCCTTAGAAGTGGGAGGCTAACAATTAACAGAATGAACAGTTTAAGAAATAACGATAATTAATTAACAAGCAGTGGCGAGTGCTAGGATATATTAGAGGGATTGTGAAACTACTTTAAAAAAATTTCTTTTAATGTTTATTTATTTTTGAAAGAGATAAACAGAGCATGAGTGGGGGAGGGGAAGAGGGAGAGGGAGACACAGAATCTGAAGCAGGCTCCAGGCTCCAGGCTCCGTGCTGTGCAGCACATAGTCCTACACGGGGCTCGAACCTTGAAATCATGACCTGAGCTGATGTCGGATGCTTGACTGAGTCACCCAGGCACCCCTAAACTACTTTAATTGGCAATAGGGGAAGGCCATGGGAGTTGAAACATAGTGAGGAAGCAGGAACATGGCAGGAGGAAAGGTCCTAGACATAGGCAGTGTCCAGATCATGAAGTCTTCTATAAGTGCCTAGTAGGAAAATATTTCCCACCCCTAATGCATTCTAATCTCTGTTCTAATGCTTTTCATTTTCAGTCCTGACCTCATTTATGCCTCTAAAACTATTTGTTGAATGACTATCAGACACCATTTTAGGCTCTGTGGATAGAGTCTTGACAAAAACATAAAGATCCCTGTGTTCATGGAGTTTGCATTCTAGTAGTAAAAAAGAGACAATAACCAACAAATAAGCATGATAAATAATTACTTATCCTATTTTTGTTTAGATTCTAACTTTTAGGCTATTAATCTTTTATCCTCTCTAGATTGTAAACTCCTCAAGGGCATGGATGACATCCTGGTTGTAAATGTGTCCATAGTCTGCTATGCATGGAAGAATAGAATACTGAGAGAAACACCATATTTGAACACATAATATTTTTTACTTGGTCATAACTCTGCTCTAAAAATCCATTGGGCCTAGAACCAGTCTCTTCATATCTCGACTTAGTTTTGTCAGCCATATAGCAAGGACACTAATCTATTAGTATCCAATATTCTATAAAATTTAGTTATAACATTTTTGTGAAAATCAGGTGTTCCTCAATGTTCCTTCTAAACTGAAAAAAAAATACATATTCTATTACAATAAATGCTTACTGAAATGCATTGGTGGGGCGCCTGGGTGGCGCAGTCGGTTAAGCATCCGACTTCAGCCAGGTCACGATCTCGCGGTCTGTGAGTTCGAGCCTCGCGTCGGGCTCTGGGCTGATGGCTCAGAGTCTGGAGCCTGTTTCCGATTCTGTGTCTCCCTCTCTCTCTGCCCCTCCCCCGTTCATGCTCTGTCTCTCTCTGTCCCAAAAATAAATAAACGTTGAAAAAAAAAATTTAAAAAAAGAAATGCATTGGTAATATTGCATTTACTACAGTAACATCATTTTTTCAGAATCACTTTGAATATGATGTTAGTTTCATATTGGTGTGTATCAAATGAAAGAGCAATCTAATTGTCCTCAAGACTTTCTATTCCACATAACCCTAGTGAAATCTACTGGTATCATGTTTCTTAAGATCAGACAAAATAAAATGTTAAGCACAGAAGTTTCAAGAGTAGAAAATTACTTTTTATGCCTTTTGGGAGGATGTCTAAATGAGAAAATGTACTTCCATTTAAAAATGGATGGATTTTTTTCTGTAAGATGATGATAACTCCAAACTGAGTGAAGTTAGGGTCAGAGATTTTTAGAAATTGAACACTGCTGGCTGATAGTGAATCATCTGAATGAAGGACATAGACATTCCCTGTTGGTGCTGTTCTATTGTGGAAGAGATATTAGAAATTATATCTATGTCCCTTAGAAGAAATATTATAGTAATTGTTAATAATGTTGGGCAAAAGAACGAAGTGATATCATACATGTGAATGCTAGTTAATATTTAAATAAACATTTTTCAGAAGCAAAAACTTGAAAAAATATGACATACTTTTAATAAGGTAATAGAACATACAGTGTAACAACTAAGGAAATTGATACATTTAAAATAAAAATTACCAGGAAAAAGAACAAAACATATTCAGTAAAAAAAAAAGTTGTGGTATAAATGATGGTGATAATTATAGTTAATTATTAAAAGGGCTGGGGTTTGGTTTTGTTCTTTTTGTAATATTTACATTTAGACACTTGGGTCTTCCTTGCATGGAAAAAAAAAAATCCTTAGTATGATTGACAAGAATTTTAGTATCAGCCAGCAAATACTAATAGGAAAAACTTATAAATAAACTACATAATATTAGGTAGCTTAGAGGAAGAGTAATGGTATTTCTAAACCTTGTTTAAATTCCACTAATAACGTTTTTTGAGTACTTAGGTGCATGTGATTCCTTGAAATACTCCAAGGGGAATATAGTGTTTTAGAAGTTAGTATTCAGAAAAAAATGATCAGGGGCGCCTGGGTGGCGCAGTCGGTTAAGCGTCCGACTTCAGCCAGGTCACGATCTCGCGGTCTGTGAGTTCCAGCCCCGCGTCAGGCTCTGGGCTGATGGCTCGGAGCCTGGAGCCTGTTTCCGATTCTGTGTCTCCCTCTCTCTCTGCCCCTCCCCCGTTCATGCTCTGTCTCTCTCTGTCCCAAAAATAAATAAAAAATGTTGAAAAAAAAAATTAAAAAAAAAAAATGATCAGTCATATTGAGGCATTTTACCTCTTGCCCTGACATTGAAGGAAAGAATAATAATAAAATAATTCATAAGTGTTGTTAGCATCCTGTCTAATTGAGACTTTATTTATTTGCTTATCTCTACAATGAAACAGAATTCTGGTGTGTGGTATATTTTTTTGTTAGAAGTAGACATCTATCTATACACATACATTTTACTTTTTTTCAGAAGTGCAACTTTTATCTCCATTATCCAGTAGTTGTTAAATTCCAAATGCATTTTAGATTCATACCATACCCGTCTTTTTAAAGCTCACTCTGGTTCTATAGTGGCAATTGCTTTGCTATTTTTTTAAACTCTGATTTCTTTGAAGACATTATATTTACTACCTATCTCTCTCTCACTATATATATAGTAAATGTTAAATTCTGCCTTGAAGACATGTTGTAAATAGCTGTTCAAAAATAAAATTTCTTTTTAGACATGCTACTTTTTGGAGTGTGGAGAGAAGTTTAAAATCCCTGCAGTCAGAATGGCAAAATATTCTGTTCCCATTCATGTAAATATTTAATTTATTCTAACAACTATATAGATACTGTATACATAATTAATATTTTGTTACATGTATTCATATTATAACAAAGCATTTACAATATGTATAATTTATTGTAATGGAATGTCTTGCTCATTTTCTGAGAAAAGAGAAAGTAGTGTCCAATATCAAAGAGCTAAGAAGAAAGAAGCAGCAGCATAATCAGGGTCTTGAACATTTAATTTTGGTTTTAATTGATTTATTTAATAATCTTTCATTGTACACATATTTTGTTAGTTATTATGTTAGATGGGCTGGAAATTAATATGAAACACAAGATGTTATAGTACAGTGACTGGAAGCTTTGAGTTTATAGTACAATTTGAAATAAAATTCAAAATATATAGTATCTGGGTCACCATGGACAAATTATTTACATTGAGATAATTATATCTCATTCATCAGATTGTTATGATGATTTAAAGAGATGATGTTTAGAAAGAACTCAGTACAGCGCTCAGCATATAAGCCCTTGATAAACAGTACTACTTTTGCCATTCTTATTTAGAGATGGGATTTGCTTTCTAGAACCTTAGAGCTTGGCCAATCAACTATCCCTACACTGTGTAATGGGAACTTAAAGAGAAGTGAACATAGGTTCCAAGAAAGCCTTAAGGAGAGGAATGTAGTTCATAGTGTCATGGTCTCAGGGCTGTGACTGTGGGTAAAGGAGTAAGAGTAAAGGAGTAAGCAAGCCCACAGTTTTCAATATTGTGGTCCCAATAGCTACAGGATGATTTGCCCTCAGCTTATCTGGTATTTTGTTACTGCACAGACTTACTTCAGAGCCGTCATTTTTAGTATATACCCAATAGCAGAGGATATGATCTGACAGTTCACAGAGGAAATATCAATGGTTCCTAATACAGGAAAATATAGAAAAAGACTTTGAACTTGAGTCACAATAAAAAAAAATACAAATTTAAAAAATAATAATGCACTGAATATTTTTGGAAACTATATGATAGACTATCTAAAATAAAATTAGATAATTATTTAGAGTATTATTATTTTAAAGACATTTCTGTCTCTCGGCAGAAATTTTACCATACAAATTAGGGAAATATATTTGACCTCTTCATTATCTGCCAAAATCACTCCGTAGAGTGGGGACTAGAACACAGATCATCTTATTTCACAGCTACCTCATGGTCCTGGGCAATCCACCATACTAGCAGCTTAGTTTGTTGTTTCAAAGAACTTTTTATTTAGATCCTAGATCCCTTGATCCCTTGCAACGTATAAACAGATGAAATCTTTCCTTTCCATCAGTCACGGACAAGACTTTATTATGAGTTACTTATAAAGCAAAGCTTCCTATTTTCAAATTGATTTTGACACAAAAGTTGAGAAATAAGAGAGAGTGCCATATCAAGAAGAGTGACGATGGCTTTCTCAGGTTGGCAGTCACCCTTGACCTCCTACTGCTGACAGGAGAGCACTTTCAGAGAGATAGGACCCCAGGGACACTCAGCAAAGTAGTAATAAGGGATGCATTATGGACATCTTCCACTTTGTGAAGAGGGTGAAATGCTGAAGAGCTCAAGGAAAAAAAAAGAGTATGCAGAGAAATGGAATTAAAATGACTGACATTATCTAGCCAACTGAGGAAAATTACAGGTTAGTCAAATAGATAACAATTTACTGCCCAAGTTTCTGAATCTTACTGATTGAGAATCAGAAAATGCCTTCTGTGGCTGCCTATGGTCAGCCTCAACCATATATCTTTTTGAAACAGGGGATCATCTAGCCTGTGGGTTCAACCCTCATGAACACTTTTTTCCAAGTAAGAAGACAGTTTAAGATGAATATCAAATACTACCATAAAAGTAGGATTGGCAATAAATAAGTGCATACATAAATAAATACAAGATATTCAATAATATTTGGATTTCAGATAAACAATAAGCATTTTCATTATAAATATGACCCACATATTGCACAAAATACACTTATACTAGGGATGCCTTTGTGGCTCAGGTAGTAGAGTATGCAACTCTTGGATTTTAGAATTTTGAGTTTGAGCCCCATGTTGGGTGTAGAAATTACTTAACATTGAAAAAATTAAAGAATATATATTTAAACTATTCATGAGACATAGTAACACTAAAACAGCACCTATTATTTATCTGAAATTCACATTTAACCCTGTCTCTTGCATTTTTATTTTATTGCTGGCAACCCAACTTAGGAGATAATATGTGTTAGATGAATTCCTGTTTAAAGTGTATTGAAAAGTAAGAAGCATTTCACCATCTACCTGGTGATGACAGTAGCATTGATGGGTGGGAGGGGAACTGATAACAACTATGTGATTCTATGTTCTTTTAAAATACCACCTGGAAGAGCCACACTCTTTTCCCTCAATAGCTGCCTTATGTAATTATTAGCCTTCCAGGTTTTGTAGGATAATAATTATTTTCACTCACTGAAATTGAAGGTAACAATTATGACAGTTTTGAACACCAACTTTATACCAAGTAATATGCTAGGTGCTTTAAAGCATTCACTATTTTATGTATTTGCCCCCCTAGCTGTATGAGGTAGGTCCTTCGACCATCATTTATAGATAAACCGCCTCAGAAATTTCTTATAATGTGTCAAAAATAACAAAGCTAATAAACAAAAGGTATTTGTTGCTGTAAATGAAGATAATGTTAACACAGATTGAGGGCTAAGTTTCAGGGAAATTTTAGTAGGCCCTGAGATGAACTATTTTACATTCATTATCTCAGTTCATTTTCACAGTTGGCCTATAAGTTGACCACTGGTATTATTATGCCAATTTTATAGATGACGAAACAGAATATTTGAGTGATCAAGTATTTTATTTTTCCCATGGTCACACAACTAGTAAATCTTGGAATTAATATTAGATATCTGGCCTACATTAATCTAAATCCCAATCACAAATTCATGGGTTTAGGTAATTTCTAAAACACTTGGAGTACTGTTTTAAAATACAAATTCCTACTGCATCAGAATCTGAGATTGTGACCTGGATGCCTCCATACTAAATGTGCATGTCATTTTCCTAGTTGATTCCGATACTGGGAAATTATGAACATGTAAAAATGCTATCTTTCAGACTTAGTGATAGTCCTACTTCTGACTGTGTTAGGTAACTTGGATGAAACTCACTGGATTTTGGGCAGCACCATTGGTAATGCTGAGTTTTATTCTTAAAAAAGAAAAACAACTAATAGCCATCTCAGCTGTTTTGGATTATTCTGTCACCACAGACTCACAGATAACTTCTCTAATTTGTACTCAATAACGTTCACTTTACAGAATAACATGCTTTATCACAACTGCATTTATCCCTAAATTACTAATTTCTGTGATTCTTCAATGACATTTTGCCCAAATAAGAATAAAATGACATTTCAAGACCTATATATTATTATTTAGAATATCACCACTTACATGACACATTTTGAAACAAATACAAGTCACATAGAATTAGGCAGACATAGTTAAACAGAGAAAACCCAGAGAGAGAGAGCAAATTGAGATGCCCAAGTGTTTTGTGTTCATAGCAGAGAGGGAATATGAAATTCAGGATTTCTGAATAAAGATAGAAGAAGTTAACAGGCCCACTTAACCCAAGGAGCACTGTAAAGCCCTTTAAGCCATATCCTGTGAAGACACACACATGGTGATTTGTAGAAAGCATTTGTAGAATCTTTGACAATTCTAGGTGATAAATACCTCTAGCATATCATAAATTTCTAAAATGGAAAACAAGAACAGTGATATTGGAAGAAATAGTAAAATTGTTCATTCATTTTAAAGACTGAGATCTAGATAATTTAAAACAGAAACTGAGAAGTCTTTGCACTGGTTCTTTGATTCTGATGCAAGGATGTGAATTGTAAGCCTTGTGGTACGGAATGTAGTCAAGACTAGATTAACTGCCTTAATATGGCTTATATAAAAAATGATGGAGAAGAAATTGCTATGTCAATTATCTCCATTTTAAGTTTATATGTTCCACCCTTCTTGCATCCCAAGGACCTAGCCAGTTCTGTATCCATGATCCTGTATTTCCAGCTAGAGATGATTTGATTTCCACTTCATTTTATGGCCAGAAATAAATGTGTTCTTTCCCCAGATGTTGAATGAAGAGGTACATAAACAGGTGTTCAGTCAGGAGCAAGATAGAAAAAAAAAGGATACATTGGGTGTAATTGATTGATATTAATTGTCCAGGACTAGCACACAGGCACATAGACTCTTGCTGCCCAGATCTACCCAGAAACATCAGCATTTGTTCCCTTTGTAAAATTTCCTGAATTTCCATGAGGTCTAGCTGCACCTTAGAATAACCCCATATCCTTTGATGGGGTAGATTTCTCTTTCTTAAAATGTAATGTATAATAATTCAAAAAATAATCTACTAGTGTTTCCCTCCTTTTCTCCGTCTCACAACATCAATGAATTGGAAAGCAAATAGGGAATAAAGTCTCCCTTAAGAGTCAAGTTGAAATGAGTATTAAATGTTACCTATGATCTCTAAGAGAAAAGGATCAGAAAGTATCACTATCTTCCCACAGGTCTCTTTCTTTTTAATTGTACGAAGAAAAGCTTCAATGCTAAAATCTATGCTATATCCAGCAAAGGCGTTGAAATCTTTTTGAGTGTTTTCTGATTTCCCTGCACAGCCTTTCATCATGACTGTTATGAGAACTTTAAACATTTTGTGTGTAAGATTATAATTACTCTAACTCTTAAGAAAATATTGCTTTCCTTTGTATTTTTTTTTTCTTTTTCTAGACTTACCTGCCATCAGGATGGAATTTGGATCACCCAATTAAATGAAATTTAAAATATATCAAGCAATTGGGAGCAAGCACATGAGCCATTGTGGCTCACATTGCACCTTGCCATCAAGACAAAAATAAAACTGCTTGCTTGTGGTTGTTGCCAATTCAGGAAATGGCATTTATAGAAACTTTGAAGAAACAGCTGTGATTTACCAAAAATGGCTCATTTGTTAATGTTGTAATAAATTACAATTCACTGACTTCATTGAACCCGACTCATGCAATATAAAATGAGATGGTGTTTTGGGTTCCAAAATAGAAAGTCAAGTCTGAAGTCAGCTGAAATTTATGGTTACCCCTGTATATGAATAAACAGTTCAATTAACTCCATGGTATTAGAAGTTAAATTTCATATTTTTGGTAGTGGAGAATTCTGGGTAAATATGCATTTTTTCATATATATAGAGAATTATGTTTTCATCATTTGTGTTTAAACTCTTAATGGGTTATAAATAGCACATCCAAACTGCAGGTAAATTTTGGATACATCTCTAGCATTCACTTTTTGAGGGGAGAGGTGACACTATTGGGGTTAAGGTTATCAAGTCAAATTTCTTTTCATGTTTTTTAGAGTGAGAGAGAGAGTGGGGGAAGAGCAGAGAGAGAGAGAGAGAGAGAGAGAGAGAGTCTTAAATAGGGTCCATGCTCAGTGCAGAACCCATGACCCTGGGATCATGATCTGAGATGAAGTCAAGAGTTGGACACTCAACCAACTCAGCCACCCAGGTGCCTCTCAAATTTCTATGCTGTAGGCTGTAAACCTATTTGCCAGACAAAGGACATCTGTTGCAGAAGTCAGAACACTTCTGTTCATTTCATCTTAGTATCAGAGTCACCGAGGAAAACACAACATATTCAAGAACTGAATAGAAATGAATAGAACGTCCTATTGATCAGCACCAATAGTGGGCATCAGTTTCCTCCCAACAGCCAAGACAAGGCAATTGGCCTATATGGACCCCTTTTGTGCTGCAGGAAAAGGACTTCATTCCCTTCCCACAGGGGATGGACATAGTAGTGGGGTTGGCCAAGTGCCATATGACATACACACTTAAGCAGAACTGTAGAATACACATGGAATTTGAAACAGGGAAAGTTATCCACAAACAAAGCAATAGGCATGACACAGGCTGTCCGGGCTCCTTATCTCTTAGCAAGGAAGTGTTCTGAGATCGAGTCTTCACTTGGGCAAGCCCAAGGATGAACAGCACATTGCACAATGGCCCCTTTTCTAACAGCATAGCTTTCATCCCCTAGGAAAATCTTTAACAAAGACACAGATCTATCATTCAAGTAGGTCACATTTATCGGTACACAAACAAGGCTTTTCTGTGTGTGTACTTAAAAATACTTGCCTACCTTTTATAAATCATCAGATAAGAAAAATGAGGATCAAATTCTAGATTGAGTTTTAGAAATATAGTATGACATTTTAAAAATTAAATGTACCATATATGTTTTTATTTTCTTGTAAAACTGTAGATGGTGACATAAGAAGATCCTAAACATATCTTCGGCAGACACACTGAGTCTACAGCTACAGATGGAACAATTTCCTTTAAAAAAATATCTAAAGCCTAGCTGACTGATGCTGCACATTGAGTTGAAAATCACATCAAAGAAGGTAGACAAGGCTGGGAAACAATTCACCAAAAACTTTACCCCCAGCATTGCAACCCACAGTGGGAGGGAATTCAAAACATGGAATTTTTCCTAAGGAGCAAAGGACTTCAATTCTACATTGGGCACCCCAACATTAAGGCATACATTTGAGAGATGGGACCCTAAATAACCTCACTTTGGAAACCATTGAGGATCATGTCCCAAGATCCACAAGACTGCAACAATCAGAGAAACAGCTCTTAAAGGGTTCACATGCTTAGACTCACCTACTCCAGAGCCCAGCTCAGAGGTAGGCAATCATAATTATTTCTTACTCATTTACTACCTTTATCTTTTAACCTTTGTAATAGCTTTACAAATTATTAATCTACTACCTTTACTATATATTTACATTTCTAGTGACATTTATTCTTTCATATGTGTTCTTCTTATTGATTAGCACTCTTTCTTTTCAGCCTAAAGGTTTCTCTTTAGTATTTCTTGTAGGGCTGAAAAGAGAGAAGTAAACCTTCTTCTATCTCAATATGACATTATATTATATATAGAAAACACTAAAGACTCCATAAAAACTGTTAGAACTAATAAATGAATACAATAAAGAGGCAGGATTCAAATTCAATGCCCCAAAATCTGTTGTGTCTCTATACATTGATAATGACATATCAGAAAAAGAAATTAAGAAACAATCCCATTTAAAAGTGAATCAAAAAGAATAAAATACATAATAATAAAGTTAACCAAGGAGGTGAGAGAACTATACTCTGAAAACTATAGGACATTGATGAAAAAAACTGAAGAAAATACAAATAGATTGAAATATATTCTGTGCTCATGCAGTGGAAAAATTCATATTGTTAAAATGTTCATACTATCTAAAGCAATATACAGATTTGCTCAATCCCTATCAAAATCCCAAATGTATTTCTTCAGAAAAATAGAAAAAAATCCTAACCTTTGTATCAAACCACAAAAGACCCCAAATAGCCAAATCAATCTTAAGAAAGAAGAACAAAATTAAAGGCGTGTCATGCCCTCATTTCAAACTATATTACAAAGCTATAGTAATTAAAACAGTCTGTTAATCAGCATAGATATAAACAAATAGATCAAAAAACAGAAGAGAGAGCCCAGAAATAAACCTATGCATATATGGTGGATTAATTTATGACAAAGGAGCCATAAATATACAGTGGAGAAAGGATAGTCTCATCAATAAATAGTGCTGGGATAATTGGACAGTGACAGACAAAAAAATAAAACTGGACCACTGTCTTACACTGTACACGGAAATTAACTCAAAATGGATTAAAGACTTGACTGTAAGACCTGACACCACAAAACTCCCTGAAGAAAACAAGTAATAAGTTGTTTGACATAGGTGTTGGCAATGATTTTTTTTTGTAACTGACACAAAAAGCAAAATCAACAAAATAAAAATAAACAGGTGGGACTACATCAAACTTAAAAGCCTTTGCACAACAAAGGAATCCATGATGAAGTGTAAAGGTAACCTACTAAATGGGAAAATCTATTTGCAAATTATATATCTTATAAGGGCTAATATCCAAGGTCTATAAACAACTCATACAACTAAATAGCAAAGAAACAAGACATCTAATTAAAAAATGGGTGGAAGATCTGAATAGACGTCTTTCCAAAGAAGACATATAGATGGACAACAGGTGCATGAAAAGATGCTCAACATCATTAATTATCAGGGAAACACAAATCAAAACTGCAATGAGATATCAACTTACACCAGTCAGAATGGTTAGTATCACAAAGACAAGATATAAGAAGTGTTGGTGAGGATGCATAGAAAAGGGAAAACTTGTGCATTGTTGGTAGGAATGTACATTGGTACAGCCACTTTGGAAAACAGTATGTAGGCTCCTCAAAACTTTACAATAGAACTACCATATGATCCAGCAGTTGCATCTCTGGTGTTTATCTGAATAAACTAAAAACATTAACCCAAAAAAGATATATCTACCCTCATGTCCATTGTAGCATTATCTGCAATAGCTAAGACATGGCAACCTAAGCACCCACTGATGAATCAATGGATAAAGAAATTGTGGTATATTATTCAGCCATAAAAAATAATGAAATCTTGTAATTTGCAACAGCATGAATAGACCTTGAGGCCATCGTGCTAAGTAAAAGAAGTTAGATAAAGACACATCCCCTATGATCACTCTTATATGTGACATCTTAAAAAAAATAAAATAAAAATCAACCTCATAGAGAAAATAGACTGATGGCTTCCAGAGGTGGGGATTGGAGTAGGAGAAATGGATAAACTGTTTTTGAAGTTTAAATAAATTGAAAGAAATTTAAATAGGCATATGGGAATCATAGAAATCTTTATTAAGAATTAAAATGATTCTGGAGAAGGGAATTCATTAGCTTCTGACACTTGAGAGAGCATCATAAATTTTGGCATTTTTTATATACAGATTGTCAAATTTGATTATCACATAAACATATTGATACACCTTTCTATACTTTTAATTCTCCTTTCTCTTTCTCTCTTGCCCCCATCTCTGTCTCTCTCTCTGTCTCTCGGTCTGTTAATTAGATTTGGGACAAAAACACCTTAAACATCATTAAACTTTTTTCCCCTGCATATTTCTTAATATTTTAATGGGCTTTTACATTTTGAAACCCCTGAAGGAGTACACTGCATGTTGTATTTTCCAAACAGTATGTGCGTGTGTGTGTGTGTGTGTGTGTGTGTGTGTGTATTTTGCTTGAAAGAGATTCTCATATATGAATATCAACACATGAATGCAACATAGAATGTCATATGGGCAAGCAGAGGCTAGTCTATTCTGTAATATGGTTTCTTATACATTAATAAAAGTATTCATTTCCAGGACATTCAAGATATTAAATCAAGTACTTAAATTTACTATAAAGTGAATATAATTTCATCTTTACATCAATTTATTTTCATATATTTCATAAAATGGAACTGCATGTTGTTAAATGAAAATTCTGTTTATTCTACATATAAATAAAACTTTTAAGTGCAAATTTTAATTAGATTAATTTTAATATGATTTTGTAAGACACTTTGCACAAAATTCAAACATTACAAAAAATTCTAAAATAAAAATTCTGTCCTGACCCCAACTGGTTGGTTCCTTTCTCCAGAAGCAACCACAGTTAAAAGATTTTTGTGATTTCTTCTAAAGATATTTTGTGCACATAAAAATATTCACGTATATACTTTTCCCATTTTCTTTAAAACACAAATTATAGCTGTCTGGAAAATTAAATGGTATTGAATTCCTGAAGAAGTTACCTTTGATATATCCACAGGTTGGTAAATTATTCTAATCAATATTATACTGATAAGTAAATTAAAGAACAACAAAAAGAGGAAGAAAGTTTACAAAACCCATTAGAAATTATTGGGGAGGTTTCAACAATATCAAGGTTTGATTATGGTAAGGTGTAGCTCATGCCAATGTTATCATTGCATATGGTAATAAGTATTGAGAATAAGTACTATCAAAATCTAGCTTATGTTATTTATATGGTATCTAAGGAAATATGGGATTTAGCCATTTTTAATATGACCAGAGGTCCTAGTTTGCCTGCCAGAATTCTTCTCTGAGACCAGTTGTCCCATTGTAATTATTAATAGTGCTATTTTTTACTCTCAAATTTTTCTGATTCAGATAATTAGTTATATAGTCACCATTAATCATATTGGACTTGGTACTTAGGATATAGGAGAAGCCAAATTAGTTTCAAAATCATTACAATTACCCATTCCATTCCAATCCCACCTAGTGGAACTGCCGAAGATAAACTGGTCTAAAAGACATGAGCCATTGCTTCCAGGTGTTGTTTTCCAACCATTTTGTGCTAAATGGCCCACAGTGAGCTGGCCTGGGGTTCAGTGAAGGCCTGGAAGGGATCCATATGGCTATCACTACACAGCTAGTCCACATGGCTTTTTCTCCTTAATCCTTCTTCTCACTAGTAAGTTGCAAAGAGAACTTTGGGGACTTGCTTTGTTTGTATTTATTGACCATTCTTAAAATGAGTTTTTGTTTAGAAAACATTACTCTTGTTAGTTTTTTATTGTTTGGAGAGTTGCAGAATGCTTTTAAACTACTTCTAAAAGAATAAAGCAACATGAAGGTCAATGGCTATAAATTCAACCAGACAGACAATGTACTGAAAAGGTAAAGAAAGGTTCAGCAATGAAATGAAAATGTATATTCCAACTGCAGGTAACTTCTGGATACTATCTGTAGGATCTCTGTTTGTCTGTAACACACACTCTCTCTCTCTCTCTCTCTCTCTCTCTCTCTTTCTCTCCTTTAGGGTTTTTGAGGACAAAGCTATTCAGATCACAGAACATTTTCTATATGATCACAGGCAATTACCTTATGGTTTTTACTCCACAGAACAATGAAGCTTTAAGTGGACACGTTCCTTTTAATTCATTCCTCTGAGTTCAATAAAACAAATGTGATATGAAAAGACCCCAGCAACTAAAAAAAGGTACTTTCATTTTTAGTCTTCCTGATGTAGAATATAAGAGTAGAGTGCATTTGTCTTCAAAGTTTCCCATGATGATTCCTTAGAATTACAGATGGAAAGATTAATTTTTCAGATGCCAAACAGGCTGAGATGAGTGACTAATTACATCACTTTCTCATTGTAAAACCATTAACAAGTAATTTTGGTCAGTGAGAGTCCAGAATCTTCAAACTAAAAATGGTGATTTGTTTATTCATTTGTTAATAAATATTGGCTTCTGCTATGTGCCACGTACCATAGATCTGAATATAAATTGATGAACAAATGGACATGGTTTCTGCCCTCATGAAGATTAAAATCTAGTGGATATTCACTTACCCCATCATCAAGAAAACAATAGTATCTATAAATGAGTTTATTTTAAGAATTAAGTGAGAATATTTTTTGTAAAGCTTTTATCCTTGTGCCTGAAATAATGTAAAAAGTTATTGCTTGTTACACTGCTAAAGAAATAATTGGGATATTTAGTCAAAAACTGCTTTAGCAGAAACAGAAATACAACATATGCACTTCCTATCCATTGTCTGTCAGTCACATGCTCTAATGCAGTGTTGATTTCTCTGAATTTTGAGGGTAGTGACTTCCTGTATTACAATTATCCATGAATTAAGGAAGGATTGAAAATTTCATGAAAGACAATCATCTGCTATCTGTGGCTAACGCCTTGTTTTTGGATATCTGATTTCTATTTTTCTTCTTATCATTATGACATAAATAGTATTTTGGGTTGCTTGTTCTTAAATATAGAAAATTAATACATGTGTCCTGCAGGTAAGCATACTATCTCAAAAAAAACCCAAAACAAAACAAACAAAAAAACAATGCTGCAGCAAAAACAAACAAACAAACAAACAAACATAATAGCATACACTTCAACAAGTCCCTTTATCATCCCCATTTAATGACCCCTCTAATGGTATGACCCACTGAAAGTATGACTAAGTCATGAGCAGAAATAAATGGCATATTTATATACATATGATAAATATAGATATCCCTAAAGACTTCTTTAAGTAAATAATTTAAATATAAATTTATTAATTTTTTAATTGATGAACATTCAAAGTTGAAAATTTAAGTAACCATTTTAAAATTCAACATGATGGTACTCATAGAATGATCTACTCTTCTGATGATGTATTTATGAAAAATTATGACTAAGCTTTCATTCAACACTTTCAAATTTTGATATCAAAATGTGTAGCTTATTATCTCATGAAGCAGGTAATATGAACGTTCTATTCTCCATCAGTTGCATCTTCACTCTGAGACTGCAAAAGATGATTAGTTCATATAAAAAAACTTCATAGGAGGAAAAAATCAAGTCTCTGATGATACCACACTGAATAAAAAAATAAAATTCCACTTCTAGAAAAATAATTTTAAGACAATATTTTGCAATGCTGTAAAATATGTAAATCAGAAAACAAAAATAATCTCTAGAAGAAAAGAGAAAAACAAGTGGCAAGTAACCAAGCAACCTAGTATTGAGACTCTTACGCTGGATTTGAATGAGAAAATCTATGTTTCGACTTTAGCTTTTCTCTAATTCATTGTGACTCTTGAGTCTTCCTTTTATCATAAACAATCAGGTTGGACTATTCCTGTGATTCTCAGAGTAGGTAGTACATACAGCCCCCTCTGAGTTAGGAAATAATTCTCTATGGGTCTAGTGTTTATTATGCACATCTTCTGAGCCAGAGAGCATTAACAGCTGTGTTAAGAGATGTTTACCTAACAGCCATGGAAACATAAAGATAGTGCCCTTGGAGATATTCCAAGCTGTCTCTCCTGGACACATTCTACGGTAATTAAGCTAAAGGCATCTCCTACCCCTCTCCAGAAACATTCTAGGATAAGATAATATTTCCTTCTCAAGAGAAAAGGACAGGAAAGGAGTGGAGAGGAGGGGAGGGTAGAGGAAGTGAGGAGAGTGGAGGGGAGGGGAAGGGAGGGATGAGAGGAGGCGAGGGGAGGGAAGGAGAGGAAAGAGGAAGGCAGAGGAAGGGAAAGGGGAGAGGAAAGGAGAGTTTACCAGAAGCACCTGTGTAAGAGCTGAATCTCAAAATCTTCAACTTCAGAAGACACAATTGATCCACTACATGCACATCTATCTGGGCCTGCTGCATATCAGCCCCATGGAAACTGATAGAAACATAAAGTTCAAGCTGTCTGCTATGCCACAAGTAATAAACTGTCTAAACCATTTGAGCTAATTTTCTCCTTACTGGATGAATCTATGGAAGTAGGGTAAATCAGTCTAGCAGCTGTGCTAGTTACTGCTGTTTAGGAACTGCTTAATCACTTGACACTCTAAAGGTCCATTAAAATCACATGAGGTAATTTTCCAAAAAATGCATGCACATTCCCCTGGATTCTTAGATCTCTCATATCATTTTGAAGGCTGGCCTTAAGAAGCCTTTTTTTTTTTTTTTTAATGAAACACATCTTTTAACATAAGCTGTTAAATAAGGAAGGAAGGAAAGAAAGAAGGGAGGGAGGGAGGAAGGAAGGGTGAAAACAAGGAATGGAGGAATACTGGAACTGGTTAATGGAACTAATTTATTAATAAAGGTAGACACTAGGGGTGCCTAGGTGAAGGGGATGGGTGAGCATTTGACTCTTGATTTTGGCTCAGGTCCTGATCTTGTGGTTCATGGGTTTGACCCCTCGATAGGCTCTGTGCAGGTAGTATGAGCCTGCTTAGGATTCTCTCTTTCCCTCTCTCCCTGCCTCTCTGCCCCTTCTAGCTTGTGTTCCCATGCTCTCTCTTTCAAAATGAATAAATAAACTTAAACCTTTTTTTTAAATAAATAAATAAAGATAGACACTAAAGATGCAGAATTGAGGCTTCTGTCTTCAATTGCCATACTATCTTAGAAGAAAAGGGAAATGAGTTTCCACATGGGAGTGAAATCATGTGGTACTTGTCCTTCACAATCTGACTTATGTCACTTAGCATAATACCATGTAGGTCCATCCATGTAGTCACAAATGGTAAGATCTTATCCTCTTTATGGCTCAATAATATTCCATTGTATAGATATACCACAGCTTCTTTATCCAGTCATCTATCAGTATGCACTTAAGATTGCTTCCATATCTTGGCTATTGTAAATAGTGCTGCGATAAACATAGGGATACATATATCTTTTTGAATTTGTGTTTTCATTTTCTTTGGATAAATACTCAGTAGTGGAACTATTGGATTATGTGGCATTTCCATGTTTAATGTGTTTGAGGAAATTCCATACTGTTTTCCACAGTGGCTGTACCAATTTACATTCCCACCAACATTGCAATAGGATTCCTTTTTCTCCACATCCTTATCAACACTTGTTATTTCTTCTTTTTTATTTTAGCCATTCTGACAAGTGTAAGGTGACATCTCATTGTGGTATTGATTTGAATTTCCCTGATGATTGGTGATGTTTTCCTGTGTCTGTTGGCCATCTGTATGTCTTCTTTGGAAAATGTCTACTTGGGTCCTCTGCACATTTTTTAATTAGATTGTTTTTTTTTTTTTTATTGAATTGTAGAAGTTCTTTATATATTTTGGATATTAGCCCCTTATGAGATTTATTATTTGCAAATATATTCTCCTATTTAGTAGGTTGGCTTTTGTTTTGTTGACCATTTCCTTTATTGTGCAAAAGCTTTTTATTTTGTTGTAGTGCCAATAGTTTCCATTTGTTTTTGTTTCCCTTGCCTGAGAAGACATACCTAGAAAAATGTTGCTATGACCAATGTCAAAGAAGTTACTGCCTATGTTCCTTTCTAGGATTTTTATGGTTTCAGGTCTCACATTTATGTATTTAATCCATTCTGAGTTTATTTTTGTGTATGGTGCTAGAAAGTGGTCTTTTTTTAAATTCTTTTACATGTAGCTATCTAGTTTTTCCAGCACCCTTTATTAAAGGAACTCTTTTTCCCATTGTATATCCTTTCTCCTTTGTCATAGATTAATTGAACATATAAGCATAGGTTTATTTCTTAGCTCTCTATTCTGTTCTAGTAATCTATGCGTACACTTTTGTAACACTACCATATAAAACAAATGAACAAACAAGCAAATAAATGACAGAATCACACCTATAAACACAGGGAAAAAATATAGTTACCAGAGGGAAGGGGTTTGGGAGGATAGTCAGAAGAGGTGAAGAGGAGTAGGAGATATAGGATTCCAACTAAAGAACCAATAAGTCATGGGAATAAGAGGTACAGTATAGGGAATACAGTCAATGATATTGCAATAGTATTGTATGGTGACAGATGGTAGCTATACTTGTGGTGAGCATAGCATAAAGTATGAATCACTTGTTGAATCACTACATTGAACACCTAAACCTAATGGATCATTATGGGTCAACTACCCTCAAAAATTATTTTAAATTTAAATTTAAAAATAACTTTTAAAAATTTAAAGGCAAACTGAACTGTAAAGGAAAATGAGTTAACAACAATCTATAGATAGAATGATAAATCTAGGGAAAATATATATATATATATATATATATTTAAATATATAAACATATATATAAACATATATATATTTAAATATATAGATGAATACTCACAATAGAAATATTTTAGAAGAATTCATGGCATGAGACTTGTATCTATGGTGATTAGGAAATAATGGGAGTTGTTCATAAATGAAGAATAACTAATGTGGTGAGTTTAGTTTGTAGAGTCATAAAAGGCTTCTGAGAGGAAGTATCATTTTATTTGTCTTATTGATGAAAAAGGCTTCAAAAGAAAACCAGAGGTGCTGAGCATAAGAGCCAATATAATTGATTGGACCAGTTTGAGCAAAGTCTAGATTGCTCTGCTCTAAGAACTATAGGTACTTCAGTATGAGTGGAACACAGGGTAAAAGAAGGAGTAGGATTAAAGACAATAACTAAAAATGTAACTGTTTAAAAAAATAGGGATAGGTTTACACATTAATCTAAACAGACTTTGTAGCTATGAAGATGTTACTGAGGAGCTATCCATTATATGATCGGATCTAAGTATATGCAATTAAAATCTAATATTCATTCATAATTATAATGTACACATTCACTTATAGGTATTATATTTAAGGCAACACAACACTGTAAGGTAATACCATAACTATTCATTTTGTAGATTTGAAAACTGGTACTGAAAGAGGTTAAGTAAGGCAAAACCAGAATTTAATCCCTAGAATATCATAATTATTACTATACTATATACTTTACCATTTTTATAGAATATTCCCCGTGTGCCAGTACCATGGAGAAAATGTACTAGAATCAGATAAAAAGATATAGATATGAAATGAAGGTAAAGATAAGTGGTTTAGTATAACTTTCAGATTTAGAAGTTGAGTAGTTTCTAGTTCTATCACTCTAAGATTTAAAAACTAGTAGTATTTTAGAGAAAAAAAAGTCAGGACTCAAAGGAAAATTGGATACCCTTTTTGGGCATACTGATGTCAAATATATGCCATTGCTATTATGTATTTCTGAGCCCAGGAGAGGGCATGGTAATTCATCATAGCACTCTTTCTAAATCTTAAATCCTTTTCATTGGCTTCATGTGCATTATTTAATTTAATTCTCAGAAAGGTCCAGAGAGATAGATACTATAATTTCCATTTTATAGATAAGGGAATTGAGGCTTAGAAAATAATTTGCCAGGGTAATCTAAATAGAAAACGTCAAAGCTGATTTTGCACCTATATAGTCCACCAGCAAAGTAGGCACACTTTGGTGTAAAATACTATTTGCTACTAAAATACTAAAATATTTCAAAGAAATCAAATGAAAAGTAAATTGGTGGATTAACAACATTTTATATGATATATAAATAAGCAAGTTGCTAACTATCTTATTAAGCCTGAGATCTTGGACACCTGGGTGGCTCAGTTGGTTAAGCCACCAACTTTTGGTTTCAGCTTAGGTCATGATCTCATGGTTGGTGTGTTTGAGCCCTACATCAGGCTCCACACTGAAGGCATGGGGCCTGCTTGGGATCCTCTCTCTCCCTCTCTCTCTCTGCCCCTCCCCTGCTCATGCTCTGTCTCTTTCAAAAATAAATAAATAAACTAAACCAAAACAAAACAAAACAAAAATACAGTTAAAATTTAAAAAAAAAGAGCCTGACATCTCAATTTAACCATCTCAGGGAATAAAATTTTGCAGTTTGCAATGATAATGAAGGACATTTCTTTCAGGCACAAACCAGCAGCAACTAATGAAATTCAGATAATCCTGTATGACCATAATAAAAGTACTTCTGTGCCATATTTGTGTTCCAGTTGGTCTACTCATTGAATAATACATACACCCTACAGTCAAAATCATAACAAAATTGCATGTTTTGATAGTTTCTTATTTTGCAAAGTCTTTAAAAAAGACAAGATGATAAGAATAAACATATAAAGCATGTAGAGAACCTCCACATAAAAGGAAATCCATAAATCTCATTAGACTGGAAAAAGACTTTCAAAGTAAACCAAACTGAATAACATATGAATATTATAACTGGCTCAAATGCAACAGCTTGTTGGCCAGCTATGGAAAATTATCAGGTTCATTTCAGTGTATAGCTTGTGTTCCTTCCCTAGAAATAAGCATGAACCAGATGGAATATAACTATCACTTAGGCCTGCAGGGTTTATATCCTACTGAACTACTATTTAATTTTTCTATCCTTTCCCTTGTAGATGGCCAATATTTGAAAGTTCTTTCAGTATTCCAATTTCTTAAAATAGCATACAGTATTTTAAAGTCAAAATTAAAGTAAAACTCTAAAAATTCTCAACTATGCCAATGAGTTTTCTGTTTTATTACATAAAATTATTATGTATTTGCCAATAGAAATAGAATAAGTTACTTTCTAAATATGCTTTAGAAATATGTAGTCACAATGCTAGTTAAGAGAATGAAGCATTATGTCCTTCAAATATATGAACATACACATAAATTTTTGTTTCATATAAGAAATAATAAAATACAGAATCAATTTCACACTTACAGTAAATGAAACAAAACAAAAAAGATATATAGATTGAACATGACTTCCACGTTAAGTATTTCCAAACCCTAACAACTATAGGGATGTTAGATCATCATAGGGACTTCTTGATAACAGAACAAATAAAGCTATGGAAGAACAAATCATCACAATACCAATTAATGTCTGAAACCCAATATATGAGAAAATATTTCAACTAGAAAAATGAAAGAATAAAGAGATGGTCCCAATGGAATCCTTGTACCTGTAGGATGCCAAGCCAATGACATTTCCTCAACAGGAGGCTTAAGCATTATTGCAAACTAAGCCAGAGGAAGGGTTTGCTGAGACAATAGAAAAGAAAGATCAATATTTTCTCCATTGGATATTTCCTAATAACAACAGAAAGATTCAGAGAATACAGTACTTCCTCACCTCTAAAAAATGAAGTTAAAAGCTCATTTCAAAATCCACTTAGTTCATAATATCTCATTTATAGAACACAGCTGTGTTTTACTTTTTATGAGGGATGAATATTCCAACTCAGTAAGACAATATTGATGAGTGCTGGAAGGCAAATTGCCCCTGCTCACAACATGTACTTTACCAAAGAGTAGGTAAATATGCCTACAGATCTGCAAATTGAAGCTATTGTCATGTTATAAAAGTCATATGTTCTAAAAGGCAATCTGTGATATTTTTCATCAAAACTCTGAAGATTTATCCTGGAAATCTGTGTGATATTCAGCACATTTCTGTCTCAAGAGTTTGGAAGATTATCATCAGGCTTGATGACAAACTAGAACTCAGAAACTCTTACTTTCATGATTATAGTTTATTACAGAAGAATATAGATTAAAATCAGCAAAGACAAAGGCATGTGGGCAAAGTCCAGAAGAAATCAGGTGCAAATTTCCAGGCGTCCTTCCCAGTAGAATTGCACGTGGATGCTTTTAATTCTCCAGGCAATGAAGTATAATGTGTGTGAGTGATTGCCAACTGGAGAAGCTCACTCAAGTCTTGTGTAGGGCTCTTTATCAGGTATCAGCCCACATAACTGACCTGACCTCAGTTACTGAGATCCTAGCCCTCTCCTGCTGTCCCGAGTAAAACCAGCCTTCTCCATAAATCACATAGTTAGGTAAAATAGTACAGCAGAGAGGCCCAAGGCCTCACACATATAAAAACAATCTTATCAGGCAGAATATTCCAATGGCCTGTCCTGAAGAGATGTCTATTTGGGACATGTATAGAACCTGAGCAACCCAGATCAGCTGAGTGAACTCTTTCCTGGAAAATTACGATCTATTAACCTTAATTCCTTTTCAGTATAGGTATAGTAATAATAAGACTTATGTTATCCTCAAGAAGTTATTTTGAGAATTAATTTTGATGATACATGTGCAAATACCAAATACATTTTGTTATTATTGTTGCCATACTGATTATGGTTAATCAGTCAATAAATACCAAAGGGTAATGTGGCTTCCTTAAGCCAAATATAGCAAATATTATGTTAATATTTAACAACTTACTCCATTTCTCTAATGAAAATTTTGTTTGTTTGTTTGTTTGTTTAAATGTTTATTTGTTTTTGAGAGAGAGAGAGAGAGACAAACCGTGATGGGGGGGAGTGGGGGGAGGTAAGGATACAGAGGGAGACACAGAATCTGAAACAGGCTCCAAGATCTGAGCTATCAGCACAGAAACTAATGCAGGGCTCGAACTCATGAACTGCAAAATCATGATCTGAGCCAAACTCATACACTTAACCAACTGAGCCACACAGGTGCTTCACTACATGAAAATTTTAAAAAATGAGGATGAACATTGTACAGTATGCTATCTAAATATACAAGAATCATCCTGGCATTAATTTTCCTAATATTCCCAATAAACAATATAGACAACTAATCTTACAATATGGTGTAATATAATACATACACTATATATGAAAAAAATAATAGGCAAAAGAGATTCAAACCATGTATTTAAATAACCTCTATCTCAAAAGAGATAATGATTTCAACTGGTATCTACGCTTGATTTACCTCAGCATAATACTATGGGATGGTGCATCACTTACTGTGTTTTTCTATCCTCTGTCACCTACACAGCCCCTGCCCAGAATAGTAAGTCTAAGTAATGCATTTTATTTGATCTACAGATGTGAACCTTTGCACTAGGTTATTTACACATATTAAGTACTGAATAAGTATTTGGACATTGTAGTGTCCAAATTTAAAAAAATAGTATTTATTTATTTTTGAGAAAGAGAGAGAGAGTGCAAGAGAGAAAGACAGATTGTAAGTGGGGGAGGGGCAGAGAGAGAGGGAGACACAGAACTTGAAGCGGTCTCCAGGTGCAGTCGACACGGGGCTTAAACTCATGAACTGTGAGATCATGACCTGAGCTGAAGTTGGAAGCTTAACCTACTGAGCCACCCAGGTGCCCCTGTTATGAACAGCTTTCAGTGGAATCTGTCCACATTTTTACAAGGCTTTCTCCACATTTCCCTGGCTCACTCACAGTGGAATTAATAGCACTAAACCCCACAACTTCATTGTGCAGCCACCATTGTACCAAAAGGTAGAGACTCATACTATATTCTCTGTGAATAAGATACATCTTCAGGAAGCTTAGATTTGGGAGTAAATTACCCAGAGAGAGGGACAACGTGAGACCTTCATTTCAGTAGTGTGAAATGTGATAGAGGTAGTAGGATTCTACACCTTTCAGCTATCTCAGCAGCTTCTGGCTTCAGTTTGTTGATTGTGGCAAAGGTAGAATGGCTCTGAAGCTGGCAACTCTTGTTACGCATTCCTAATCATGAGTGCTTCCAAACAGTGCAAGCAACTTTGTCAAGTTGTTTGGGATTGTGACTTCAGTAGTCAACTCTGGAAATGCTCCTAGAGTGATTTTCTTCGGCTCCTCCAAAAATTCTGTGAGTGAGATCCGTTAATAAATCCCTTTCTTAAATTTTTTTTTTAACGTTTATTTATTTTTTTGGGACAGAGAGAGACAGAGCATGAACGGGGGAGGGGCAGAGAGAGAGGGAGACACAGAATCGGAAACAGGCTCCAGGCTCCGAGCCATCAGCCCAGAGCCTGACGCGGGGCTCGAACTCACGGACTGCGAGATCGTGACCTGGCTGAAGTCGGACGCTCAACCGACTGCGCCACCCAGGCGCCCCAATAAATCCCTTTCTAATTAAACTAATTAGATCATTCTGTAATACAAGGGAGAGGAGAGTAGAATGTGTTAGAACACTCAAATAATGATATCACTGAGATACTGTGTCAAATTCCAATTCTACCACTAATTTCATTTCTCAGGCAAGATTTTCCCTTTAAGACCCACCTTTCTCAAATCTAATAAACAGAACCTACCATGAAGCATTTTTTTCTGAAGATAATGAATGTTAAGCCTTGTTTACTACATCACCTGACAATAACCAAAGCTGTTGATGCTTTTGCTAAAGCCACAATACCCAATTATCTAACTCCTGAATTGTGTCTCATAGACAAGAAGTAAACATTTAGGCTTAGAAAGGAAAAGGATTTTCCTCAAGTAATAACTATAAATTAGTCAATATCTAATTAGAGACTATAACTGAAATTGTTAGAATATTAAAGGCAATATACATATTTTTCTTACTACGTTTTTATACGGTATGTCTCATTCTTTTGAGGCTGTCATGTCACTTATCATTAAAAAATGGTGGTAATAGATTAAATGATGCATTTTGCAAATATTCATCTCAGTAATTTTAGGATGGAGTGCATTTAATATCAGCTGAATAGCCCAAGAAGAAATACAAAATTGAGCATTAATCCTTTGTCAATAAGGTTTTCTTAAATATCCGTGAATGTAAAAATAATTTAAATAAATACTTCCAACTGATTTAAAGTACAATTTAGTATTGAAAATAGTGTGCTAACACATAAGAATCAGAAACACATGTTCACATGTGCATCTATGCACACACACACATATACACATGTGATCATTTACATGAATTGAGGGGGGCAAACAGGGCTGAATTATTATAAAGCCTATTTCAGTGCCAATAATCTAAAATTCCATGAAACTGTGAACAAAACCAAACAAAACAAAAATGGATAAAGTTAATTAGGAACAGTTTCCTGGTTAGTTTTGGGTTGGATATAAAGGAAAGGAGAGAGGCAGTAAGGCCAGCCAGCTAGAAAGGAAAAGGGCTACCTATAAGGGCTCATCCAAATAAGTATTTACATATTAAGCCAAGACTCTGTCTCCTGAAGTCATATTATGCAAAAGCATGATTGTATTTCTCAACAAAATATAAATATTAAATAAATTATTTTTGCTTCTCTAATAAGTACCTTCAGCACATTCAGGAAAAGTTGCTTATTACTCATTACTTCTTTGCTTTGCTGATATTTTAGGGTGAATACAATCATTTCATGGTTCACTCCTGTTTGCTTCACCCTGGCAGCAAACATTTGCACATTAGCCAGTGTCAACACATGCTGTCTTTATCCAACTTTGTACATTTCACACTGTGAGATGCTATTGTGTTATCATTTTCTTTTATGCTACACTAATAAGCACGTGATGATGATGATAAGCCTTTGAAGACACTTTTTTGTTTGTTTGTTTGTTTGTTCCTGGAGTCTCTTTCAGACTATGATGGTAGCATGTACAGAATTGGTAAGTTTTCTCATGATAAGGATTGTTGAATGAGGCCTGCCCTTTCAAAAGTCCTTCACTGATATACTTAACATACGTGATTTCCTAATTGTGCAGGACTGGTTTAGACCATTTCTTTTTAAATTTTCCAATAATATACCTGACAGTGGAAGTAGTGATTCTCTGAAAAAGAAATAAAAAAATGAAATATTTATTTTAAGTGAATTCAGGTAAGGAGGCCAATATAAATAAAAGCAGTTTTTCCCATTTCTTTGGATGAATAGCCTCAAGTTTATTCTTTTTTTTTTTTATTTAATGGAAATGAAGAGTACTAAAATCCTTTAACTCAGAATCCACAACTGAGAGAGGAAACAATCTATTAAGAATTTTGAAATTAGTAAAAAATCAGTAAATAGTAATTTTTTAGCCTATACTTTCTTTAAAGCAACCAAAAATTCTAGTCTTTATGTTTATTATACAAGTGGTATATCTGCCCTGAAGAATATAAAATTTAGACACATGTGAGTCAAAATATTTATGGATGGTTGATGTAACACTGATGGAGACACTGATTATTACCCCAATCGTTCTTGCTTTCTATTCTGAAAATGCAGTATCATTTCAGAGAAACATGATAATTTAGAGCTAGAAGTCTTAGCATATGTATAGCCATATTTTATAGACTACAAAACTTATAAGTGACTGCAATTAGAAGTTACACATAGAATTAAGGGCAAGATGTTAATTTCATTTTCTCTGTAATAGTTTTGGCTCCCAAGATGCACCTTCCCAAATTGACACAGTGTGGAAAAATTGTTCTTAGTCTCATAATTTTTTCTAAACCAAATTTTCTTTCTCCTATACAATAAAGAACAATTTGTGCTGCCTATATGTCAAGAACACTATAGTTTTTTTGTGACTGAAGTGTTGAGTTATGTTTCCTATAATTACAGGCTGTAGTAATTCAAGATAGAATTTGATCACAGATTTTGCCCAATGAACTCTACCAAGGATAGCCATGTTATTCTTTCCAACAAGGAAGACTTGACCCCATTTGAAAACAAATAAAAATGAAAGTCAAATTAAATAATTTATTACAATCTTTTATTTAAGTTGGCAGATGCAGTAATTAACAATTGCAGTGTTAAAATATGACCACGAACTTGGAGACTTAAAACCGTACATATGAATTATCTCACAGCTTCTGTGAATGATGAGTTTAGGCATCCTCTGCTTCAGGTCTCACAAAGTTCTAATCAAGGTATAATCTTGAGCTGTAGCCTCTTTTAAGGATGAACTGAAGTAGGATTCACTTCCATGACTATATAGTTGCTGGCAGCCCTTAGTTCTTTGTGGTACTGTTGGACTGAGCAGCTCAGTATCTTGCTGTTTGTAAACAAAGGCTGTAGGCTGCCCTTGTTACCTTGCTAAATAGACCTCAACATGGTGGCTTTCTTCCTCAAACCAGCAAGAAACAGCAACTCCTTCAAAGCTGGCATACAATCTAGTTTAACATAATCATGTGCACAGAAACAAATACAGGTGTCACCTTGGTAATATTTTATTACTGAAAGCAACTCACTAATCTTGCCTACACTGAAGAGTTGGAAACCACACAAATTCATTAACACCAGGAGTCAGGATCATGAAGGCCATCTTAAAGTGTCTGTCTCAGTGGCATAACTATGTAAGAGTTACATATAAAGAGTTTATATGCAAAGAGTTTATATGTAAAGAGTTACATATAAAGAGTTATATATAAAGTCAAGTGACCTTAAAACAAAGTGATTTCAGAGGACCTGTGGCTTCTGGTCCAGCACATAGTTAGACTAGAATCGGCCACTCCATAAAAGCAGGTAAAAAGCAGAACAAGCAAAAAAAAATCAACAGCTCTTCTTAGACCATCAGAAAAGTGAGGTCATATGGCAAACCACTGCCCTAAAAATTGGGCAGACAGGCAGACACAGAATAACAACTTACTGTAGTGGAAATCTCTATGTGAACCAGTACTGGCGTAAGAACACTAAACTGTAATTGATGAATAGATGGAGGCTCATTACAGACAACTCTAAGAGTAAATATTTCCAGAAGGACTCAGTCATAGAGGTACCTCACACTTTTCACAGTGAATATCAGAGAAAAATCCCTTCATGTTTCTGACAGGTGGAGGAAAGAAATAATCTTGAAACTCACTAAAGTATTTTCTTCTTAACAAGGCCTCCCCTCAGGAGAAACTCTTTTAGTATAGCCTAACCTGCAAGAATTTTATCAGTACAATCTACCTGGGGGAAAGGAAATACCCAACTCCAGCCCCCATTAGCTATGCTCTCTCAACTAAATGAGCCAATAACAATGAGAAACACTGATGAAATTTACAGGCCAGGGACATAAGCTTACCAAAAGACTAGGATGTAACCATAAGACCAAAGAATGCTTTCTTTTCCTCCATACCTCACCACTACATTACTTAACAATAGAAAAGTACAGTCAAGAGTTACATCAGACTTCTTGGGACACCTGGGTGGCTCAGTTGCCTAAGAGTCTGACCTCGGTTCCAGTCATGATCTCACAGTTCATGAGTTCGAGCCCTGCGTGGGGCTCTGTGCTGACAGCTCAGAGCCTGGAGACTGCTTCAGATTCTGTGTATCTCTTTCTCTCTGCCCTTCCTCCTCTCACACTCTCTCTCTGTCTATCAAAAATACATAAACATTTAAAAAAAAGTTACATCAGACCCTTCAGAAACCATGAAAAAAAGAAAAGTGGAATGAAATATTTAAAATTATGAGGAAAAAAAGTCCACCAACCTAGAATTATATAATCTGCAAATTTATCCTTCAGAAGTGAAGAAAAAAATACACTTTTTCAAATAAACAAAAATTATGGGAATTTTTTAGTGAGTAGATTTGTAGTGCCACAAATATTAAAATATGTTCCTCAGAGAGAAGGAAAATGATACATGTCAGAAACTCAGAACTACATAAGAGAAGACCATAAGAGAATAAATAAATGAAATAAAATAAAAACTTTTATGTTTCCCTATTCTTAATTAATTAATTAATCTAACATATAACAATGTGTTTATAATAATAGAAACAATGTATTTGATAATGGATGATGATATATATTATATATCATTATATATGTTTATGTTTATATAAGTAAAATAACAGCAATTATACAACAGTCAGGATGGAGAAATTTGGAATATTTCATTATAATAAGAGACTTGAACTACCTGTTAAGTGGAATTGTGTTAATTTGAAAAGTAGACTTGGATTGGCTATAAATGCATGTTGTAAACTCTAAGGCATATATATATATATATATATATATATATATATATATATATCAGTTACATAATAGATATGGTAGATATATAATAGATATACTAGAGAGAGGAAATTTAAAAATTGAGCCATAAAATGATTAGTTGAAACCTTAAAATTCAGAAAAAGTGTGGAAGACAAAAACTAGGAACAAAGAACAAGTAGAAAACAATAACAAATAAGGTAGATATAATTAGCTTAAGCAACAATCGTCTAAATACACAAATTAAAAGACACAGATGGTCAGAGTGGACTGAAAAACAAGAGCCAACTGTATGTATGTACCTAAAGAAATCCACTTTAAAGTACAAAGACATAAATAGATCACAAGTAAAGAAATAGATAGAGATCCCATGCTAACAGTAACTGAAAGGAAGCAAAAGGAGTTATATTAATTTCAGATAGTGCAGACTTCATGGCAAGGAAAGTTGCTAGGGATAAGGAAGGACGTTATCTAATTATAAAGGCTCCATACTTCAAGATATACTCTATATGGAAAACCCAAAAGATCCCACCAAAAAACTGCTAGAACTGATTCATGAATTCAGCAGAGTTGCAGGATATAAAATCAATGCACAGAAATCGGTTGCATTCCTATACACCAACAATGAAGCGACAGAAAGAGAAATCAAGGAATCAATCCCATTTACAGTTGCACAAAAAAAAAACATAAAATACCTAGGACTAAATCTAACCAAAGGGGTGAAAAATCTATATATACACTGAAAAGTATAGAAAGCTTATGAAAGAAACCGAAGAAGACACACAAAAAAATGGAAAAAGATTCCATGCTCCTGGATAGGAAGAAAAAATATTGTTAAAATGTCAATACTACCCAAAGCAATCTACATATTCAATGCAATCCCTATTAAAATAACACCAGCATTCTTCACAGAGCTAGAACAAATAATCCTAAAATTTGTATGGAACCAGAAAATACCCTGAATAGCCAAAGCAATCTTGAAAAAGAAAACCAAGCAGGAGGAATCACAATCCCCGACTTCAAGCTATACTACAAAGCTGTAATCATCAAGACAGTATGGGACTGGCACAAGAGCAGACACTCAGATCAATGGAACAGAATAGAGAACCCAGAAATGGACCCACAAACATATGGCCAACTAATCTTTGACAGAGCAGGAAAGAATATCCAATGGAATAAAGACAGTCTCTTCAGCAAGTGGTGCTGGGAAAACCAGATAGCGACATGCAGAAGAATGAACCTGGACCACTTTCACACACCATACCCAAAAATAAACTCAAAATGGATGAAAGACCTCAATGTAAGACAGGAAGCCATCAAAATCCTTGAGGAGAAAGCAGGCAAAAGCCTCTTTGATCTTGCCCGCAGCAACGTCTTACTCAACACGTCTCCAGAGGCAAGGGAAACAAAAGCAAAAATGAACTACTGGGACCTCATCAAAATAAATAGCTTCTACACAGCAAAGGAAACAATCGGCAAAACTAAAAGGTGACTGACAGAATGGGAGAAGAACAATACATGAACAACACATGTAAAAACAGATGTTGGCGAGGATGCAGAGAAAAAGGATCTCTTTTGCATTGTTGGTGGCAATGCAAGCTGGTGCAGCCACTCTGGAAAACAGTATGGAGTTTCCTCAAAAAACTAAAAATGGAACTCCACTACAACCCAGCAATTGCACTACTAGGCATTTATCCAAGGGATACAGGTGTGCTGTTTCGAAGGGACACATGCATCCCCATGTTTATAGCAGCACTATCAACAATAGCCAAAGTATGGAAAGAGCCCAAATGTCCAACAATGGATGAATGGATAAAGAAAATGTGGTATATATACAATGGAGTATTACTCAGCAATCAAAAAGAATAAAATCTTGCCATTTGCAACTACATGGATGGAACTGGAGGGTATTATGCTAGGTGAAATTAGTCAGAGAAAGACAAAAATCATATGACTTCACTCATATGAGGACATTAAGGGACAAAACAGATGAACATAAGGGAAGGGAAACAAAAATAATATAAAAACAGAGAAGGGGACAAAACATAAGAGACTCTTAAATATGGAGAACAAACAGAGGGTTGCTGGAGGGGTTGTGGGAGGGGGCATAGGCTAAATGCGTAAGGAGCATTAAGGAATCTACTCCTGAAATCATTGTTTCACTATATGCTAACTAATTCAGATATACATTTTAAAAAATAAAAAATTAAATTAAAAAAAATTAAAAAAGAAGACATAGCAATACTTAATGTGTATGTGACTAAAAACACAGTATCAAAATACATAAGGCAAAAGCTAATAGGACTATAAGTATAAATAGATAAATCCACTACCATATTCTGAATTTGAGACTTCAGCAACACTCTGACTTCCACACTCTGTATGGAAGATACAGCAGGCAGAAAATCAGTAAGGACATAGTCGAAGTTAACAATACCATCAGTCAACTGTATATGATAGGTATCTGTAGATGACTTTATCTAACTGTGGAGCACAGATTTTTCCAAAGCTGGGACATTCACCAAGATAGACCACATTCTATATCATAAAATACACCTGAACAAATTTAAAAGAATAAAAATTATACAATGTCTGCTCTTAGACCAAAATGAACTTAAACTAGATTTAGAACATCAATAAAACCAAACATAGCTCTTTTTAAAGATAAGTAAAATTGGTAAATCTCTAACCAGGATAACTAAGAAAAATAAAGAGAAGACACAAATTTCTAGTAACAGAAGTAAAAGATGGCACATCATTATAGATCCCATGAACATGGAAAGGATAATAAAAGAATACTATGAACAACTCGAGATCAATACATTTGGTAATCCAGATGAATTTGAGCAGTTCCTTGAAATAATCTTATAATAAGTAGACAATCTGAATAGTCCTATATTTATTAAAGAAATTGATCAGTAATTACAAATATTTCAAAACAGAAAACCCTAGGCCCAGATTGGTTCACTGGTGGCTTCTATTAAATATTTAAGGAAGAAATTATACCAATATTTTACAATCTATTTTAGAAGACATAAGCAGAAGAAATGTTTCCCACCTCATCCTGAGGACAGCAGCTTATACCAAAACCAGACAAAGATATTCCAAGAAAACTATGGTTCAATATATCTCATAAACATAGATGCGAAAACACTCCACAAAATATTAGCAAATGAAAACCAACAATGCCTAAAAAGAATTATGTACCACTACCACCATGTGGGATTTATCCCAGGTATATAAAGCTGGTTCAACATTCAAAAATTAATTAATGTGTGGGGCACCTGGGTGGCTCAGGCAGTCAAGCATCTGACTCTTAATTTCACTTTAGGTTGTGATCTCACAGTTGTCAGATTGAGCCCCACATCAGCTCCAGGCTGGATGTGGAGCCTGCTTAAGATTCTCTCTCCCTCTCCCTCAGCTCTTCCCCAGCTCATGCATTTTTGCTTGCACATGTGCTCTTTCTTTCTCTCAAAACAAAATAATGTAATCCATTGCATAACACCAAAAAGCTAAAAAAAGTAAAACATTACATAATCTATCAATTGATGCAAAAAACGCATTTGACAAATCCAATAACAATTCATGATAAAAACTCTCTGTAAGATAGGATCAGAGGAGAACTTCTTCAACTTGATAAAAAATATCTACAGGGGCGCCTAGGTGGCTCAGTCTGTTGGGTGTCCAACTTCAGCTCAGATCATGATCTTACGGTTCATGGGTTTGAGACCTGCATCGGGCTGTGTGCTGAACGTTTGTTTGGAGCCTGTAGCCTGCTTCGGATTCTGTGTCTCCTCTCTCTGCCCCTCCCCAACTCGTTCTGTGTCTCACTCTGTCTCTAAAAAATAAATAAATGTAATTTAAAAAATTTAAAAAAAGAATATCTACAAAAATCTACGACTAATGTCATACTTTAAGGCAAGAAACTAGAAGCTTTTCCACTAAGATCAGGTGAAAGGTAAGGATCTTCTCTCTCATCACTGCTTTTCAATGTCTTATTGGAAGCACTATCTAATGCAACAAGAGAAGAAAATGATATAAAATATATACAGATTAGAAAGGAAGAAATAAAACTGCCTTTGTTTGCAAAGGACATGATTATCTGTCAAAGTCCAGAAAATCTAATTTAAAAAACTCTGGTTACTAAGTGATTATGACAAAGTTTCAGGATAAAAGATTGGTATACAAAAAACCAATTGTTTTACTACATACTAACAATGTTTAAGTAAAATTTGATTAAACAGTATATTACCATTTACATTAGTAGCCCAAACAATAAAATATTTATATGTAAATATATCTAAATATAGATAAGATGTATATGAAGGAAATTACAAAACTCTGATGAATGATATCAAAGAACTAAATAAATGGAGAGATAATCTATCTTTATGAATAGAAATATCAATATTGTCAAGGTGTTGACTTTTACCAACACGATCAATTAATAGATTCAATATATTCCCAATCAAAATTTTGTCAATCTATCTTATGGATATTGACAGACTGATTCTAGAGTATATAGAAAGGCAAAAGACTGAGGACAGCCAAGTTGATATTGAAGGAAAAATAGTTGGAAAAGTGTTACTGCCCTACTTTGAGACTTACTGTAAAGCAATGATAACCAAGAGAGTGTGATATTGCCAAATGAATAGACAAATCAACTAAACATAATACAGAGCCCAGAAATAGAATCACATAAATATAGTCAACTGATCTTTGACAGAGCCACATAAATAGAGTCAACTGATCTTTGATAAAGAAGCAGAGATAATACAATGGAGTAAAGTTAGTGCTTTCCACATGGTGTTAAAACACCTGGATGTCCACATAAAATAATAATAATAATAATAATAATAATAATAATAATAATAATAAAGTGAATCTAGACACAGACTTTATACCTTTTATAAAAATTAACTAAAAATGGATCACAGTCTTTAAAAATTTTTTTTTTTTTAACGTTTATTTATTATTTTTGGGACAGAGAGAGACAGAGCATGAACGGGGGAGGGGCAGAGAGAGAGGGAGACACAGAATCGGAAACAGGCTCCAGGCTCTGAGCCATCAGCCCAGAGCCCGACGCGGGGCTAGAACTCACAGACCGCGAGATCGTGACCTGGCTGAAGTCGGACGCTTAACCGACTGCGCCACCCAGGCGCCCCTTTAAAAATTTTTTTAATGTTTACTTATTTTAGAGACAGAGCACAAACAGGGGAGTGGCAGAGAGGGCCAGAGACATAATCTGAAGCAGCCTGCAGGCTCTGAGCTGTCAGCACAGAGCCTGACGTGGGCTCAAACCTGTGAACCATGAGATCATGACTTTAGCCTAAGTCGGACACTTAACAGACTGAGCCACCAAGGAGCCCCTAAATGGATCACAGTCTTAAATGTAAAATTCAAGCCAAGACAGCTACTAGAAATAAAGATCAGAGGAAACTGACATGTAGTATGATAATTTTTTAAATACAGCTACAAAGGTGCAATACATAAAATAACTGGTAAACTGGACTATATCAAAATTAAAATTTTCTTCTCAAAGACAATTCAAAATAATGAGAAAATATGCCACAGACTGAAGGAAAATATTTGCAAAATAACATAAAGTCCTATTATCCAAAAATAATTTTTAGAACGCCTTAAAATTCAACAATCAGGAAACAACCAAGCTGATTAAAAAAATGGGACAAAGACCTTAAATGACATTGCACCAAAGAAGATATACAGATGGCAAATAAGCATATAAAAAGATGCTCCAGGTTGTATGTTACCAGGGAAATGCAAAACAAAACTGCAATGTTATCACTACACATCTATTAGAAAAGCCAAAATCTGGAACTCTGACAACACCAAAAGCGAACAAGGATGTAGAGCAACAGGAAACCTCATGTATTGCTGGTGGGAATGCAAAATGGCTCAGCCCTTTGATAGACAATTGGGTGTTTTGTTTGTTTGTTTTTTTGTTTTTTGAAAAAAAATTTAATGTTTATTTATTTTTGAAAGAGAGAGACAGAGAGAGAGACAGAGTGTGAGCTGGGGAAGGGGCAGAGAGAGGAAGACACAGAATCCAAAGCAGTCTCCAGGCTCTGAGCTGTCAGCATAGAGCCTGACACAGGACTCAAACTCACAAGCGGTGAGATCATGACCTGAGCCGAAGTCAGAGGCTTAACTGACTGAGCCACCCAGGAGCCCCCACAATTGAGTGTTTTGTTTTGTTTTGTTTTTTACAAAACTAAACATACTCTTAGCATAAAATAAAATCCAGCTCTTTGATATTATCCAAAGTAGTTGAAATCTTACATTCACATTGAACCTGAACAAAGATGTTTATAGAGATGTATTCGTAATTTACAAAACTTGAAAGCAATAAATATTTTCTTCAGTAGGTGAATGGATATATTAGCTTCAGTAGGTGAATGGATATCCAAACAAGGAAACACTCAATAGTAAAAAGCAATGAGTTATCAAGCCATAAAGAGATAATGAAGAAATTTAAATGCATATTACTAGGTGAGGAAAGCCAATCTGAAAGTCTACATACTGTACGATTTCAAGTATATGACATTCTAAAAAAGTCAAAACTAGGGAAACAGTAAGGAGGTTCAGTGTTTGTCAGAAGTTAAGTGGGAAGGAGAGATGAACAGGCAAACACAAAATTTTTAAGGCAGTGAATATATTCTCTATGATACTACAATGGTGCATACATACCATTATACATTTTTTTCTAAACCCACGGAACATACAACACCAGGAGTGAACCCTAATATAGGTCAAAATATTCAAAATAAGGACTGAGGATTTTAATGATGCATCAGTGTAAGTTCATCAGTTGTAACTGATACACTTACTGGAACAATATACTGCTGGAACTCTTGTCTTGTTTTGATCTTAAAGGAAAACATTTCAACATTTCACCATTAACTGTGATGTTAGTTTGGGGCTTGTCATATAGGACCTTCATTATGTTGAGATACATTACTTCCATATCTAATTTGTGGAGAGTTTTTGTCAATAATGGATATTGAATTTTATCAAATGCTTTTTTAATATATATTGAGATGATCATGATTTTTTTTAATTTGATTAATGTGATACATCACATTGATTGATTTGTGTGTATTTAACCATCTTTGGATCCCCAGGATAAATCCCACTTGATCATGGGGAATAATCCTTTTAATGCACTGCTGAATTCAGTTTGCTAGGATTTTGTTATAATTTTTGCATCTATAATCATCATGCATAATGTGTCACTTTTTTAGATTTAGGATCAGGATAATGTTGGCCTTATAAAATAAGTTTGGGGGTATTCTCTCCTCTGATTCTTTAGAAGAGTTTGAGAAGGACTCATGTTAATTTTTCTTCAATTTTTTGGCAAAATTCACCACTGCACCACTGAAGCCATCTGGCCCTGAGCATTTCTTTGTTGGGAGATTTTTTATTACTAATTACATCTCCTTACTAGTTCTTGGTCTATTCAGATTTTCTATTTCTTCCAGATTCAGTCTTGATACATTGCAGGTTTCTGCGAATGTTTCCATTTCTTCTATGTTGTCCAGTGTATTGGTGTATAATTGTTCATGTGGCATCTTATGGTCCTTTGAATTTCTATGTAGCCAGTTGCAATGTCTCCTTCCTAATTTATAATTTTGTTCATTTGGGGCTTGTGATTTTTCCTTGGTTAGTCTAGCTAAAAATTTGTCAATTTTGTTTATCTTTTCAAAGAACCAACTCAATAAGTTTAATTTTTTCTATTGTTTTTCTGTTCTTTATTTATATATTTATGTTTTAATCTTTATTATTTCATTTCTTTTAATTTTGGGCTCAGTTTATATTTTTTTTTTAATTTTTTTTTTTTTTAACATTTATTTATTTTTGGGACAGAGAGACAGAGCATGAACGGGGGAGGGGCAGAGAGAGAGGGAGACACAGAATCGGAAACAGGCTCCAGGCTCTGAGCCATCAGCGCAGAGCCCGACGCGGGGCTCGAACTCACGGACCGCGAGATCGTGACCTGGCTGAAGTCGGACGCTTAACCGACTGCGCCACCCAGGCGCCCCACAGTTTGTTATTTTTTAGAGTTAGGTTGTTTATTCAGGATTTTTCTAGTTTCTTAATGTAGTCAATAATTGCTATGGACTTTCCTCTTAGAACTGCTTTTGTTGAATCCCATATGTTCTGGTATGCTATGTTTTCAATTTCATTTGTTTCAAGAAACTTTTTTATTTTGTCTTTACTTTCTTCTTTGATCTATTGTTTACTCAGGAGAGTGTGGTTTAATTTCTATGTGTTCATTTATTTTCCAGTTTTCATCTTCTTGTTGATTTCTAGTTTCAAGTCATTATGGCCAGAAAAAGTACTCAATATGATTTTAATCTTTTGAATTTACCAAGACTTGTTTTGTAGCCTAACATATTTTCTATTCTAGAAAATTTTCCATGTGTGCTCAAAAAGAATGTGTATTCTGCTATTGTTGTGAAATCTTCTGTACATATCTGTTAGGCTCATTTTGTTTATAGTGTTGTTCAAATCTGTTTCCTTATTGATTCTGTCTAGGTATTCTATCCATTGTTGAAATTGGGGTATTAATGTCCTCTACTATTACTGTATTACTGTTTATTTCTCCTTTCAGCTCTGTTAGTTTTTGCTTTCTATATTTAGGTGCCCTGATGATGGGTACATAGGTATTTAGAATTGTTATATCTTCTTGATGTATTGACCCCATTACCATAATATAATGACCCTCTTTGTCTCTTTTTACTATGTTTAAAGTTTATTTTGTCTGATATAAGAATAGTTATCCCTGTTTGCTTTTTTTGTTACCATTTACTTGAAATATCTTTTTCCATCCCTTCACTCTCAGTCTATGTCTATCTTTAAGGCTAAAGTGAGTCTCTTACAGGCAGCATATTGTTGGATTATTATTGTTATTCACTCAGCTATTCAATGTCTTTCACTGGATAATTTAATTCATTTACATTTTAAGTAATTATTGTTAGTTAGAGACTTACTGGTATTTTGTTAATTTTTTTTTTCTGTTGTTGTTTTATTGACCTGGTTTTTCTTCTTTCTTGTTGTCTTTTTGTTTGTTTATTTTGATATCTTCAGGCATTAATGTGCTTTGGCTTCTTTATCATGTTGCTTCTTTACTTGCTACAGAATTTTCTGTTTTGGTTACCATGAGGCTTACATAAAATATCTAAACTTACAACATCCTTTCTCAAACTGATAACAATTTCAATATATTTCATAAAATTTACACTTTTATTATTCTTCTCCCTCATATTTTTAGGTTATAGCTGTTAAAATTTTTGCTTTTTTATTGTATAAGGAATAACATATCATTGAAATCATGGTTATTTTTATTACTTTTTTAAGCTTTTAAACCACAGTTATAAGTGAATTATATGCCACTATTACCATATTGCAGAATCTAACTATGGATTTATCACTAATCGATAGCACAATGAGA
Organism: Puma concolor; assembly: GCF_028749965.1. NCBI lineage: Eukaryota > Metazoa > Chordata > Mammalia > Carnivora > Felidae > Puma > Puma concolor. Next base: position 60,724,575 of record NC_141674.1, on the reverse strand, counting down.
TTTGTGCTACTTTTTAATATTTTTATTATGTTAATTAGTATTCTTTTACTTATCTTTCAAAAAGCTTCCTTTAGCGTTTCTTGTCAGGCAAGTTTAGTGGTAATGAATTCCCTCAGCTTTTGTTTGGGAAAGTTTTTATCTCTCCTTCATTTCTGAAGAGCAGCTTTTCTGGGTATAGAATTGTTGGTTGACAGTTGTTTTCTTTCAATATTTGGAATATGTCATCACATTCTCTCCTAGCCTGAAAAGTTTCTCTTGAAAAAACTGCCAAGTCTAATGGAAGTTCTCCTATATGTAACTTCTTTTTCTGTTGCTGCTCTTAAAATTGTTTGTCTTCGATTTTATACAATTTCATTGAAATGTGTCTCAGTGTAGCTCTATGTGAGTTCAATCTATTTGGTATCAGTTTGGCTTCACAGAGGTGGATATTCATTTATCTCCTTAGGTTCAGGAAGTTTTCAGCAATTATTGATTTAAATATACTTTCTTTCCCTTTCCCTTTCTCTTCTCCTTCTGAAATTTCCTAATGTAAATACTGTTTCTTTTTACTACCTCTTATAATCCCTGTGGTTTTCTTCACTCTTGTTCATTCTTTTTAATTATTAATTCTCCAACTGGGTAATTTCTAATGCCCTATCCTCCAAATCACTGATCCTTTGTATGGTCAAGTCTACTTGTGAAACTCTACTAAACTCTTCCAGTATTATATTTTTGTATTCTAGGATTTCTGTTGTATTTTTTTTCATGGTTGCTATTTCCTTGCCATTCTTGCTATTTCTCTTTCTGCTCATGTATTGTCTTCCTAATTTCAGTTAGCTGTCTGTGTATTCTTATAGTTCATTAAACTTCCTGAAGTAGATTATTCTGAATTTTTTTGTCTGAAAGTTCATAGGTCTTAAATTCTTTGGGGTCAATTATAGGAGTTTTAGTGGTGTCATATTTACCTGATTTTTCAGGGATCTTTGATTTATTACATTGGTATTTGTGCATTCGACTAATCAGGCCCCTCTTCTAGACTTTACAGGTTTGCTTTGGCAAAGATCATTCTTCACCAGTCAGCTCAGTTTGGGTTTCTGGATGTGTCTGCTGGTAATATTCTTGGTCAAGTAGGACCTGCCACTCTATAGTCTATTTCTGGGCAAGGCAACAATCTGAGCTCTTAGAATTGAGATATGGGGTGGGCCTCTGGCCTGAGAATAGTTGGACAGGACTGCCGGCTTGGTTCCCTACCCAAATGAGGCTACATTATGGTCCCCACAGTTGCCTAGATTCTCTGTTCAGACATACTAGATGATTAGTACTGGATTTTATATTCAGTAATAGATGGGGTGGCTTTCCTGCCCTAGTAGGGCAGCAGTACAGGGCCCAAGATCTATAATGCACATTGTTTGGGAACCCAAATCTGGCCAGAGTGTACACTAAATTCCCTGTTCAGATGAGGCCACCAATTTTTCTTTGCAGACTGGGGAAACCATAGCCTATGTTCTCTGTTCATGTGCCACTGTACATAGGACTATTAAATGGGTTTTGCAGCTTCTCATGTTCTGGTTTGGTTCCCTGGTTGGACAGGCTAAAGGCTGTATTCAGTAATGAGTGGGTCTATGAATTAGATTCCCTGTCTGGACACAGTAGGAGAAACAGCTCTAAGCCAGTAAAACTGTTTGTCATCTTAACTCAAGTTGACCTTCACCCCAAACCTCATAGCTGAACAGGGCCACTGGCTTTCCTTTGCAAACTACTGGCTCTGCCTGCCCTTCTCTGGGCTCAAGCATCACTGGGCTGTGCAGCTCCCGAGAATTGTCCCCAGCACAGGTATTTCCACAATGGTCAGATGAGGCTGGAAAATATTCCAAATCAGGTAGGGTTATGCCTTAGTTCCCTTGCCTGGACAGGACGGGTAAGGGCCACTCCAAGTTATTATCAGTTTTTCAAACAGGGTCTCTGATGGGGAGGAGCTAGAAGGTACCTTCAGCCTTAGCTATGAATTAATCCCCCTGCCTGAGCTTAGCATGGGAGCCCTCCATGCCTCAGTATAGACTTTGTTTTGGGAATGATCATCTCTGCTCACCCACTTCTATGTTGGAGTCCTTCTTGACCATAGAGCTTCTGATCAGATGAAACTGGAAAACCTCCATAGCAAGTGGAGCTGTGACTCCACTCTTTCCCTAGGCATAGACAAACCTGGCTCTATGACTGGCAAATCTCTTTATGTGAGGATCTGAATAAGGCAGATCTTTCCATTCTGGAGTTCCCTGGTCAGAGTACCTCCCTGATGCATCCCAGGGTGCAAAAACTTTGGTTGGGATTACTATTTGGGCACTGCAGTTATGAACTCAGTCCACCAAACTCAGGTGCTGGTTGTTACAAGTCCCTCCCCCTTCTCCATTACAGTCAGACTCCTAGTGGTTGCTTCCCCCAGATCCTGCAATCCTACAATGGAAGATCAGAGTAGAGGCTCTCACAATGTGACCCCAATGCTGGGAGTTGCTGATTGTTGCCCCCTATATTCTCTTTTCCTGCTTGAGGAGACATAGGTTTAGGGGAGACTTCTCCACATAGTGCTGCACTGACATGGGGGAGGGGCAACGTAGTCAATGTTAGCCACTTCTCCTACTCTTCTAATGCAGTCTGTATTGGTCTCTGTGGTGTGTGTGGAGAGGAGGGGGTACTTCATCATCACCCCCACGTTCTAGGATTCTCTCAGTAATGTCATGTTCTTTAATAGTTACATGTTCTTCTCATGAGGGAGGTTGAAGTCAAGAGAAACATATATCACCATCTTGGTGATATCACTTACTGCCATTCTTGGTGGTAGTGTTGGTATATTAACTTTAAGTCTAAATGTGCATTTGAGATACAGAAAATTAATACTTATGATAATGTGGTTGACAACTGGGAATACCAGTATGAGAAAAAAAAGGTAAGGAATATTACAAAATTTGAAAAGTTAATAGATAGAAAGATCACAACCCTGAACCTGAAGTATCAGTCCAAATGCAAAGTATTTTCTTTTAAAAATATATATATATTTTATAAATCTGTCTGCTGAAAGAGCCTAAAAAGAATGGTCAACCCAGTAGCAATGAGCACTCCTAGAACCTAAATTTCAGTTTATACTTATAACTTCCCTATAAATGTTTCACTGGTATGATGGCTAGTTTTATTGTCATTTCAGATTGGCTGTAGTATGCAGTTATTCAATCAGGCAACAATCGAAGTGTTGCTATCAGGTATTTTATACTTGATTAACATATGCAATCACTTGACTTTAAGGAAAAGAGATTGTACTCTGCAGAATTTGGATAAGCCTCATCCAATTAGTTATAAGGTCTTAAGAGTAAAACTGAGGTTTCCCTGAGAAAGAAGAAATTCTACCTGTGGACTACAGCATCAACCCGTCCCAAGATGTTCCCAGTCTGCCATCCTGCCCTCCAGATTTTAGACTTTCCTACCGAGCTTCCAGAATAGTGTAAGCCAATTTCTTAGAATGAGTTTTATATACAAACACACACATATATGTATGTGTGATATATCTATATATATAAATATATATGTATATATATCTATATATATAAATATATATGTATATATATCTATATATATACATATATACATATATATATGTTTAAATAAAATATGTTCAAATTAATTTCACTTTATAAAAACATATTTTAATGCGTCTAATAGAAAATCTAAAATTATACTTGTGGCTGCATTTGTGACTTACATTAAAAAAAAATTAATGTTTATTTATTTTTCAGAGAGAGAGACAGACAGACAGAGAGCAAGTGGGGAGGGGCAGAGAGAGAGGGAGACACAGAATCCGAAGCAGGCTCCAGGCTCTGAGCCATCAACACAGAGCTGGAAGCGGGGCACCAATCCACAAAATGTGAGATCATGACCTGAGCTGATCACCCAACTGAGCCACCCAGGTGCCCCTGTGGCTTACGTTTTATTTCTAATGGGCAATGTTGATCTTTAGGTTCTCCAACCATCTTACTTTTCTTTTTTTGCAAGGTATTTTCTGGGGAAATCAGATTGTTTATATTTTACTTAATAGTAACGATTCATACAGCCTAGATTTTACTAACTGTATCTCTAAGTTTCAGTATATATTTTCCCATATATCTTCATTGGTTGTTAGAAATTGAGACCTTTGGGGTGCCTGAGTGGCTCAGTCAGGTAAGCGCCAGACTCTGGCTCAGGTCATGATCTCACAGTTTGTGGGTTCAAGCTGCCTATTGAGGGAGCTCTGTGCTGACAGCAGAGCCTGGAGCCTGCTTCAGATTCTGTGTCTCCCTCTCTCTCTCTGCCTCTCCCTTGCTTGTGCTCTGTCTCTGTCTCTGTCTCTCTCAAAAATAAATGAACATTAAAAAAAGAAAGAAAGAAAGAAAGAAAGAAAGAAAGAAAGAAAGAAAGAAAGAAACCTATCCTGGTTAACTTAAACAAAAAAGAAAGTTAAAAAAAAAAAAAAAAAGAAGAAAGAAAGAAAGAAAGAAAAAATTGAGACCTGATCACCTCTAGGCTTGATTTTATTTGGGCATCAATGTTTCAGCATTATACCTTCATGAGATGTTACATAATGTGTTATGTGTATCTTCATGTTAGTTAGCCTCTGTGAATCATTTTGTAGATATTTTATTAGTTCTTTTAAAATGGTGATAACATAATTTTATTGCCCCTTCTCTGTTTATTAGTTTGAATACTTTAAAAATGAACAATTTGTTCATTAATTATATGGAGAAAAAAACTGGAGTTTTTCTACTTTGTGACAATCATACTCCAGTGGTATCTTTTGACTGAAGTGAGTTGATTTTCATGAAGTCTTTACAAAAAGGGACTCTACCAATAAAACATGTCACAAAAATATTAAGGACAGATTTCATATGTCACTGACAGAGAATTCTTGGCAAGATTACAGTAAATAAGAAACACACCCACTGTATCTCTATGCTTTGAGTTAGACCTACCAAGACCACTTGTAGATTCAATTATATGGCATGTAGATATAACACAAGGAAGAATAGTCCTGAGAGATAACCCCATTCACATCCCATTAAATCAATGAAGAAGGCTCTTGAGAAGCAACTAGCATTTCAAGAACTCCAATCTGGGGTCCAAGGCATGCATATGATTAGACCAAACCAGCTAGAAGTAATTATCTACACATTACCCCAGGCATCCTCTGAGGAGGAATTGCTTATGAGTGGATACAGTGTCATTCAATCTGAATTCAGTAATCATAACAATTCATTAGAAAGATAGAAATATACCCTCTGCTTGATGGGTTAAAAAAACAAAGACCTTGAAAATTCACCGCTGCTTCCAAACTTTGCCAAGTCTCATTTAATATTCCAACATTATGCTCTTTCTTTTTAGAAGCTTTCCAACCTTTAAAAGTCTTCAAACACTAAAATTTGAATGTTATTTGAAATATGAAACATTTTACATGTTGATGTAGAAACAAATTGAATGAACTCAATACATGCTATGTGTTTGGCACAGAAGAAGAGGGAGGAAGCCATTTATGTATTAGATAAGCACTTAATTATCCCCTTATATGAACCAGATATTGTGCTGTGAAATAAGAATAGAAAAATAACAGAAAAAAAACCTCAAGGATTTATAGTTCAAAGTTAGGCAGATAATAACGGTACAGTGTGATAAATGCAATACTAGAAGGAGGGAACCTAGATGAGTGGGAGGCATGCCTGGCAAGACCATTCCAGAAGTGGTGATGGTTGGATTGAATATTCACAGATGAGTAAGAGGGGCGCCTGGGTGGCTGAGTTGGTTGAGCGTCCGACTTCGGCTCAGGTCATGATCTCACAGTTTGTGTGTTCGAGCCCTGCCTGCATTGGGCTCTGTGCTGACAGCTCAGGGCCTGAAGCCTACTTCGGATTCTGTGTTTCCCTCTCTCTCTGCTCCTCCCCTGCTCACACTCTGTCTCTCTCTCAAAAATAAAGATTAAAAAAAAAGTTTAAAGATGAGTAAGAATTAGTCCAAATGCATAGGGAGTTATTGAAGGAAAGGAGCAGGCATGGTGCATTCTTGCCTATGAAATAAAAGATGAAACAGAAGCAAAGTTGACTTCACCTTATTTTCTTTTCAGTATGGAGTTCTTGTTATAGCTATATGCATGACATATATGGTTGAAGTTTGTGAGAAATTAAATTGTAAGGCCAGATTACTGAAGAATTTAGGCATCAAGCTTAGAAAGACAAGAGAAAGAATGTCATGATAAAATGACATAGTATTTACCACTAAATTTAGTGGTGAATTTGGTGTATCCTGACTTCACTCTACACACAGCTGTTCTTTACATACACCATAGTCAACTCTCCATGGCTGCACAGAGTCAGGATTGTGTAGCTAAGTAACAGAAAGGCTTATTTCAATTTTGGTGGCCTGATTGTACTCCAGAATTCTATTGTATGTGATCTTGTCTTGCCACTTGATGTTAATTATAGCCTGTAGCCCATGCAAATGAAATTGAGATGAAACATGTGATTTCAATTACAGAGCCAACTCTCACAATTTGAAGCTGTCACTGCCACCACTTTTCTCTAAAGTATGAGTTTTGCCTCTATCTGGATTTTTAAAGCTTCCTTTATAAATGCTGATCACAACAGAGAGTATTGTACCATATTTAACAGTCACGCCAGAGTTCATCTTCACTGAGTAAACCACAGCAAACAGGAAGGAAGGAAGGAAGGAAGGAAGGAAGGAAGGAAGGAAGGAAGGAAGGAAGAAAAAAAGAAAGGAGCGAGGGAGGGAGGATGGGTGGAAGGAAGCAAGGAATGAGAAAGGGATTAAACAGAATACATGTGATCATATCAAGTAGTATTTTTTTTATTTCCAGAGAAATCGCTGTTCATTGACTGCTTCCTCTGATAAGATTGTGCATATCAAAGCATTAAACTGCAAACAGATGTACAAGTATTCATTATTTAAAATAACAAAATCTTAAACATTTTACTAACTATTCTTCACTCTCCCACTGCACAAAGATTAATCTCCCACTTAAATATCTAGGAAAATATATATTATAGTCAAGTGATGATATTCTATGCAGACTGTCCCTGAAGCCAAAGAACACTTGAAACTAAAATACAGAATAAGTTATGATTTATAATATGACAAGTTGCCAAAATAAAGGGATACTCTGAAAAAAAAAATTTTAGCATGTGTGTCATTATATCCCTGTGCATCGTATATGTACATACAAATGTGTTGTGTATGTGTGTGTTTCTTTGGTGAGCAATGTATCCGAAAACCGCGTTTGACATTTCTAAAGATGGCAGACTTCTTTGTGTGGTTCCCTTAAAAAAAAAAAAGTAAATTCTCCCCAAATCAGAAAGTATAGCATCGTTGAGTAAGCTGAACACAGGTTGCCAAAGTCACTGACAACACTGTATAACATTCAGAATAGATGTAGGAAAGAAACAGTTTGGACTATTTAACAATCACCCTGGAGTTCAGTGCTCATCTACACTGAGCAAACCACAGTGAACAGAGGGGAAGAAAGAAAGGGTAATTAGACACATGGCTTATAGAACAGTACATAATGTTTATCTCCCAAAGAGAAGCACATTCTTCATGTTCCATCTATGAGGTAGCAAACAAAGATACGAATACAAATCCAGATTATATGCAGATGCTTACAAACCTGGAAGGTAGTTTTGAAGGGAAATGAAATCACTGAAAAAAAAAAAAAAGTGAGGATACTAATCTAGACTGACTTAGACAAAATACCAGTGAGGCAATAGAATCACCCTCACTTGTTACCCAACTACAAAATACAATAGATGCCATTGACCTAGCAGTGGGCCAGCATTTTCTACCAAATGTTCAACAGCCATACCACATGGCATTTAGATAGGGCTATCATAGACCACAGATGTCCCAGATTTTGGTTCTGATTTACAGATGTCATACCCAAGAAATAACATTAGCAAACCTTTTACCTGTCAAAGTATATGCTGATTTGGATGATAAATTACATGATCTGTCTACATTTAAAGTAAAAGGCAGAGGGAATGGATTTGACTCTAGATTTCTCTCAGGCTGCTTCTAGAAATTTGATTTCTCTACCCATCTGGGTTTCTTGGAACATTCAAGGTTGAGCAGATTTATTAATTGTTTTGGGAAAACATCAGGAATTTTGGCAGCATACTAAATCTTTAGTCTAAGTGTTTCACTACATTACTTTTCTTTCTCACTGGGTTTAATATCTCTTATCTCACATTCATGGAGATAAAACCTAGGACTTTGTGTTTTTATTAATCAGTCATATGCTTCTGTGGAAGCCTACAACCTCTATTTCTTTATAATTACCATTTCAATTTCCAAAAATATGGATTCTAAGTAGAAATTCATCGTTACTTCTTAATAAAATATTCATAATTTCCTAAAATTTTTCTAAATTTTGCAGCCAAAGAGAGAGAAAAAAATACATTCCAGGTACACCAACTGTTTTGTGTTTAGAGGGCAGAAAGTTTGTTTGAGAATCAGGAATGTCTTACTCTGATTTTCTTATTACCTTGAAAATCACTAAATTATGTGGGGCTATATATTTTGGATTTTGCAATGATAACGTTATAATACGTATCTTTGAAGATCCTTTTTTTTTGTTCAAAAATGATCTAATTCTATGACAATGATCTAATAGAACTGACTATACCATCCAAATTTAATTTTCAATTTCTTTTTCTTTAAGTCGGCAAAAACAATTCTCCAGGAAAGGTTTTCCTATAAAGCAGACATAAACAAATCCAAACTCCAACAGTTGGCAGCTGGATGACATTGGGCACGTATAACACTGGACATTTGAAAATCTCCCAGCCTCAGATTTTACATCTTTAAAATGATACAGCTGGAAGGATGACCCCATAGTTTTCTAAAATAAAGAATCTATTCCTTAGTGGAGAATTTGTTTCTTAGAAAACCAAGAATTTTGTCTTTTTTCCTATCCTCTGTGAATAACACTTCTCTTCTTTCATGTTCCTCTGTCAGGATAAAAGCCTTTTGCCCTAAGTATGATAGGTTAGGGCTTTTAAGAAAGTAGAGACAAGAGAAGTCAATTATGGGTTTAAGCTTTGATAATAACTCCAAGTTTTTACGGACAACTGGGTGATTTCTCTCCTTTTCCACTCCACTTGCTCTGTTTGGATGCAGCCTGCAAGAGAAAATTCACTTTTCAGCCAGTTGCACTTTACGCAAAGAGTCTAGGAAAAATCCCACATGCTCTGAGCCAGCTGCAGAGAGGCCTGAGTGGTTCCTTAATGACTGAATCTGGGCATGAGGGAGTGTGCCCACCAATATGACTTCAGATGAGCAGAGTACTCTTGTGAGACTATGAAAATAGCAGATCAGCACTATACCTGGGCCATTCTGCTCTTGGCCTGGAGGCTAGTCTGTGTTTCTCCTCACATCACGGAGGGAAATGAAAGGCCAGCCATTCCTAGAAACTTCCTCAAGTTCTCCTATCATGAGAATTGGTCCAACATGCATTATGGAGGTCATCCAATGCTATATATTTGCTCTGACAGAAAAGTAATATTTTTCCAACCCACTGCAAATTTAACTATCAATTAATACATGCACCAGCTTTTTTTTAAGTATCATCTAACCATAAAACAGCCTATAAATGAATATTGTTCTTTCTTTGTAGTGAGGTGATTAGAAATAATTATTTCACACAAATGCTATGTTTTATAGCCTATTAAATAAAGCTCACATGTCACATTGAACTTTATGTTTCCTCCTATCCTAATTTATATTTTCCTGAACGTATAAGCATAGTTTTATGGTTTGAAGGTAAAACAATCTTCTGAAGAATGTCTTAGTGTTCTATACCTGTGTGTATGGTGTTTCCTTCCTTCATATCAATTAAGTGGATTGTTGCCACTTCGTTAGCCAGCTCTCAATCAAGCATGGTGAACACATGAATTGAGAGATTGCTGCATATGGCAGACAGTACTGAGTAAGTCTGCAGGGAATACTTTCTGCCAATTTTGGGTTCTAAATCTGTTTTATCTTCACATTAGTGTCCTCAACTGAGGAGAGAATTCCAGCTTCATTCAAAACAGTAAGCCTTGTTTTCCTGTTGGAATCAGGATGGATTCCTGAAACTGCGTGCACAGAGCAGTAAACCAATTGCTGTGGAATGAAGTATCAGTCTGAAATGCCTAACACAAGCATTGTTTAGTCAGTAATAGGAAACAGTTTGGCTTTACATTTGAAAGTCTGGCATTTAACTCATGATTTTGTCAATATACACTAAAGGCCACAGAAAAAGAGCTATGATGAATCTGCTATCAGCCTAACTCTGGACAGTTGTGTGTTTTGTTCTGTTGAGTTGCTGCATATGCATTATAATAATATTGCCTAAGTTCAAAAGAAAAGGTGAAGTCCAATTCCTGAATAAAGTAGATGCACCTGGCAGGAAAATCATACGAGAAAGGTTGGAATGCAAAGGTTATCAGTCGATTACAGCAACCAAGAGCAGTGTTTGTATTAAAGAAGCTGTTTAGTTCTTCATTGATTTGTCCTTTCAAGAATATTTAGTGTGCATCTTCCTGGGCAGCACACTATGTCACATGCTAAAGAAACCACAGATGAGTATTACATAGGTTTTGCCCCAAGGAAATGAACATCTACTGGGGTGTGTAAATATCTAAATATAATAGAAAGAACTACAAGTTACTCTTACTCCTTAAGTAGATTATAAAGACACATTAAGGTCAGTACAATGCTGTGTCACCGCTCATCCTTCCTCATCTTAGGTGGACTCCAAAATAAAGATTTGAGTGAAAATAGTTAGTTTATTTGAAAAGTAATCTTAGAAAGCATTGGTCACAGAATGAAGAAGTGAGACCAGAAAGGAAAGAAAGCCAGTTTGGACTGCATTAAATGAAAAGGTTACCTCCATGGCAACCTGGCACATCGCCACTGGAAATGCAGGGAGACTGGATAGATGCACTACTGAATTATCCTGCTAAAGGGGTAAGGAGGACTACCTCTGGATCCACTAATTCTTCCCTTGACATTGGTTGAGGGCTGCTCCAGGCTGCACTAACTCCCGAATACTTCCAACCTACCCTGAGCATGGACCAAGCACATTCTTGTGGCCAGATCTCAGACACAGACTGAGTCCAGACTACAGTTTAGAAATTAGCAAGACGCTGTAACTACATCTGGGAATGGTGAGTGCCAAGAGGATAACTTTGGGACAATGACTACCTACTCACTCCCTTGCTGTAGCTCATCCATAATTTCAAGCATACTGCAAGCATTTTGGAAATACCAATTTATGTGAAAAATAGTACATGCTCTGTGCTCTATTCTATTTTCCATTCCTGCACTAGGTTAATGGACGGTTTTCTTTTCAATCCAAGCTCTATTTATTACTTGTTAGTGTACAAGCGAAATATTGTAATAGCTTCCTAACATTTCTCGGCCTCCGGTCTGCACCTACTCTAACCTGTCATTTATGATATTAGCAGATTAACATTCTGTGTCTTCCTTATCAGGTACCTTCAGTAGTTCTTCCATGTCTATGAAGGTATGCCAAAATTTCTTAGTCTAATGTACAGCAAGTCTGCCCTTTTCATTGTATAGAAGTTTATCATTTGGTTAATTTTCCCAATCCTAGAGATATCATTAACCCCTCTTAGAGAAAATAACTAAAAACTTGGTGATTTTTCCTCAAAGAAATTAAGTGAATTCCTTATATCTTACACTAAGAAAAAAAGAGTTGGAATTTGAACCCAAGTGTGCTGTTACGTTCCAGGTACACTCTCCATTTATCCATTCTCAGTGTTTCTTTGTCCTGTTATGTTCCCAACAAGGTCAACCCAGACTCCCTTGCTTATACATGCTGCTGGAAGGCACCAGTAGAAGATAGAGGAGTCCACAGTTTTGTAAGCACAGGCTACCACTGGAAACAATGTGCCACCTCAGTATTAACGCTCTCACATGTGATTTAACACTTACTGTGTATCTATGCATCGATTTGGTACTTCCTACTATGTAGGCAGTACACATAAAAACAGTCTTTTATGTGACATAAACACACACGGAAAATTATAAAATGAGATTCTGTCTCAATATTAGCTTGTCTCTGTTATAAAACTCACATTTTATGAGCTTCAAGACCACATCAACTTGCCATGGAGATGGGCAAGAACGTAACTGTTTTACTGCTATTATCTGACCAACCATCTCCAGCCTGTCAGAGAATTTGGAAAAGCCAAGAGGTAAGTTGGGAATTAAAGTATTTCTTTGACAAGATCTATTCAGTGAGTCCCATCTCCCAAGGGGGACCAGGGTAGAATGGCTGTCTTCTGACCTTAATCTTAGTGAGAGGAACTTCAAAGAAATAACCCAGCAAGCTTGATTGTATTCCCAGCAGTCTAGTGACACACTGGATGAGGGTCAGCTCACGAGTGAGATTTTTAAAGGGCAAAAGGCTGTAGCTGCAACTGCCTGCTGGGCAGCTAAATGAAAAGCAGGGTATAATTGAAAATAACTGCACTCCCACTGATGGTAGATCAAAGGGGCATCTTTCCAGTACTATACATAAGAGAAATTTGGCCAAATACTGCAAAGAGGAACAAAAGAAGGGGCAAGTGGACCTCAGCAGAAAGAGGTTGGGGTAGTATTGCCAAATGCTTAAGAAATGAGGGAGGAATCTTGAATGACCAGTTAGATGAGTTACATATGCACATGTCAAGGGAAGAAGGGATGAGAGGACCTCTTAAGGAGAGAATTTTCTAAGTAACCCTTCAAAGTATACCTCTAAGAGAACTATAAACATTTGCCACATCCCGAGGAAACTAATGCCAAATTGGTTCTAATGGTAACATACAGAAAATCTACCTTTTGTCTTTCTTTTTTTAGGGTAGGCAATCAACCCAAAGGTAGGAGAGAGGTTTTAATTTTAAATAAAGTTTAGAGACTCCATTATTTTTGTTGTTATCATGGAGTAGACAGGATGATTACTAACTTTATAGTCCTTTTTTGATGAAAATGGTTTGGAAGAACTTTTATTTTCTGAGTGACCAAACAAAATCAGAGATGAAGTTCTAGTGGTCAGTTTGAAGACATTTATGCTCTTATGCCCATGAAACACAGGCACATTTGATATCAACAGATTCTTAAGAAAAAATGGTCCCTTATAAAGAAGATAAATTTCCTAACAAGAAAAGCAAAGTAGACTGAAAGATTATGTTTTTTGAGGTATAACTGCATGGAAAATGGAATGAGATACATTTCAAAGTTTTTCTTTTTTTTCAATGTTTCAAGAATGAGGAGAAAATCCCATTAAATCAATGGCATTTATTTAAATCTATTTACCAGATAAATACGTATCTGGTAAATACGTATTTACGTAATTTACGTATATACGTAAATACGTATCTGGTAAATCTATTTACCAGATAAATACGTAATTAACACCTTAATTACAGAAAAAAGCTATACCTGAATATTGAAGATAAATCTGGTATCAGATGTTGAAGCAAACTCCCTTTTGTTTCATATTTAACAAAATAATTCATAATATATACAGATAGGCCAAAGATTTAATCATATTATGCCTTCAAACAAAGAATGAAAACCTCTGATCTTAATGTCAGAACTTTAAAGATCAAGACAAAAGTAAAATGGACAAACAAATGAATGAAGGAATGAAGGAATCAATCAATCAATCAATTCAGACCATAGGTAGTTAGGGAGAGAAAGGACCCAGAGGATATATTGCTCCAAAGAAAATAATACTATATTATTTATACATAAAGAAAGGCTTCTCTAAATAGGACTGTACAAAGAAAATTGAAACAAAGCAAAAATGAGGACAGATCAATCATTAAGTAAGGTGGTAGATAAAGGCACACAAAAAAAATTTGTTCAGAAATACTGGTTTGGCTAACATGGTTTACAGTTGCACTTAGAGGGAGACCAGACATTTTAAAGCATTTTAATACAATTCTCTTCACCTGGAATTTTTTTTAGCATAGGGAAAATGAAATACATTGTATTTTACATACACAATCAAGAAGCATTCTCACCGCCGGAAACAATACTGTGAAACCACCATTCTTGTTTTCCTGTCTTCCGAAACATATCTACAGATTATAGGCCCTAGATAGGTTTTGCAATCAATCTTAAATATGTTACTGTCCTTGAATTTATCAGCACCTACTTTAATTTTTGCTTGTTTTGGATATACAATCTGTAGATATTCCTTCCAAATATTCTTTTTAAATACAGCCATGATGGTAGCAACAGTACACAGGAAAACTATATAAGAGCTCATTATGAAACAAATTGAGACATATTCAAATATAAAATAGAAGCAGATGAGATATAAAAATGCATGTGATCATAACTTGTTGTCACTAACAAAGTATTTGTCACATGACTGCAGCATCTGTTATGAAGTGTGATATTAAAGGAGATATGACATACAGTAAGAAGCAATTGTCCTTATTGTAAACTATTCCCATCACTTTCTAATGACAAGGAGAATATCATTAAGGGTGAATTGTCTGGGTCACTTTCTAAAAGACTTCAATATAGAGGAGAGGGAGTTAAGAAAGATCATTCCATCTACCTCTTGCTAGAACTACTATAATAGTGTCTTATAGGGTTTTTCACACTCTTGATCCTTGAAATCATTTCTCATATTGCAACCAGAGTGATCTTATAAAAGCACAAATGTTAATATGATACTCATTTGCTGAAATCCCTTCAGTGGCTTTACATTACTCCTAGAAAACTTTTTTTTTGTTTGTTTAAGAAAATAAAAGATTGCATCCCTTAATAAGAAGACCTGTCCAGTCTATCTCCACCTCTCAGGCTCCAACCTCACATCACACTGTGTCCCAACCTCCCTTCTGTCCCAGTCAGAAGCATTTCTTTCAGGATCCCCTCCTCATTATGATTACTCCTGCCATAGTTTTGCAGATTCAATTCTTTCTTCCTTGAAATCTTTTACTTCCTGTTGTGCCTAATTCATGACTATTCCTCCTTAATATTTATACTTATTTGTCTTTGCCACAAGAATGTTTTCTTGGATAAGCTCTTAGTTAAAATCAGCCTGTCACACAATTCCTTAGCAATAAGAATTTCTTTTTCAAAGCCATATCACAGCTTCAGCATTAAACATTCAGATGTTTTAACTTGATGTCTATATCTTCGTCCTTCACAAGACGGTAAGCTCCATAGGGACAGAGGAGGAGGAAATCAGTATTTGTTCAATGTTGTATCACTAGTGCTCAACTGGCTAAAATTAAGAGTTCAGAGGAGAGTGATAGCTACTTTAAAATTCAGAAAATCTTAGGAGATCACTTGTGGTGGGGACAAATCAAAATGTACCAGCATGATGTGGGCTTCCTACCCCTAGGTGAGCTTACAAACCTGTTTGGGTAGCAAGAATTATGCACATAAAAGATTAATTATAAAAGAGTACACTGTATAGATTAATAGCATAGTAGTTATACAGATTTTAAAATATTGTAATTGATTTTAATATTAAATAAATTTGATATAAATTATAGTATAATTATATTTTAAATTTATAAAATATAGTTTATAAATTATATCTATATTTTAGATCTCTATATTTTGAATTATGTTTAAATAACATGCATTAAATATATTTAATACATTAAATATATATTAATTAAAGTGTTAATATATACTTGTTCACTCCAAAATAGTAAACAGAAAAAAACTAAGGCTTAGAGACTACCTTCTCCAAAATCCAAAAGCACTATGAAAGTAATACAAATACATGAATAGCAAAACAAAGACAAGGTGCTCTATTACACCAAAACTAGAATTTATAATTTTCCTGAAAATTAAAAATATAGGAAAATAAAAGCATAATTGGCTTATTTGCAATAGTACTTACAACATCTGGCACGGATTTTTAAACTTTTTTTTTATAACCTAATTGTGTTTATTTTGAGGCTTACAAGGATTTTAAGTGAGAGAACCACAAGATTTTAAAATACTATAAGAAAAGTGTGGAAGACAGTTTGAAAGAAGACAAGATCTGAGGATAGGAAAGTCACAGGTTTTTTATTTTTTCTTTGATTAAATTAATAGATTTAATTTTAGAGCAGTCGTAGGCTCACAGAAAGTGGAGGAGTACAGCATCCCCATATATGTCCCCTCAATTTCCCCTATAATTAACATCTTGCACTGATGTGCTACGTTTGTTACAACTGATTAGCCAATATGAATATGTTATTATTAGGCAAAGTCAGTAGTTTTGATTAGGGTTCACTCTATTATACATTCTATGGGTTTTACCAAATGCATAATATCATTCATCCTATCATACAAAATAGTTTCACTGCTTTAAAAGTGTTCTATGTTTCACCTATTCATCTCTTTCTCCCCCACCCCAAATCCCTGACAATAACTGAACTTTTTACTATTTCATCCATTCATTTAATACAAATTGTAGAATACCATTCTATTCAGGTAATACTACAGCTGCTAGAGACGCGACACTGAACAGGTAGACTGGCTCCTAATTTCCGTGGACTCTATTCTATTGGCAGGAGATGAGGAGAAAAGGATGGATGAAAAATACACTATTTAAAAGAGTTTAAAAATAAAATGCTGTTATGGGATTAAAAATAAATGAGGAAGGAAGTACTACTCTTCTTTGGAGATGTGTGACTTGAGATAAACACTGAATAATAAGTGTGTTCTGCAAAGTTCTTAGGCTAGTGCATTTCAGAGAAAACACAAACACGAAGTTCTGCTACATCAGAAAGGACTTTGTCTGTTTTAGTGCCAGAAAAATGCCTTCATGAAAAGACAAAGAAGCGTTTATCATGCCAATAGCAACAAGCACTCTCAGCACACATACCACCTCCGTTTCCAAATACGATGCTTGTCATTCCCCATTTTCCAACATCTCAGTGATAGTCAACTGTTGTCAACTCTCTCAGTGAGCTGCTCTCACACGTTTCTGGATTTACACTCCCACCTTTTGGCTTCTCCTGATATCCTTTTCTTTTTTCCCTTCTCTAGCACACACACAAGTGTTGGGTTTCTTTTTTGGAATGAAATGTTGGCTCTCCTTTTTGTCTCTACCATCTTTCTGTAGATAATCTTATTCCAACCCATGACTTTAAATATCATACTACTCATAAAATGTTCTTGTCCAACTTTTGTTAATGAATACACATATAGAAATTTTAACTTAAAAATATCAGAATCATCTTTGACTCTTTGATTCCCCCCTCTCTTTGCCTCCTATCTCCAACAGGTTTCCAAGTTCTATATATAGTACCATAAAACTTATTTCTAATCAGATCACCCTTTCACAATAGTGTAGCGTTATAATTAAGAGCATGTTCTGTGACATCAAGCTTCCTAATGCCTATTCTGTCCTATCACTAATAGCAGGACACACAGGCAGTGATAACCTCGCTAATCTATATCTCTTCATCATACACTAATTGTAATAACTCACATATGAAATGGTTAGGAAGTACAGACTTTACACTCTTCATAAATGTAAAACACAAAACTATAAACAAATACCTAGAAGATATGTAGGAAAAAACAAAGATGACCTTGGATATTGGGCAATTACTTTCCAGATACAAACCAAAGACACAATCCATAAAAAAAAAAAAAAATAACTGATAAGGGCCTCCATCAGTTAAGCATCTGACTCTTGATTTCTGTTCAGGTCATGACCTTACAGTTCATGAGTTTGAGCCCCGCATCAGGCTCTGCACTGACAGCGTGGAGCCTGCTTGGGATTCTCTCTCTCCCTCTCTCTCTCTCTCTGCCCCTCCTCCAATCACACTCTCTCAAAATTAATAAACATTAAAAAAATGATAAACTGGACTTCATTAAAATTAAAAGAGGCGCAAACTCCTTAGATGGGAGGTGGTAGGGGTATGGGTGAGATAAAGGCGTTTACAAGGTGTAAACTTCCAGTCAGAAAATAAATAAACCACAGAGACTAAGAAGTACAACACAGAGAATATCATTAATAATAGTGTAATAATGTTGTTTTGTGACATATGGTGACTATACCTATCATGGTGAGCACTGAGTAGTGTATAGAACTGTTGAATCAATGTCATACGGCTGACACTAATATCAGCCATATGTATGTTAATTATACTTCAATAAAAAATTATAAACTGCTCCGTGAAAGACACTGTCAAGAGAATGAAGAGACAAGCCACACAATGAGAGAAAATATTTGCAAAATACATATCTGATTAAGGACTGTTATCCCACATATACAAAGAACACTTAAAATTGACCAATAAGAAAGCAACCTGGTTAAAAAATGAGCTAAAGATGATACAAGATGCCTGAACAAAGAATACATGCAGATTGGAAATAAGCATGTGAAAAAATGTTCCATGTCATATGTCATCAAAGAAATGCACATTAAAACAATGAGATACCACTGCGTAACTATCAGAATGGCCAAAATCTGGAACACTGATAACACCAAATGCTAGTGAGGATGTGGAACAAGAGAAAATTTTGTTTATTGCTGATAGGAATGCAAGATGGTTCAGCCACTCTGGAAGACAGCTTGGCAATTTCTTACAAAAGTAATCATACTCTTGGCATATGATAAGATCTAGCAATTGTTCTCCATGGTATTCACCCAAAATGAGTTTGAAAACTTAAGTCCACACAAAAATCTGCACACAGATGTTTATCCAGCTTTGTTCATAATTTTATTTTAAAGTTTATTTATTTATTTTGAGAGTGTGTGCATTTGCATGCACGTGCATGTGTGTGTGAGTGGGGAAGGGGCAGAGAGAGGAAGAGAGAGAATTCCAAGCAAGCTACTGCTGTCATAGCAAAGCCTGACACTGGGCTAGATATCATGAACCCTGAGATTAAGACCTGAGCTAAAATCAAGGGTCGGATGTTTAACCAACTAAAGCAGCCAGGTGTCTCAGCTTTATTCGTAATTCTCAAATCTTGGAAGAAACGAGATGTCCCTCAGTAAATGAATGGATGAATAAATTGTGGTATATCCAGAAAATGAAACATTAGTAACTGGTAAAGAGACATGAGCTATCAAGCCATGAAAAAACGTGGATGAAACTTAAGTTCATATTACTAAGTGAAAGAACTCAATCTGAAAAGGCTAAATATTTTAATATTCCAACTATATGACCTTCCTGAAAAGGCAAAACTATGGAGATGATAAAAAGATCAGTGGTTGTCAGGGGTACAAGGCCAGAGAAATGAACAGGCAGAGCACAGAGGAGTTTTAGAGCAGTGAAAATACTTGATATCATTCAATAATGATGGGTAAATTTCATTATGCATGTGTTCAAGTTCAGAATGCACAACACTGGGGGTGCCTAGCTGACTCAGTCAGTTGAGCATGTGAATATCACGGGATTGTAGGTTTGAACTCCATGTTGGGTGAAAAAACTACTTAAAAATAAAATTTTAAAAAGAAAAAAAGAAGAATGTATAACACACACTAAGAGTGAATCCTAAGGGAAACTGGAATTTTGGTGATTATGATATGTTAATATATCATTCTGGTAAAAAAAAAAAAAATTCTGGTGAGTGATGTTCGTAACGATAGAGACTATGCACATGGGGGGGGCAGGAGGTATAAGGATAATCTATGTACATTCTTCTCAGTTTTGTTGTAAACCTAATGTCACTCAAAATAAATCATCATAAAGTCACAAAATAAACTTCACAACCTTCAGAGGAAAAAAAGTGTCTAGGCAGGACGGTGTGGCACATCATAGACTCTCAGTAAAGGTTAGCTATGATAATTGCTGTCATTACCACTATTATTATCATTCCATGTCCAAAGCTACAACCCTCGCCCACCTAGGCCTCACCCTTTACAGTCACTTAACTGGTTTCTCTCCTTCCTGTGTTGCCCCTTTCCTATGCATATCTATTCAGCAGCTGGAACAATTTTTTTTAATGTAAATTGGAATCACATTATTTTTCTGACTGAAAAATCTTCTGTGATAGCCTTTTACACTTAGATTGATTTTGAGTTATGTTCTGTGATGCCGAATGCAATTTGGCCCCTGCCCATCTTCCCAATTTCAATGCTTGCTACGCTTCATCATGTTTCATTCACACTCCTTAGCTGAAAGAGGTTTTCTTTTCCTAAATCATGCAAAGCTCTTTCCCATCCTCCCTGCCCCTATCAGTCTTTCTGGAATACCCATCTACTCACTCTTCACTTTTGTTTTCTCTCAAATGTCAGCTTAAACAACACCATCTCAGAGAGGCCTTCCCTGACCACTCAATCTGAAAAATCTCCATTCTTTACTCTCACAAGAATTTATTTCCATTTCTGGCATGTACTGTACTTTCTACTTAAATACCTGACTATGTGTTACTGGTATATTGCCTATTTCCCACATGAAGGCAGGGTATATGACTATGTTGTTAATCGTAGTACACCCAGAGTTGTATAGAATATAGCAAATAGTCCAAGCTAAATAAAATAGTTGTTAAGTGAAATGTGCTAAAATAATTAACTGAAAGTATATGGATTTTGATTAAACATTAAATGGGGAAAACTAGGAGCCACATTTTCAAATCTTTTATAAAATACTAATATTAGCTAAGATTTACTGCACACCTGCATCTGCCAGGCAAAGCATATGTTATTGTATGTTCCTCCCAGCAAACCTGCAATTTACACACAATCATGTACATTTTTCTGATTTAAAAAAATGAGGCTCAATTAGATTAAGTAATGTGCCAAATTATGCAACTTGTTAACAACAGAATCTCTAGTTCTGTGAAGTTCCAGGATCTTCCCATAACACCACAGGATAGCTATTAATGTAGATTAGACATTATGTACTCAAAATTGCCAATTTCTTTGATGAGCAACTGAGGTGCAGAGAGACAAAATGCCTAACTGAATGCCATGCAGTTAGCAAATAAGAGAGAAGGCCTCTGGACTTGCAGTCCAAAGTGTTTCTGTCTCCCCTGTGTTGAAATACAAATAGCAGTTAAAACAATAGTTAATCATTTCAGAAAATCTTAATAACTTATCTTGTTCAAGCAGGAGGTCTACAAATAATTTACACTATTGTTAAAGAGTTTTTCTTTCTTCCTTAGGGGGATTATGCCTCTTCAGTGTTTTAGGTGTTTAAAAGGTGTTATATTAGCCTTTGTAATTTGACACTTTTGAAGTATAAAAAAAATCCAGGCATATGGCAAAAAATATGTGTTCTAATTAATGATTACTTTTTGTGTCCTTCAAATTTTCTTCATCAAATCCTTTCATTATCATGTAGAAAAAGAGAATATTATTAAACAGACTTTTGTATATTTAGACTTCACTTCATTTGTAAGCCTGAAAGCTCCTCTAAAAGCAGGATGACAGGAAGAGGCAAGATTAAATAATTACTGAAAGATATCTAACCAGGTTTTATATGATAGCAATATCACAACTGTCTCCCTAGCTCATTTACATTGTTCTGAAAAGGTTATTACCATGGTATCCGTAATAACTGGCACACTATACATTTTAACAAATGTATTTTGAAAAACAAAAGTTTCCAGAAACCCAATAACAACAAAACATTTGTGATAGATATGTAATAATAACATTTGTAATAAATATGTAATACTTATTAGGGAAATGATATGTGGCAAGCACTGAGCTCTGATTATTAATGATCCATCTCATCTAATCTTCAAAATAACCTAATAGTAAAAAGAAAAGATCTTTATTATTCTTTTCACTCATGAGAAAATTGCACTTCAGGCACTTTAATTAACACCTGTGACTTCCTAGCTGGTAATGAAAGAGCTATCATTCTGACCTAGATCTTCTTGGATCCCAAATCCATAAACTTATCCAAAACAATGAAATTGAACATTAAAGGATGCCTTTAGAAAGAACAATATTTCTCAAAACTGTTGGAATATTCTTCAGAGTTTCCCCAGTGTGTGCTGAAGGTTGAGAATCATTAACCTACATGAACAGCTTCTTAAATGCTTGCAAATAGGAACAGAGTAAATTATACAAGTTCCTTCTAAATCAAATAAACATCATTTTATACATACTGGATCAAAGATTCATCTCAGCTTCACTGAGCTGTACCTGTATGGTTATTGAAGTGGGTTGGAAAGAAGGAGTGTTTCAAATAGAAGGAATCATGAAGGGAAGAGAAAGAAGGGTGTCTTTTAGAATGAATTTATTCAATGTCATTAAGACTTGATAGTATGATGTGTTAGTCAAACTCCCCCTCAACTGATAACCTTTGCAGAAGCATTATGATCCTTCTCACAGATCTCTGTCACTCAATTTTCCCATTTGTAAAGTAATTCTTACCTTGAAGTAATAAATCTTACACTGTAGGATTGATGTGAGAATTAGATACATCAAATGTACTACTATTTAAGCAGAAACTTAATATATAATGGTTAAATGGCTGAAAGTAGGGCAAATGGGAGGACACTGTAAACGTGAACTTCAAAGGTGGGCATGTGGTAAAGAGTGAGGGGGACAAGGGAAATTCTACCGTATTAAGAGTTTCAAATTAATTCTAAACATGACTATTATTTTAAAACACAAAATTCTAACCACACGAAAGAATTTGTAATAAAAAAATGTATAATCACATTTGTGTTTTATATAAATCATTATTATTCTGTCCTTTGGTTCCACATTTAAGATGGTTTAGGGGTTTCAGGGAGAAAATAAAATCAGGTAAATAATGTATACAAACTATTTCAGTAATCCAAAAATGAAATTATTAGTGCCAAAAAAAAAAAAAAAAAGCCAAAGCTTTAGGGATGGAAGAGAGGATTGCAGTCAATCCTTAGTAGGTAGAACAAGCTATGGTGAACAACTCAATGTGAGTATAAAAAGTAGCATGGGACAAAATAAGGTTTCTGTCTTGGGTATTATTTTACTAATAATTATTAATAACTAATAATGATGGGGCTGGAGAGAAAAAAATGAGTTAAGTTTTGTTCATTTGGAGTTTATAAAACAGGAGAGAAAACAGGTGGCAAGGACAGGAAGCTTCTGCTCTTTTAGAGTAAGAATGTCAAACATTTCTATTTTGAAAAGAAACAGCTATGATCAGGGAGAAAGCTATCTCATTTCCCATTAATATTCCTCAATATATGATAAATGCAAAGACCGGTTCCACCAATAACATAATTCCACTGGAACAAGAAATGAAATCACAATGATTGTGTTTATATTACATTTGTTTACCTAAATCCTATACTATTTTCCTATAAGCTAAGATAGTTGGGGAGTTGAAAACAGGAATTTATTAATGTGAGTAAAGATGTATGTTTTTGCTTTGCCCTTAGGATGTAGGAAACACCTGTAATCCTTGAACTACACCATGAGACAGAAACTGACTCTGCTAAATATACAAACTCTTGATCCCTTTATTGTTTCATGAAATATTCATGAATTTTAATCTCTGTTCAAAAGAAGTTATTCCAAGAACAATAAGAATATGCTTAACTCAAAACAATTAAAATGACAAATTCTAGGACACATCATTACACTATGTTTATACTGATGAAAAGTGACCTCAATATCAAGGGCCCTGAGACTCTGACATGTTGAAGGATTTGAAAACTTATGTTTTCTCGAGCTCAAAGAATAACTGACTACAATATTTAATAAAAAAGCTGAGGGAAGTGCTGTAAGTTTTTCATTACTCTTATCAATTAAAACTCTCTGTTATAAATAATAGAAAATCAAATCCAAAGCAGTTTAAGAAAAAATAATCTTCATAAGCCCATATACTTCCACAATACATGACTGGGTGTAGCTTTGAGGTGGCTAAGTTCAGAATTGTCTTGGTCTGCTTCTACTGAATTGCTGTCATTTCTAAGGGCTACTCGGTTTTCCCAATTTCTTCAGTTTTACCACATCAACAACCCAAGTGGACAAGAGAGTTTGATTTCCTTAAAGAAAATAGGTTCTCACTAGCTTTGATTGAGTTTACTTGGATTGGTGAACCCCCCCCCACACCCCAGCCAAAGAAGTGATCATAGCAAGAAAGATGGAATGTGCTGATTGGCTTTTCCCAAGTCACATGCTCCAACTCTGGTGACCAGAAATGAGTCCAGCTTCATGCAAAGCATATGAGCTGAGGATAGGGTAATGATGTTTCACAAAGCAAAATTGAGGACTACTGATAGATGAAGAAGGTGTTGATGCTGAACTTCAAAATATTAAATGCCCATGTAGTATAAGCAACTTGGAATTGTTCCTGGCACATATCAAGGATAGAAAAAAAAGTTTATTTGATCAGTAAATCTTAGGAGATTCTCTAGAATTCTATACCCACTGAATTTATCAAGTCACTACAATACACAAGCAATAACAACACAAAGAAATTATCTTTATATGTATAAGTAATTCATTCAAGCTGATATACAAGTGCCAAATAAACCTGAAAACAAAGTTTAACTGTATGAATCATCATTAATAAGATGTCTTTTCATTTATCAAATTGGTGATTTTAAAAAGATACTGCCAACTTGTGAGAGTAGAATGACAAGGACCTCATATATAGAAGAAAATTACTATATTTCTGTTGAACAGTTGTCAGCCCAAACCAAGAAACTCAATATCGCAAACTGACAAAAAATTGGGAAGAATCTAAATTTCAAACAATGGTTAGGTTCATTATGGTATAGTCCAGTGATATTTAATACTATAGAATCATTCCAAGTGTTTTGAAGATTATGGCAATATATGGGGAAATGCTTATGGTGTAATGTGAAGCTAAGTACCAGAGACAATTTCACATTTTATTTATTCATCTCTATTTATTTATTTATATGTTTTGTAAATATTTTTATATATGTATATAAATATAAATACAAATATAAATATAAATATTTGTATATATGCACACACAATACACACATGTATGTGCACATACAGATACAAATACAAAATATTAATTATGGTTTTTATTAGGTCACCAACAAATTGACACGTCTCTGTATCATTCTTCATATTTCAAATATCCTTCAAGAAATGCAATTTACTTTTATTATTTTTATTTTAAAAAATAACATTTATTTATTTTTAAAGGAGAGAGAGACAGAGCATGAGTGAGGGAGGGACAGAGAGAGAGGGAGACACAGAATCTGAAGCAGGTTCCAGGCTCTAAGCTGTCAGCACAGAGCCTGACGCTGGGCTCAGACTCATGAGCCATGAGATCATGAGCTGAGCCAAACTCGAAGGCTTAACAGACTGAGCCACACAGGCATCCCTACAATTTACTTATATAATTAAAAAAAGTAATTCTTGCTCCTTCATATACTATTAGCAACTTAAGTGAGATGATCACTATCTCTTCTCTAAATCTTTACAATAAGCTTCAAACCATTCTCCTCCCTGACTCCCTGCTTCATATATATTCTCCTGAGTTTTGTCAGTTATTTTTCCATACATGTATCTGTTTGTAATCCATCCACATTTTAAAATCCTCAAGGTCTGGTACTGACTATATCAGTAATCCCTGTAATATTGTATAAAAGGTTCTTCACAATCTATCATAAGTAACCTATCCAGTTTCATATCCTGCTCCTGTTCATGTATGTACCTATAACTATGACTCCAATGCTCCTACAAAAGCCAACATGTTTGGCAAATTATACACACTTTCATCACTCTGGTTATTGGTTTATGCCATTCTAGATCCTAAAATGTCTTTTTCCCCCCTTCCCAGCTGCCAAGGCCTCACTAGAATATTTTTTACTCCACTAAATTTTTCCCAAATTATCTACCCCAGGTAGACTTAGTTTATCTTTGTAATTCCAAGAACAGCTGGTGCTATAATCTTCATCCTGTATCCTCCATGCATGCACAGAAGAGCAACACACTAATAAGTATTTGCTAAGTGAATAAATAAATGGATACCTCTGGTCTAAATGAAGTCACAAAATGCTTTTGGAGCCCAAAGGAATAATATTCCTAATTCCTTCTAAGAACTTAAACGGCCATTAGAACACAGTTCCTCTTAGATCCAGGACCATTCTTAACTGGTCATGTATCTCTTAACTTAGCTTCTATGGCATTTGTGCTACCAACTCTTCACCTTCCCCTCTTTTGATTCCTATGCAATATCATTCTTTGTATCCCACACTCTGTCCACAGGTGCACCTCAAAATATACTCATAATCTTCTTTACCTATAGTTTCCTCTAAGAGAATTATATAATCTCAGTTCATCTATGAGCCCATATCATGATGGTTCACAAATATTAGTGCTAGATTCATATTTAAGTTTTTACTGGAGAAATACAGTTCAATACCTGAAACTCACTATTCCCACAGCTGAACTCATCACCATTATCCTTTTTGTTCTATACATCATTTTTTCTAGAAATAAAAGTTATAAGTCTCACATATATTTCTTTCCTAGCTCTCCATCATTCCATATCAGTAATTTTCATTTTCACTGATGTTGCTCCTATATTTTTATTTTCTACCCATCCTTCCAAATTTCCATTTTCTTCTTTTTTTAAAAAAATTAATGTTTATTTTTGAGAGAGAGAGCAAGGAGGAGGGGCAAAGGGAGAGGAAGACACAGAATCTGAAATAGGCTCCAGGCTCTGAGCTGTCAGGACAGGGCCAAACACAGGGCTCAAACTCCAATGGGGAGATCATGACCTGAGCCGAAGTCAGAGGCTTAACCAACTGAGCCACCCAGTCTCCCCATCAAATTTCTATTTTCTAATGCCTAATACAAGTACTTATTTTTCTAGTTTATACCCTTAACATCTGATTCGCTTCCTCTTGTTTGCCAAACACATTTCTCTATTATTATTATTATTAATATTATTATTATTATTATGATAGATGATAGCTAACTACCTAGATAGATAGATAGATAGATAGATAGATAGACAGATAGAAAGAAGGGAATTTTACTTCTAAATTTCAAATTGCTTGAAGACTGAGTCTGAATTCCACATATACTTGCATTTTCATTCCATCAACTAGCTCTCATCACAGTAGATAGCACACAGGAAGTGCTTAATACACGTTTGATGAAATGAGTTAGTATTCATGAATTAGTTCACCTGTATTTCTATCTCAAACCATCCATGTGTTAAAAATTATTAAATATCATTGGTCCTAGTGCTTGCTATACCATACATTGGTAATTCATATGGGTTTATACAAAAAGGAATAATTGGCAACTATTTTCCTCCTCAACAAATGGTATCAGAGTTTTTAAATCAGCTATTTTTGCTCTGTTATGACAATCCCCATGATCTTGGCCTATAAAAGGAGTGCTAACACAAATGCAATTCAGAAAGTCAAAGGGTAGATTTTTATGAATTTGTATTTCCTTCTCCAGGGAGATGTTGTAGAACTTTTATTAGCTCTATTCTCACAAGTCGCAAAGAGTTGGTAAAATCTAAATTCTTTACTCCCTCTATGGAGTAATATCATCACAGAGTTACAGCCACTGTAAATCAAAGTCTACATAATATACTTTATTTAGAAATTATTCTTAAAAGTAATAGAAACCATCTGGCTGTCCACTCCCTCAGTTACTTACTATAGCCAGATTTATGAGTTTGTGGGCTCAGGATTGCCTACATCTTCTGAGTATTCAGGTAGGAGGAGACATGAAGACACAGTTTACTGACATACTATTTTGATAAGATACTGCTTCTTTAATCTTCACAGCATTCTTCAAAGATAAGTGGTATGGAAACTTCGAGATATATTCCCTGAGATAATGCAAAATCACTTGATTGGCTCCCTACCTTGGCTCAGCTCATGTTTTCAAATGGGAGAAAGCTAATGTTCTTATCTTCTGTTGGGAAAGGAAAGATTGGTTTAGAATTGAGTTTCATGACCACTTAGAGCTTTCTCAGTGTATCATCAGTTATATGCATGTAACTTGCACTATCTTTGTTTTATGCCTTATACTGTAGTGAAGACTGAATGAAAAAAATATCATTTGTCATTAATCTGACAGTAATCAAACCCTGCAATTTACTTGGCAGGATTTTTAGACATTAGTTATTACATTGTGGCAGGGTTTTATTGAATTATCCTGTTGGGGTCACGCCCTGTTGAGGTTCCCCAACCCGAAATTTGGCCCAGATGTCGAGACTGATGATGCTACACACAAAGGCACACCAAGGGGATGTGAAATTGGTTATTACTTACACATTGAGACTTTTTTGGGGAGAGCAGGGTGGGCCTGAGCAGTTCTGAAAAGGACCTTAGAGTTTGGGGCTGGGGTAATGGATCCTGCATGGCTTGAATTTCCTGCCCAGATCAAAGACTTTTTTTTTTTTTTCAGCTTGCTCACATGAGAGGAAAAAGGTAAGGAAGAAGAGATGGCACTTTATTTATTTATTTTTTTTTTAATTTTTTTTTTTCAACATTTATTTATTTTTGGGACAGAGAGAGACAGAGCATGAACGGGGGAGGGGCAGAGAGAGAGGGAGACACAGAATCGGAAACAGGCTCCAGGCTCTGAGCCATCAGCCCAGAGCCCGACGCGGGGCTCGAACTCACGGACCGCGAGATCGTGACCTGGCTGAAGTCGGACGCTTAACCGACTGCGCCACCCAGGCGCCCCAAAGAGATGGCACTTTAAATCTGTCAGCAGTTAATCACCAAAATTGTCCCATTACATAGTCCCATTTTATACCTTAGGAAATTTTCCGTAGCTCAGAGAGGTAACTAACTGAAGATCACAAAACATATTTGTCAGCACCAGAACTCATATCAGAGGACAATTTCAAGGGACTTGTTTTTTCCACCATACCTGTACTGCCTTCCTTAGAGGGAAGTGACTTGATTAAAAATTAATCTGAGTTGCTTCCCTATCTCCATTTGAAAATGTTTCCTAAGACTTGCTGTGACTGAAATGGATCTAAGAAGCAATTGCAACTGAAGTGTCTGCACTCCCTGATATAGACACAATGTGTCAGATCAGGACCTACTTTTGGAAATCATTGTCATCTAAATAACAGAATATTTTAAGATACGATTATAAAACTCTAGTACTATAAATCCTTCACCTGCCCAAATAAATCAAACAATTCCTACCAGCTGTGCTGCATGTTATAACAAGGAGGTAAAATGTCTTTGTTAGGTCAACTTCACTTGCTAAGAAACAGTAGGGGTTCAGCATAGAGTCAGGGTTCCAATGCCTGCTCTGAGTTTACTTGCCTAGCTTTCAACTTCTATTGCTTAGGTCCTTGTTCTGGTTCCTGTATGTATAAAAGACTCATCTCCTACTTTCTCTAAAGCCTGGCATTACTGCTTATCCTTTAACTATTATGTGCTCTAAAGTAAATGCTGGAGCATTGGATGTTCCCAGGTCTCTGCTTTATCAAACATACCTGATCACAGTTTA
Source organism: Puma concolor (assembly GCF_028749965.1). Lineage (NCBI taxonomy): Eukaryota > Metazoa > Chordata > Mammalia > Carnivora > Felidae > Puma > Puma concolor. The sequence goes on along the minus strand of NC_141674.1, from coordinate 60,695,177 downwards.
TATCATGCTATAGCTAGCCTTCATCTTATACCCTATTAGCAGCATGAGAGGAGAGGTATCATTACTGAGATCCTATTACCCAAAATAACACTCATGGGAACAAAAAGACAAAACTTAACTCTGTAATGGTAGTTTCTCTCTCCCCCCACCCCTACTCTGGCCTGCCTGTTTCTTAAGAGGCTTTCTTACTGGACAGAAAAAAAAAAAAAAGTCTAGAACTCAGTTCTTTTTAATTTTTAATTTTTTGTTTTGCTAATACGCATCTTTTAGTATGTCTTTAGTACTGTCTTTCATGCCTATCATATCTTTATCATAGAGTCTTTGAGATACTGCTTCTTGGGGTTTTCCAAGGTCTAAAAGGTTGAGCCACTTAGAACAGTTTTAAGAATTTGAGAAATGGCCAGGGAGAAACTTTCTCACTATTTACTAACATTTTTTTAACCTGGGTTGGTTCTTTGTGATTCATAATCAACTTATCCCAGGAATGTCTGATAAAAGATAAATTATATTCTTACAGTCTCCATGGAATTACAGAAAGTAAATTTAGCATCTTCAATTCTGGAAATCTCATTTGATAGAAACACTAAACCCATCACAAGTATCAATGATGGACTCATGTAATTCTCCAATTCACTTTATTCCCTAGACTTTCCTCAATGGTAAAATGGAATCTGCTATTTTTGTGGGGTCTAGAAGTCTAAATAGAATTTCTACCTTCTAATTTAGACCAACATAAAACAAGAAAGACAACCAAATGAATTATCTTTATGCATTAAGTAGCTGGAGTTCTTGGAAGGTCAATCTATGATACCTCTTAGGAGTTAAGTGCCAAGAGTTCACGGCTGTCAGAAAGCACGTTGCTATTTTATTGAGGTTTTGAAAAGACCACTGTTGGATTAATGGTGCTCAAAGGGAGACCATTTTAGTCCCTCAAAATTTGCCAAAAATTAATGTTTTCTTTTAAAATCTTATATTCACTAAGGAGTCTTTACTCCTTGAGAAGAAAGTAATTTCCCCCAAACTCCATGACTCAAAATGCAACATTGGGGTTTGTGTTTACATGCGCACATTCACCTGAGATAGTTCTACAGCAAGGTAGAGAGCAGAGCCTGCTTGTCCAGCTGATAAATTTCTATTGATAAATATTGCTATTTATTATATATATTTCTACATATTTCTATTATAATAGAAATTTATCTATAACCTACTGTCATGATCCTTGAGTCCACATTGTTTGTTTTGAGAGCCGCATTCCTCTAGATGAAGCATTGCTACGTAGTTGGCAGAACGCAAAATTTGTAGTCAAATTAGCTCTAGATTCAAAATTTAGTTGGAATATTTGATGGCTATGTGGTATAGAACATGCAATTTCACAGCTCTTAACATTAGTTCATTGCCTATAAAAAGGGAATAATAATTTCTACTTCATCTAGTATAAATATTTGAGTGAAAAAAACCCTCATTTATAGTAATACCAATAACTTATAGCCATTATTATTAAAAGTCAGTCATTTGGCTTCATGGCCCATCATTAGGAGAGCAGATTCTGTTTCAATCAGTTCTTCCCCTAGAAAGAAGCTGGTAGGAGATATCTATGTATGCAGTTCAAAAATTAGATATCAAGGATTCCAATTCTCAGCTGATATTTAATATTACTTAGCAATAGTTTTAACATTTCTAGTTAATTCCCCTTATTCTTTCATTCTTCTATACTACCTGACGGCCCCAATCTCTATAAGGTAACTCAGTCCTTTAATCTTTTGATCATCTTTTTTTTTTTTTAATTCTTTTAATGTTTATTTATTTTTGAAGGAGAGAGAGACAGAGTGTGAGTGGAGGAGGGGCAGAGAGAGAGGGAGACACAGAATCTGAAGTGCAGACTCTAGTCTCTGAGCTGTCAGCACAGAGCCCAACATGGGGCTCAAACTCACAGACCGTGAGATCATGACCTGAGCCAGTCAGAGGCTTATAACCGACTGAGCCACCCAGGCGCCCCTGATCATCTTTTCATTGCAAGTGCTCTTCATTTTCCTTTTTCTAGCTAAATATGTCTCTGGGACTTTACTTACTCTTTCCTCCTTGCTGTTAGTATTTCTAAGGAGAATGTCTTCTCTCAAAGGAGTTTCTTTCAACCCATTTTCTCTGTTCATGACAGGCTCTATCACCTCTTTCTACTGCATCTTCTCTCTTTTCCTTCTCAATGGTTTTTGTTCTTACTTTATTAAAGTGTTTGCACAACTCTTCTCTAAAACAGCTTGTTGCTCTGATCTCCCCTTAACCTAATGTCGCACCACCTTTCTCTTACCTTCATTTAACCTTGTGCTGTCAGAAATCCCTTATGAAAAAAAAACATGGGATATGGACATCTTTCTATATGGTATTAATTACAACTCGTAACCTCTTTGAATCTCAATTTCCTCCTTTGTAATTTTAATTTAATTTAATTTAATCTTAGGGAGAGAGAGAGTGTGTGTGAACAGGAGAGAGGGGCAGACACACACATACACACACAGAAAAGCTTAAGCAGGCTCCATGCTGAACACAGGACTTGATGACGGGCTCAATGCCACAACCCTGTGATCATTACCTGAGCTTAAATCAAGAGTCAGATGCTCAACCGACTCAACTACACAGGCGCCTCAATTTATGCTTCAAAATAACAGGAAACAGATTTTTTTTTAGTTGAAAGATTTATATTAAAATATTAATTCAAAATAAAAACAAGAAAAGTAAGCATGATCCAAAACTGTAAGGGTAATTGAGTTTTGCTACCTATGCATTGCTTCTTTTTCTTCTTCAGCAGAATCAAAAAGGGGAATCCTGTTGCCAAAAGTTTGGAATGTAAATGTGGTTAAAAGATTTGAAGAATAATTGAATGAACTTCATTCCTTGGCACATAGTAGTCATTAAATCAATGTTTGTAAAGGAATTTTCTAGCAAAAGCGTGTCATATTGTGCCTTATATTTTATCAGAAAAGAGTGGTGAGAATCAGACAAATACTATGCCTTCCTATTATGCAACTGTGACTTTTCAACTGTTTTTCACCTACAAATGAAGAGAGCTAGATTTTCCCTAAATGGTGGATCCTGTCTTTCTTCATTAATTTTCATTTGGACCTCAGAGTAGTTAGTTTTATTATTGTTCATTAGTGCCTTACAATATGGTCTTCATTATCATCATGTTGCACTCATATAATAAAGGCTACTTTAATCTTCACAGTCACCTTTCTTTGAAGAAAAGTTATGCTTTCCAGAATCATGAATAAAATCAATAGCTGATCCTGGAGGAGATTAACATCAGAATGTGACAACTCTAAGTTTCACTCTAATAACATATGCTTGTCTTCTATCTGCTTTAGAGATTATAGAAATCAAGTTGAATGATAATTATAACCTAGGATCTATGTAGGTAAACTGATAGATGTCATCTTTATTGAAAATAGAAAAGGTATAATTAGCTAAAGTTATTTTAAACCCATTTATCATCTTAGTCATTAAGGTAGTTCTGAAAACATCTATAAAATACCTCAAGGACCAAGAATTCATTATACATTGGTAGCAATTCAGAACACAATATGCTGAATACCTGGTACCCTGGGTCCAACAAAAAATGACTATGAAGTACTATGTTAACATATAGAATCTGTCAAGAGAGATTAACGGGAATAACGATCAAACAACGTCAATGAGAGTAAAATTGGTAAAAAAAGTGTTAGCATTTTTCTTTGTAGTCATATTACCTATCAAAATTATAGTTTATATACAAATCAAAACTGTTTAAAATAATTTTGTATGTAATCTTAAGAGAATATCAAGAAAATTTATTATTTTAGATTTCACACACTAAGCTTACAGAGTTGATATCTATCCATTATTTTTCCATAATTAACTATGAATATAGGTATGAAGAATATTTCTCATACCCCATAATTTTATTAGGACACCTCTTGCTACTAAAGTATTATTTTTGAAGGATTTTAAATTTTTTAATATAAAAGAAATAGATTGTCTTTTGAATCCTTTTGTTTGTTTGTTTGTTTGTTTGTTTTGACAGTCTGCACAATTCTAATTGAAAGGGTAATCATAGTATTTTGGTATCACAAAGAATCAGTAACTAAGTTATTAAACTATAAATGAAAATCACATATTTTGTTTTAATCTTTATAATGAAAATTGTTTTCTCATAAAAAAATCAAAGTGTGCTTACTACTTCCTTGGATTTTTAAAGAGGTAATGAGCAGCAAACTTGGCAATTACTCATACATATTACTAAATGTCATTCATTAAAGAGCAGCAAACTATGAAGAAGGAAAGATATCATCTATTAAGGAGAGAGACATTGGTCCGATTTTATACTCCGTGAGTTCTTATTCTTCATTGTAATGCTTGAATAATTTGATGCACAGCATTACAAATAAAGGTAGAATATTCTTGAAGTCTGTTTGACTTTGGCTTAATTGAAATGCCTCTTCCACAATCGTGTGTGCTAATTCAACCAGCAAACTTGATGTGCTTTTAAATGATACAAAGCTAGATAGTATATCACAATTTGCAAATGATACATCATGATGTTAAGAAAAATCTGTGTTGCTCTTACCAATCCACTGGCTTGGGTTTCTGTAAATCTCTTTTATCTGCACCAATAATTACCGTACTTCAGCAAGGCAGCTTTAATTAAATGTCATCCTTTAAAATCAAGAAACACTTACAAGGTCAAGTAGGTCTAGGATAAAACTAAAGTTTGCTCTCAAATCATGGATTACTTGATATTCTGCTATAAAGAAAAATTATAAATGGGGCATACATAATTCTCCTCATACAATTTTAATGAGATTTTGACCAGTTCGGAATTGTTTCCTCTGTATAATTTTGCATCTGTTAGTTGAACGATAGATAATACTTTCTTACTTTTGACTATGAAAAACATTTCCACAGGAAAGTATTTCATACAATAAGTCTGGTATTTCCTATTTTTATGAAAATCATTTTATGAGACCTATAATCAGTTTTTGCCAAAAGCAGTAAAAGAACTACTTTGGTTACAATTCCCCAGCTGCTTTGTAGAAGTTCAAAAGATGATTTTGTTAACGGTTTCATTCTATTTATGTGAATGTGTGTGTGTGCATGTAAAATTATAGGAGATATGTTGTACAATGTCTAAGGTATTAAAGGGATAACCAGAAAACATGTTGATTTTAATTGTTTGAGAAAAATATGAAACCTTGAAATATCCAGTGCTTATGCACTGAAAACTATACCTTCAAACTTTTATTAAATTATTTTATTTTGGGGGCACCTGGGTGGCTCAGTCGGTTAAGTGTCCCATTTCAGCTCAGGTCATGATCTCGTGGTTTGAGAGTTGGAGCCGTACATTGGCTCCGCACTGACAGAGCCTTCTTTGGATCCTCTGTCTCCCTCTCTCTGCCCCTCCCCCTTGTGCGTGCATACACATTCCCTCTCTCTCAAAAATAAACATTTAAAAAAATTTTATTTTGTATGTTCTATATGTATGTGGAAGTGATACATAAAGAAGTGCGCAATTAATTCTACGGGGATAGTTAGACTTAATGCAGGAGCTGCAGTTCTAAAAAATGTAGTAACATTTATTAATTACTTTAATGCAAACATGATATCATATGATAGATGAACAACAAAAACAACGACAAAACTGGCTGCAGGTCACTCAACTCATTAATGGTGACATTGGTATTTGAACCCAGTTAGTGGGATTCCAGAGTGCATAATCTTAAGCCTTAGGTTCTTCAGCCTCTAATAGCTAAATATTTGTAGGAGTTGAGAGAAGGTCAAATAAAAAGGAAAGCCTGAGCAAAGTCTAAGGTATACAATAGCATTATATGTTGGGCAGACTTGGACACAATTTTCTCAATATGCAGTTGTGTCTACTTCTCCAGCTTCATCTCAAATCTTGCATTAAGTAATATGCAGTGTTTATATGCATACATTCTCATCTCTGTATCTTGTATAGACTCTCACTCCATTTAGAAGCTCCTCCCATCTTCAACTTTTCCAATGTCCTTTAAAACCCAAATCAATAGCCACACCTTCCATTGTCTTTCTATCTCCCATCTCCCCTTCATTCCCTTAAAGTGCTCTATATCATGCTATTGAATTTAACACATGCTTTCTAATTATTTAACTAATTATCACTAGTATCAGACACAATAACTAGCCTAGGAAATCCTGATAACATTTTGTTGATCTAAATTGAACTTAAACATAAACTTTGTCTTTTTATTGTTTTCTTTTCAGCCTGCTACATATTACAAACTCAGACTTTTTTTTTTAAGAGAGATGGCACATGCCAGCTGGAGAAAGGGGCAAAGGGAGGGGGAGGGGGAAGGGGGAGAGGGAGAGAATCCTGAACAGCCTTCATGCTAACAGCACAGAATCTTGATGCAGAATCTATCCTATGACTCTGGGACCATGACCTGAGCAGAATCAAGAGTCAGACACTCAACTGACTCAGCCACCCCAGCATCCCTAGAAACTCAGACTTTTAATGACTAAGTGAATAAATGAATGGGTTATATGTGTGCTGGACATATGCACATGATTTAGTCTACTGGCCTGAGTTTGAATCCCCTTTCTGGCATTTAATTGGCATTTAATTTTTCCAGATGCTTAGCTTCCTTGAGCCTCAGTTTCTTCATCTGCAGGGAAGGGAAAATGAAAACTATCTTCCCATATGATCACCAATATAGAATGAGATGATATAAGGGAAATGATCATGATAGCACTCAATAGAGAGTCAATGTTCAATATATGGTAATTATTAGATATTGACCTATTAGGAATTAACCTAGTTAGGTTTTTGGTATTAGTGGCCTCCTGAATATTCTTATTTTAATTCCTTAAACATTCCCCAAACTTGATTCTTCCACAGTAGTCTAGATACAATAATGAATTAGGAACATTTACAAGCTAGTCAACATAAATACCCAAATAGGCAATGTAAGATTAAGAATTCTTACAATTTTAAAGGAAAAAAAAAAGACATTCTAAACACAAATATGAGTTCCTTTTACAGGGGGAACTTCAGGGAGTTATAAGCTGACCAAATTTTAACAAGTTTCATATGACTACCAAGCTGCCCATTGATATTCATTTTCTAGAGACTACTAAATTGTTCCACACTTCTGGAAAAAAGTCATTTAAATTTCCTTTTCATTATGTATACTGCCTTCGAGAGACCAGGAGCCATCCTAAAGAGACATTCAGTGTGGAACTAAAACCATTTGAACCATTTATGGAGTGAAAATCGGTTATATTAGTGCAAAGTGAGACATTTCTGTAAATGTTAAAGACTTTTAAAAGACTTTTAATAATATCTTAAAGTTATCCATGTCTATTCTAGCCATGCAAAAACTTTAAATTTTGTACTTTCTTAAGTCAAGGCAGTCTGTAATATGCTTTAGTCATGTGTGCATTAGTAACCAGTGTTGCTGGAACAAAATCAATGCAAATTATTAAACTTTTTTTGTAAAATTTCAACACAATTTATATAGATGTTTTGGGCTACTTATTCTCTAGTTGCATTTAGTATCATTTGTTCAAAATAGAATAAAGGAAGAATATTCTTATTAAGTTAAAGGCCTATGTTTCCCAAAGTGTACAAAATATCACTGCTTTACTAACTTCAGCCATATCTCAATTTAGGGAAAACAAATATTTTAAAAATTCAAGCAAAGCATTTTGTACCTCAGTTTTAATAAAATCTGTGCATTGTTGATTATATTAGCAAGTTTTATAAACATTATTAATGCTGAAGACATTTAAATTTATAAAACAAAATAAAGCTGTTAATTTTCTTAAATTTTATGAGTAAATGTTTTTAAGTACTGATAATTATGTATAAGGATACTTTTGCATACCCAATAATAATGCACAAATATACTTGAATTTAGCAAATATTATTTGACATCTTTTTTTTGTGTTTGGAATTTTAATGCAGAATGAGGAGTACTTATTAGTGTTTAATAAAAGACTCTTCTTTAGAGAACATAGGCAGTGATTCTACCTAATAAAATGTCTGAATTCTCTGCTGAAACTTCTAGATTTTTTCCAAAAATTACTTTACCAATATAGTACATGTGTTTTCAATCAAGAGACAACTATTAAAAATATCCTGCTATTGAGTCCTTGATTCATTTACCCATTTATTAATTCTAACCTTTAAAGTTTTTACACTGTGCAAATCACACAGTTTCTGCTCATCTGGAGCATTTTATTTTTATAAAGAAAGCTGCTTTATAAATATCAATGTGATAAAAAAGCTATAAGATCCACATTACGAAATACAGTGAAGGCTGTTTAGGAATACTGAGAAGGAAGGAATAACTTCAACTGTGAGCGTCAGAGTTTCATAAAAATAGTGACATTTGAGCAGGGGCTCAAAAGGTAACTGGGGTCCTATAAAGGGAGTCAAAGGAATGGCATTAGCCAAAGCAGAGATCTGAGAGAATGCAAAGCATATTTGAAGCATATCATATAGACTGACTAGTGTTTACTCATGGAAAGAGAGTAAGATAACATGGGTACTAATTGTCAAAGTTCTTGTGTGCAAGTTACAAACTTTAAACTTTGTTGATATTTAACTAGTTTATTACTTTTGCTACTCTGCCTCATGTTGAAATATATTTGATTTGACTTACAAAAATGTTTAAGCTAGAATAAAAATAAATTAACAGAAATGTAAAAGGAATACTAGCACCTAACTTAATAAACTTATGAAAAAGGACCTGAAAGAATAATATAGAATCTGTGGGATGCCTGGGTGGCTCAGTCAGGTAAACGTCCGACTCTTGGTTTCTGCTCAGGTCATGATCTCACAGTTTTGTGAGTTTGAGCTCTGCATTGGGCTCTGCACTGGCAGCATAGAGCCTGCTTGAGATTCTCTCTCTCACCCTCTCTCTCTTTCCCTCCCCCACTTGTGCTGTGTCTCTCTCAAAATAAATAAATAAACTTAAAGAGAGAGAGAGAACATCTGGAAGTGGCATGACAAAGGGCAATGGGTTATGGAGTTGGATTCTAGAGGCCTTGACCCTTGTCTTCCTCGCTTCTATTTGGAAAAGTATTTGTGTAGTTAATGGGCTACTATGGACCTAACCAAGTTTCTTTGGAAGGACAGCATTCAGTGTGAAAATGTAAAAGGCAATGAGGGAGGCAGTGCAAAAATCAATTCAGAATTACTTGGATACTGAAGGACCTTAAGCAATTAGAGTAAATGAGGCCAGAGAAATATATGCTGAATTTGCTTGAACAATAAGATAAGCAGATATTTTGCTTTTCTAAAAAAAAAAAAAAAAAAAAAAAAAGTTTCCTTTTCAAGCTTCCACAGACATAGATCAAATGCAGGCACAGAAAGTGAGGTTGAATATATAGCATCTTTCTTTTTCTTTTTCTCATATATGGCAGGTTGGAAATGGTCATCAATTCTTTATACATCTCCCATTGTTAGGTTCTCCAGTTTCCTCCTCTTAAATCTGGGCTTATTTCTGAGTGCTCTGACCAGTGGAATATGGTTGAAGAAAAGCTATGTAGATCCGAACCTAGACTTCAAAGAGCCTGTCATGTCAGCATTTATCTTGTTTTCTCGGAACCCTCAGCCATCATATAAAAAGTCTAACCTGCTAGCAAAGTCTTGAGATTGCCTTGAGATGAAGGGAGACCAGGTGAGCCCAGCCCAGTCACCAGATGAATACCAACAACTGGAGCATAAGAATCACCCAGATGAGCCCACTGTAAATTCCCAACCCACAAAATCATGGTGTTGCTTTAAGCCACTAAAGTATATCCCCTCTGTTCCATATCTTGTAATGTATAATTTATTAAACACACATAGATGAGTAGAAAGCCTACTTCCCAAAATGTTGTATCAGAAGGGCCATCCTACTTCCAAGAATTTTAGATGAAATGAGTTAAAGGATTCATCTACTGAATAATAAATATGAAACACTATAATAGAGGCTAGGATCATGCAAATGAAAAAAGTGACATAAATTCTGTTCTCTAGAGGTCACAATCCAGTATAATAGTAAGGGAAATTAATAAAATATGAGAATAGGATACATGTGGCCATATCAGAAATTTGCAGAGATTAGGTGGCCAGAAAAAGAAGATATCATGAATGGCATAAAAACAAAGGAAAATAAATCGATCCCATTATATAAAAAGCTCATTGGCCAAATGAGCATGCAAACCATAGAGGCTTTCAAAGCAAAAACTACAAAAAACCTATTAAAAGCTACAATGACTTTCAACAGCAAACCTACACATACATTTAAAGGCCATAAACAAATGAAGGAATTTGGGGGCCCTTGAGAAAAAAGGAAAATTCACCTGGAATTTAAGATACCAGAAACTTTCCTCAGGTGTCAGGAGTTACGTAATATCATCTTAGTTCATTTATTGGGCCTATCAATTTTTCCAGAAGAAAGACATTTCTTATGGGGAAAGAATTTTTATTCTTTGTTCAATTCTTTTGTGACAAAAAAAAAAAAAAAAGAAAAAAAAGAAAAAAGGAGTTCAGTGTAGAGGTGCTAGTTATCTCACTCCACTAGTTATCCACTCCACTCCTCCTTCCTGTTATGTTTTAGACAAGTGTACTGGTGGTGAAATAAGCCCACCAGTTTTCTTCTAAAATCATTTCTTGAATCTAGATCTGCCCATTGGTAGTCTTAGTCCACTCACTTATTCCTGTATAGTCTGTACAGATCTTCCATATGTGTTGACAGAAGGAGTGACTATCAGCCTCCATCTCAACTTTCCTGTCTCCAGCTTCCTCATTTTCCAAAAGTTAGTCCCATTTGAATGCTCAGTTCTACTCCACAAGAGAGACCAATTATGACCAATTCTGAAGAACTTAACTTTGTCTGATAGAAGTCTTACTTTTGAGTAGGCTTTCTCATACAATTCATCTTAGGGTGTGGCCCATTGCTGACTTTTTGGCCCCATCTTGTTTCCCTAATCTTTCTCACTGCTAATCCATCCAAGATACGACCAATATTGAGCAGCATATATTACAAATTACTGAAAGCCACCTCCCTCTTCCCTAACACTCCTATTGAGACAGTACTTCTCCACCCATTCCTGAAGTCAACTGTTCCTCCTTGTAGCACAACTTGTCTGAGACTCTAGTTTTGTACCTTTTGCCTAGTTCCAGATTTTTTTTCTTAGTCATCTAATACTTTGTTCTGAAGAAGAATAGGGAAAATGACAGGAGAGCATCACTCCCATCCCCGATTACATGAAAGTCGCACTCAATCATTTCATTTAAGGAGTAGGTCTCCCATATGATTCTAATGCTTCTTTGGCCTTATCATCTAGTTCATTTGAAACAGGATTTTCGGAACTGAATAAAACATAGTCATGAGTAATAAGCTTATGCAGGTAGACATTTCTTCCTTAAATTTATCCCCTCTCTTCCATATATTACAAAGCCTTTGGAAAACTTCCTTGTCAACAATGTATGAATCTTCTTGCCAAAGTCATTTTTCCCAATCGCTGACAAGAAGCCATAATATTACAGAAATGTCTGTAGAGTATAATAAAATCTTTTTTCCTTCACTAGCCATGTAAAAGAGACCACCTTTGCATTGGAAACTATTTAATCTCTCAACTTAACTTCTTTTGGGGGGAAGTAAAGTCACTCATATGTTTTTCGGTAGAGTACATTCTGTTGTCTTCTCTCAGGCCATGTCTTGCCTTGCAAGAAGTGGGAGTAGTAGGAGTAGAATCCAAATCCTCCATGCTTCATTGCCAGTGTGTTCTGGAATAACCTCATTCAGAGGGCTTCGAGCATCTTCTGGATCCTATGGGCTGTCTCAGAGCTGTTCAAGGTACTATGACATTTTTGGGAGAGTGGTAATTATTTTTACAAGGAAGTGCAAGACTTCATAGAGGAGGAAAAAACTTCATGGAGCAGGTAATACTAAAGTTGAGCTTTTAAAAGGTAAGTAGAGGGGTGCCTGGGTGGCGCAGTCGGTTAAGCGTCAGACTTCAGCCAGGTCACGATCTCGCGGTCCGTGAGTTTGAGCCCCACGTCGGGCTCTGGGCTGATGGCTCAGAGTCTGGAGCCTGTTTCCGATTCTGTGTCTCCCTCTCTCTCTGCCCCTCCCCCGTTCATGCTCTGTCTCTCTCTGTCCCAAAAATAAATAAACATTGAAAAATTAAAAAAAATAAATAAATAAAAGGTAAGTAGAGGGCGCCTGGGTGGCGCAGTCGGCTAAGCGTCCGACTTCAGCCAGGTCACGATCTTGCGGTCCGTGAGTTCGAGCCCCGCGTCGGGCTCTGGGCTGATGGCTCAGAGCCTGGAGCCTGTTTCCGATTCTGTGTCTCCCTCTCTCTCTGCCCCTCCCCCGTTCATGCTCTGTCTCTCTCTGTCCCAAAAATAAATAAACGTTGGAAAAAAAAAAAAAGGTAAGTAGAAATGTGCTGGATTACAAACAGTAGAAAAGGAACATCTACCAGAAGGAATTTAAGGAAAGAAACAATGTTTTATAATAGTATAGAATAATATGGAAGGGAAGACCTTTAGGATGCCTAGAGGAAGGGCGGGTAATGAGATTTGAAAGTGAGATTTAGGACAAAGCAGGAAGGATCCTGAAAACTGTGCTAAGATTTTTTGCTTTTATGTAGGCAATAGGACAAAGGTGGCTAAAAGGTTCTTTCCCACTCTTCCGGATTTCTGGAAGATCTCCAGGTTTGAGAGTTGCCTGAGATAATTAGCACGATAACAAGTAGAATCTTAGGAAATCAAAAGAGAAGTCATTAGGAAAAGGATGCCAACAGGGGGTTAGGGGAGAGCTGTTACTTGTTATCTATATCTGTAAAGTACCTTTTAAGAGTACCAAATCCTGTATTTGATTTGCACTGGAAGAAATTTACAGAGAAAATGGAAGTTTGGAAAAACAACTTGTGTAGAAGCCAAAGCTGTTACATACTCCCTAAATCGATACAATTGGTTTAAGAACCCGGCCAGTGAAAGTGGGCAGAGTTAACAACTCTGGGGCATAGATGTAACAGGATAGGAATGTTGAATAGAAACAGGAGTGTGGAACAGAAAGGGGGCTGCCAGGACAAATTTTGCATAACACTACATAGGCAAATAGATGGACAGGGAACAATAGTACGAATTAGGAAGCGCTCAAAGGCCCCAAATGCGTTGCCAAGAGTATTTGCCTTTGTTTAACCAAATTCATGTTGCAATTGTTCAGCCTAAACAAACTTGAAAATATTACAAAAAGGACAGAAAAAAACCTTCTTTCATAAATTGAGCTCTAAGCTCATTTTCTTCCAGGGATGCCTTTGTTATGAGGCAGTAAGACACATTTCTGAGATTCTTTTGTCACTAATTTTCTTTTTCTTTATAATCAGATGTTCTATCACCAAATTCTGACTGATTGCCTTGGGGCAAAAATATATGTGCCATATTTGCCTCCTGAATTTTGTTTAGCTCAAACGCAGTATGGTTTGTGCTTTTGTTCAGGTGGATGTTAGAGTTAGGTGTAATTTGCTCAGAGTTTTGATCCACCTCCTAACAGCTTTATTCTCTACCTTGTGTTGATTCCAAGGATCTTGTCTAATGGAAAAGCAGCATAAGACAATGCTGAAAGCAAAATGAAAAACAAAACAAAACAAAAACAGACCTTTGACTTTTACTTATCACCATCAATCCCCATGCCATTCAGTTATACTCTTTGTCTTAATAGGCTTCCAGCAATAAAATTCACATTTTGAAAACCCACAAACTATTACTACACTTTAGTAATATTGTCAGGCATTGTCCAAGGTCCAAATCTTACAAAATGGATGGAAGGTAATTTTGAAGAAAAAAAAATCCCCTCTCTCCGCTAATGAAGATATTTTTAAGCAAGGATAACATGATTCTCTAGGTGGTAAAAATCTAATGTGTTTTTTCTGCTTTTAAATTAAGGTAGCAATTTGGCACTCACAAAGTAATCTTGGCCATGTATCTAAAAACAAAAACCAAAAACCCTTGTAGCTGCCAGGTGTCTAATTTTCTGCTTGTCACACTCCTGCATATGAACTGGAAAGCCAGGCTGTTTGAACAACCTCAGCAAGCCCAGTTCATACTTCGGCTGAGTTGGAATTTAACGTGGCCCTCTCAGCTTTCTAGACTTCAAGCAGCTTTCAAATTCTGCTAATACTGTATGAAAAACCAAAGCACCCTAACCCAGCAGGGTATAAAGGTCCTCAGCTTTTAACCAGAGAATGTAAATCACGTTAATGCACAGCTTTTCTTTAAAGGGTCTATCTGTGGACGATGAACAAATCAGGTGAATAGTATAATAATGATTTCTAATGCAATCATTTGTATGCCAATTAGTGAATTGTGCTGATTTTCCACCAATTAATAATTTGATAACAGGCTGTGTGTACATGGACAGTCATGCCCTTAGTCATCTTTGAAGAGAAATAAATTGATTTAAAGGGCATACAGTCTGCCTCCTATTCCAAGTGTAACAGGTATACTGACAAAGCAATTGGCAGAAACTAAGGCATTCTATATACATTGTCTTGTTAAATGCTCATAAGCCTATGAAGTATTTTCAATTCAGTAACAAGATAAAGAACTTGATGCTCTTTATAGTGACTTGCCTAAGTTTTTAACTCTTAATTAATTTGGAACTACTCAGCTTCCAAAGCTCCTTCCTCAGTTGCTGCCATGATTTGGTGACCTAAAAATGGTATGAAAGCCTTCATGCTATTTAAAGAAGAATGCTAGAGTGTAGAGCAAACAAGAATGTAAAATATGAAACGCATGAAGCAGACGATTCATTTTGAATAAATAATTGTAAAATTGGGAAAATAGAAATCCCACGGCCATAAAAGTACGAGAATAATTTATTTCATCAAGCAAGACAAAAGCAAGCAAACTAAAAACTGGTTGCTATCATCACGACAATTCTACTAAAAGTTTCAGCAGACTCTGATTTACTAACATTTGCAGAAATCTGAACAAACAGGACAAATCAGATTAATAATTAATTCACAATTGACAAAAACCATTGGGCTGCCGAGCCATTCCTATGAATTGCAGATCCCATATGACATGCGCCATTTTACTGCTCATACCAATGTAGACATGGGCAAATTAACTGTGAGCTGCCGACAACAAGGAAGCTGAAATACAGATCAATGTTGTTATTATGAAGACAAAACCAGCACACCAAAATGCTTTCCTCCCACTGTCTAACATCATCCATATTGATGTTTTCTGTCAATATATAATAATACACTGTCACACTTGATGGGACAGGAGGAACAGATTACAGAGAAATTGCACTGGAATATGTTTTTATACATTGTTTCTCTGAAACGGTATAATCAAAACAATTATTGATTCAGGAACTTTGACTGCTTGTCCCTACAAGCTGTGTGAAGCATGGCAGGAGAAGTTACATGTTTTTATTCATTTTACCATTGTGTTTACAAGTGTTGGTTAAAAGAAAAAAAATCTGGAACTTATTCTTCTCACACTCTTTCTTTGCCTCCACTCATATTGGATATAGCAATTCTTGATTTCTTCACTCTCTCTTGACAAAGACAAAAGTCTCCATCTTCAAAGTGTAGTCATAAATGAGCCTATTTTCTTCACCTACTTCACCCATCCTCATCTGACCCACCGTCATGTTCTACCTGGCCCTGAGTTACTGCAGTATTCTCTTAACACATTTCCTTTGGGCCCAGGTGAGATTATCAACATTGTAGTCAGTTAACATCACTCCTCTGTTCAAGACTTGCCAGTAGTATCTCATATGGCTCAGAGTAAAAGCCAATGTCTCTAACAAGATGAAATCCATTCCTCAAACTCAAACTCCATGTTTCATTGCCCTTCTGACCTCATCCCTCATCTCTGCTACTCTCTCACTCTTACTTATGCTGCTCAACAGCCACACAGGTCAACTGGAGCTTTCTAGTGGTCCAGTTGGGATGTTCATGTGTTAGGACCTTTTTATTTGTACCTTCCACCACTTAGAAAGGCTGCTTTCTCATTGAGACCTTCTTTGATCCCTCTCTACTTATAAAAGCACTTTTGCTCCTTTTGGGGGGGGGGTCTCTCTTACATTTTATTTTTGTACAGCAATTGTTAAAAACACCCTATGACCCAACAATTGTTCTACTAGGGATTTATCCAAAGAATACAAAAATGCGATTTGAAGGAGCATAGGCACCCCAGTATTTATAGTCGTGCTATCAACAATAGCCAAATTATGGAAAGAGCCCAAATGTCCATCAACTAACACGTAGATAAAGATGTGGTACATATATACAATGCAATACTACTCGGCAATGAAAAAGAATGAAACCTTGCCATTTGCAACAACATGGATGGGAATAGAGTGTATTATGCTAAGCAAAATAAGTCAGTCAGAGAAAGACAGATATCATATGATTTCACTTATATGTGGAATTTGAAAAACACAACAGATGCACATAGGGGAAGGGAAGGAAAAATAAGATGAAAACAGACAGGTAGGCAAACCATAAGAGACTCTAAAATGCAGAGAACAAACTGAGGGTTGCTGGAGGGTAGAGGGATGGGTTAAAAGGGCGATGGAAATTAAGGAGGGCACTTTTTGGGATGAGCACCGGGTGTCATATGTAAGAGATGAATCAATGAGTTCTACTCCTGAAGCCAAGACTACGCTGTATGGTAACTAACTTGAATTAAATTTTTTTAAAAATCTATACATTGTACATATGTACTTATCCTTATGATTGTACATAAGCTTTATCAAGGTGTTGATTTTTGTGGGAGAAGGGAAAATATATATATATATATACACACACACACACATATAATTATATAATATTATAAAATATAAATATATAAATTATATATATAATATACATATATATATAATACATATATATATAATTTTTACTATTGGTATTCTCAGCACCTGGAACAGTTCTTGTCCCATAGTACCCTTTCAATAAGCATTTTCTCGATAAGTAAATAAATCACTCAATCAAGACAAACATACCTCGGAAAACTAATGATTTAAAATACTAAATATCTCATATGAAAGTTGTGGTTAAAAAACCAAACTTCTCCCTTTCATTTCACCTATGAGAGTAAACTTCATGTCAACCATTAAGTTACTATTGGGTTGAATATTTTACTCGTATCTCTCAACTTAACAAAGCAAATCACTGTTACATATTTCAGTGAAATTGGTAAGGGGCCTTAGTATTCTTGTTTCTTCACAGATTTATTCACTATTTAATATAAATAAATGGAAATATAAAGGATTAAAAACTTAAGATTGAAAGTCTGAGAGCCACATCGAATGGAATATCAATGCAAAATACAGAGAACTGTGTCTGATGTTACATGGGGAATCATGTGATACAATTCAATGTATGCACAGATCTTTAGGAACAAGTCTATTAGTAAACTGAGGTTTGGTTCATTTACATAAGCAAGAGAATATATGAAGTTATTGTAACAAGTATAAGTCCTGGAGGTTGGAAAGGTGATATGTAAAGCCTATTTCAGAGTACCAATACATCTCTACTGTGAACTCTGAACATCAAGGACCAAAGTGATCTTAAAACTGGTGTCGAGGTGCCTGGATGGCTCAGTCAGTTGGGTGTCCAACTTCAACTCAGGTCATGATCTCACAGTTCATGAGTTTGAGCCCCGTATCAGGCTCTGTGTTGACAGCTCAGAGCCTGGAGCCTGCTTCTGATTCTGTATCTCCCTCTCTCTCTGCCCCTCCCTCACTCAGGCTCTGTCTCTCCATCTCTCAAAAATGAATAAACATCAAAAAATTTAAAAAAAATTAAACTAAAAAAAAAAACTGGTGCTTAGTCATTGTGATGATTAATTTCATGTGCATCTTGGCTGGGCCAGATATGTGATAAAACATTATTCTGGATGATTCTGTGAGGGTGTGTTTGGATGAGAGTAATATTTAAATCAATGGGTTTTGAATAAAGCAGATTTCCCTCCATAATTCAGGTGGGCCTCACCTAATCAGCTGAAGACCTGAAGAACCCAAAGATTGACTTCTCCTAGGCAAAAGGAAATTGTACTAGTTGACAGTTTTCAGACTTCATTTGCTACATTATCTCTCGTTGATCTCCAGCCTGACATCCCTCAGACTTGAACTGAAGATTTTGGACTTGCCAGCCTTCATAGCTGTGTGAGTCAATTCCTTGAAATCAATCAAACAATCTCTGTCTCTCTCTCTTGATATTTCTCTGGATAAGCCTAACACAATTATTATTAGAATTATAAGTATTTTAATCAATATATCAGTGAAGAAGAAACATCAAACATTGAAGAATTATGAGGCAGAAGTTAAGATTATAGACCCTAAAACCAGACTGCCTGATTCTAAAGTTGATCTTCATTATCTTGTAGCTTGAATTTCTATCATCTCTACAATGGAGGAAATTTTAGGGACTCTGATGTATAGTCATCATAAAGATTAAGTAATTGTGTGAACGTATACACACACACACTTTAAAAAGAACCTGGCACTATAAGACTCTTAGCTACTTTAAAAATAATAATTATTTTCTTAGAAACTAAAAAGACTATAGAGCTCACCCAGTCCAAAACCATCAAAGACAAGTAAAGGAAAAAAGTCTAAAACCTTATGCTCAGGATCAAAAAACTGATGAATGGACTCAAACCAAAACCCAGGTCATCTCATTTGAGTCTTGCTGCCCTAAGTATACTCATATATTAACATTAATTATTATATTTAACAAGATAGGAATCTGAGGAAATGGGACATAAGACATTTTTTTCCTTTAGATGCTAAAATAAACACTGTCTATTGCTAAAATTTTGGAAATCCAAGAAGCACTGCAACCCTTCTACCTATATATAATACCCTCCCAGTGTATCTATTTAACATTCTTTGATTTACAAATTAAGATCATATATACTGTTTTGTTCATTCTTTTAATAATATATTTGAAATTTGTTGAGGTTTTACTTATGATTTTATATTTTCACCAAAAAAACCCACCATTTTATGTGATAACTATTTCTTAAGATGTTTTCAATAATATGCACTCCCAGTTTTGAAGAGATTTCTAATTCTAGACACCTAGTGATTCAAATGGGTCATTAGAATTAGAAGCATTACCTCATTTCCTCTGTACCTACGATGACAACCTCATGGCCATGCATTTGGTAGATACCTGACAAAATGTTTGTTGAATGCATAAATGGCATTTGTCTTCATTGAATAAGCACTCATCACAATTGCATTATTGCATGTTTTAATTAGTTAATAGAATTAATGATCTTAATACCTAAATAAAGATGCGTAATTCAAGTCAATTGTCAACTGGAGTTTCTTCATTATTATTCTAATTTATATGTAATGACTGAAATCATAATGTTTGAGCACATTTTCCTTCAATTTTGTCTCTGTCATATGCCAGACTTGGTTTTTTGAAAGTTACTTTCTTAATGACTTCCAACTAATTCCTTAACAATAGTTACATTTAAATGATTGAAAAATGAAATAAGCATGTTTAAGCCTAGCCACTTGTTTGACTGCAGATGTTTTAAAAGTTCCAATCATAGATAATTACTATAATTAATGGAATCTTTTTGATGCAATGATTTTTTTTCAGACTTTTTATGTATTATTTTATCTCTGGTTTTCTCTCTGTGGAGGCCTGAAATTTAACTGTTATAGGTTTTTGTCAAATGGTTTTTTTGCTTTTAATCAAAATACAGCAAGTGTCCAGATGGTTAGGCTAAAGAAAAGTCTCTACAAAAGTCTCATTTATGTTCCTGACTGATGGGTTTAACAAAAATTAAACAGCCAAGTTTTCTGGCATTGTGATACTAACGTAGTTTCTTTCTTGAAAATAAACTCACCAAAATCACTATCAAAATGTTCTTCTTTAGAATACAAAATTGTATATACTTTAGTTTCTAAAATCTGCTCTTTGGAACTATATAAAAAAAGAAGATACATTATATTATTAACAAGAATTTGTTATATATATATATATATATATATGGAATTACAGTTTTTCTCTACTTTTATTTTTGGGTATTTTCAGTGTCCTTATTAAAGTATATGACATTTATATGGATACTATAAAATATTTTTTGTACTCCTTTTCTTTATATGTTCTCAATTTAATGTCCAAATTTTTAAGAACTCTTAAAGAAAAAAAATCATTGATTGATTTCAGCAGGCCAGGTGCTGAATCAGAGCTTGATTATTAGCACCATAACATTCAACCATCACAATACCCCTCTGCTAGGATGTTATAGTGCTTTTACCAGCAGCAAGCCTGGCTCTTCTTTTTAGGTAATTCTGGTTCTAAAGCTTATGCTCTTTCACATTTAACAAAATAGTTTCCCAAGAGCTATTCAAGCATGCTTTTTGGTTATTGTTGTTGTTTGTTTGTTTGTTTTTAATGATAGCCAAGGAGGGTATATTTTGGAGAAGCCCAAGGAAATTATCCCTTACTCTGAATGTTGTTACTGGGATGTTTTATCCTATTTACAAGCTAACAAATTAGCTAGTCACATATTCAAAGATGCTGGTAGAAGACACAAGAGCCTTCGGTCAGAGACAAAAGTCTTCCTTACTCATGGCAGAAAAGGCAGCATAAACATCAGCATATTTGTTCCATTTCTCTTGTTCCAGAGGAATGACACAGATGGACGCAGGATGCCTGCTTATGCTCTGAGAGGAACCCTGAGCTTTAGGAATGAGTTCTTTTAAGATGGTCGGCAAGTAGGCTTTCTTTTCTCCCCCTTTAGTGGGAAACACTATCTCTGTCGTCCAATGCTGTTAACTTTACAAACATTGAAAAGATATTCATAACAATGAGCCTAGCAAGATGCACAAAAAATAGGAAACCATGGAGAAGTGTCTCATAATAATATTCATTCTTTGTTTCTACACTCTCTTGGCTTCCGATGAAATTTTCTATGATTATACCATTCTTTTGGCCCACTCTGATTAATCTGGACAGCAGAGGCTTGGGAATATATCTGTTCAATTTCTCTCATATAGCAATTAATTAAGTTTACAATCAACAGGACAATGATCAGCAAGATGAGGTTAACCTACAGAATTGACCTCATCCATGGCCTGGGGACCCAAAATAAGTTAGTTTAACAGCTTCCTTAAACCATCACAGCTTACCTTCAAAAGTAAAGTGACTTTTGCTTAAGCTTTTACATCCATATTACCCTTGCTCCAAAAATTATTACAGGTAAACAGGATATAGTAGTGAAAGTGCAGATTCTGCTTTAGACTGAAGGAAGGAAATATCAGGCAATTCTGTCATTCATAAGAGCCCTATTCAGTGGGCTGAGTCGGATGTGAAAGCTTTCTAGAGCTGAGGTGGTATTATTGTTCACTTAAGCTAAAGTCAGAAACAAATATGGACCACTTTTTCTAATTGAATGAATCTCTGTAGAAGTACATGACCACAGGGTCTGCATAAATAGTGAGTCTGTTTTGCTACTGGGAGGCCTCTACAATTTTCTGAAGATTGCATGATCTACTATTGTTTTGTTTTTTTCGTTTTTTGTTTTTTGTTTATATACTTGAAGGTATCTTATGACCACCCCTAAGGTAAAAGTGATTATGTTTGGGGGAAGACTGCAAGTTAATACCTGACTTCCACACAAAAAGTATAGTTCAAGGGGTACAAGTGCCTCTGCCAAGAAAGTGTTGTTTATAATTGCTGAAGTCCTCCTAGTGTGATCTGTATCAGTCTGTGGGCACAAGTCCACATTTCTTCCAATGTGTACTCTTGGCTAATCTTGGCTAGATGTTAGTCCTCACAGTTCATAGTCAGTTAAAATAATTCGGTTAACTCTTGTTTGACTGCAGTTGTCCAACCTGTCCTGTTTCATCCATACCACAAGCCAAATGGCATTCCTTTGCCCCATAAAAATGTTGAATGATGGCTATAGGAGTGGCAGTAGAAGACATCTGAAGGTATTGACAGGTGTTTTGCAAGGAGGTATAAGAGCTGGAGCCATCTCCCAAACTTTCCTATTGACTTCCCAGTAAAGAGAAGGAGAATTACAATCAAATCATGGTTAGAAAAATCTAGCAGAGGATAGAAGACTATGCTAGGGGACCCCCAAACCACTCTCATGCTCAGTGATTTACTAGATCTGAGCACAGGACTCAGAAAAAAAATATTTTACTGAAATTATGGCTTATTATAGTGAAAGGATATCAATCAAAATTGGAAAAGGGAAAAGGCACATTGAAAGAAACCAAGCACAAGATTTCAAATGTCCCCTCCCAATGGAGTTTCGTGAAATGCACTTAATTCTCCCAGCAAAGTTGTCTGATGTATGTGAAGTGCTGCCAACCAAGAAAGTTAAACCATGCCTTGATGCCCAAAGTTTTTTCTAGGGCTCCTGGAAAGGTAAGTCAGGTGGAATAAGCCAAATTTTGCAGGGGCTCACAAATTTCTCCTGCAATGGTAGCCCTTGCATCAGAAACAGAGCCCTACATTTTGTACCTAGTCTGTAATGGTGGATATATTTCCATGTTCCGTAGGGTAATGAGTCCAGACAACAGTGGTGACATTATGGGTGACACAGCCTCTCTCAGCTGCTTGATTCCACTAAGTCTCATCAGAAAATGGACCTTTACTAGGACCAAATGTATAAATGACCCAGACAGTTTGATCTGTCTTTAATCAGCCAGTCTATAGCTGTTCAAGTTGAAAACAAAACAGTATGCAAGCAACAGCTCGTGAGTCAATAAAGTATAATAACCTTTATTAAAGGGAAATTGACCAGAATTATAAAATTGAACTTGAGTTCTGACTACTAATTGAAGTGCCCAATTGCATTTTTTTTTTTCTGTATAGCTGGTACTGAGATTGAACAGCTACAGTAGTTTAGTAGACACCATTTGTTTTCAGCTTAGTCAAACCATTAGTGAAACAGGCCCAGGAATTCACCTCTGCGAATAGAAGGACTTACTGAGCTGGCAGCTCAGCCTCAGCCAGCAGGATGACTGGAAAGTTTCCCTCAAACACCTAACTACTACTTTTTCATGGAAAGCTGAAGTGCCACTAGAGGTCAATTGTATTCCTGAGTTTTCATTTGGCTGAAAGGGTTTTTGGTCCTTCCTGTCCTGTTTGTCATGGAGTTTGAATTGGCCTAGCCCCAGTTGGAAATATCAGACCAAGAATCACAAGACCTTCATAAGTTAGGCATTCTGTTTTGTACAGAACCCAGTAGGAAGCTAATTCACAAGATGTCGAACTGGTGGCCATGTCAAAAAAGTGATACATTAAAGAGTGTCTCTGGGTCATCCTCCCTTTGTCATAGGCTCAAATAAGCAAAATTATCAGTCACACAGACCTGTAGCTCAAAGAGTCATTACAATTGTGATGTCCCAATGGTACTGATACTGCTCTACATGTAGCCCTTCCAGATTAGGAGAATTGCCTCTGGCATTTTGTGAGCATTCACAGTAAAACATATAAACCAAAACAACAACAAAAAAATTAGCACTGGAAACCATGAAAACAGTACATTAAGTTGGTCCAAAAGGCTCTACTCACAAAGTCTTATTTGCTTACTTTCCCCACCATGCCATTTGTCTAAATTTTATCAGTTGAATTCAGCATTCTTGCCACATAGGATGGTGACCTGTTTGCCTACATCAAAGAGAGCCATATGTTTCCCTCACCTCTCCCAAATTCCTCAGCTTACTCAAGATAAATGTGTACAGCTTTGGTATCTTTGGGGGAAAGAAGGATTTTGGCTTTACCCTTAATTATCTTTTTTTTTTTTTTTTTTTTTTTTTTTTGAAAGCAGTTAAATTTGGATTAGATGGAAGGGAGGAATCAGGAAACATAGAGAAAGAGATTATCACACACCAATGAGGAAGATTTTGCATTTACTTTCAGGTCTGACTGCATGTTGAACTCTTAACCAAATCAACTTCTGATGTTTTCAAAATACCCATAGCTTTATCAGATAGGTACTCATTGCTAACACCATTTATTTCAGCTTTGGAATCCTCTGGTCTCAGCAGCTACAGCTTTACAATGAGTTCTGGCATTTGTATCTCACTGTCATGAAGTCATTGCTTTTTGAATTAACATGGAGAGTGATCAAGAACCCAGTACCATTTGGGCACCTTGTTCCAGTCCTATTTCTTCCTTCTTTTTGTGAGATAAGGGCTTTAATTTTTATATTTGTTCGCTACCCTGTGACTTTGCTAAATGTCTTCAAAAGTTATTACTTCGTGTTTTCTCCATAAACAACTATGATTTAGAGAACAGAGAGTTTTACTTCTATGGATCACTTTGTTGATCACTTTGTTGTTGATCACTTTACTTCTATGGATCATTTTGTTTTTGAAAAGGGGAGGGAGGTATTTTACTGGCTAGAACTACCAGTGCTTTGTTGAAGGAAAGTGGTGAGATTGGGTATTTTTATCTTGCTCTTGAATTTAAGGGGAAGGTGTTCAGTCTCTTATCATTTAGCAGGATGTTAACTATGGGTCTTCATGCAGGCTTTTTATCAAGTTAATAAAGTCTCCTTCTATTCCTAACTTGTTGCCAGTTTTTATCACAGCGAGTTATTGGATTTTGATAAATGCTTTTTCTGTCTATTGAGATGATCATGTGGTTTTCCCCCTTTATTCCAAAGGTTGGGAAATATAATTCATAAGTCATGTCCAGCCCATCACCTTTAAATCAATATTTTTGTAAATAAATATTTAGTGGGACACAGTCATGACCATTTGTTTACTCTCTTCAGCATAATTGAGTAGTTCCAATAGCTGCCCCATGGACTTAAAATCTAAAATATTTACTATGTGGCCTATTACAGAAAATAATTCCCAACTTTGATTTATTCTTTTAATATGGTTGTAGTACATTTATTTGCAGTTGTTAAATCAATTTTGCATCACTGAGATAAATTCCAATAGGTCATAGTGTATAATACTTTTAATAAATTATTTGATTCTATTTGCTACTATTGTGTTAAGGATTTTTTTTTTCATTAATTTTCATGATGCATACTTTTCAGTATCTTATTTTTTTTGGTCTGGCTTTGGTCTCAGGATAATTCTGATCTCATATAATGAGTTGAAAAGTACTCCCTCCTTCCCTACAACTTCTGAAGAATAGCTCTGTATTATTTTTTCTTTAAATATTTGGTAAAATTCACCAATGAAGCCATCTGAGCCTAGACTTCCTTTACAGGAATGTTTTAAGTTACTAACTTAATTTGTTTACTTGTTAGAGTCTATGCAGTTTTTTTAGTTTTTCGTGGGCTACTGTGGTAATTTATATCTTTCTAGAAATTTGCCTATTTCATCTAAGTTGTTTAATTTGTTCTCATAAAGTTGTTGTTCACAATATACCTTATTATTGTTTTCATATCTATATGATTGGTAGTGATGTCTCTTGTTCATTTCTTATTTTGGTAATTGTGTCTTCTCTTTTTTTTCTTGGCCAAATTAGATTATTTTTGTCAGATTTGTTGATCTTCTCAAAGAGTAGAGTTTTGATTCCATTAACTTTATGTATTGTATTTCTTTTACGATTTCGTTGGTTTCTGCTCTGATCTCAATTACTTCCTTTCTTCAGCTTCCTTTGGGTTTTGTTTACTCTTTTTCAAGTTATAAACCATATAATATAGTATTATAATTATTTCTTTAATCAATTTTATATGTCTTAAATAAGTTAAGAGAAGTGATAAATGAGCATGTAAGTATCATTTTCAAATTAATCGACATATATACCATTTCTGAGCTTCTTCATTTTTATGTCAATTCTTCTCAATTTTAATGACTTATTTTAGTATTTGTCTAGGTTCTGTTATCAACAAACTATTTCAGTCTTGGTTTATCTGTGAATATCCATATTTTCATTTCATTTTTAGAAGATAGTTTTTCTGGAGATAGAATCCTTTGTTTACATAGTTTGTTTGCTTACTTCCAGAGCTTTGACTATTTCATTCCACGCCTTTTTGTTTCTATTATTTCATATGAGAAACAAATTAATAATCTATCAATACCCTTCCCTTATATGTTGTTTTTCTCTTGCTGCTTTCAAGGTTTTATCTTTGTCTTTTGTTTTTAATAGTTTGATATATCTAAGTATGTGTTTCTGGGTATTTATTCTACTTGGCTTTAAGGTTTATTTATTACATTCAAATGTGTAGAGGTATGTTCTTTATCAATTTAAGGATTCTTTGGTCATTATTTTTTCTAATGTTTTTCTGTCAATTTCTTTCCCTTCTCTCTCATTTTTTTTTATTTTGAGATTCCCATTACATATATATTGATACATTTAATGTTGTTTTACAGGTCTCTGAGGATCTACTCATTTTTCTTTTTCTTCTCTTCTGTTTGAGTTTTTAATTCATTTTATTTTATTTTTATTAGAGAGAGTGTGTGTGCACACACATATGCATGCATGGGGGAGGGACAGAGAAAGAGAGAGAAAGAATCCCAAGCAGGTTCCACACCCAGTGTGGAGCCTGGGGAGGGGCTTGATCTCATGACCCTGAAATCATGACCTATGTTGGGATCAAGAGTCAGATGCTACACCAACTGAACCACCCAGGTGGTCCCCCACTTTTTTTGATTAATTGAATAATTTCTATTGATCTATCTTTAAACTCATTAGTTATTTTGCTCTCTGAAATCTGATGCTGAATTGCTCTAATTTTTAATTTCAATTGTATTTTTTTAACAGCATATTTTCATTTGGTTCTTTTTAATGATTTTTATGCCCCTATTTTGAGTCTATTTGTTGGTTCACTTTTGGTATAATTTCCTTTAACTATTTAAACATGATTTCTTTTAGTTCTTTGACATTATTTCCGTACCTGTTCTGAAGTCTTTATCTGCCAAACTCAACATCTACTGGATGTTTCTGTGACTTATTCTTCCTGTTTTTTGTACGTCTCAATTTTTTTATAAATAATATATGGTAGCAACTATGGATTCTTTTCTACCCAAGTAAATTAATGTTATTATTTCTTTTCTTATTTTAATTTTTATTTCGGTGTAAATAACATACAGTGTTGTATTAGTTTCAGGTGTTCATTATAGTGATTCAATACTTCCATACATCATCCAGTGCTCATCATGACAAGTGCACCCCTTAATCCCCATCACCTATTTCACCCATCTCCCCACTCTCCTCCCCTCTGATAACCATCAGTTCGTTCTGTACACCTAAGAGTCTCTCTCTTGGCTTCTCTCTTTTTTCCCTTGCTCATCTGTTTCTTAAGTTCCACATATGAGGGAAATCATATGGTGTCTGTCTTTCTCTGACTGACTTATTTCACTTAGCATTGTACTCTCTACCTCCATCAATGTGTTACTATTTTTACTTTTAAAAAATTGTTTTTTGTTGTTGTTGTTGTTATTGTTGTTTGTTTCTTTTGGGGGATGGGGGTGCTTAGCAACTTGCCTATATTAAATCTGTGAAATCAGTCTGCTTCACAATTTGTAGTCCCTAATGACCATGGCTAGTTTAATTTTTCAGTTTTGCTTTATTTTTATTTTTTTTAAGTTTATTTATTTTTGACAGAGAAAGAGAGACAGAACATGAGTGGGGGAGGGGCAGAGGGCGAGAGAGGGAGACACAAAATCCAAAGCAGACTCCAGGCTCTTAGCTGTTAGTGCAGAGCCTAACGCAGGGCTCAAATACACAAACTGTGAGATCATGACCTGAGCAGAAGTCAGATCCTTAACCGACTGAGCCATCTACACGCCCTGCCCCAAGTTTTGCTTTATTTTTAAACCAGGCTTCCTAGGAGTCACCTCAATGTCTGAATAATTTAGTGGCTACTAATAAATGGAGAAAAAAATGTGCTCAACAACCTTGAGCTAGCAAAGCTTTCAATATATGTTTGTGGTAAAGGATGCAAATCCAAACTTCACAGTAGTGTTTGCTTTGTATTTTTTTTCAATTTGATGCCACTTTTTCTTTGTGTTGATCTTTTTCCAGTATCCTCTGTGCATGAACACAGACTTGGGGTTGATCTGGAGTGAGTGGACAGGTGGGTTCTCTGTGGTCTCTACTGTATATGCATGTAGCCTCAACTAAGCATGACCACAACCTCAAGCAAACAGAACCTTAAGTCATTCCTACTCACATGCCACAAAGATTATCTATTTCATCAACAATGCCATTGGTTGGAGACATTGGTTATCTCACCCAACAGACTGAGACCTTTTTAATAACAGTAACAAAGCAGCCTGTAATCTCAGCTTGCCCTGTCCTACAAAAATCTCTACACTAATTTAAGTATGAAGAAGAGTCATGGGTAAAAACACCACAGATTTTCACTGTTAATACCTCCCAATGCAGCAATTTTCAAGCATAAATGCTTCTCCTAAATTGCCTTTGATCAACTTACAGAGCACAGGAATAGCTGTTTTTCTCACTTTTACTCAGCTTTATCATTGCGTTGCTGGGAGAAGATCTGTCAACCTCCTCACTTGGCTGTAGCCCCAAGTCCCGCCTTCTTTTTAACATTTCTAAAATAATCTCATTTATATGGAAAAAAAGTCATTTCAGTTAGCTTAGGCTGAAAGTGATGGACCATTCTTATTTGTTAGATAAAATCTTTTCTTTCCTCTTTCCTTCTTTCTTGAATTGATCAGAGCAGCCCCAAGCATATGAAAACAAAACAAAACAAAACAAAACAAAACAAAACAAAACACAAAAAACAAAAAAACTATGACTACAGAGAACATGCTTCTACTAAATAGGCTGTTTAGGACTTGCCATTTATCTTATCTTTGGCTACCCAGTTAGACATACCTAGATATTTGATGAAAATTAATACGATCTTATCATAAAGAAACATTGTCCTTTGGAGTATTTTAATGCAAGTTAATCTCCTTTAAATGTTGTCAGGGTGGGAAAGGAAGGAGACAAACTGTTTTCTAGCATAACCTAAGAGTGGACATAAAAACAAAAAAACATTCGTTATTTAAAAAAAGGGGGGGTTTGTTAAATCATGTATACTATGGGAAAGTTAACAAACCCTTTTGGGTTTCACCCAAAGGAAATAGTATGCAAAATAAATAATAAGATAGTATAAAGTACCTTGTCAAATCTCAAGTATTCAGTAAGAGTGTTAATATAGTTAATACAAAATTTGGAATACTTTAAGAAAGAGCAATAAATTAAGAATCTTCTCTATCAACCTTGGGAATGCTCTGCTTTTCAGAATCATTTTAAAATAGAATCATTCTTGATGTAAAAAATGTTCATGTACTATAGAAATTCTCATTGATTTGACATCATAGGATCTTTAGTCGAGTCCAGGTTTTGAATTTAGGGCTCAGAATTACATTTCTCTGAGTATCATTTTACTTATGTAAGATGAGGATTAAGAAATGTCTATCTCATACGATTGTTATAAAAAATGAGATAGCTTGGCACAGAATTCAAAGCAAATGTGGACCCCCCCCCCTTTTTTTTTTTAATGTGGAGAGAGGAACAAGGGAGAAGATATTGCCCTGGGTGCCTAAAGTTTCTTTAAGACATGGAAAGGAGTCCTCCATGACCACCCCTAAAGTAATTATACTTTGGAGTATTTTAGGCTAAGTTTCCAGAAAAAAGATAGAAAAGGTATTTTGTGGGTATGAGAAGGTAAAAATTGGAGAAATAGAAAAAGGATAGGTTGATTGAGGGGAGCATGTAGTATAAGCTCTGTCTACATAAGGTGATAAGCAGTTGAGCCTATTTTGATCCTGATTCTAGAGATGCTTTCAGCTTAGAAAATACAAGGCGACAGACACAAAAAGACTACTTCTCCAGCATGTGGTGTCTATGATTGATGCAGAAACTATAATGGCATGTTCAAACCCAAAGGGGTGAGATTTGACCTTACCTTGGCAAAATGTCACTATATTACCAGGTCCCATCCTCACAGTTTCTACATGAATTATTGAGAGTCAATAACTCTTCCATTCAGTCTAAGGATGTGCTAGAACATGGTGTTCCATAATCTCCCCCAGCTAATTTTGCCGGCATTTTCAACAGTTTTGTCATGACTCTTGACTTTAAAGAAATGTAGTTTTTTCATCAGTGACTTCATATTTTTAGTAAAACATTTATATGAAACAAGTTACATGAACTTTGAATGAGACTGTTCACACTAACAACCAAAGAAGACTATCAGAATGAAACACAGCCAGATCAGTGTTCTACCTCAAATCAGTTTCCTATCCAGGCACCCAGGGTTTTGTTCCTGGAAAAAGAGGTTATAATTTTGTCTCTCTTATTTTCACATGCTGTGTGCTTGGGCAGTCATATCAAATATCTTCTCCATGATTTTTGTCCAGGAACCATGACTGAGTTCTTAGGGTCTTAAAATCTGCCTATCCTGATATCTAAACGTATTTTTTTCTGAAGCATGTTTTCAGATAATATTCTCACACTGTGTATATACTAGCAATTCCTACTGAGGTATAATACAGTTCTCAACCCAGAGTTGTCATTTTTACAACTTTACAAGCTCAGTGGTACCGGCACTATTATCACTAATGAGAGATGACCGTGACACAAAAAGAAACACATCCTAGATATAAAGTAACAATAATCCCACAAAAAATAATGGAGATGGGGTACGTGGGTGGCTCAGTAGGTTCAGCATCCAACTTTTGGTTTTGGGTCAGGTCATGATCTCATGGTTCATGGGTTGGAGCCCCACATCAGGCTCTGTGCTGACAGTGCAGAGCCTGCTTGGGATTCTCTCTCTCTCTCTCTCTCTCTCTCTCTCTCTCTCTCTCTCTCTCTCTCTCCTCTCCCTCTCTGCCCCTGGCTCATACACACTCTCTCTCTCAAAATAAATAAATAAATAAACTTTGCAAAAAACAAACTAGAGACAGAGTGCTGTTCCTTTATAATGCTGGTGACTGGAGATTGACCCAACACTTGTAAACAAGCTGTCTTGCATTTACTTGGTATAATAGGACTTAAGGGGAAAAAATAATAAAAGTTAAAGCTTCTCAGCATACATAAAAATGAATAGTATTATCATGGGTTTTCCTTTAATTTCGTTTCCTTCTTGCTGTACATGCATAGTTTTTTGATAGACATTGGGGATTTTAAAGTGCTTTGCAGCACACATCCCTGGGTGTGTGTGGGGTGGGGGGGTGTGGGTGGGAAGTAGGCACTTATTCTCCAAGTTAGGAGTAATTTGCTGGCACTACATATCCAGGTTACTTATGGTGGCATTATGTAACATCTTTGTCATTTATACTCTATGTTCCAAAATATTTACTTACTAAGCAGGAACACACTAATTGAAGCCCATTGTAAATGAATGTAAAGTACAAAGTATGTGTGTGGCTGTATGAGCTTATTTATGAAAAGCAAGATGTTCTGGTGTAGAATAAGTGGCACCAAGTTGAAGTGAATGTCTTTAATAAGGAAATTACCCAAACATGTATTTTATTTATGCCATATGTTTCTCATAAAACCATTTGAGGAGAATTTAGAGAGCTTTAAATTGGAAGATGACTAGACTCTCATTCTGTGTAACTCAGTGTTAATCTGACCCAATCCTCTTCATGCTCTGCCTGCAGCATCTGACAGCTTCAGTTACTATGAGTAATTGTAACCACGGCAACATGACAGGGAATAATTAATGACTGGAATTCATCTTCAAAATATGAAGAGTGTTCTAAATAATAAATATTAGAATAATAACAATACCTCATACCTCTCTTTACCTTCAACTCTCTTGAAAATTTCTGCAAATTAATAACTGTGATCTTGCAGAGATGAGGCTATGATTGACATGCATTTAATATTAAATAGAGAATTAAATTGTGTGAAATTGTCATATTAGAAAATTTATATCAAAAACCTCCTTAAATTTCTACAAATATACACAAGTAGATACTCTCTTTCTATCTTTTTCATGCCCAACCAGGTTGAAACTTTTGTTAATGCAGTTTCATGCCAATAGAGTATTGGAGAAAGGCACTCTTGGCTCCAGACTATACTAGTTTTGTGAACTTGGGCATTTATTAATGTTTCTAAGCCTGCAGAAAAATGAGATTGATATTAATAATGTTACCATAATAATGTGGTTGTTGAGAAAATTATAGGACAGAGTCCATGTAAGTATGTATCTCAGTACTTACCTATCAAATAATAAATGTTAAATAAATGTTAGCAAGTCATTAACACATAGGTGTAATATATGCTACATACTCTCAGTGAATGGGGCAGATGAAATCACTTGCCTAGAGCAATATAAGCTCCATGATAAAGAGATGGACAATAAACCTATAAACAAATTAATAAATATATCAAAAGAGACAATTTCTGGGTGCAGTGAAAGGGTAAAATAGGTGCTGACTTTGGGGAAGGGGAGACAAGACACTATTACATTTAGAGGTTGGATAGAAGTCTCCATGAGGAGCTACCACCTCATTTAAAACTTAATCATGTAAAGAGCTGGAAGGTGAGCATTCCAAAGTGCTGTAATAGCATGTACAAAAATCCTGAGATAGATTGACTATGGTTTGAGAGTAATAAAACGGCAGGAAGGGTAAAGAATGATGAGTCAGGAGCAGTCAGTGGAAACTGGTTCATACTGAGTCTTATAGGCCATGGTTAGTTAGGAGCTTGGGTTTTGTTTTAAGTATATATTGGAGGGCATTTGAAGACTAGTTTATCACTAGTAAACGTAGTGGTAGTATAAATTGCAGTAGCACCAGTAGCAAGGCATTAGTAGCACTAGTATTCTTCTTGGAATACCGCAAGCATTGTTTATAGAAAACAATCCATAACCAAATGTTTCTTCAATGGTTAAATGACTTACTACATCACGATAGAGTTAAATATGCTAAAACGGAAAACTTCTTTGAATATGGAATATATGAAGTCAAACTTCTGTTGTATTTGTCATCTCGTTGACCTCCGATGTTACTTCTAATGATCCCAGTGGCAAAGATAATATTGAAAAATATTTAACGGGGCACCTGGGTGGCTCAGTTGGTTAAGCATCCTACTTCAGCTCAGGTCACGATCTCATGGTTTGTGAGTTCAAGCCTCACATCAGGCTCTGTGCTGACAGCTCAGAGCCTGAAGCCTGCTTAGGATTCTGTGTCTCCCTCTCTCTTTCTGCCTTTCTCCCACTTGTGTTCTCTCTCTCTTTCAAAAATAAATAAGAATTTAAAAAGTTAAAAACATAATAATATTTAACAACCAGTTAATCAGAAAGGATGATATATGCAAACAAATGGTACCAGTAAACCAGGCTGCTGATCATCTGCCTACATTCTCCTTTCCCATAGTTGCTCCCTGGATTCTACACACATCTACCACATAGTAGGCACTAAATAAACATGTGAACAAAGCAACAGGGAGAGATATTGTTAACTAGCCATAGGACATTCTGGTGGTTGTATTCCTTTCATAGGTACTCCCCTCAAAGCTCCCCAGGTCCATTGCATGTATCATTAAACAGGAGAGCATATGTAGTGAAGCTTAGTAAAGCATCTAGTCTATAAAAAGTACCAAATAATTTGTTCAGTGAATCTTGAGGGTGCATCATCTGAAACTCAAAATCATATAGCGCTAAGGTTTCTGCCAACAGACATGTTACAGCTCAACCCAGTCTAAGAAAACGTTCAGCAGAGATTTAAATAGCATATTCCTTTGGTTAGACCACACTTTTTTTCCTACAGTTTATTAGGCAGCAAGATTTATCTCAGTCTCTCTATTCAAGCTAAAGTGCGCGCGCCCGCGCGCGCGCACACACACACACACACACACACATTCATACATGTAAATAAACCAACAGAGAGAGAAAATGCTCTCTCTATTGATTTCTGGACTATAGGAAAAGGCCTAAAGCACTGTCTAGAATAAAATGTCTGCTGTGAGAATGATTTTTTAAAAAAATAATTAAATCTAACAGAATTTAAAAATAGAGAAGAGATGCATTCCTTTTATTCTGCAATACACTTAGATGGAGTTAATTTTTAAAGAGGCAATCAAGTAAGCATTCTCTATTCTGACTTTTTCTAGTATGAAAGATCATTAATTTTGGCATATTTATTTTCTACATGGTCAATTTTCTAAAATCGATTATTAATTAACATAAATTTAAATCAATACTATTTTTAGGGTAAAAAACATTGCCATTTAAGGTAAAGGAAGACAAGGATCACATGCCATTAAGGTTACCACATATCATGGAACATAGCCTGTGTCCACAAGTTCATAATGGTGGGTTTAGGAGTAGAATCTATAAGGAAAATCTACAAGTCACATTTCAGCAACAGAAGCAAAAAGCTTCCCAATCTGCTTGTCCCACAGAGAAAGCGATGATGAGGCTGGGGACTGTTGGACATAATCATCTTTTCTTTCTTTCTTTTTTTGTTAATAGCATAGTTCTAGATACAAGCTATTGGTGGAGACAAGCAAACCATTCGGGTGCCAAGTAGTTGGGGTTAAAATCCTAGATGTTTATAGAAGCTATCTTACAGAGCTAGATGCCTAGCACCTAGAGATTTTTGAGGCCTATGGTAAATGAATTCTTTCCTGGATGGGGCAAGGTGGGTGTGAGGAGTGTCCCCCCACCCCCATACCAAAGGATGAAAATCATAATGATTCCATGATGTTTAACCTTTTTCAGTGTCTATGATTTGTTAAACTCTATGGCAAATGTTTTACTTATGTCATTTAATCCTCACAAATTCAGTCTGAACTTTCCATAATGTTTCTCTAGATTTGATACATTTAGGTTTGCTATTTCTTGTAGAATCAAGCATGATAATTTATGCTTTTTGAGCTAACCATCTATTTTGGTGAAATATCCATGTTAGCTAAGCATACAATTATTTTATTTATCGATATACTCAATACTAAGAAAACAACGTTAGGTAAAACAATAAGCAACTGCTGGCAGTTTCTTACATTTTACAGAGGGGTCAGCAAAAAATAAGCAAATATATAGCATGGTATGCAGTAAGTATTACGAGGAAAAATAAAGTTGTTTAAAGAAAATAGAGACTGACAGGCATATAAGTGGTTTATTTTATATAAAGCAGCTGAAGAAGGCCTCTCTGGTAAGATAAAATATGAACAGACACCAGAACAAAGAAAGTTAGTCTGGTTGACGTATAAGGAAAGAACAATCCAGACAGAGCAAACAAAATGCAAAGTCCCTGAGGCTGAAAATGATTGACTTGTTTAGGAACAGCTAGCAAGCCTGCAGGGCTGGACTGGAGTAAGGGAAAAGGATAGAGGGTGCCAGGGAGGGACAGTTAAATCAGCTGAGAGCCATTTTAAACTTGAGATTTTACTCTAAATATATATTGTTCATGCTACTGACATCCTCAGTAACTTTTATTATAGCCTCTATTCACGTATTTTGTTGTTTTATATTTTTCCTTGGATCTGATTTGCAGTTTGTTCATTTTTATTTTAAAGTTTATTTATTGAGAGAGAGAGAGAGAGAGAGAGAGAGAGAGAGAGAGAACAAGTGGGGGAGGGTCAGAGAGAGGGAGAGAGAGAATCCCAAGCAGGCACCACACTATCAGCACAGAGCCAGATGTGGGGCTCAAACTTGACCATTAGATCATGACCTGAACAGAAATCCAGAATCAGATGCTTAACCGACTGAGCCACCCAGGCGCCCTGTAGGTTGTTCATTTTAAAGATATATAATAGAATACAGAACTGGACTTAATATCTTGATTCTATTTTTATGATTACAAATTTGTCACTACCCTCATATTCATTATTCTATCAACTTTGCTTTCTTTAGGTTAGATGGGTTTTGATTTTGTTTTTTCCTTACCTAATGATAAACTACTTGATATTCTTATTTTTTATTATTTACAAAATAAAGGCAATATTTTCTCAAATTAGAATGGCAATGTTCATTCTTTGATTTTATACGTGTTTTGTTGTTTAGTATAACCAGTGACTCAACAGATATTTAGGACTTCTTTCCATGCAGTTCTTCTCCCATCCTGCTTCCTGAATGTGGGTTAATCTTCCTTCATACACTCAGATTCCATTTCTTTTTACTTTAAATTTTAATAAGATATTATGTGTTATGTTACTTGCAAAATACCTATTTCATGTGAAAATATTTATCTCTAAATCTATACATTTTATTCTTGTGTCTCAGCACTTTCTCCCACACAGGCTTCAAGTTGATTTTATTTTATGCTTTCTGTTTACTCATTTTTATGAACACATATCTACTTAGGGTTACTAAGAGATAACAGAACATAAATATTTCTATGAAATCCAACACAGGATTATTACAAATGTGTTATAATTCTATAATTGAAAAGAACTGGGTCTCTCAAACTAGCCAAATCTTGAGGATAATCCTTTTAATTCTTTTTAATGTTTACTTATTTTTGAGAGAAAGAGACAGTGTGAGTGAGGGAGGGGCAGAGAGAGAGACACAGAATCTGAGGCAGCTCCAGGCTCTGAGCTGTCAGCACAGAGCCTGACACGTGGCATGAACTCACGGACCATGAGATCATGACCTGAGCTGAAGTTGGACACTCAACCAACTGAGCCACCCAGGTGCCCCTTGAGGATAATCTTAATCATAATTTTAATGTATAAACCAAGGCAATAAAACTTTTGTTATTATTCCTAAGAGTAAACAATTCAAGAGAACTGAGACTACAGCTGGTTTAGAACCTCGTGTTGGCAAAATATTTCTTTTGTGTGTGATCTTGGGTTGGTTCCAAGGAATAGTATTGGCAGAAATAATTTTTTTAGAAATAATTTAAATTTTTGAGGAATATCATGATGACTCTGTTATGCTTTCCATTTTTCAGTGCCTATGGTTTGCCAAACTCTACATTATCTTTTTTACTTATCTCATTTAATCCCCACAAATAATTTGTGAAAAGTTCCTATTTTCCATGTGCAGATGGGAAGACTAGTGCTTTCAAGTATCCAGTTAGAGAAGAGAAATAACCATGTTCTCTCCGATATCCAATTCTGTTCTCTAATTCACTTGCTAAGAAAAGAATTGCCATACTACAATATACAATATTCTATTTTTTTTAACCTTCTTCCTCTATAAATGGCATCAAATTAGATGTTCTCTGAGTTCCTGTCCTTCTCCATTTGTTCTATGGGCTTAGAAAAGTAAATAATCAACACTAACTGGATTCTGTTTTATTTTGAAATAAATGTTAGTACAAAATAGAACCAAATTATTTAGGAATCATTTCTAAAACAAAGGAACTTTTAATAGTTAGAATATTGATTGTTACAATAATCATTGATTGGTTGTTACATAAAAGAAACTCAAAATAACAGTGACTTAAAGAAAGCCGTATTTTATTTCTCTGACGTTACCATTTGGTTAAAAGCAATCCAAACTAAGTATAGTGCATTCATTGTGTCAGGATTGTAGTTTCTTCTGTCTTATTATATCACTTTCTGCCACTCAGGGATTCTGCTTAAGCCTAGATACCTGCATTGAAGCCAGTGGGCAGGATAACTGGAAAAGGTGAGGGCACACTACTTTCTTTTAAGGTCACAGAAGGGAAGTTGCACACATCATGCATACATCACAGAAATAATGTAGTTTTATGAGCTAACAAAAGAAGGTTGGAAAATGTGACCTGTACCTGGACACTCAGGTACTTAGCAAAAAATCTTTTACAACCTAAAAAAGGAAGACTAGGTACTGGGTGACAACCAAAGGAAATGTTTTCTTTTTTGATAAATAATCCATAGTTGAGTCTACACAAAAATTGTCTCAGTATTCTTCTATTTGATTAGGTGGATGACACACA
This sequence comes from Puma concolor, assembly GCF_028749965.1. Classification (NCBI taxonomy): domain Eukaryota; kingdom Metazoa; phylum Chordata; class Mammalia; order Carnivora; family Felidae; genus Puma; species Puma concolor. The sequence continues at coordinate 60,657,363 of NC_141674.1, read as the reverse complement.
ACTATAGAAAATCCCAAAGATGGAAACCAGAGAGAGGTGACAGTTCAGGATCCTTTAATATCTTTTAGGAGAAAAAATGCTAACTACAATGCCATGGGAAAAACAAAACAAAACAAAACAAAACCTTGAGTCATTAAATTTCTATTCTGGAATTTTCTGAGGTTAATTGGAGATCTGTGGCTCGTTCTAAATTATGTCTTAGGTAACAAAATATATAGGCATGTTGCCTAGTTAATCAACTTCTTTGGATATGAAGGAAAAGTCTTTACTCCTATATACTACTCTGTTTTACAAATATCTTAAATGTACCTGCAGTGTCTTGAAAACACACAGGTCACTTTGAAGAACAAAATGATCCAGGGATTTAAAGCAAAGTTCATCTGTCCTACTTGTATATTTTTGTGTTTCACACATAAGCAATCAGGGATTTGAGGAAGGTAAGAGTGGCATGGAAAAATAGCGAGAACAGCTATTCGTGTAATCTTTAAGAAGAAACAGTACTTCATTGACAATGCCGAATCATACACAGGTTCCATACCTGCATTTCAATTTTTAAATATCTGTAGAATAGGTTTCTTCCTAAGTGTGTGTGTTTTCAAAGACACATATACTCATATACATATATATTAGTATTAGTATTAGTATTGGCATTAGTAATAGAGCTCCATCTAGCGTTTACAGATGTTGTAAATCACAGGTAGATTTGTTTTGATAGTTATTTAATAATAAATCATTTCAAGAGTAAATGTCTTTAATTATCTACCTTTACTTCCTCACAAGACAAAAACGTGAGAAATTTTAAAGGAGTACCTTAAATGACAAAACCTCTATATTCCAATTATAATATAATAGAATGGATATATATATGTTTAGGTAATTATAACCAATGTATATAATTAATGCATAATTATGTTCTTAAAATGATCATTTATTCTCAGAAGAAAATTATTTATTATTATTAGTCATATTTTAGAAATTTCAATATTTTTGATTTATCTCTTAACTTTACTTAGTCTATGGAGAAACTCCCAGTTTCCACTGAAGTTAATTAAGATGACATTCAAAATGCTAAACACAAAACACTTACAGTAATATGAAATATTCAATACAGTGTCAAAACGAGGTCACTTAACACAATACAAAATTAGTTTTACTAATCCTTTTGGCTTTGAGAGATCTTATTTTGCACCAATAAAGTTTTGGCAGATAAAAACAAGTCCTATTGAAATAAACCACCATCATATTTATGTTCAGCTAAAATATTGTACGTTCTAAGGTACAGAATCTCATTTGCTAATATTTCTTTAAATATCTAGAAAATTCAGTTTCCTTTGTGCCAATTTCTATATGTAATTCCATTTACTCACTCATTCATTTACCTGCTCAACAACTATCATTGACATCCTATTATATGCCAAATACTCTATTTAAGTACATTGGGAAGGGCTGCTAATCATTGCCCTGTATCCATTATCCTGGCCTTCCTTTGAGCAATTAAATCCACACAGTACCTCAGGATTTTGTTTGGTATCTGACCATCTGACTGCCATTTCCTACCCTATCCTGAAGCTGAGTATGGGCTTGAGATGGGATTTGAATTAATAGATGTGAGCATACATTAGTGTGTGTATATTGTGTGCATCTTTGGGTCACCTCTAAAACTAAAGCTTCTTTCCCAGCACTGCTTCTTTTCTCTTTCTGCAGAATGTAAAGAAGATAGAAGTCACTTTCACCCATGTGGATGAAAATCACAACCAATGAATCAGCAGAATAAAGAAGTGAAAATAAAACCTTGGGTCTCTTAATGATTTAAAGCTCTTTAAGCCACCTGGCCAACTGGACTATATCATGCAAGAGAAATAAACCCCTGTATTATTCATGTAATTATACCTTTGGATCTCATGTCTTGTTGTTAGAATGGATCTGTTTATATACTAATAAAGGTACATACACAATGTGAATGAAACATAGTTTCTAAAGGAACTCTCTAGAGGGGTGCCTGGGTGATTCAGTAGGTGAAGCGTCCAACTTTGGCTCAGGTCATGATCTTGCAGTTCGTGGGTTCAAGACCCAAGCTGGCTCTGTGCTCAGAGCCTGGAGCCTGCTTTGAATTCTCTGTCTCCCTCTTTCTCTGCCCCTCCCCTGCTCACACTCTGTCTCTCTGTCTCTCTCAAAAATAAATAAAACATTTAAATAAATAAATAAATAAATAAATAAATAAATAAATAAACTCTCTCTCTAGACTAAGGAATGAGCCAGAGAAATGGACAATTGTATGTCTTACAGAATCATTACAATGATGGATGTCTGTAGGAATGATGTGGTCATCCTGAAAATTTTGTTGTCAGAGATTAGTGAATGCTTCAGGTGGGTTACAGTATTTAAGACTGATCTTGAAATAGTAGTTTAAGATCATTACCTGAAGAAGCAAAAGATAGGCAGAAGGAACTCTACAGATCAAAGGAACACCATTAACAAAGGCATGGGGAAGACAATCCAGAGTAAATGAGGCAGTTGGGAGATAGCAAATTACAAATGAATCAGAAAAAGAAGCAAGGGGCTGATATGATCCTGGAAAAAGAAATATGGTAGGTTTGTACTAACCTGTGAAAACAGGTTTATTGTCATTAAAATAAATTAGTATTTTATTTCATAGACAATGAGTTTTCAGCAAAGAAGTGATGTGAGCATGTAATTTATGAAACCATCCAGGGTTACTACATTCTACATGGTATCAGGGATGGTCAAAGAGAGTTTTGGGTTTCTTATTATTTATGATTTTCCTGTATAATGAGAAAATTTCTCTGGTGTCGAAGATGCTTCCTTCATTCAAATTAAAATATAAGCAGCTACTCAGTTTGGAAGGGACAATACAAAGAGATAAAAGGCATTCTTCTCTCAAAGATGTAATTAATCCATCATTTACATTCTCTATAGTAGGAAACATGGACAGTAATTGGAGAACTCTAGTGCTGACATTCCTTCTGCATTGGTCCACAGCAGCCAGTGCAGCTGAAATGCTAAAATCATTGAATGTAGTATTGCCTTTCACAATTTCAGGGTCATCAGCAATTGATATTTTGAATATATTTGCATATGCTTTGTTTCCTCTGTATAACCATCAGCAGGAAAACACAGAAGCAGACTTACTAAAACAATACTAAAAAATACTAATCACCACATAGTTTCAGCCACACAGAGAAATATTGTGGTGTGATGTTGAGGAAATGATTACTAAATCCTTTTTCCACTGAACTACACAAGTGTTCCAAGAGGAATGTTTCTATTCTATTTTGTCTTCATGTTTGTCACATCATAATCATGAATTCTCATTTAATGTCAACCAAGAGAATCCTGAGTCCTAGGTTTTGTGGGTTAGTTATGATTCTCCAAATTGGAAAGCAGTCTGCAACCAGAGGGAATTTAATAATACATGGAAGTAATGATTGTCAATCAGTGAGAAACTGAAATAAATCAGAGATAAAGCCTGATGATATAAGTTCATCAAATCAATGAGTTCTCACAGTTGGAAATTTAATTGACGATTAGGCCAACTTTTTCAAAACTGTCACACTATCAAAGATAATATCAGGCACAGCAAGGCTGTACATGAAGGCCAGACAGCAATCTCAGACACGGTAATTGGCAAATAGTGCAGACCAGCTGTCTATGCATTCTTGATATGTTTCTGCTTTGTGGTATGACTTTACAGTCTCCGAAAAGTCTAGCAGTCCTATAGGTCACAGAGCTTTTGAAGGGGTGTCTCTGTCTCCTCAGACAAAAATTCTGAACATATAAAAAGACATTTGGGAATGTATATGAATATTTTGGCAAAGATTTAACATTCCCCAAACAATCAGACATTTTATTCTCATTTAGAGACAGTTTAAAGTTATAGACATAAGATTAATTTAAGCAGAGAAAATATAAATGGTCCAACATTTGCTCCTCATTCCCTAGAGGATTATTTCCAGTGCATGATTTGGAAATAGAATATTATTCATATTTGGGATATAAGTTCAGCACACATAATTTCAAAATACTTTTGGATTAGTGGAATTAGTCTCATATTGCTAGAAATAATAGATATGAATAAAATCACTTGCTGAATGAACAAGAATAAAGTCACTTGGCTATCCTGAATGGGATTCACATTGAGAATCATTTCATTTCTTTTCAAGGAGCAGGATCAACACTTTTGGCTCAATCCAAACATGGCTTTATCCATATTACTATAAATTTCCAGTTTTATCCTAAAACAGATTGATTTAACAGTTATAATAAAACATGTATGCTATTTTGTGAGGCATAAATAGAATATAATTATGAAATAACATTGCCAAAGTTGCCAAATGTTATACTTTTCACATGGAGTCAAGATACCAATTTGAATAAATATCCCTTCCTATAACAGGTAATCATCATCCCTCTTATACAGTTTTGTTTTGTTTTTGTTTTTATCCCTAGCCCAGAAGCCCTTGAAGAGTTTAATCTCCACTTACGGAGAAAAGTCTGCTCCCACAAAACCAGCTGTGAGCATGGTACGCTTCTATGTGAAGATATAAGGGCAGATAGTCCATTCCATTGCATAAATACGGGAGTTCTTATGGACAAACTGATTTATCCATGGTTGTATAAGCCTAATCTTTCTGTTGAAGATGCAGATAACAAGACTGTGTCCTTAACTACATAAATAAAAATAGGAATAGACACAAAAATACTATAAAATTTTTAAAGGAGAAAACAAAAAGTTGATTAAAACCTTTAACATAAATATTTATTAGGCACTTAAAGAAATAGCAACTCTAAATTGAAAGGCTAAAGGAGTCAGGGAATCTTAAAGGACTGCACAAGAGGACACCAGAACAGGAACAGAATGGAAAATAGAACTATGCAGTATGAAAATTAGCAACATCCATATCCAAACCTAGATTCTGAATATAACTATTCATGTCCTGCTGATGCTTTTTATTTTATTTTTGTTAATTTTTTTCATGCTTATTTCTTTTGAGAGAGAGCAGAGAGAGAGCACAAGCAAGGGAGGGGCAGAGAGAGAATCCCTACCACACTCCATGCTGTCAGCATAGAGTCCTACATGGGACTCCATCTCATGAACTGTGAGATCATAACCTTAGCCGAAATCGAGGCACCGATGCTCAACCGACTGAGCCACTCGGGCACCCTGCTGCTGATGTTTTTTAAACACCGATACCTCAGCATTAGATTTTACTCTCTACTATGCATTTTCCATACCTATCCAAGTATCACAATAAACTTGTACATACTAGAATGACCTCCATTTTATAGATGAGGAAGCTGGCTCCCAGCACCTTTAATTTCGTTGAGGGTAAGATTTCCTGACATACTCATTTTCTACTGATATATAACACACTACCACAAATTTAGTGCCTTAAAACATTTGTTTATCAGGTCAAACTTCTTTTTTTTTTTTTTTTTTCAACGTTTATTTATTTTTGGGACAGAGAGAGACAGAGCATGAACGGGCGAGGGGCAGAGAGAGAGGGAGACACAGAATCGGAAACAGGCTCCAGGCTCTGAGCCATCAGCCCAGAGCCCGACGTGGGGCTCGAACTCACGGACCGCGAGATCGTGACCTGGCTGAAGTCGGACGCTTAACCGACTGCACCACCCAGGCGCCCCCAGGTCAAACTTCTATAGGTCATAAACCTAGAAGACTATGGATGAATTCTTCCTGGTCTCAAGATATTGGCTGCCCTTTGGCTCTTCTATGAAGGTTCTGTTGGGGGCACCTGGGTGGCTCAGACGATTAAGCTTCTGACTTGGTCTCAGGTCATGATCTCACAGTTTATGAGTTCAAGCCCTGCATCGGGCCCTGCAGTGACAGCTCAGAGTCTGGAATCTGCTTCGGATTCTGTGTCTCCCCGTCTCTCTGGCCCTCCCTCACTCATGCTCTGTCTCTGTCCCTCAAAAATAAACAAACATTAAGAAATTAAAAAAAAAAAATGAAGGCTCTGTTGAAGAATACATTTCCAAATTTATTGAAATTGTTGGCAGAATTCAGTTCCTCAGGTTTATAGAGCTAAGATGTTTATTTCCTTTCTATCTGTGAGCTTGGGACTGCTTTTAGCTGCTAGCATGGCTACATTCATTGGCATTTCCATTTTCTTTTTTGATTTTTTTTAACATTTATTTATTTTTCAGAGTCAGAGAGACATAGAGCACAAGCAGGGAAGGAGCAGAGAGAGAGGGAGACACAGAATCAAAAGCAGGCTACAGGCTCTTAGCTGCCAGCACAGAGCCCAAGGTGGGCTCGAACTCATAGACCGCGAGATCATGGACCTGAGCCTAAGTTGCCCACTCAACTGAGCCATGCAGGCGCCCCGGCATTTCCATTTTCAAATGCAACAATGGCACATTGAATCCTTCTCATGCCTCAAATATCTTTGACTTCCTCTTTTGCCACCGGTAAGAGAAACTTCCTGCTGTAAAGGATGTACCTAATGGGGTCGGGCCTACAAAGATAATCTTTATATTTTAATATTAACTGAACTGAGAATATAATTACCTCTAAAAAGTCGTTTCACAGGAGTGCTTAGATTACTATTTGATTGAATAACCAAAAGATAGGAATCCAGCAGGTGCCATCTTTATAAATTTGTCAACCACACCTGACTTGTGAGGAGTGGAGCCAGAATTAGAATTCAGGACATTGATTAAAAATCAAAACATACTTGTAAAAATTAACTTGTTAATTTCTATTCAGTTAGTTAATCTGTAACTAACCTTTGTCTTATATGTACATTACTCTCACATCATGTAGAAGTTATTATGGCATTCAAGAAGACCAAGCTCAAGGTGAGTTGTTTTGAGAGCAGAGAATGTACTCAAAAGGCCATGAACTCAGAGAAGAATGCCAATGATGTGATTAGTGGCAGCAGAGAATAAAAGGCACAGCCTAGTAGGCCTTTGCCCACTAGCCCAACATAGGAAGGCCCTATCTCTCTATTTTCATTACTCTCTTATAATTCATACCATTTGCATAATAAAAGAGTCATGTTTTGGAGTGTATCCTTTATACAGTGTATAAAGGATACCCTTGTATCCTTTATACCTGGCATAGTTTCTAGCACATATTAAATGCTTTCAGAGAATCAGTACATAGTAGATGCTTAGAAAGACTGAGCTATACTGTTGAATTGATTAGGAATTAATTAGGAATGTATCAGTGCAAAACAAATACAGTTGACTCTTGAACAATGTGAGGATTGAGATGCCAACCCCCATGCAGTCAAAACTCTATATAAGTTGACTCTCTCCAGACTTAACTTCTAATAGCCTACAGTTGAGCAGCCTTATGAACGTAAACAGCATAAACACAAAGAGCAACTTAGCACATATTTTATTTCATATACTTATTACATACTGTATTTTTAAAGTAAGCTAGAAAAAATAAAATGCTAATAATATCGTAAAAAAGGAAAATACATTTACAGTACTGTACTGTATTTATTGAAAAAAGTCCACCCAAACATTTGAAACCCATATTGTTCAAGAGTCAACTGTACTCTGAAAATAATTACTAAAATGAACAAAAATTAGGGGCCTGGGTGGCTCAGTCAGGTTAAGCGTGTGACTCTTGATTTCGGCTCAGGTCATGATCTCATGGTTCTGTGAGTTCAGGCCCTGCGTAGGGCTCTGCCCTGACAACATGGAGCCTGCTTGGGATTCTTTCTCTCTCCCTGTCTCTCTGCCCCTTTCCTCTCCCTTTCTGTCAAAAGCAATAAATAAAAACTTTGAAAAATAAACAAAAATCAGAGTCAATCCTTCATACAAAGTGCTGTCTATCTAACATTTGGTAGCAATATAAGTAGATATGAATAAATGTTCATGTCATATAAGTAGATATGAATAAATGTTTAATTCCTCCGTGAATGTTTATAGAATCACTTATCTTTTTAAAAAAATATTTGAGAGAGAGCATGCATGGGCTGGGGAGGGGCAGAGGCAGAGAGAATCTCCCAAGCAGACTACATGCTCAGTGTGGAGCTGGACGTGAGGCTCAGTCACGGTCCTGGGATCATGACCTGAGCTCAAATCAAGAGTCGGGCACTCAACTGACTGAGCCACCCAAGCACCCTTACATTTACTAATCCTTAATCAAAGCACAAGAACTTGGTTTCTCCAAAAGGGAGAAGTGTTACTGGGTAATAGCATTTTCTGCCTCAGGAAATATGGGTCAGGAATCCCAGGAACACAAAGTCAGCCATGCAAAAATATAAAACTTCATTTTTATAGAACTCAATTTCTGTGTCAAATGGTAAGTTCTGGGAAAACTCAGTCATTTTTATCATTTATTAGGCATTTCAGTTAAAAACAGTCCTATTTGGGACTTTGATCCTGCCCTAGATGTGACATTTGTCCAATTTGTCCCTTCATGGGAAGGGAGACTACTCATCTGGTCCTTGAGAACGGTTACCTTATATTGGTGGGTGTATTACTGCCCGGCCTCTTCTGTGTGATGTTTCTGAGCTTCCTGTATGATGTGACCTTATTATAACAAGGACTTTGCATGTCCCATGACCTTCTCTGTCTCTCTCTCTCTCCTTCTCTCATTGGACTTCTGTGTGTAACTCAGTAAGGCTGCTTTCAAGTTATTCATCCCATATGTTTTTGGGTCTCATATTCATTCTTCAAATCTTGTGTATGTGCCTATATTTGAAGAGCTTTATTCAGTGTGGGAAGTCTTGGCAGCAAGTTAAAAATAAATGCTATCTAAACTAATAGTCTCCTGCACAAATTACTCTGTATTTAACCTAAAGTTAGGTGCAAATTTTCTTTCTTTTTTAATTTGTTTAATTAAGAGCCAAAGCCAGGCAACATTCTTCTGTTCCTTAATATTCTCATCCCAATCCTGTACCCTCCTTTTGGGGTAGACTTTGAGCACTGAGCACTGATAGTTGGTTCTGTCCTCTGTGCTATAGAAGTCTAGCTAAGCTAATATTAAAATAGATAAAGGGGCATTGTATAAAAGATATTTTCCTAACTATCAGTTTAGCTCTAAGTTAAGCTTCTTCATCCTTAGCATTTCTCTCCTGCTACTTAACTAGGGACTAATCACACCATGCCTTAGATTGAACATGGCTTTAATAGAAATCTGGCATGTTTCAAAAGAATTTATTCTTTATTAGTTCAACAGATATAAGATAACAGATATAAGAACAGATAGGTTAATTTTGAAAGTCATAAATCCCCCCAATTCTCCTGTTCTAATTATATATAACTTAGAAACATGAAGCCAGGACCCATTTTTGCACTGAAGATACTGTTTCATTTACCTTTGTCCAGATGTCTACTTCCCTTTGTGAAAACTAGATTTGAAATGATAAATATTACTTCTACTGAATATAATTATATTTATTCTTAGATGACTGAGTCCTTTGAAGAAAATATCCATGGTGTTTAACTATATACCTCTCCAGATGGACTGATGTGAGGAGAATTTTCATATAAACCTATATTTGTATTGTGTGTATGTATGTATATATATTGTGCATATTACTATCAGAGTATTTCAGTTAATCATTGTGACCTGGCTACCTTTCCATAAATTAAAATCACCTTAGTGTCCCTACATAGTCTTATTTTTCTCTAGCCTCAGCTAAATTATATTTCTTCTGTAGAATTTGTCTCAATATTCACAGAAAAGAATGATTTGAGGAGACTCGGTGTGTAGATGTATAGAAACAATTTTTTCTACTCTGTGATAACATAGCATGTGGGGTATATATTTAGCATAGGACCAATAGAATTCTCTTTTTGTACTACGATTTTTAACCCTCTCTTTGAAAAAAAACAATTCTATCTAGTTAAGATTGTTTTCTTTATTTCCATACCTTGCAGAGAACTTACACATAGCAGATGCCTAGAAAGTCCGAGTTGAATCATACTGTTGAATTACAATGGCTAAAACATGTGCATTTAACAATTTTTTAAATGTTTCTTCATTTTTGAGAGAAAGAGACAGAGCATGAGGAGGGTAGGAGCAGAGAGAGAGAGGGAGACACAGAATCTGAAGCAGGATCCAGGCACAGAGCTGTCATCACAGAGCCCAATGCGGGGCTCCAACCCACCAACCATGAGATCATAACCTGAGCCGAAGTCTGATGCTCAACCTACTGAGCCACCCAGGTGCCCCTAATTCAATCACCTTTCAATATTCCTACTCTGTTGTAAAGAAGAAAAAGGCCTACTTGCCTAGAATCTCTGTAACTAGCTGCCTGAGAAAATCCTTGATCAGCTACAAGTAGCCAAAAATGTTAATTCTAATTATCAAGCAAAGCACCTTAAAGTTATATATCTAAAGTTTTGTAGTGTAGGTTTATTGAGCAATGGAGGTGAAGGCAGCGACAGGAACCCAGAGATCACTTTCCTTGAATTCATTTCCTGCGATCTTTGTTCATATTACATTGACTAAACTCAAGTCAAATTAAATTGCCATAGACATGTGCCCCTAAATTCTGCCTCTCTTCATCTTAGACCAAGACCTTTTTGGCTCTGCCAGTAACTAAAAGCACTTAGGCAGAAACACAAATGGATTGAGAGATAGGGATGGACAGAAGGTCTATTGTTAAGCCCACCCTAGTTGACCATGTGCTAAAATCTGTCTGACCCATTTTCTTCTGTGAAAAATAATTAAACACAATATTTATTCCCAGCAAGCATGAGGCAGAGCTGGACAAGTACTTGAAGCTTTTCCTGCACATCTATTCCAGCACAGTTGACTTGTCAGGGACCACTCGTTTTGATTATCCATCACTCTGAAACTAAAGCTGCCAATCAAGGCGTGTCATTTGGGGCGTCAAATTAGAAGATTTCCGCATGTTCAAATGGGGATGAGGTTAGAGCTGCAAAATTGTACTCACTTGGTGACCTAAATATCCAGGAAAGAAAAAGCCAATGCCATCAAATATGGTGTCATCTCCTCTCCATGATTCAGTAATGAAAGCCCGCCGGCCAGCAGTCTGTCAGGTACATTCTGTTTAATCACTGGAAATCGTGTGCCCTGTATCTGTGAAGCCTAAATGGAAAAAGTTGCCACCGCAATTGCATCTTCCTCCCACCAATAAATCAACGTAGACAAAGTAGGGAGAAAGAAGGCCACCTGACAGCTTTCCATCAGAACGCCAATCATAAATTAGCACTCACAGAGAACATATCACACAAGACTGTCTTTTCAGGGCCTTTGAGTTAAATAATGAAAGGAGATACTTTAGTTTAAAAAGGTTGCAATTCCAGCTATCTCAGACATGGGTTTCATAAAGGCAAAGAGAACCATACTGTGTAAAAGTTCATCCTAGCTCTAGAGGTAAAGCCATCTACCTTCTCTTGATTTTTGACACTTGGGATGGTTAAGAGGTGATAGGTTTTATAACTACAACTAGGCCAACCCTGATCTCTTTCACTGATAGCATTTCTTAAGCCTCTCCCCATGACGTTAGGTGAGCCCATTGTTTTCTCCTTGTTTGAGAGAAAGCACTATTGTGTAAAATATGATTTTCAACTTGATGGCAGCATGCCCCAGTGACTTAGGTGATACTGGATTCTTGCATAAATTCACTTCATAAGGCCAGAAAAAAAATGCTTCTTTTGACAGAATGAGAAAGCAAGTTTCCTTCCTAAATCATTAGGTTAGAAATATACTTGCTCAGAACATATGCTGCATTCTATGCATCTTGGATTTGGCATATGGAGTTTAGAAAATTGGATACAAGGCCACATTTTAAAGAAAAAAACTGTATATAATTAAAATCCAAATTAATAAAATCACTATGCATCTGAGATGTATATATAAGTATATATATGTATATATATATATATATATATATATATATATTTGTATAGATACACACACACATACACACACACATATAAACATCATGTTTCTTCTTTTCCTTCTCCTTTAATACCTGAAGAGTTCTAAGTATTTTGGTGTTTATGTTCTTCTAATAAAATGTGATAGTCTATTAAGGTTTTTTTTAAAAATAAAAATAGTATGAAAAAGAATGAGATATTGTACTATCCCTAACCTTGCAGATTTGTACCCTGGAAATTAGAGGTATATGCTCAAAAGGTTCAATTTATATCAGGTCATGATTAGGATTATTAAGAACATGTTCCTACATCTTGGTAATCTGTTCTAGAAACATACAAATGGTCCCCCAAAAAATAAAAAGGAAAAAAAAGAGTAATAAGAGATCTGAGAACTCACAAAGTTCACCTTGTATCTAAAATGGGGAGAAAATAAAATAAAATGGGAATATTCCTCAGACATCCCTAACAATTGTGATTGGGCCTCTGCTTGCACATTTCCAGTGGAAAGATGTACATTACATCAAAAAGTTGCTATTTTATCACTGGATAATTATAATCACTAAAAATATTTTGCCTTCTATTGAGGGGATATAAATAAAAATAAGTAAAATTCTGTCTGTACTTTTGGTGTGTCAGTCAGGAGCCCTGGGATTTATGCTTTTATCCACCATGCTACATATCTTTCCTGTTGAAATTAATCCCTAGAACATAATAATTATCTTAGGTGGGGTTAACCGATGCAGATAAAGAGGGAGTGCATCTCATTCAATCTGAAAAGCAAAATTTATTTAGATAATAACTTCTCTGTACTTTGTGTACCAAATAGGGTTCTGGAAAAAATAAATATCACTCAAGCACGTAACTGAGGAGTTTATTCAAGGGACCATTACAAAATGTGGGCAGAGTTATGGATAACCCAGAAGAATGGGTCAAGAACTCTGGGTCTTGTAGTGAGAAGACCTACCACCTCCCTTAGGCCTGAACTGGCAAGAGAGGGAGTGTTTACTGTCACCCAGTGGACATAGTTATAGGAGGATTCCTTGGCAGAGCTGTGGCCTTTTGTAGAGACCAAAGTGGCCCAGCTGGAGGGGGTTAAGCAATGAAATGCCCTATTCACACTATCACCCTGCCTTTGAACCACTTGTTAGTCAAATGCAACCAGATGCCAGAAGCAGAATGCTTATTGATGCAGGCCATAAAGATCAACCTTGCTGGGCACAGAGCAAGACAGAGAAAGATGGAGAGCAGCAGGTGTTGTATGGAAGTGTTGAATCACTCACTATATTGTACACCTGAAAGTAATATTACAGTTATGTTAACTAACTGGAATTTAAACAAAAATTAAAAAAAAAGAGAAAAATGGAAAGTAGACAAGAAAGTACAAATAAAATATTAGCACATTATGCACCAGAAACTATGCTAGATTACTATATTGTCTCACAGACCACTGAAACAGATGAAAATTTAATATATTAACAACATAAAAAGGGATCCTATTTTAACAGTCATAAGGAGAAAAATCTATAGAATCACAGAGGCAAATGTGACCACCGACACTGGGGACCTGATCTCACTGGTTTTTTAATAAAATACGGTTTCAAACTTGCAATTCACTTAAAATATCTGGCTCATTTTGCATGAAGTATTGTTAAACCAATCTTTGACTTCTAATACCTCTAAAGTTGATTCTCTAAACTTAAATTCAAAGTTTTATCTTTTTTTTAAACCAAGTGGTTTCAACCCACTCTTAATATTCTCTCTACCCTCCTTACTCCTTACATTATCCTTACTCTCATTACTACACAACACACACATCCACATATGAATATGCATGAGGAATTAATTTCTGCAAAGAAAATCTTTTTATTCCTACATGTCTTTTATGATGACCTATTCTACTTTGTTTTAATCATAGAGCAAATCATCCTTCAGTCTTCTGTTTACCAACTCAATATTGAAGTTTCCCTTCTTCAATTATAATTTCGCTGCTGTTCCTTTCTCTAACCTTACTCTGCTTCACTAATGCCTAGAATTCCAGCTTCAATCCCAAGTCCTCAACTGCTGAGGTCTTAAGTAACAGCTCTTAGGCAATTGGGATCTCTAGCCCATAACTCACTTTGGCCAAACTGGATTTACTTGACCCGGTATTTCAGAAACTGAGTTTTGATTTTGTTCTCCACCTCCTAGGAAGCATATCTCTTGAAAGGCAACAGAGTTCATGCTCTTAACAATCACAGGTCCATGTGGCTGTTTCCTCAATATCTTAGTACAGGACCTGGCACACTTTCTTGCCTACAGTATAACTTTGATATATATCTGCTAAAAATGACTAAAATGCTGCCACACATTGCAATATCAGCCCTCTAGCTCCCAAGATTTCTCTCCAACACTTGCCACTCAGACAGTACTAATCTTTGAGCCATTCTTATTTCATTCTGTAGTAAGGATATTTGACTCATTTGGGACACTGGCCATTGATATTTTTACCTCACTTGGCCTTTTTAATGAGTCCACTCTCTCAAATTCTGACCTACATTTAGATGTGCTTGTACATGAAGCCATCCTCAGAATAACAATGCCCAGCCTGAACACTTTCTTTCAAGCCTCTAATTTTATCTAATTCTTCCATTCCTGTCTACAGTTCTTTGTCTTGGTCATTCCCAGCTTGAAATTATTTCATTACCTACCTGGTTATTTCATATCCCATTGAAATGTATTGATTGCTTTAATTAAATATTTAATAGCTAAGAGATTTAAAATATATTTCTAAGGCATAACAAAGGACAATAAAATAGACATCACCAATACCTCCCATGGTTTCCCTTGTGCCCTTCTGTGGTTCTCTTCTCCTGACTCCACCAATCACACCACCTATGGTGACCACTATCCTGAATTTTGTGATTATCACTTTCATTTTCTCAGGTGCTTCACACACACACACACACACACACACACACACACACACACACACACAACACACAGTCTATTTTGAACTTTGTATAAGTAGAATCATACTGTGTACAAACTTCAACTTGTTTTTTAATGATGAATATTGTCTTCATTAGATGGCCATGCATGTAGCTGTAATTCTTTTATTTTCATTGTTATATATGCCAAAATGCATCTTAACATTTGTTCTGTTAGTCACTGAGTTAGCTTTGTTTCTATCACTTTTCTGAATCTTACCCCTGCTAGTGATAAAAGGATGCTCTAGGATAAGACCAAGTCAGGCTTTATACACCATTCAATTTTGTGTGAGTGAAGAGAATAGAAATCTAAATAAATCTTAACACAATCACTAGGTAAGTTGATCAGTTGCAAGACCCATCTTAGACACTGGCATGTTCTGAAGTCATTTTTCCCTATCTAAGTAAAAATGCCTCAGTGGGATAAGAAGTCAAACTTCTGACTCAGATTGCCTGGGTTTTAGCTATAATCTCAATCCCTTTCTTTGTTTTGTTCTCTGTAAAATGAAGCTAAAATGGTGTATACCTAAAAAAAAAATTGTATTATTCTTGGATCAAATAATCTATGTGAAATACTTAGCACCAGGGGTAATATTAACATGAAAATAAGCATGCACCAAGTCCTTTAAAGAGTCCCTGCAATGTGCTCCAATGACCATGATTTTTGGAAAAACAAATTTAAATAAATTTCCCCTACAGTTAATGAAGACCAATAGCTTTTCACACACTGTCTTCTCCTGCATTATTCTTTCCCTTTTTTATGATAAGCATTAGAGTGACAACTACTTTTTAGGAGATTTTGATAGAAGGCTGTTGAGATTATTAATTAATGTGCTTGGTTTCCATAGGATATTCTCTTGTGATCTGTAGTTGTTTTCTATAGAGTGATATTACTAGTCACAGAAGTCATGGTAGATATATTTGTCACGGAAATATGGAAACAGCTTCAAGGAAAACTCTTGGTACTGATCACTCTGAAATCTAACCCAGCATTTTGACCTAAAGAAGTAGGGCCAGAGGTTGAGTCCCAATAAGTAAAATATCCTCTGGCATCTGCAACAGAAGCATGTGGAGAGTGGAGGAAAAATGAAAATTGAAATGTATAAGCCAGAAGCAAATCAGTGAATAATTCTTCCAATGACGAAACATGTACAATAAGCAGAGAATTCAAATTTTAGACGCTATGTCAAAATGGGTTTTTTTTTCCTGTCAGAAATACACTTAACAAAGCAGGATATAAAATTATAAGTGGACTATACAATAAAATGATTTCTGCATGTGTTATATGAAATCAGGAGAAATTATTCAAGCAATGAGAAGTGAAGTGCAATGTTTTTTAGAACATTTTGAAATTAGTGATTTATTAAGTGGAAGATACATTTGAATAAAGTAATATAGTCTTGACTTACTCAAATAGTCTAATAAAGCTTTTTCACATTGGAGAACATTTAAATTTTTTACTGATTTGACATAAAATACTGACACTGACAAAGATAACATATTCATTATAAGCCCCTAGAATGAGGAGACATTGGATGATAAATTGTTTAATGAGTATTGTCAATTCAAAGTATTGAAGACGAGTCACTACAAAAGAGTAACTAATATACTCTAAAATCTTACAGTAACATATGAAAGAAACTTGAAAAAGCTTTCCCAAATTTGACAACAATCCAAAAAGTTACATGGCATTACCACAGAAAAAAATGTGAGGCTGAATCTCTTCAAAACTATCCATTAAATAATAATAATAATCTACCCATACGGTGGAGAGACTGACTTATCTTTATAACTAAAAAACAAATGACAAAATCATGTTTTTAATGTTTATTTATGTATTTTGAAAGAAAGAGAGAGAGAGAGAGAGAGAGAGAGAGAGAGAGAAAGAGTGAGCTGGGGAAGAGGCAGAGAGAGGAGAGAGAGAGAATCTAAGCAGCCTCCACACTGTGTAGAGCCCAGTATGGGGTTTAATCTCTTGAACAGTGAGATCATGACCTGAACTTTAGTCAAGAGTGGGATGCTTAACCACTGAGCCACCCAGGTGTCCCTACAAAACCAGTACTATGTGAAGAGATGCTCAAATAACATGTAACCATAAAAATAGAATTATGGAGAAGTTTAATAAATGTATTATTTTTTTCTGGATTAGGCAACTTGTATATTTGTTCAATTTTAAAAACTGTGTAACTGCTAATGATTTACTTTTGTATTATAAGTAAATATTCACTTCCATACTTTAGTTTTCATTTGCTGTTTTGTATTATTTTCTTATTGAAACTTTTTCCAATTATACACGCTTCTGGCTCCACATAGTCTGAATTTTATCAGTGACATAGTAACTGCTTCATAAATACTAGCCTTCATAGCTAATATGTACATGTATATATAATATAAATGTATGGATGGCTATACATTTGTTTAATGTACACAGAGATGTCAATGAAAAAATAATGTACATTTTCATAAGTACCCATTTTTAATTTCCTGTAGTCTCTACTTATGTTCGTTATTTATTATTCAGAGATTTTTCAGTTTGCATTTGGGTTATTAGCATTACATAAGATTAGACTGAGCAACAAAAGTAAAGCCATAGATGATTTTTTCCAGGTAGCTAGAGTGAAAAGTAGATAGTTAAAAAATTTAGTTAAAACTTCCATAAAACAGTGCTTTGCCCAAGATGATAATTACTTGTATGTGTACATGTATGTATACATACATATACAAAATTAAGAGAGATTTCTTCAAGAGACTTGAAGTAGGAATGAAATATTTAAAAACTTGAATGATAAACAGGAGAATGTACTTCCCAAATATAAATGCATTCATGGATATATAGCATAATCATTTAAGACTGAAATCTAGTAATTTTGCACAACTATCGAGGTATTCTACATGCTTCTGAGTTATGAGTGGAGATAAAGTTTATATTAGAACTCTATCACTTGGAATTCTTCTACTCTGTACTACAAGAAAAAGTAATGTTTGCCCCACTGTGTTGAACATATTGTCTTGAAAAGAATTGTTATCAATTTTTGAAGCTTCAAGAATGAAGCATAAAATAAAAATACAGCTTGTCAGAAAAACATAGTGTAGCTGTTTGTGATACTGGAGTAAGAGTTTTTGCAGATGACAGTTCAATCTACTAAAAACAATGGCATTTGAAAAGTATTAGATGTACATATTATCTATTTTACATAAAATAGATTTTACATGAATATACACACAGCATGGGTACACATATAATTTAACACTTCAAGAGTTAACTCTGTTGCCCTTATTCACAATGGAAATTATGAAAAGCAATTTTGTGGTGGCTTTAAAAATATTTTAAAATGACTATATGACAGTATGTCATGTTGTTTTATATATCACAAATATAGTCATTTGACACAGCATGAAACAAAGTGTTATTGCTGGGTTTACTACAATACAGTATCATTTGTTCAAAGTCCTTCAAACAAGTAGTGATTTAAAGCAAAAAATTATAAACTCCAAAGTCAAAAGGCCTGACATTGAACCCTGATCCTGCCCTTTAAGGCTGTGTGATTTTAAGTAAGTGGACTGACTTCTCTGTACTCCTTTCTTCTGCTATAAAGTTGTCAATAACATGTCTTTAGGTTGTATTTTGAAGATGAAATCAAATATGAAAAGGCACATTACTGGCTACCTTCTCTCAATTTTGGTGAAATTTCAGGTTCATTGTCCCTTCCACATAACCTCATGAAAAAAATTATTAGCAAACAAGGCAATAATATCAATCTTAGAGAGACACAACTTATTTAAGCCATACAGTTTCCCCCCCTACCCCCCACCTATGGAAAAAACAAATGTTAATATCTCTTTTCAATGCTTTTGAGATTTCAGGAAACTTGGAGAAAATTACCAAGGAAACCATCATGTCTGTAAAAATATAACTTAAGACACAGACAAACTGAATTTATATGTGTGTGTGTGTGTGTGTGTGTGTGTGTGTGTGTGTGTGTGTGTGTATTCAATTTTTCTTTGTTAGTGTAGAGACGAGAAGCCAGCTATCGAGTCTACTGTTCTGGAATGAGTTCACTATACCTATATTCAAAGAGTTTCAGCAGTAGTAGGTATTTTGCATGTAATTTGGAATCCTAGTGTTTCCCATGTGTCAATATAAAATTGCTGGAACTTTACAGTTTCTCTCTCTCCATGTAGGTACATGAGTGTGTTTGTCCCAGCTCAAAAGCGATTAAAAATAATTAAGAAAAATACAAACCAAGCAAAAGCACATTGTGATTTACACAAGAGCTACTCCTTCTATCGATATATGAGAGAAGAAAGAACAGTAAGGAAAATCTATGAACTACATATGCTAAAATCTCTGAACTATTTATGTTAATCATAACAGGAGTAAAAGCATGAATGAAAACCTGACCAGAAATAAAATCAGTAGAGCCTGAATGACCACAAACCAAACATCAATGTCTTAAGGAAAAATTAATATAATTAAACATATTCTTGAAAGAAGCAAGCAAAGACAGGTTAGAAAAAGATGCTTCTTCATAGTTACAGAAAAGAAACTGTAGATAGCAAAATTTTTGTAAAACATTTTTCTTAGTGTTTCTAAACAAGAGAACAGAGCTATCCTGAATGTACAAAAAAAATTGTATTCAGTTGTCAAATGTCTACCAGAATTTTGAAAGAAAAGCTATAATATGGATACTGTTTCCCTATATCTCATTCTTCCCTCTGAAATAGACTTGCAGAAAACAATTCAAATTAAACGGCACCATGTCCCAGAAATATATGACAATCATAGTGTACATGCTATTTCTTTGATCTTCCCAAGAATTCTGTGAGATACCAATGTTCCATTTTCTGATTAAGACAAACAAGGTATGAAAAAACAAGAAACTTGCATAAAGTTATCTTAACTTTATAAATAATCAGAAGTATCTGCTTTCCATTTTCTGAAAGTTTGTGCATAATTGATATTTCTTTAAATATTTGGTGGAATTCACTAGTGAAACCAGCAGGACCTGTAGTTTTCTTTTGTGTATTTCAATAATATTCAACTCCTTTTTAATAGATTATATGTGTAGCTTTTTGCCAGTTTGGATAGTTGTGTTTTCCAAGGAATCACTCTATAGGGTAAAATTGTCAAATCTATTAATATTAAGTTGTTTACAATATTTATCTATAATTTTCATTGTCCATAGGACCTTTAGTGTTTTCTCTCTTTTTGTCTTAATCTTGCTGATGATAAGTTTTGTCAGCATTATTCATCTTTTCTTATAATTAGTTCTGGGATTTACTTTTCTCTATTTTTTATTTTATATTTCATTTATTTCTAATCTTATCCTTACTATATCTTTTTTTGTCTAATTTGGATTTAAACTGCTTTTAATTTTTTGGTTCCTCGAAATATAACTCCAGATCATTGATTTTCAGTCTTTATACTCTTTGACTGTATGTATTTAAATTTATGAATTTTTCTTTATACACTGCTTTAGCTACATCGCATAAATTTAGATACATTGTGTCACCAACTTTAAAATTATTTTCTAATTTTTTTACAAATTATTCTTTGACCCCTGAGCTATTTTGAATTATGTTAATTTCAAAATATTCGGGAATTTTTTTAGATACCTTATTTCCTTGATTTCCAATAATTTTTGTTCAAAACATTCTACAAATTTTTATTTTGAAATAGACTGAGACTTAGTGAGTCTTTTATATTACAGAGGGCAAATGTATAATCTGTCCTGGCTTCAATTCCATATACATACTTCTAAACAATGTATATTTGTCAGCTGTTGGTTTTATTTGAAAATACCCTTAATTGGGTCTTATTTATGAAGGATATCTTCATTGGATACAGAATTCTAGCTTAATCTTTTTTTCTTTTCTCTCCCCTCTCTCTTCTTTTGTACTTTAATAATGAGGTTTCTTTATCTCCTGGCTTCCACCATTGCTACTGAGAATTCAGCCATCGTTCTTAGAGTTCAATAGAACTTCGTTCTTAGAGACACAATGAGTCTTTCTTTCTATTTTACTGGCCTTTTAGTCCATTTCTTACAAGTTCTCCGCTTTTTAGTACCTTGCCTGCAAGTCTCAGCTAACTCAGCATCCCCTGATTGCACTTTCCACTCGAGGGCTCCAACTCCTTATACTGTGTAGGGAAGTGTCCCACACAGAAAGCAGGGTAAAACATTATGCTCATATCACATGTTTTCTTTCTTTCACAATCTTGTGCTGCCTGTTATCCAATGCTTGAAGTCCACTGTTCAGATATTTTGTCCAATTTTATAGTTGTTAAGTGAGGGTAAGTAAATCCAACACCACCTTTGCTTTTGTACCATGGAAATCATAGTTTAACGAGGAAATAAACAATAAACAAGACCATTAATTTAAAAAATGTCTATGTTAGATACTAAGCACTAAGGATGGTATAAATCAGAAACATGAAGAGGATGGCATATGTATGGTGGAGAGGGAGTTTGGGGGGTGGTGAGTGAAGTAGTTGCTCTTTTTAAGAATTAGCCAAAGAGGGGCACCTGGGTGGCGCAGTCGGTTAAGCGTCCGACTTCAGCCAGGTCACGATCTCGCGGTCAGTGAGTTCAAGCTCCGCGTCAGGCTCTGGGCTGATGGCTCAGAGCCTGGAACCTGTTTCCGATTCTGTGTCTCCCTCTCTCTCTGCCCCTCCCCCGTTCATGCTCTGTCTCTCTCTGTCCCAAAAATAAATAAACGTTGAAAAAAAAATTAAAAAAAAAAAAAAAAGAATTAGCCAAAGAAAAGTGAATATGAAAATGACATCGGCAGAGAGTTAAGAGACAATCAGTTAAGATCCTTGGTGGGAAGGACCTTCTAGGTAAAGGAGCAGCCAGTGCAAAGGATATGCAGCAGTGTTGCTAGAAAAGAAAAGTGGCCACCAAGATTGGAGGTAAGGAATAAGGGAGGAGTGCTGGCAGATGAATTTAGAGATTTAAATGAGGACTAGATTATGTAGTATTTTACAGATCATTTTTTTTTTAACCTTTATTCACTTTTTGAGAGACAGAGACAGAATGTGAGCAGGGCAGGGGGAAAGGAGAGAGGTAGACACAGAATCCAAAGTAGGCTCCAGGGTCTAAGCTGTCAGCACAGAGCCCCACACGGGGCTTGAACTCACAACTGTGAGATCATGACCTCATCTGAAGTCGGACGCTTAACCGACTAAGCCACCCAGGTGCCCCTACAGATAATTTAAAGGGCTACTGCTTTCTTTGAGTGAAGAAGGCCAGCAGAGGGCCTTGAGCAGAGATAGTTTACTATGCCTGGTTTTATGTGCCACAAATAGTCCCTGTGAGCCAAATTTACGATTCTAAAATAGACTTGAGTCCTAGAAATGTGGTGTTGTTGCAAAGTTTCTGTATTTGGAGAACATTTTACCTGACTGGGACATATCCCAGGCTGTCTTGATTTAGCATGACTTTGAGGACCTTGGGCTTGTCTCAAAATGTCTCTGGTTGTCATTCAAACAATTCTCTGTATATTCACAGGCCAGTTGCTAAACAAAATTATGCTAGTTAGCTATTGTAGTAGTAAAAATACCTTCTAAGTTCTCAGGCACAAGAGTTTCTAAAGTAGGGGGCATTCTCTTGTCATTTAGTTTTCTGACTTATAGAATAGTGACTGTGCAGTGGTCTCGAGTGATGAGTTTATACACACATCACCCATAGAAAGCATATCAGTTTGACTGCTTGTGTTATAAAGGAAATACTCATTCCAAGTGACTTAAACAATAAAGGGAAATCATTGGCTTATAAAACTTGAAGGTCTAGTAGTTCAAGAAGGTCATCAAGGATCCAGTTTTTTCAGACTTAGTTTTACCATAAATAGAGCTGGATTCACTCTAAAGTTGGCTCCCCTCTGAGTCCTTGTGTGGATGCCAGCAGTTGCCACATTCTCATTCAGTAGGAGAAAGAATATCATCTCAAGATCACCGAATAAATATCTAACTTTCCTATTAGTTGAAACAATTCTAAATAGATTTCTGTGTTGAGAGGAGTGTCATGTTCTGATGGGCTTAGACCTGGGTTGTCTGAAACATTGTATAAAGGTGAATAGGACAATATTGATTGACTTAAATAACTAGAAGCCTATCAGTTATGTTAGAAGTATAATCAGGGCACCTGGGTGGCTCAGTTGGTTGAACGTCCAACTTCAGTTCCGGTCATGATCTCACAGCTCCTGAGTTCGAGCCCCGTGTGGGGCTCTGTTCTGACAGCTCAGAGCCTGGAGCCTGCTTAGGATTCTGTGTCTCCCTCTCTCTCTGCCCCTAACCCGCTCGTATTCTGTCTCTGTCTCTCTCAAAAATAAATAAACATGAGAAAAAAAAAAGAAGTATAATCAATCCCACCCTAAACAAAGCTGTTACTGTATGAGGAAGAATGGAATGAATGCTACATAGACGTACATAAAAGAGTAATCTCACCAGTGCTTGGACCTCTTCTTCCAGTGTATTCGTGCCTAGAAAACTGACTTAACAGACTACAGCTTTCATCCTCACAAGTAGAGGCAAGGATAGAGATCACCAGTGTTGGGGTCCTCCTTGGAATTAATGGGCTTTACAACTATTACAGAGGTGTTAATTTTAATGGCATAGGATTAGACTAAATTAGGGTAGGGTAAGTGGGATATTCATCTGCTAAAATTACCAATTATATCCAAAGAACAGAAAAACAAATTCCTTTTGCTGAAAAGGTAATTTTTATAACAATTTTTATAGGTCATTGTTTTTAAAATATTTATTTATTTATTTTTGAGAGAGAGCACAAGTGGAGGAGCAGAGAGAGGTAGATACAGAATTTGAAGCAGGCTGTGCTAACAGCTCAGAGCCTGACACAGGGCACAAACCCATGAACCATGAGTTATGACCTGAACCAAAGTCAGATGCTTAATGGACTGAGCCACCCAGGCACCCTAAAAAGGTAAATTTTTGAAGCAGTTTGGGCCACGAAGACAAACTCCTTTAATTACTTCATATCTTGGCTTTTGTTGAAGATATCTTATTTCAGAAACATCATTTTTTTTAACAATATGAGAGCACAGTTGTTAAACTATAGTTTGGAAGTTGTCTTTGGAATTACAAGAGTAATTTTCACCAATGCCATTATGGTTGGTCTAGGAACTTCCTTAAGAACAAGTCTAGAGAACAGATCAAGGACACTTTGCAATAGTAAAAGCAATAATAGTAATAATAAAAAAACTCATATTTAATTGAGTACTTTCTGTGTAAGAGTAAAGAAATTCATATACATTTACATATTTAATCTTCTCCATAATCCTATGAAAGCAAATGAGATACAGGGAAAGTAAGCACCTTGCCAATGGTCAACCAGCAAATAGAAAGCATAGCTGAAAGATGCTCTCAGGTGTTCTGACTTCAGTGGTCATACTCATGAGCATTTCACTTCTATCCAGAAGGTCATATAAGATCTTGTTCATTAGTTGCTACAAACAGTACATATAAATTGGTTTTGTATTCCTCATTTTCTGATCATTCTGTACTTTTTGAAGGATTAACACTGGTTTAGCACAAAATGTCAGGACCAAAGAAATATGTTCTTTGTTAATCAACATGGACACACATTCAGACGTTCTGGAAAAACATTCACATATAGGATTTATTTCACAGGAATGCAGGCCTTACACATCAAATAAACCAATAGTACCATTATATGTGGTCTTGAGAGTCCTCTCCTTGACCTCCCTTGTTTGAAAACATATCTTGAGATGTGGAGTACCTACTCAGCAACAACACTTGAGTTGTACATTTGCTAAAACTAAAAGAATGAAAAAAAACAGCAAGAAAAGCTAGAACAGGGTAGGAATAGAGGATAAGAAGTAGATTCACTAAGCTGAATAAAAGATATAAAAAAGAATCATCATAATATGGAGATCGGCTTAAACAAGCTATAGAATTAAAAGTTCAGTCAGGAGAAAGGAAAGGGTCTTGGAAAAGAGAGAAGAAAATATTAGATCAAACATGCATGTGTATGGCCATTCTTGAAGAATTAAAAGGACAGAAAATGCTGACTTCTGGTGACTTTACCTGTTCCATGTGTCATAATACATAGCCTAGTAAAATTCATCCATAGAGACAGAGAAATAATAGCAAACCTTGATGTACCCAAAATGATAACTTTTTCCTATGTAATACTCTCCAAACCAAAAATAATACCATTTCAGTCTCTGCTGTCTTTATCCCTTTCATTTCTGTTCACTAAAATCCTAATTATGCAGTCATATTCTGTTGCCTACTCCTTCAATCAAAAGCTACTGGGTATTTAGAATATACTGGGCTCTGTTCTCAGACTCTGGTTCTGTGGAGATGATAAAAGCACAACTCCTTCCCTCTTTGAGCTAACAATCCTTTGAAGGAGACAGAAACGTAATTCAAGAGTCAACAATCCAATGGCTGCCACGAAAGCAATATGAAAACTTATTCTTAGTTGACTGGAGAAAGGAAACACTTGATGAATAAATACTTAAAATTAACATGAGATGAAATTGAAAAGAGCATCTGCTCAGAAATCAGGTAACCAAGAAAAGATTGGCATGAAAGGAATCCAGCAGAGGAGGGCAACAACACTACTAACTGCCTTTAGACATGACCAACCAGAGGACCTGAACTAGTTATCTTATCTTCTCCATAAAAAGGGAATAATAACAATAAAAACAAATGGCAGGGTCACCAACTCAGATATGAAAATTGCCAATAAAAAGCAATATATCAGACATATTAGGAAACAAACTTTGCTTTGGGAATGAATCATAGGCCCTTGTGATCACTGAAGCCTGTAATATAGCTGTAGAATATTTCAGCTACTTATTATTCCATCCTATCAGATTTAGAAAAACGACAGGCTGAATGCTTAGCCTGTCTAAAGCTATTTCAGAAATTAATTTCAAATATTAAATCAAGAACTGCTGCAACATATAAAGAAGCAAACAAGCTTGCTAAGCCAGAATAGTGACAATAAACTTGCATTGGGGCTACAGTGTTATAATCAATTTCTAATTGACTTACTAATTAAAGAAAATATTCTGTCATTTTTTTTTCCTGTAGATAAAGATACTACTAAAATGTGTGAATTTACATAGGGACTAAGGTTTATAGTCAAATGAAGCATTGCTATAGGTTAAAAAGTTTAACAGCCGCTGTAAAAATATATTTTTACTTAAGATATGGATTCTCATTAACACATTAAGCCAGCTACCAAATTCTTAGGTATTCTTTTTCTAAAATAAGCCCGTACTTATATTCAACCAACATGGCACAGCTACTTTCCCAATATGGTACACAGTAATGAAGACTACAGATATATTGCCAACTAAATAAATGAAAAATACTAAGGTCTATTGTAACATGAATAGGTAAAAAGCAATGCTATTCTGTGACTAAAATTTATTTATGAGAATACATGCACACACACACACAAAACATAAATATATACTCACACTTTATTCTTTTATTTGGAGACAAGGTTTTCTTTCATTTCAGGCTGGACATATTGGGGCCAATTATTTTATAATCATATAAATCATATTCTCTTGTTTTAGTAAAGAAACATGTTTTAAATTATTCTAAACAGATGGAAATTTGTCTTATTCTAGTGAACATCAAAATTTTTCCCTCTCAGTTACTTACACACACACACACACACACACACACACACACCTTTGATTTTTACTTACATAGAATAAGCAGAATACAGTTTCAATTTGGCCAATCATAGTTAATTCAAACAAAATAAATGATTACTGAGATACTGTCTCAACCTTCTGGGAATTGTCTTCACTTGCACACTATTTACCAAAAGAGAGCTTCTACATAAGACTCACATGGCTACCCACTGTCTACCATTATTTGATCTAGGAATGTGCAACTTACTGAGTCTGAGACAGCAGTCACAGTCATCCCTGATGAACTCAAATTTTAAAGTAGGAAATAATACATTAGGAGCCATGAAAGTTAATTGCATTAATGGCTGTCCTTTACAGAGAAAGATCACAAAATCCTTTCACAGAGTCATGAAAAATGCCCTGTGTCTTGGTTTTCCAACTCACGTTGGAATATGGCAAAGTCTTTTAAACAAGTATCTTGCCAATAAATTTCTTTTCTCTTAATATTGCCAAAACACTGCAACCAAATCATATTAAAGAATAAAATTTGGCTTCTGGTTTGTCCCATTTTTGTCTCTGTGAACACACAACCTACCTTATCGTTGCCAAATTTCCACTTGTTGTTAAACAAAAGTAAACTATTTTTATCATTTTGGCACATGACTGTAATGACCAATTTCTGGTCTAAGATTCTAAGCAAAGTTTCTTTTCTAGACTGAATGAGGATAATCCCTTTCTTTAATTATTTTACTTACCTGCTAGCCTTTTTTTTTTTTTTTACTTTACAAAGTCCATTCCAGTTGAGTATTTCTTATCTTTCAACACTAACAACTCATATAGTTATCCAAATATGTTCAGTTCAAAAAACTGTAAGCCCACATCCAAACCCAGTGCATTCAAGAAGCAAAGAAGTTGTCAAAGTGTAAATGATTCCAGGAATTCTGTAATGTCTGCCACTAGCAAACTTACCTTTTTAATTGATTCCAGAAGAAGAACAGCATCGACAGTCACTAAAAGTAAAACAGAAAAAAAAAAAAAACCCACACATTTAGTTTTTGAACAAGTACTGGGAAAACACACTATGAAGAATTACACTATTGTAATGGATGCTGTGCATGGCTTATGGAAGACTTATTCTTCCAGCTTCTGGGAATGCTATGTGTGTTGTTCAAAGTCATGCCTCCTTCCTGAGGAATGGTATGTCCAATGACTTGGTTGATAGGAAAATAGAGACCCAGGCCTCTCACCGCAGCAAGACACAATTCTGATGGGCCATCCCAACTGAAGAGCTCTCCATAGGGTTGGCTGAAACCTTGCTGTGATGACCCTGCTACCCAGTCTCTCCCACAGCCCTGTCCTATTTCTGTCCCTTTCCTATATAGGTATTGATTCTAACTGTACTTCCTAATAAACTTCTTACTTTTTTTAAAAGTTTATTTTTTTGAGAGTGCACACATGCAAGTGGGGGCAAGGGAGGGACAGAGAGAGAAGAGGAGAGAGAATCCCATGCAGACTCCCCACTGTCAGTGCAGAGCCTGACATGGTGCTTGATCTCAGGAACCATGAGCTCATGACTGAGCAGAAATCAAGAGTCAGATGCTTAGCAGACTGAGCTACCCGGGCACCCCTAAACTTCCCATTCTCTATTCTCTTTGTCAGAGTCTGCTTGCCCAACCTGCAACATTTACTTAGAAGAAAGAGATTAGAGGGGGAAAACATATCACATTTAAATAAATAAATACATAATATATAAATACATAAATAATAGTTACTTTTTTAACTTTCCCATGTACAATGTACAGTATACTAAATATTTTACTTAGTAATATTAAATGCTTTATATACTAATACTAAATATCTTACTTTCATTACTTTGGAGCTTTGGCACATGCATCACACTACACATGAGGAAACTTATCCTTGTAAAGTTAAAGCAATTTGTCCAATATGAAATAGCCAGACAATAGGCAGAACTAAGAGTCAAAACCCAGTAAGCTTACCTGAAAACCCAATTCCCTCACCACTTTGGTATATATTATTGCATATATCAAATCAGAAGAATCTACTTTTCAAAAATGAGACTGTAACATATATTTCCTGTGCCACAATTCTCCTTTCCTAAGGTGTCATCTGAGAGTCCAGGATTGATTAGAATAATATTCTAGTCAACACCTAGCCAGTGCCAGGAAATACTTGCTAATGAGTTTTTATATGCCACTTTCTATTATTTGGGCTTTTTCAGCACTTCATTTGCTTTGCAGCACACAGCTCAATGTGTTGAGATATCATGTGTGGTCACTGTTTATAGAGTTAAAACCTTTGGAGATAGAGAATATCATTTACAGAAGGCAGATAAGTAATTGACTAATGGTGGGAGAACAGATTAATCAAGTCAATCATTACATGGATAATTTGATGCTCACATGCATCTGAAAACAGACAAAACTGCCTTATTCCCATTTTCAGACACCACTAAATCCAATTTTGAAAGATTTTAAGACAAAGTACATAAGGTTTGTAAGTCTAGGTAACTTAACCAAGACTTAAGCAATAAAAAGAAGCTTGAACTCAGCTCACTTTTTGTGCTTTGATATATCTTTTCCAATTAAAATATAATTGACCTCTAATGTGTATCAATAACACAGAAAGCCAAAAAAGAACAAGAATTCCTTTCATTGGCCTTAGTGCTTTTGGTTTATTTGAAATAAATATATCTAAACATTATGAGTTTCCATTTAATATGTAAAAGTTTAATATTACCTAGAACAATTGCTTGAGAAATGGCAAAAATAATCTTACTATTAAAGAGATATTTAAGCAACATTTGTTAGGTTAACTCACATTAAGAGTGATTTCTCACTTGCTCGGTTCATTTTATTTAAACAACAGCATTCCATATCTCAACAAATGGAAAAAAAAATCAGGATTTCAAGTTATATATTTTTTGGAGCTACAATCAGACAATGTTTTTAAAATAATCAAATATTGGGCTATCGAGAATTTAAACCTTGAGTCTCATTCTTAGAGCACCTGGATAATAGATTTCATGCCTTATTAAAGTACTTAAGCAATTATAATGAAAGATATATTTAGTTCTTTTCATTTAGAAGGAAATGATATTTCATTTCAGGTTATCAGTATAGAAAAACTATATTTGCAATATGATCAAATGTATCATCTCTCAAGTACAATTGTCAAGCTATACAAGCCATGAAATTTGAGTAAATCTGTCTTCTGAAATAGAAAAAAAGAAATATAGAACTTTTATTATATATTACCTATTCACATTGGCACATGTGTAATGTCAAGAAGGTATTGTTAATTCTGGGAGTTTCTACATATTTCAGTGTACTTAATCTTTGCTCACCTTACCAAAACATCTGAAGCTATGGTCACTGAGTCTGCAGATATTTATTGAGTTAACCACTTTTAATCAACAGACAGAAATGCTTAGAATTTACGTTGTCTTAGATGCACAATCTAGGTTAATACATCAGAATGCATGGTATAATGACGCATGCTAGCAAACTATAAATGGAAGCATTTATCCATGTATCCAACTTAGATATGCACAAGTCTTGAGGGCAATCCAAGATAGAAAATTAACTATGAAATATTAAATAACTCCCCAGGATCTCATAGCTAATGAATATCAAAACTCATATACCTTTCAAGAGGAAGAATTCATGTTTGAGGTTTTTATTTCATATTAAAATAATTAATTGTAATTATAAGAAAACCCAGATTGTAGGAGGGAGGCACAACTGTGCTGCGTTGTTCAAAGAATTTGACTCATTTCATTTGGGAAATCCTGGTCATCTACTTGGCTTAGGAGAACATTTGAGCTAAATCTCTATATGTCCTTTAGTTAAAAACCAAGAATCCAGAAACATAAAAGTAAGCTCTCGATAAAGAATGAAGATGGCTTCCATCAAATTAGTAGGATTTGTCAATGGAACAATCTTAGTAGGCCAAGAAGAAACAGGATATGATGACCGGAAATGTCCACTAAGTCAGTGGACGCTGTTGACTGAGATATTACAAAATTAAACATTTGTTGATCCTTTGTGTGTGTGTGTGATAACTATGAAGTGTTTTATATACATTATCACATTTAAAATCCTAACAATCTTAGCAGGTGTGTCTTTTTCTATTATTATCATTATAAATGAGGTAACTAAAACTAAAAAAAGATTAAATGTAAGGGGATACAAAAATATACAAGTATTTACATCTCCCCATTCTTCTTCCTAAAGGGGCTGATTCCTTTGCTGCCTTAAAACCTTCCACAGGATGCTTGACTCTCAGCTTTGTTCCACTGAGCTGAGTGTTGAGGTGAAGTCCAAGTAGAACTGGGAAGTCAAGAGAAAGAAAAAATCGGTTTATATTAGATTGTAGAGACACAGATAAGTGGACAAAAAATGAACTCAGAGGATTCAAGAGAAGAGAGAAGCAACCATTTGAAAAAGAGCTCCACTGAGGGAAACCAAGAGAAGTGTGAGAGCCTCCATAAAGGGTAGAACTTTTTTTTGTCAAAAGGGCAGTCATATTCTAACAGGACTTTTTTTTTTTTCAACGTTTATTTATTTTTGGGACAGAGAGAGACAGAGCATGAACGGGGGAGGGGCAGAGAGAGAGGGAGACACAGAATCGGAAACAGGCTCCAGGCTCCGAGCCATCAGCCCAGAGCCTGACGCGGGGCTCGAACTCACGGAGCGCGAGATTGTGACCTGGCTGAAGTCGGACGCTTAACCGACTGCGCCACCCAGGCGCCCCACTAACAGGATTTTTAAGATGTTTCCGATGTTACATAGCTGATGCTTCCCTGATTTTAAAAGAAAGGCCTATGGTTTTCCTCAATAGTTTGCAGTACAAGAGGATCTTTTCATATCAATTGACTTGATGAGATTTGAGGTTTTTTTTTCCTTTTTTAAAAAATTTTTTAAAAGGTTTGTAAATTTATTTTTGAGAGACAGAGAAACAGAGTACAAGTGGGGGGGGGGGGCAGAGAGAGAGGGAGACACAGAACCCAAAGCAGGCTCCATGCTCTGAGTCATCAGCACAGAGCCTGACATGGAGCTCAAACACACAAACCATGAGATTATGACCTGAGCAGAATTCAGATGCTTCGACTGAGCCACCCAGGCACCCCGTGATTTGGTTTAAAGAGAAGCAAGTCATGAAAGGGTAGTTCACTGTCAATTTAATGTGGAAATTATTCACATTCATACAACTAGTAAGTAGAACTACAATTCCATCCTATGTCTGTCAACTTCAAGTCTCTATCATTAACCATCTTCCTATATCAATTTTGTCTCCTAAGTTCCTCTTTCCTCTAGAGGATAACATTCACTTTCTTTAAAGGAAAAGGGTTGTCAATGAGTTAGGCATCAAAGAACAAACATAAACAGCCACTGGCACAGCCCAACTTATTGCTAGATTATTAAATTATTAAATTATCTACTACTTAAAATGTGTGAATACTTCCTCTGGCATTGCAACATTCAACAAATAATTTAAAATTACAGATTTTTAAATTACAGTTTCAATAGCTGAGGCAAGGCTTTTGCTATAGAAGATAGGAATAACTCTCCCACTCCAAAGGGAAATGCCAAATCTGGGCAGACAAAAATACAACAGATAACCAATATATTTCAGAACAAAAATAGAGAGATGTCAAATGAATGGATATACAAAATACCAGAAGAGGCAAGAGGATTTAAAAAAAAAATGAGGGAGTCAAAACATGAGCAGAGCCTTAGGGATAACCAGGATTTTGCAGTAGAAAGGGTACTTGTAAGGTATTAGAGACACAGCGTCCATCTCTTGATTTCAGCTCAGGTCATGATCACATCGTTCATGGGTTGGAGCCCACATTGAGCTCTACATTGACAGTGTGAAGCCTGCTTGGGATTCTTTCTCTCCCTCTCTCCACCCCTTCCCCACTAGTGTGCACTCGCTCTCTTTCAAAATAATTAAATAAACATTAAAAACAAAATTTAAAAAAAAAAAGGAAGGACCTTTAACAAAAGACACTTGTCAAAGTTGCCACATTTTTGAAGACTAATGATAAACACAATTTCTCTTTCTCTATTGATAAACTTATTTGGTTTCAAAACACTACATTTTCTGCTAAGGTTATTTTATTTAGTTGCCTCGCTTCCTTATAAATGTTGCCAGCCTTCAGAGTAATTGTGACTATTTATCCAAAGAATTTTTGTTTGACCTGATATATGAAGAAATCCAAAATACTTAAGTGTGTTATATGTGTTATCAGTCAAATAAAACAATGTAGGAAGAAATACTCTTAGGAAAGGATTACTAGTAATTTAACAATTCCATGAGTTTTTGTGTGAATTTTTAATTTTTTCAACATTTTGCCATCTTGCATTCAACCTTTTGCTGTAGATTTATTTTATCTTCTTTATGTGAAACAATTTTCATTAATTATGGTCTCCAAACTTGAATCATTTTGAAGTTGTATCAGAAGTTCAGACTACATTTTATTTTCGTTGCTCTGCTTAGGCTTGCTACAGTATTATGGTCCTCAATCTAAAAGAACCTGACAAGTTTCCTTCTGAAATCAATGTTCTTTAGAAGTAAGTCCCTCAAAGTTCCTGTTAGTAAGAGTGATACCTCCTAATGCTAGTCTATACATACCCTCTTTAACAGCCAGGGCTATAAGATGACTCCTCACAGCTCCTTGGCTTTGTCCATAAAAACAGACACTTTTGGCCATACCATATATTCATACTTAACCTGTCTTCCAAATTAATCTATACTTAACCTGTATTCTTAATACATGTGTATGTATATTTCAAAAAGAATTCTGCTTTCATAAAACTTTTCTAGACTCTTTTCTCTAAAATATATAATGTAATACTAGAAACATAGATCACCCCCCCCCCAGTATTTACTGCTATCTAGTAAATTGCCTTTAAAAAGCAGGTATTCAATAAATTCGTGTTGATTTATTGTTCTTTTCAGTTGCACAAAGTTTGTGATAAACATTCCCTATAGTTCTTTGAGAGCAAAAGGGAAATTGTGTCTCCATAGGTTCCTTAGAAACAATGAGTCTCCAGCCAGATCATGCATGATTTGCCTTTGAACCAGCCAGAGGGTAAGTAGCAGAAGGAACATTTTCTCATTTCCGTGACCAGAAAGATGCATTCCTTTTACCTTCCTAAAGTCAGAGGATGAAATCATAGTCAATATATCTTAGCACATGAACTATTAAGTACATTTTTCTTTGTCTATAGAAATCAATGGAACACATAAAACTACTGTTTGTTCTCCCCTTCTTAGAAAAAAAAATGTAGAGTGGAGGCTTCTTTAATAAACAAAACAAAACAAAAAACAAAACAAAAAAACTCTCATTTGGATCAATTGTTTCTTTCTCCTACCAGTATAATAAGTGCCATTTGTATAAGCCAAATTATATGAGGCTGTGGGCTGGGGGAGATTGTGGGTATTGGAGTTTAGCAGGAATAACATGCTTTTAGTCCTTAGAAAATACATCACATTGTTCTTAGTGAAGAATCAAACTGTAGAGCTGAGTAGCTTGGAGAAACTGAAGTATCACCCACCCTCAAGGCAAGGGAGGGAGACTAAGCTTTACTTCCTGAAAAGGGAAGTACCTACATATATCATATCTTATTCTTCTATAAGGAAAAATACTCTCTTCTCCCCCATTTATTTATTTATTCAATCTTTTATTTATATCATCATGGGTTCATGTATATTTATTTTTTTACTTCAGGTTATAGTCTACTACTGTGTTATTTATTTATTATTTATTCTGTTGCTCAAATTGTTACAGATTTGGCCTCTGGGAGCTCTTTCATTTTGACTGCTGTGTCCCTTTGACATGCCCCATCCTTTTGTACTTTGAAAGCTTCCTTACTAAAGGTACTACAAGATGCTCCAGGCTCATTGTATGTTTTCACTGCCGTGGCATTACAATTGAATTGAATTTTTAATTTCATAAAACAAGTTGACAGAGTTCTGTGCTCAATCCCCTCAGAAGCTGTGGTCTCCTATTATCCTGAGGTGACCTAGAGAAGCAGTAATTTTTGTCTCATTGAATTTTAAGAGTCCGAACATGAATGCACTATCCAAGCCTGACTCAAAGCTCCTATGAGCTATAATATTACCACATCAATCCAATCTCCTCCCAGTTGAATATCTTCTGTCTTATGTGAGCGCTTTGTATTTGTCAGGGTCCCAGAAGGAAATATACATCATGTGCAATCTGGTAATTTAAAAGTTTTGATAAAGGGTTATTTATAAAATGTAAGCAGTGTTTAACAAAATAACGAAGTAACCTAGGCCTAGTAAAAGCAGGATGTATTCTATCATTTCTAAGGCTTTAAAGGGCAGTGGTGGGAGTGCCTACCAAAACCTGGCCGAAAAAGCTCTATGCAGAAAGACTCCTTAGAGAAAGGATGCAACCTACCCAATGCAACCAGCCCATTCTCCTGGCCTCTCAGTCCTTCCACCTTCAGATGTCCTACTGGGAACTTCAGTTTGTTGAACTCTAAAGGAAGATGGAGAGCAAGGAAGGACATTGAGGCAGTTAATTTCCCAGGCCCAAAGTAGGTGGAAAAGGGAGGACAGTGAATATATAGGGCAATATGGAAGACATGCAGTGTATTATTCTTATTTCAATAGCAAGCAAAAAAGGGATACTACTTTCCTATTCTTATCTTCCAAAACTCCATAATGTCATCATCATTTTCAGAGGCCAACTGGGATCAAGTTCAATACTGTATGACTGAAGAATCCAGATTATCTACATTTTGTGTGCCATAGGAACAGAATTCCAAATGAAAGAAAACAAAATGTTAAAGCTAATGCAAAGTAGTGATAACAGCAAAATTAAGAAGAAAAAAGTTAGGGGCGCCTGGGTGGCTCAGTCGGTTAAGCGTCCAACTTCAGCTCAGGTCACTATCTCGCGGTCCGTGAGTTCGAGCCCCATGTCGGGCTCTGGGCTGATGGCTCAGAGCCTGGAGCCTGCTTCCCGATTCTGTGTCTCCCTCTTTCTCTGCCCCTCCCCCGTTCATGCTCTGTTTCTCTCTGTCTCAAAAATAAGTAAACGTTAAAAAAAAATTTTTTTTAAAGAAGAAAAAAATGGGGCGCCTGGGTGGCGCAGTCGGTTGAGCGTCCGACTTCAGCCAGGTCATGATCTCGCGGTCCGTGAGTTCGAGCCCCGCGTCAGGCTCTGGGCTAATGGCTCGGAGCCTGGAGCCTGTTTCCGATTCTGTGTCTCCCTCTCTCTCTGCCCCTCCCCCGTTCATGCTCTGTCTCTCTCTGTCCCAAAAATAAATAAACGTTGAAAAAAAAAAAAAAAAAAGAAGAAAAAAGTTATAATCTAGCATAGAAGGCATGACCGGGTGAAAATTGTATAATTACACTGACCGGCTTTGTTGTTTAACACTGAGTCAGTCAGTCTCTATCTCTGTCTCTGTCTCTCTCTCTCTCTTCCCCCCCCCCCCTTATATCACTTTGCTCATTTCTATTCCCTACCCTAGTGCTATACTTAAGTACCTCATTCTTGGACTTCAGGAGCTATCTTCCTGTGTCCGCCCTGTGATCTGTCTTACACATTAAACCCTGAAATATATTTCCAAATAACAATTTCTATCATGTCACTCACACTTTTAATAAAACCTTCAACGGTTCACCAAGATGCACACACAAAAAATAACATTTAAAAGCCTCTATAATGAGGCTTTGGCTTAGATTTACTTCACCTCTCCTCGCACAAATATTTGACATGTCACGTACGCACGAATACTTTCTGTTTCCCAATAAAACCCTGCAATCTGTGGTGTACCTACCACTGTTCAAATTTCATTCCTGGAAGGAATCCCTTTCCACCCAAATCTATCTATCCACGTCTTCCCACATTGTCTGTTCCTATTGTATGCCAAAGGCACAATGTTTCCAGTGGAGTACAGCTCCTTTAAACCTTAAAGCTTGCCCCCAATTCACACAACCACATTTTCTCTGAATGAGATATAGGTCCATCATCTTTGTATTAACCAATCTACTTTCTCTGAATTACCTCATATTCTGCTTTAAGTTAGTTTCTGACTTTGAATCTCAACTTGTCCTTTGGAGCTTCTACTTGGCACTGTTTTTCTGGATTTGAACTTTTGCTGCCTTCTGCTGCCATGTTTTAGAGTCTTTTTCTAACTACTCTACTTGCAACTGTCCTAGGTGTATATTTGAAGCAGCCTACCCAACTCTGTGGCTTTATATCCCAAGGTAAGCCCTCACAGTTTGGGATATAATGTCCATGAGCCATTTCCAGACCCTGTAATCTTAGTCATCTTTGAAAAGCCGATACAAACCAGTCTCTGACACAATAGTCATTGTATGCATAGATACATGAATAAATGAGTCTTTCAGTTTAATACTCTCCTTGCTTATTTTTTCATTTTATTTTGATTTTTTCTTTCTGATAACATATACCACTGTCTGACTTTTTTTTTTTTTTAATATATAAATTTGTGCTGGTGACTTTCTTGCTAGACCATGAGCCTCTGGACAGGGAGGAGGAAAGGAGACAAAACCATTGAATTGTTTTCTTCTTATTGTGGCATAGTGCATTGCCTGTCAAAGGCATAAAAGAACAATCTGTATTGAATTCAATATTGAAATTTGTACATAATACCACATAGGAAGCTAAATTTGCAAGATATGAATAGGCTTGCCCTGCTGATAGAACAGTTCATCCAATAATAGTTTCAATTGTGAGTTTAAAAAAAAAAAGAAGCCATTGATTTTATGTATTTAGTAGATGATTTTGATTTTTATCAAAATAATTTGCTATCTTTAGTAGTCGGGGCTGAGAGAACATAAGTCTCTTATCCAGGCCAGCACTGCTTTCATTCTTCTTCCTCTGCTACCCTCTCTTCTCCAAAGAAAAATGCAGCCAGAGATGGACTTTCAAAACCTACATGGCCCCATGTTATTTCTCTGCTCTTATCTCTCAGAAACATCCTGACCTCCCAGCTCTCTCAGAAACATCTGAAGTTCTTATTTGACACCATCTCCAAATAAGTTGTACCCCACTTGCTGCTCTCCAACAACACCAGTTCCCTTATTGTTCTCTGAATCTGCTCATTTGCTAAACTTGAATTTCCTTCTCGAGCTCTCTGTGCTTGTTTTTATCTCCCTCTGGAATGTTCTTTCCCCAAAATCCTTTTGGTTCATATCCACCCTTGATTCAAGTTTCTGCCCACTGTTTACCTCATCAGTGTGGCCTTTGCTGACCACTTTATCTAAAATAGTGCTCAAGAAACAATGTTACTATGGGGTGCCTGGGTGGCTCAGTCGGTTAAGCCTCTGACTTCGGCTCAGGTCATGATCTCACAGCCCTGCGTCGGGCTCTGTGCTGACAGCTCAGAGCCTGGAGCCTGCTTCGGATTCTGTGTCTCCCTCTCTCTCTGACCCTCCCCCGTTCATGCTCTGTCTCTTTCTGTCTCAAAAATAAATTAACATTAAAAAAATTTTTTTAAAGAAATAATGTTACTGTATTTTTATTTTTTCTTTATGGCAATTATTACCACCTAGCCAAATATGTATTTGCTTTTTTTTTTTTAATTTAAGTAATCTTTACACCCAACGTGGTGCTCCAACTCACAACTCTGAGATCAAGAGTCACATGCTCTACTGACTGAGCCAGCCAGGTGCCTCTGTTTATTTTTTAATTAACTGCCAACCTCTACTTGAATTTAAGCTTCAACAGCAGAGATTTCATTTTGTTTGTTGCTATTTCCTCAGTGGCTAGAATACTCCCTGTACTATTTGAGGCTAATGGTTTGACTCCTGCTGTGGAAAGGTCAAGTATTTCCTTGCATATTCAGAAATATAATGAATATTCAAATATCTGTTAAATATAAGAATAAAAGATTAATGTAAGTTTGGACATAGAAATCAGTGATCATGTCATCATAAGAGCATGTGTACATAAACTTCTTTAACACAGTCATGCCTACTTATCATTCTCTATATTTATTTTTCTAAATCATTGAATATTGTGTATATTCATGTAAGTTAATTTTGAACCATGCTATCCAATATGGAAGCACATGCTATTCTAGAACCATACTATCTCAATATAATTAAGAACTTCAAATGACTGTCAGGTATAAAATATGCGACAGGTTTTAAAGACTTAGAATGGAAAAAAATACAAAATACCTTATTAATGACCTTATATTGATCACATGGGGAAATACTAGTATTGTGAATATGAGTCAAATAATATATATTCTAAAATCAATTTTAATTATTTATTTTTACCTTTCTTAATGTAAAACACTTACTGCTAGCAACTTAAAATGATACATGTGGCTCTCTTCATTATATCTCCATCTAATGGCACTGATACAAAACCTTTGGATAGACTCAAACTGCTAGGGTCAAAATCCCTTGTTAGGTACTGGAGTACAGTTGCATTAAAGATGCTAAATATGTATATTTTTAATTTAACTACTGACTTACAACCAATCTACCACTAAATACCACAAAGTTTTTGTTTTCTGCTAATGACCTGGCATATCTATTTTATCAAGTAATGAAAAACGACTAAATTTTTAAGGCTTCTATATTTCTTTCCATGTTTCTGGATTTCTTAGTCTTTGCTGCTAAACAACTCATAATCAAATTTAATTCTCAGCCCTGATTTTCTGATATCATTCTTTTCATCTTCTTCTTTTTGTGATTTCTAAGTAACTTCTAATATTTTTCTTGGTGTGTTATGATATAAAGATGTCACCTGTGCATCTAATTCTTTTAGGAAACAAATGGAAATGATAATGTATTTTTAACTAATTTCAATAATTATAATGTTACTACATATACCATATATTGAGCATTTATTATGCTATATACTTTTACTGAATATCTCTCAATTACCATAATGAACCCACTGAAACACTCATGGAAGAAGTAACTGAAGCCTTCAGAAGTTGAAACTGTTTCAACATGTTGTCGTAAGGTATAGGATAGAAATATGGTACATGACCATCTCCCAGGGTGGCTGGGTGGCTTGGTTGGGTAAGCATCTAACTCTTGATTTTGGCTCAGGTCATCTCACAGTTGGTGAGATCAAGCCCCGCATCCAGCTCTGCACAGACAGCATGGAGCCTGCTTGGGATTCTTTCTCAATCTCAAAATAAATAACCATTAAAAAAATCACTATCCGTGACAGAGACAGTCCTGTAATTACAATGCAACATTAGACCACGCTGCCAGGATTCCACTGGATCTAATATCTCAACACCAGCATAAAGAGCGAGGTGTTAGACTTTGAATGCATTCTATTGTTGCTCAATTTGCTAACAACTGAGAGGGGTTTTCATTAGTTTTCTGTAAGGAGCCTCAGCACCAGAGATTTTTTACTTCAGCAGAAGCAGTTTTAAAATAGTTCCTTATTTCACAGCAGGCATCACCTCAATTACCTCCTACACCTAAAAACTGAAGAGGAAAGCACAGAGTTCCTGTGGCATCTTGACATCCTCAAGCAAAGACATATTTGAGGTTCCAAGTATTGATATTATGAGGTATTTGCACAATCAGAGATACTCTTTCAAACTCCCTTTTAATGTGAAACCGAGTCCTGATAATAGAGTGGGTTTACCAGGCTGCCTTACCAGTAAGCGGGGGTATGCCAAGTTAAGTGAGCTTCCCAAGGGAAATGAACAGTGCTTTACATTTATATTATACCTTTCACATAGAAGGATATCCAAATGCCTTACTAGTTTTATCTACAGGGAGCACTCCCTCACAGCTGAAATGCAAGCACCTGTGGGGTCTAATATGACAGACATTCCACAGCACAACAGCATTTAGGAAAGGAGGTGGAAAACCACCTTCTCAAGAGAATGGCAGGAAGAATTTTATATGGGCAGAAGGTAATTACACCTTTGGAATTTAGCCAAGATTCATGTCTTCATACTCTTCTTTTTAGTGATTCCTGGGTCTGGCTAGATTAGGTCAAACACCTTTCATGCAGGGGTGATGACTTCTTCTGAGCTCCATATGTGGCCCCTATTTGCTTAGCCAATGTAAATGTTAATAGAATAATATGCAAATAAAATGCATCCTGTGATCTTGTCCTTATTATGCTGGCCAAGGTCTGAACATTGCATTATGAGTAAATGCTATTCCTGTCCTTTGTTCCTGAATTGACCACTCGTTTGGAATTATAACTTTAGTGTCAATAAAGGACTTGTCATAGCAACCCTAGGTTTCCTTCGTGGGCATCCTGAGAGGTCCATGTCAGGAGTAAACCTGCTTTGTAAATAATCATCACTCCATTCAAGGGGCACAGATGCAAGCTGGTTCTGAGTCATTTTAAATAACCTGTTTGCACAGTTAACTTCCCTCCTGCTGTGGAAAGGTTACACATTTTCCAGTGTAATTTTGAATATTTTTTTATTCCCTCACTTTCTTTTTCATGGAAAAAAATTGTTTTTGATGAGGCCCAAAAGAAAAGAAAGAGAGCTCAATTATTGATCAGCATTGTTGAATGTAGAATAGAGAAGTTTATTTCATAGGTTGTATTTGAGGTGTTTTTAATTGATTGATTCATTATTTTCTCAAGCACAAAGGAGAACTCTGGGAAAGCTCAGCCCTGCCTTTTAGAAGCTGTGTTGGACTGTTGTGCATTAGCCTTAGTTGAAAAGCACAGTGGAAAATGTTTCCTTTCAAAATACTTGTTTTAAGCTTTTCCTAAAAATGTTTTTAAACATATGCCAAGGCCCCCTTCAATGAATGACTTTATTTCAAAAAGCAATATATAACTCCAAAGCGAGATTTGAATGTTGGATCTTAATATTTATAGACGGAAAAACTATATATACACGTTGCGTGCCCGTGCACATGCGCGCGCGTGCACACACACACACACACACACACACACACACACACACACATACCCCCTGAGACTGATAACCAACCTTAAAACTTTCTATACAATCTACAGAAGAAGGCCATCTGTCATATTTCCAAACTGATTTCAATTGCTGTATCTTTATCTTTTTCCCCACTTCACTATTATAGATGGGTAGGAAAAATCAAAATCTTTGATTTACTTAAATTGTACCGGATTATAAATAATGCATATGTGTACAGGTGTGGATATATGTGTGTGAATATTAAAATATTTATATTTATTTTTATAATCTTAGTTTTGCTCACAGATCCTCAATTGTCTTTTTCATCCATGCTTTCTTTTTCAGTATCATTAGGACAATCCAGATCATTATGCGTGTGCACATGCACACACACATGCACATGCACACACATACATACACACATGCACACACATGCAAAACAGGGCTCTCAAAAAACTTTAAGGTAGTTTCAAACTTAATAAATTCAGAAGCATAAATGCTGCAAGAATATTTAAATATATTTTGAAAATTTATTTGAAATTATACTATTTCATTTTGTGAACTGTGAATAATTATTAATTTTAAATTTTTGCTTCAATTTGTCATTTTCTTTTTTTTTTAATTTTTTAACGTTTATTTATTTTTGAGACAGAGAGAGACAGAGCACGAACAGGGGAGGAGCAGAGAGAGAGGGAGACGCAGAATCTGAAACAGGCTCCAGGCTCTGAGCTGTCAGCACAGAGCCCTACGTGGGGCTCGAACTCATGGACCGTGAGATCATGACCTGAGCCGAAGTTGGATGCTTAACTGACCAAGCCACCCAGGCGCCCCTAATTTGTCATTTTCAATCAGAGGTACTAAACCACAAAGTCAAATATGTGTTTATATATATATACATGTTAATTATTATCAATTTTCTTTCCCTTAATACCTATCCTCCCTTAGAGTCTCCCCCGCTTAATCCCTATCAGACTGATATTGTATAGAATTTAAATTTGGGATTATCCTGTATATATGTTATTTTTTTTTCTTTTCTGTGGATGTTTATATTTTTTTAAGGAGGACCTTTTTGCTTGTTTTTGCTATAGGTAACGAATTTTACAAGTTATTTGATCATTAACTCATATCTCCCAAGCATCATTTTTTTCCTTTTTTTAAAGTATCATTTCACAAAAATTGTTCTATTATGGGTTTTTATGAAGCTGAATTTCTATGATATTGTAGCCTGAGAACATTATTTGGTTTTTGTGTTGCTGCCTTATTTAAGTGTCAATGCCTGGATATAAAATACTTCATTTGGTTATGTTTCTTCAATATGTTAAAAACCCTACTTACCTTGTTTTCTTGTATGCAATATTGTTCTTGGTATATCTGATGTCAAATACTTGTTATTTCATAAGTAACATCTTCTTTCTCACTGGAAACTTTGAGAATTTTTTTTTTCTTATGCTCTATGGGCCCTTCAATCTGATGTGTTTCATTTTATTCTGATAAATTTTCTCTGTTATGCTTTAAAGAATTCATTCTTTACATTTCAATTTTGTTTCTCCTTCTTGGGACTCCTATTAGCCTTTAATGATGTATCACTTACATACAACCCTCAGTGCTCATCACAAGTGCCCTGCTTAATACCCATCACACATCTAGCCCATCTCTCACCCACCTCCCTCCATCAAACCATAGTTTGTTCTCTCTCATTAAGATCCTCTTGTGGTTTGTTTCCCTCTCTTCTTTTTCCCACCTTTCCCATAGGTCCATCTGTTTTATTTCTTAAATTCCACACGAGTGAAATCATACTATATTTGTCTTTCTCCGATTGACTTATTTCACATAGCATAATACATTCTAGCTCCATCCATGTGGTTGTAAATGGCAAGATTTCATTGTTTTTCATGGCTGAATAATAGTCTCTTGTATGTACGTATGTATGTATGTGTGTACACACACACGTGTATATACATGCCAAATCTTTTTTATCCATTCATTAGTCGATTTGATCCTTTTTTATTATTTCTTGTTGCTTCATAGTGCACAAACTTCCCTTGGCCTTTTGCATGTTTATTATGCTTATTTGAAATCTATATGTGATGGTCTGTTGCATCTGATGATATTACTTTTCTAGTCCATTAGGATTTCTGAAGTGAATGTTTCCTAAGATATCATTCATCTTGGTTTCAGAGTTTTAGTGTCATTCAGTGATTCTCAGATTTCCTACTAATCCTTTGGCTTTTAGTTCCGCCTTGATCTTGTTTTTAAAAGTATCTTGTGCAGATAGTTTTTGAGTGTTTTAGGGAATCTCCAATATACATCATGGTTGCCTCTAACATTTCCCTCTACCTCCTTACCATTAAATGTTCTTAATTT
Source organism: Puma concolor (assembly GCF_028749965.1). Lineage (NCBI taxonomy): Eukaryota > Metazoa > Chordata > Mammalia > Carnivora > Felidae > Puma > Puma concolor. The sequence continues at coordinate 60,613,634 of NC_141674.1, read as the reverse complement.
AGCTAAGTTATTTATCACAACCATCTGCTTTCCAATTTCCAAGATTCTGTAGCAATTGTCTCCTCTCCTATTCTCTACAAGTGTATATTAATTTTTTTTTAAATCTTCATTTTAGTATGGCTTTGGAAGGGAGCACAGATCTACTCTCTATTAAGTCTCTCTATCTTTATTCAGAAATCTCAGTGTTTAACTGTCACATAGTTTTTCAGTTTCTCCTCAATGAAATTTCTTCATCTTCCTATTAGGAAGATAATTACACTATCCCCTGAAAGTCTTTAATATTTGTATTTGAAACTTATTAAATATCTTCTGTTATGGATCTTTTTCTCTTGTAGATCTTATACCCTCTAGCAAGTATATTTTTATCTGCATACTTTCAAACAAAATTTAATTAATGCACATTACTTTATAAATAGCAATTTGCTATTTATGAGAAACATATCACTTATACTTTTATCTTTAGTGCCTGCCATATATGTTCCATGAAAAAATAAAGAGAATGAAAATTATCTTATGCTTTACACTCTTTAGTTCTTGTTCATTAATGAATGTTGCTATGTTGGGAAACATTATCTGGCCCATTAGGGAGATATTGCACATCCAAGCCCTTGCTCATCATGATATAATTGACATATCTATCTCTGAATGTAGGAAGACAGTCTTTCTCTTATGTGCAGATATGACTGTGATTATATCATAGGGGTAACAGTGATATCTGTCAAAACAAAGAAATATGTTTTCTTATATAGAAAAACAACCCACTTAAAAATAAATTTACTCATCTTAAGTGAAATAGCTAATTCCCATTCAAGTTAATGATATTTGTGCACATTGATCTGGAGTAGAAAAATCCTCTCTAATGTGTGTGCCTGTCAGGCTTCTGTCTCCATTAGGTTAACCCAGTATCCTCTTTTGCTATACATGTAGCCTTTTGGCAAACTTTCATCATTGTCCTTGTTATATGTCAGGATAAGAAATAGTGAATGCTCCAGTGAAGAAAGATATGGAAACCAAGAGTGACTTAAAGAACAATAAAATAGAGAATTTTTATAAAGTACCACTTACTTTATAAAGTGAATTTAATTTCCTGCTAATGATTTCTGACTGAAACAACAGCTAACACTTTCTAAATGGTTACTTCGTGGCAGAAATCACAAAAAGAAATACATATAGATTATTTCTCAAATCATTAATATTACTAGTCCCATTTTTACAGATGAGGAGACAGAGTTCTAGAAGACTAGTTGATGGCAGAGCCAAGATTGGAACTTGGCCGGAGTTAGGATCACTCATATAGTGAGACTCAAAACAGAAAGTTCTCTAAGTAATCTGTTATTAATCATAGATAAGATATCTAACTTTTGAGTAATTTACTTAAAAAATTACTCAACCTTCTGCTTTCTAACTTGCAAGATTCTGTTGCAATTGTCTCCTTTCCTATTCTCTACAGTAGTGTATATATGTTTTTAAATCTTCATTTTAGTGTGGCTTTGGAAGGGAGCATAGATCTAGTCTCTATTGAGTCTCTATCTTTAGTGGCTTACTTACTTAAAACATTTCAGAGAACATTGCTCTAATGTCAGACTGACTCATATGCTTTCTTGAGAAGAAGGCAAATGAATGGAATTATAGCTATAGAAAATGTACATAACCAGCAATATATTTTAGCTATGTCACAAACTTTAGGAACAAAAGATTTATGTGACTTCTATCTGGCATGTATGTCCCAGTGAAAAAGGGTGAGAATTGCTGTTCCATTCAAATGCTTACATATTGACTCCAGCAAAACTGATGTAGTATATTTAACTCATTTAACAATTATATGGTGAAGAATAGAATTCTTTGTGTGTGACCTTCTGTGTGTGTATATATGTCTGTATTGAATGGCGATAAATACATATATGCATTCCCTGGAAGTATAAACCGAGTCAAAACATCATTTTAATAACACACACTTGATACTTGAACTTTCCAGAAAGATTTAGAAATGGTAACCTAATGAAATTTAATACCAAAAAGCCAAAGACAGATGTTTGAAGGAATATACACAGTTTTAAAATGGCAAGGTTTAAGACTAAGAAGATGCCATTTATTAATGATCACCTAAAATAAGTAAAAGTAATCAAATTAAGGGTTAAGATAAGGACTATCTTAAATTGGTGAAGCAAATAAACTCCAAAAGCTCAAGAATTTGGCACTTAATAATTTTCCTCTCATTTATGTTCTAGAATAATGCAAGTGTTCTTGATGAGGAGCTCTCCAAGTCCATGTTTCAGGGATGCAGACTTTTTCTATCTAATGTGATTCCCATATTTAATACAACTTTGATACTTTCTCCATTTAAGCCAGACAGAAGAAACAGGAACATGGATGTTTGTTTGTTTTCTAGACCTCAAAGTGGCATATATTACCTCTCTCATTACATTGACTATAATTCACAAATAACCACAAGAGAGATTGAGGCATATAGTATACATATATATATACACATACATACCCAGGAAACAGCCCAGCTCACATTTTCTGGCATAGGATCACAAATACCATGTGGAAAATAAACCGATGTGACTCCCCAGAATCATACTAAAAGAATAAATGCAGCAGAACCATTGTTTTATTCTCACTATCCATATTGAGATAGCAAAATCATGATTAACCCAAGGAATCAAAAATATCAACTGTAGCCTTTCACATAAATGGGATGATATTATCTGTTTACATGGTTTTCTGGGTTCCCAAAATTTGGTTGCACTGTCCAAACAATTCTTAAGCTATAAAATTGTTTAATTCTTCAGAATTGAGAATGCTTACCACTTATTCTCAGACAATGGGCATTTGAGATATAATTAGAACCTTTTTAAAAAAAATTATATTCCCCTAGGCCACACCCCAAATAAATTGCTTTCTGAGAATGGAACCCTAGCACATACATTTGGAAAATCACCTCAAGTGACTTTTATGCTCACATCTTAACAACCACCCCTCCTTCTCCCCCTGTCAAAGGAACACTATGGTTTTAATAATGTCAATTATTTAGAAACTTCTAATATCCCCACTTACTTTTTACAGGAAAGACGAACAGAAGTAGATATTTATATCATGATCACTACAGTTTGGTAAAAACAAAACAATAAAAAAACAAAGAACAGTTCCACAGTTTCTAAAATAATCAGTTCCAAATGTCAGCTGCATCTCTTATTCTGTTACTCTAGGAGATATGAAAAAAATGGGATGATGTATTTTGTCCTTGATTCTTGGAATCTCTTTGGAAAGGCACTTCTGAAATGTTTAGGGAAAAAACTGTGCCAGAGACTGTGTGTTCACTAAATATAGCCTTCCCAGTCTCCCTGCAGTCAAGTTAGAATTCTGTGATTTTGCCTCTCAAAGAACTGGGAGCAGAAGTAATTAAAGGCAGTTAGGAGCCCCCAGGGCTCATCCATCTCCCTGTTTTCCTACCACAGAAGCCTCCAGGCCAAATTTCCTTTCCAGCCTTGCCATACGGAGTGGAACAGCAGCGTTCGACCAGAGTCGGACCTGAGCATGTAATGTATGCGTGCCTGTGTGTGTACATGTGCACATGTGCGTTATACCACTAGGTTAGTGTGTGTGTGTGTGTGTGTGTTTTAAGAAACAGAGAGAGAATGTGAGCAGGGAAGAGGTAAGAGGGAGAGGAAGAGAGAAGGCCCCATGTTCAGTGCAGAGCCCAACGCAGGGCTCAATCCCATTCACTGGGATCATGCCCTAAACTGACATCAAGAGTCAGATGCTCAACTGACTGAGCCACCCAGGCATCCCAGGGCATTTGTCTTTTTGGTTGATAATATTAATTTTGTCACTTGTTTTTAAAACACCAATTAATTAATTAATGGAACAGACTAATTGAGATACAATTCTGCGTGCCAGAGACTTCTTGGGAATTCAGCATACCAAAAGAATGGTATGTAGTTCCCATTCTCAACGACAAATGGACACACAAGCAAAACAAGTAACAACAAAACGTTAAGGGTATTTTATAGAAAAACATTCAGCATACAGTGGGGCTCTAAGTAAGGAGTGTTCATTGAAATGAATATTGGTGAGTAAGACTTCGGTACAGATAATAAAATGAGTTTCCACGATCATATTGACGGCCTTCATGGTTTGGCTCATTCCATGTTTCAAAAGTGTTAATAACTTTCAACATGATGCTGTTCTCATTGCTATGCCTTTATTTGTGAACACTTGGCTGTGCAAAGTCAGCAGAATCAGTTTCTCACGGAACTATTGTTCACACACAGAATACTCTTAGAATTTGATCTCGCCAGTTTAACCACAGTGATGACATTCTTGCCTAACATGGAATCTCCTGTTAATGGAGCTGCTCTAATATTAAAAATATGCATTTAAAAAGGATAAAAGGATAACATTTTGAAAAAATGAAAAAAAAAGACTCTCAATTTAAGTGTGCCAGGGGTTTGATCCAATTTTCATTTTGAATAGAATATTGCTGCAGTAATTATCTTACTATTTAAGTACAAGAATAATTAGTGTAGCAATCTGCTAGTCTTATAATACTCACGGTTCAGAGGTGAAAACATTATAATCTTAAGTAAATTATAGATGTTTAATTATAAAATTTATATGCAAAGATGTAGGAATAATTAAATAATTTTTCTGATAAGGAAACGTGTACATATGTGTAATAAAGAAATACATATTTATTTCCTTTTTTAAAGGAAAAGGTTATCTTGTGGCAAAAAAAATCATTTTCATATCTGAGGGAATCTATAAAGTAACAAAACTCTGAACTGACTATAATATTCCCAAGTCATCTTAATACTATCTAATTTCACAGAAAACACTTTTTCAGTTATACTGTGATTTAATATCTAATATTATAAAGTTACGTTCAAGTTGTGCAAGAATTTATCCTCTTATAAATATATAATTTCTATTGATAACTACGAATAGGAAAATCACTAGATTTCTCCTAGGGATTTTGGCACTCTGTAAATACTTAATGTTTTAACAAAAATGGTATTTACCCATATATCAGAGTAATGTTTCAATTTATCAAGGATATATACATATATGGCTGACCAGCTTCCCCCCACCCCAGTCATTATGGGCATTGGATATACTTCTAGTAATGCACAAAGGTTTTTGCCCTTTTCTTTGTGAGAATAAAATAGAGGGTGATAACTGAGGCTTCTGTACAAATAGGATTGGATTTTAGGTACATAATTTTCACAAGCAAAATTGAAGATTTTTAAGTCAAACAAATACCAAATATGTGGTACAATGTAATAGAATTATAACCTTCTCCCTATCCTGCCTCGCTCTTACACTCTTTCTGTCTCTCTCTCCATCCCTGTCTTACTCATTCTCTTTCTCTAACTCTTTCTGTGTGGAGCTGCACGGAAATTTTTTCCTCTATTGCTCTATCCAAACTCTCTCTGAGATATTTTCTAGAAAAATGACAACAAAATGGCCGTCAAAATGTATGAAAAGGGTTTCTTAACTGAACAAAATGTTTGATATTTTAGATGATCAGTTTCAGAAATCAGATTTTTGGTTTGGGCACAAAAATTGTGTAACCAGTATAGCATCCAAGAGAGGAATCCTTTCTTCAACAAGGTTTTATCAGTCACCTACGCTGTGGCAGACACAGTGACATGACTGGGAATATACAGTGAGGAATAGCAAATGCCCTAAAGAGATCATAATGTAATTGGAAGCCAACATTAGCTTACAGGATTAGATAACAGTATGCAATGTTTTCAAAAAGCCAAAGATAATTTCCCACAAAACTTAATCTCTCTGATTGCATGTCTTCACCTCTCCTACCTTAACCCTTCCTTCAACTCTGCTCCAGCGTCAATGCCCTCTTCCATTTCTCCCTTGGACTTTGTAGAGCTGGTCTCTCTGCCTGGAATGGCTTTCCTTTTAAATATTCTGTGATTTACTCTCTCAGCTCCCCAAATTTTCACTCAGATCTCAGTTTCTCAAAAAGGGCTCCCCTGACTCTCTCATGTTTATTCACCTCAGACTTTTTTTTAACTCTTCTACTCGTTTTTTCCCCATAGTAATTGATGTCTATGAGTATGCTATTTAATTTGCTTATGTATTTTTCAAATTTATTTTTGCCACCTACAAGGGCAGGAATTTGTGTGCATTGTTCAATAGTGTTTTGTCGGAGCCTACAAGAGTGCCTGGCATGTAATTATTCAGTGAATTTAAAAATTATCTTTGAGTAGAATTATTGTTTTGCTCTGAAGTTGTATGTTCGGTAGAATGGCAGACTGAATAAACCTGAAGATTCTGCAACTACAAACTACTAAAGATGCTATATAAGATATTTTTAAAAAAATACATGTGCATAGCAGCATTCATGAGAAAGAATAAGAATCTTTCAACTGCAGTTTCCCTCTCCTCAAGCTGAAACTAAGCACAAGGAACATATCAAGGACAACAAATCAACATAGCTGTTCTGGACGCTGAATATTATCCTTTCATTCATTCAATAGTGTTTTTAGTCTGTTGATAAGCAGTAGAAACTATTACTGATAGTGAGATATGCATCCCATTTTTTCCCTTCTTCTCTAAAGCAATTGATTTGACATTTTACCATTATAATTAAACATAGCATGCGGATCATAAAATTCAATTCATTAATTAACTTTTTTATTCAACAGTCATTTTCTGGGGCTTCTATATGCCAAGCACTGTACCAAGAGTTAGCTATGCAAAAATTTAAAGAAAAACACAGTCTGCAATTCCATGGAATTTGACTCAAGATAGAGAGCTAGATCTTGAGTCAATCACGACACAATCAAATTGAAAATTATAAATTTTCATAATGACTACATCAATTTACCACTGACTAAGTCAGGCATTTATTATGTTCCAGGAACCATGCTAGATGATACAAACATTGAATTATTTAATTCTCATGTCCTATTAGATAAATAGATATTTTCCCCATTATTCATATGATTTCACTGGGGCCTAGAGAGGCCAGGGGGAAACAATGTGGTTGGTAAGCATCAGAGCAGGGATCAAGCTCATATTTGTTTGAGTCCAATAACCCATCTTAATCACAATTCTATACTAACAAGTATAAGGATTTTCCAGTGTTCAGAGACACTTTATAGGAATAGCATCATATTCTGAGAGTTGCGATTAAAACTCAAGACTCTCTGAACACTGATGAAAATTTCACAGATGCTCACTATTAATTTGGTGTATGGGTGAGCATATGTGTTTGCAACAACTTCATATTCAGGCCTAGTGCAGCCAGGGTCTACTAATCAGAATTCCCAGAGACTGTCTTTCCACTTTAATCAAGCCACATGCACTGTTAGCCTACCCCAAGAGAGTAGCTCAATTCTAATGAAATTTCTGTTTCCTATATTCTTACGAGGCATGGTACATTAACCATTAATAATAAAAATAATTTGACTCCAAACTTTCTGCTTAGTTATACCCAGTGATAATAGTAACTAGAGTGTCATCTTTGAAATTGTATATTGTGAACAATAATATATAAACAAATCTAAAATAATGACGTTCAAAATTTACTAAAGATTTATGTTCTACATGCAGGTAAATTAGTAAACTAGGATTGATCAGCACGTTTATATTTGAGTTTGCTTTCTATATGACACACAAGAAAATTTTGTTGAAAGTAACTGAGAACTTAAAAACCATTAGGTAATCTCTTTCCTTTGTTGCAATGACAATAAATTACATTTTGGCACTTATACTCTTTAGCTTAATATGACCCTGAATCCTATGAAATTTACATGATGGAACATGTAGAGTGGTAACCTGAGCTTTGAAGTTAGAAACAGATAAATTCAAATCACTGATATGTGCTTATTACCAGTGTGGTATTTGGCAAATATTATTGTCTGCATCTTTTCCTTAAAATTCATGTTGAAACCCTAAACTCCAGTACCATAGAGCACAACTGCATTTGAAGATAGGGCCATTGAAGAAGTAATTGAGGTTAAATGAGTAAATGAGTAAATGAGGTTAAATGGTGGGCCCCTAATCTGACTGGTTTCTGTTTAAGAATAAGAGACACCAAGGATGTTTGCACACAGTGGGAAGGACATGGGAGGACCCAGTGAAAAAGCGGCCATCTGTAAGCCAAGGAATGAGGCCTCAGGAGTAAACAAACTGCCGGTACCTTGATCTTGGACATCCAGTCTCCAAAACTGTGAGAAAATAAACTTCTACTGTTCAAGCTGCCAAGTCTGTGGTATTTTGTTACGGCAGCACCAGCGAACTAGCAAGCACATAATTTAAACACTTCAGACATCAGCTTTTCCTTTTTTAAAAAAATTTTTTTAACGTTTATCTATTTTTGAGACAGAGAGAGACAGAGCATGAACAGGGGAGGGGCACAGAGAGAGGGAGACACAGAATTTGAAACAGGCTCCAGGCTCTGAGCTGTCAGCACATGGGGCTTGAACTCACAGACCATGAGATCATGACCTGAGCCGAAGTCGGACGCTTAACCGACCAAGCCACCCAGGGGCCCCAGACATCAGCTTTTTCATCCATAAAGCACAAATAATAGTTCCAGCTTTCAGAGTTTTGTTAGGAGGAAAAACATTATATGTATATATCCTGTCACGTGGCAAGCTCTCAGTTAATGAGAACAAGCAAAGCCACTGATGTATGCATCTGGATATGTGCACATAAGCACTTCCAGTGCCATGTTTCGTACACAATATAAAACAACGTCGGTTCGAGTTAGGAATCTAACTCCTTTCTTATACTCTATTTTCTATGAATCGAGTCATAATATGCCAATGTATTAACATAATAGAAGATGGCCTTAAACTAGTCACAGAAGCTCTCTGTGAATTCTACCATTTCATTGACTTGTCACAGCAAACAACAAGTTGGCCATGTCAAGCCATAGTTCTGGATATGAATCTCTGGTGTCAAGTAAGGAACTAATTAAGTATGAAATTACCTTATATATCTAAAGCTGGGTCTGCTCACCTTTAGGCATTTTGGGAATCCACCTAATGAGATACGAGTTTTGCTCCACAGGACAATCACAAAGCTCATTAATGCTCATTAAAACATAAGTAGTATTCAATGGATTCAGCAAAATCTCACTGTATTTTAATGGGCATCTGAGTTATCCAAAGGAGCAAAACCCTGTCATGGAAAATTTTTATTAATATAAAAGAAAGCATAGGCCAATAAATATAGTAAATATTGTTAGGTGTAGCTATATTAGAGACACATCTGTGACAAATAGAAAATAATATCCCCAGAAGTTCATTTCTTAACATTTGAAAATAAATCTGTCAAGGGCGATTTAATAAGAATCTGAAATACTAGGGAGAAGTATTGTACAATCACAAGATTATTCATCAACACAGAAGTTTTGAACTGCCTTTTTCATTCTGGATTTAAAGAAGTTGAAAGTCTTCTATTTTGTACCTCATTTAAAAAATGATATAGATGATGAATAAACACTTATTGACAAAGTAAATAAATTATGTTAATATTTAAGTCCATAAAGTCTATTTTATATATACGTACATGTATGTCTGTCTCTCAAAAATAAACATTTAGGGGCGCCTGGGTGGCGCAGTCGGTTAAGCGTCCGACTTCAGCCAGGTCACGATCTCGTGGTCCGTGAGTTCGAGCCCCGCGTCAGGCTCTGGGCTGATGGCTCGGAGCCTGGAGCCTGTTTCCGATTCTGTGTCTCCCTCTCTCTCTGCCCCTCCCCCGTTCATGCTCTGTCTCTCTCTGTCCCAAAAATAAATAAAAAATGTTGAAAAAAAATTAAAAAAAAAATAATAAACATTGAAAAACATATATTTATATACATATATATCTATATCCACTCATTTCTTTTCCACAAATATTTGAATGCCTACTGTGTGTCAGAAATTATATTAGCACTAAAGCAAAAGCAACCAAAATAGAATCCTAATCTTGTGAAGCTCACATTCCTGAGAGGGGAAGAAAGGTAATTAACAAATAAACATGCAAATATTGAACCAATTAAAAAAGAGTTACAGAAAAAAAAAAGTAAAAACCTAGCAAGGGTATCAATTCTCTATAATCTCTTTCAGAAAATATAAGCAGAAGGAAAATTTCCTAATGCATTTTACAAAGCCAGCATTATTCTAATTGTCTCTGTAGAAAAGCTAAAAGAATTAACAAACAAAGGAACAAACAAAAAACCCTCATAGAATAAATGATTAAGAAAGTTTGCAAGATACAAGGCCAATATACAGAAGTCGATTGCTTAAATTGAAATTAAAACACAGTATCATTTACATTAGCAGCCAAAAAAATTTAGGTGTGAATTAACAAAATATGTAAAAGATCCATATGAATAATACTGCAAAACTCTGACAAACAAAATCAAAGAACTAAATAAATGGAGAGATACTGCACATTCATGTATGGAAAGACTCAATATTACCAAATTGTCAGTTTTTCCCAACTTGATGTTTACATTCAATGTAATCCCATAAAAATTCCAGCATTTTATTTCATGGATATCAACAAATGTATTCCCAAGTTTATATGGACAAGCAAAAGACCCATAATAGCCAAACACAATATTGAAGCAGAATAAAGATAGAAGAATTGACAGTACCTGACATCAAGACTTACTCTAAATCTACGGTACAAGACAGTGTGGTATTAACAAAAGAATAAACAAATAGATCAATGGAACAAAATGGACCGCAGAAGTAGGCCCATATAAATGTAGGCTATTGATCTTTGAGAAAGGAGCAAAGACAGTACAATGGAGAAAAGACAGTCTCTTCAACAAATGATGCTGGAACTACCAGACATCTATATGCAAAAAAATAAATCTATACACAAACCTTACACCCTTCACAAAAACTAGCTCAAAATGTATCACAGAGCTAAATGTAAAATATAAAACCATAAAACCCTTAGACCAGAGGAGAAAACCTAGATCACTTTGAGTATGGCAATGACTTTTTTGATACAAAACCAAAGGCATGATTCATAAAAGAAATAGTTGATAAGGTAGACTTTATTAAAAAAAATAAATAAATAAATAAAATAAAAATAAAATAAACCTCCTGCTCTGGCAAAGATAATGCCAAGAGAATGAGAAGATAAACCACCAACTGGAAGAAAATATTTCCAAAGAGACATCTGATGAATTATTATTATCTAAATTATACAAAGAACTCTTAAAACTCAGTAACAAGGAAATAAACAACTCAGTTGGAAAATAAGCCAAAGACCTTAACAGACACTTCACCAAAAAAGATATATAGCTGGCAAATAAGCATTTGATAAGATGCTCCACATTATATGTCACCGGAAAATGCAAATTAAAATACCACTGCACACCTCTTAGAATGGCCAAAATCCAGAACACTGACCATACCAAATGTTGGTGAGAATATAGAGCAACAGGACCTCTCATTCACTGATAGTAGGGATGCAGAATTATTCAGTCACTTGGAAGATAGTTTGGCAATTTCTTACAAAATAAAACTTACCACACATTCGAACAAGTACTCTCCTTGGTATTTACTCCAAGTGGTTGAAAACTTATGTCCATACATAAACTTGTACACAGACGCTTATAGCATTATTAAAGCTTGAAAGCAAAAAAGATGCTGTTGAGTAAATGAATGGATAAACTATGGTACATCCAGACGATAAAAATAGTATTCAATGCTAAAAAAAAAAAAAAAAAAAAAAAAAAAAAAAAAAGCCATGTAAAGACATAGAGGAAACTAAGTGTTTATTTCAAAGTGAAAGAAGCAAATCTGAAAAGTCTGCATACTGTATGATTCCAATTACATGACATTCTCAGAAAAGGCAAAGTTATGGAGATATAAAAAGACCAGTGGTTGTCAGGGGGATGGGGTGGGGAAAGATGAATCGGCACAACACAGAGGATTTTTAGGGCAGTGAAAATACTCTGCATGATACCATAAAAATGGATAAATGTCATTATACATTTGTCAAAGCCGATACAATGTGTAACACCAAGAGTAAACCCTAATGTAATTTATGGACTCTGGGTGATCATGATGTGTCAATGTAGATTCATCAATTGTAACAAATGTACCAATCTGAAGGGGAGTGTTTATAACGGGGGAGGCTATGCATGTAGGGAGCAGAGTAAATGGGATGTTTCTGCATTTTGTGCTCAATTTGTGCTAAAGCTGCTCTAAAAGATAAAGTATTAATAAAAACTTTGAAAACACAAAAACCTAGTTAGGGTATATGTAGTTAGGGGGCAAGAGAAAGTGTTATCATAGAATAGACAGGGAAGACCTAAGAAATTGATATTTGAATAGATAGTGAAATCAAGAGAAGGCTTTGGGTATATATGAGGGATAAGCTTTGTACACAGAGGGACCAGCGAATATGAATATTCAGAGGCAGCAACAGGTTTGGAGGAATGTTAAGAAGTCCAGTATGGCTGGAATGCTATGAATGATGAAGAGTAGAAGAGGAGTTGAGGTTAGAAACATAGGAATGGCAGCAGAAAAGACCTTCCAGGCTTTCATGAGGAATCTGGATTTTCATATAAGTGTAATAGGGTCATTTGAGAGTATTGCATAGGGGAGTAACCTGATTTACTTCTGTGTTAATGGAAAAATTCTACATGGAAAATAGGTTATGGTAGTTTAGAAAAGGGTTATAACAATGAGTCTGCTGAAACATGTTTGAAAGGAGTGTTGGCAGAAATGAATGATAGATTAGATGTGCTGTGTGATAGAAATAGAAAAGCCAGATAATGACTTGAAGGTTTTTAGTGTAACACATTGATTGCCCAAACAAAATTTTGCTGTTTTCAAATGAGTGTTTTTGTCTCAAGTACATTGACCAAAACTGACATCAGTGAATTTTACATCTAGAATGTGAAGTATACATGGGCAGTTCTCATCAGCCAGTTGCAAGCCCAATTCTATTCTCATTCAGGATGGTCTGCCTCAGAGTCATTCTATTATCAAGGTTTTAAAAACCACATTAATCTTAACATCTCCCAAATGTAAGTTTATAACTGATTTTTCTTCTAAGCTTCAGAATCTAATTGTTTGAAGTTGTCTTAGGTATCTCAAAATTATAATGACCCAAGATGAACTTTTGGTATTCTACTACAAATATGTTCTCCTGATGCTTACCTTTCTCAATAAAGGTCAGTTTCTAGTACTTAGTACACTGGAAGTCCTTCCTGCTATCTTTCTTCCACATTAGCAAACTTATCCCTCATAAGAGCCATGACCATGTTCTGTTGATTCTATTTCTAAAATATATTTCAAATCTAACCATTTCTCTATATACATGCTGCCAGTGACCTACTCAAAACCATCATCCCACATCTAGATTACTTGTCTATCTACTCTGCAGTAAATTGTACATAGAATTTTAAGAAGTTAGACCATTTTGCAAAGAAACAGTAATGGGTAATGTGTAGAAATGAACATGGAAGCTGTCACAGAAACAGGTAGAAATAGAAGGAAATATCTGGAAAGAGATGTGAGGTTGACATAGAGATTTTGAGTATTTGTTATCTCATATGAGGAAATTTAGGTTATATGGTGAAGGGCAAGGGAATATACAGAAAGAGTTTGAAGATTCAGCTGTGAGAGGGAATAACCTATGGATCAATGTCCCTGAGGTGGAGGCAGGGGATGAGATACAGAATATGAATGAAGCATTTGTTTTAGAGGGGAGAAACAGTTTTTCTACCAAAATTGAAAAAAAAAATTAGTAAGATTGGGACATATCTAGATGATTTATAGTGCCTTGATGCTGATGACATCAAAGGTACAAAAGTAAATTTTGATGAGAATTCAGAAAGTAAGGAGTGCATAATTGAAAATGTCTCTCTTCATTTTATGTGTACAGAAATGTACTAGAGCCTAAAACAAAACAATGCATGTATCTGGATGACTTAGAAACTTACAGTTAATTTACTATGAAGAAAATATGTGTAAGGGAGTTTCTAGTGGTCTATAAAAGGTGACTACATTAACAAGTCACATTAGCATAGATGACTCATTCTTAAAGGATTTTTTTTATGAAAGAGATACTTATCATATTGTTCACTGACTGTATAATAGAATTTAAATGAATTAGGCCTCAGCTGTTATCTTCATTTCACAAAAAAAGCATGATATTACAGCAGAAAGGGATAAATTATATTTAAATAACTAGAAGTTCTTAATATGACCAAAATTATGTAAATTCTACTAACCATCAATTTTCTAGGAATTTTCGTTTTCATGCTAATTCACGAAAATCAAGCACAATGTATTTGCAGCTGGTGCAACTCTCCACCAATCTTTCCCAAGGAGAATTAGTTAAGAAATGTACTTGAATTACAGAAAAATATGACTCAATGAACCAGGTAGTGCCATGGTGGCATGGTTCCTTTAAGAAAAATGTTAAAATGTTTGGTAAATTTTAGGACTATCTTAAGAAAATTAGCTCTTTGGTATTATAATACACGATACTCCATAGGATCAGTAGCATAGGACTGCATTTGAGAGAGGAAATATACATGTGAAATACTGGGAAAATATTGTCTTTGCAACCCTACAGCCCAGAGCTTCAATGTCAGTAATGTTACTTTGACCTGGACAACACCCTCACTATCTGAATCTTAGATAAAATGGTAATGATAATAATGGTAATATGTTTATAATAAGAAACATTGTGAAACTTTTAAGGATATTTTTTTTCATCTTTTTTTAAAGATGATAGAGATTTACACATGTTGAGTGATTACAAGAAGGACAGTAGACCAAGGTAAAGTATAGATTAAAGAGACATATTGTATATCCAGTAAAAAAATCTGAGAAGTTAGCAAGGGATATAATCTATAACATGAATAAGAAAATATCCAAAGAGATGATACAAAACATCCAAGAATATGTTGACCAAATAATTATAGATTCTATTAAAATATTAAGGTTAATTAGATGACAGTGTACAATAATTCAACTGTTCTTTAAATATCTGCAAATTTCCTATTTTTATCCCCAATCACCGATTTAATTCTTCTATCCTTTTACCATATCTGTAACTTTTCAGCAGTTGAAAACTAATAATGATAAAATTACTACCTCATTTCTTTTCACCACATATATGTTGCAGTTTTTTATGAATATATACCTATACAATATTTGAATTAATCTTCTAGGTACAATGCAAAGATTCATATACTTTTTCGGAATTCTGACGCGCCCAAAGAACAAATGTATTACATGATATATCTAATAGATGTCAGCCAATAGCTTGGTCAAATCTGCTAAGCCTCCACTATGGATCTCAGAGAATATTATCTAAGATGGGCTTCTAATAAAAGTTCATGCTAAGAAACAAATCTACTCAGAAGGAAATAAGAGCATACGTTTCTGATATCCTCAACTCTTTTTCTCAGCAAGCAATAGGAAGTAATATTTCTGGCAAGAAGCATTAAATCATTCATAGTTTAATATTTAAACAGCATCACCAATATTCAAAGTATTGAAATAATAAAGCTATAAGAAACAATAAAAAAAAATCACAGAGGATATGAAATAGAGTACAGAAAATTTGAAACAGAAAATCAAAATTTCTACTGATCTCTTCCTTTTAGCATAAAGGTGGAAAAAACTTTTAGAAGTTTATCTTAAATCCAGATTCTTAAATTACAGATTCCATGGACAATGGCACTTTCAGAAACTGTAGAAACTCTTTAGATCTAACCATCTTACCAATTGACTCCATTGGTAAATCATACTCCAAACATCCCATTCTTACGGTTATAACAGATGTACTAGGTATTGTACAGCTGGAGTCTGTGATATAAATTTCTAGGAAGTATTTTGAAATACCATCTATCAAAATGATAAAAGCATGCTTGTCAAGAGGCACCTAGGTGGCTCAGTCAATTAAGCATTAGATTGTTGATTTCAGGTGAGGTTATGATCTCAAGGATGGTGAGATCCAACTGCAGGCGGGACTCCACCCTGGACATGGAGCCTGCTTAAGATTCTCTCTCCCTTTCCCTCTGCTCCTCCCCACTTACTCACACATGTGTGCATGCACACACTCTCTCACACAAAATCAAGAAAAGTGGCACCTAGGTGGCTCAGTTCGTTGAGCGTCAGACTTCTGCTCAGGTCATGTCCTCTGGTTCACAAGGTCGAGCCCTGCCATCAGGCTCTGTGCTGACAGTTCGGAGACTGGAGACTGGAGACTGGAGCCTGGAGCCTGCTTGGGATTCTGTGTCTCCCTCTCTCTCTGCCCCTCTCCCACTTGTGCTCTGTCTCTCTCTCTCTCAAGAATAAATAATAAACATTAAAACAAAACACCAAAAAAAAACATGCTTGTCAAAATATAATTCTTATGGATAATCAAGATTTTACTCAAACGTTTGGCTAGGAAAATATTCACTAGAGTATAATTTAACAAAGAGAATGTGTTGAAAATAATGCATTTGCTAATTAAATGATAAAACATTGATGCTTTGTTGAAGGCATTTACTATAGTCATTTAAAAAAGTGTCACTATAGCATTTCTACTAGCAGGGAAATTTTTCAAAATATGCAGTTAAATGAAAATGAATAAATTACCAAAAAGTATATTAAAAAGTATATTTTACATAAAGGAAATGTATAGGTATATGAATTGTTACATCTTGAACAATAGTACAAGCTAATAATAGTAATAACAGTTAATAGCAAGAGCTACATTTTCTCATTTTTGTCTTCACAAAAAAATGCTGATTATCTCTTCCATTGTGAGATGATGAAAGTGAGCCTTAGTTTAGTAAGGTGAATTGATCGAGAGTAATAGAGATTATAAGCTGTTGAGCAGGTTTTAAATATAGTTTTCTGACTCCAGACAACTGTACATTTCTTCTATACATTAATAATATTTTAATAGTGAATATCTTTGGAAGCTTTCTGATGTTTATTATCTTTGCTTTGCTTATTAGTGCTACCTAAGTTTCTTTAGCATATATGCATTACTCCCGAGGAATAAACACTCTAAAAGGCAACAAAAACATACACTGGTGATCAATAAGAAAATAAGAAAATGATCAAAAGCAGGGTGCCTGGCTGGCTCAGTCGATCTCAGTGTGGTGAATTCAAGCCTCACATTGGGCATAGAGCTTACTTAGAAAGAAGAAAATAATCAAATCAACCATATTACCATGGGCGAATAATATGGTAATCAACAATGAATAAGGTAGAGATATACTTATCTGTGTATGTGTAATATCTAGAGAGACATAAGGTTGACATGTATATATACACTCATATTATATTTGAAATTACTTATTATTAACCAAATAATCTCATTGTTAGTCCCAAGCATGGTAAAGGAAGTGACTTTTTGAATTTTGAATATTTATCTAAGTCTAAATCTAAGCATGTCTTTCGTAGTTCTTTTTCATGCGTAGAAGAATGCAAGTTACAGATGCATTACTAGAGTACATCATTCACAATTACGGGGAAATTTGTTGAACTTTTGTGCAAAACATTTTAGATTCAAAGAAATTGCATCTATGGCTTTGGTGACTCCTGCTACCTTTACAAAAATTATTGTGTATATCAGAGTATTCTTGCTTCGTGCAGTATGCATGGGCACATGCACAAACACACAAATGGAAACACACCATGTCTGGCTGACTGCTTCAACGAAAAAAGTGGAATTCCAGCTAAAAAAAAAAAAAACCTAGTCCTCGAGTTTATTACCTTTATTCTTCAGCAAATTCTGTATATGTCTTTGTAATTGGGGTTTAATTTTCATTTAGAATCATAAAGGAATGACCCAGACAAATAATTATCTTGCCTTAACTTTAGCATGTGTTTTTTTTTTTTTATTTCCCTCTGTTTATAAATGAGCAAAATGGTAGAAATAACCATTACCAGGAGTTTAAAAAATAATGTGTGACCTGCTGTGGCTTTCATTGGAAATTAGTTTTTGATGTGTATTTTTTAATTTGATAGACTGACTGACATTTTTCTCATCTTTACTACACAGATCAGCAACTCCCACTACTTGGCCAAAAGGTTAATGAAAAATAGATAGTAAAAACCAAAAACATACCAGGAGGATGTTTCCTGCTTCTCTTCATTCAAACTAATAATTTGGAGCATCTATCAAGTACTTTTTAGAAATAAAATAAGCAAAGCAAAAGGGCTAGTAAAGAACATGATTTAGAGCTTCATATCAAACACCTGTTCTGAGATGGCTTCCTTAGCTATGTCCACTGCATGTTACCCATTACCAAATACAAACAGTCCCATACCTGAGAGTTACAGGTTTCTTTATCTTAAATATGCATTTAATCAGGCACTTGCTCTTTATAGAAATGACAATATAACTTTAGTCATTTTTATGTGGTTAAAATTTTCAAATGAAAATGTAATTTAAAGACACTGTTCACACTTGCAAATGTGCATACACAATACACACATGCATATATGTATGCATATTTAAACATTTATACCACATTATATATATATATATATATATATATATATATATATTAAGTTACATATTGTTGTATATTTTAGAATCAATACAAAAGTATTCTTCTGACCTGAGCTCATTAAAGGAACTCACATTCAAGAAGTATGACATGTGACCAAAATCCAAAACACTGACAACATCAAACGGTAGCAATAGGAATTGTCGTTCATTGCTGAGAAATGCAAAACAGCACAGTCACTTTGGAAGACAGGTCAGCAGTTTCTTTCAAAGCTAAACATTCCCTTACTGTATAATCCCAAAATTGCACTTGTTGGTTACTTGCCCAAAAAAGTTGGAAACCTATGTCAACACAAAAACCTTCACATGAATGGGCGGCTTTATTCATAATTGTCAAAAACCTGATAGTTCGAGAGGCTGTGTTGAAAGGAACAATCCAAATGACAGCCCTGCCTTAGTTTAAAGCTAGGTTCTCTTTTCTGCTTATTATGGATCTTTGATAAGAAATACAATTGCTGAGAAGTCTGTTTTGCTTGCTGTTTGCTACGAGCATTGTGAAGCCTTTCCTGAATGTAACCCGCTGTGTAGTAGAATGGGTTGTAAACCTTCCTAAATGTAGTCTGATATGTAATGGAATGAGTGATTGTACATAAACTAACCGGCATTTCTCGCTTCTGTAAACCTGCTTGCTTAGCACATTCCTCACCTACCCTACCCCCTTCCCCCTTTTTCCTCCCGCCACAAGTAACGGACAAAGCCTTCCCGCCAAAGGACAGACAAAGGACGCCCAATCAGAGAACAACAAATGTCCTTACTTTATTTTTTTTTTTTAATTTTTTTTTTCAACGTTTATTTATTTTTGGGACAGAGAGAGAGACAGAGCATGAACGGGGGAGGGGCAGAGAGAGAAGGAGACACAGAATCGGAAACAGGCTCCAGGCTCCGAGCCATCAGCCCAGAGCCCGACGCGGGGCTCGAACCCACGGACCGCGAGATCGTGACCTGGCTGAAGTCGGACGCTTAACCGACTGCGCCACCCAGGCGCCCCAAATGTCCTTACTTTAAAATCAACTAATCAGGACCCTCATAATTTGAAACCTCCCCTGTGCTATTTGTCTCTGTCTATAAAAACGCTGTACCAACCCTGATCGAGGCCTCTTGCGTCACCGGCGACGAGTGCGCAGAGGACCAGGTTCGAACCTGCAATAAACGACCCTTGCCGCTTGGCTTTGACTTACGACTCTGGTGGACTTTTGTGGGAGGTTTCGGAACTTTGGGCATTACAGTGTATATATGGAGGCTGGGCATACATGGGAAATCGCTGTACCTTCTACTCAAACTTTCCGTGAGCCTCAAACTGCTCTAAAAAACAAAGCCTAAAAAATGACACATACAGTTTGGATTTATTGGTATTAGACAACACTGTGTTAGGAAACCAATGAAGTAACATGAGGCCGAAAGCACAGGATTCGAATATGATTTTAGATCTTGAGTTTTCCTACAGAATTCCAAATTAGATCACCATATTTGAGAACTTTCCAAAACACTGCTTCAAAATCTAGACAATGCAACTTTCCTGAAAAGTTGATAACTAATGTATCAAATATCCAGCCATTTTAGTTCCATCACTATTTTAGGACAGCTTGCAATTTTGTGTTTTCTGAGTGTGGTAAACTTAATGACCACTGGGAAGGTTGCTCTTACTAGAACTAGAAAAAATACCTTATTTTTTATGATACTTCTATTTTAGGGAATATAACTTTCTCAGTGAGAATTTGCTTTCTAGGGAATGTTAAAGACACCCCAGCTCTTCCTTTCTTCCAATTTTTCAAAATGCATTTGTAAAACAGATAATAAAGACATTGCCTCAAATGCCTTAGAGGGTTGATATATACAACCCTCCCCAAAGTGGACTTGTATTTAATGGGTCACTTTCATTAGAATCCCAAAGAACTGCTGCAGCTGGCCCTTCCTTTTTCTTTTCTACCACTCAGAAAACATTCACAAGACATCTTTGCTAATGCTGACCATTCTGCTTTGTGTATTGAGATCCTAAAGCGTGCTAATTACCCTGGCTGGAATTCAAAATCTGATCTACTTTGCCAGGAATAAGACAGTGGTCCCTAGGATGCATGGAGGGAAAAAGCTAGCCTTCAGCTTGTTAAGCCACCATGCTGGCCACTTCATCATAGAAGTCTTTATGTCCCTAGAAGCCAGGAAAGATTTATGGGACTGCTTACAAATTAAAAGAGATGCTGAATAGGCAAGAGCAGTGGCTTCAACTCACTGTGAGCAGTGTTGGGAGAATTAGTTGTTTACTAGCCTGGGTAGTGGCAAATCCAACTGAGCACAACAAAAAAATGCAACAGTCTATAATGCCTTGTACCTGCAAGAAATAAATATAAATATAAAATTATAAGTATAGATATGCCTTTGCTTAATACTTGTCAAACTTTCACAGCTACAATGATCATTTTGGCACACTCACCAATTTTTGCAATGATAAATATTTTTCAAATTGCAAGCATTTCTAAATTGCCTGGTTTTAAGATGGAAATGCCATATGCCAAAGTAATGCTCCAAGGTATTGGCTCAATCATTTTGCAAATCTTTTATTAAATTAAAGAAAACATTAGGATGCCTATTCTTTTCCCTCATGCACGTGATTAACCAAGTTCATTTATAAAGTTGAAAGCTTCCTTTTTGTCTTAACTTCTCCAACACGTCAATAGCCAAATCCTTGCTGCAATTGTCAAAATTTTTAAATTTTAATCAACCTTGCCACAGGTTTTCATTCACTATAATTCGTGTTAACAAGATTCAATGACTATTGCAAATGATCATTTTTTTTCTTATTCGAAAGCTACTCACTAATTTGGCAAAAGGTTTGCCCACATCTGATTTACTTAATATCCAAATAAAATTAGATAAAATGAAGAGAATTATCTATTAGCAAAATGTTTAATTTAGGTCTATGAGCCTGGTGATTCAGGCTTTCCAAGAGAGCTGGCTGCTGAGGCTTGGCTGAAAGACAGTAGCTACCCCCACTCTCTTTCCTCCTCTTTTCATCATGCTCCGGGATAAACTCCCTCTCTTTTCACTCAGAGCTTTGACCTTGCCATGGTTTTCTCTTATTTTTCCCTTCTGAGCCATTTTTTTACCACATTATTACTATTCCTTTTTAGCAACAGTCTCAAGCCATAATATAGAAATGCTCTTTGTGGACCTAATGTTTTGTCCATACTGAGTTATATGGACCTTAGTCAGGATGGGAAGGGGGGTATACATGTAAAGGAATATAGCAAAAATGAGTCTCTTATCAAAAACATACGATTGGCAGGAGATAAAATATATAAAGAAAACAATGGCAATACAACGAAGGCTCTTTACAAGTGCTGAATCATATCATGCAGTGAGAGCTTCAAAATTCTCAGAAAATACTTAGTCATATACCTACAACCTAACATAGAATCAGATTTATAATATAGATTTATGATTAGTGCTAATGGATTTGAAATAAAATCTCATGAAAATCCACTAATAACTTTATACTTAAATTACCCTAAAATAATAAATAGAACATAGTAGTTTTCAGTAGCTTCTAAGTTTCTGAAAGGTAAGGGTAAGCCTAGTGAGGAAAAAAAACCATGACTAGGCTGTAAAAAGACTGACTTCCGTTTCTCTTTTGCTCTTGCCCTCACACTGGTCTCCCTTACTTTGTATTAGAACCATCACTCTGAGGAAAGCAAATTGTCATTTTGAGAGCTGTCTTGGGAGATGGCCAGCCACATAGTATGGAACTTGAGTCTGTAGGTGACTTCCAGTGAGGACCGAAAGCCTTCTAGCAGCCATATGAATGATCCTAGAAGCATACTCTCCTAGAAGAAATTTAAGACTGCTGTACCTCCATCTAACACCTTGATTGCAGCCTTGTAAGAGATCCTGAGCCAAAGGCGTTCAATTAAGCTGTTCAAAGATGCTAATTTATGGACTCACTTCACTGCTGAGCCCTATCTTCTCCTTTATTCTGTCATGCAGATTTCAAGCTTATTCAGTTTCTATGAACTGGGATCTGAGACAACATGGTTGTGTCAAATATCTTTTCTTCCTTCCCTCCTCATGTCCCATCATTCTTCTCCTCTTCCTCCCTTTATTTCTTTTCTTTCTTCCCTTTCGTTCTCCTTCTCTTCTCTCTCTTCCTTCCTTCTCACCTTCCTTCCTCCCTTCCTTTATATTACAGGAAGACAATTCCAGAAACAGATATTCTTTCACGGATGAAAGAAGTACTGCCATCCATAAAGTTTTTAATTTCATTCATTGGATTTTTTTTCTAATTCCTAGAAGTTTTGTTTTCAAACTTCAGTATGGCTACGACCTTAAAAACTGTTTTTACTATGTTAGAAACTGATAACACTTAAAGTTTCACAGAGTAATTAAATCAATTGAGATATTTGTAAAATTACATTGGAAAATGTGAAGGATTTTTCAAATGTCAATAGAGCATTATTTATTAATTCAGAAAACATTTATGGAGGGTTTTTAATGTGCCTGGCAGTAAGCTATCCATTGAGACTATAAAATAGCTAAGACACACCTCATGCTGTTAGACGAGCTTGCATTAAAGTACGGGAAGCAAATTCATGTATCAAAAATCACTATAAAATGTAATGAATTATCTAATTAAAAATATTCTAATAACCAATGTTAGATAATGAAGAATCTAGCAACTCCCTGAAGAAATCAGAGACAGTATCATGAAGAATGATAATCAAACCCAATCTGAAACTTCTGGTGATATTCAACAAGGTCAGAAAAGAGGTGCTTTGAGAAAAGATTTTTTGTACAGTCTAGAAAGGAAATGTCATATTTAGGGAAAGGCCCAAAACTACAGTGAAAGTAGGGCTCTTAGAAAGAAATATCAAGGGGGCGCCTGGGTGGCGCAGTCGGTTAAGCGTCCGACTTCAGCCAGGTCACGATCTCGCGGTCTGTGAGTTCGAGCCCCGCGTCGGGCTCTGGGCTGATGGCTCAGAGCCTGGAGCCTGTTTCTGATTCTGTGTCTCCCTCTCTCTCTGCCCCTCCCCCGTTCATGCTCTGTCTGTCTCTGTCCCAAAAATAAATAAACATTGGAAAAAAAAAAATTTAAAAAAAAAAAAAAAAGAAAGAAATATCAAGGAGTAATACAAGTAATACAATCTGAATTCAGATTATGGAAAGTTTTATACCCACATTTAAGACCTTTAACCATAAAGCCTACAAACATAATGAAGTAACAAAATTATTAATGAAAAGAAGTAGTAGAATTAACTTGGGTATGTGAAAGTTGTATTTGCTGACAAAAAGAAAGACACAGTGGAAACACCAGAAATGGCAAAGTTAGAAGTCAATTTACAGTTGATTGAATGTGAAACTCCAATTCATATGTGGTCACTGTTCAGGTAAAGGAAGAGAGGTTCTGAATTTGGGCAATGGCTAAGGAGTTTTGAGAAGAGAAGACAGAGATTCTAGCAACATTTAGAAGGTAGAAAAGTCAGAATTTGATTAACCAATTTGAATGGTAATGGAATAAGGAGCAGAACAAGATTGAAGACAAGAATATTTTTATATGAGAGAATTGGAGGTAGATAGTTCTAGTGGGCCGTGTAACCTCTAGGTCTACAGGTGCCAAGGGTGATTTTCATGCATATAGTAAGCACTTGGAGCAGAAAAATTCACCCAGAAGATATATTACAGTTAGGGAAGAGAAGGGAAAAATATGGGAACTGAGAATCTGACTATTTAAGGAGAAAGAAAGAAGGAACAATCCAAGTGTTGAGATAGTATAGACAGAACGAGAAAGAGAGTCAGGAATACTGTGTGGAACTGACAAAAGAAAATACATTTGAGAGAAGTCAGTGGTGTTAAACGGGGCAGGAAATTTAGGATAGAGCAAGTTCACCTTTAGACCCAGCAGTTTCTGCAATGATGTTAACACTAAAGTGAAATTGAATTTGATTTTATAGTAAAAGGAAGGGGAAATATATAGGTAGCAGTGTAGATCTCTTTTTAAAAGTTTTAAATGCAATATTAAGAGGGAGTGGCTAGATAAAAGGGTCATTTTTTAGTTTTTTTAACTTTTTTAAATTTATTTTTGAGAGACAGAGTGTGAGTGGGGGTGGGGCAGAGAGAGAGGGAGACACAGAATCCAAAACAGGCTTTAGGCTCTAAGCTGTTAACACAGAGCCCAATAAAGTGCTCGAACCCACAAACTGTAAGATCATGACCTGAGCTGAAGTCAGACACCCAACTGACTGAGCCACTCAGGCACACCAAACAGGTCATATTTTGAATATGAGTAGCTTTATTATGTGTTTTTGAGGGAAAATGTTAATGAAGGAGATGATCTTGCAGACACAAGTAAAGGAACATAATTTAAGAAAGAAAGTGATGAAAAGAAACAGATGTTCCCAT
This sequence comes from Puma concolor, assembly GCF_028749965.1. Classification (NCBI taxonomy): domain Eukaryota; kingdom Metazoa; phylum Chordata; class Mammalia; order Carnivora; family Felidae; genus Puma; species Puma concolor. The sequence goes on along the minus strand of NC_141674.1, from coordinate 60,588,728 downwards.
GTTCAGGTTCATGAAATGGTTCCATATTTCCAAGGATTCATGCCTATATTTAGGAGTGATTTGTAAGTCATAGCATGGTAAGTATTATCATGGGCATGAGAAGTAGACTTAAAATGGACTATACAATAGAAGGCACTGCGTCGGTTATAGTATTGTGATATAAACAGTCAGACCTCCTATAAATGTGGTTATTTGAGGTAAGTTCTTCATTGGATATGAGTAAAGAAAAGCATAAGACAACAATCCTGCTATCAAGGGATTAACATTTAGTGTATTTTACTTGTATCTCACATAACTTAAAAGTTTTTGAAATTCTGTATACTAAAATACTTTTCTATAAATCATTTTCCTTAGGTTTACTTTTAAATAAATGTGCTTCTATGCTACAGTATTTACAAAGTGGAAAAATCATGCATCTTTCATCTCTGTCTGTTATCCACACATTCCTCTCCTCTCAGGCAATCACTGCTATCAGTCTGATTTATACTAGTTGTACATGTTCACAAAAGAAAAATGCTTACAAACATGGATGCACACACACACACACACACACACACATATTACACAGATGGTAGTAGTATACTGTAGAAGCCAAGAGCATGCCACTCCAAGACAGGCCACAGTGGCATGCAGGTTATTTCGAGCTACAAGCATTCAAGCCCCAAAAGACTCAGGAAGGAACTTTAAAAACACCCCCCTCAACAGCCTAAAAAGAATTTAGAGGACCTGTACCAGAAAGAGAACTATTAGCTGAGATTCCTTTTTACCTAAGAAATTTACCTGCATAACAGGGCAACCTTTATTTGCAAACATCTCTCACCTTCCTGCTAATGGCCTCCCCTGCCCTTTGTAATCCTCGACTCCTACCCCACTCTTAAGTTCAGGATGCATACAAACCTCCTTTTGCTTGACTGTATGTGGAATTTCATATCTGTGTGGATTCAACATATGTACACAACTAAATTTTATTTTTTTTCCTGTTAATCTCATGTAAATGTAAGTCTTATTCCAGTTAGAACAATCTTGAACAGAGGAAAATTTCTTCCTCCCCAACGGTATACACATATTTTAGTGTCTTGCTATGTCATTTAACATTGTATCAAAGAGAGTATTCCATGTTGGTGTATAACTAGTTTTCTAAATTGTTCTTTTGTTTCTGCTTTATAATGTTTCTTGGACCAATTAATAAGAATGTATTTAATCCACATGAATGCACATTTAGGCTATTTCCAATCCTAAATTATTGTGAAAGATGCTATAAAGAATTGTGCATATGTTATTTTACTGCATAATCTTCAATTTTTTCCTATAAATCACTTTTTCCCTGCTCTTTTATGTTGCATAACTGTATCTTTGTAGCTCTATTATTCTATTTTTTTTTTTTGGTTGCTATCAATTCATTAGAGAGGAGTGATTTTTTTCCTCTCCTTCCTTATGCTTGCTTCCTCTTGCTTCATTTTCATCTCTTGCTTTATTGCATCTCTGCCTTGTGCTTCTACTAATAAAGGAATTTGGTGTAATGTTTTTCTTCATTCTTGGCAAAATTCTTGGTCACAATTGCATCAGCTGTATGGCAACAGCTTTCTTCTTCCTCATTTACTGTTTTTTTTTTTTTCTTTTCCACAACCATTCAGTTTATTTTGTGATATACATCTAGTGCTGAATACTTTTTGATTAGCTTTGAATAAGGGGAGTTTCTATTGGCCTAGGTATTTGCTGAAGGTAGTAGCCAGAGCATGACCAGGGAATCAGAATATGATTTGGATGACTGAGAACTGGGTAGGTAAATTCTTTCAGGTTTATTTCTCCCCAAGTAGTTTGTATTCTATTTAATTATTTCCATTGAATGTCTCTATTCTTCCTTTTCTTTCAAGTATAGGCCACTTCCTAAAGATATGCAATTTTTGTGTTTTTTCTCCTCTAGGCTCACTTCTTCTGAATCTCTGAATTAAACCAGGTCCAGCTCCTGACTTCACTCTTTTTAACCCTATTTTTTCATTGCATAAAATAAGCTTTGCATTGGACCATCAGTGTTTGTTCAACTTGAAATGAATATTCTCTGGACTCCTAATCGTGAGTATTTAATTTTCAAAACGTAACATTTAAAGATAGTGGTCTCAGGGTGCCTGGGTGGCTCAGTTGGTTAAATGTCCGACTTCAGCTCAGGTCATGATCTCGTGGTCCGTGAGTTCGAGCCCCGCATTAGGCTCTGTGCTGACAGCTCAGAGCCTGGATCCTGTTTCAGATTCTGTGTCTCCCTCTCTCTCTGACCCTCTCCCATTCATGCTCTGCCTCTCTCTGTTTCAAAAATAAATAAACATTAAAAAAATTTAAAGATAGTGGTCTCTTTCTTTCTCCCTTAATCTTGCAACATCATTTTACTTTCAATATCAGTCAGGTTTGGACATTATACCAAATTCTTTATACACAGTATCTCAATTATTCCTTGCAATTTTATATTTTGGAAAATGAGAATCTAAGACTTAAAACAACAGCTATTTTTCAAAGTCAAACAAATCATAAATAGCTAAGTCAGACATACAAACTAAATATAGGTCTGACCCCAAATGCCATAAACAAACCTTTTATAGAAATTTTCTAAACAAAAAAATAAATTTAACTTTGGAGGTTGAAGGTGTGATCCAACCTATAATATTAATTAAAATTAGAAACAAAAAAATTAAAAGGGTATAAATATAACAGTAGTCTGATATGTCTACTATAGAAGTATTTATAATTTTCTGGCCATTATCATTTGAGGCCTATGCTAATACAGATTACTTATTTTGCAACTAAAAATCTTCAACAATTATCGATTGATTTTGTTACCCACAACCACAGCAGCTAGATGCCATCATGAAAGACCAATTTTAAAAATGATTCTATAAAGATTAAACATCAACTGGCTTAATTCTTAGTCACACAGAAAAATAGAAATCAGCATACCACCTTAAATTCATCCTCAAAAACATGTCATAACACATCATAGCAATACATCAAGTTTCTTAAAAATCTTTCTAAAGAAATGCTACACTTAACTAAGCAATTAGATTAGGTAAAGCAGTGCTTTAAATTTGAACAAAATCTCTTTCAATAAGTTGTCCTTCTCATCAAGCCAGTGTTATCTGTTTGCAAAATAATGGAATGGACAATTTGATTTTAAGTCGACCTCACCTTAATTTAGAGGCAGGAGAACACATTTTTCTGCCTTTTTGGTTCACATGTTCAAGTTAGTTTTTGTTGTTGTCATTGTTGTTTAATAAGGATTTTTTGGAAGCCTAAAAGGAAATGCTTTCCATTTTGGAAAATGCCTGGATTGCTTTGCTGTATGTGTGATAAGGCACTATATAAATCTAAGTTGCTGTTGTTGTTAATGGGATCTATTCTCACAAAACATCATTGTATGAGCTGCCTTTTTGCTGAGGCTGCCTGGAGGAGGGAGGAAAGTGGAGATTTTACTCCTGCTTTAAAAGGAAATAATCAGTCTGCAGGTGGCTGCATAGAGGGATAAGCAAATGGAACTAAGTGTAGCGCATGGTTTTCCCCACAAAATAACACCAAACAAGAATGAACCAGATAAAGATCTTTTGTACAAGCAGTGTTCTAAAGAGAAGCTTCGGGTTCCTAACTCCTCATGTTTATGCAGAAAAATCATGGTATGCTTAAAATTAGATTTTTCTCCACAGGAACTTCTTACTATAATGTGGAACTGGAGCAGTATATAATTTTAACTTTCTATTCCTGCAAATCATCTAAGCCAATTCTGACTCAGTGTTAAGATGTTATGGACCAAAATAAATCCATGTTCTTTGATGCTGCACCATCAACCTGAAGATCAGAGTCAATTCTTTCTTATCAAAGAGTTTGTCCAAGGTTCAGAGTTCATATATACTTTTTCTTCAGCTCTAAATGGGAAATGAGTTTTTTTTAAGGAGGAGGTAGGCTTAAAGCAGTGTTGAATTAGTCACAAGAAATGCTTTATTTCAGGTTTTCCATATCCTTTTATTCAGCTCAATTTTACTGTGCAGTTGAAAAATATTTGGCACACCCCATGGAATTTGGAGGAAAAAAACACATTTCTTCAAGTCTTAGGTTTTACAATGAAATCAGGATAATTTCAGCGCAGTCTGATTTTCAAAGATAAGTACTTTCTTGAAGAACACTGCCAGATACCACAGCTTGCTAAGGGAAAAGCGAAAGATGCTGAAATGCATTTCAAAACACCGCCTGTATGTGTTTGGAAAGAAAAATTATTAGCAACAACAAAGGTGTTCACTATTGTAAGATGTTCAGCTGCTTAGCTCTGGCTTCAGAGAGTCTATTCCCTGTTCTTGTCACCGACTCTAATATTGGGAGGCAGCTGAGTGGCCTCCAGGATAACCATATTGCAGGACAAAAGAAAGGAGATGGAGGTGGAAGAGTTCCAATTTCAGCCCAGTGGAGCCCGTGAGCTGGTGCCAAAGATAACAGAGTAGCATCAAAGGCTGTATGGGACAGCTGCACTGGCAGGGAGCTACAAAGGCAAAAGAGAGAAGCAGAGAGAGAAAGAGAAAGAGAGGGAGAGAGAAAGAAGGGATCCTGAATCTATGTATTTTATTGCCATTCAGGACTCCCAGAGAAAAGAAAGGAGGGAAAAGTAGGAAAGAGGTGGGTAGAGGAAGAAAGAGTACTGAGAATTAAGGGAGAAGAAAAGAAAAGAGCAGGAGGAGAAGGGAGGGAAAAGCAGGAAAAGGGGGAGAGTAGGGAGAGGACATTGTGGCAAAGTGACAGAGAACAAAGTTATTTGAATAATTTAAAGGATTCTGAAAACAAAGAATGGTCAGTAGGAAGTTGATCATAAATTTAGGCTCCTTCGCAAGCAATTGAAGACTGTGACAATCCGCAGTTTTGTCACAATTTCCTTTGGGGCCTTCCTGTTAAATACATCAACTCCCAAGACAACAATTACAAAACTAAAAGAGAATTCCCTGCTGAAAGTGAATCAATTCGACTTCATCAGGAAACTTATAGGAATGTGTGGGGGGGGGGGGGAGAGGGAGAGCAGTGTGTGTGTGTGTTTCAAGGAGTTGACTGAAAATGTTGTGGAAATGATCAATTACAAGATATTAGGTTAGCTGATGGGAAGCAAATAAGTAGAATAGTTGATCTATAGCCATGGTTTTAACTGGGCACAATTTTTGTGCCCCCCCCCCAACAGTGGGACATACAGCAACAATACCTAGAGACATTTTGATTGTCATGAGTAGGGAGTACACTGGCATCTAGTGGGTAGAGGCCAGGAATACTACTAACCCTACTACAATGTATGGGACAGCACAACAAAGAACTACTTGGCACAAATTGTCAACAGCACAGAGGAGGCTGAGCAGCCTTGATCTCTAGTTAGAGAGACCTGTGTTTATATGGGGTTTGACACTTTGCTAGCTGTGTGACCTTAGGCAAGTTATTTCAGTTCTTTGTGTCTCAATTTCCTCACTTAAAAAATGACGATAACAATATTTCCATAAAATTAAGAATTAAATGAGATTCCGTATGCTGTCAAAAATCTCCAGCACTATGTCTGGGACTAGGTTGGTATGCGATAGATTTTCTTTTTCTTTCCTTACAGGAGGTAAGGGCATGAGGTAAAATAGGGCAATAGCATATAATGAATAAAATATACCTTGATTTTTTTCTTCTACTCTAAATAGCAAGGTCTATGAGTTGGAAAGAAATGTTATAATTTTCATAGTATATAAGCATGCCAAAAAAAGTTGTGCCCAAATAATAGAAATAAATGGCTATGAAAATATATGAGGGAGGGAGGATTTTCTTATCTAAACTATCAATGAGTAAAATATAACGTTTTAATAGCCTAATATTTATACTCTTCTTTTTTTTTTTTTTTAAATTTTTTTTTCAACGTTTATTTATTTTGGGGACAGAGAGAGACAGAGCATGAACGGGGGAGGGGCAGAGAGAGAGGGAGACACAGAATCGGAAACAGGCTCCAGGCTCCGAGCCATCAGCCCAGAGCCCGACGTGGGGCTCGAACTCACGGACCGCGAGATCGTGACCTGGCTGAAGTCGGACGCTTAACCGACTGCACCACCCAGGCGCCCCAATATTTATACTCTTCTATTCAATGGCTTCTCTCATCACCAAAATCTTAGGTTATGTTTCCTTCTATAGGCACAGTTCCTCTTCCTCATGGTTTATCATACATGTACCAATCTGTTTGGGACTGCATTTCCAACTAAACTGTAAGATTGTAAAAATAAACAAAGACCACCCAAATGAGAACAAGCACAGGCTATTTATTCAGAGCTTGCTAAAGCAAGGGAGTCAGCCAACATCACTTGCATTTGGCAGAGACTCAAAGGCAGGCAGAGGAATGAAAAAGCTTTATGGTGAAAATTTTTAAAAATAAGTACACAAAGGGGGGAACTTTCAGGTATACCCTGATTGAAGATATTGGCATAGGGAAGCTAGAGACAGGCTATTGAGAAATAGAACATCATATGTGACTGGTGAGGGAAGTGTAATTGGCTTTCTCTGGTTAGTCCTAAATTATAAGCAGAGGCAAAACTCAGGGAAACTATCAGTTATTGATCAAATCCTGACTGTTTTAGTCCAAAAACTACAGAGGTTGTGGCTTGTCTTCCCAGACTAATTGATGCAGGTTGTAAGTCAGAGTTGTATTTTAATATATAGTCTGGCTCTTGCCCATTTGTATATTCAGCCACTCAAGCTTCTTGAATTTAGATACCATGTTTGTCTCGCTCTATTTCAATGGCTGAGCAAGTTTAAAACTAAACCAAACAAAACAATAGTGAGCAAAGGACTTGTATTCTAGTTTTTATCCTAAGCTACTTTACTCATCTTAGAGATCTCCAGTAGGATAGATTGAGGTTAAAATAGGAGAGTAAATTAAATGCAGGCCTTCTCATTTCCAAATGAATCACAAAGATCCAGGAAAAAGGCATTTCTTTTATTCAACAAACATTAGCTGAATACTAAATATGGATTATGCCCTCAGGGAGTTCAAATTTTATTGAGGGACACAGACCCATAAAAAGACAATTATAAACTCTGCTCCTGGCCATGATGGACTAACTACTAAATTCATTCTCTTACCTCAAACATTTTTTAAAAATTGGATAACATTTACAATTGTTTTCGATCACTGGATAATATACTGCTTATCAGAGTGACCCTGAGGGAAGGAAAATGAACAGGGTAGGCATTACCACTGCCCCCATTTATGGGCTAAAGAGGGTATTCAGGCCAAAGAGCATGGTTGAAGAACCCAAACCAGGACCCAGTGATCTCTCTAAGCTAAGGAGACAGAGAATATACAGAAGAATTTTTCAAGTGTTCAGCTGAACACTGGTCAGCACATGTGTGCATGAAAACTACAAAATCTGGGCAAAGAACCACAAGACAGAAGAGGGCAGATCAAATGATCATCAGTGGTTACACAGAGATTGGAAATAGTTTGCATTCTCACCAACCAGAAAGGCCTCACAACTTATGCAGAATTAAATGGAAGATTTAGAGAGGTCTCCATAGTCAGGACAAAAAAACACAAACTATAAAATAATTTTCTTTTCTATTATATATATTGGAAGTCAAACAAAATGTTTTCTCTTCAAAGGATGCTGTTAAAATATGAAATGAGAGACAATGTTTGCCAAAAAAGAAAAATCATACAAAGGACCTGTATATACAATATATAAGGGAAGTTTAAACTACAGTAATAAAAAGACAACCTCCCTCCCCAATAGGCAAATGATTTCCACACTTCCCAGAGAAAATAAGTGGATAGCAAAGGAGTACATGTAAACAAGTTCAGCGTCGTTTATCATTAGGAAAACCACAATCAGATACCACCGCCCACCTATTAGAAAGGCTAAAATTAAAAAGGCAGCTGTCCGTCCAAGTGTTTGCAGCAATGTAGAGATTAGAACTCTCATATACTGCTGGTAAGAATGTAAAATGGTGCAATTATTTTGGAAAATAGATTAGCATTTTCTTAAAAATTTAAATAGATGCCCATATGACCCAGCCATTCCACAATCTTATAAGAAAAATGGAAGTATATCCATACAAAGGCTTATAGGCAAATGTTAACTATAATTTTACTTGCGAACCAACTTACACCCACAGTGACTAGGTAAACAACCTGTAGTCTATCATACCATACAATATGAATTCTACTCAGCAATTAAAAGGACCTATCATTAAGAAAATGTGGTATACACACACACACACACACACGCACGCGCACACACACACACACAATGGAGTATTACTCGGCAATCAAATAGAATGAAATCTTGCCATTTGCAACTACATGGATGGAACTGGGGGGTATTATGCTAAGTAAAATTAGTCAGAGAAAGACAAATATCATATGACTTCACTTATATGAGGACTTTAAAAGACAAAACAGATGAACATAATGGAAGGGAAGCAAAAATAATATAAAAACAGGGAGGGGGACAAAATAGAAGAGACTCATAAATATGGAGAACAAACAGAGGGTTACTGGAGGGGTTGTGGGAGGGGGGATGGGCTAAATGGGTAAGGGGCATTAAGGTATCTACTCCTGAAATCATTGTTGCACTATATGCTAATGAATTTGGATGTAAATTAAAAAACATAAAACATAAAACAATAAAAAATAAAAAATAAAAATAAATAAAAGGACCTATCACTGCTATCTGCAGCAGCATGAATGAAACTCAAAAAAATTATGGAGATTTAAATAAGCCAGACACATACAAAATGGAACATATATTGTATATTTCCTGTTACACAAAATATTTTAAAAATATGGTAGGTCTCAAAATAAATTGCCCCTAGATGTGCCTGTTTGGTACGTGGATTATTTCAAGCTGAAGACAATCAAGACCCAAAGACTCAGAAAGAAACCTTTGCCTTCCCACTAACTCCCTAAAAGCATTTTGACAGAGGACCTGCTCTAAGAAAGGAACTATCACCATAGCTAACCATATTATAAAATAAACCAGGTATGATAAACATTTGTTTACCATTTACTCCTTGTCATCTCCCTGTGAATTGCTTTCCTTAAAGTTCCAGAACCCTACCTGCTTCATCTTAGTTCAGGATGGCATATATATCTCATTTTGAGTGTCTTGGGAATCTCTCAGGTTTATGTGGATTCCCCATACTTAATTAAATTTGATTTTCTCCTGTTAACCTGTCTTATGTCAATTTAATTCTTAGACTAGCCAGAAGAATCTTGAAGACTAGAAGAAAACTTTTCCTCCCTAACAATACAACTTAATCTATTGTGACAGAAAGCAGATCAGTGATTGTGTCAGGATGACACAGGGGATGCAGAGAAGGATGGATTACACCAGGTCATGAAGAAACTTCAGCCAGGGATGGACATGTTCATTATCATCATTGTGGTGATGGTTTCACAGGTGTATTAAGACTCACCAAATTTTGCACATTAAATATATACTGTTTACGGTGTATCAATTATACGTTGATAAACTTGTATAACAAGATGATGCTTATCAAACAAAAGTACAGGTATTGTGATATAAATATATGCACCTGAGGGCCCCAGTTATCAGATATTGGGTGGTGTGAGTTTGGGGAATGAAGAAAAGGAAGCAGGAAAGAAGAGAAAATCCAAATACACAAATCCCTGGAAAGTACTCCATTACGTCTTTTACATTTTAAAGTTCTAGTGAGCTTTTCCTCTCCTTGAATTTTCTAAATTATTTAAATTTTTTTTAATCTGCATATGTGGATATTATTTTATTGGGCAGCATTCCTTTGTATTTCTTTATAAATTCTAACCAAAACACTACAGAGTCAATATTGGTTGTGAACTTATTTCATTAACCCCTTCCAGTTAAATGATAAGTTCTTTCAGTCAGGTGTTGGTGACTTGCTCAGCTTTCAGACTCCAGCAAATGCCCCTTTGCCCAAAGTAAATTTTCAGTATACATTTGTTAATTCTTTGGCCAACCATGTAAGAAAGTCAGTTATTCCCAATCTTTAGTTTTCAGTGACTTGTCTTTTGTTCTTTATGGAAAAAAAACATTATTCCTTTGATTTCTCCTTGGCTTTATAAAATCACTTATTTATTTTATTTTTTTAAATTCTTTTTTTAAATGTTTATTTATTTTTGACAGAGAGAGACAGAGCATGAGCAGGGGAGTGGCAGAGAAAGAGGGAGACACATATTCCGAAGCAGTCTCCAGGCTTTGAGCTGTCAGCACAGAGCCCGACGCAGGGCTGGAACTCACAGACCGTGAGACCATGACCTGAGCCGAAGTCCCACTCATGACCTCAACCGACTGAGCCACCCAGGCGCCCCTAAAATCATTTTTATACTAAGCTTTAGTCACCTTTTTTCCTTCTTACAATATAAGATGTTCTTGTCTGTTCAACTTGAAACTGGCAAACTTAATTAGTAAATTCTCTGCTGCAACATTTAGAGAATGTATCTCTGAATTCACAATAAGGTCATGATGTTTGCCAATATGGTCGTGGAGGTGAGATTGATTTACCTGAGTAGCAGATTATTTTAAGATGTAAAAAGAAAGTTCAAAAACCATGAAGAAATAAACCTGACAAAGAAATATGAATTCAAATCTTTACATAAAATTTGAGATACAGAAATACATTTTTGAAGAGGTTGAATATGTGCAGATATTGATTTGATACAGTGATTATTTTTAGTATAGATGGCATTTAAGGTGTGAACAATTTCTAACAATCAAAAATATAAATCACCTTATTTGCGTATATTAGGTGCATGATTTATGGACACAAATTTATCAATTTAGTAAAATAAATAGGTTTATATTGTTTCAAGTCAAATGAAATTTCTAAAGCATTCATCCTCCTGAATTAGTCAACATAAGAAATAGATAATGATTTGGAGATGAACACTTTATCTGAATGCAACAAGTATGTCTGTTTTAATGGCAATAGGATTCTTTTTATACATCAAAACTTATCACTCTTTCTATGTGTATATGTGCATAGCTCTATCCATGTATATTGTAAAACTGTGCAAATTGCTCAGATTGTAAAACAAAAAGGCTTTGCTGAAGGTTAGCTAGATATTCAGGCAAGAGTGTTTGCTTAGCATTCACTCCTGTTGTTCACTCCACATTTTGTGCACAGACTCCTTTAAAATGAGGAAGAGCCAGTGCACAGCTATATCTCTGGCCCAACTTAGAAGTTCTTCCCTGTGCTTTGAATACTATAACCTTGTATTTGCTATGTCTGGATTAATAGCTCTGTTCCAATAACAAACTAAAATGTTCTCCAGGCAACTTCAATATCCTAAGGAAAACATGGTCCAAGCAATCTATTTTCTGACACTCGTTTCCACTTGCCCATCCACAGTGATGGAAAAAGTGACAGTATAGATCTGTAAGTGACAGATTCCCAGCCAGGTCTGTTTCCCCAGCCCCAACATCACTCAGCAACTCAGACCAAAGAATTTGCTGATGGCATCCTCCACATATAGACACAGATCCAACTTTAGACACATTTTGTGAAAATCAAAATGACACAACCGTCCTAAGATTTCATATATGAATAGAAAGCCCTTGCAAAATAGCAAGAAATAAAGGGTAACTCTCCCAAATCATACTCCCTGGTATGTCAGCTTGTCTGAGCTAAATAAGATGATTCCTATTATGGATAGAGTCTGCTGTTGCTCCATGTACTGAAACATATCCACAAAATCAAAAAGATGCCAGAAAGAGACATCAAATGAAATTCAAAACGGGAGGTAATCAGTGAATTGATAAGAATCAAGCTAGGCAATTCTGTAACATGTATATGATGGGAGATTGTAAGACAGTGATAATAGAGTCAGATGACAATAACTGATTAAAGTAAACAAGTTAATATCGCAGAATAATTTGTTTAGCAATGTTACACAAATCTGTGAACTAGAAAAGACAAAGCATCTTCATAATCTAATTACTTCAAAAATTCTATTAACATAACAATCCAATCCCGTTGTTTGTATGGTGTTACTATTGAGAGCTTCAGTTGCCATGGTGGCAAAATTATTAGAGAAAGTAGCTGTTCATTTTTATAAAAAAGTTTTTGGGGATAGCATGCAGAAATGAAATATTTTGATTGAATAAAAATGGGTGCTATAATATTCTAGTATGCAAAAGAAATAGTCTATAAATAATCCCCCCAAATACTTCCAAGTAATTATCTGATATTTACAGTGGAATGAAACACATTAAAGCCTTCTGATAAGAGCTGAAAATACAAAATAGCAAACAAAGGGAAACTGCAGTGTCATTTGTAATCATTTCCAATATTTCAGCTTAGTCCTAAAGCTAATATTCTAAATGTGCAGTGTCTTACATATGGGATATATTTAAATCCTAATAAAACTTGAAATTATATTTAACTGTTTTTTTCCAATAGTATTGAGTTTCAAAATGCAGTTGTACTATGTTGCATTTTCATATAATCTATGAGAAGTTGTGTATAAGTTTTATTTTTTCAGTCATTAAATGTATTGAAATATTAACTAGGCAATTTTTAAAATAAAAAATCCATAAGGAATATGATCAATATATCATAGATGATTAAAAAATCTTTTTGTTTGAGGTCATTGGAGTCTAATCCTGGGCTAGGTCTAGTTTATTAATTAAAGGCAAAATATTGATTAAAACTCCAAGAAGAGGGGTGCATGGGTGGCTCAGTGAATTAAGCATCCACTCTTGATTTCTGCTCAGGTCATGATGTTATGCTTTGTGAGTTTGAGCCCTGCATCTGGTTCCGTGCTGACAGTGTGGAACCTGCTTAGGATTCTGTCTCCCTCTGTCTCTCTTTACCTTCCCTGCTCGCTTCTCTCTCTCTCTCTCTCTCTCTCTCTCTCTCTCTCAAAATAAATAAACACACATTAAAAATTATTTTAACTCCAAAAAGAGCTATAGAGATAAGAGTTATGTAATGTTGGGATTAATTACCGACAAATCACTTAATGCCAAAAAGTTTACTTTTCAAAGAAACTTGAGAGATAAAACATTTGAATGACTGAAGATCATCTTAGCTTCAAAAGAGAATTGTAAGTAAAAAATTCTTGGGGCGCCTGGGTGGCGCAGTCGGTTAAGCGTCCGACTTCAGCCAGGTCACGATCTCGCGGTCCGTGAGTTCGAGCCCCGCGTCGGGCTCTGGGCTGATGGCTCAGAGCCTGGAGCCTGTTTCCGATTCTGTGTCTCCCTCTCTCTCTGCCCCTCCCCCGTTCATGCTCTGTCTCTCTCTGTCCCAAAAATAAATAAAAAACGTTGAAAAAAAAAATTAAAAAAAAAAAAAAATTCTATCACACATTCTCGTCCAAAAGAAAGATAAGTAACATTTCTGGAAAGCAAACATTTTACTAAACAAAATAGTAGACACTTTATTAACTTTTTTTTTAATTACATATAGTCGATATACAATGTTTTATCAGTTTCAGGGGTACAAAATAATGATTCAACAATGTTACGCATTACCCATTGCTCACCATAAGTTAGTCACCATGCAAAGTTATTAAAATATTACTGAATATTATTTCCTATGTTTTATTTTTCATCTCTGTGACTTATTTATATAACCAGAAGTTCGAAACTCTTAATCCCCTTTACCGATCTCACCCATTCCCCTGTCTGCCTTCCTTTTGGCAACCACCAGATTATTCTCTGTATCTATAAGTCTGTTTCAGAATGTTTTTGATTGTTTTTTAGACTTCATATATAAGTGCAATCATGGCATGGTATTTGTCTTTCTCTGACTGACTTATTTCACTTAGCATAATGCCCTCTAGATTCATCCATGTTGTTGCAAATGGCAAGATTTCATTCTTTTTTGTGGCTGAGTAATATTCTATTGTGTATATATTTAACACATCTTTAGCCATTCATCTGTCAATGGACACTTAGGTTGCTTCCATATTTTGGCTATTATGAAGAGTACTCCAATGAGTAGTAATCTTCTTTTAAAATACATATATCTTTTTAAGTTAATGTTTTCACTTTTGGGGGGGTAAATAGTTAGCAGTACAATTACCGGATCATATGGTATTTCCATTTTTAATTTTTTGAGGAACCTCCAAATGATTTTCCATGGTGGTTGCACAATTTATATTCCCACCAACAGGGCACAAGTGTTCCCTTTACTCAGCATATTTGTCAACATTTATTATTTCTTGTCCTTTTGATAATGGCTATTCTGAATGGTGTATAGTGATATCTCATGGTGGTTTCAATTTACATTTCCCTGATAATTTGTGATACTGAGTTTGTATGCATTAACTCTTAATTCTTACAACAATCCTAGGCATTTGCCCCATTTGTTTGGTGGTGGGGGAACCCTCTGAATTGCTTCCCAAGCAATCTGCCTTCAGGTTCTATGCAACTGCTCTGAACTTCTAGGTTATTCAAGTTTATGAGGTAGGAGGGAAACATCAAGTTCTAAGCACTTATATTTTGGGCAGAGATTTTTTTCATACATTTTAAACTTTCCAATGGGCAAAAAGTATAAGCTATTTTTTGGCAATGCAATTCCTGTATAATACATTTCAATATTCCTATGATATATAATTTGAGGCATTTTAAAAAGCATTATTAAGCGGCATTACTATAATTCAGTTTGAGGCACAGTGATACATTTCATAGCATCTCTGGGAGACATCATGAACTCATTAGAAGGGAAATATTCTGACATCAATACCTTTAGGCAGCTTAGTAAGACAGAAAGGCATTTGAATATGAGTCCCATAATATAGACAATCATAGCAGCATTTCAAGTTCAGAAAGAGGGAACAGCTCTACTTCTAAATAAAAATAGATATTTGTCAGAAGGTTTAAAAATACATGTTCATCAAAAGCTACAATTTTCAGAAAACTAGAAAAATAATCTGATATAATACAAATAAACACTCCTGTCTGTCACATAACCTTTAATTATAATATGGCAACTGTAATTTCACCTAATTAGAAAAGGTGAATCCAATTTTGAATTGCAAATTATCCCTTTTATGAAAGCTCAAAGTAAAGCGTCCTCAGACTGACAGACTCAGTCAGTATGGATTGAGGTGCCCTATGATGTGACGTTTTTGATTAATCAGTGAGCTATTCTAAAAGGCTCTTACATGGAATCATTCATTGGTTTTAATGGTAGTAGATACAGCTTTCCAATTAATACCTGTATCATATCACATGAAAGTTAGCATTCTAATCCTCTCCAGCCTCCCTGAACTTCTGTTTTCTCATTTGTAAATAAAGATAAAAAATACATTTTTATGAAATAACACGGATTAAGTGAGAAACCACAGGAAAATAATTGGGTAGGCACTCAATGCATTTTAACTAACTTTAATTGCAATTAATTTAGTGTTGTATGCTTTGGGGAGGGTACACAATTCTACCAAGAATGAAAAGAAGCCTTTATTAAAAATAAAATTTTAGATCATTTTCTAGTTTTAGTATCTACAGAGATTGAACTCCTCTTGATTGATAATGTGTTTTTGCTCAATAAAAAGGAAATGAAACAAAGATGTATTAAATGTCTAAGACCTTTTAAATGCCTAGCTACCCCAAATTAATTTTGGTTAAACAAAATATTGTTTTAAGATATGGGTATAAATAAAACTTCCAGTGCTCTGGACATTTATGAGAAAGAATTCAATATAAAATGCCAAATATGATTGTATGTACTAAAGGAATAGTCCAGGTTTCAGATTTTAAGCCACTCCAAAAATCTATCAAAAACTAATGTCCTAATATTAAAATTATTAAAAATAGATGTACTAACCCAAATGTAAGAATCTCTGGCCAAAGAAAGATAAAACAGAACAAAGTATGAAAAAAAATTATAAAACCAGATATAAGAAATATTCTGTCTGCAGTCTACAAGCACAACACAAAAGAATGTGAGGATTTTTTCTCTTTACTGGTTCAGAGATGGCTTTAAAACATTATCAATAAAAAATTTCTTATATTTTTTGATATATCTGAATAATGTAGAGAAGTGAGTCTTACTAAGAGCTGTGATCTTATAATGTACTGATTTTATGGTTCCTATATTAGGTGAGAATGAGATCTAAAACAACACCAAAAGGAAGCAAACAGAGATCTTCTATTCTCAAATTTTCCACCAGTGGTTTCAAGAGAATAGAGGGCAAACCTAGAGAAAAAGACTTAGTTATGGTGAGAGTGTTTCATCAGAACTCAGCTCAATGTGTTATTTTCCTAATATAATTTCAAGAGAATTATATAAAGTTCTCACCGCTGTTGTGGAAGGCATTTTACAGACAACTAGCAAGCAACAAAGATTGTGCAAAGGGGGTTGTGGGCATTTAAATATGCAAAAAGTGTTCCAACTTCTGAATTTTCTATTCTGCATGTATTTGGGCAATGGCTTGGATTTAAATAAATTTTAAAAATGCATAGTTTATTGAGTTTATAGTAAAGATAAAAAAAATTTTAAAGGCTGAAGCTTGAGGACCTACCCAGACACCTGTTGAAGTCTAGCAGATGTATATTGTGTACACAAAGTATACATAAAGAATCAAATGATGTTAGAAAGAAACATTCTTGACAGGAATAGAACAAACTAGTCTTACAACTTCTGGCTAAGGATTTTAGTGATGTTCTCTAGAGGAAGATTTGTAATGTGCATGACAACACATTTCAGTAACTACCTATATGCATGAGCTGTTTCTGTTCCTTCTAAATATTTACCAATGAAACTTGAAAGCACTAAACAAAATCAGTCATCCTTAAGATTTTACTAACTATAGCATGAGAGTTTAATTAAGATCCACTAGTATATGGTCAAACGGAAAATTGTATAATGGGTCAAAACAAAAATTAACCCTCAACTATCAATGCCAGACCAAAAACAGGTGAAAACATTAAAGTTCATTTAACTTACAAACTGGTTTTGCCCCAGGGGCGCCTGGTGGCGCAGTCGGTTAAGCGTCCGACTTCAGCCAGGTCACGATCGCGCAGTCCGTGGGTTCGAGCCCCGCGTCGGGCTCTGGGCTGATGGCTCAGAGCCTGGAGCCTGTTTCCGATTCTGTGTCTCCCTCTCTCTCTGACCCTCCCCCGTTCATGCTCTGTCTCTCTCTGTCCCAAAAATAAAAAAACAAACTGGTTTTGTCCCAATAAACACAATAATAAATTGTTTGAGATTTCTAATTATTAGGAAATTAATCAATTGTTCCAATATCATGGTAATATATAAAAGCTATGACTCTGAAGTATTGAGAGATTTGGAGCTGACAACCTTGAAGGATTTTACACTTGCTTATAATGTTGAGTAACATCGTTATTTCCATGCTATTTTACAGGATTGGCATATAAGAATCATGTCTTGGTACATATTAGTAATCTCAATAATTCTGTTTCAGTTCTTATTTAGCCACTATCTCATTTGAATCAATTCTGCTGAAGTTGCTTGCATAGGGATTAAGAAGGTCTGATGGATATTTTAAAGAGTATTCACAGTGAAGGGAAAGAAATTGGTAGAACTATCTTGTGAGGTCTCCAAGTATATTCTTCCTTAATAGGCTTTATAATACCCTCTTTGATTCACTTTTTCTCTGAGTATATTACAAGTTTATCCTACATTAATTAAAGAATGTAGGGGCATCTGGGTGGCTCAATCTGTTGAGCAACAGACTCTTCGTCTTGGCTCAGGTCATGATCTCTCAGTTGTGGGTTTGAGACCTGTGTCAGGCTTGGTGCTAACAGCAAGGAACCTGCTTGGGATTCTCTCTCCCCCTCCCTCTATCTCTCTCTCTCAAAATAAATAAACTTAAAAAAAATGTAATCTTGGAAACAAAGAACAGGTTCATTTTTCTACCTTAAGGCTAATGTACGTTTTTTAATTATTTTCTAATTCATTGAACAGAACCCTGACTGGAATTGTGTGACTGGATATTTTTGATATTCCAATTGACAGAAAAATTAATTTTGGTTTTGTTTTGTTTTTTCCCTCCATGAACCTATACTAAACATAAAAAATGAAACAAGTAAAGTTACATGAAGCAGCAGCACACTCACAAAGAGTTTCTGTATCAATGAGGTTTGCCTTGTTATAGAAGCTCTACATGCAGAACAGAAACAGTATCAGTGTTACTGCACAAGCTTCTTTTATAAAGTGTCTTCAACAAGTATATACCTTTTTCATAGTCACAAGAACATTACCAGTCTACAAATAGGAGGTGATGAAATCAGAGGATCATGACATATAAAATATAAACGTTCATGATTTCTTCTCTACTTAAGTGATCAAAAAATATTCAGCCCTAAGTTTTAGCTCAGACTGTGCAGCTAAGTCTAGGCAGTCCCCAATCCAATTTTATACATATG
This sequence comes from Puma concolor, assembly GCF_028749965.1. Classification (NCBI taxonomy): domain Eukaryota; kingdom Metazoa; phylum Chordata; class Mammalia; order Carnivora; family Felidae; genus Puma; species Puma concolor. Next base: position 60,570,360 of record NC_141674.1, on the reverse strand, counting down.
TAGAATTTCTTTCTTACAGCAGTGGCAATCCCCCAGAGTTAATCTGCAATGTTCAGCCAGTTTATCTCTTGTTGAAACAGAAGCTCTTCCTTTTGAGGATGTAGGCTTCAATACAACTTTGGAAAACAGCACCTTAGTAAAAATGAAATTATCCAGTAACACCTGACATGATATAATATGGCTATCCACATGTATTCAGAAGATATAGAGAAATACAAGAGGAGATTATAATCTCTAGGAAAAAATATATATATATGCATGTGTGTGTGTATATGTGTGTGTGTGTGTGTGTGTGTGTGTGTGTCGCTATAAGATTTGCCATACCAAACAATCCCACACTTGGACTGGCATGTAAAAAAATATATAGTAATTGAGCAAGAAATAAAATATTATAAAGCTACCTTTATATCTCCTAATATCCCAAGTTACAAACAAAGGCAACAAATGCCGAAGCTTTTGCAATAATCCCACAAATATAAGCAAATTCATGGGTATCACAAGGAAATTTGAGACAATCAGACTATATCTCAATTGCAGTTCTTTCTTCTCATCATGTCTTATTCCTCAAATCAAATCTCATGAATAATTCGGGAATCTGATTTAATACGATTCGGATTTCTAATGTTTAAGACATTAAAGTATGCCTGTTGTCTGGCCTGTACTTTACCCAGACTAATAAAGCAGGTGTACTTACCATTTTTACTCACAATTCTTGTTATTGTTCTTATAGATTGCATTATATGTCATACTAGTGGCAAAAGTTTGAAAACTGTCAAGGTGTTTCTTTCCTTATGCTCATATTTAAGAAGCCTATGTATTCAAATTAAAAGAAATGTTTTATTTTGCTTAAACTTTGTTTTCTAAATATTTCAAGTATAAAGAAACTTAATTCAGAATTTGAATAAAGTAGAAATAAATATATAATTATTTGTTTCATCAGGGTGTAGGTAGAAAGCAGAAAGTATCCCAGTTGTTTTAACAAATAGAATGTAATAGAAATAATTGTTGACTAGGTATTAAACAATAGAAAAGGCAAATTGGCTACAATAACATAAATGTCATAAGGTAGCTATAAGATGAAACAGCACCAGCCCTGTGTCTGGGAAAATAAAGACTTCAAAACTTTTTTAAAACTTAGAGGTTTAGAGGAGGGGTCCCCTAGACTAGAAATTCAGACCTGTGAGAAAGAGCCTAGGACTGGTGTCTCTGAGGTTAGAGAGATGCCCTGTGGGCCTAACATACAGACCTCAGAGGAACATGCATCAGGCAAGTGGTACTGATGTTCCTAGAAGGCTTCAAGCCTGGTTGGGTAAGTACAGAGGGGTGGGGATGGAGAATGGAAGCTAGAATCAACTGTCACTGCGAAGAAGTATTGGTGGCTGTTACTGAACAGGAAGAGAAAGCAAGTAGGAAGCACATATCAGAGCAAAACCTTCTTCCCACTGCACTCTTTCCAGTGTCCTCTAGTGACAGAACCTAAAGGGAAAACCATCTGACAAAGCAGAAATAAGATTTTCTCATGTCAAACCTAGAAATATAAAGATTTCAGAAAAAGGACTTTGAGAGAACAGGGGATATTTTGTCCATTATGCCAATATTCAACAACTTAGATGAAATAGAAGAATGGGAGAATTCTTTGAAAGACAAACTATAAAAGTTCACTCAAAAAAATTGGTAATCTAAATAGCTTTTATGCATTGAAGAAATTAAACTTGTAAAGTAAACTTTCCCATAAAGAAAACTCGAGAGTAAGATAACTTCACTGGTGAATTCTATCCAATATTTTAAAAATACACAATACCACTTCTACACAATCTATGATAGAAAATTAAGCAGGAGGAAATTCTTCCCAGCACATTCTATGAGGCCAGCCTTACCTTTGTAACAAACAAGGAAAGGACTTTAAAAGAAAATACGATGACCAAGTAGGGGTTAGCCCAGGTATGAAAGTGGGTTTAACATTCAAAAATACAGTCAATTTAATTCATCATATTTATCAATTAAAAAAGAATGACCATAGGATTATCTCAATAGACAGAAAATAAGCATTTGACAAAAATCCAACATTCATTCTTGTTAAAAACTCAGAAAATCAGGAATAAAAGGGAACATCCTTAGCCTCATGAAGTGTATCTATGAAAATTGATGCAGCTAACATCATATATAATTGTGAGAGACTGAATGCTTTCACTCTAAGACTAGGAACAAAACAAGAATATCCACCCTCACCAATTATTTTTAATATTGTGCTGGAGGGTCCAGCTAGTACCATACATAAAAAAACAAAGGAGAAAAATTTCCCCAGTGTGACAAGAAGATATGAAACATCTTTTTTTCCACAGATAAAATGGCTTCAACAAAGAAAATCCAATGGGTATACAAAAATAAAATCTATGGGATGGCACAAAAACAAACACTCAGATCAATGAAACAGAATAGAGAACCCAGAAATGAACCCACAAATGTATGGCGAACTAATCTTTGACAAAGCAGGAAAGAATACCCAATGGAATAAAGAGTCTCTTCAGCAAGTGGTGCTGGGAAAATTGGACAGCAACATGCAGAAAAATGAACCTGGACCACTTTCTCACTCCATACACAAAAATAAACTCAAAACGAATGAAAGACCTAAATGTAAGACAGGAAGCCATCAAAATCCTCGAGGAGAAAGCAGGCAAAAACCTCTTTGACCTCGGCCACAGAAACTTCTTACTCAACACGTCTCCAGAGGAAAGGGAAACAAAAGCAAAAATGAACTATTAGAACCTCATCAAAATCAAAATCTTCTGCACAGTGAAGGAAACAATCAGCAAAATTAAAAGGCAACTGATGGAATGGGAGAAAATATTTGCAAATGACGTATCAGATAAAGGGTTAGTGTCCAAAATCTATAAAGAACTTATCAAACTCAACACCCAAAAAAACAAATCATCCAGTGAATAAGTGGGCAAAAGACATGAATAGACACTTCTCCAAACAAGACATCCAGATGGCTGACATATGAAAAACTACTCAGCATCACTCATCATCAGGGAAATACAAATCAAAACCACAATGAGATACCACCTCACAGCTGTCAGACGGCTAACATTAACGACTCAGGCAACAAGAGATGTTGGCAAGGATGCGGAAAAAGAGGATCCCACGGCTGGTGGGAATTCAAACTGGTGCACCCACTCTGGAAAACAGTATGGAGATTCCTCAAAACATTAAAAATAGAACTAGCCTATGACCCAGCAATTGCACTACTAGGTATTATTCCAAGGGATACAGGTATGCTGTTTCAAAGGGACACATGCACCCCAATGTTTCTAGCAGCACTATCGACAATAGGCAAATTATGGAAATTGCCCAAATGTCCATCGATGGATGAATGGATAAAGAAGATGTGGTATATATGTACAATGGAGTATTACTCGGCAATCAAAAAGAATGAAATCTTGCCATTTGCAACTACATGGATCAAACTGGAGGGTATTATGCTAAGCGAAATTAGTCAGAGAAAGACAAGTATGATATGACTTCACTCATATGAGGACTTTAAGATACGAAACAGGTGAACATATGTGAAGGGAAGCAAAAAGAATATAAAAACATGAAGGGGACAAAACAGAAGAGACTCTTAAATATGGAAAACAAACAGAGGGTTACTGGAAGGGTTGTGGGAGGGGGGATGGGCTAAATGGGTAAAGGATATTGGGAATCTACTCCTGAAATCATTGTTGCAGTATACGCTAACTAACTTGGATGTAAATTAAAAAGTAAATAAATAAATAATAAAGTAAATTTTAAAAAAGTTGCTTATAGTCAAATAAATGTTGTTTCCTTTAAAAAGAAAGCTATGGGAACTAATACATGTGTTTATCAAGATGGCAGGATACAAGATCAATATACAAAAATCAATTGCATTTCTAAGTCCTAACAATTAAAAATTGGAATTAAAATTTAATGAAGGAGAAGATAAATCGAATGAAGAAGTGTAAGTTACAACAGTATAAGGTAACATGAAATACTTAAGGATAAATATTACTAAATATGTAAAATCTGTACACTGAAAATTAACAAAACATTGCTAAGAAAAATGAAAGAAGACCTAAATAAATGGAGATATATAGCTTGCTCATTAGCTGGGAAAGTCAATAATAGCCAAAACAACTTTAAGAACAAAGTTGGTTGAGCAACAAAACTTGATTTTAACTTACTTTAAAGCTACAATTACCAACAGCATGAAATTAGCATCAAAATTGACAAATAGACCAAGGGAACAAAACAGAGTCAAGAAATAAACTATCTCATAAATTGACATCATTTCTGACAAAGGCACAGAGGTAATTCATGAAGAAATAGTAATCTTTTCATCCAGTGGTGTTGGAAGAATTGGATATTCATACGCTGAGCAAAAAAACTTTGATTTATTCCTTGAACCAGCAAGAAAAGAAAACAGAAGTCATAGTCCTAAATGTGAAACCCAAAACTATAAATCTTCAATAATAGAGAAGTTCTTTTTGACCCTTTGTTAAGCAATGACGTTTTAGATACAACACTAAAGCATGATATTTAAAAGAAAGATGTGAAAAATTAGACTTCATAAAATTGTAACCTTGGCTCTTCTAAAGACATTGTTAAGGGGCGCCTGGGTGGCTCAGTCGGTTGAGCATCCGACTTCAGCTCAGGTCATGATCTCACAGTTGACGAGTTTGAGCCCTGCGTCAGGCACTATGCTGACAGCTCAGAGCCTGGAGCCTGCTTCTGATTCTGTGTCTCCTTCCCTCTCTGCCTCTCCCCTGCTTGTGCTCTGTCTCTCTCTGTCTCAAAAATAAAGATAAACATTTAAAAAATAAAGACATTGTTAAGAGAATAAAAAGAGACATAGACTAAGAAAAATATTTTTAAATTGTATATTTGATAAAGCACTTACAATTAAAATATGTAAAGAACACTTAAAATTCAATAATAAGTAAACAAGCAAACTGACTATAAGAATGGAAAAATATTTGAATGGAGACTTCACCAAAAAGACATATCTGGAGGTAACTGTATTGATTTAAAAAAATAAATAAATAAAGAGGACATTTAAGAACTCCACATTAGAATGCAAAGAAAATGTAGGAGAAAAAATTAAGTTGTGAAAACTAAGTTAAATGAAAAGTAGTTTTGGATAAGGCCAGAAAGATGCTAAAATATTTTTAATAAATTGAAAAAATCACTATTGTATATACACTATATGAGTTCAGGGACTAGTTATAAGTCATTAGAGTATATCTTATTTATACAAGATGAACACTTTGTGGTTATTATTGTTGTTGTTATTCTGAGTTCATAGTTTGCTATGCTTCCCTCTCAAGTTTTAAGAGAAGTCCTTAAAGTGTCAAGATGTCTAAGAAGCACCTCCTATGTAATGGACTGTTGATTCTGAATGCCTTACATTAATTTTTCTCTATATCATCTGTTTATCTTTGGATCAGAATCACACAGGGCACTTACTTAAAGTCCAGATTTATCAACTCCACCTAGAATTCCCCTTATTATAGCAAGTTATTAATGTTGTTCTTTATGGTATTCCCAGCTAAAACACCCATGTGTGTAACATAACTGATGATGCTCAAAAAGCAGGTGTTATTGATTGAAAAAATTCTCTTTCATTTATACCTCAGAATTTTGTTTTTGAATATGCATTTTTGCAATGGGAATTCAATTTGACCAAGAATTGTTTTTATTTATTTATTTATTTATTTATTTATTTATTTATTTATTTATTTTATTTTATTTTATTTTATTTTAGAGAGAGGGAGAGAGAATGAGAGGAATTGAGAAGGGGAGGGGCAGATAGAGAGGAAGAGAGAGAGAGAATCCCAGACTCCTCACTGTCAGCACAGAGCCTGACACAGGACTTGAACTCGTGAACAGTGACATCACGACCTGAGCAGAAATCAGGAATCAGACGCTTAATCAACTGAGCCCCACAGAAGCCCCAATCTGACCAAGAATTATAATCCAGATATTGTTATGTTCTTTACCATTGAAAGTTAGAGTTTATAGTAAAGATATATCAGGATCTAGAAGAACATGATTCTAAGGTCTTAGAAGCTGTGTTAGCCCTTTTCAGCCAGAAAATAGGTATCCATCCAAAGACAACCATCAGAACATTAAAAACTTTATAAAAACAGAAACTGAGTTTTAAAAGCTTGAATAGGACATTTGTTTTTTGATTTGGATAATTTTTAGAATTATTGTTTCTGTGTGTTTTTGACCCAGTTTTCACCTAATGAGTACTTAAGAGTTTGGAAAGTTCTAGGTGGTCAGACTGAGAATTCCAAGAAAACTTAAATCTGAAGGAATTACCTAGTCTAGTCAACCCTCTACACTTGAATTTCTGAACATTTTCTAATTAAGAAGGCTTATCTGCATGACAGATTTAAAAATATGTCTCCCATAAGAGTCACCAGCACCTCACATATTCTGTCCCCACACCATAATTACTAAGATGGAATTTTAGGAAAGTGGCTCACTACCTGTTGAATCATAAGCACTCCCACCACCAAATAATTTTAGGAGTGGAAAATATTATGCTACATAGTTGGCCCTCTTGTCTTTAGTCTCTTCTCCCCCAGACATTTTCCACACTACCATTATCTCTAAAAACACAATGTAGCTTTACCCAGTTTTACCCAATTTTATAAATTTTGTATCTCGCAGGTATAGTTGATACACTAATAAATTCCATATATTTAGATTATACAATTCAATAAGTTTTGACCTATTTATAGTCTCATAAAATTGTCAGCACAATTGAGATAATGAACAGATCCATTACTCCCAAATGTTCTTTCATGATCTTTTGTGATTCCTCACAAAAGGTGATTCCCCATCTTACTTTATAGGAAACTATTAACTCATTTCTGTCATTACAAATTAGTTTGTATACTTGTTAGTCATGTTACATAAATTCCACTTGAATTAGTTGTATTTTATATAAATGGCATGATAGAGTATTATAGAGCTTCAGTCTGACTGCTTTCAGTCATCACCATTAACAGAAATTCATCCATGCTACTGTGTGTATCAAGGTTTCATTTCTTTTTATTGCTGAGAATATTTCAATATATGGATATGCCACAATTCTTTATTCATTTCCCTGTTGATGTGCTTCTTCCAAATTCTGGCTAACATAAAGAAAGCTGCTGCAAACTTTGTGCACCAATCTTTGTTTGAATATACAATTTCTTTCCATTTGGGTTAAATACCTAGGAGAGTGGAATGACTGGGTCATGTGGTAAATTTACTTGTATTTAAGAAACTGTCACACTGTGTTTGTACCATTATGTAAACAATATATATTTATATTCGCATCAGGAATCTATCAGAGATCCAGATCCTCCAGATATTCATGAACACTTGGTGTTATGCAGTAAATGTTTATGCTCCCCTCAGATTCATATTTTGCAACCTTCTCGGGTAGAATCCTGATGAATGCGATTACCTAGCAGTCTTATAAAAGGAACCCCAGAGAACTCCCTCACCCTCTTTCCATTATGTGAAGGTCCAATGTGAAATTACAACCTAAAGGAAGAGCCTCACTAGATTGTGACCTGCTGGCACCCTGATCTCAGAATTCCAGTGTCCAGAACTGTGAGGAAATAAATGTATATTGTTTATATGCTATCCAGTCTATGGCACTTTATTATGGTAACCCAAACTGACTAAGACACTTAATATAGTCATTCTTCAGTTTCCTCCATTCTAAATATGTATGTAGTGGAGTGCAACTGTGAATTTAGTTTGCATTTCCTTAATGATTAATGATCTTGGGCATGTTTTTATGTGCTTATTTGTGTGTTTGTACATATATTTATTTGTCTTAAATTTGTGTATACATATATTCAATTGTCTTAAATTGAAATGTCCCATAGTTTCTCACAAATTTTCTTTTATTCCTCTCATGAAAAGAAGATTGAACTAGATTATCTAAATTATATGTTTCTCCTTACACTGTGGCAGTAATGCAATGAAAAAGAAGAAACTAGTATGAATACAAGTGATGTGTTCCTTCACTCCGCCCCTCCTTTTTTCTCCCCAAGCCCATCACATACATGCTAGGACATACACCTCTTCAATCATTCTGTAACCAGTCTGTCACTTTGAAAGCTCAACGGTGCTCCCTGCTTTGCAGCCCTATTCACACCCTGCCTAAGTCAATCATAGTGAATCATGCAGTCCACAACGCAGAATCCCTTACATCTGTCAAAAGAACAAGAGAAAACAGGACTGCACATCTTAGGGAAGACTCGAGTTAAGGTCAAAATCATTCAAAATCACTTGCACTGTTTTTTTTTTTTTTTTCACTCTCTTTTTTGAACATGCAAAGCCAGGTGGGTCCGAGAGAGAGAGAAAAGCTTTCTGTTCACTCCCAAATGGTCATATTCAGGAGTAGACAAAAATACTTTACTTTTTTTTTATAAGCTTATAGGAAAAAATTTACAGAAAAGAGATTCAATACCTCCATCTGTGTCAAATGAAAATCTTTTGAAACAGTACTTAATACTATGTACACCTATTAAGTGAAACAATCACTGACAAAAGTAGACATCTGCTGTTGTCACTTATCTGAAAAACATCATTTAAAAGATTAGTTGCATTTCTGTGCAGAGAATTTAAGTGAACGTTATGTAAAGTGGCTAGAGATACACAGACAAAATTTTGAGACTAAATTTGCTGAAACAAGTAGTCTTTGCTTTTTTTTAAGTAAAAAACAATTTTAATGGTTAATACTTTTTCTAAAATGATTTTGAATCTCTAGAGCCTCGCCAAATCAAACAGATCCATAGGCTGTGTCATTCAATCCCATTAATAAGCAATTTTCCTTTCAATTTTCTTGTCTCATTTGGGTTTGGTGTAGAATTCCTACGTACAAGACCCAAAGGAAGAGTCCTCTCTCCAAGTTTTATCCTTTGCCATTATAAGTCCTTTGCATAAACTCACAACTTGTAAAGTTTCCTATAACAGACACCACAGTATGACTGCATTTATGCATTTGTTACTTTATGTCATTATTGCCAGGACAAAACAATTTGAATACAGCTAAGTTAATAATGAATTTCATTTTTAAAAATGCAATTGCTTGATCCTATAATCTGTTATTTTCTGTTTGTGGGGACAATGTACTGTCCTGAGTATCTGATTCATGATTTAGTTCTTCTAAGAAAAATCTATGTATCAATTTTGAATGTACATTGAACATTAATATAATTTCAAGTTGTTCACAGAATGCTGGGTCTGTGAAACAGGCTTAACTAAATCTGGGACTGAACATCCAAGTGTGTAAATTATGCCCTACAAAAGGGCACCTAGATGTGGTGATAGTGAAGCGTGTGTGTTGGGGAGGTCAGGTGAGGGGGGTACTGAAATCTAGCCTGCACTCTGCTCTCCAACTCTTATGAGGGCAAAAAGTTTGTAGTATAAAAATCTAATTTTTGATTCACACAAAGTCACAGTATATGCTATGAGAAGTGGTAACAACCTCAATAATGATTTTGTAATCAGTGAAGTTGTTCCCATTTACTCATTAGTTTAAAATTATATCTTGATCTAGGCAAGATTTCAAGTTATATAAATACTGAGGATAGTCTAAGTAGTCCTGACTTTCTTCAGTATCATTCCATGTTTATTTACACAGAATACTCAGTATATGGTAGATAATAATAAATCCTCATTGAATTAAACTGCCAGGTGTGTGTGTGTGTTGTGTGTGTGTGTGTGTGTGTGTGTGTGTGTGTGTGTGTCTGCGTGTATGTGTGTGTGATGCAATTCAAACCAAAGTTATATATCCTTCAGTAAAGGATATATAAAAAGATATATAGATATCCTTTATGAAATCCAGACCTCTTTGTGATATTTAAGTTACTCCTTATTTATCTAAGAACATGTCCATGAATTTTAATCCTCTACCTAGAGTTCTCTGTCTTGAATAAAGCTATAACAAATAAGAATTTTTAACCTATGGGGGTGCCTGGGTGGCTCAGTCGGTTAAGCATCCGACTTCAGCTCAGATCATGATCTTGCCATCCATGAGTTCAAGCCCCATGTCAGGCTCTGTGTTGACAGCTCAGAGTCTGGAGCCTGCTTTGGATTCTGTGTCCCCACCTCTCTCTGCCCCTCCTGCACTCATGATCTGTCTCACTCTGTCTCTCAAAAATAAATGTTAAAAAATTAAAAAAAAAATTTTCAATCTATGAATTCAACATATTTGCCATAAATTCCAAAAATGTTGAAATTATCCTTTTGAATTACTCTCCTTGTTTTCAAATTATTGTAATTAGGATTCACAATATTACAGTAAACAGATTAAGTGTATTCATTTCTACACAAACAAATTTTATCCAGTTCCATTTGACTAGGTCTATGAGACACTGGGTAATGGAAATACAATATACAAAATAATTACCACTGGGGAAGTTTTGCTTTCATACCACACAATATAATTGTCCATAAATGCAATTCTCTTGCTACCAATATCAAAAAGACAACTTCAGGACAATATAAAAAATCATGAACTTTTTCTCTTTGTATAAGAAATACTAGGTTGTTTATTTCTGGGCTTAAAAATATCTTAGTGAATCTATTTTTACCCAAATATTCAGTGAAATATTATATATATGTATACATATACATTATATATTACATATATGCATATTGCATATATGTGTATTACATATATACATGTAATATATGTATATGTAATATATAATGTATATATGTAATACACATATATGTAATATATAATGTATATATGTGATATACATATTATATGTAATATATGATACATAGTATATATATATGAAGCATATAATATATAATGAAGTATATAATATACACAATATATATGTAATATATGTATAATATACAATATATAAGAAATATATATTTCATTATACATACTTCAGAAATGAAATGGAAAACAGACTTAAAATAATAAAGAGCAGAATGCAATGAAAAGGAAATAATAACTAAATAAGTTCTTCAAATTGGCACCTCCTATAATAAAATTAGTATACTGCCTATTTCTATTAAAAATGTGCTACACTTGGGGCACCTGGGTGGCTCAGTCGGTTGAGCGTCTGACTTCAGCTCAGGTCACGATCTCACGGTTTGTGAGTTCGAGCCCCGCGTCAGGCTCTGGGCTGATGGCTCAGAGCCTGGAGCCTGCTTCTGATTCTGTGTCTCCCTCTCTCTCTGCCCCTCCCCCATTCATGCTCTGTCTCTCTCTGTCTCAAAAATAAATAAACATTAAAAAAAAAAAAATGTGCTACACTTGTTGAGATGAGCACTGGGTGTCATATGTAAGAGGTAAATCACTGGGTTCTTTCTACTCCTGAACCAAGACTACACTGTACGTTAACTAAATTGAGAAAAAAAAAGTGGTACAAAATTTTAGGTAGGATAATAATTTAAGAAAAGTAGCATTGCTTTTTTCTCTTTACACTGTCATCATCCTCCCAACTGCAAGTGTCTTTTATTATAAGACCCTCAGTCTTCTATTTACGAATTACTTTTAATAGGTGTCTTCTGATTTTGCTACCCAGCCTCTATTCACTCCATGTTCAGCATATCATCTTACACATTCTCTGAAAAAACATTCCTTCCCCACTCTCCACCTACATGTGCTTTGGGAGGCCATATTTATGGGTTTAAGGTGGACATATGTCACAATTTGGGACACTAACCTAGTATGGGCACTTATACATTTTTAACTTCAAACAGTTAACTTAAAACTAAACATTTATTGTGGTGCCTGGGTGGCTTAGTCAGTCAAGTACTGGACTTCAGCTCAGGTAATGATCTCATGCTTCATGGATTGGAGCCCTGCCTCGGACTCTGCTGACAGCTCAGAGCCTGTAGCCTGCTTCAGATTTTGTGTCTCCCTCTCTCCCGCCCCTCCCCCACTCACACTGTCTCAAAAATAAATAAACATTAAAAAAACTAAAATTAAACGCTTATTCACCAATGAGACTACATTTGACAAATGTACTGCCAAAGTATCTTTCTTGCATACTATTCCCCAAATACACCATTTTAAGATATGGTGTGAAGAGCAAAGCTAATTGTAAACTGATCTGAATACACAATTTTTGTACACAAATTTTGTAAACTGATCTGAATACACAATTTTTCTGTAGTGGACTTGTGCAGTAATATCTCCAATTTGTTCATACTTCCTTATATTGTCCCTGACTCTGAGTTTGACCATTGGAATTCCTTTGGCCAATGGATGGTAACAAATGTGGCAAGAGCATACTTGGAAGCTGTTTGTACATTAAGGCTTGCTTTTTTGATGTTCTTGGAAACTTGCCTCTTGCCAGTAAATATGGGCTAGTATGCTATAACGAGTTTACACAAACTTACTGGTTGAAGATGATAGAAATTTATTCCCTTAAAATTTCAGAGTCTAGAAGTCCAAACCCAGTTTTACTGAGTTGAAATCAAGGTGTCAGCAAGGATGTACTCCTCCTGAGTTTCTAGGGGAAAATCTGTTCCTTGATTCTTCCATGTTCCGGTCGCCGCATCACTCCAATTTTTGCCTCTGTGGTCATATTGTCTCCTTTTGAGTCTCACTTAGAAAGAATTTATTATTATTTATCACAGCATCCTTCTCTCATTGTTGACTTCAAGGCTTAGGCTTACAAGTATTTACCATTTGTATGATATTTTCTGTATATATATCTATTTACATGTATATGTATATATGTATTATATATATACATATCATTTTACATATATACACACACACACAAAGTACCTATTTTTATAATTAGGAAGTTGCCTTATATTCTCAGTTTGTAATTTTTTTTATCTGAATGTGGTTTAATTTCATCAAGTAATTTTGCCCATCTATTTACATAATTACATGATTGTTGAGTTTCAGTGTATTTTTGTGCTGAGTAGCATTGACTGATTTTTTTAAGTTTCTTTTTAAATTTTAGTTAACATATAACATACAATACAGTGATTCAACACTTGCAATACAATACCCGGTGCCCATCACAACAACTGCATTCCTTAATCCCCTTCACCAATTTAATCCATCTTTCCATCTACCTCCCCTCTGGTAATCATTGTTTGTTTTCTATAGTTGAGTCTATTTCTTGGATTTCCACTCTTTTTTTCTCCCCTTTGCTCAATCGTTTTCTTAGTTTTCACATATGAGTGAAATCATATGGTATTTGTCTCTCCCTGACTGACTTATGTTGCTTAGCATAATATCTGTAGCTCTATCCAGCTCATTGTAAATGGAAAATTTTCATTATTTTTATGGCTGGATAATATTTCACTGTATACATATAATTTTTTTCATCTGTAATTTTATACACACACACACACACACATACATATATACACACACTTCTTTATTCATCAGTTGATGGACACTTGGGCTGTTTCCATAATTTGGCTATTGTAGGTAAAGCTGCTATAAATATTGGGCTGCATGTATCCCTTTGAATTAGTATTTTTGTATTCTTTGGGTAAATATCTAGTAATGCAATTGCTGGGTCATAGGATAGTTCTATTTTTAACTTTTTGAGGAACCTCCTTACTGTTTTCCAGAGTGGCTGCACAGGTTTCCATTCTCACCAACAGTGCAAAAGGGGCCCATTTCTCTACATCCTTGCCAAAACCTGTTGTTTCCTGTGTTTTTTAGTTTAGCCATTCTGACAGGTGTTTGGTGGTATCTCATTATAGTTTTCATTTGTATTTCCCTAATGGTGAGTGATGTTGAGCATCTTTTCATTTGTCTGTTATTTATCTGTATATCTTCTTCGGAAAAATGTCTATTCAAGTCTTCTGCCCATTTCTTAACTGGGTTATTTATTTTTGGGGTGTTGAGTTTTATAAGTTCTTTGTATATTTTGGATACTAACCCTTTATCTGATAGGTCACTTGGAAATATCTTCCCCTATTTCTTAGGTTGCCTTTTATTTTTGTTGATTGTTTCCTTTGCTGTTCAGAAGGTTTTTATTTTGATGGAGTCCCAATAGTTTATTTTTGCTTTTGTTTCTCTTGCCTCAGGAGACATATCTAGGAAGAATTTGCTGTGGCCAATGTCAAAGACATTACTACCTCTAGGACTTTTATGGTTTCAGGTCTCACATTTAGGTCTTTCATGCATTTTGAATTTAATTTTGAGTTTGGTGTAAGAAAATGGTCCAGTTTTCCCACCACCATTGTTGAAGAGATTGCCTTTTTCCCATTGGATACTCTTTCCTGCTTTGTCAAAGATTAATTGACCATATAATTGTGGGTCTATTTCTGGGTTTTCTCTTCTATTTGATCGATCTATGTGTCATTTTTTTGTGCCAGTCTGTTTTCATCACTATGGTTTCTTAATATATCTTGAAGTCTAGAATATGATGCCTCCAGCTTTGCTTTTCTTTTTCTAGTTTTCTTTGGCTATCTGGGGTCTTTTGTGGTTCCATACAAATTTTAAGATTGGTTGTTCTAGTTCTGTAAAAAGTGCTGATGGCATTTTGATAGGGATTGCATTAAATCTGTAGATTGCTTTCAGTAGTGTAGACATTTTAACAATATTTGTTCTTCCAACCGATGAACATGTATTGTCTTTTCATGTCTTTGTGTCCTCTTCAATTCCTTTTATCAGTGTTTTATAGTTTTCAAAGTACAAGGCTTTTACCTTTTCTTCAGGTTTATTTCTAAGTATCTTATTCCTTTTGGTACAAATATAAATGGGATTGATTACTTCTCTTTCTGCTGCTCCATTATTGATGTATAGAAATGAAACAGATTTCTGTATGTTTTGTATCCTGAGACTTTACTGAATTTATCAGTTCAAGTGGTTTTTGGAGGAGTCTTTCATGTTTTCTATATAGAGTATCAATTCATCTGCAAATTGTGAAAGCTTTAATTCTTCTTTGTTTTCCTTGTTTCTTCTTTTTGTTATTTTGATTGCTGTGCTAGGACTTCCAGTATTATGTTAAATAACAGCGGTGAGAATGGACAGCCCTGTCTTGTTCCTGAATGTAGAGGAAAAGTTCTCAGTTTTTCCCCATTAAGGATATTAGCTGTGGGTTTTTCATATATGACCTTTATTATTTTGAGATAGGTTCCCTCTAAGCCTACTTTGTTGAGGGTTTTTATCACGAATATATGTTGTACTTTGTCAAATGTTTTTCTGCATCTATTGAAATCATCATATGGTTCTTACCCTTTTATTAATGTGATGTATCATGTTGACTTGTGAATATTCAATCTCCCTTGCAACACGGGAATAAATCCCACTTGATCATGGTGAATAATTTTTTAAATGTTTTGTTGGATTCAGTTTGCTAAGATTTACTGAGAACTTTTGTATCCAGTACAGGGACACTGGCCTGTACATCTCCTTTTAATGAGTCTTTATCAGGTTTTGGTATCAGGGTAATGCTGGCCTCATAGAATGGATTTGGGAGTTTTCCTTCTCTCTTCCTCCCCTCCCCACCCCCTCTTTTTGGAATAGTTTGTATTAACTCTTCTTTAAATGTTTGGTAAAATTCCCCTGTGAGCCTATCTGACCCTAGACTTTTGTTTGTTGAGAGTTTTTTAATTACTGATTCAATTTCTCTGCCAGTTATAGGTCTGTTCATGTTTTCTACTTCCTAAGTTTTGGTAGTTTGTATGTTTCTAGGAATTTATCCATTTCTTCCAGTTGTCCAGTTTGTTGGCATATAGTTTTTCATAACATTCTTTTTTTAATTGTTCCCATGTCTGTACTGTTATTTTTCCTCATTTGTGATTGTTTATTTGGATCTTTCTTTTTTCTTAAGTCTGGCTAAAGTTTATGATTTTTTTTTTAATTTCTTCAAAGAATGAGCTCCTGTTATCATTCATCTGTTCTATTGGGTTTTTTAGTTTCTATATTATACTTCTGCTCTAATCTTTCCTATTTCCATCCTTCTGCTGGTTTTAGACTTCATTTGTGTGTTTGTTTTTGTAAGATTAGGTTATTTATGATTTTTCTCACTCCTTGACGTATGCCTGTGTTGCTATATGCTTCCCTCTTAGGACCACTTTTGCTGCATCTCAAAGGTTTAGACCATTGCATTTTTATTTTCATTTGTTTCCATGTATTTTTGTTTATTTCTTCTCTGATTTCCTGGTTGACCCATTCATTATTTGCTAGCATGTTGTTTAACCCTCATGTATTTGTGGTCTTTCCAAATTGTTTCTTGTGGTTGACTTCAAGTTTCTTAGTGTTGTGGTCAGAAAATATGCATGATATGATCTCAGTCTTTTTGTACTTGTTGAGACCTGATTTGTCACCTAGTATGTGATTTATTCTAGAGAATCATCTATGTGCCCTTGAAGAAAATGTGTCTTCTGCTGCTTTAGGATGGACTGTTCTGAATATATCTGTTAAGTCTATTTGGTCCAATGTGTCATTCAAAGCCATTGTTTCCTTGTTTACATTCTGTTTAGGTCATCTCTCCGAATAATTAGTGGGGTATGAAAGTCCCCTGCTATTATTTTGTTATTACCAATTGGTTCCTTTATGTTTGTGATTAAATGTTTTCTGTATTTCAGTGTTCTTATGTTGAGTGCATAAATATTTATGTTATATCTTCTTGTTGGACTGTCCCCTTTATGATTATATAATGTTCTTTCTTTTTACTTCTTACTTTTAAAGTCTAGCTGTCCAATATTAAGTATTAACACTCTGGCTTGAATATCTATTTGTATGATAAATGTTTCTCCACATATTCATTTTCTTGAAAAAGTTTTTAATGTTTATTTATTTTTGAGAGATATAGAGGCAGAGTGTGAACAGGGGAGGAGCAGAGAGAAAGGGAGACACTGATCCAAAGCAGACTTTAGGCTCTGAGCTGTCCACAGAGCCCACAATGTGGGGCTCAAACTCACAAACTGCAAGATCATGACCTGAGCCAAATTTGGATGCTTAACCAACTGAGGCATCCAGGCTCCCCTCCACCCACTCACTTCCAATCTGCAGGTGTCTTTAGGTCGAAAATGAATCTCTTCTCGGAAGTATATAGATGGGTCTTTTTTTTTTTTAAATCCATTCTGACATCTATGTCTTTTGACTGGAGCATTTAGTCCATTTACATTCAAAATAATTGTTGATAGATATGTATTTATTGCATGCATTTGATTACTTGTTTTGTCATTTTTTCTGGAGATTTCTCTCATCCTTTCTTGTCTTTCTCATTTTTGGTCTCTTCTTTGCACTCAAAGCATCCCCTTTAATATTTCCCATAGTGCTGGTTTAGTTGTCACACATTCCTTTAGCTTTTGCTTCTCTGGGAAATTCTTTCCCCCTATATTCTGAATGATAGCCTTGCTGAATAGATTTTTGACTGCAGATTTTTCCCAATTAGCATTTTTAATATATCATGCCATTCCTTTCAGGCTGGCCCAGTTTCTGTTGAGAAATCACCATCTAGCCTTCTAGGTTTTCCCTTGTAAGTAAGGACTTCTTTTGCTGCTTTTAAGACTTTTTATCACTATATTTTGCAAATTTAATTATAATGTATCTTATCTTAGTACTGACCAGCTTTTGTTGATTTTGATGGGAGTTCCCTGTGTTTCCTGCATCTGAATGTCTGTTTCCTTTCCCACATTAGGGAAGTTTTCTGCTATTATTTCTTGAAACAAGTGTTCTGCCCCTCTTTCTCTTTTTCTGGGACTCCTGTAATACAAATGTTATTAGGCTTAATGTAGTCACTGAGTTCCCTAAGTCTATTCTCATGTTGCATAATTCTTTCTCTTTTGTTCAGCCTCATTATTTTCCATTTAATTTGTCTTCTAGGTCACTAATTTGTTCCCATGCTTCTTCCAGTCTGCTATTCATTGCAATAAGCCTGTTTCCCATCTCGTTTATTGCATTTTTCATCTCTGATTTCTTTTAAATCTCACTGATGTCTTCTTTTCTCAAGCTCGGTGAATACCTTTATGATTGTTGCTTTAAATTTTCCATCAGCTCTGTTACTATTATCTGTTTCACTTAGATCTTTGGCTGTGGCCTTATCTTATTCTTTCATTTGAGATAAATTCCTCCCTCTTGGCATTTTGTCTAAGTCTCTGCCTTCTTTTCTAGGTTAGAAAAGCTGGTTAAGTCTCTTGTTCCTGAAAGTAATGGTCTTATGAAGAAAAGTTCTTGTAGTGCCCAGGACCTAATGTGCTTCAGGGAATGTCTCTGATGTGTGCTATGTGCTCTCTGCTATTGTGTTTGACTGCTGTGTGCTTCCAGTCAGTTGTCTGCAGAGGCTCTCCTTGCTTGCTATGGGCAGTATTTGGCCTTTGGCCTGAATGTAGTGTGTCTTAAATAGGAGTGATCTGGTTTGCTTGTTAAATGAGACCTAACACCAACTCCACAGAATTGAGGCACTACAGAACTCTCTGGTCAGGAGATGTAATGTGAGCAGTGGTTTATGCTGGTCTTCTGGGGTAGGGGCCTGGTGTGCTGGGACTGAGGCAAGCTTGACTGAGAAGGGTGCAATCCTGCCAGAGTGCAGTAGGGAAGGGCCTGGTGTAAGCAAGTTAGGCTGCCAGTGTCCACACTGCACTACCTCCCAAAGGTGGTTCTGTGTTTATTCTGAGGGGTGGGGAGGAAAATGGCACTAGCCAGCACCTTTGTTCTGAGAGAGGCTTCTCCATGAATGCTGCCTTTCAGGGATGCACTCCAAGACCAAATAATTTCCCTGTGTGCCCCAGAAGTAATTCAGATCACTCTTTCCACACGGTTTACCCTGGGTTGTTTGCCTGCCTTCTCTGCGGGAGCAGGGCAGTGTCATCCTAGCTGTATCCCAGCTAACCCCATTAGCCTTTAAATCCCACTGTTTGCAAGAACTCACAAAATTCAGACCTTTTCATTTTCTTTGGGGAAACTGTCTCCTTGTGCATTCTTCTGTGTGCTCCTTTCTCTCTCGTTCATCTCAATGCCACAGCTCCTTCCCCTCCACAGCACCTGAGATCTCCTTCTCCCCTAAACCACATCTCTGCACTTCCTACTTTCTTTGATGGGGCTTTTTCTGTCCCTTTGTTCTGTTAGTCTTCAGGTTGATTTCCGGATTATTTAGGATGACTTGATAGTTATCTAGCTATGTTTGTGAGATGAGAAAAGCCTAAGGTTCTCCTACTCTGCCACCACCTTCCTCTCCACCAACCCAGCACTGAAGATATAAACACCAGTGGGTCATAATGTATTTTCTTTTATATGTTTCTAGGAGTAATTTGTTAATGTTTTATGTTGGAGTTCTTAATTTTTGTTTGAGACATTGATTACCAGTTTTCCTTTTATAATATCTATAAATGTTTAATACCAAGGTCTTTCTGTTCATATTAAAAGGATTGGAAAAAGTGTTCACTTGGTTTCTCTTTAGGAAGAATTTGTGTGAGGTTGGTGATTTTTCTCCTCAAATATATTTCAAATGTAAACTGATATGGAGAATTTTCTCTGTGAAAATTACTTATGATAAACTTAATACCAAAAATAAGTAGTTTTCACTATTCAAATTTTCTATTACCTTTTATATGTTTTGGTAGATTCAACTTTTCAAACGAATATATTTTTTATCTAAAGTGTCAAGTTTGTTAGTACATAATTTGTTGTAAGGTGGTCTAATTATCTTCTTAGTTTATATATTTGCATTTTGTGTTTTTCCTCTATTTTTTCTTAAGACAAATAATCAACTTTAGCTAAATTCACTTAAAGCATGTCTTCAATTTCCTTGATTTTTATTCTTACCTTTATAGTTTGATTATTTCTATTTTCTTTGGATTATGTTTAAATATATTTTTCCATCACATTGAACTAGAAACAGATTCATTCATCTCAAATATCTTTTTTTCTTCTTAATGAATACACAGGACACTAAACATTTCCCTACTGTAGCTGCATCTCATAAGTCTAATGTGACATTACCTTATCATTCAGTTCAAACTATTTTCTAATGTATACTGTAAGTTATTTGTTGCCCAATTCTGTTTACATTATTTTCACTTATTTGTAAAACTAATCCATTAACATTTACTATAATTAGTTTTCCCATTATTTATTTACTTATACAACCTGTTTCCTATTTTTAATCTTTTATTTCTTGCCTTGCTTTGGATTTTCCAGATATTTTGCTTTATTATTACTTTTCATCTTCTAACATGCTATTTATACATTCTATCACTTTTAATGGTTACAATAGTGATGAAAACTTGAATCCTTGATTTATTTAGCTTATTAAAAATAGTTGTCATCAGTTTTCAGATTATATCAGACTTTTGGAAGACACTGAATCCATTTTTCCTCTGTCTTTTGCTTTATTTTTGACATGATTTTTAAAATCTTCATTTCACATATTTAAACTTCACAAGAAATTATCATCACCACTTAGTATAGTGATTATTCATTTTTAATTATTTGCATTTGCATCCATCCCAGTACTATTCATCTATAAATTCCATGTTTTTGGGGGGATCATTATCTTCCCGTACTTTAGCATTTGTCAAATTCCACAGTGTTAACAATAACTTTTGTTTATGTTTTTCTGAATATATCTTCATTTAATCTTCTTTTCCTTAATTCTTTCTTTTTTTATGTATAGAATTCTATTTTGTCAGTGGCCATCTTTCCTCAGCACTTTTTTGGATACAATTCCATTATTTAGTCTTTCATTTTTTCTATTGAAATGTGAGCTATTAATATTATTACTACATGAATATAACTTACCTTTTTTCTCTGCTTTTAAGATGCTGTTTTTATCTTTGGTTTTCAGCAATTTTGCTATGAGATTAAAATATGTATATATATATCTGGTTACATTATACTTATCATGCTTTTGTTTCACTGAACTTTAGTGAGTTGTTATCTTTTACCCAGTTTGGTATTTTATCTAAATAGTTTTTGAACACTGTTTGAGCCCCATTCTCTCTTTTCTTTTCTCCTAGCACTCCAATTCCACATATTTAAAAATTTTTAGTGTTTCTTCCACCTGTCCCTTTTTCTCTTTTCTGCTTTTTGTCTTCATTTTTCTTTTTGGGCTTTAGTTGAAAATATGCGGAAACTTTATAGAACTTAACTCCTTTCAATAATGCAAAAGAACTGTGTGTGAATATGTATAATTCCAACCTGCATCTCTAACTTCTCTCTTTTAATACAATTAAGGCATTTTTATTTGAATGATGCATTACCCTTTCAACAAGTAGAAAGTATTTTCTTTCAATGATTTTTTAACAAAAATCCTTGAATTTATCTTGCAATATTCTACTTTTTGCCCCTATTAGACCTTTAGCTAAGCTATTTATTCATAATAATATACTTTCCAGTATTATTGCCTTTATGTTGTTTCATCATTGAATGTCAGGTTTATATTATTAATCTGTTAGAATATTTTGCCTCAGTCTTTGTGTTTTTTTGCTAGGGAAATCTTGTCTGAAACATTCTGTCCTTTCTAAACCCATGGGAACAATATCAACATGGAGATAAAGGCCTGGCCAAATGTGCTGCTGATATAAAATATCCAGAGAGTGTTTAGTTAAAGCAAAAATTTTAATCTAGCAATGAGGAAAGAGAAGTAAAGCTGGATCCTATGCCACCTCTACAGATTTAAATTCAGATTTAAATCTGAATTGCCATCTCTAGATTTTGAAATCAGAAAATTTTGGTGCTAATCAAGATGAAAAATGTAAAATAGATTAGGCTAAGGCTATGTCCTATCATTTCATAGGGTACAGATATATGGCTTGCACATAAACCTTAATCAGTAAAAACATACTCAGAACAGCACACTAGGTTTTGTGACATAGTTTTTCTATCTTTCTAATACATTCTACAGTTTATTATTGGAATCAACTTCTAGGCAATAATTCCCTGCTTTCACAAAATTCATAAATTTTGTTTTCCATTTTTCTGTAATTAGCTATAATTTGAAATGACATTCTAAACCTCTCCAATAATTGTGATTTGATCAGTAGCCCAGGCTCCTTATTTCTTCCCTACTCAGTAACTGTAGTCAGAGTCCTGTAAAATTCTCTCTCAACATTCACACAAATCTAATGATGAAGAAGCTGGAGGCAGGGACAGAAAGACAACCTACACCAGAATAACATTAAAAAAAAAAAATTGAAATGTACAGTGATGAAAAGGACAATGGGACTGAACCATCATCAGTGCCCTATCCAAACTTCATCTTAATGAACAAAGGAATCTCATCCACCTGGATGAGTAGAATAATTCTGTTCCTATCGTCTTAAATATGCCCAGTGTGTCAGAGATACAGGGACTCTAGCTAAGAAAAAACTTTCTCGCACAGATGACAGATGGTACGTTCTGAAACAGTAGTATATTTCTTCCATCTTTCTACTGCTACTTAATAACTATAGATCCCAGGCAAAAAAAAAAAAAAAAAAAAAGAATGACAGGCATTGAATACATTATATTTCTCAGAGGAAAACTGCTATAAGTAGATGGATTTTATAATGGATAAAAGTATAATAATATATAAATATATAACAGACATAACATGTATGAATAATTTACATATAAAATTCCCTATTTTTAACAAATGTCAAGAAATGGGAATGATATTTGGGTGTAGGAAATTGTGCTATTTTCCTTCTTATTATTTCACTTAGAAATACTCTAAACCAAGGTTACTTCCTTATACTTTTTTAATTGACATTGCACAATGAATCTATGTCTATATATTTTGTCTTCTTTATTCTACTACTATGGATGAATTATATGAGCTCATATCTAAAGTCTATCCCTCTATATGTTCCCTAGGCATAAACCTATGTCACCTATTCCAGCAATTGTCACTCACTTTTACATATTTCCCTCTTTTCTCTCTCCCTTCTATTATGTGTGCACTAAAACTGCAGTTGGTGACTGATGTCAGTCAGCTTTCTGCGACCATCTCAAGTGACCTCAAGGAGGAATCAAAACAGGAAAAGCCAGAAAACCAGTTAAGCAGAGGCAGATCAATATTTTTATTTTTAATTTTTTTTAATTTTAATGTTTATTTAATTTTGAGAGAGAGAGAAAGAAAGTGCGTGCACACGCCGGGGGAAGGGGCTAAGAGAGAGAAGACAGAGGATGTGAAGGGGAGTCTGTACTGACAGCAGAGAGCCCGATGTGTGGCTCAAACTCCCAAACTGTGAGATCATGACCTGAGCCAAAGTCAGATGCTTACCCACTGAGCCAACCAGGTGACCCAGCAATATTTTTAAATGATCAGATATGATGGAAACATAATGTACTAAGGTCACCTAAGGGTTTTTCTCATGTTTATGTGAAATCAGTAAACCTTACTTTTAACAACCATAACAGATTATTCATTGTGGCACACAAATCCATGGAAAACTCCTCACAAGCATGTATCCTCTCATCCTTCCCTTTTGTATATATCATTTCATATAGCTAACAAGCTTCAGAGCAGGTCTTCAGATCAATCTGAAAGATTGTTTCCTGGGCTATAAGACAACTAATGAAGTATTTACTGACATACATTGAAGTTGGTTTTCTTTCAGTTAACATATGTTTCACTAATTTTACTTTCCACACTGAAATATTCCAAACCACAAAAAAAAAACCATGTTGCAATAGACTGTAAATAAACCCTTCCTTGACTTATTTTTTTTTCTAAATAACATCTGTTTAGAATGAAAAAAAATCATAGCTTTCTAGAATTAATTTTGATGGGACAGCGTGAGGGAGTTTATAGGGTGTTGAAACTATTCTGTATTCTAATAATGATGATGATTCTATATGTCTATACTTGTATTAAATTTATAAAATGTACGCCAAAAACAATTTTACTGTATACTTATGTAAAAAATAAAACGAATAGTTCAATCAATGATAGCACTAAATCAATCATGAATTGTAATGAACTAGATAACAAAGAACACAAATTATAAAGGAAAATCTCATTAATAGAAGAAATTTTTTAAAATCCAAATGTGTTAGGAGAATTTAACATAAATCTTTCAATCACTGGAAGTTAGAGAAATAAGGGTATTTCAATCATTTAACATGATTATTTAATAGGACTATGTCAAATCTGTTTTCGTTTCTATTTCCTATCTATCACTTGTTACTTTTGTAATGTTCTTCTAACTATTTTTGGATTAACTCATTTTTTTGTGTGTGAACCTGGCATAACTCCTTTGCTTGGTTATTAGCTATTACTATGTTTTTGCTTTTGTTCATTTGAGATTGCATCAGGATTTATATTATAGTTTTTTACTTATCAATGTCTACTTTAAATTACGCTAAATTACTTTACTCACTGTATAAGAAATATGCAACAATACACTTCAATTTTTCCACTTCTAGATTTTGAGCTATTGTGATCATACATTTTACTTCTGCCCATATTATAAACCTATCAATGCACTGCTATTATTTTTATATCCAACATCCAACTATCGTCTAAGGTAAATTAAGTAGTAAGAAAAATTGTCTTATATTTAGAGATGTTGTCACCTTCCATAGGGCTCTTTATTCCTCTGTGTAGATTCAGATTTCCATTTTGTACTATTGTGCTTCCACCTGAAGGACTTCCATTAATGTTTCATTTATTGCAGGACTTCTGGTGATGAATGTGACCTATTATATGTCTTAAAAAGTCTTTATTTCCCCTTCATTTTTGAATGGTACTTTTGCCTGGTTTAGTATTTGAGGTTGACAGGTTTTTATTCTTCTCTCTCTCTCTCTCTCTCTCTCTTTTTCTGTATTTCAAAGATGTTATTCTATTGTCTTCTCACTTGCATTGTTTCCAATGAGAAAGGTGCTATCACCCTTTGATTCCGTATGTATAAAGTGTCTTTTCTCTAGCTTAAGATATTCTCTTTATAACTGGATTTAAGCAATGTGGTTATAATGTGTCTTTTGCAATTTTTTTTTAATCTCTAGTGCTTAGGGTTTCTTATTTAACTTCTGGGATCTGTAGGGTTATAGGTTCCTTCCAATATAAAATGTCTTCAACTATTATTTCATCAAATATTCTTAGTTTTTATTTTTCCTCTCCTTTAGGAATGACAGCTATACATTTATTTGGCCAATTTTGAATTTGCTCCATAATTCATTGATTGTTATTTTCCATCTTTTTTGTTTCATTTTGAATAGTTTCTATTGCTCTACATCATGTACATTATTCCTTTCTTCTGTGCTGTTAAATCTGCTGATAATGCCATCTACTGCAATTTTCATCTCGGGTATTAAAGTTTTCATCTCTAAAGTTTCCATTAGGTCACCTTCTATATATTCCCTGTCTTGAACTAATTTGTGTAACTTTTCCCCTAGACTTTCAACCATAAGGAGTACAATCATAATAACTTAATATTCTTCTCTACAAATTATATCTGTGTCAATTCTGGGTCAGAATTTATTGTTTTTTTCCCTTATTATATGTTTTGTTCATACTGGGTAATTTTATTTTATCCTGTGCCCTGGAAATTTTTGTCAACTATGTTCTTCAAGTTTGTTTTGGAATATGATTATTTCTTGAAAGCAGATTTTTCCTTTTCAGTCTTGTTTTTTAATCTTTTTGGTAGGACCAAAAACACAAAGGGCTAATTTTGCCAACTTTTGAGGTACTCTAAACCTATTCCCAAGAATTATGAGGTCTCCCAGTTTGGATGGAGGGAACAGGTACTATTTCTAGCCTAAACCAGAACAACATTGCAGATACTATTTCCTCTAATCTTTCCAAGTGATGTTTACTTAGGCTTGAATAATTTCCTACATGTGTGAACTGGTTGCTACTCAACAGAATGTTCAAGGGAGATCCTCAGTAGATCTCCAGAGTTCTCTATTCTGTACAGCTCTATCCTCTCTAGTACTCCAGCCTTCAAAGTCTAGTGGCTTTGTCTCTTTCAGAATCTACCCACATCTATTTTCTCAACTTAAGGAGACTGGGTTCCCTCTCCTTGCAATGCAACCTGGAATCTCTCTCCAGGCATTCAGTTGGGTCAAAGTAGGGCTTTGCCTATTTTTTGTCTCTCAGGGATCACTGGGCTTCATTGTCTGATGGCCACATCTTGAGTGTCATTGTTTCCTATAAAAGGTATCCCTCACTTTTACAAAAGGCTACATTAGTACCTGGTTTCACTAACCGAAAGAAATACAAAGAGGATTTTTCTGCTTCTACAAAAAAGGGAAAAAGTGTTTAGCACTTGTTTTCAGGAAGTCATTATAGAGCCAGTGTGCACCATGTGCAGTGGGAGTGACACAGCTAATCTAAGAGAACCACTAAATTTTTATTTGGATCTGGAAATACTCCAATTCATATACATTAATGGAAATTGATTCTTTGTTTTACACATTTTGGCTTGCAAAAGTTTTCATAGAAATGTTCTACTTTTGGGTAACAGAAGAAATCTGTATTTTGTATATTTTGTTTGTTTTTTAGTTGTTTAGGATAGGACATTGAAAAGTCTTTTCCTCCATCTTAACTAGAAGCAAAATATATATTTTTTCAAGTATGATAAAAGACTATTTCCAAATCAGTCATGCATCAAAATATCAATCTCATTTAAGATGTAACTATGTTTGGGGGGAAAAAAAAGATGTATATGTACATTTCTGTGCATGTATAATTCTAATGTTAATAGTGCTTATCTTTAGATATTGGATAGTATTTATTTTTTTCTTTCTTTCAGAATTTTCTACAATGGACATGTACTATTTTCATAATTAGAAAACAACTGCTATGTTTTACTCAAGAATGGGGCGCCTGGGTGGCGCAGTCGGTTAAGCGTCCGACTTCAGCCAGGTCACGATCTCGCGGTCTGTGAGTTCGAGCCCCGCATCGGGCTCTGGGCTGATGGCTCAGAGCCTGGAGCCTGTTTCCGATTCTGTGTCTCCCTCTCTCTCTGCCCCTCCCGCATTCATGCTCTGTCTCTCTCTGTCCCAAAAAAAAAATAAAATAAACGTTGAAAAAAAAAAAAAAGACTAAAGCTGTGAACTATTTATACAGTTGTAGTTTCTGTTCTCCATTTATGGATGTTAAGACAGAAAAATGAGAGTTATAAAAGCAGTGTAAAGGGTTTTCTTGGTGTGTCCTATAATCAAAGAGCTCTAGCTTATTAAGAATATTGCTAAATAGGTAGGTTTGACATAGTAAATTACCTTTCTGCTTATTGTCATCTGTTTTCTTGATTCATTTGTGCAAAATGATGCTTAAACAACCATGTAAATAGTAAAATATGACTGGCATGGTTAGCAATCTAAAAGTAATCAAAATCAACCATAGCAAGGATAAAATGTCTTACTGATAATTAATGTAAATGATGTACATTAGCCTCCTAATTGTCTTATTTTTGTTTTCATATTTTTACCATTATTAATTTCAATTTTTAAATATTTGAGCATCAGTTTACAGTTTCCACGATATGAAACCGTCAGTATGACCTGCTTTCAAAATGATTACTACTCAATTCAGTCTATTTGGGTATGTGGCCATCTACTTTTATTACTAAATTTATTACTAAATTACTAAAATCTGCACGGGAAAGATATTAATCCTTTCTCTTATAGTTTATTGACAGAGGCTCAGGAATATAATTTGATTAGTATCAGGAAAACCTTGTGGTATCAATGCCTTATAGGCTGTTTTTCTACCTGTAAATTTTTTCTTTCTTTTACTCATATATTCATCTTTAAGAACGTTATTTTTTAAAGTTAGTCTGGGGCGCCTGGGTGGCGCAGTCGGTTAAGCGTCCGACTTCAACCAGGTCACGATCTCGCGGTCCGTGAGTTCAAGCCCCGCATCAGGCTCTGGGCTGATGGCTCAGAGCCTGGAGCCTGTTTCCGATTCTGTGTCTCCCTCTCTCTCTGCCCCTCCCCTCTTCATGCTCTGTCTCTCTCTGTCCCAAAAATAAATAAACGTTGAAAAAAAAATTAAAAAAAAAAATAAAGTTAGTCTATGTTCAAACTATTCAAGTAACTGAGGATTAAAGAGATAAATAAGGCCATTATTTAATGTGCTAGTAAGGGTAGAGAAAAACACTAAAAAACTAAAAATTAATATATTATATGCAATTATTCTTTTTCAAATTGGTATAGTGGAGTATATGTCATTTTCATTAGTAAACAAACCACATTTGCACACAGTGGACTAGGTGTTGAACAATTCTAAAGGGCAATTGCTTTGTGTCTGTGATTTACCTGGTAAGGTGAGATTTTTACAGTCTGACCTTACAGAAATTGCGAACTCTGTGACAGGTTTTCTTTCTAACGCTGTTATTTGAGATGCAGTCTCACACACACAAAGTGAAGTAGAAAATTGACACAATTCTCTAGACAGTTAAGGTTGTTCTTTAGGATTGCATCACCCAGAAAAGTGTCTTAATTCTCTATTTTACATTTTATGTGTAGGCATCTTGTTACCAGCATATAAGTTGTGTGTGTGTGTGTGTGTGTGTGTGTGTGTGTGTGTAGGTTTTAAAAAACTCTTTAATATGGGGATATAAAACTTTGACGAGACTGTCAAATGATTCTTAAATTACATAGGAGAGCTTAATCTTGTATTTCATTTAAAATCCTTGTAATGGCATTACCAATGACATATTTGATGTTGACATGTTCAGATCTTCAAATTTTCAATTGAAAAAAAACTGGATTATATTCTGTCAGAAAACTCAATAAAAAACAAACAAACAAAAAAAAAAAAAAAAAAACAAAAACAAAACATAGAAGAATAAATTACCAGAAAAGGAAATGGTGTTTATATACTGACACCCTCAAATGTCTACCATTACCCTAATTATGTTTCTCCATTTCAAAGTTATATTTACTAGGACATGTAAAGTTTATACATGTGAAATATACCAACCAAACCATACAAATAAACAAAAAGGACTGCATTGTCAAATTAAAGATTAGAAATAAAAATACTTCTTGTAAAGCCTGATTCTCACCTTGAATCATGCATGAAATAAAAATCAACAAAATAATGTGAGAGGATCATGTAAGTGTTCTTTTAATGGATTGTGTCTTAATAAATATCTCATTTTTTAAAGACTTCATCCAAATATACTATTTATACCTTTACCATGCCACTTTACTCTGATAAGAAAATTTCCCCTTACTAAAGCATGGAAATGGATATGAAATAATACTAAAATATTTAATTACTGTCTATAAATTACCATTTTTTTAGTACATATAAAAATTAGGGGAATATTTTTATAGATTTGAATTTTCTTTAGAAACAGTTCCAAATTTGTATTATGTTTGCAAAAAAAGAAAATTGCTTTACTTCTACTCAGTAAATGTAAATAATGTACAGTAATAGACATAGTATAATATAATACCATTAATAACATACACTTATGTACAAATACTAATATTATATATAGAAATCTCTCAGTGAGAGTTTTTTTCACTTTTAGGAACTAAAACATAAACCTGATTATCTTATTTAAAAGATATATTTTTTATTTAGCTCCATACTTGTTCATTTTTTAACTCCTAAGGATGAAAAAATATTCTCTGATTAAAGGACAATAAGAGAAAATTTAATCTCTAGATTGCCAGTTTCCATCCCCTATTTTTTTTAAGTAGGCTCCACACCCAATGTGGGACTTAAACTCATAATCTGGAGACCAAGAGTTTCATGCTCTATTGACTGAGCCAGATAGACACCCCTCTATTCCAAGAAGGTTTTTTTTCAATAATTTTTTGAGATATTCAAAATTAAAGACTTGTGTTGCAACTCCACTGAGTCAGATAAAATAGTGCGAAATAAAATTTCCTGATGAAATAGTTTACAAATAAATAAGCAAAACTTGTTCATTAGTATACTAATTAGTAGGAATCAATAAATTATTTGAGCATATTTAAAATATTACTTTAGGGGCGCCTGGGTGGCGCAGTCGGTTAAGCGTCCGACTTCAGCCAGGTCAGGATCTCGCGGTCCGTGAGTTCGAGCCCCGGGTCGGGCTCTGGGCTGATGGCTCAGAGCCTGGAGCCTGTTTCCGATTCTGTGTCTCCCTCTCTCTCTGCCCCTCCCCTCTTCATGCTCTGTCTCTCTCTGTCCCAAAAATAAATAAACGTTGAAAAAAAAAAAAGTAAAAAAAAAATATTACTTCATTAATCATTACAACTCCCTTTATTGATACTATTAAATAAAATTTTCCCTATGCAATGTAATATTTACTCCAGATTCTCCTAGAACTATCATAAATTTTTAAATTTTTTTAATATTTATTTTTGAGAGAGAGAGACAGCATGAATGGGGGAGGGGCAGAGAGAGGGTGAGGCACAGAATCCAAGCAGGCTCCAGGCTTTGAGCTGTCAGGACAGAGCCTGACACAGGGCTCAAATTCACAGACTGTGACATCATGACCTGAGCTGAAGTCCAATGCTTAACCAACTGAGCCACCCAGGCACCCAAACTATCATAAATTGCCAAGAGAAGAAATTGCTCTTTGTATTAGAGTTACTTATACCCTCATATTTATTTACTTTATGGTTGGGATTATGAACAAGCATTGTCACCAAAAAGTTAAAAAGTAATTTATAAATCAAAGATTATAATTAAAAATAATAATTGGATTTTATAGGTACTTGTGATCTTTTAGAGTATTTCTCATCAGTGTATTCTATTTGTTATTAAATTCAGCTAGCAATTATTTAGAAGTTCCTACACATAAGATGCTAAATATAGGGGCATAATATATGTATAAATGATGCTCCAGTTCTAACATAGCACAATATTTTACTGTGTAGTTAACAATGCCAAAATAATAAAAATACAAATATGTAAGTATTTAAATTGATAAGGTATATTAAGGGAGTTCAGATAAGAGATTCTTTTTTCTGGTAATAAATGCAGCATATAATATTCAACATATAATAATTCAATATATAATACTATACTATCAATAATATAGAAATTATCAATATAGGCCAAGTCCATGAACTCAAGGAGCTTTTTTGTTGTACACAGAGAAACATAGTAAAGAATAAAGTAATGTGCTAAGTGATAACAAATATTGTGAAGAAAACAAAATTGGGTAACAATGGGAAAAAGCGTTTCTGCTTTTAGATTAATCTCTCTGAGGTGATACTTATGCAGAACAGAATAACTTGAAGAAGATAAGATGAGATTAGTTGACAAGAGATCATCTTAGCCAGAAAGAAAAGTAAGTACAGTAGCCTCCCCCTTATCTCTGGGGATGTTCCAAGACCCCCAGCAGATCCCTGAAACCATGAAGAGTACCAAACCTTACCTACACTATATGAATTTCTGATACAAACAACCATGATAAAGTTTAATTTTTGCATTAGGGACAGGAAGACATTAACAACAATAACCAATCATAAAATAGAACAGATATAACAATATATTGTAATAAAAGTTACATGAAAGTTGCTCTCTCAAAATATTTTATTGTACTGTACTTGTCCTCCTCCTTTTTGTAACAATGTGAGATGATAAAGTGTCTATGTGATGGAATGAGAGGGAGTAAAAAACATGGGAATTGTTATAGCATTAGGCTACTATTGACCTTCTGACGATACATCAGGAGGAACATCTGCTTTCAGACCACAGTTGAACATGGGTAACTGAAACCACGGAAAGCAAAACCATGGATAAGGGAGGACTACTGAACATTGATGTCCTGCATATCATCAAAATGTAGCAAGGATGCCAATGAAGCTATGGAATGAGTGGCTGGGAGAGTGTTAGGGAATGTTTTCAGAAAGGTAACCAAGAGTCCATCTTGGCACTCTGACAGTGGTGAAAAGAAACTACGAAATGAGAGTGGAAACAGAGAGATCAGCTAGGAGACTATTGCCATAACCAAATAAAAAAATGAAGGTATCTTGACTCTAGCTTCTCTGGTGGAATTTGGTCTCAAGTCTGATAGTTTTCTGGCTGCAATTTATACCATTGGTTCTCCTCGGTCTCCAGCCTGCCAACTGCAGATTTGGGGATTTTTCAGCCACCATTATCATGTGAGCCAATTCCTTATTTTATACAGATATGCCAAATATATAATGTATAAGTAGACTATATATACAATCTAATGATTATTATTTATATAGTATTAATAATTAAGAAATAAATGCATAAAAATATATAGCATATATTGCTCTGTTTCTCTGGAGAATTGCAATACAGGGCTGAACAAATAATATAATGGAGTTGATACCCAATGAGAGAGAAGATATTTGGGGAAAGCATATTGGGGGAGGTACAAAGAATTCAAATTCAAGAGTTTGATTCAGAATATGTTAAGTTTAAGATGCCTATTAAACATCCAATCTGAGTTCAAATGGGCAGGAGGATATATAAGTCTGGAATTTGGTGAAATGCTTGGACATAGCAATGAAACTAAGGTAGCCATCAACCTGAGATGTTACTTAAAGTCATGGGACTAAATGAGATTATCTACAGATTTATATTATTAGACACAAAATTTAAAACCTGAACCCTGAGGCACTAAATTATTTCGAGGTCTGAGCGATCAGGAGGATATAGCAGAGGAGGTTGAGAAGCATTGAGGTGGACAGAAAAACAAGAGACTTAGATGTTCAGAAGGTGAAGTGAAAAAAGAGAAAAGACTGAAGAAGCAATACTTGTGTTAAATCCAAGTCACAAGTCTAAAAAGTTGATAACTTTGAATTAGTCACCAACTTCAGCAATATGGGAGTCACTGGAAATCTTGACACAGTAGTTTTACTGGAGCAGCTGCGTTAGAAAAAAACTATATGATTGAAGTGGATTCAACAAAGAATGAGTAGAAACTAAAAATATAATTACAGGAATGTTGGGCAAATTTTTCTGTAAGGGAAGGGGGCAACGCTGAAGAAGGATTTAGAATCTAGTAAGAATTTTACCATTTTTAAGGTAGTTGTTCTATGTTTGTAAATAGTTGAGAATAATCAAATAAGACAAAAAACTGTTAAGGAGAAAAATGTGGCAGGAGATTTCTTAAGTGAAAGGACATGAATTCAGGGCAAACAGGAGTGTTAACATTTGACCCATCATATCTGGGGAGAGTATGTGGTTACAGGTACCAGAAAGTTGGTAGATTTGGTGGTGAAAGCACATATAAATTCTCCTTTGCTAGCTTCTGTTTTCTTAGTGAAATAAGAAAGGTCTTCATTACAATATGAGGAAGAAAGGGAGATTATCTGAGTCAGGAGGAGATAGGAGAACAATTAGTTTCCTCAGAGGCTGAGTGGTAGATTTGCCCAGCAAACAACAGAATTCCTGAACAACACCTAAAGCTATTTAAGGTTTATACTCTTGAATTTGAAGTTATCTCAAGAAGCATGCCTGTGTGTTTTCATGCACAAGTGTTAGGCTCTGACAGGGCAGATGCAGAGTTTGTGCAGAGCTGGCTGCAAATAAGATTTGGACTTTGCCAGTCTACAGCATTAGTGCAAGGTAGAAAAAAGGAGAGTTGAGGGAATTCTAATAATGCACAATGATATTTAAATTTTAGAAAGGAGGGGAGAGCGTAATGAGGCTCATAGAGAAGGAAAACATGGTTTGATCAAAAATTGAAGACTAAATAGATACATGCATTTTAAAACAGAAAAGTAACACTTTGGTTATAATTGTTTTTTTTTTTTTTTTTTTTTAATTTTTTTTCAACGTTTATTTATTTTTGGGACAGAGAGAGACAGAGCATGAACGGGGGAGGGGCAGAGAGAGAGGGAGACACAGAATCGGAAACAGGCTCCAGGCTCTGAGCCATCAGCCCAGAGCCCGACGCGGGGCTCGAACTCACGGACCGCGAGATCGTGACCTGGCTGAAGTCGGACGCTTAACCGACTGCGCCACCCAGGCGCCCCTGGTTATAATTGTTTTTAATAATTGTATTGAGATATAATTTACATAACATCAAATTAATCATTTTAAAGGGTACAAACAAGTGATTTTTAATATATTCAAAGTTGTGCAATTATCACCACTAATTTTAGAACATATCATCCAAAAAAAGCCCTGCAGCCAATAGCAGTTAGTTTTCATTCACCCTCTCCACAGTTCCTGGCAAAGACAAGTCCAATTTTTCTTTCTAGGGAGTTTCCTGTCATATACATTTTATATAAATGGAATAATACAATATATGATCTTTTGTATCTGGTCTATTTCAATGAACATATTTTTCCAAGGTTTATCTATGTAGTATTATCTATTATTACTACATTCCTTTAGATAGCCAAATAATATTCCATTGTATGGATAGATCACAGTATATTTTTAAAGTCATCAATTGATGGACCTTTAGGTTGTTTCTATTTGTTTTTGGCTATGATGAATAATATCATTATGAACATTCATGAACAAATTTTATGTGTATATAAGTTTTAAATTTTCTTATACAAATAACTGGAAA
Source organism: Puma concolor (assembly GCF_028749965.1). Taxonomy (NCBI): domain Eukaryota; kingdom Metazoa; phylum Chordata; class Mammalia; order Carnivora; family Felidae; genus Puma; species Puma concolor. Next base: position 60,536,001 of record NC_141674.1, on the reverse strand, counting down.
AGGAATTGCTGGGTCATATGATTACTTTCTTTTTAATACTTTGAAGAACTGCCAAACTGTTTTACAATGTAGCTGCAACATTTTGTATTTCTGATCAGCAATATATGAGGTTTCTACCTTTTTCCCATCTTTGCAACTTGTTATTTTCATCTTATTGGGAACTAAGTGTTATCTGACTGCACTTTTTTTTTTATTTTTTTTTTTAAAGTTTATTTATTTTTGAGACAGAGAGAGACAGAGCAGAATGGGGGAGGGTCAGAGAGAGAGGGAGACACAGAATCCGAAACAGGCTCCAGGCTCTGAGCGGTCAGCACAGAGCCCGACGCGGGGCTCGAACTCACGGACTGCGAGATCATGACCTGAGCTGAAGTTGGCCACTTAACCGACTAGCCACCCAGGCGCCCCCTGACTGCACTTTTGACTTACATTTCCCTAATGACTAAGGTGTTCAACATCTCTTCATATGCTTATTAGCCATTTGTATATTGTTGCTGCAAAATGATTATTCTAATCTTTTCACATTTTATATTGGGTTATTATTTCATTGTTGAGTTGTACGAGTTGATATATATATGTGTATATATATATATATATATATATATACACACACATACACGAGTCGGGAGATATATATATATATATATATATATATATATATATATATATATACACACACACATATACACACACACACACAAGTCGGGAGTTTATTTATATATATATATATATATATATATATATATATATATATATATATATAAAATGAGCCGGGATATATATATATCACTCTAGTTTCAAGTCTCTAATCAGACATATGATTTGCAAACATCTCCCCTGACTCTTTGGGTTATCTTTTCACTTAATAGAATCTTTTGAAATACAAAATTTTTTTCTTGTAAAAAATTTTGATAAAGTCAATTTTGTTTTTACCTGTGCTTTTTGTTTCACATCTAATTTCTTCTAAGAATTACTTTTAAGAGTTGTGTAGCTTGGACTCTTAATTTACATTTTGTTTTGACTTAAATTTTGTATATGGTCTGATGCTGGGGTTCAACTGCATTCAAACCATTGACAAAAAGTCTCTTATTTCCCCCACTGTATTTTATCAGCATCTGCGTTGAAAATCAATGGACTATAACTGTAACTGGTTATTGTGGGGACTCTTAATTTTACTTCATTAATCCATGTGTCTATCCTTCAGTTAGTTCCACACTATCTTGATTACTATAGCTTAATAAAGAGTTTTGAAGTGTGAATCCCCCAACTTTATTATTCCTTTTCAAGACTGTTTTGGTTACCCTGGGCTCTTTGCTTTTCCATATGAATTTTAGGGTTATCTTGTTAATATCTGAAAAAAGGAAGATGGGATTTTGACACAGGGTTGCATTAACTCTGTAAATCAATTTGGGGAGTATTGCCATCTTAATATTATTATAATTCATGTATACAGACTCTCTTTCCATTGATTTAAGTCTAATGTTTTCCAATAATGCTTTATCGTTTCAACATACAATGAGTTTGGAAGTATTAACTCCCTCTTCTACTTTTTTAAGAATTTGTGAATGATTGGTATTAATTCTGCCTTAAATGTTAGTAAAATTCACCAGGAAAGATACATGGAACTGTTTTGGAGTGTGTGTATGTGCATATATGCCTTTTTTTTTTTATTATTACTAATTCAATATCTTTTTAAAATTTTTTTTTCAACGTTTTTATTTATTTTTGGGACAGAGAGAGACAGAGCCTGAACGGGGGAGGGGCAGAGAGAGAGGGAGACACAGAATCGGAAACAGGCTCCAGGCTCTGAGCCATCAGCCCAGAGCCCGACGCGGGGCTCGAACTCACGGACCGCGAGATCGTGACCTGGCTGAAGTCGGACGCTTAACCGACTGCGCCACCCAGGCGCCCCACTAATTCAATATCTTGTTACAGGTTAATTCAGATTTCTATTTCTTCTTGAGTCAGTTTTATTAGTTTGTCTCTTTTTAGAAATTGTCCATTCCATCTAAGTTATATAATTTGTTGGCATGTAATTCATGTTATTCCTGGTTTTCCTTTGCATTTCTGTAAGTTCAATAGTGATATCCCTATTTCACTCATAGTTTTAGTACTTTGAATCTTCTCTCCCCTTTTCTTGGTCAGTCTAGCTGAAGGTTTGTAAATTTTGTTGATCTTCTAGAAGAACTAATGCTTGGTCTCATTGACTTACTTTTTCCATTTTCTGTTTCATTTATTGGTAGATGCATATATATTTGTATATATTATTATAAAATGCCCTTTATTATCTCTACTAATATTTTTCTTATTTAAGAAAATAATTTTCTTAAATTCTGTTTTATCTAGTAGGTACTGCAATTCACTTTTAGTTACTATTTGTATGAGGTATTTTTTTTCCATTCTTTCACCTTCAGTCTATTTGTGTCTTTGAATCTAGAGTATGTCTCTTTTAGGCAGCATAATTTGATCATTATTCTTTAATGTATTCTTCCAATCTCTTTTGACTGGAATGATTAGTCCATTTATATTTAACATAATTACTGATTATATAGTATTTATGTCTAACATTTTGCTTTTTTTATGTTTTTATATGCTTTCTATTCCTCTATTCCCACAGTACAGCCTTCTTTTGTGCTAAATCATTATTTTATAATTGTTATGTAAATTTTTGTTTTATTTTATATTTTCAGGTATTTTCTTAGTATTTTCTCTGTGGATTACAATAACCATTTAACTTAAAATAATCAACTGCAGATTTTAACATATTAGATTATAAGAGTTTGCTTCAATATGTCTCCATCCATTCCTATTTTATGCTATTTGGGTCATACAAATTGTGTCTTTATAGATCATAAATTAGTTAACAGCGTTATAATCATTTTTTATGCAGTTGTCTTTTAAATAAGATAGGAGAACAATAGTTACCAAAAAATACATTTATACCGTCTTTTATATATACCTATGTAGTTGCTCTTTATCTCTTTATGGATGTAAATTATCATCTAGTGTTATGGCATTACAGTCTGAAGGACTCCTTTTAGTACATCTTTTAGTGTTGGTCTGCTAGTGATGAATCCTCTCAGCTTTATTTCAGAAAGTCTTAACTTCTAGCTTGTCTTTGATGGGTAGTTTTGCTGGATATAGAATTCTTGCTTGATAGTCTTTACCTTTCAGCACTTTCAGTGTGTTATTCCACTGTATTCCAGCACCCATTGTCTCTGATAACAAATGTTATCAGAGCTAATCTTATTAAAGACTTATTGTAAGTAAGAAGCTATTTTTTTGTTAGCTGCTTTCCATCTTTTCTTGCCTTTAGCTTATGATAGTTTGCTATAATGTGTCTAGGTGTGGATCCTTTCGATTTTATATTCCATGAAGCTCATTGAGTTTCATGGATGTGTACATTAATGTTTTTCATCAAATTTGGGAAATTATATCCATTATTTCATCAAATACCATTCTGGTCCTTTCTTTCTCTTCTCTTTTGTATCTCCCATTGTGTATGTTAGTATACTTGAGGATGTCTCACGGGTTTGTGAGACTTTGTTCATTTTTATGTACTCCTTTTCTTCTATTTGTCAGACTTCATAATATTCAATGACTTCCCTTTCATATAAAAATTTTATGCTTGTCTAGTACAAATTCCACATATGCTCAGAATTTTCCCAAGATTACAAAAATATTTACCTATATTTTCTAATGAAAATTTTAAGTTAGATTTTTATTTTAAGTACTTGGCCCATTTGGGATTTATGATATGTAGAATAAGGAAAAGATAAAGTTGTATCTTATTTCAAAATAAATAGTAATATTTACATTATGGATCTGTCATTGCATATTCCAACTTCCTCCCCTCTATTTCATGCACAAGAGAAATTTGAATGTGACAGTCAAGATATGATACATAACAGAATATTGTAGAATTCATTAACTTGAAACTTAATTAAAGCTAAGTTGGAAAAAAACAGTCATATAGCTAATGTTAACACAATATTACTTGAACACTTAAGAATGCCACACTTAGTATTTATCCAACCCAAGAAACATTTATCAAATTTGTTACTGTAATTCCTATTTTCCTTTGACAAAACCAGTATTACAGAAACTGCTAATTTTCCATGAAAACCATTTTATTCTTCCTAGCTAGATTTCCCAGCTTCTCCTGTAGATAGGTCTTGTCATGTGACTGCAGGCTATTCTAGGAAATGCTAATAAATTATGTGTCATTTTCAGGTAAAGCCCAGAATAATTTCCATGAGAATTCCTCCATGCTCTTAACCTTCCTAGCTTATTTAAATGGTATGAATGATGATAACCCTGAAACCACATGTTTAAGATGCAAAGATGCCAAGATGCCATTAAACTGAGTCTTTGAGTAACCACTAGTAGGGAATTGCTCTCCTAGCACTATGTTCTGGAACAGTCCTAAATGAGTGAGCAAGAAATAATCCTTCTATTTCATTTAGTAATTACACTTGGGGTCTGTTTTGAGGCTGTAAAGTGGAATGCCGCTGGGAAAAATGTAAAATATATGGTTTTGTCATAATGATTAGGAAGCAGAGTGATTGAACTTCCCTGACATGGGAGCCTCTGCAGAAGGAGAAGGAAAGATGGACATGGACAAATGGATTCATTTAGAGCTGCGAAACAGGACATCCTCTGACGTGAAATAGATTGTCCTCAACAACTGCCAGTTGATTGAAGGCAAACTGAAGCCCTCCCAGATGAATCTGAAGAACTGGAGTTCTTAAGTACAATCAATGTAGGCCTTGCCTCAGTCACCAACTTACCAATGTTAGACTTAAAGCTTGAACTAAATGATAACAGAATCTCAGGGGACCTGGAAGTATTGGCAGAAAACTGTCCTAACCTCACACATATAAATTAAGTGGCAACAAAATTAAAGGCCTTAGCACAATGAAACCACTGAGAAAGTTAGAAAACCTCAAGAGCTTAGACCTTTTCGATTGTGAGGTAACCGACCTGAACGATTATAAGAAAACATGTTGAAGCTCCTCCCGCAGCTCAGGTATATCTTAATGGCTGCGACTGGGATGACAAGGTCCCCAATCAGATGCTGATGACTATGTGGAGGACCTAGACAAGATGAGGAGGACGAGGATGAGGAAGAGTATGGTAAAAATTCTCAGGTAGTAGAAAACGAGGGGAATGGAAAGGAGGAGGAAGAACAAGATGAAGAGAGTTGTAATGATTGGGACATAGACGATGAAGAAAATAAAGACAATGTTGGTGAAGAAGAAAGGAGTCAGAAGCAAAAATGAAAACCTGTAAATGAAGGAGATGATGATGACTAAGTGGAATAACCTATTTTGAAAAATTCCTATTGTGGTTTGACTATTTTTACCCACCCTCCTCCCCCAAATCCCACTCTCCGAAATTTATTTTTTTTCTGGTTGTAACAATGTTGTGGGAACAAAAAGGGGAGAATTGTACTAGGGGGTTGTGATGGGAGGGAGTGAGACAGAAGGTTGAATACAGTACCATTTTTACTGCCACTCTATTTTCCCCCTACCTTTTCTGTCTAGTTTTGTCCCCGTAAATGCAATAGCTGAGTACACACCAAGTGAGCATTTTTCCTTACTTTCAAAGAGGATGGTGTAGAGGGCTCTTACATTTCCTGGTATTGGTTGGAAGGTCATGGCTCCTCTCCATTTGGTTTCTCAAAGCCCAGAAGGGGCTGAGTCCTGGCCATGCCTTACCTCTCGTTCTGGTTCCTGTGATTTCTGCATTTCTTGGACCTGCTAGAGGCATCCAATGCCCTGGTTTGTAAATAGCAACCTAAAGGAATTTTTGCGGAATGTTTGGGAACATTCCCCATCTCTCATTTCTTTCCCTCTTCACATATAATGGTGGACTTTTCTTTAGGAAGAAGACTCTGATACTGCTCTTCAGAGCTATGTGCCAAACAGCTGAAAACAGCAGGCTTATGAGTTATAATTAAAAGAGAAGAATACAACCCTTAAACTTCAGCCTCTTTAAAAGATTTTTAAAAAAAGAAACAAACAAATCTGCCGTATCTTGTTCTGTGAAATATTAGAACACTTTGTTTTACAAAATGAGAAGAGAATTCTTCCACACGTACTTCTGTACTTAGATAATTTTTACAGACCTAAGTACAGGAGACATTACTGCATGTCAGCTTGGTTTTTGCTGTTGTTGTTGCTGCTGTTTTCATACACCTGAGCATGGAAAAACTGACCCAAAATTGTATTTTCTTACCTAGTGGAAATCCAAAATGACTGCAAATTCCTACTGAATGTACAGGTTTGTTTTCATGTCCCTCTTCTGGATTGCTTTAGCAGTGGTGTGTTATTTCCTAGCCTGTGTTTCATTTGGGTAAAAGAACATCTGTAGTAGTTATTCTCCTCCCCCTCAGAAGTGCCAAACTTTGAGTTTTATGTCCGCTTGTTATCAAATTTCAATGATTTTTTTTTTTTACTTACACACGCACACACACACACACACACACACACACACACAGGAATCAGAAAAGAAGGAAAAGACACTACAGGCTAGAAATCTGAAGACTCATTTCATACAATGGCAAAATATTTTGTACAACCTGAAAAAACATGAAAGTTAATTAACGCACCTAAGGCTTTAGGAAAAATAGTTGGAAAAATTCAACTATTCTTAAGTATTCATACTACTTACTGCTTTTGGCTTGGTATTACAAGTTAGAGATGAGTTCAGGCAAACAATTATTTACTGTAAAAACAAAGACCAAGTCCACAAAATATTGGGAAAAAACAAAGGATTCTGGACCCTAAAGAATGTAAGATTGAAAAAGACTTTGAACAACAAAATCCCATTAAGACTTCTTAACAACCATCCTGCCCCCTAAAAAAAGACTTCTTAAGACCCATTTAAATCTGTGGTAAATAGGAGATAAAGGATTTATATTCCCATTTAAGACTATTTTCTTTTAGATAATCTCATGGTAGTTGCCATTAAGTAGAGAGCATGAGAAAATGATGGGGTCAAATAACAAAGATAGAAAAGCCTTGAGAACTATGTCTAGCAGCAAACTTTGGGTTTATGTAGTTTTCAATACCTGCAAAAAACTACTAGGAAATAGATCAGTAGCCTATCATGATATCAAGGGAAATATTTCCAAGGAAAAAGAAGACAGCCCCCAAAATGTCTTTAATTGTTTCAGCTAAAAATAAACCTTGGGCTTCTATGTTTGCACCAGCAGAAACAGAACAAAAGCTGTACTAGTCTCTAAGAGAATTAGATTCTCAACACTTCCTAGAAAAGTGAGTATGGAGACTAACAAGCAAGGAATAACTCCCAGAAGGCAAAGTTGGAACCACCGAAAATGAGATTTTTCCCCTGAGAGAACATTCAATTTCTAATCAAATAATTTCTTTCATTGCCAGGGTAGAACTCCTCTTAATGCTTCCCTACACCATTCTTTTCTTTATCCTTGCTATTTCAGTGCTTTCCCATTGCCCACTATTCCAAATTAGTTAGTTTTGTATGGATATCTTTTCACCAACCTACAGTTATATATTGAGTTTGAAGATGCAGTTGACTTGTATTTTGAGTTTCCAAGTCTTGAGACAATAAGTACCCGCATTCTAACCTAATGCGGAAACTATACATCACATAGAAATTTGGCACATTGAGCTAGACACTGTTCTCTGCTTCTCTCAAAGTTTTGTTTTGTTTTGTGTTTGTTTTTTAAAGCAATGTGAATGATATACAACCAACAGCATGTAAGCAGAATCGATGTGTGTCACTTACAGACATGGATCACAAAAATTTCCTTATTGTTTGTTTTCTTTGCTGGCTGACTGGGATAATGATGTCCACAGCAACCTTAAAGTCATGTCCTGAAGATGGGAGAATCACAAAGAATCCCTGATTAACTGAATCCAGCAGCCCACCTCCACTGCCCTCCACTGAACTCTTATCCCTGAATTGGTGGCATGGCCCAGGGCTGCTATGTTTGTGACAATTACATGTTTATTCCATTGAATCATTTTGCTATATATTTATTTGCAAGAGTAGTATAGAATACTCAATATCTTAGGTTTCAACTCATATAAACAACTCCAAATATAAAACTATTTATTTCCAAAGGTCATTGTATTCAACAAAATCATATGCTGACACAAGAAATAAAGAAAATGATCTTGAGTATTTTACTATATTAACTTTAGCATAAATATCTACTACAGTGAGAAGTGTTATAGAACTTTATATCAGTATCTGGACCTTGTCCACTGCTCTGTGGATTATACTAGGAATATAATCTAAGGTGGTTTTTGTAATTTTGTATTTCCCTTGAAATGGTCATTTATTTTACTAACTCTATAAACTCTTATTACCATTTAGTGGTTTTATTTTATGAACTATATCCTTTAGCATTGGAATTAGCACCCTTATGTGTGGTTTTGTCTTTGTTTTGTTTACGTTTTAATCCTCCTATTTGAGAAATAACTACCATATGATGTATCTTTAAATGAATAGATTTTAGCATGTGATAATCTTGGCTACAATTGTTTCTCTTTGTAACATACATACTAAGCAGTTGTACTGGTCTGTTCAATAATGTTTATGACTAAAAGATTTCCTGTGGCTAATAGCATTGGCTTTGATTACCATTATTAATATTTTCCTTTCCATGGACTTAGGAAATGAGAGATCACTAGTGAGAATTTTGAAACCATAGGAGAAAGTTCTGAAAGCCATGTCCAAGTTGACTTGTTTCACCTCCCTTCCACTTACCTAAACATCCTTCTGCCCATGAAGTCTTTCAAGAGAAGATAAAATATCAAAGAACTCTAACATTTAAAGGATTTCGTTTACATTTTTATTCTATTTTTCCTGTCACAAATAGAGATCCAAGCTGCCCTTCATAAATTAATTCCATTTATAGCCGAAGAAACTATTTATATAGGTATCTTTAAGAAATCTCACCATCTGAAAACATTACATGCAGCATATGTAAATACGCTTATATAAATACATTATTTACTTTCTTAGTGCTCTATTCTTTTTTCCCTTCTTTTCCAATCCTTTTCTGTTGTAATTGTGCAGAGTAAGACTGACAAATATTGGCTGAGAATATTGCCAGGTAGATAAATATCCTAATATCTGCCTATTAGAAGGCACAGAATCACCGAGAGAAAATGCCTTTTTAATGGCCCAATGCAATATAAACCCAACACATTGGAAGTTAAAACTGATGGCCTCTCACTTCCTCGGATGATAGTATTGTTCAGGAATTTCTCCTCAAAAAAACTAAGGTTATCATCATAAGAAATATTTTCAATGCAATCAAGGAAACCAGATATATGCATTTTGTTCATTCATAAAATTCATATTCTATTCCTATCACATAAAATATTTAGATATTTAGCATAATGAAGTCTATCAAGTTTCAGCAAAAGCCTCTTGTGTGCATCAGAAATATGATCTTTGAGGACATTCAAAGCATTTCATGACAAAATAAATTTCAGTTATGTGACTATGGCACAAATAAACTAATATTTTTGCATTTGATCCATAGGTTTGATGAAGGAGCTTGAGGCAAGCTGAAGGCAAAGTACAAGTTAGCACATCCCCCCCCCCCCCCCCCCCCCCCCGCCAAGGTGGGACATGTATGATATTCCTTGGACACTCCCAGCTACCCAAAAATAGAAAAGGACAAAAAAAAAAAAATGGTTAAACTGGTAAGTGTCTCCACAGGTTTACCAGAAAAAGGCAGTCCCATCAATGGCCGAAAGTCCAGGAACACCCTACTGTCTTTTTTTTTTTATTTTTTATTTTTTTTTCCAACGTTTATTTATTTTTGAGACAGAGAGAGACAGAGCATGAACGGGGGAGGGGCAGAGAGAGAGGGAGACACAGAATCGGAAACAGGCTCCAGGCTCTGAGCCATCAGCCCAGAGCCCGACGCGGGGCTCGAACTCACGGACCACGAGATCGTGACCTGGCTGAAGTCGGACGCTTAACCGACTGCGCCACCCAGGCGCCCCCACCCTACTGTCTTAAAGTTAATGCCTTGCTAGAGGGAAAAACAACTTTAGCTTGACAATAGCTAGGCCTCAAGTAAACTTTAGCATGTGAAAGTCTCTTCTGAAACTCCTTCTTGACTTTATCTCCCCAACTCCATTAAAAGGTCACCCCCACAACCCAAGTGCAGCTCTTCCTGTCCATGGATCCTACTCCTATCCTTTAATAACATCACCTTTTTGCACCAAAGACGTCTTTAAGAATTCTTTCTTGGCCACAGACTCCAGACCCCACGAACCCCCCATCACCCCAAAACTTCATCAAGTTCAAGTTTTTCCTAGGTGCCTTAATTCTAAGAAGATATTTAACAAACGTTTTTAATACTGATTAGGCTGAATTTGTTAAAGGTCAGCTTCCCCTACCCACTTATCTTGCAAGATTATTAATGGACCTTTTTTTTTTTTTTTTAGCCTACATAATGAAAGGTACCACCAAAGTGCTGTAGATCTTGATTTTTAAAATAAATTCAACTTGCTATTAATTTTGAAGTTTCTCAAAAGGAATACTTTAGGTTAGAAATTTGGATTTATAAAGATAAGTTGTTCTTTGAAAATCTTATCACTTTAAAAGGAAAAGATGAAGATAACTGGTGTTATACACCCCTTACCCCTAAACTCATCAAGAAACACCAAAAATTCCCCAGATAATTTGAAGTAATTGAATCACCATTAGAAACCAAATGAGTGGCTGTGCTTTTATGTGATATTTATTAAATCAGAGTCCACTTTTCTGATTTAATACAATCAGCACTTCCTTCTGATTGCAACCATTCTGATAGAAAACTAAAGTAAAACTAAACTTTGAAATTAATATTTTCCAACTACAGCATTATGAGAGCATTGTCAAGAATGAAAGTTATGATCAAGTAAAGAGGTATGGAAAAATAAAAACAGTAAAAGGAAGTGTAAGGAAAGAATGAGAGGGACAAAGTTAATAGATCTTGTGCATATTCTCTGCTGTAGATACGATACTTAGTTCTTTTACCTAAGCAATTTCAATTGATCTTAACCACTTGAGGCAGGCAGTTGTTATTAATCCTGCTTTATAAATGACAGCACTCAGGCTAACTGTAACAGAATAGAAGCTGTCTTATGCAACAAGGTCATAAAGATAGAAGTCAGTTAACGCAAATAATATGAAAATAGTATAAATAGCATATACATGCATTAAACAGTTCATTTTAATTTAAAACATATCAGGGCACATACATTATTGGAAAAAGAATACATATATATATTCTTTATTAATATATATTACATTATTACATTATTATATACATGTTAATATATCATATATAATATATAAAACATATATATTAATATAATATATTAATATATATTATATATATAATTTTATTTGAGGATGGCTCTACTAATTTCGATTTTCTCAAGTTATCTTACAAAGGCAACTAAAACACAATATCATGATTAGTTTGCTATGCCATAAAGAGAAATAGGAAAGCATTCAAAATTCAGAATCCTGATTTTTCATTATTCATCTCAAATTTTTTTACTTTTCTTACTCCTACCTAATTCAAAATCAGATTTTAGACACACCTTTTAGATGCCAAATATAGGAGCCCATGACAGGCCACCCCAAGATGGGCCACTTTGGCATGCAGATTACGCCAAGTTGAAAATAATCATGGTCCATAAGACTCAGAAGGTACTTTAACCTGCCCCCATTAACTACCTAAAAGAATTTAGATGGAGGACCTACTCTGGGAAGACAGCTATCACCACAAGATAACGGTATTATGATGTAAAGTAGGTGTGCTAGACAGGGAGGAACCTATCCAGTCCTATTTGATCAAAGTCCTCTGTCCCACTGTTTCTGAAGGGCATAGCAAACATTTGTTTACTAAATGTTCTTTCATCTTCCTGTAAATTGCATTCCTTCCCTTTATAGTCCTAGATCCCTAACCCTTCTTCTTCAGGATGACATATATATATATATATACCTCATTTTGTCCATTTTGGAATCTCATGTCTATGTGATTACCAATACATACGAAATTGAATTTGATTTTCTCCTGTCAATCTGTCTCACATCAATTTAATTCTTAGTTCAGTTAAAAGAACCTTAGTATGATAGAAAAAGATAGTATAAAATAGGCAGAGAGGGAAAGGATAGGACCTGAGTTGCCTGGGTGGGGAAAACAACTATTTTGGAACAATGCTGGGAGTGTGTGACCACAGCAAACCCCTTCAGGCTTGAAGTTCCTTTTAAGAATATAACAGACCCCACCTACTCCCCCTCAGGTTTCCCTCAGCAATTTGACAGAATACCTAAGTATGGCCATAGGCTACCCCTCCTACAATAAGGAGGAGCCAGTCAGGAATGGACAACCCAGCTCCAAGAGCTATCAGGTTAATAAAGATAGAACCTGAGAAGGAACTAGGGTGAAGGGAAGGGTGAGGGCTGACCAGAACCTTATAAAAGAAGGACCATTGCCTCCAGTCCTCGGCCATTCACTTTCAGAAGTCCCCTCTCAGTAAAGAGCTCTTCATACTATTCTTCCTTTCTGATCTTATACTCTAATAAAACTTTTGCCTGCTGCTTATTTTGTTCTTCAAAGTGGGGAGACAACAAATCCCAGGTATTGTGGTAAAAAAAAATCCTGCAGCATTAGGTGACAGAGGAAAACTTTTTCCTCCTTAATATTTCCGAAGCATTAATTGTTTTAATAAAAATCAGTATTTTTTCTTAGAAATAGCAATTTTATAGTAAGTACAGCATCCAATTACATGTCATAAGGACATTTGGAAAGAAAAAAAAGATCCTTGGTTTTCATATAGCTGAACTTGTGGGAGCAGAATTGATATTTTTAAAGAGGAGTCTAATATTCTCAAATATTCAGCATGCAAAAGACAATAGTAAATGAGAAGGATGACAGTCTTTTATGAGAGCTTCTATAACAATAATAGCTGTTTATTATTTACTTATCTAATGAGTATTAAGCCATTAATGTATATTATCTCTTTGATTGTTACAACCTTATGGCTTCATTACACACACCTACATGATGGACCAATAGAAGCCAAAACATCCTCTTCAGATTATAATCAGCTGGAACAGAATGGTTAATTGCTCAAATACACAGAACACATTTTGTCCAAAATGAGATTGGTTGTTTGGAGAAAAATGGCTTAGGACAAAATTTGAAGGCAAAGGAAAGTTGTAGAAGGTTCATGAAGGAAAATCTTTAAAAAGGAATTTTATGTGTGGTTAGGAGGGACTAACATTGCAATGAATGGATTTTAAAAGTACATTGGCATAAGATTAAACTCTGCTTTTCTTGATGTTTTCTTACATTGTTGGTCTACTTTTGAAAGAAAATGTAAAAAGGGTCTTTTGTCTGCCAGAAAAAACAAAACTTTGTTTTGTCTTTATGGGGTCTTTGATTACTTAGTTAAAACTTCTCAGTGTTAAAGGAGCTAGGTTTTCCTAATAACTATATAACCCTACATATTTGCTTTTGAAATCCCTTTTTGCCATCTTGGTTAAATAAATAATTTAAAGTTTTAAGAATTGTAATAATCTGTAATCCTATTTAGGATGCATGTGCTTTATAACTTTCTAAGGTTTTAGCAAACTTTCCCAAGATTTAAATTGTAAATGAAGTCTCTTTGACCAATTAGACCTTTTTGTTTGGTATGTTAAGTTACTTGAAAAGCACTGTCAAACAATGGTAAACCTTAGGTTGTATTCTTGGGTAAATGCTGTAACTGCTCAAATATAAATGTAATTCCTGAAGTTTTAATATGTTTTGGTAATAAGGTCATCACTTGATATTCTAATTATCAGAGTGTTGTGTCACAGAAATAACCAAATTTCCTTGTCAAATGCATCCTAATGAATTCTAATCTGATTGTTAACCATGCCCATTTTTAAGTCTTTTGTCATTTATAGTTATTGTACTTATTCTCTTACAAAACATATTTCACCTTCAAGGAGATTCATAAAAAGGACTTTTAGGACGAATAAAGGTACTTGACATTTTTTTTTTTTTTTTTAAATTTTTTTTTTTTCAACGTTTATTTATTTTTGGGACAGAGAGAGACAGAGCATGAACGGGGGAGGGGCAGAGAGAGAGGGAGACACAGAATCGGAAACAGGCTCCAGGCTCTGAGCCATCAGCCCAGAGCCTGACGCGGGGCTCGAACTCCCAGACCGCGAGATCCTGACCTGGCTGAAGTCGGACGCTTAACCGACTGCGCCACCCAGGCGCCCCGACATTTTTAAGATTAATGCTAAAGTTGGTAAGAATTTCCAGAACTAAGAAGCTGCCTTCATACTCAACAAAAATTAGTAACAAGGGACTAAATGAACTGAGAAAGATTATAGTTTTTGTGACTCTTGTTTAAAAGTATTGCTGGTTCTCTAATGTTTGTTCTTCCTGATTAAGCAAACTATCTCTTAAGAACATGATATACAAAAATATGATGAAGTATTTATTTATAAACAAACTAAAGCATTTATCTTTTTTCTCTACCTACACCCTCTGAAATTCACAAACTCAAGGAGTGTTCTTCCTTCCATGGCAATCATACTTATTTGCATTAGTTCATTAAGAATCTGTTCTAGTAACAGGACGCAATTGGAAACATTGATTATTTTACCAAGGCTTTGATTGGAATGTCATATTTGAGAGACATGCATAGACTCAAATATGACCAGACAGCTTTAAGGAACTAAGACTTTATGAAACATGGAAAAGAAGAGCCCCTTGGAAATATTGGCTTGATTCCTTGCTTACAGGGTTCCCAGCAGCCTTACCAGGTGAGTAAAGAAAGTTGCTTCCCGGCAGGTGCAGGAACCTCAAGATACCTTGGGGATCATGTGAAAAGGAATTTGCCCAATTCTACAGGTATTACAGGCATGTGTGAAGGCAAGTACTTGGCTTGGCCTTTGGCCTGGACAGGCTGGCAAGAGTTCAGTGTGGAGATTCCTTACAAAAGGTTCCCGCAAAGCCGACTTTAAAAGATCTATATGAACAATCACTATTCTTGCTGAGTTAATGTAAATAATTAAGCCAAGTTAAAATTGGACTTCATTTGCAAATGAATTAGTCTTGATTTGGCTGTCTTTGGAAATGAAGGTTTTTTAGGGAGAAAAATTATGTTTCAATAAACCACCTTTATGGATATTAAATTCTAGTTGTGATTGTCTTTAAATGTTGTTTGCCTAAACTGGACAACTTGAGGCAAACTTCAGACAAATTATCACAATAGCACAGGTATGGACAATCTTCTTGTTTGTTGTTCTATGAGGATAGTAACAGGACCCCATAGGCATATGATTGTTTAAACAACAGCAAAATGGGATGGATTCCTCCCAACAATTGTATGTGAAAGTCTTTTCTCACTGTAGACCTATCAATAGATAAAGACAATACTGCCTTATTAAACTATTCACTTGAGGCTGGGTTAATTCATAAATCTCTAAGTGAATATGCAAACCATATCCTCCCTAAATATCATCCAACAGTTACTAGAAACCCACCCCATATAAACCCAGGAGATCTGGTTTATTTAAATGATTGAAAGTCTAATACAGCAGGGGATTTAACTCCGAAATGAAAGGGCCCCTTTCAGGGTCATTGTTATGTACTCCCACTGCAGTAACGGTATAGTCCATTCTTCATGGGCTCCTATATCTAAAGTAAAACCTGTACCCTGTTTACAAAAAAATAAATGAGCAAACTGATGTGCCTTCTCATTCCTGTGAACCTGTAAAATACCTCAAAGTTCTCTAATGATGGTTTTGTCTTTCTTTTTCATTCTCCTTTCCCAATTTATATAATTCCTTTTCAAAATGGGCCATTCAAAAGGATCATCACAGACATTTGGATTACAAACCAGAAAAACCCTTCTGATTCCCGCTGCCTGTTCCCACTCCATCTGAGGTTGCTTCAAGCCTGACATCTGAAAAACCTTCTCACTGACAGCACTGGTACACCCTGGGTTTGTAACTTGCTCTAACCTATATTTTTCTTGTTTCTATAAAAATGCCTTTTATTAATTATCTGTTTACTAAACAAAACAGAGTCTATATAATGGCTAAACAACTGACATGAATACTCAAAATTGGCACTTTAGCCAGTCCCTCTTTTCCCTTGCATGATAGGCTAAACTCCTGGACTGGAGGATTTTTGTCAAGTACCAAAGGACGTTTATTGATGTTTCTTTCTTGTTATTCTAATTTGTTTGCTGTTTTCTCCCATATATCTCTGCCTAGTGCCAAGACTCTATCACTACAATAACTTCGGCCAACAGATGATCCTTCCTACTCAAGAAGGTTCATACACACTGTCCACCTTGGATTCAGCTGTCTCTGCCTTTTGTAACTCTCCTATATGTTCCCCAACTGATCAATGTTGACCCATAGGTGTAGGGAAAACTCTACACCCCTACTTAGCAGGAAGAAGCTACGGAAGATGAGACCTTCCACCTTCAGCAACCTTAAAGGTTTAAGGGTCAAAATCATTTAGGGGGGATTTGATGAGGGAGCATGGGGTGGGGTGAGGACAAAGCGCAAGCTAGAAAACTCCCCCCAACCATGTGTGTGATATTCCTCAGGCACTTCTGGCTGCCCAAGAACAAAGGAAAGGAAACAAGTGGTTAACTGAGAGATCACAGTCATACTTGCAATGGGTCTCCATCAGTTTACAAATGTCTTAGTAAGGTGCAAGAAAAAGATAATCTTATCAATAGCCTAATCTCCAGAAACCTATAGACTCAGTTTCCTGGAGCACCAACATCACCCCTTAATAGCGATAGTGATGTGGGGAACAAAGGCAAGAAGGAAATGGCAGGTAAAATTAAATTGCCTTATAACCTGCAGCCCATTGACAGATACTTGAGGCTGTCAGAGTAAAACATTTATCCAGGAACTCCCTACTGTTTTAATGCTAATACTTCCTTGAAGGAAAAACAACCTTAGCTTGACAATAGCAAGGCCTCAGGTATCTTAGGAGTCCTCTTTAGCATATCAAAATCTTTCTGGAAGCCTCCCTTGTAACTTTACCTCCCCCCAACTTCATAGTATATAAGCAGTCACTCTTCACAACTCTAGTGCAGCTCTTTCTGCCCACGGGTCCTGTCCCTGTGCTTTAATAAAATCATCTTTTTGCACCAAAGATGTCTTCAAGAAATCTTTTTTTGGCCATCAGCTCCAGACCCCACAACCGCCCGCCCCTCCCCCGTCACTCCAAAAACTCATCAGTATGACCCTCCCAAGAAAGAGTACCTCTAAGGCACTCCTACAAGTTAATCTATGTAAAGACTAGCTTGCAATAAATTTTGGCTTTCACTTTGATTCTCAGTAAGTCTTGAATTACATACATGAAATTAGTCTATTTTATTGTGTCTTGTTTTTCTATATCTAACTCTTACCAGTTGAATTACATCTACTGGGCCTATTATAAAAGATGGGTATAAGAATTAGATAATATGAGAGATTGGATGTTCCGTGAAAATGTTCAAAACCAACCATGTAAATATAAGTTCACCTGAATTCCTTTGTTACATATAGATGCATTCAACACCTCAATCCTTTATTAAAAAGTAAATAAATATTCTTATCAGTAGTAGAAATATCATTGGAGGAATATGGATGCATTCTTAAGTGGCAAAGTAAGTGAAAATAAATGGTAATAAACATCCCAAATACACAGTTCTGAATTAGGCAAATTGTTCTCCAAAGCACAAAACACATCTACTCTTAAAAATGAATATTGGACAAAAATGGGGAAGGGGCACCATGGTGTGAAGAGCAGGGGCTTTGAAGTCACATATTTTAGTTAAAGGGTCTGATTTACCTCCTTAACTATGTGATTTCTTTGCACCTCAATTTCCTCATTTAAAAATTTGGAATAATAAATTTTCCTGTATAGATTTGCTACAAAGCTTAAACAACACAGCATACCTAAATTGGTAAAAATAGTGCTTACCTTAGCATATGTATTTAATAATATTATTTCCAATCCTTTGCTCAGGGTAGGGAATAAAGGAAAAGGACTGGATCTGCCTTATACATGGAATAATAAGGATGATGATAGCTGGTATTTAATATGCATCTCTGCATGCTATATGACAGATGCTTTATAAATGCTATTTCATTTAATTGGAAAAAAAATGATTCTATGTGATTAGCATTATTAGCTTAATCTTACAGATGAAAAACTCTGAGTGTCAGAAAAGTGAAGTTCAGGGTCAATCAGCAAATAATCAGTAAAGGAGTGGGGGGTAAAATTGAAACCTAGTATGTCTGATTTTAAAGCTCACACTTACAATTTTAACAATGTATTTTCCACAAAAGGCTAAGGTGGGCTTAAGGAAAGATATGGAGAATATCCTAAAATTGCTATTACCAGAAGTGGGAAAAGAGTAAAATGGAACATGTTCTCCCTATAATAGGAGCTCTCATAAAGTACCCTCCAGTGACCACAAAAGAGCAAGGAGTTTTTCCTCTCTAGGGAAGCAGGATCATTTAAAGGCTTTCCCTTCTGCCCATCCTCTACGTTCACCATGTGGTCAGCCTTCTGAGAAAATGAAGTATAATTTTAGCTCATGCCTATGCACAAAGCCTTCAAAGTGTTTCTTCTGTCTTGTTCTTACTGAAAATCATGAAAGAATCAAAACTTCACTCTAGATTTAAAGAGGATAGCCTGGAAGCAAAACTATGCAATGTTTATTCACACCCAGGTGTGATGAGTTTCCTAACAAGTATAAATGGTTGGTTTAAGAGACTTTCCTAGTTGGAAAGAAGAGAGTTAGCTCTGAGATAACCACTTGACAGGTCACTTGAGAGTGAGAAGAGAAATTGTAACTCAGAAGGAAAATGGGTGGAGAAATCACTTTGCAGAAGCTAAAGTGAAGCTGGTCTCAGTCAAGTTTTAGTCTTGTTTACCTGCAACTTTGCCCACACCTGGATCAGAAAGATTACTAAGGTAATTTTCACTGAACTATAAGATTGCGACCAATAAAGCCAGAGCCATTCATAATTACTATGTTTATATATTTCTCAAACGGCACAGGCATAATTGGAGGCTGTGCCTATTTCTGGTATTATTTACAGCAAATTGTAAAAATGCATTAGCTTTTTATCATTTATTTTTAAATGGGGTGATAAAAATGATAAAGATAATGTGTATATTCTCATCTTTATGGTATGGGGTGCTTTCTCATTTTTTGTTTCATTCCATGTGTATAACAACTTTTATGTAAGAATTATTATTCTTATAACAGAAAAAAAATAAAGGTCAGAGAGGTGACAGAATTTTGTGAAGAACTGGGGACAGGACTGAGGGCAATTTTTTTTTTTAATTTTGGACAATAAAGCCCATGAACTCTCAACTAAACTATACTAGATTTGGGATTCAGGATTTGATTTTTCCCCCACACATAAATACAACAAAGAAGCAAGGAATTTGAAATTATTTTTAAGTTACCTATTTTGTGTTGTTTATTAGAAAGTCCAGAGAAATGTTGTTCGTACTACAGGTTAGAATCTCTCAGTAGGTCATAAAATGTATATAGTAGTTCAAGACCCATTTTTTTTTTCAGATTAATAGAATGTAAACAGCACTTTGATTATCAACTGCTATATAACTACTCTAAAACTTAGTAATTAAAAAAATGAATCACTAATGTTTTCTTGGTTCTGTGAGCCCAGAATTCAAACAAAAGCCTTGGAGAAGAATTGTTTCTGCTCCAAACAATCTAGGGTCTTAGCTGGGATGCTTCAAATGGCTGGTAATTGCAATGGCTTAGGCAAGAGATCAGATTTCTTTCTCTCTTTCCACCCACCCCTCGCTATCCCCGACAGCTCCCCTACAGGATTTTTCACATAGGTCCTTAAAGCTTTCTTATAGATTGGTAAATTTGGAGGCTGGGGGTAGTTAGACTTCTTATGCTCTGCCTGAGGCTACAAGAGCAAATGTTTCAAGAGCCATGATGAAAAACTGCTAGTCTCTCAAGTCCTGGACTAGAAAAGTGGCATAGCTGCACTTCTACCATACATCATTGTTAAGAGTTACAGAGCCAGCCAAAATTCAAGAAACAGGGACACAGACCTCACTTCTCTATGAATTGAAATCTAGGAGGAATGTCTTGAAAATTAGTGGGTATTTTTAGTCTGCCAAAAATCTTAAGCATTATTTCATAAAACTTTTGTTTCTGTTGTATATATGTAAGTATCTACTTAGTTGTTTCTTTTGGTGAGTAAAGTTCAAAAATTTTTGAAAGCCAATGACATTCCATTTTTGTGCCAATTATATTTATTATCCCTCAATTTTACTTTATTCCAAAAATGCACGTTACTGTATCTAATTTGTATTCATCTTCTCAACAAGCAAATAAAAGAATTATGCAGACCAAACTGTATATATACCATCTGTTGAGACATATTTAAATTTTCTAGATAAAAAATAATGCAATAATTGTCATTCTGAGATCATTTCATAACTATCCAAATCCTCCCCAGAGATTATCTAATAACAATAGAGGGAAAAACACGGTGGATTATTTGTCTCTTGCAAATATGAGAAGTAAAGGATAAATGGTTAGAATACAAAAACACAAAATGATACATGAGAAACAATAAATTGATGACCTTTGTGAAGCAATTCTTCTAAGAAGTCATGTAGTCACAGATCTGTTTTATATAGAAATTAATTATAGCCATTTTGCCAAGAAACATAAGTCTTGAAAAGTGAAATATCTAACCCAAATCACACAATTGATAGAATTGAAATTCAACACGATTATTTATTACACCACGACATGTTCGTAAATACTATGCTATGCTTTTTCCTAAAGGTTTTTTGAATTATAGGCCAGCAAATAATTTCTCCATGCTACCTTTCTATAAGATCATATTGGTAGAACAGATAAAATACTATAGATGTTACTCAAAAGTTAATTCCATTTATTACATTCTTAAAATGTGTTAGGAAAGCATTAGTAGGTTGTTTGCAGTGCTCCTACAGTACTAAAAGAAAATTCCTAAAGCTAAGGAGATATTAATGGTGTTCACTCAATCACTTTTCTTCAGATTAAAAAAAAATAAACTTAGCAATTTTGTTTTAAATAATTACAGAAAGAGAAATGCCTTGAATCTTGGTAACCCATTTTAATAGGAGATGATTATATTAGAAATGCATTTTTTTTTTAATTTTTTTTTCAACGTTTTTTATTTATTTTTGGGACAGAGAGAAACAGAGCATGAACGGGGGAGGGGCAGAGAGAGAGGGAGACACAGCATCGGAAACAGGCTCCAGGCTCCGAGCCATCAGCCCAGAGCCTGACGCGGGGCTCGAACTCACGGACCGCGAGATCGTGACCTGGCTGAAGTCGGACGCTTAACCGACTGCGCCACCCAGGCGCCCCTAGAAATGCATTTTTTATATCTAACTTCATTTATTTTATTTCCACAGTTGGTATTTAACATTAAATTTAGCAGGAGGAAAATATTAGCCAATCAATCTTTAAGTAGTACTCTCTCAAATATAAAATTAATAAATTAGTATTAGTGAGAAATAACTTTGACGAAAGATGTTACAGACTAAAGGGGTTTTTACTGTTTAGAATGAAAGGTAAAAATGAACTAAAATACATATACACAATAAATAAATGCATAAATATTTTTGTAGAATAGATAATATCTATATTCTTCACAGTATTTTATGTAAACTGTATACATACAGAAACAGTGAAAGTAACCTGATGCAGCATACAGGTGGGAAGTACACAAATTTAATGGCAAGTAATTTGAATACTTAAGTTACTGATAAGGGTTTAAAGTATGTAATTTGTTCCCAACTGTTAAAATGAGTTCATCCTTGCATTAGTTTTCTACTGCTGTGTAGAAATGACCACAAATTTCATAGCTTAAAACATTTATTGTTTCAACAGCTTTCATGCATCAGGAGTCCAATTAGCTGGGTCCTGTGCTAGGTTGGACCAGGGTGAAATCAAAGTGTCAGATTCTCATCTCAGTCTCAGGGTCTTATTCTAAGCTCACAGGTTGTCAGCACAATGCATTTCCTTGCAGTCACATTCTTACTGTTAGTCAATGATTACTCTCAACTCATACAGGCCACCCATATTTCCTTGCCATGTGACTCCCATAGGTGGTTTGCAGCAATGCTATTATTTTCATCTAGGTCAACTATAGTGAGTCTGTCTTCCTATCCCTCTCCAATCTGCTAAAGATGAAATCATATATTTGTAATATAATCATGGGAATGAATATCCCATAATATCCATAGGTTCTAACCATAGTTGAGTAGCAAATTATTAAAGGGGTATGTAGGAGGGAGCAGGAATCTTGTTGCCCACCTCAGAATTCTGTGTTCCACAACTCTCTGTATTATTACATAGTATGTAAGTTCAAAAGAAACACTAATTATTGTGCTACAATTTAAATTTATGCATCTGTTTATAATACAAATATGCCATATCATAGGCACTATGGGTGGAAAACCAAGTAAAATATGATTCATATCCTACAGCATATACTCTAAAATATGATAAAGTGATAAAGAAGGACAACTAAATCAAAAATTAACCTGTTAAATGATATGGCTGATGTAGCATAAAGTACATTGAGATAATAAAGGAAGGTAATGTAATTTGGACAGCAGGATGAAGAACTCAGTGTAAATTTATACTTTAAGTTTTAAAGAATATGTAGGAACTTGCTGCATAATAAGTGAATGAAGAGAATTCCAGGAAGAGAAAAAAAATATGTAAGAAGAAAGATAAATACTATAGGAAATGTGAAAGCAGTGCAAATAATTTGATATATCTGGAGGTAAGTGTGCCTACAATATAGGTGCAGCATTAGCTATAATCCCCATATTCATAGAATCTATATTGACCTAATTAAAACTAGGATAAATTATATTGAATTAGAGTTAGATCAAAGACATCAGATTGAGTTACATTGCAACTAAGGTTATAGTTGAAAATCAATATCATATGGCATGCAGTAAACAACATTAACGTTTCCTAGAATAATTTTTTAAAAATTTCTTTAAAGCTTATTTATATGGTGTAAGATATGTTTTACTCTAAACATTGACTTTAATAATTACTATATTATATGGTAATCTACTATAGAGAAATTTCAAGCATTATAACATGTAAAAGAACTAATGTAAATAAAGAATTGCATTAATTTGATGATATAGACATCTAATATTAGTCATAGTGATGTCTAACAGTAAAGTGAAATACCCAAAAAGAGGCTAATTAATTAAAATAAAATCTGTGTCCGGATAAGGGAACTGCTATTACCTCCAAAAGGCAAATAACTTTGAATGTCTTACATTGTCATAATGAAGTTCCTCCACTACTTTTGTTTTCCCAACTAATTTTCACCTATTTTACCTTGTTTTCTGCCCCTCTGAAATGACCAGAGTTTACATTTAGATAACGTGGTAATCAAAAGCTGAAGAGTATCAGGTTATCATAGACAAATTATATGGAGTAACTTCTCTTCATTCCATAGTTATGGAAGGCAGGATTCACTGTGGTTAAAAGCAGGTATCCTACAGTCAGATCACTTGGGTTTGGATTTTTTCTTGGTTTCTTATTAGCCATATGATCTTGGGAAAATTACTCCATCTCTCTGTTAAATAGAGGTGATGACTTACAAGGTGGTTGTAAATATTAAATTAGTCAAAGTATGCAAAACACTTAGAATTGGATCAACAAGTTTTAGGTATTTGTTATCAATGGAACATGGAACGAGACACACAGATGGGTGACAAAAGAACTGAGGGTTGCTGACAGGGACATTGCCACCCAATATAACATCCGTTTTCTTCAGAGTCAGGCTTACTTCAGAACATGGCTGTTTCAATAGATCAGAAGCCTCCCAAGCAGTTTGTGGTCAGTAGCTAAATATTGTATGGTATACCAAGGGTCCTAATGTGGCATGGCCACAGAGGGAAGGGGTCTTGGAGCTGGTAACCAAACGAATACTGGGAAAGGGTGCAGATTTTTTAAAAATAAAATTTAAAATAGTGTTAGTACAGTGCTTTACCTCCAATAAGTGCCTCTGTGTGGAGGGGGAGGGTATGAGGGTTGGTAATAGATTCAATGTAATATTAGAACCAGCAAACCAACTAAGATAGATTCAGCAGTGAAGGAAAAAAAAAATCACAAGGGAAAAAAAAAACAGTGGACATCATGATATATTCATATTAGGTTAAATTCAGGATCCACAGTTTATAATCCCTTTGGCTAGCATCAAAGGCAAACCTCTTCATCAGAGCTCTTCACTCTACTTTCCGTCAGTGCTCTAGGCCTGCCAAGGGTGCACAATGGCTTCACACATGTAGAGTTGCCCTGCCTGGCACTTTTCAGCCTATCCCTCTAATTGAAATATGAAATAGATTAAAAAAAGAAGAGTAAAGAAGTGCTCTGCATGGCAGTGAAATGTGGCCTTGGCCATCACATGATGCCCTGACTCTAAAAAGCTGCTATTTTACAAGCTTAAATGTATTTGGTAAGGGACTATCCTAATGCTTTCTGAATGACAGACAATATTTCACAAAACTGTGATACCTTTTCTGGACTCTGCATAAGTCTCTCAAAGCAATTAAAAAATTTGAAATAGTAGCTTTAAAAAAAACAGCAAATAAATAGTTTAAAAACCCAATGAAGAGGATTAGAATGAGCCATATCCTTTTTTCATATTTACATTCAAAATTTTAATGGCACTTGACTCTGAAATCATTCCAGTAAAGCGGAAAATTAATATTTTAATATGTCTACCACTCTAGCAAGTAGAAATAAGTAAAGTAGAATAAGTAGTAGAGAAGAAAATGTTTTGGTGTTAACTATATTTATGAATATTTATCACTCCTACCCATCAAATAGCTGCTTTTCAGTGTGCCCATTCACTGATAATATACAATAAATCATTGCAGAACTCACACCAGCAATTGTTTTACATTTTATAGAAAAGAGAGTGACAATTTCCTTTTAATATTCTTTTGATTAGATTTTGTCCTAATTTTTTATAGACTGAATCCAAGTAAGTGAAGCATAGCTAATAAAAAAACATTACCCAATAGGTTTTTCATGGAACGACACCATTCTTATCAGTTCTTTTTTATCTAGATGGGGGATAGCAGAAAAACAGGAGGAAATAAAATGGCATAAAATGGCTTTGCTGTCTGTGATACTGTCTGGAAATTTGTTTTGCTTCAGGGTCAAGAATTGTAAAAATTTGACCCATACAGCTATTTTGTATATTCTTTTTTTTTTTTTTTTTTGGAGGGGGCAGAATGAACAGATGATTCATTAAAACAAAACAAAAAGTAAAAGAAAAAACAAATCATTACTAGTAAGTTAATCTTTATAGTATAGGAAAGGAATTAGAATTTTTGTTATCTGTGTACACAATTATTTTTGAAATTGACAGAAGTGCTACTCACACATAGGATAGGCATACATCCATGTTATCAGTGACCACTCTTTACTGTAATTGAATTTACTGCTTCTAAATACTATAAATGAAGACCCTCAATGGCACAAGTTTTTGATGGGCACTGTTTAGTTACTCTTCTTCCTTGGCAACAACTATAGCCTAGAGAGGGTTCCCATAATCACCATACAATAGTGACCAAGCCTTATCTCCAGGAGGACAACCAAATAGTTCATAAAACATAGTAGATTCAGCTAAGTTAGAGGAAGAGACTTTTATTCTCTACCAGCTAAGCTCACCTCTGGTAAAAACAGAATATATAACATAATCTATATACTGTACTTGGAGCTAGTTCTACCATGAAGTAAACATTATTAGCCTATTATTATCTAGTTTCATAGACTTTTATTCCCAAGCTAAATATCTTTCAAAAATTTATAATACACATGGCACAAAAACAGACACTCAGATCAATGGAACAGAATAGAGAACCCAGAAATGGACCCACAAATGTACAGCCAACTAATCTTTGACAAAGCAGGAAAGAATATCCAATGGAATAAAGATGGTCTCTTCAGCAAGTGGTGCTGGGAAAACTACACAGCAACATGCAAAGAAGTGAACCTGGACCACTTTCTTACACCATACACAAAAATAAACTCAAAATGGATGAAAGACCTAAATGCAAGACAGGAAGCCATCAAAATCCTAGCGGAGAAAGCAGGCAAAAATCTCTTTGACCTCGGCCGCAGCAACTTCTTACTCAACACGTCTCCAGAGGCAAGGGAAACAAAAGCAAAGATGAACTACTGGGACCTCATCAAAAAAAAAAAGCTTCTGCACAGTGAAGGAAACAATCAGCAAAACTAAAAGGCAACTGATGGAATGGGAGAAGATATTTGCAAATGCCCCATCAGATATAGTATCCAAAACCTATAAAGAACTTATCAAACTCAACACCTAAAACCCAGTGAAGAAATGGGCCAAAGACATGAATAGACCCTTCTCCAAAGAAGACATCCAGATGTCTGACATATGAAAAAATACTCAGCATCACTCATCATCAGGGAAATATAAACCAAAACCACAATGAGATACCACCTCACACCTGTCAAAGGGCTAACATTAACACCTCAGGCAACAAGAGATGTTGGCGAGGATGTGGAGAAAAGGGATCTCTTTTGCACTGCTGGCGGGAATGCAAGCTGGTGTAGCCACTCTGGAAAACAGGATGGAGGTCCCTGAAAAAATTAAAAATAGAAATACCCTCTGATCCAGCAATTGCACTACTAGGTATTTATCCAAGGGATACAGGTGTGCTGTTTCAAAGGGATACATGCACACCCATGTTTATAGCAGCACTATCAACAATAGCCAAAGTGTGGAAAGAGTCCAAATGTCTACCGATGGATGAATGGATAAAGAAGATACGCGCACACACACACACAATTGAGTATTACTTGGCAATCAAGAAAGAAATCTTGCCATTTGCAACTGTGTGGATAGAACTAGAGGGTATTATGCTAAGTGAAATTAGCCAATCAAAGAAAGACAAATATCATATGACTTCACTCATATGAGGACTTTAAGATACAAAACAGATGAACATAAGGGAAGGGAAGCAAAAAGAATATAAAAACAGGGAGGAGGAAAAAACATAAGAGACTCTTAAATATAGAGAACAGAGGGTTGCTGGAGGGGATGTGAGAGGGATGATGGGCTAAATGGGTAAGGGGCATTAAGGAAGATACTTGTTGGGATGAGCAGTGTGTGTTAAACATAGGGGATGGAGTACTGGAATGTACTCCTGAAATTATTGCTGCACTATATGCTAATCAACTTGGTTGTAAATTAAAAAATAAATTAATTAAAATAATTTATTCCAAACAGATTGCTCCTATAAATATATACATACATGTACATATATATTTACACATATATACATATATATGCACATATACACATATGTAGTTAAAGCAAAATTATCTGTACAAATCATCTTTAAAACTAAAGAGTATGAAAATTCCTATATTTGAAAATAATGCTAGCACTTAGATTTTTTGTTAAAAATGATTTATTCACGATGAACGCAGGAAAATTAGGCCAAGAAACCACTCTAGTTAGGAAACTAATTTGTCATTATACTCAAATATGAGAACCTTTAACCAAAATTCTTCTTTATAAACAGATTTGGGCATTTGGGTAGTTCAGTTGGTTAAGTGTCCAACTCTTGGTTTTGGCTTGGGTCATGATCGCATGGTTTCCTGAGTTTGAGACCCACATGGGACTCTGCACTGGCAGTGCGGAGCCCGCTTGGGATTCTCTGTCTCCATTTCTCTCTAACCCTCTCCCACTTGCTCTGTCTCTCTCAAAAAATAAATAAAAATAACGAAATAAAGTTTAAAAAAAGTAGACTTGCCTATTTATGCTCTTAAAATATTCTCTATTTAAAGGGCACTCTATCACTATATTCTGAACAGCAATGTTTCATTGGAGAAAGGCACAACAGCCAGAAATAACCTCAATTAATGCTAGATTTGGATCTCATACAAGAAAAAAGTGGGAAAAGAAACTCAGAAATTTAGTATCTATAGAAAATTCAGTGAACAGTTGCAAGTGTGAGACATCTTTAAAAAGACCAGAGATAGGGGAGCCTAGGTGGCTCAGTGGGTTGAGCACCCAACTTTGGCTCAGGTCATGATCTTGCAGTTGGTGGGTTTGAGCCCTGTGTCGGGCTCTGCGCTAATGGCTCAGAGCCTGGGGCCTGCTTCAGATTCTGTGTCTCCTTCTCTCTCTGTGCCTCCCCCACTCACACTCTGTCTCTCTCCCTCTGAAAAAATAAATAAGCATAAACAAACAAACAAACATAAGTAAATAGACAGACCAGGGATCAGTTTGGAAATGGACAGAGGAAGCAATGAGTGACATTGAACGATCGCAATTATACATTCTCGGAATTAAAAATATAATAAGAGAAATTGTCCTCATGCTATGTAAATGACATCCTGTAACTTGAGAGAAAATCCCCATTGGTTCAGAAAGTTTATATCTCAATGGGGCACTTGAGTGGCTCCATCGATTAAGTGTCCGACTTCAGCTCAGGTCATGATCTTGAGGTTCGTAGTTTGAGCTACACATTAGGCTCTGTGCTGACAGCTCAGAATCTGGGGCCTGCTTTGGAGTCTGTGTCTTCTTCTCTCTCTGCCCCTCTCCCACACATGCTCTATCTCTCTCAATAATAAACATTAAAAAATTTTTTCTTTTAAAAGTTTATATCTCAACTAACTCAGAAATAAAGATGAGGTTGGATGACCCAATATACTCAACTACAGGTAATGACATTAATGCTAAAGGTACATGTGATGGCTTGAAAAAATTACTATATATTGTGAAGCTGACAAAAATAACAGTAAAAATTGATTCAATATTTCATATATGTAATTTTAAATATCTATATAATTAAGTTAAATATTATATATATTTAAATTGCTAAATATATTTGTTCAATATATGTTAGTTTATATATTCTTGCTAGAAAAATTTTATCTGGCTAGTCACAAATAGATCAAGTTATTTTACATATGAGCACATAAAATACTTTAAAGCATATGCAATTAAACTAGACAAGTAAAAATATTTAATAAAAATATCCTGAAATCCTCCTGATATTTTTTTCATCATAGCAAATATTTGGTTTCCAAAAGGATGGTCCCTCAGTGCTTTCACTATTTGGATTGATAAACGTGCCATGGTTTATAAAATGGAAGCTGAACATAAATCTAATTTATTCTACATCTCCTGCAAAAATACTGAATGTATGACACTCTTCAAATACAAAAGAGTAATTCCACGTAAAGGAAATGGGATCGACAAATAGCTCAAATGTGAAGAGCCTGGGTGACTCAGTTAAGTGTCCCCCTTCAGTTCAAATCATGATCTCACAGATGATGGGTTCAAGCCCACTCTGCACTGACAGTGTGGAGCCTGCTTGGGATTCTCTCATTCTCTCTCTCTCTCTCTCTCTCTCTCTCCCTGCCCCTTCCCCACTCACACTTTTTCTCAAGAAGAAACTTTTTTTTTTTTTAATAATATATAGGCCAGTTGGCTAACATACAGTGTATACAGTGTGCTCTAGGTTTTGGGGGTGGATTCTTGTGATCCATCGTTTACACACAACATTCAGTGCTCACCCTAAAAAAAAATAAACTTTAAAAAAAAGGAAAAAAAAAAGAAATAGCTTAAATGTGAATCCATTTTGTTGTTTTTGTTCAATTACCATCCACACTAAACTCTACACATGACATTTTTCTCTAATCTCCAGGGCATACACACGGGAAACAGAACAGGAGTTACTGCGTGAAAGCATTTTCTGACAAAGATGGTCCCATTTACATATGAAATACTACTGAGGTTTACTTTAACATCTACAAGTTTTCAGATTTAATCATTCTTTTGTTTGGTAGCCAGTAAATTGGAATCTCAAACAAGGGCTAAGAACGTGAAAATTTTCTCCCTGATCTAGACTGTTGGAGAATGACACATGTGGAAAAGGTGTGAATTTTAGGCAGACAGACCTGAATTAGAGTTTGTTTCTGTCAATTTTCTATATGATAGTGGGTAAGGTATTTAACTTTTTTATAAAATAATTCAGTAACACCAAACACACAATTGTGTTGATAACTTCAGTCAATCATCAAGCATTTATTAAGCACTAATATGTGCCAGGTACTATGCTAGGGACAAGAGGAAAATATAGGGGGAGGAAAGAAGAGGGGAGGAGAGAGAAGGAAAGAAAACAGATGTATCTACCCATGCAGAGTTTGTAGTCTAAAGGAAGAACAAGTCTAAACAATCTATAGAACTAAATGTGATAATGGGAAAGGCACTTTTGAGAAATTCTCTACATTTTAAATGGCATTCTTTAGAGAATAGACTTAGTTTGGGTTCACCAAAAGGAGATTCTAAGGCAAGAACTTCAAGCATGTAGTTCTTTTGGGATAGGATTCCAGAAGGTACATAAGTGTAAGTGGGAAAGTAAGACAACAAAGCAAGAAAAACCAATGAAACGTGTTCACTGATGGAGTTACTGCCACGAGTAACTGCAGCTCAGTCCCACCAAGGAGTGTCTAAGAAACCATGTGAAACTTGAAATAAAATTACTACACAAGACAGCTAAACAACAGGGAAGCTAAAGAATTTTGTCTATGGACTATACTCTTCATTGGATGACAGTTCTTCCTGGGGATTTAAACTCGTGTACTTGCAGGTTATACCTAGCTTGTGGATGGGCAACTTCCTTAGTATCTTCTGGCAGGAGAGATAAAAGTATCTGAGATAGCAATTTTTCACAATGTAGAACATTATCACAGCATTGGGGAGTTCAGGTGGACAAAGGGCTATAGTGTAGATTTGAACAGCATGTGCTTCTAGATATTGTTGAAATGTTTCATCCATCAAATTTGAGTATTTCAGGGCACCTGGATGGTTCAGTCAGTTGAGCATTGACTTCGGCTCAGGTCATGATCTCACAGTTCATGGGTTTGAGCCCCACATCGAGCTCTGCTGGCAGCTTGGAGCCTGGAGCCTGCTTCGGATTCTGTTTCTCCCTCTCTCTCTGCCTCTCCCCTGCTTATACTCTCACTCTCAAAAATAAATATTGAAAATTTTTTGAGTTATTTCACACCTTTTTCTTCAACAGCTCTAGTCATCAAGCATATAAAAAAAAATCTTTTTTATAGTTCACTTTCATTCTATACCCAACGACAACAAAAGATTCCTGTCTTAGGTGCAACTTTCAGCTCAATTGACTACATAGTACAGTTTAGGGATGTATGAGCTGTTAAGTTTCTCAATCAGGCAGCTCTTTCTCAGCCCTAAACTAACTCCACCAATTGTAGAACAAGATGTTCAACCAGCTTCCTTTCTTTCAAGCTGCCATTGTCCGTTTGGTTCCTTGGGGTTCTACTGTTACCCACTCCCATCCTCTTGCGATGACTGCATGGAGCAATAGCTTTACTGTCTTTCTTTACAGTCTCCAATGACAAACAAGGGGATTCTGTGTACTTTTTCAAATGTTTATTTTTGAGAGAGACAGAAAGAGACAGACAGAGACAGAGCATAAACAGGGGAGGGGAAGAGACAGGGAGAGACACAGATCCAAAGCAGGCTCCAGGCTCTAAGCTGTCAATATAGAGCCCGATGTGGGGCTCAAACCCACCAACCGTGAGATCATGACCTGAGCCAAAGTCGGACGCTTAACTGACTGAGCTACTCAGCTGCCCCATGTTTTTAAGGTACTAGTAATCACTCAGTGAAACATGCAGAGAAAAAATACCTGCCTAATAGAAAACATTTATAGAGTTCTTCAGTTTGACAGCGTGAGAAAGGCAGGGGATTTAAAGTCAGATGTATCAGGTATATAAATTGGTAAAACCCTAGTAACATATTATCGGTAAAATAGAGATGTTATTGAGGAGGGCACCTGTTGGGATGAGCACTGCGTGTTGTATGGAAACCAATTTGACAATAAATATTTAAAAAAATAGAGATGTTATTATCTCATAGTGATATAGTGAGGTATAGTCAAATAATGTATACAATATGTCTAGTCCAATGACAAGTACATAGGACACGTTCAATAATGGAGACTATTATTGTTAATAGCAATCATTGTCAAATAAGTCATTATGTTTACATGCTACGAACCATAAAGATGATATTGATGAATCTTACAGAAAATTATGTATCAAGTAGATGATAAAATTATTATAATTTCCCTCAAAGAAATATTATTTATCTAATTTCTCTGTTGTTATACACTATATTTCTTTGGCTTATTATGTGTTAATCCATAGGGTTGAGAGAAGAGAAATGATTTTATGTACTACATAATAGGAATTTAAATCACAGAGTCCATATCTAAATTCCAACGATGGTGGGTATGTTAAAAACAGGTTAACAAATGTGTCTTAAGTCTACCCATGGAAGTACAGTTTACCACACAACTCCTGCTATTGTCTGTTAATATCATCAGCAATGTTTTACATCACTACTTTGAACTTTTAAACATGTTGAGTGTTTTATATCACCAGTTTGAACTTTTACATACTCTGAATCTTTAAAGATATTTCTGAAAGTATGATTAGAGTAGAAAAAGACCAATAATATTTATTTAGTTCCTTAACATTGGAAAAGAAGCCCATTTAATTGTTTGAGGAAAAATCCCCCTCTCCTTTAGAGTATTTAGAAATCCTTGGTTCCTCTTCAACTGTATGTGCAGTTATCCTCTCTTTGAGATAAACCAGTAGGAACTTAATGTTCTTTTGTTATTCATTGTAAGTTATAATGATGCTGGATATCAATATTCCCTATTTAGAAAGGCAGGATTTCCAAATACATTTCCTTCTCATTTATATTTACATCCAAAAGAGAAAGATTGAAATAGTACTGTATTTTTTTAAATTTTTTTAATGTTTATTTATTTTTGAGACAGAGAGAGACAGAGCATGAAAGGGGGAGGGGCAGAGAGAGAGGGAGACACAGAATTGGAAGCAGGCTCCAGGCTCTGAGCCATCAGCCCAGAGCCCGATGCAGGGCTTGAACTCACGGACCGCGAGATCGTGACCTGAGCTGAAGTCAGACACTTAACCGACTGGGCCACCCAGGCGCCCCATGTATTTCTTAAAAACCAAATTATTCACATCAATTCATGGAGGATGGATATTGGAAAGTTTGCCTCCTTATTGCTTTCAAGGTATCAGGTTTACATATAAGAACTTAGCTAATATACTGCTTCCAAATATATTTTGGAGGTTTTCTATTTGCCCACCTATTTACAAAGGTCATCATTCACTAGTGCAATAGTTCCAACAGGTTGGCATCTTACTCATAAGGGGCATTTTTCTTGTACAGAATCTTGTAGGTTACACACCACACCTCTATAACTAGGAAGAGGAAAATGATTGATGAGTAATGAAAGCATTACCTACAGGCTGACAGCACCAGAGGGTAAGGATTTACACTAAATTGGAGTGAAAAATGCCTTACCACTGGGAAAGGATAGCCAGTAAGCTGACCTTAAATAGAAGAAAGAAAAAGAGCTCCAAGCTATTTGAAGATAAAAATGTAAATTCATGCTATTCTTTTACATATAAAAACATTATCTAAAAATATTTTATTATATATTATGGGGATTTGAGGATGAATAAGAAAAACATCTTACCTCAATGAACTTGTTCTTTAGAAGAAATTACAAACATATCATACTCCAGCACAGACTCTGTACTCCAACATTTTTTGTTAAGTTTATTTACTTTGAGAGAGAGAGAGAGAGAGAGAGAGAGAGAGAGAGAGAGAGCACGAGAGAGTGTGTGCATGCTAGTAGGGGAGGGGCAGAGAGAGAGAGGGAGAGAGAATCTTAGGCTCCATGGCCAGTGTGGAGTCCCTCACAGAGCTTGACATGAGGCTGGATCTCACAACCACGAGATCATGGCCTGAGCCGATATCAAGAGTCAGGTGTCAGGGGCCCCATAAATACTCCAACTTTTTGAAAACATAGTTCAACAACATTGGTCATTCATTTATAGAATATGAAAAAAATATCAACATTTGTAATTCCTCATGAAGTTTTATTTTTCCTATCAGGAATCCACGGATATAAATAAAAATGGAGGAAATTAGGATGTCTCTACTCATGTCATGTGGTTCTTTTGTATTTCTACGTAATGTTCGCTAATTTATAAATTTTCATTATATTAGATATTTTTATATGTTTTAATTATGTTTATTTACTAGCTCAGTTTTTACCTTGCAAAGGATAGTGAAACTCTCCTGCTACCTTTGTCTGTATTTTCTCCTTCAAATCCATCTATTTACCTTGTGGATACATGGTAATGGTGTTACTTAGGGCATAATTGTGCCATGGGCTACTTTTTGTCATTAATGAAATTTTCTATTGTGAAATAATCTGACCATTTTAAATGCATAATTTGGTTCATAGCTTTTAGATCTTAGTGGCAAAAATGTACAAAAGAGATGTACAAAATGGCAAAAATCCCTTTATGGAATGCAACTTCTGGTGAAAAGACTAAGTATAAACATATGTTATAATTGGTACATTCTTTAGAATATAAAACATTAAGCAGCATAAAATTTATACATAATATAAGATATACTGTCAGGGATATGTGGTGCTAACACTTTGAACAAGAAACCTGGCAAGATGAAGCATTTGAAAGTAACTAGGTTGGGAGTGTGTGGGACTATTTTGCATCAAGTTGTCAGTCACAGAAGGCCTTTCTAAAGAGGTAACATTTGAATATAGACAAGAATGAAATAAAATAACGAGCTATGCAAATCTTTAGGGCAAAATTCTTCCAGACCAAATGACCAGCTGAAACAAAGGACCCCTATGCCTAGTATAGGTTAGGCATATACTTAACGTATTGAAGGAACAATAAATAGTTAAAGCACAGTAAGTCAAAAGGGTACATAGGAGTCAGATAATGTGGAACCTTGTATCTTACAGAAAATATTTAGTATTTTATTCTTTAAATGTTATGAGAACCTTCCGGAGAGTTTTAGAGAAATGATAGATTATGTTTGCAAAGGTTCATTGTCTGTTGGGCAGGGAGAAGGATATATGCAGTATTTCTATATTTTAGGCCATATGGTGGTGCCTTAGCCTTTTCTGAGTCTTGTTTTGTTTCTAGATAAAGGAATTTCCTGGAGTGCAAGCCTTATAGCGTGTATTTATTTTCCTAATGCCTAGAAGAGGACATGCCGTAAAGTAAGCACTCAAAAAATGCCTCCAGTGTGAACAAAATAGTAAAGACTTGACTGTAGAATTTTAGTCTGAGACAGAAATTTTCTTGAAATATGTTATTTTGTTAGAAATTTTACAATATAACAATACCTCAATACAACAGATGAACTTTATATGAAGTATATATAAGAGGTTAAATTTTTCTCAATAAATCATATCATGCAGATCACGAAAATTCTAACAAGTGAAGATATTTCCTCTGATACACTTTAATACATCACTTAATATAAGAGTAAGAACCAAACTTGGAGATATTATTAATGGGGAATGACTACAATGTACCATATTTTAATCACTCCCTTTTCATAAGGGTCTCATAGTAACATGCTATGTTATAAGAAGTCCCAGGGGAAAAAAGAAGAGTTCTAACATTGTTTGCAACTAGATGAGCTTTGACAAAATTTTGAGTTTCTTACTTATAGATTAGGATCAACTTTGTTTCTTCTAACTCAGAAGTTTATTTGTTATAAGCAGCCAATATGGTGACATACCTGAAAGCAATTTGGTAATTTCCATGTGCTAATTTATAAACTATTATTATGCCAACAAATTATATAAAGTTGATTAACATGGCACATGTGATGGTGACTATGTTCTTTGTACCTCCTATTACTGCATTATTGCTCTACATATTGGACCATCAAGTCTGTCTGGTCTTTTATATATTTTGTTTTCAATCCTATCAATTTTATTCTTATAGCCAATGACCCCCAAACTTGCCCACAAATCACCGTCATCTGATGAGCTCATTGAAACAGATTGTTGGGTCTCACATGCAGAGTTTCTGAATCAGTATTTCTTCATAAGTTCTGATTGTGTGTGTGTGTGTGTGTGTGTGTGTGTGTGTGTTGAGAAATCAACATATAATGCTGCTGCTACTATTCTGAGGACTACACTTTGAGAACTACTCTTTATGGAGATAATGACCATTTAATAGAGTCAAGGAAAAATGTTTATTTTAGTATTGAGCTGAACTGTCTTTCAATCATTTTGTATGCAGAATCTCTCTGGAACTATATACACCCAAGAAAATACACACTTCTCGTGGGAAAAAAATCCAGTCACAAACAAATCAGAACACTTTGATGAATGACATACTCCTACATAGGAACTCTCTTAAATGAGCTAAAGACATAAATCTAAATTCTAAGTGGCAGAGAAAAATCCATCTCTTACTAGAGTTTAAAGTTGAAATTACATATTTATTATTAATTATATTAAAATCACTGAGGTATAAATTATAGCTGTGGTGCTCAATACTTATGCATTATCTCTATATTCAGAGAAGTAAAAATATTTTTAGTGTAACAATAGTTTTGATAATGTATTTCTTTACCATGACCAAAAAATTAATAAATAACTTTTTTTAAAGCAGCTGAAGAATCTGTTGTAAATATAAGAAATATTCTACCAAAATGCTTTTGGAGAAGTTTCACAGTCACCATAAAGACAAAGGAACCTAGGCAGAGACATAGAAACCATTTTTTATGGTCCATCATCTCAGCTTAAGAAAATCAAAGTCTTTTAATGAAATACAAACTAAAGTTCAAGAACTTGTTTCTATTTCCCAAATTTCCATTTAGGTTTTGTTTGTTGTTTTTGTTTTGTTTTGTTTTGTTTTTGAGAGAGAGAGAGAGAAAGAACATAAGCTGAGGAGATGGGCAGAGGGGCAGGGAGGGAAATAGGGAGGGAGGGAGACGGGGAAGGAGGGGGGGAAGCAGGAAGGAAGGGATGGGGGAAGGGGGGGAAGGAGGGGGGGAAGGAGGGAGGAAGGGATGGGGGAAGGAGGGAAGGGGGAGGGAGGGGGGGGGGAAGGAAGAAAGGAGGGAGAGAGAAAATCCCAAGCAAGCTCCACACGCAGCATGGAGCCCCATTTGGGGCTCAATCCCATGACCCTGGGATCATGACCTGAACCAAAATCAAGAGTCAGATCCTCAACTAACTGAGCCACCCAGGTGCCCCTCCAAAACTTCTGCTTAAATGATATATGCCTTCATTTCCCTCTTTCTTGGTGTATTACATTATTATGAATATTAATAATATTCATAGTATGGAATCATGATACTGTCCTTCCCTGACTTCAAATGGGTCTTCACCTATTTACATATAAAAGGAACAAAACTGTACTTAATACCTACCCCTGAGCCAAAGTTTCTATGAAGAAAAAAATTATATACATATAAATACATACACACACACGCACAAATATACATATGTGTGTGTGTGTGTGTGTGTATAATGGATGAATAAAAACCAATGATTTTTCATTTTTTCTGCATTCTAAAGAAAGTTTAGGCCTCTTCTACCCCCAAATAGATAAGTGTCTCCTAAATTAATTTACTTTTTGATCATTATACAATTAATTTGACAATGTACTAACTCCAAGGCTTTAATGAATGAATAGGGAAAGTACAAAGTAGGAGGACAAGATATAGAGACCTCTATTGTAAGAAAATGGAAATACTGTTTCTAAAGAGGGAAAAATAAAGCTAATATTAAAAAATCTACTCCTTTTATCTTCATCTATGTGGGTGGGTATTTAGTTGTCTTGAATCTTGGTCAGAAGGCATATTACTACCGGACACAATTTTGGATAGAATGCTGTTACTGCTTCCCTTTTCCCTGTGGGGACTTTATATACCTGTATACTAGGATTTCTGAGTGCACATAAAACCACTGGAGTTTCAGAAGCCTCACAATGGTTCTTTAACTAACTTGAAGAAATGCTGAGGAAAAAAGTTATCTACATTATAAAGAAACTTAATATTCTCTTCTAGAAATTCAGCATAATAATGAAAAACAGCTTGCATAGGCTAGAGTCTCTTTCCTTTAGTGATGATATGCTTCAGTGGAGTTGTCATATTAACTTGGACCTCCTCTGAGAGTCCTCCCCCTCGACTGCCAACATTCATGTTTCCATTCTGGGCATGTCAATTCTATTGGTTCAGTTTCAGTTTTTGGTCACAGGTGAGATATACAATTCTCAGGTGCCAGAAGATGGGGAAGGTTCTAGTGAAGCTTGAACAACCACAATTCAGTAGAGGCTAGAATGACTAATCTCAATGCTACTTATTCAGAATTAGTTTTCCACAGGTGACAAACCAAGTCTCAATAGAGACTTCAGAGCATTAGTATCTGCCTCCAAATACTGGAAAGAATTGTACTTTTGAATTCATTCATAAAGATGTGCTTACCTACAATAAAAAAAAGTTTTACAGTTTAAAACTAATATAGCAATCCTTTAATAAATCATTCACTTTCCAATCCTTATTGTCTAAAGGAACAACCAATCAAGCATAGTAGATTCACAAAAACAGCCTCTTTCTAAAGTACTCTGAGAATACATATGCAAAGAAATATTTGGCAAGAAAATATGCCAATAGTTCAGACTCTCCTATCCAGGAATAAATAGGTCCAATTGCTTTATAAATTGTTATAGAAAGTATCAATGTAATGAATAATTTCAAATGCTTATCCTAGCATCTAAAAATCTATATAGATTTCCATTAGAAAACAGCAACTTTTATTGAGCCAGGGCCCTCTTGGGAAATTCTGAGCTTGCACACCAAGACTGTTGGCCATTAGCCATGTGTCTGTTCCTCTATCCTCAAAGAACAGCCTTCATAAATTGTCAGTAGTGTTCCTGCTTCATTGGAATCACAAGCTATTTTATTCTAAAAAGATAATTTTCACAAGTTACAACAATGAGTAACATGAAAGCACAGACCATGCTAGAAAACTCTCATAGGTCTTGCTGTCTTGAAATATTGTGTATACTCACTACTATAACATAATTCTATTAGAGACTAGGTAGTGAGTTTCTTATGACCCTAAGTAAAATTTATGACTTTACATCATTCCTGTTTTCATTGCTCAATATTAGGTTGAGGAGAGTCTTCTTCTAGTCACACTTCTGAAATAAATAAAGGAAATTCCATGGTAGCAGTATTTGAGGCAGCAAGCAGGATTCTATTTCATTACTGCTTTGAAGAATTTACATATATTTAACAGTATCTCTAATATTTTAAAAAATATATTTTAAATTTTTTTTGTTTAATTTCTGTTGTAGGAGTTTTGATTCTTGTATTCATCCCTTTACATAAAGAGATAATCAACTGATTTAGAACGTAGAAAGGGTTTGTGTCTATTGTAGTTATCTTAGGCTGTGTGATAATCCACTGCAGAAGAGTGGTTTAAAATATGAATAATGTTTTATTTTGCTCCAGATTGGGGAATGACTGGCCTTACAGTTCTTACTTGGGTTCTCTCATGGGGTCATCTTGACGCTTAATCGCTTGTATATCTGCCTGGCACCTGGGCTAGGAAGGTGTCAACAGGAACTGGAACACTAAGCCTCCTCTGGCATTTCTGTGGCATTTCTGTAGGTCTCTCTCCCTCTTCCTACTCTTTCCACAAGATAGTCACATGGTAATTGGACTTCTTGAATGGTGAGTAAAGGAACACCCAGAGCCAGTATTCAAAGACTTCCCAGGAAAACCTGCATGCCCTTTGTTAAGATAGTCAGAAACAACAGTGTTCTTCCTACCCCATTCTGGGCTGTCCCAAACATGGCCCATTTTCAAGGGGAGAGGAAATTAAATCCTCTTTTTGATAGGGAAAGTATATCAGAATTTACAAACATGTGAACAACGAAGGTATCAAAGAAGGAAAGGAAAAAAGAACAATTCTAAGAATCTGAGAAAAACAAAAATGGGAACACAACATATGAAATTATGAAATGCATCTTATTGCATTTCATAAGAGTAGTCATAAGAGAGAAGATTGTAGTGACAAATGTATACATCAAGAAATATGAAAGATCTCAAATAAGCTACCTAGCTTTATATCTCAAGGAATAGAAAGTATAAATAAAGCTGAAAATTAGCATAAGAAAGGAAATAATAAAGATTACAGCAGACATAAATGAAATAAAGAATAGGAAATAGAAAAGATTAACAAAACCAAGAATTGGTTCTGTGAAGAGGTAAACAAAATAGACACATATTTTAGTTAAACAAGAAAAAAGGGAGATGACTTTAATAAAGAAAATTGTAAATGAAAAAGGAGACATTAAAACCGTTACCACAGAAATTCAAAGAATCCTAAGAGATTGGACAACCTAAATTCCTAGAAACATACAACCTGCCAAGACTGAGTCAGAAAGAAATTGAAAATATGCATAGACCCATGACGATTAAGGCGATTGAATCAGTAATCAAAAACCTCCTAACAAAAACAACAAAAAAGCCCAGGACCAGATAATTTCACTTGTGAATTCTATTAAACATTTCAAGATTAATGCCAACTTTTCTCAAACACTTTCAAAAAAACTGAAGAGGGAAAATTGCAAAATCATTTTATGAGGACAGCATTACCCTCATACCAATACAAGATTAGGACACTACAAGGGGCGCCTGGGTGGCGCAGTCGGTTGAGCGTCCGACTTCAGCCAGGTCACGATCTCGCGGTCCGGGAGTTCGAGCCCCACGTCAGGCTCTGGGCTGATGGCTCGGAGCCTGGAGCCCGTTTCCGATTCTGTGTCTCCCTCTCTCTCTGCCCCTCCCCCATTCATGCTCTGTCTCTCTCTGTCCCAAAAATAAATAAACGTTGAAAAAAAAATTAAAAAAAAGATTAGGACACTACAAGAAAAGAGAACTATAAGCCAACATACATGATGAATATAGATGCAAAAATTCTCACCAAAATACTATCAAACTGAATTCAACAACACGTGAGAGAAATCATACACCATAATCAAGTGGGATTCAACTTTAGGCTGTAAGATGGGTCAATGAATGCAAAACAATAAATGTGATACATCACATTAATAGAATAAAAGATATAAATCACATGATCACTTCAATGGATGCAGAAAAAAAATATTTAACAAAGTTTACCATCTATTCGTGATAAAAACACTCAACATAATAAAACCCATGCATGACCAGCCCAGAGCAAACATCACACTCAATGGTGAAAAAATGAAAACCATCCCTTAAATATTAGGAAGATGACAAGAGTTCCCACTGTCACCACTACTATTAAACATATTACTGGAAATCCTAGAAAGAACAAGTCTGGCAAAAAAAGACAGGCTTCCAAATCAGAAATAAAGAAGTAAAATAGTCATTTTTGTAGATGATGTCTTATATATAGAAATGTCTAAAGATGCCACCAAAAAACAGAATAAGCAAATTTCATAAAGTTGTAGGATATAAAGTCAATATACAAAAGATCAGTTGTGTTTCCATATACTAACAATGAGGTATCTAAAGGAGAAATAGAGAAACCCATTTATAATAGCATCAAAAACAATAAAATACTTAGTAATAAATTTAACCAAGGAAGCGTAAGATCTGTACAATGAAAACAGTAAGATTGATGAAAAAAACTGAAGAATATATAATAAATGGAAAAATATCTGTTCATGAGTTGGAAAAATGAATATTGTTAAAATATCCATAGATATTTTAGATTGGATGCAATCACTATCAAATTCTAAGTCATGTTTTTGAGAAATAGAAAAAATTCTAAAATTCATATAAAACCCCATAAGACCCTAACAACACCAAACAATTCTGAGAAAGAAGAACAGAGGTGAAGGCATTACACTTCCTGATTTCAAACTATACTACAAAGCTAAAGTAATGAGAACAGTATGGTACTGACATAAAAACATAAACCAATGGAACAGAATCAAGAGCCCAGAATAAAACCCATGCATATATGGTCAACTAATATTTGAGAATTGAGCCAAGAATACTCAATGGATAAAAGATAGTCTCTTCAATAAATGGCGCTGGGAAAACTGGATATTCACATGCAAAAGAATGATCAGATCCCTATCTTAAACCACTTGTAAAAAATAAAAATGATTAAGAACTTAAACTTAAGACCTGAAACCCTAAAACTCCCAGTAGAAAATATGGGAGGGGGAGACTCCTTTTTATTGATCTTGTCCATGATTTTATGGATATGATAC
Source organism: Puma concolor (assembly GCF_028749965.1). Taxonomy (NCBI): domain Eukaryota; kingdom Metazoa; phylum Chordata; class Mammalia; order Carnivora; family Felidae; genus Puma; species Puma concolor. The sequence goes on along the minus strand of NC_141674.1, from coordinate 60,493,708 downwards.
TCAAAGCAACAAAATCAAAAGTAAATATGTGGGACTACATCAAACTAAAAATTTTCTGCATAGTGAAAGAAATGATCAATAAAATGAAAAGACATCCTATGAGATGGGAAAAAAGTATTTGCAAACCACATCTGATAAGGGATTAATATCCAACATACATAGGATCTCATACAACTCAGTAGCTAAGAAGCAAACCCAATCTAAAAATGGGCAAAGGACCTGGATAGACATTCTTCCAAAAAAACAGTCAAGTGACCTCCTGGTACTTGAAAAATGCTCATCATCAATTCTCAAGGAAATGCAAATCAAAACCACTATGAGATATCGCCTCACACCTGTTAAAATGGCTATTACCAAATGACAAGGGTTAATTGTTGGGAGGATATGAAGAAAAGTGTACCTTTATATATTGTTCATAAGAATTTATATTGGTACAGTCACTATGGAAAACAATATGGAGGTTCCTCCAAAAATTAAAAATACAACTACCATATGATCTAGCAGTTCCACTCCTGTGTATATATCTGAAAGAAATGAAGTCACTATATCAAAGAGATATCCACCTTCCAATGCTTTTTTAAATTTTTTTTTAACATTTATTTTTGAGAGAGAGACAGAGCATGAGTGGGAGATGGGCAGAGAGAGGGAGACACAGAATCCAAAGCAGACTCCAGGCTCTGAGCTGTCAGCACAGAGCCCAACGCGGAGCTCAAACTCATGGACCAAACTGTGAGATCAGGACCTGAGCTGAAGTCAAACACTAAAAGGACTAAGCCACCCAGGCGCCCCTCCACACTCCAATGTTTATTGCAATATTATTTATAATAGCCAAGACTTGGAAATAACCTAAGTATCCATTGATGGATGAATAGATTTAAAAAATTATGCTATATATGTATATATACACACACACACACATACACACACACAATGGAATATTAGCCTTAAAAAAGGAAATCCTGCCTGTTTTTAAAATGTTTTATTTATTTTTTAGAGAGCACATAGGCTGTGGAGGGAGGGGGGAGGGGCAGAGGGAGAGAGGGGGACAGAGGATCCTTATGCACATATTTTAAAACCACCACAATACATCCCTCTAATTTGGGGCCTGAATTATCCAGAACACCTCTTGAAATATGACTGTAACCTAATAGCCTAACTACAGTTTGTGGTACTTTCAGGTATCTTTAGTTTTTAAAATCTATTTTGTTTTTATAATACTCAAACATCAAAGAAACAATTCATGTGTCTACCTTTTCATTGTCATTAATTCTATCATGCTCTAAGTAACTTTGTGCTACAGTGTTATCTATCTAAGGTGTATGAAACAGCTGGTCAAGATAATACCCACCCCTCCCAAAGAGCTATATGTACAGAACTGGGTGATGCAAACTCCAAAAAAATTATGACTACAGTTCACATTTGCATTTGCCAGACTCTTTTCTAAGCATTTTATATTAGGTTGGTGTAGCATCCCAACAACCCTGTGACATAGTTATTCTTATTATGTTCATGTTACAAATAAGGAAAAAGAGACCCAGAGAGTATAATTAACTGCTCCAAGGTCACACATTGAATAAATGGAGCTGCTGAATTCAAACCCAAGCAGCTGGTTCTAAAGGCCTTAATTGTTGCCTCCCAGTTGGTAAGATCAGTTCTTTATTCAGCTGGATGAAAATTAGCCCTCAACCATAATGTAACATGAAAAAATTAAACATATTCCTGTGCGAATAAGAAATGATAGCTTATGACTGGTGTTTTTAGGTGATTTCCAAGTGTCATGGAAGTCTGTCCACTTTGTTCAGTTGTATTTATTTACCTTGTACTGTAGGCAGATACCAGACTTCCTTGTCAATCTACACAGGCATGTCTCACTTCTCTGACGTTTTGCTAAGAACAAATGTAGTATCTATGCTGCATCTGTGCATCTGCTATCTTTTGATCAATCTGTGAGTCTATATTTCTATCTATGATTCATCTATCTAGGTATCCAACCATCTATGTACAGGTTGACATCTCTGAGAAGCAGACTCTGAGATGGGGATTAGCATGCAGGAAGTTTGCTGGAAGAGTTCTCATGATTTACACCTATAGGTCACATGATGAAGCAGAGCAGCAGCTGAAGCTGGATCAGGAGGTGGTCATAACAAAAGCACCAATTTACTCCACAGGGAGCTCTGAAGCTAGGCTAGTACTACAGAGCTATACTGAATGGGGGCAAGGGAGCCAGGTTTCTAAAGCCCCAATATCAAGTAGTTATTGGGTGTAGGCTACCCTTAAGGAGGACCGTGGCCTTGGTCAAGGCAATGTACTTTAGGTAAAGGCAATTCTAGGAGAGGTTAAAGGTCTTCTGCTGTGACTAGGTCATTGTCCTAGCACGTAGTGGAACAGGGCCTTCAGCACCGAAAGAGGGAGACACACGTGTGTATCCTTATTTTTTAAAGTGCATACATGTACTTCTTTCATTTGCATGTTAAATTCCTAATTTTTGTTTCCTTTTTAAACAGGATATAAATGTAGAAGTTTAAATATATTATCCTAAATTTCAAATCATTTTCTTGTGTACTTCCTACTTTGGGATTAATTCTCCAGATAGAGATAATTATTTTCACACAGTTTTATTTTCTTATACTCTCTTAGATATATAGATATTTGTAGGTGGTCTACAGAGATGTTTCAAGAATATAAAAATGTAAAAAAAAAAATGAAAGCTACTAGGACAAAAAGGAAATTAGAAAAGGAAAAAATATGAAAAAAAAACTAGCAAAACAGATTTATACAAAACTAAGGCCATAAGACACTCTACAATTCTAACATACAACATCCAAGTTTGATCCTGAGCTTCCAAAAGAAAGAAAATAGAATCTATTACAAGGGCTAATGTCTGTGAATTTAAAATATACCTCATGTTTATTGGAATTATAAATTTTTCTTATACTGAGACCTTAGGGAAATTTACCTTTGACTCTCCACATGGTTTATTAAAAAAAAAACCTATTTGCAAAGTCTTACACATAGAAAGTAGAGAAGGTTAGATTGTAAACTGTTGAAAATAACTGAAAAAACTACATGACGTAATAAAAGCTGAGGCAATCAACAGACTGAAATAATAAGATCCATGTGGGAGGTAGTATTTAAGCCTTAATGCACGATTAAGAGAGGTGACAGGCAGTTATGTTTGAAAAGATATTTCAACCAGAAAATGTACTATGTATAAATATGGAAATGGAAGAAAAAAGGTAAAGCATATTTGTGAAATTAATTAGATGAGATTCCTGAGCAGCTACTTAAGGTTTGTGAGTACTGAAAATAGGTGCCAAAATATGGGCAAAAGGGATCAGCAGACAGTATTGCTTAAGCATGCAATTAGTAGGACTGAAAATATTTTATTTAAATTTATTTTCAAGGCAATATGCAATATTTCAAAACATACTAGAAAACAAATTTTGTCTTCAGTATTATGAAAACAGTATTCTTTTTTAAAATGCTTACCATAATTTGAAAGGAAAGGATTAGTAGTTTCATGGTGGTGTCAGCTTGGCAGTATGGTTTTACAGGTGCAGAAAAAGGGATAACTTTTTTTCCAGAATCAAGAGATTTTTACCTTATAAAAATGATTTGAGTGCTGGCCCAGCATATAATAAGCTTGGAAGTTGCCATTTCATCCTAACAAGTAATAAGCTGAACAAACTGAAAAATTAACAACTCTTCTTACACTCATCAGAGAAGTAAGGTCCCAGGGCAAATTGCTGTCCTCAAAATTGGAGAGATAACAGATAAACACACAGAAGCACAACTTACCGGAACAGAGTCCTGGGAGCAGAAATCTGCGTGGGAGCCAGTGCTAGGGTAGGAAATATTGAACTGTAATCAATGATTTGCTGGAAACTCGGTGTGGTCAAGCTGGAGAGACACAATCTCCAGAGGACACAGTCTTTGGGAGGCCCCCACACTTCCGTGAGTTTTACTTCCTGATGTTCTAACAAGTTATTGCAGTAAATATCCCCTTGTGCTTTCAGCAAGAGGAGGGGCAGAGGAACCATTTTGAAACATGCCAGAGCACTCTGTTCTCTTAATAAGGTCTGCCTTCAGGTGAATCTGTTTAACCAGAACCCAACTCACCTGGCGGAAGAGAACTACCCACTTCTAGCAGACTCTCACTTCCCAAGTAGGAGAAGGGAAATATCCAACTCTAACCCACTCTATCCATCCTGCCCCACTTTAAGGGAGGAGGGGGACTAAGAAGCATGAATGAAGTTCATAGTTAAGCACACATCTACTTAAAGACTGAGACCTAATCATAGGACTATAGAACACTTTTCCTTCTGATACATCTTATCACCACATTACTAAAGACCCATTTACAGAAGATTCTTTTACCCAGTACATCATGCCTACTGTCAACAAAAAATTACTAGGCATATTAACAGGCAAAAAAAACATACAGTATGGAAAGACATAGCAATCACTAGACCAGACATAGATATGGCAGAGATGTGGGAATTAGGTGAAAAAAATTTAATACAACTATGATTAATATGCTAAGGGCTCTAATAGGTAGACAACATAAAAAACAGGTGGGCAACATAAGCAGAGAGATGAAAATTCTAAGGAAAAAAAAGGAATGCTAGGAATCAAAAACACTGTAATAAAATTTTTTTAAATTCCTGTTTTGGGACCATTAGCAACTGGTTATAGCTGAGGAAGAATTTGTGAGTTTGGGAATATCTGAAAAGCAAGCATAAGAAAGACTGACATAAGCAGAGAAGAATATTCGATAACTGTGGAACAACTATAAAAGGTAAAACATGCATGATGGGAATACCAAAACAATGCAAAAGAAGGAGAAGAAATATTTGAAATAATAACTGAAAATTCCCACAAATTAATGTCAGATACCAATCCACAGGACCAGAAAGCTCAGAGAACATCAAGAATGATAAATGTTTAGGGAAAAAAAAGAATAGAGAGCCGAGAAATGGACCCACATAAATAAAGTCAACTGATCTTATTTTAATGATTATTTATTTATTTTGCGTGTGTGTGTGTGTGTGTGTGTGTGTGTGAGAGAGAGAGAGAGAGAGAGACAGAGACAGAGAGAGAGACAGAGAGACAGAGACAGAGAGAAAGAGTGTGAGTGGGAGTAGGGAAGAAAAAGAGGGAGAGAGAGACTCTCAAGCGGCTCCAGGCTATCAGCACCCAGCTGGATGCAGGGCTTGATCTCATGACCTAAACTGCAAGCAAGAATCAGAGGCTTAACCCACTGAGCCACCCAAGTGGCTGATCTTTGATAAAAGATTAAAGGCAATACATTGAGAAAAGAAAGTTTCTCCCACAAATACTGCTGGAATTACTGAACATGCACATGCAAAAGATTAATATAGATTCAGATCACATTTCCTTCCCAAAAGTTAACACACATAGGATCACAGGCCTAAATATAAATTGCAAAACTATAAATCTTCCAGATGATAACATAATCGAAAACCTAGATGAACTTGTGTTTCCTGGTAACTTTGTAGATACAATATTAAAAGCACTATTTATGAAACAAAGAATTGACAATATGGACTTTATTAAAATTAAAAATATCTGCCTTTTGAAAGTCATTGTCAAGAGAATTAAAAGACAGGCCCAAGCCTGGGAGATAATATTTGCAAAAGACATATCTGAAAATGTTATCTAAAATATATGAAGAATGTTAAAATTCAAAAGTAAAAACACATACAGTCTGATTTAAAAATGGGTGAAAGTTCTAAACAGTCACCTTACCAAGGAAGATATACAAATGTAAATAAGCATACAAAAGGATGCACCATAGCATATGTCATCAGGGAAATTCAAACCATAACAGTGATGAGATACCACTGCATATATTAGAATGATCAAAACCCAGAACACTACAACACCAAATGCAGTTGATGATGTAGAGCATGGGACCTCTCAGTCACTTGGAACAGTGCTGTACCTACATACTGCAATGAACAAGTGGAATGTGGAATTTGTAATTCAGGTGATATAACCACTTGGGAGAACAGTTTGGACATTTTTACGAAACTAAACATACACTTACCATAACATCCAGTAATAATACTCCTTGTATTTACTCAAAGGTGTTGAGAATTTATGTTCACACAAAAACATGATTTTTATAGCAGGTTTATTCACATTTGCCAAAATAGAAAGCAACCAAGAATTTTTCCAGTACATCAATGGATAAATTGATTATGGTACATGCAGACAATGGAATATTATTCAGCATTAAAAAGAAGCCAGGGGCATTTGGGTGGCTCAGTTGGTTAAGTGTCCTACTTCAGCTCAGGTAATAATCTCAGAGTTTGTGGTTTGAGGCCTGCCTTGGACTCTATGCTGACAGCTCAGAGTCCAGAGCCTGCTTCAGATTCTGTGTCTCCCTCTCTTTCTGCCCCTCCCCTGCTCATGCTCTGTCTCTCTCTCTCTCAAAAATAAAATAAATATTAAAAAATTGTTTTAAATAAAAAAAAGAAGCCAAAACTATCAACCCACAAAATTGCCCACAGAGAAAATGCATATTAGTAAATGAAGGAAGCCAATCTGAAAAGGCTACACACATACTTTATAATTCCAACTATATGATATTCTGGAAAAGGCAAACTACAGGAAAAGGGAGGGATGAATAGGCAGAGCATAGAGGGTTTTTAGGGCAACGAAACTACTCCGCATGATACAATAATGGTGAATGCAGGTCGTCACACGTTTGTCCAAACCCTTAGAATGTACAACACCGAAAATAAAATGTAATGTAAACTATGAATTTTGAGTGATAATGATGTTTCAATGCAGGTTCATCGTTGTACTAAATGTACCATTCTGGTGGGTTTGGAAAGGCCAAACCAAGAGGTTTGTGTGAAATCTCTATACCTTATGGTTAATTTTGTTCTGAACCCAAAACTGCTCTAATAAACAAAGACTATTAAATCATCATCATCATCATCATCATCATCGTATCATAACAACAACAATAAAAGTTTTAGAACAATTTTGTAATTTTCATGCAGATTAAAAATTAATTCACAAGTCCTTACGATTCAATATAAAAGTTTTTGCCTTAATCTCACATAATCTACCACTAATTATTTAAATGTTATTGAAATTTATTTTTAAATATATCAAAAATTGACATGGTGTTTTACAAAATACTGATTACCTGATCAAAAAATGTTATAAACAAAATAAAACTGCATATTTTGTTGAAGTTTCACGCATGAGGCAAAGTAAGTTTATATAAATATATCTAAATACAGGAAATATTATTCCTACAGAAAAATAAAAAGAAATAAAATGTTTAAAAATTGAGTTAGAAAAGTTAGGAAAACATTAAAATTGAGTTATTGAAATTTTACAACTGCTAGATAAACTGAAAACTGAAAAGCAACAAGAAATTTTAATAAAATATATTTTCTATCCAAAAAATATTAAAGTGAGATATTACCACTCTGAGGAAGATATGACTAAACAAAGAAATTATATATATGAATGAACTTGGATTTAGTACCCTACAGGAGAGGATCTATACAGCTAACAGAAGCCCTTGTGTTAACTATAGAAAAGATTTATGTTATCCTGCAATTAAGTAGTGTGCTATGAAATATGCATGTATTTTTCTTTTTTGATCTTGAATATAAGGTGAGTCACCTTGGGACTACTTTGATACCGCTACTGCTTCTAAAACAAATAACCCTGCCCTTAAATCTAAATTCAAAATTCCTAAGTGTAAGTGTATGTATATATGTGTGTGTGTGTGTGTGTGCGTGTGTGTGCGTGTGAGTGTGTATACACATTTCATGATAAGTTTCTTATAGATTTGATGAGTATTTCCCACTGCAAACACCTAGTAAAGCTTCCTAAAATTTCTCTTTAGATATCACTCTCAGTAAAATAGGCTGTCTTAGAATCTGCTAAAATCATTTTGTTTTTTTACAGTCATTCACTACAATGTTCTTCTCTTGTATTCGAACTGACCTCTCAGCACTGCTTGTTCAAGCACCCCTTTCTTTGCACTTATGCCAAAAACCAGGTTCTGGAAAATGACTGTCTCTGCCAAAAACAGCCCTCTGAGATTACAGCCCTATCTCCTTGTCACAGCTTCTCTCACAAGGAAAAACCCATGCCTGGAAATCTGCTAAATATATTTTTCCTTCTTGTTGCAGTTTATGATAGCCCAGGATTACTGTCCTGAGTTCTAATATTATAACCTATAAAAAAGTGTAATTATATTACATGACTGGATGAATATGTCCATTGAATTATCAGATGAATACTCAGTGTTCTTTTCTCTGAAGTTAAATACTGACCTATAGAAAATTATCATTTATGGAGAATATATGTTGATTAACTTATGTTAATGAATGAATTTCACACTAGAGATGCACGGTTTTCAAAAAATTAGAATAAAACGTTACATACTAAATCTATGATTCTTACAGTTTTAAATTCATCCCTTATAAAAACATAAAATTCACATTCTAATGTTCTTATTATAAAACTGCCGTACTTTTGTTTTTCTAACAAAGCATATCCTAATATTTGTATAACTCCTCTTTATCAGCCACTCCTATATTCTAATAAATCTCCCTGGATGGGCATGGCCTCCAGAAGAGAGCCTAAAATTCTATGTTTAACTTAATCCTGTATTGCCCGCTATAATGCATAAAGCACTTTTTTTTTTTTTGCACAAAGCACTTCTATATGCATATATATTATTTCATTTGTGCTGGAGTAATAAATTGTGTCTTTAAGGAATTAAATGGCACTTGCTTGAGGTGAGAAAAGGCAGAGTGGTGTCAAGAATCTGATTCCTAAAGTTGTACACTTTCCATCCTCCATTTGTGGGTTTGTATTAAATGCTTGCAAAAATATTCTGACCTTACCAGTGCATTATGCAAATCCTCAATTATAGTAAGGTGCCAACAAATGCCTCTGGTTGCTTCTATATTTTTTCGGTTAAATTTTAGAGAATGAAGAATTTTGAAATTTTTTATTATTTATTTATTTATTTTTAAATGTTTATTTCTTTTTTTTTTAATTTTTTTTTCCAACGTTTTTATTTATTTTTGGGACAGAGAGAGACAGAGCATGAACGGGGGAGGGGCAGAGAGAGAGGGAGACACAGAATCGGAAACAGGCTCCAGGCTCTGAGCCATCAGCCCAGAGCCTGACGCGGGGCTCGAACTCACGGACCGCGAGATCCTGACCTGGCTGAAGTCGGACGCTTAACCGACTGCGCCACCCAGGCGCCCCTTAAATGTTTATTTCTTTTGAGAGAGAAAGACAGTGAGCAGGGGAGTCAGAGAGCAAGGAGAGAGAGAATCCCAAGCAGGCTCCACGCTTTTAGCACAGAAGCCAATGTGGGGCTCTTTCTTGCGAATCGTGAAATCATGACCTGAGCTGGTATCAAGAATTGGACACTTAATCAACTGGGCTACCCACGTGCCCCACTGAGCCATCCAGGCACCCCAGAGTTTCCAAAATTTTTACTGAAAGTTCTCCATGGTCGTGTGTCATATCACTAATTTATTGGTTAATATGTTAAATGTTACTATGTCAAATGTTGTTGAATGCTTTTGTTGAGTTTGTCATCTAAATAAGATAACAACTTATAAACCATGTTGGTTGTCAAATTTTCTCATATCCTCATATTTTCAATTTTATATCATGTTTTATTATCCTACAAATCATTTAATTTAAACTAAATTTTACCTTTTCCAACAATAATGTAATATGCAATAATATCAACGTCTATATTTGAACAGGAATCTCAGTTTGCTGTTCAAATACAATATCATTTAATTCATGTACGACTGAAAATTCCAAAGAATTGAGTCACTAACTAGATATTTACCCCTTGATAACTGTTTTTCCTTTACTATCCTAGTTTGCTGTAGGACACCTTATCTAGTTACTTGGTCTGATTATGTCAACAATTAAAATGTCCTAAAATAGGTCCTTTTCAGTGTCCTAGAGAGTAAGGGAAAACTGGAACATTAAAGGAAACACGGTCCTCAAAATGTATGATGCCAGATGTTTATGTTGACATTATTTTTCTTCATACTTTTTTGCAAAAGAAAATACATGTTTTGAAAGAAGCTAGTTTTTAAGTGCAGTACTTCTCAACCCTCACATTAATAGGAAGGGTACTGATAGTGGCAGCAGGCTATTTTAACTACTGTTAAATTCTTTGTCATTAACGTATCTTGTTTTATGTCATTTGGCAAGTAAGGATAATGGTTCCAAATGCACTCCTACTTTTTAATGAAGACTTTTTTTACATTTCTACTTCAGAAAAATGCTAGGAATAATTTTTAACTTATTTTTCGCCATTATGTCTATTTGACTGAATTTGTCACAATTCACAATTTTCTTGCCCTGATCTAACTTCTTACAGGATATAATTTTGAAGTTTTTCGAATAAGCACACCACAACCTATTTTCTAAACAAGGAAGAATAGGATCGGTTTTGCTATTTAAAAATTTTCTCAATATTTTGTCAACAATTTGAAATGTATATTTGTTTAAAAGGATCCAAGAAGATCATTTGAGCTATTCTGGTATGTAATTCTCTTAAAGAAAATAATTTTTTAAATGTTTATTTATTATTTTTGAGAGAGAGAGACAGAGTGCGAGTGGGAGAAGGGCAGAGAGAGAGGGAGACACAGAATCTGAAGCAGGCTCCAGGCTCTGAGCTGACAGCACAGAGCCTGAAGAGGGGCTTGAACCATGAGCCATGAGATCATGACCTGAGCTGAAGTCAGACGCTAAACCAACTGAGCCCCCCAGGCGCCTCTCTCTTAAAGAAAATGATACATAAGACATTAAAATAATAGTAAGACATTAAGAAATACAACATTGACTAGATTCCTCATCCTCCCTAGTAGTTGTAAATTAAGGACCATATATGTACATTGGCCAGAAGCAGAAATCTTTTCATAAAATTTATGGAGGACAGTGTTTTTAAAGCTTATACACAGTTTCTACTTACTCTTGTGGCTTACATCAGTCATTGTGCCAATCCTCCTGTTTCCTAGTGGCTGCCCCCATGGCAAAGGAAGGAATTATACAGGTGGAGATTCCCCCAGAGACATACAAAAGCCAATAATCCTGCCAACATTTGCTCCTATATCAAAGGCCAAGCCAGCACTCAAGCCAGGTGGCTACCCATATTTTCCTGCTCTGTTTTCACAATGAGGGAAATGCACACATGTTTCCACTGGCAGGAATTCAGGGAGCCATTGTGAGGTGTGGTATCCAGAGAGGCCCAGGCAATAACGATGTCATCATTATGGTAAGATGCTCCAGTAAAAGCAAATTACTGTCTACCAGTATGTAAGACAGAAACAGTCTTGGTTAATAGGAGGTGGGATGGAACTTTTCCCATCGCCTAAATCATCAAAACTGTGCTCAAAGAGATACAAAGTACTCATCTTTCTAATAAAAATCATAAACAAATGGAAGCAAACAATTCCTTTAAGGTTTACTAAAAGGGAGCATAACCAGCTATGCTATCACCGGGAAGCTCCTCAACATTCCCATTTTAGGCTGGGAATGGTCAAGAGGAGTGTGTGTGCCAAATGGCTACTTCTTGGGATAGCCATGTTCACGCTAAGTTCATGCCAAGTAAGAAGTTATCTAAAATATTAGATTGTAGAGATAAAAGGTGCCTAAGAGATAAAATAGGTGACATTTAATTCATCTATTAAACATTCCCCAAATATGCTGATCTGCCCTGAGCAGGGGAGGAAATGGCTGTTGGGCCAGCCTAGAGGAAACAAGAGAATTGACGCATTTATTAATGTAGACTACAAGAGCAAAAGATCCATCCACCTCTATTAACCCACACCATTATTGCAGTCTTGTAAGAGAGTATTCTATGTTTGCTAATATTTCTGTGTTAGTCAGGGCTCTCCAGAGAAACATAATTAATTGTATTTATATATCTATATCCATATTTCTATCTCTATATATTATCTATCTATAGAGATTTTAAAGATTTGGCTCACGTGAGTTTGGAGGCTGGTATATCTGAAATTTGTGGGATGGGAAGCCTGGCTGGAGACTCAGGAAAGAGCGAATGCTGCAGTACACATCCAAAGACCACTGATGCACATTTGGGAAGAAGTCTTTTATTCTTTTCAGGCATTAACTAATTAGATAAGGCCTACTCACGTGATAGAGAGATTTCTGCATTATTCACAGCTCACCAATTTAAAGGTAAATTTAAAAAAGCAGCCTCACAAAAACATCCAGAATAATGTTTGACCACAGATCTAGGCAAGGTGGTCCACCCAAGTTGACACGTAAAGTTAATCATCAAATATCTTACCACAATAATGAATTGTATGGTTAACTTCTTCATGGGGCTATGGAGGAGGAGGAAATGGTGGCATAGACCTTGCTCACTCTCTCTAAATATCTGAGTTTCCCATTAGTCAAGGGAAATTAGAAGTAGTTGTATTTGAGCCACTCGCTTGGTAGCTTCATGAATTGTCCCACTGTGTAAGAAAAACAAAGCAACTGTCACAGCGATTACCAAGGATGCCTGTGCCCGATCTCCCAAATCAGGACACTGTGTGGTGGGAGGACCCATAGCACCTTCATAAGAACTTATAATGTGCCCAGATCATTGCACACTAATCACACAGACAAAACCTGTGGTGGCCAGAAAAGCTGTCACAATTAACCAAGAAAGAAATCTACAAGAGAACCTGTTAAGAAAGAAGTATAACTTTCTCTCTCCCATCAGTGCATCCTGATACACTGCAGAACATACAACTCCCAGCACAGAGGGAGAACACAGTCATGACTTTCTCTTTTACCTCTGACTGTGGAGGGCAGAGGGATGATATTTTCATATGGCAGAGAAGGGAAAAAGTGTTGAAATGAAGATGAGGTTATAGACTAAAACCACACAGATTTGTCCTAATTGAAAGTGACAGTAAGTTCTGAAATCCACCCAATATTTTTTTTTTGGGGGGGGGGGAGAGTTAACAAATGTTTTGCAGAATATGGCTGAAACAATGACTGTAGTAAATAAATAAATAAACAAACAAACAAATAAATAAATAAAACAATGTCATGTTTATAACATTAATTTGGACCACTTAATAAACTATTATTCTTATAAGTGGATAGGCAGTGCTATGCTATCTATCTGTGGTAGTTAAAGCTCCCCACTTCACTACGGGAGGCATTACCATTCCCATTATTTTAGTGGCAGCAATCTGTTTCTTTGGAAAATTTCTCTGTTACTCCATATGGTCCTGCTGAGACAATCAATCAGGGTGCCCCCTCACCTCAGTGACAAGCCTGAACATTTGACCCAGTTGGGTCAATCATAGTCCCACTGTATCCCGCATAGTAAATGGCCTAGAGAGAGACACAAGACCTGAACTTGAGCAATCAGAATCCTATCCTGAACTTTTATGAATTGGTTTTAGAGAGTGTATCAGGCAGGACTCAGTCCTACCACATCAGTTATTGAATAGGAGTATTTTATCCAAAAATATTTTTAATAAAACAAAATACATGATAAGTGAAAAAAGATAGCTCTAATGTATCACAGAGTAAGAGAAAACAGAAAGTAGCTGTCACCCTTAGAGCCAAAGGAACAATAGAAAAAGACTGGAATTATTAAAACATTGAAACTTAGAGGAAAAGCTCCAAGAGTTGAAATTTGGACTGCTGAAAAGGAGGCATTGTTTCGCTGGGGCTGGTGCCTCTGAGTTTGGAGATGTGGTCCTTGGGTCTCAGATGAGGCCTCTAAGGATGAGACACTGGCAGATGGTGTTGGTGTCTCTGAGAAGTGGGTGAAGAGGCTGGGTTTGCAAATGTTGGGAAAGCTGCAAACTGGATTCAGCTGCTGCAATGGGAAAGTCCTGCTCTTGCTGAGAAGTGTTGTTGGGGTGATGCTTACAGGAACAGGAAGCAGTCCAGAAGCCCACAGGGAACAAACAGAAGAGTAAGTCCCTCTTATTCTTAAAACCCTACCATATCTCTCTAATTCCATGATTGGTTGAGTGAGCTGACAAAGCAAAAATGTGGCTTGTAAGTCTCAGCCCCAGAATCACAAAGCAGAGTACAAAAGATAAGGTTGGAACTGCTGAGAGACAAGAACTGAACAATTGGTATGGAAATATAGCTCTTTCTTCCTTTTTAAAATTTTTAATGTTTATTTATTTATTTTGAGAGAGAGAGGCAGGGAGAGAGAGAGTGTGCGCACATGAGCAGGGGAGGGACAGAGAGTGAGAGAGAGAGAATCCCAAGTAAGTTCCATGCTGCCAGGGTGGAGCCCAACGCTGGGCTTGAACTCAGAAACTGTGAGATCATGACCTGAGCTGGAATCAAGAGTCAGATGCTCAACCGACTGAGCCACCGAGGTGCCCCTGTAGCTCTTTCTTCTGAATTATGAGGTGAGATTTATCAAGAAGATGATCAGCAAGTCTCAATTAGCCATCTCAAGGGAGAAGCAGGTGCATTTCCTCATCTCAGTTCCAGAAGCTCTCCTTGACCAGTAAGTTCCCACTGTTAATATGCTCAACTAGAAGTTTCCTACCTCCCTTTCCTTATAAATATACAGAATAATTCAGGAGGCTGCAATCCTGCTGGAGTCCATCTTAGTCTCAGAATGTTTGCCCTAAGTGCATTTCTCTGTGGGATAATGAGAGCTCAGGAGATTGAGTATACTCTATAATTTTTTTTTCACTTAACCATATTTTACATGTATAATACATGATACTAGCTAATTAAACATCAGTGTCATCTCTATAGGACAGTTTAAAAATTGTAAATATATGCACCCAGGATCTTGGTGTCCTGTTACATTAAGAAAGTTTGTCTACAATAGGAGTCTGAGAGAAAACAACAAACAACAAACAACAAACCCAAAGAGAAGTGTTATGGATTGAATGTTCATTTCCCTCCCCTCAAATTCATATGTTAAAGCCCTAATCCCAAATGTAATGGTATTAAGGGGTCGGGCCTTTGGGAGTTAACTAGGCTTGGATGAAGTCATGAGGGTAGAGCCCCCATGGTGGCTTGAGTGCCTTTATAAGAATGGGAAGGAACATCAAAGCTTCTCTCTCCTCCCCATGAGGATACAGGAAGAACATAGCCATCTGAAATCCAGGTAAAGGGCCCTCCCCAGGAACCAAATCAGTTGCCAACTTAATATTGGATTCCCCAGTCTCCAGAGCTATGACACATAAATGCTGTTTTAGCCATGTAGTCTTTGGTATTTTCTTATAACAGCCCAAGCTAAGTCAGGAGGCAAGAAATAATGGTAGAAAGGAAGAGTCTTAAAAACATCATTTGACCACGTCTATACCCATGCATAAAACATGACTGGTTACTAAATTCCCCTATATTACTGAACCTATACATACCTTTCTTGCCTAAACTAATTTGAGTGGATTTCTACAATTAGTCTTGGCTACTTGGAGTTTGAAGCTGAGGACATTTTTTTTTTAAAGCAGAGGTAGTTCCAAATAATAAAATGATGTTATTTGTAAAATAGTCCAATGAAAATTACTATGATGAGCCTCAAAAACTCTTTCTCTAAAACATGGCCTATTGGACAATAAATGAAGAACAAATACATAATAGTCATTCACCATAAATCAATTTTTTTTAAACAATCCTAAGTGGTAGTAGATTTAATCACTGGATTGAAAAACAAATGAATAGCAAACTGATTCAACATGATCCTGATCCAACATTGAGAACAGCCCTCTTCATAGATATATTGCCATGGAATAGGGCAATCTAATGAATGAAGGTTTATGTGAAAAGGTGAAACTGCCAACCTTTGATTCCATCTAATTCCTGAACTCTCACTAGGTCAATCCTATTCAAAGAGTTGGAACACTTGTTTGGACAGAGGACAAAGTCTTGGCCAAACAGAACTCAGTAGCAAGGCTTCAAAATCCCATATGCATTTTGTAACTCTTCAGAGAATAGTCTCATATCCATCCCTTACATAGCTGGAAGTGAAAATTCCGCCTAAAAGTAATACAAATCATGCACTATCATTTAGTGCCCACATACACCTTGCAAAATCAGGCTGATATTGCACAACAAATTGCAAATGGCACCATAAAGTAACCAAGCCAACAGCTGGGGCTGCCTTTTCTCTCTTTAGATCATAGCTTCTCTTCTCTTTAGTCAAATTCTGAGAAATATTACAAATCTAGATCGAACCAACAATCTATATTGTAACTGCAGACAAGGATCTGAGAAAAATATACATATAAATTGCTGCCAGTTTTTATCAACATCCACAATCTCAAGTAGGTTCTAAAAACCTCTTGGACATTTTAAATATTCTATAATAATTTTGCTCTTCCATTGTTCACAATTACTATTTCACATATCCATGTACCTCAAGTTTCCAATGTCTCCATTGTTGTCTAATCTGGGCTCTAACTCTTACTTTAGAGAAATTAAAAGCCAAAAACACAAAGCCAAAAACACAAAAAACCAAATACAGGTTTCTCCCACTGTCCAAAAGTAGAGTGGTCATGTGAAAACTTACCTAATCACAAATGGCAAAAAGCAGAATATTCTCCCCTCCCTGACTTTCAAAAAATTTATGTTATACCATTTCACTTTTGTGAAAGACTGAAAATAGCACCTATTTTCTCTAACTGAAGGAAATTGGAAGAGGATTTTCGCTTTTGTGAGAATATCATCATCATCCTAATGTAGGCTTTCTATTAAAGTGCTGCAACTCTGAGAAAGTGGGGGCTACCTGTACACCAATTGATTATACCTATCACTGTCTTCTCTCTTTTCTGCTCCCATTATAATGATGGAATTGTCTCTTGCCTAAGCAAGAAGTAGAACTTTCACTATTGGCAGATGACCTGATATTGTATATAGAAAAACAAAAACACTCCACCAAAACCTGCTAGAACTGGTAAACAAATTCAGTAAAACCACAGGATAAAAAATCAATATACAGAAGTCAGTTTCATCTCTATACACCAATAATGAAGCAGTGGAAAAAGAAATTAAAGAATCAATCCCATTTACAATTGCATCAAAAATAGTAAGATACCTAGGAATAAACTTAACTAAAGAGGTGGAAGACCTGTACTCTGAAAACTATAAAACACTGATGAAAGAAATTGAAGAGGACACAAAGGCATGGAAAGATATTCCATACTCATGGACAAGAAGAATAAATATAGTTAAAATGTCTATACTACCAAAAGCAATCTATAGATGTAATGCAATCCCTATGAAAATACCAACAGCATTTTTCACAGACCTAGAACAAATAATCCTAAAATTTGTATGGAACCTCAAAAAAGCAATAACCAAAGCAATCTTGAAAAAGAAAAACAGGGCCGCCTGGGTGGCTTAGTCGGTTAAGTGTCCGACTTCAGCTCAGGTCACGATCTCGCAGTCCGCGAGTTCGAGCCCCGCGTCGGGCTCTGGGCTGATGGCTCAGAGCCTGGAGCCTGTTTCCGATTCTGTGTCTCCCTCTCTCTCTGCCCCTCCCCCGTTCATGCTCTGTCTCTCTCTGTCTCAAAAATAAATAAACGTTAAAAAAAAATTAAAAAAAAAAAAAAGAAAAAGAAAAACAAAGCTAGAGGCATCACAATTCTGGACTTCAAGTTTTATTACAAAGCTATAGTAATCAAAACCAGTACGGTACTGGCACAAAAATAGACATAAAGATCAATAGAACAGAATCAAAAACCCAGAAATGGATCCACAATTATATGGTCAATTAATCTTCAACAAAACAGGAAAGAATATCCTATGGAAAAAAGATTGTCTCTTCAACAATGGTGTTGAGAAAACTGGACAGCAACATGCAAAAGAATAAAACTGGACCACTTTCTTACACCATACACAAAAATAAGTTCAAAATGGATGAAAGTTTAAATGTGAGACTTAAAACCATAAAATTCCTAGAGAAGAACAGTAACCCCTTGGACATTGGCCTTAGCAACTTATTTCTAGATATGTCACCTGAGGCAAGAGAAACAAAAGCAAAAATAAAGTATTGGGACTATATCAAAATAAAAAGCTTCTGCATAGTGAAAGAAATAGTCATCAAAACTAAAGGCAACCTATGGAATGGGAGAAGATATTTGCAAATGACATATCTGATAAGGAGTTAATATCCAAAATATATAAAGAATGTATCAAACTCAACACCCAAAAAACAAATAACCCAGTCAGGAAATGGGCAGAAGACATGAATAGACATTTTTCCAAAGAAGACATATAGGTGGCCAACAGACACATGAAAAGATGCTCAACATCACTTATCATCAGGGAAATGCAAATCAAAACTGCAATGAGATATCACTTCACACTTGTCAGGATGGCTAAAATCAATAACACAAGAAACAGTAGGTGTTGACAAGGATGTTGAGAAAGAGATCTCTCTTCCATTGTTGGTGGGAATGCAAGCTGGTGCAGCCATGGAATTCTTCAAAAGTTAAAAACAGAATTAGCCTATGATCCAGTGATCACACTGATAGGTATTTTCCCAAAGAATATAAAAATACTAATTTAAAGGGATACATGCACCCTAATGTTTATAGCAGCATTATCTACAATAGCCAATTATGGAAACAGCCCACGTGTCCAACGACTGATGAATGGGTAAAGAAGAATATATATAAAATATATATATATATATATATGTAATATATATATATATGTAATATATATATATTACATATATATAATATATTAAATATATTACATATATATATGAAATTTTGTCATTTGGAATGACAAGGATGGATGTGGATGGAGCTACAGATGCTATGCTAAGCTAAATAAGTCAGTCAGAGAAAGATAAATACCATGTAATTTCACTCATACATGGCATTTAAGAGACAAAACAAATGAACAAAGGGGAAAAAAAGAGTGAGAGGCAAAACAAGAACCAGACTTTTAACTATAGAGAAGAGACTGATGGTTACCAGAGGGGAGTTAGGTGGGGCATGGATTAATTAGGTGATGAGGATTAAGGAGTTCACTTGTTGTGATGAGCATCGAGTGATGTATGGATATATTGAATCATTATATTGCACACCTGAAATTAGTATTACACTACATGTTAACTAACTGGAATTTAAATAAAAACTTTAAAAAAAATTTTAATTGTCTTAAAATGAAAGTAAAAAGATTCTAATTGTTTTTAACCTTTTGTAATGGAGTACACAGGACGGTATTCAAATCCTTACTGCTGAACTCAGGCAAAAAATTTCACTGCTGCAAGCACCTCGAAGGACTTTCCAAGTAACTTTTTTAACAAACAGCAAATACAACCAAAAACAAAAACAAAAACAAAAAAAATGAGAAATTATCTCTTGCCTAACAAAGTTGTCTGTCCATCAGCACTGAAACACAGTTTTTACCACTCTTCTTACAAAGTTAAAGAAGTAACAAACTCGTAATAATAGCCAAAAAGGAAAAATACCTAAGAAGTCATAACCTTCCTCGATTATGGCCCCATCTCTCTATTCCATTTATTCTGAAAAAAATACTTCTAAGTAGAATTTTCTACACAGTCATTTTGTCTAGTCTCTTACCAGTCATTAAATCAATTTTCCTATCTTTCAAATTGTTTTTCTTAGAAACAAAACTTTAATGCCAAAATGGAAAGTCGTTTGTATATTTCTCCCCATCTCATTCTTTTCCCACTCTCCTCAGAGCATCTGTTACCCTGACATTTTTGTGAATCACTTCCTGTCCATATGTTTTATATTTGCACTGCATATCCACCATACACAAACACAGGCTTTTCTACATTACATTACAATGTTATTTATTGTATATTATGATACATACTTTGTACAACTTTATTGGACTCTACAACTTTTTTTAGAGGTTTATCCATGTGGGAGCCCAAGGACTCAGTTTACATTTAGTTTACAATGACTTCTTACATCTTCTCAGCCAGCAGCTTGCTTTAAAATGTTACATCTATTCCGATAATTTGAAAATTTATGTATTTCTGACACTTCCCTGAAATCCATATTGATATATACAATTGCTTATTTGACATCTCCCTTTGAATGTGCAATAAGCTTTACCAGCTTAAGTTCAATTCTGATTTTTTATTTTTATTTTTAGTTTTTTTTAGAAAGACAGGGAGAAAGTAAGCAGGGGAGAGGAGGAGGGAGGGAAAGAGAGAATCTCGAGTAGGCACCACACTCAGCATGGAGCCTGATGAGGGGCTCAACCCCATGACCCTGGGATCATGGCCTGAGTGGAAATCAAGAGTCAGATGCTTAACTAACTGAGTCATCCAGGCACCTGATTCTCAATTTTTAATAACTTTTCAAATTTACTCTACCCTCAGTATTTCTTATCTTTGTAAACGATAACTCCATTCTTCCATTTATTCAGTTCAAAGCCATGAGTATGATGGTAGTTTTCCTTACATATTTTATTTTAATTCAGCACATGCTCATTTTAATTCAGTTGTCCTCTTGGTCTCAAGACATCACCTTCTCTCTTCTATTATTGTCCAGCTGCAAGTTTTTTAGTCAGTAAAGTCACCTTTTTAAAATACATTTGATCATGCTACTTCTCTGCTTTTTATCTGACCCCTGCCCCTTCTGCCTATCTTATGCCATTCTCCACGATACAGAAACACAACAGACTCCTCTTCTAATCATTGTCTAGACTCAGGGCCTTCACACAGATTTCCAGAGTGATGTCATTGCTTTTCCCTGCACTTCCACCAATTTCTTATCATCATAGACCTTCATATTTCAGCTGAAATACTACTTCCAAAGATAGGTTGTTTTTGTTCCCTATCCTCAATCAGGATCCATGTTTTACTTTCTCAAAGCACTCTGTAATTTTCCTTATATAAATTTCTTTAAAGTTTATTTATTTATTTTGAGGGACAGAAAGAGAGGGAGAGAGAGAATCCCATGGAGCACTGGCTCCATGCCACCAGTGCAGAGACTGATGCAGATGCAGGGCTTGAAGTCATGAGCCATGAGATCATGACCTGACCTGACGTCGGACACTTAACTAACCGAGCCACGCAGGCACCCCATATAATATAGTATATTGGAAGTTCTCTACATATAGACACAGTACATAAATTTTGATTAATCATAGTTTTCGCTCATGACACACTTGAAAATCTTCCCCATGACTGTCTTGCTTAGGTATGTATATACCTATTGATAATGCAAAAGATAGACATGAACCCACTACCTAACACTATAGCAAATTGTTAGTTTCTTTTTAGAATGAATCCTTTTATATTAACAAATCTATTTATAAATTCCTACCCCGATTCTCTCTTAAATTGCCCTGTAGACATATATATTTCTAAATCATGTTTATTATTGTTATGTTTTTGTTTTTAATTTCTACATTTATTTTCAGTTTTTTGATTTAGTTTTAATTTGATTTGTCTTTTATTCTTCAATGTTACATTATTAAAATGTATCCCTGCTATATTTTGTACCTATAGTTTATTAGTTTTAAATTCTGCAGAATATTTTATTGAGCAAACATTTTACATTCATTTGTGCACTTTTCTTTAGGTGCGTGTTTGGGTTGTTTCCAGTTTTTTGTCTTTGCCAACAAAGAAACCATGAAGATACCTATGTATATTTTCTAGTCCACAAGTATGACAGGCAGAATTTTGGCTTCTGTGAACTTTGCCCATTGGTGAAACTCTCATGAGTATGTTATATCACATGACAAAAGGGCTTTGCAGGTGTAATTAAAGCTACTCATCAGCTGAACTTAAGTAAGGAAGAATATTCTGCAGAATGTGAGTGGGTCTATAATGCTCACATGCACCCTTCAAGGCAGAGCTCTTTCTTTTTTCGTAGCAGAAGAGGAAGTCAGAGATTTGAAGCACAAGGAGGATTCAATGTGTTGTTGTTGGCTTCAAGATGAAATGGCAAGAAAATTGGAATTTTAGTTATACAAATCCAACTAACTGAATTCTGGCAGCCACCTAGAAAAGTTTGATGGGAGTTGTTTTCAATTTTTATTTATTTTTGAGAGAGAGAGAGAGAGGGAGGGAGATGGGGTGGGGGCGGGTGGCAGAGAGAGAGAGAGATAGGGAGACACAGAATTTGAAGAAGGTTCCAGGCTCTGAGCTGCCAGCACAGAGCCCAACACAGGGCTCAAACTCACAAATTGTGAGATCACGACCTGAGGCAAAGTCAGAGGGTTAACCGAGTCACCCAGATGCCCCTTGGAAATGGGACCCAACCAGAGCTTCCACATCAAAGCTCAGCACAGCTGATCAGCTGATAATTTTATTTTGGTCTCGTGAGGCCCTGAGAAGAGGACCCAGTTGGGTCACATTTCGACTAGACCTCTGATCCACAAAACTGTAAAATAATAAATGGGCATTTTAAGCCACTAAACTGTGGTAATATGTTAAAGAAGCAATAGAAAACTAAACATGTTTAAGAGGTTTTTTTGTTTGTTTGTTTGTTTTTTGTTTTTTGCAGAGGGTACAACTTTGATATTCACTAGTGAATTTCTAATGAATTCGCTAGTGAATTTCTAGTTCACTAGTGTAGTGTCTGGTTCATTTTGAATACTTAATACATATTAGTGGATTAAATGAATATACAAAACTAAAATCTATAAATATTTAAAAACAAGAGATGAATAAAATATAAAAAGGAGGGAAAATCAGATAAGTATAAAAGTGAAAACTAGTTACTGAAGCATAATAATGTAAAGACTGACAACAACTATTTGTGAAAATACAATGATTGGAACAAAAAATGTAAGATAAGAATTATTTGCAGTGTCAAATTTATGAAAAATATTCAAAATTTTCATTGCAGAGATAGATTTGTTAGAATTCAAAACACATCTTCACAAGGAAGTAATATTACAAGGGGCCAATAAGTTTCCAACATTAAGTAAAAGTAGTAGATACACAACTCAATCATTCCTATGAATGATGCAGGAGAAAGTATCAAGCCATTTTAATAGCAGAAAGCATATAGCAGCAAATGGCAGAAATGTGGTTGGAAAGTGAAGCTGGAAAATGGAAGATGAGGGATTATATTTGATACAACAGGAAATCAGGATGTTTTTGTAAGAGAAATTGGTATAAAACAATAGTTTTGTCCCACTATGTTGTACAGTTTAGATGGACTGGACCCTAGAGTCAACAGCATCATTAAGTGCTATTCATTTAATTCAACCACAAGTAAAATAAAAGTAAATTTAAGTTATGACAGTTGCAATAGTGCTATCTCAAAGATCATCTGCATAGGGCCTGATGATGAATTGTATATAAAGATTGAAAAGAGGAAATGCTAAGCTTTTTATGAATATTCATAAAAGGGTGAAGATGGGTTGAAGACTTAGAAAATTCTTTATCCTAAACTTGTAATTTTCTGAAAAGATCAGGTCATTCCTATTCTGTTCCACATAAAGTAATCTTGACAACTTGATTTTGTGCAAGAATAATTTCACTGATTGTCTAAACATATCTCTAAATTTTCCCCATTATATCCTCATTTTATAGCCTGCAGAATTTTCCATTTGAACATCATTCTAGATCAAGTTTACAATTTGTTTTCTTTAGTATAGTTTTCTGTGCTAATATACAATTATTCAGAAAAGTTGATCATACTCCATTTTTTTTTTGCCTTCATTTGGCTGGGCAGCTTATATTCCAATTTGATGGTGGCAAGATAGTTTATGCTAACAAAGCATGTTTTTTGCTGCATGAACAATGGGTGTGGGATCTAAATCCATAATTTCCCCCCAGCTATTTTATTTGGTTAAGCTTACACTGAATTGTTGGCTAAGCTATAATTAAGCTAAGACTTAACTACTTAATTATTTTGTTTCAGCATGCTTTGTAATACTAAAAAACATTATTTCTTTTATATTTTTCTGCTTTATAAATTCTATTTGGTATATAAGGTACTTTTTAATCAGCCTTTGTCCACCACGAATGCTATGTAATATCACTGGACCATAGCATTGCATATTTACACATGAGAGGCTAAAACCTCATATTTTGTCACACTTATGCCACAATTAAAAAATAATCTCAAATCCCTCTATTCTTGAATTTATTCTGTAACTTAACTTTTTTCCTTAAAGAATTTTGGCACTTCAACATACTATGATATTTTCACAAACTGTAGGTTTCAAATAGATAAAATAAGTATAAGAAATTATGCATGCTGTAAAATGCTTCTTGAATTTGGGAGTGGAGGTTGTTATTTGTTAAAAAACTAATTCTCATGCTTACTTTACAACTAATCAATCTGGCTTGTTATGGTTCATTAATTATTTATAAAATTATAAGTCAAAACTTTGTATAGTTAAAAAACACAAAGGTAATATATAGCTTATGTATGGTAAATCACTCAGTGATATTTAACTCTAATGCTAGGCTGTAAGCTTTTGAGAAAAGAGAACTGTATTGTCTATATTACATACTATATAAACATATCTGTATTGTAATTCACCATATCCACAAAACTTAACACTGAGCCTGTACATTATACATATTTGTTAAATGAGTAAATGGGTAAATGCATCAATGAATCCAACTAACACAAAATAGACATTATCTGAGGCCAGATTTCTTAATATGAAAATTAAAATACACTGATAAATTATTACAATAAGCAGATTTTCATAATCTTTAGAATGGAGCATAGATAGAAAGATTTGGTTTCTTAGGCCAGAACCATATTTCTTCTGCTGGAGAATAGTTTCGTAGGCCATCCCTATTAAAGCACATGTTCAATCAACTTAATGCTATTAGAATCGAAAGGATACAAAACAATGGCTTTGAAACATTACTGCAAGGGTACAATAAAACCTAAAAGAAGTTATTTTAAAAGAGAGTAGATTAAACAAAAGATAGACTATATTGGTGATCCTAGCAATTGAGACTATTAAAAGAAAGTAGCTGCCACAGATAAATGTTTGAATTGATAGAATTCAAAATCATTTGCAATAGTATTTAAAAAAAAAAGAGTATCAGGGAAATTGCTCTTAGATGGTACATGACTTCAATAAATCTTTAAGAATGGTATTCATCTGAAAAAAAAATGAACCTTGAAACTTACTGGAAACAACACACTGGAAAATCAATTTGAAATGGATACTAGAATTAAGGTAAAGGTAATAGAATGAAGCTTCTAGAAATTATTGTAGTACAAAATCCACATGACTTCAAAATTGGCACAAATTTCTGAAAGAGGACATAACAAATCACTGATCATAAGGAAAAGATTGATGAACTGGGTTTTATGAGATTTGAAAACCTCTGTTTCATGAAGACACATTTTAAAAATTCAAAAGACAAATCCCCAAAAAGGAGAAAATACTTGTCATATATGTGTCCATAGAAGAACTTCTATTCAATAAATCCTACAAATTAATAAGCAAACAACAAACTTCTTAAAAAAATGAGTGAAAACTTCAGGCAGGATTTTCACAAAAGAGGATATCCAAATGACCAATAAGCATATGAAAAAGTGCTCAGCTCCTAATAAATAATTAGGAAACACAAATTAAACCCACCATGAGAGGTGCCTGGGGGCTCAATTGGTTAAATGTCAGCCCCTGATTTAGGCTCAGGTCATGATTTTTTTTTTAATTTTTTTTTACCGTTTATTTATTTTTGAGACAGAGAGAGACAGAGCATGAACAGGGGAGGGGCAGAGAGAGAGGGAGACACAGAATCTGAAACAGGCTCTGAGCTGTCAGCAAAGAGCCCGATGCCGGGCTCCAACTCACCGACCATGAGATCATGACCTGAGCCCAAGTCGGACGCTTAACCGACTGAGCCACCCAGGCGCCCCTGATTTTAGGATTCATGAGTTCAAGCCCTGCATTGGGCTCTATGCTGACAGTTGTGGTGCCTGCTTGGGATTTTCTCTCCCTCCCTCTCTTTCTGCCCCTCCCACCTGCTCTCTCTCTCTCTCTCTCTCAAAATAAATAAATAGACTTAAAAAACAAAAACACCGCAATGAGATACTGTCACATAACCACCAGAATGGTTACAACTTAAAGAAACTCATAATATTAATTCTGGGCAGTTAAATGGGTCAACAATGGTCTCAAACATTTCTGATAGTGTTGTAAACTGGTATGAATGTGTAAAACAGTTGCAGTATCTCCCATTTACACTAAATCTTTGCATGCCCTATGATCAAGCAATTCATATGCAGCACAGACCATGTACAAAAATGTTCATTAAGCACAATTCACAGTATCTAAAAATTGGAAATAACCACCCTCAATAACAGAACAGGAAATATATGTTATATAATATCTTCATATAATAAACTACTATACAGCAATGAAATAGGAAAAAAAATATTTCAAGCAATAATATACACATCTCATAGACTCATGCTGAGCAAAAGAACCCCAAACAAAAAATAGCATATCCTACATGCTTTCATGTGTAAAAAGCACAAATCATTTGTAACCTCTCTATGGTGATAGAAGTCAGAATAGTAGTACCTTTGCGGGTGCGTAATGACTGAAGAACAGGTCCAGGAGAGGTATCTGGGGTGCTTGGTAATGTTCTACACCATGATCTCAGCACTGGTTACCCTGGTGTGTTCACTTTATAAAAAAAATCACCATCCTGCAAATCTAAGATTTATGCCTTTATTGTACATATTTGGCACTTCGATAAAAACTTTGCCAAAAGTATTTAATAAATAACATATCACAAAAATACCATATGCAAGTATCTATAATCACTTCTCTTAACTAGATCAAACCATTTTGTAGGTGGCTGATGCACCATTCAGTTTAATAATTTATGTCTAAATATCCAGTTTTATTAACCAAGATTGATGCTATATTTTTGAAGTAGTCAGTTACAGTTCATAAATCAATTTGCAAAACTTCACCTTCTTAATTTTCTCTTCTTGGTTATAATATTACAAGATTTATAATCCAAATTAGTCAATTCATTTTCAATTTTACATAAGGAAAGTAACAATTTAATGCGGATCCAAATAGTCTTGAATCAATATTTATTTTGTGAGTTGATTTATTTTTAATATCAAGAAAAATTCTATTAACTACAAATTCACTCTTTTGCACTTATGTATTTATGTATCTCAAGTTTACATGCCCCTTTATACCTGGCGATAGTATTCATAGTAATAATAATAGATATAATAAAAATATTTTTTATGAACCATACATCATGGTAAACACTATCTCATTTAAAAATCATAACACTCTATTATATGGTGTTATTATTTTGTTGTTATTTCTCAGATAAGAAAACTGAGTCTTTTTTTTTTTAATGTTTATTTTTGAAAGAGGGAGAGAGAGAGAGAGACAGCACAAGCGGGGAAGGGGCAGAAAGACAGGGAGACACCAAATCCAAAGCAGGCTCCAGGCTCTGAGCTGTCAGCACAGAGCCTGACATGGGACTTGAACCCACCAAGCATGAGATCATGACCTGAGCCGAAGTCAGATGCAGAACCCACTGAGCCACTGAGGCACCCTGATAAGTAAACTGAGTCTTGAAGAAAATATGAACCTTGCCCATGATGAGCCATCTGCCAGGTGCTGGTGCTTGGGTTCAAACCCAAGCTGTCACTGCAGAAGCTCAGGCCATTAACCATTAGCTCAGTGCTCAGGTACGAGTTCTCAGAGGCATCAGCCTTACTGAATTCCAGAGATAGTAGCAGTTAAAGATCAATTGTAGCATCTTGACGCTGTCTTTACATAGCTTTCTCCTTATTTACTTAAGTAGTCTCAATTTGTTTCTTATGCATTTAAGTGCTCAATTACACTAATGGTGTTCCCAGGGGATTTGCTCTTGCCTCTCTCTGCTTTTTGTATAGTCCCAGAGGTTTTCCTTATGGAACTATGAACTAAACTTTTCTCCCCAACGGATTTATCATACTAAGCTTTTGAGGGCTATATTCTCTGATACTCCTTTTCATTGTAGCAGACATTCAGATATGGGCGCCTCCCTATTTTTGAAAATGTACTGGTTCTTTTACAGAATGTTTATTAATTGATGCACCTGGTTTCCAACAGGTATTGCTAATGCTGTTGACTTATACTGACGGTTTTCACTTTGCTTCTACAGATGTTGCTACAACTTATGTCTTTTGAGCAACATATGTCATCAGTGTTTAGAAGACTATCACCATTTCAGAAGTATTTAGTTTCAAAGGTCTCAGAATGAGAAGATTTATGCAATGTTTGCTTCCTATAGTTTAGGCTGATAATGTTTGAATTACAAAACAGATTTAAAATGCTGAAGGTATTACACACTGAAGAGTTAGTGTCAGCCTTGGGTGTTTGGATTGCTTGCTTGTTTACTATCAGGCATGTGCAATCTACTCAGTGATAATACCACTCTTTACCTTTCACAAGAGTATGGTGCTAGAAATAGAGATGCCACACATGGAAAGAGCGAAGCTCTTTCTTTATTCTGCACCTAAAGCAGTCAATATGGAATACCACCAGTTGAAAAAATGAAAATGATTACAGATTTGGTTACATTTCAAACATTCTACTCCATGCCCTAATACCATTGCCATCCTAATCAATTGTCAAAAATGTTTGTACATCTTTTTTTTTTTAAGCTGGGGCAATTTGATTCTTATTGTTAAAACTATCTTCTAAGCATCCTTACATGCTTCTCATCTTTGCCTCAATAGCTAGAATACACATCCTCAAAAATGGAAATTGTACATTTTTGCATCTTTCCACAATTTCTAATTTAGTCTAGTCTAGTCATGTGGTGGATGATATTAACAATAATGTGCCTTAATCGACACGGTAGGTGCATAATATGCCCCATGTGAAACCCTGTATAGCGAACAATTGTCACTTGATATACATCTGTGGCTTCTTCTTTCTTGCTTTAAAGAGCTTTCCTTTCTCATTTAGCTGAATATTAGAACGTTACATGCTTCAAGCAACGACCATCCAAGCAATCTACATGGGGGAGTGAGGTATCCCAACCGATGACTCACAGTTCTGGAGTCATCGGTTTGGATATATATATATCCCAATATAGCCACAATTAGCACCAGAAGTCCGGGCTGCAAAGCAAGCAGTTTGCATCCACATTGTCTCTTGGCAGGTGGCAGGGACCTAACCTCTGGCTTAGGTTTTGAATAGTAAAGGAAGGTGAGACTTGGGGGAAAGAGGAGCATACAGAGGAAAATAATATTATTTCAGTTGAAAAAAGACAAACATGAAGGCAAATTACACAATTACATAGGCAGAGAGATCATGACTAGAAGGATAAGGTCCTAAGAGAAGCAGAGGAATTTAGTGCAAGAAACTCATTTATCAGAATGGGGTACCAGTTGAGAATCAAATCACAATTGAATAAAATACCCTGATATTATCACATAAGTGCTGGCATCGTTTCTCGAATATCTCTCAAATAAGAATCAGGACAGGCAGCACATGGGGCAGGGCTGAGCCTAAATGCTTAAGACCAAGTGATTCTACCTCTACAGAAATCGACTCAGAGACTGGGAAAATGTCAGGTCTGAAAGAAGGGAACATTATTTTTATTTTTTTTCTCAAGGATATTTTATTTTCCAAAGTTATATAAGTTCCAGGAAGAAAAATCTTAGGCTTAGAGAAACATAAAGTTTAGAACTTGTCCATGGGTTTATTTCATCTTCAACAGCAATCTCATTATTTGGCTAGGTTAAAGGTTGCTGTAGTATTTCTCATCCATTGACATATTTATCTGGGGCTGATTTTAAAGTCACGGTGAATTCCAGGCAGTGCTTTATGACCAATATCTTTGACATTTCCTTACCATTTTCACCTTTCATCCTTAAATACTGATGGTTCACCTTATTTATATATCCATCATCATACAGCAATTTGCTAAAGAGTGGTGGTAATCTCAAACTTAAGTAATGTGGTGTTTTAAGGTTTTCATAATCCCTGGGGGCTAGATACTCTACATTCTAAGGATTTTGCTCTGAAGCCCATTTATGCAACATTCCCTACAAAATTTGGCTTTTAACACTTTCAACTTTTTGACCACCAGTTTGAAGACACTTTCTTATTTTACTTTATTTTTTTAATGTTTATTTATTTTTGAGACCGAGAGAGACAGAGTACGAGCAGGGGAGGGGCAGAAAGAGAGGGAAACACAGAATCTGAAGCAGGTTCAGAGCCTGACGTGGGGATCGAACTTGTGAGATCATGACTTGAGCCAAAGTCAGATGCTTAACTGACTAGCCTCCCAAGATCCCTTTTTTTTCTTTAAAAAAAATTTTTTTTGAGAGAGAAAGAGAGAGAGAGAGCACGAATGGCAGAGAGTAAGAGGGACAGAGGGATAGAGGATCTGAAGCTGCCTCTGTGCTGACAGCAGCAAGCTCAACGGGGGGCTTACACTCATGAACTGAGAGACCATGACATGAGCTGAAGTCGGACGCTTAACCAACTGAGCCCCCCAGGCGCCCCTGAACACACTTTCTTAATCTAACAAGTACTGAAATATTTGTGAAGCTAATTTTATTAAATGCTTCACACTTCATACCTGAAAGACTGGTGCAATTGATTAATTACTTTGATTAATTTATAACATTTAATTATATCAATAACCATAATCTAATCTTTGCTTTATTATTTCTATTATTAAATAATCATTGGCAATAACTTAACAGGTGTAATATTTCATATTTTTGCTACAAGTTTAATTAAGTGACAGGTCTGTACCTCCCAATTTTGCTAAATAAAACAAACAATAACGTGGCCTTATGGAGCAGTGTCAAAACTGTAGTTGTTGATGAACAACACTCTTAAGCTTATTGTCACATTCAATTAATTTCTAAATTACACCAAATTATTTGAAAAATAATATAAATTTAATAAATGATTTTATCCTAATTAACAAAAATATATTCTGAAGTACCCTTACTGAATACATTTTTGTTGTCTACATCAGCAATTCATAATGAGTTTATTAGCATAAATGTAATACATGCCACAAATGTGAATATTGTCAACCTTATGTAAGTTTTACATCACATTAGTAAGGCTATAATTCTAAATCATGGCATGCACCAAATTTAAATAACTGTGTGATTTTGAATAAATATTAAATGTGTCTCCATCAAAACAGTGCCCTTTCTTGAAGGGATTGAAAGCACTTGGAACATCCCCAAGAGTATTTTAATCATCCCTACATGCACTGGAGTGAGGCAAGTAAGATGTCTTTAGAGTAAACCAGAGCAGGGGCCCCCAGCTGGCTCAGTTGGAAAAGTATGTGACTCTTGATCTCGTGGGCATGGGTTCAAGCCCTATGCTGGGTGCAGAAATTACTAAGATAAAAAAATAAGCTTAAAACAAAAGTACCTACAGCAAAGCCTAATATCCTTGGCCTAGTGGCCTGACAGTGGTGAGGTCAAACAAGCGGGAAAATGTGCAGGTATCCCTAGCTTGAAACCTCTTTAAATTTTTCTTTATTGTAAGAAGCTTTAACTATACGACTTAAGAAGTCAGATACATTTTCTCAAGTCACTAACTTTTGCCTTTTTGCATAACCTTATTCAAATGATCGTTTCTGGCCTTACATAACACCATAGGTACTTTACCAACTGCATTCTAGTTATCAACCATGGGAGATTGATTCACTGTTGTAGTTGGTGTGAGTTGGTCATTAAGAGCCATGCTGACTGTTAACTCCCGTTTTGTGAGTTAATTCTCCTGATGGCAATCTTAAATAAACCACTCCATTCTTTAACTGTTGGTAATCAAGACACTGCATAATTCTGACTGAATTCACTTATTATACAGTGGTTCTGAATGTAATTCAAGCACGAGATTTACAACAGCACAAGTTGGCAATAACTATAGTTTCAATGAAGTAATAGTGTAACTGGTTTATATTTTATATAATGCATAATACATTTTTGAGTTGCTACTTGTAAATAAATTCTGTAAACAAAATTCTCCTAAACCTTACACCAGTTTTACTTTTTAAAAAAAGCTACATATTTACATAATACAATTTCATTTCCACAAGCCATATTTGTGAGCATGATGCAGGGACATTACCATTTAGGAATGCTACTAAAAAGTTGTGGTATTCAAAATTACTTCACAATCATAAACAGGTAGATTAAAGTAGTCATCGGCTCACCCTAATGCTAAGAGTCACTCTTGTCCCTAAGGAATTCTCTAGGGATTTTCAGAAACATGTTGAAGAACAGAAAATCTTTAAAAAGGAAGCAATCATTGCTTGAGACTTTGCTTCTCAAACTTTAGGGAAAATGAGAAAGCCACGGAGGCATTTAAATAGATATTTCTTGATCCCACACCCAAGAGTTCTTTTTAAATAGGTCTGGGAGGGAGACCAGTAATTTCCATTTCTAACAAGTTCCCAAGTTATGCCTGTTACATTATGCTGTTATGCCTGACCACACTTTGAGAACCACTATCTTAAGCAAATCAAGCTTCACTTTATTCCAGAATTTATAGTATAAAACAAAC
The DNA here is from genome assembly GCF_028749965.1 of Puma concolor. Classification (NCBI taxonomy): domain Eukaryota; kingdom Metazoa; phylum Chordata; class Mammalia; order Carnivora; family Felidae; genus Puma; species Puma concolor. The sequence continues at coordinate 60,461,215 of NC_141674.1, read as the reverse complement.
AAACAAAAAAAAAACTCACATTAGAAAAAATCAATAATTCCTAATCCATAGTGAAATGAAAGGTGTATATGTAGTGGTGATTTTCCTACATTTTAATGGTGATGGTTGTTAACATACACTGCTACAATTTCAGTAGGAGTTACCCTTACAAAACTCATCCTTATTTTGAACTGATATTTTTGAAAGGCAAATTGCTAGCAAACTGTTTACATAGATTTAAATGCTTCTTTTAATAGAAAAAAATCAATTTCAACTTTCTAAGTGGGATAATTTTAATCCAAGAAAAAATATGTAACTTTAAGCATGACCATATGGGCTAATCCTTCTCAAAATATCTATTTGGAATTAGCAGGATTCTTAACTGCATGGGTGTAATTATTTTCATTGACTTGACAGAGATTCCCACAGCTATGTACCTTGGTCCCCGTGTTGAATTCTCAACACTCACAGTAAGCTACTGAACACCTGTCCAGGTTGGAGAGGCATACTAAATTATAGGAAATAACATGCATTATACAATTCCCTACAATCTCAAACCTCACTGTCGTGTAGCATGTTTAAAGTTTCTTCTCTCTTTCATCTTTCTCCATCTCTCCTCACTTAATCCTATCTCCTTCTTTCTCAAAAAGAAGATGAACAGATGCTTTAATCCCTAACAGATAGTTACACTAGACATTTTTGACTCTCTGTCTTTTCTATTACACTGCTTTCTTTCATTATCCTGGTCTCATCTTTGCCTTTCCCAGTGACCAATTGCTGACTCTGACAGGTGTATGGGTTACTTTCATGATTGGGGCAATCCACAGAGGCAGTTAAAACTCTACCTTTATATTTATGTCTGTATATCCAACTTAATGTATTACGGCAGCTGAATTACCAGGTGGTGGGAGTTTGTGAAAATATATCTATATATTTACATATACATGCGTGTGTGTGTGTGTGTGTGTGTGTGTGTGTGTGTTCATGCATTTGTGTGCATATAGCTACCACATTATTTGTGTTGTTAGTTGCTGGTTTTTCTTTTTTCTTAGTTTCTTCCAAAGAATTAAGATAATTTAATTAAAAATTTTTATATGATAAGTGAATCAGATATTAATTATTTGCATTTGCTTTGATTTTATTCTTTGTGGTAGGGGATTAGTTTTTATATTTGAACAACAATACATGAATTAAAGCTATTGCCTTAACTCTTCCAACTCTTTTACTATGTAGGATATCTGTTCTATTTTTCTATTTTCTTTCTTTTTTCCTTCTTTTATTTTCCTGCCACACATTTCTTGATACTCAAAATTGGCCAGCAGCAGGCAACTGTTGACTTTACCTGGAAGTTTGTTAGGAATAAGAACTTGCATTTTAACAAAAGCCTCAGATAACTCTTTTTTTTTTTTTTTTTTTTAAGAGAGAGAGAGAGAGAGGGAGAGAGGGAGCAGTAGAAGGAACAGGGGAGAAGGGGAGAGGAAGAGAGAGAGAATCTTAAGCAGGCTCCACCCTCAGCACAGTGCTCAACCCAAGGCCCCATCCCATGACCCTGGGACCATGACCTGAGCCAAACTCAAAAGTTGGTCTTTTGGGGCGCCTGGGTGGCGCAGTCGGTTAAGCGTCCGACTTCAGCCAGGTCACGATCTCGCGGTCCGGGAGTTCGAGCCCCGCATCAGGCTCTGGGCTGATGGCTCAGAGCCTGGAGCCTGTTTCCGATTCTGTGTCTCCCTCTCTCTCTGCCCCTCCCCCGTTCATGCTCTGTCTCTCTCTGTCCCAAAAATAAATAAACGTTGAAAAAAAAAATTTAAAAAGTTGGTCTTTTAACCAACTGAGCCACCAAGGTGCCCTCCCAATCTTCAAATAACTCATATACATTGGACTGTAAGTTGCTCAACCCATATGGAAAAATCTGTTAAAAGGTTAAACTTGTTCCTATTTAAATTGCTATAGAAAATGCAGGAAGCCCAGTTAAATTTGAATATCAGAAAAAGAGTACTTTTGTATAATTATATGCCAAATATCGTATGCAGCATGCTTATACTGAAAAAAAAAAAGTTTTTTGTTTTCTACTTGAAATTCAAATTTGACATCTTTTATTTGTTCTTTGTTTTTCTTAAATATGGCAACTCGATGCCCTATCAATCAGTGTGTGATCATGAGACTACTAAATCAATGAATAAACAAGTAGAAAAATATCTGACACATAGTAAGAAATTAATAAAGGTTGTCTTTTCCTATATTGTTTTCTTCTATCCTTGAGTCTCATGGCATCTGCAAAATCAAACCTAAATTTAAAATAAAATTTTATTAAATGATACAATTCTGTGGAACCAGGAATACTCTTGAAGCAGAAATATTCTTTTAGATCTATTTGTCCAAATATAAACAGAATTTATCTTCATAGAATAATTGAAAGCCCAACAAATTATATACATAAGAAACTCAAATCCTACATACTCAAATGATCAAAGACAAACTCCATACATTGTCATTATATATTACTACAGACTTGATTATACTAAAATATATGTTATTAAATTCTATTTTTTAATCTAGTACTTCAGGACTAATACAATGCCAACAGGATAAAAATATTTAATAGCATCCTATGAGTAAATTTTAAATACTTATTATCCAGGCAATTAACTTCCCAACAACATAAAAAAGTAAAATGTAAAATATTAAAACATTAGAAACTACTTCAATAACCAGTCTTTAAAAATTTGTTATATATTAGGTTTATGATATGAAATTGCTGATATTTAACTTTTTGACACACAGTAATTTCATATAGTTCGATGTAAGAAATTGAGATGCATTCAAGGATGGACTTTCATACCTTATTAAGAATACTTTAAGTATTCAAAAAAAGTATTCAAACGTATTACAAAACACCATGAAATGCTTACATCATAGTATTAAACCAGAAAAAAATGTATAAAAATTTTATTTTTTTTAAATTTTTTTTTCAAAGTTTATTTATTTTTGGGACAGAGAGAGACAGAGCATGAACGGGGGAGGGGCAGAGAGAGAGGGAGACACAGAATCGGAAACAGGCTCCAGGCTCTGAGCCATCAGCCCAGAGCCTGACGCGGGGCTCGAACTCACGGACCGCGAGATCGTGACCTGGTTGAAGTCGGACGCTTAACCGACTGCGCCACCCAGGTGCCCCTAAAAATTTTAAAAACCCAAAATTTAGAAAGACGTCTTCTTCATTGGTAAGTTCATCTTATTGTTTATTTAAAATTTCTGCAACTTTCTATATTTTTAATCATTAATATTTATTCCTTTTATAATCAGAAAAGTAAATATTTCATTTTTATTTAAAGAGTGCATATTTAGTGGTAATAAGTCTAGTTCAAAGTCAAAATTCAACAAAAGACAGTCATCACATACAGTCTGCCTCTTATGTTCTCTGATTTTCCTCCACCTTTTTGTAAGAACAGAGATTTGCAAAAAAAGGGGCATTCTCAGTTGGTGTGTTGAGAAACTTGGGAAAAGTCTTTCCAAAAGCCATAATGCAAGTCCAAACCTGCACTATTCAAGGGGTTAAAGACAATAGCAATTCTTTTGTCTCTCTAGTCAATTTCAGTATGAAACACATGTGAGACTCAAGGTTTCCCTGATCTGATTCATCTTTAACTTCAGGGGATGGCTTATGGTTACCCCTATAATGTGGTTAATGGTACAGCAATTTCTCCCCTCTCCACTGCCATCTCAGAGGATATGTCTGGGTGTGTGTGCACGATGATAGGTCCTGAACTGGGTCGCTGAAGTCAGGTATCTAACTGAGCAATCAAGGGAACTTCATTCTTAGACTCCCTGGTGTCCTTTATTTTATTATGAGAATTTTACCAAGTAATATATGTCTTTTCATGTAAGAGAACTCTCAAACTACACAACAGGATTCTATTTTATCTGGTCTTAAATTCAAATCACATTATATTATAGACATTCCAATATTCTGTCTTAAGGCAATGCAGTTGTATACCATAATAGAGGCTTCTCTCTGGCTCGAATTTCACTCCGGCTACTTTAATAAATGGGCTTCTTGACAACTTTCAGCTCTGAATACTTCATTCCAAATTTTCTTTGTTTTTTTCTCAAATTATTTTGAAAAAATTTGTGAACTTTCCTACCTTTTATTTCTCTTAACATTATACATAAGTAAGCAAATTAATACTCATTAATATGTTGACATTCAAAAAACCCTGAATGCAAGAAAGCATTATAAATCCCACTTTAAAATTGGGTAAAGTGATTTTTCCTAGGACTAAAATATTAATTTATCACCATAACCATGCACTGACTCATTAATAGTAAATGCCAAATAAATAGTTGTTGAATAAATGTTGAATAAATGAACAAACCACAGATTTTCTAATTCCAAGTTGTGTGTTATTACCCTTTTCATTATTTCACTCATTATTCAACATTTATTTGGCCTCTAAAGAGGTTACAAGTCATAGGTCAAGGTTACAGACCAAGAATCAACTATAGAGGTGATAGCTGAATATACATGAGCATATACCATCATTAAGATGGTCCTGTTGAGACAACCTGAGGAATGAACGCATGACTTAATTGAGAGAGGACGAAGAGAAGTCGCTGAAGGAGACTGAATAAGAGGTAAACCAAGAGCAAATTATAAAAGTGGAGATATTGCCAACTGAAAAAAAAAATCTATAAAACACAGTTTTACATGAAAAAGCACTTGAGTGGGATTGAAACAGCTAAAAGCCCCAGAAATTCTTCACCTAGTAGGTCACTGTAGCCAGAAATAGGATCAGACATTGGACTCCAGAGAATGTAGACTACATATTGGAGACGTCTGATAATTAATTGATGAAAAAAATAAATGATTAATTTAATGGATAGTAGGATTCAGAAGATTTCGTATTCTTCTTTCCTTTTTTGAGGGAACATATTTGTAAGCCAAATACAAATTAACTACAGTATTCATTGTAACTGAGTCATTTCTCCATGAATCGGATAACTTATAAGAGCAGTTGAAATTTTTAGTTGTTTGATGAGATCCATCCACAGTAAAACATGGCAAACAAACAACATATGATCTCAACAGAGGCAGATGTAATGAAGCAGAATTATCATAAATTTGTGTATTTCAGAAGCAGAATGACAATTTTACAAAAATGTCACATATAGTGAAAATGTGAAGAGATCATAACATAGTGAATGTTCATAAAATATAAAGAGTACTAATAAATAAATATGAAAAATCTTTTAAAAAATAGGTAAAGAACATAAGCAGAAAATTTTAAAAAGACATTAACAATATGAAGATATTTAGCTTCTCTTAAAACTAAATATATAAATAAAATGAGAAATTGTTTTTATAATCAAAACATTAATAAAATTTAATTTTTAAGAAAGTTTTGTTTCCAATCCAGTTATTTTGTAGAAAACATTTATCTGCCCTTCTTTCTTACATGATGAAGAAATTAACAATATTTTCTAGTATAGACAGTCTTGTAATAAACACTCTCATACATTGATAGTGGAAAAATCACATAAATTGTCTACAGAAAATTTAGCAATATGTGTCCAAAATTATAAAATATGTATAAATTTTTCTTGTAATAATTTCCTTCATCTACACTGCCCTCTCAAATGTGTGAAAGTCACTATCCATGGTTGTTCACCACTATTTTCTTTATAATAATATGGTTGAACAAAATGTGGAATGTCCACATTTTAAAATATGTCATTATATTATACATATAATATATATATATAAATGTCTACTATAGGAATAAAGCCATTTATAGAGCTAACATACATGTATATTTTTTGACATGGAACTAGAACCACAGTATATTGTATTGTGGGGAAAATTATTCAAAGAAATATATACATTATTATTCTATTTTTCTAAAATGCCATATATGTCAGAAAAAAAATTGGAAGAATCTACACAGAACCATTAACAATGATTATTTTTTAGTGTGGTAACATTGTTATAAGCATTTTTTATGTGAATGTATTAAGTGATTCTTTTCAATAAAAAGGAACAAGCAAACCTACTTTTATTGGGGAGAATTACAAAATAATTAACCTCCCCATCATTTCTATGATTCATTGGTAAGCATCTTCTTTTTTCATATGATAAAAACAAAAAAAATTTGTAATTACATTTACAGTTCATCCAAAACAATCATCATCTAGTAAAAAAAAAAAAATGGTTTGGAGTTTATGTGAAGAGGAGTGGTCATGTTACCATGTCATATCTTACCTTTGTTAAAAGACTGGTTCATCTATGGGGTTGAGTTCTTATTATTAGGCATATGGAGGTTGATATTATTGTAACTAATCATTTTCAATGGACAGTTAAAAACAGATAAGAAAAATATTGACACAGTATCGATTTCCATTTTGACATCTGCCTGAGATTATTCTCATCAAATTTATAGAAAATTAATTTAAAAAATTAATAATACACTAATAGTCAATAAACTATCATATTTTTGCCTGGAATCATAAAAGAAATTAAGTTAATGGTTCACAATTAATGGTTGTTCAGCAGTCTTCTTATGGATGGACTAAAGCAAAGCTGTCAAAATAGGTATCATTGGCAAATCACTTAAAAACAGTGTTATTTAGAAGGTTTATGCCACGGCATCTCCCATACATCAAATGACTTTCAAAATGATAAGCTGCATCATTACTAGCTAATGATAAGTTTTAACAGGACATATTTTTTTTTTATTCCTAGACTCACTTTTCCTTAAGATTTCCACACATACATCATGGGATGACTAAGGGTTGAAATGGATGGTCTCTCCATCTTCACCCATTTACTTACTCTTTCCTTAAAAGAGAAAGAACGGTGGATCAAAATTTACTAGCCATTGGGCCACATTTCTAATGGGCTGAACCACATTTCTCTAGTGCCCTATTGTCTTTGCTACTTGCTATGTCACTGTCTGTCCATGACTCATTAAGATGAACCAATTATCTGGGCTTCTAATCATTGTTCTTAAGCTATTAGTCTCCAAGGGAATATGTAAGTGTGCATATCTCAAGGTTTAGACTGTGGAAGTAGAAGACCGGACTCCAGTCCAGCTTTTACCCAACAGATCTCCATCTAAAGTGTTACTAATTAGGTCCTCCATTCTCTCTGAGACTATTACTTATTGTTATTTCCATCTCTTTCACTCCTTGCTGGGCCACCAACAAGCAAAACCCGTTTCCTCTGTCTCAATAGTCCTTACCAAGGTATTCATATTCTTTTCTTCTCTGTTCAGAAGATGAACAAAGAAACCTTGGATTGCTCAATAAAAAAGTAGTCTCCCCCCATCACTCTCTATCCTCCTTAATCTGCATTATTACTTTTTCATAAAACTTACCATACCTGACTCTCAAAAATTGTTATATCTGCCACAATTGAATTGTTCACTAAATAATAACAAATGGAATGAGATAACTAGGGAACAATAAGATGGATGTTGGCTAGTCATTAATAAAGCAGATAGTTTGGTCCATATCTTGTTCTCTGGCCTACCTACATGCCTTTTTCATACACCCCTGGGAAATACCTGAAGCTTAGACTCATGGAACCACTCAGGGAAAATGAGCCATACACCAGGTGTGATACAAAGAAATGGACTGCAGGCCCGGGTTAGGTGCTGATTTTCTAAGAGGCAGATTCCTAGTGTAGATCATGACTATTCTTGAGGGAAGATTGAGATGATTAGCATGAACAATAGGTGCTATTGCATTCAGAAGTTATTGGCTTCATCTCTTATCTTCAAATCTCTTCATAACTCAAAGGAGGATGCTAAAACATATATGTCTGTTCCGGGGCACCTGGGTGGCTCAGTCAGTTAAGCATCCGACTTTGGCTCAGGTCATGATCTCAAAATTCATGGGTTCCAGCCCTGCATCAGACTCTGTGCTGACAGCTCAAAGCCTTGGGCCTGCTTCGAATTCTGTGTCTCCCTCTCTCTCTGCCCCTCCCCTGCTTCCGTGCTCTCTCTCAAAAAGAAATAAACATTAAAAAAAAAAACACACCAAACAAACATATTTGTCTGTTCCAAAAAGCAAAGAAGAAAATAAATAAAGTTTTTTTCTGGCAAATAGTGTTTTTTAGTGGAAAAGACAAGAGGCCAACTTCTCTATCATATTTAGTGGAGAGACAAGAGGCCAACACAAAAAGCAAGTAAATATTATAAAAGCACAGGTGGCTCAGCTTGAAAAGAGAGTGGAAATGACAAAGGGTAATGGAACACAAGAAGTCCCTCTGAATTTCCAAGGAAGCGGGAATGTCACACCTGCCACATTCCCAAGAATATGAAAATATTTTATAAAAAAGAAAATCTTGATTGTAGATTTTTCCCAAATGGGCATAAGTTAAATGAAGTTTTTCTTTACACAGTCCTAGACATTGCACAAGCTGAAGAACATCCTTGTGGGGCTAAAACTTACAAGTATTCTCTCTCTCTCTCTCTCTTTTACCATATGACACTAACTACCTGTTTCTGGAATATAAAAGCAGTACTGATCTAGCATGGAAATATAATTTGGGGAATATAATTGCATTTGAGATAATAGATGCATATGTTAAAATTTGCATTGTATCTTCTAAATGTTGTTTGAATGAAGAAACTGGTCTGATGTTTTTATTTTTACTCTCCTCTGAAAATTAGAAAACATGAGTCTTTTAGAGTTAAAGCAATTCAAATTTTTATATTGCTAGGCAAACTCTTTTTGTTCCATCAGAAGAAAATCAGAACTTTTTGTCCTGGGAAGAAAAATTTACACATGTGCTAGTAGGAGGATAAACATTAGGTTGCTTTTATGCTTATTCATTCAGCAATTCATTCTCTCAAAAAAGTATGTTTAAGACTAACAGAAAAGAATGTAACAGGCTTTCAAAGCATATAATCAGGATTTGTACCCTGTGACTACAGCACAAGGCCAGAACTTTACTGTGGGAAAAATATCTCTTTCCTGGTCTTCCAATGAAGAAAGTACATAAAAAAGGAAGTCTGAATTTGACAAAAACTTATATGTTGGCATCTACCAAATTGCTATTGGCTTGGAAGGAACAGCAGTCAAAGGAGGTGTATTAATTTTCTATGGCTGCTATAATAAATTACCATAAATGTAGTGGCTTAGAACAACACAAGTTTATTATCTTCCTTTTCTATAGTTCGGAAATCCAAAATGAGTCTTACTGGGCTAAAACCAAAATGTTGGAAGAGCTACATTCCTTTTTGGAGGCTCTAGGGGAGAACCCATTTTTTCTTGCCTTTCCAACTTCTAGAGTCTGCCTGAATTTTTGGTTCATGCTCTCCTTCTGCCATATTCAAAGCAAGAATGGCTCATCCAACCTTTATCACATTCACTGGGATACTTTCCATAGTTATCTCTCGGAATCCCTCTTGCAATCTCTTTGGAGCTACCCTGGTAATATAGGATTACCTTCTCAAAATCAGCTGATTAGCAATCTTAATTCTATCTTCAGTCTTAACTCTGCTTTGCCAGGTAACATAAAATAATCAGAGGTTCCAGGGATTAGGATGTCTACATCTTTGGGAAGGAGGGAATCATTTTTCTGCCAACCACAGGAAGACTATTCATATTGCAAGGGATTTGTATGTCTATACATACAATCAATTAAAAATGTCCCTTCCTTCTTGAGGAGATACATATAATGTCATTAGGACAGGTGCAAGCTAGGGCACCTTTGTGATCCAGGCAGCTTGGAAAGAAGAAGGTTTTTAATATTATATAATCAGTAATGAGTTTTGCTGTGATAAGCTAATATGTAAAAATCCTTCTGATATGCTGAGTTGGCCAAGGGATAAAGATTTACACAGAGTTCTATTTTTTTTTTTTTTTTTAAATTTTTTTTTTTTTTCAACGTTTATTTATTTTGGGGACAGAGAGAGACAGAGCATGAACGGGGGAGGGGCAGAGGGAGAGGGAGACACAGAATCGGAAACAGGCTCCAGGCTCCGAGCCATCAGCCCAGAGCCTGACGCGGGGCTCGAACTCACAGACCGCGAGATCGTGACCTGGCTGAAGTCGGACGCTTAACCGACTGCGCCACCCAGGCGCCCCTGAGTTCTATTTTTTAAATATATGCTTAAACTTGATGTCAGTATTCCATAATATAATTTAGTAAAGGAGCCAAAACAAGTAAGTAAATAAAAATGCTGTAAGACAAACTATTTCTAAAAAGGTAAAGATGCTAAAAACTTCTGGAGTATTTAGACAGCAAGATTATGATTGGTGGGATCAGTGTTATTAAGGAGGATTTTAAAGGGGTACTTCTAAGTAATTTGGTCTTAAGTGTCATTTTTGATTAGTTCAATCAATTAAGGATTGAGAGTCAGCATATTTAGTGGAAAGAGCTAAGACTTTGAAGTCTTGAGGAAACCCTGAGAAATGAAACCCCAGCTTTCTAGTTGTACCTAATTTCTAGCAAGTCTTAAACTCCCTAAGACTACATTTAACTTATATAAAATAAGAAAAATATATAATCTCCAGGAGTGCCTGGTGGCTCAGTTGTTTGAGCGTTCAGCTTCAGCTCAGGTCATGATCTCATGGTTTGTAAATTCGAGCCCCACATTGGTTCTGTGCTGACAGCTCAAAGCCTGGAGCCTGCCTCAGATTCTGTGTCTCCCTCTCACTCTGTCCCTCCCCTGCTCACATTCTGTCTCTCTGTCTCTCAAAAACAAATACACATTAAAAAAATAATTTCAAAAAAAAAAAAAGAAAGAAAAATATATAATCCCTAAAATTGTTTTCAAGATTAGAGATAGATTATAGTTCTTGCCACAAAATACATTCCCACTGAGTAGTGGCTATTATTAGTTTTTAAATTTTTAAAAAATATTTATTTATTTTTGAGAGAGAGAGAGAGAGAGAGAGAGAGAGTGAGCAGGGGAGGGGCAGACACACACACACACACACACACACACACACACACACAAAATCCTAAACAAGCTCCAGGCTCTGTGCTGTCAGAACAGAACCCAAATTGGGGCTCAAACTCAAAAACTGTGAGATCATGACCTGAGCCGAAGTCAGATGCTTAACTGACTGAGCCATCCAGGTGCCCCAGAAGTGACTATTATTTTCAGCTGCAATCTAAACCCCATTGTACTAGTTGTTTAGTCAAACAATTTGAAAACATGTATTCTTCCACAGACATTCTTATTATCTTCTCTTTGAATTTTCATTTTTATATTATAAATGCCTGTCATCGTCACTGAAAATATTCTTTCAAATCAGAGTATGGTTCTAGGCATAAAATCTCACAAAGTACCTGATTCTTTGAGATGTTTATTGATTTAAGTTTGCGTTATATTTATACACTCAGGATGTAAATATTCATAGTAAAAGCAAAACTATTACAGTCTATGTGACCTTGATATACTTCACCAGTACAATATTAAATATATTAGGTAATTACATGTCTAAGAAATGTTTTTAAATTATAGAAATGATAATATTTAAATGAGGAGAAAGTGGAAATGAATTGCAACCTGGAATTTGAGTTGGCAGGGAAGGTATAGGCCAAATTTCAGTAGGGTAGTTATCTTTAAGTCCTCAGTGGTTTTTGTAGTGCCTGTAACAGTCTAGGTACTTACAAAAATAAGTGTGTGGAATTAAAATCAGGATTTCTATCATATTCATTCGCTTTTCTTATTTTGCACTTGGCATGAGTTGGGTGCTTAATAAATATTTGTGAAAATTGTGAGTAACCATGTCATATTTGATACATTAAACTTCTGGCCTTTACACACTAGTTCACAGATTGTCTGATTCTGATTCATTATTACTCTTTTACCATTGTTTTTCATTGTATGCATTTCATTAATGTACCTGAAATCCTGTGTGGAATCACACTAATCCTCAAAACAAATAAACTTCCAGGTCAGTATTCATTAAGGTAAAGCTGAAATCCCATATTATCTCTGTTCAAAATGAGCATTAAGAATACTTTATGTTTTTATGCATCTTTTGTGTTCCAATAAGAGGACACATTTTCTGTAGGTATGAGTTGAGTGCTTGTCTCTGAAACAAAGAAACCGGGAAATATGGTTGTCCAGCACCATTAACAATAGGCTGTATTATCGCCTCTGTCATTTCCATAGTCCTTTTTGACACACTTACAGGTAAAGCATGTATACTTTTCTCCCAGCTATTCAGGATCCAAACATACTAAAAGAGAAAATAATTCACTTATGCAGTGTAGTGTAAATTAAGTAGACTATGGACATTTTTTTCCTCATTTTATTTTTTCAATGTTTTTTGTCCTTGGTTACTTCTGAATAGAGGGCCTTCACAGTAACTTTGTCTCTCTTTAGCAACCCTCAGTTTGTTCTCTGTATTTAAGAGTCTCTTATGCTGGCTGGATGAGTATTGGGTGGAGGGATGAGCTAAATGGGTGATGGGCATGAGTAGGGCACTTGTTGTGGTGAGCACTGGGTGCTACACGTAAGTGATGAATCGCTATATTCTATTCTTGAAACCATTGTTACACTATATGTTAACTAACTGGGATTTAAGTAAAACAAAATTTAAAAAAAATTAAAAATAAATAAATAAGTAAAAATTAAAAAAAAAACAAACAAAAAATAAAATTTTGTCTCTCTCATCCACTTCGTTATCCCCCTATGCAACTTCAAACCACATAGTAGCCAATTCATGAAGCAGAGAAAACAGGTGACCAAGACTTGAGTCTTGGCTTTGAAATAAGGTCCAAAGAGAAAGCCAAATCTGTGTAGAAGATTTGGATTAGGGAAAACTGATTCAAACAAGAAATCTGTCTGCAAAGCAGTTATTAAATAGGTGTCTAAAACTTTCTTCCCAGTAAGAGATAGTTTATTCTTGTTTACAGTGTGTAAGATCAAATTTATAATTTTAAATCATGAAATTTATTGTCAAATTGGTTTCTATACAACACCCAGTGCTCATCCCAAAAGGTGCCCTCCTCAATACCCATCACCCACCCTCCCCTCCCTCCCACCCCCCATCAACCCTCAGTTTGTTCTCTGTTTTTAAGAGTCTCTTATGCTTTGGCTCTCTCCCACTCTAACCTCTTTTTGTTTTTTCCTTCCCCTCCCCCATGGGTTTCTGTTAAGTTTCTCAGGATCCACCTAAGAGTGAAAACATATGGTATCTGTCTTTCTGTGTATGGCTTATTTCACTTAGCATAACACTCTCCAGTTCCATCCATGTTGCTACAAAGGGCCATATTTCATTCTTTCTCATTGCCACATAGTACTCCATTGTGTATATAAACCACAATTTCTTTATCCATTCATCAGTTGATGGACGGTGAATCATGTTTCAAAGCCACTAAGCCCTTGCATTAGTATTCATTCATGTATCCATTCATTCAATAGATATTTATTTAGTGCTACCATATGCTGGTCACTTGTCTAGCTCCTGGGGGATTCTACATGAACTTACACAAAAGAAACATATGAACAATGAAGCTTTTATTCCAGGGGAAGAAGAAAATAAACAAATATAATATCAATAATATAAAGGTTATAAAGAAATGTAAAATGGATAAAAAGGATAGAATTTGTGGCTAACACTTTAAACAATGGCTAAGAAAGTTCATTGCCTTTCTAAACCCATATTTGCATGGAGATGTTATTATGCAATCTGCTTAGGACTTCTAATATTTGTCTACTCTTTTATTTATTTTCATAATTTTATATTTATTTTTATATAATCTTATATATTCTAAAATATATTTCATGTATATACTCTCTTTGAGTCCCCATGAGTTAAAAAAAATAGTGAAGACTAACTTGGGAAATAACCTTAAACCACCATACACAATATTATTTATATAGTAAAAAGTAGTACCAGATTCCAAACAAATGACTTAATGCATTCAGAGATTCCAACCTGTTTGTTAAGGTGCAAAATGACTTAGAATGAAGCTTCCAAATAGAATTCTACTAAGCTCTATAATGAATGTTGGGAGAAATAATTACCTGACAAAGTTCACACAGATACAATATCATTCTGTAGAGAAGGAAGAAAAGAATATGACTGAATGATTTCCTCCACATGACTTAAAATGAATGACTACCGTATATTCGCTCCCTTAGTTTTTTCCCCTTCTAAAATGTGTATAAAACTGTAATATCTGGGATAAAATATCTCATAAAAAATTTAATATCATGAGTTATTTTGTGGAAAGGAAATTAATTCACATATATTACCAAATGAAAGTCCCGAATGGTAAAGCTCTTTCTGGAAAAGGTTATTTGTAATGACCAAATTCGTCACTGTTTGGAATCTTGTAAAGGTCACAATAGAAGGTTTTCACTTGTTTTAAATAAAATTCTACATTTTAAAAATAAATATGCTTTTCTTCCATTCATAGAAATATCAACGCTGTTTGCACTATAATTTACTTTTTGAGCTCCTGACATTTACCCAGCTGACTGTCTTTGGAGAACAATCTCTAGACTGAGAAGCGCTCTAGGTAAGAAAACTGTCAGTTACAAATTACTGTTTGATGCATTGCAAAGTGCAGGAACTCTTCAAATTTAAAGAATGACCTTGTTAAATACTTTTTTGTCTACTACTTTTAACTTAAATTTTAAGTAGAGCCTTTGTATAAATGCTGAACAATTGGCAAAGAAAGATATCATCAAAAAAGACTAATGTCTCAATTAAAAGAATAATTGTTCTATGAGCCTAATACTAGGAGTATTTCTAAGTTCATAAAATGTTGAATCAGAATTCGCATATTACCTTGAGGGAAATACATTTTATTCATAGAATGTGTAATTGAAGTAATAAATTGGAATAGTACGATTATGTAGATAGATAGATAAATAGATAGATAGATATAGATAGATATAATTTGAATTTATAGTGGAATTGATATTATTTTCCATGATGTAACAATACTGGATATACAATGTATTAAGATTCATGTTTCATATTTATTCTGACAATATTTTGAAACATATACTACATCAATAATATATATTATCCAGAAGTAAAGAGATATTTTCTAAGAATAATTCAAAGTAATAGTTAAAAAAAAAGAAGCCAGTGAACATAAACTGATTATCAAAGATGATTGCTTTTCTCTTTAATTGGCAGAATTGTAAATTATATATTTATAAATGTATGGTGTAACACATAAGTCTAATTTATGCATTTAGTATCATGTACATTTACCAACTTTTTATTGTAACATAAATTTGTATCTCCCATGTACTTTCTCAAAACATTACATATTTTATAATTGAGTTCACAGCTTTTACTAAAAAACAAACAAAAAAAAAACACCTTTCTTTGAAATTCAGTGTAAGCTCTGGAATGAATGATATGTAAATACAGATATTCACACAGGAATTCTCTCCAAAGAAAAGAAACAATTAAATTTCTCAAATTATGGCTAAAGCTGGTTTTCAAGACTTCCTTGGATAATCAATAAAAATTTATATCTAAAGATGTGTATCTTTTAAGCCTTCTATGTTTTGTATGAAATAACATATTGTTCAATATATTTTCATTTTTATAGAGCTGAGATTACTAGAATTTTTTCCTGGACGTCCATGTCCAAGAGAGTAAATATATCATAAGTCTTTGGGGTATAATAAATGCTAATGTTGCAGAGATGCTGTTGAAAAGATCTCTGTATACCTAGATAGATACAGATATACAGACATAGGTACAGGCATACAGATATAGATCTATTATGTTATATCAGAGATGTGGAAAAATACAGATACACATATATAAAATTCATTCCAACATATGTGTATTTGCATATTTCAGAGGGATCAAATGATTATTCCTTTTCCATTTTTGTATCCAGTAAATGTATTATGATCGGTTAACAGTCAAATAAACTTTCCACCTCAATTCTATCATATACAAAATACATGTGTTATTTCAGAACATATTTCAAATATGATTTTATAAATCAAGGCTGGTTTGCATACTGAATGCAGACATTCATGTATACTTTCATTAATTTATCCATTCAAACATACTACGTTAGGTGATAAAATCTATGTTATAATTTTAAATAGGTCAACAGTTCTGTCCTCTAGGAAGTCATAATTTCATTGAGGCAAGAAAGTAAATAGGCAATTTAAATACAATGTAAGATGGGAAGCATTGGCATGTCAGAGAGGCAGTTGTGGGTCTGAGGGAGGCTTCCAAGAATGTATGACTTCTAAACTAGATCATAAGGGATTATTAGCAGTAATGGGCTAAGCAGATGGTGGGTGATATTGAAGTAGGCAGAAGTGGTATTGACAAGGACATTAATAGTTCTAAATGAAAAAGGCATGCCAAATACAAAGAGTATGTCATTTGCACAGTTGCACTTCCCTCATTTTCAAAGTATTACTTGTTAATAGCTAACCACCAAGTCTAAGCTTTTCATCTAAACAGGTTTATGGACTTTAGACAACAATTTCCATATCTATGCTACAGTGGTTCCTACACTGGCTTGTTAGTTTCTCATTGAGCAAGTGCAACTTTTAATAGATCATTTTGTGTTTGGGTTCTTAATTCCAGGGAAGGAATTCTTGATTAACATAAAATAGTAAAAAAAAAAATTCAGAATACAAATATGAAATTTTCAAAATCAAGATGTTGTTTTTAAAGGGTTATTGTCTTATTCCCTTGCCAGTTGCAAGTTGAAAATCACACTTTCTCTTTCTCTGGGCCTAATTCTATACATTGCATACTGTTTCAGAGCACATGATTATTTAAGTCAGACACCTGCAATGTGTTGTGATGTTATGATCAAAACTATGTCTTCTTTCATCTATTTGTTATTCCTTGTTATTTCCCTGAACTTTCGCTAGCATAGAGGGCAGCCTTATTAGAATGTTCATCAAATAGAGGTTTCAGCACTGCCTGTGTTAATAAAATCATCAAGCATTCCTTTATAGGCATGACAGGGAGACTGCTCATCTATCATGAGTGTTTCATTAAGTGGCACAGAGCCATGAGCTCTAGGAACAATGCCAGATTTTTTTTTTTTTAAATAAGATTTCAGTGTCATGGAGCTTCCCTCATCTCAAGATCTGTCCAATTTGTGGAGTTACTTGCCTGTGTATCGTCACGGCACCACTTGCCACACCGCATACAGGCACTTTGATTAGGATACTTTTGTAGCTTGGAATGGATGAGGTAACTCAGAAAAATGTTATGTCAGTAATGTGTCCTTGTCACCCAAAAATGGGCAAAGAGAAAAACAAAAACAACAACAGAAAGTTTCAGCTGAAACACCATTGACATGGTACGTTACATGAGTTAATGTTTTTTTTTTCTATTACAATTTCATTTTTAAGCAAATGTGCACAGGTATTTTTGTAAAATTTACAAGCCAAAGGCAGTTACTACTGACCAATTTCACCAAAATCTATATCCTCACTTGTATAGGTGCTACCTCTTGGTAGAGCTATCAGAGTTGCACAATAATAAGACTATTTTGAAGTAGATACAGGAAATTGCAGCTTTTCATCCTCTTAAAAGCAATGTTAATTACATCTTTAACCTTTTAGAGAATGTTTCTGGGCAAAAATAAAATGTTTCCCCCTGTAGTCACCGATGGGAAATTGACCATGCTAAACCTCCAGAGGAGGCCCACAGTACTTTCCTCATCAGGTTTAAGTTGAGTAACAAGATCATCTCTCCTTGATACAGCACATTGCACATCGTTTTGAGTGTGGACTGGAAGCAGCACCTTTGTTTTGGAGACAAATCCCCAGCCTGGGGTTATCCTAATAGAAAGATGATGTTTCAGTGGTAATCCTTCTATTAACAGAGTAGCTGCCAGCACACTCTGGGACAAAAGCTTTGCTACTGAAACTATTAAGAGATGTAATAAACATCTACCACTGGCAGGCTTGGGAAGTTGCCAGGAGCAAGTGTTTCATTTGCCTCTAGCCTCGCAAGTTATTTTTGTCCCCACCCAACACCAGTCTCAGCCTCCACCACCAATCCTAAAGTTTTCTGTTTAGTTTCCAACTGAAAAATCAGACTAATGCTTCTGTCTTCATTTTTAACCTTAACACTGCCAGACTAGGGAGGAGACATCAACAAGGTGGCTGGATGTCAGACCTGAGCCGTGAAACCAAAGATTCCAGCAAATAAAATGCTGCATATGCCACGTATGATGGAAATTTGTATAAGACCAAGAAGAAGAATTTGAGTTTCAGTTTTGGCCCATGAAGTTACAGTTGTACAATGGAGTCACCGATTTAGAATGCAAGCATTTAATCATATAATAAATTGTAAAAATTTGTGATTCTCATCACCGTTTCATGATTATGTAGCTTTCCTATTAGCCAGTCTTCAAAATTGAGACTTATTTATCTCAGCAATTAGAAATGTTACATCTTGACTGTTTTTCTGTCTATAGGTGATCCAATCATCTGGGTGGGGGCTGTGAGTCTTCAATCTTTGTGTCTACAGCTCCAAGCTAGAGGTCTTTAATGTTCGTGTCTGCAGATTCAGGCTAAGGGACTGGCATATGACACTAGATATGTAAGTATTTAGCAAAAGAATACAGTATACCAGGGGCCAGCAGATACTAAAGAAGATTTAGTCCTCAAAGTATGTGCAGTTTTGCCCCGAGGCAGACAAATAAATCAATGCTTATAGTTACAAAGTCTGTGACTGAGTTTTACTGTCAAGTGTTCTGGAAATCTAAAAGGAACTGGGGCATCAGGAATCAGCATCCTGGAGGAGGTGATATTTGAACTGGATAATATTCAGTTTAATTTGAAAACGTTTTGGAAAAAAAGTGCAGAAATTTGATGAAGAAAGGGAGGGGCTTTACACGGAATACAAACGGGCGTGTGAATGATCAGGGAAAGAAAACAACATAAAGCATGTGACAAATGACATTCACTTGCATGTGACTGGAGGGTGAGATTTTGCATATGTGTGTTTCTGGCTTTAACTAAAGCTGGAATGATAGACAAGTTCTATCTAGATCGTGTGGGGCCAGCATTTTTAACTTGAAGACATTGGACTTAATTCTAAATGCTGGGAGAGGAATCAAAGAACTTCAAAAAAGCAAAAGATACAATCTAGTTGGCATTTAGAAAGACCACTCTGGCTACAGAGAGTAGAGCTTTGATAGAACCACATTGGAGGCAGCACGACCAGGCAGAAGATTAAATGTTACTTTATAATTATATAAGGAATAAGGTATTTTTGCTCATTCATTTCTAACCTTTAATATAATTTCATTGATGTTTGTATTAAAATATTTATTACAAAATCAACCTGGCAAATTTTTTTAGGACTTCCTGGAACCCTGTTCTGTAATAATAATTTCCTTTTTAATTAGCGGGAATTGACACCCATTTTTGTTTAATAAAAAGGCAGTGTTATATTTTCAAGTTTTAATTAGAAGTGGTGATTAATATAGAGTCTGCAATTCGGGTATTAGATCGCCTGGTCTAGATAAAATGTGTAACCTTAACCAGAGCCCGGCCACACTTCTGAATTTTCATCAAAACAAATTGTAAACAGCTTTTCTTTCAAATTTCTCCCATCAGTGACTTTAATTAGTGATTAGTGGTTATTGCTTGTGGTTTCTGCATCTCCTCTATTAATGAAAGGTCACAAAGTAATGATTACTTTAAAATGTGCTAAAATGAATCATCCCTAAAAAATAACTTTTTCGTTACCATCTTATGCACACTGCTCCAAAAACAAGATGAATGAATAATGTTATACTGAATTTTTATAACTCCTTTTTTCTGGGGAGTGGGAAAAATATGCTCATCAAAACCACACTCCAGAAGTGTGACAGTACTAGCTTTTTCATTCGAAGAACTTGGGGTTTAATGTAATGTAAAGTGTAAATTATTAGTCAGTTCATGTCAGTCTAAAAGGGACAACAAAGTGACATTTCAATTTAAACAGAAACTGGTATAGCCAACCTTAATCAGATGTTCTAATAAATGAGTTGAAGGACAATACTGCATATTTCTTAATCCAAATGAAAACCAATTGCCATGAATCTTGTTCAAATGCTACACAAAACAATCTGAAAATAATCATGAACAAAGTTGAATGGATTGTAAATCTGTTGTTCTAAGTTACAGATTCTATCCTATATTTATATTCTTTCAAATATAATTCAGTTATGCAAATATATATATTACATATATGCACACAATTCTACAACTACTTATGGAACTCTTACCATGACAAACGTATTATGTTTTGATGAGTGACATAGACTGAAAGAAGAATTCATCATGTATTCACTCATTCACCCACCAAACACTTATTGAACTACTATTTTGTGTTAGGCTCTGTTCTTTTCCAAAAAAAGAAAGACCTTGTAACTGCCCTTGGGAAGGAAGAGAGATATTAATCAAATAGTCTTACTAATAAAGATAAATGGATAACTCTGCAAAATGGTATGAAGGAGACGTATGCCATACATATATGAGGGGCTATTCTAGTCAGAAAGGTCGAGGCAATCTACCTTGAGGACGTTATACTTTAGCTGACATCCAAGGATGAATTGGACTTAATTTAAAGAGGCAAGGGGAGAGCATCTAAGCAAAAGGAAATGGCATGTGAAAATGATGTGTAGTAGGAGGAATCATGATGATTCCTATGAATCAAAAAGACATCTGGGTGATTGAAGTGGAAGAGCTTAGCATGGGAAGATCCCAAGGGGAAATTATTCAAGAATTTGAAGCAGGAATGGGAACATCTGGAGTAGAGGGCCTCAAAAGACAAATTCTTATTTTGAAAATATCCCTTGAGCTACCATGTATAAAACAGATTGGATAAGACTCAGAGGAGTTGGTCTATAGGGCACCTGGGTGTCTCAGTCTGTTACGCATCAGACTCTTGGTCTATGCTGTCAGCTGCCAGTATGGAGTCTGCTTGGGATTCTCTCTCTCTCTCTGTCTCTCTCTCTCTCTCTCTCTGTCTCTCTCAAAATAAATAAATAAACTTTAAAAAAGACTCAGTGTAGTAGGTCTTGCTGAAAAGATAAATCTGAGAAAGAGAAGAACGTCCATGGTAATTAAATCCCTGAGTATAGATGAGATTACCTGAGAAGAGAATATACAGTTGTTAGAGAAGAGAATTTGAAGTGAGCCTTGAGGAATTTTAAATTTATTGGCCAGGTAGAGGAGGATGAGACTACAAAAGAAGTAGAGAAAGTGTAGCCAGAGGGTTAGGAGAAAACTAGGAGAAAATCCTGTCACAGAAATGATGGGAAGGATAGTGTTTTTTTTGTTTTTTTTTTCCACATCCTTTTATTTTATTTTTTTAAGTTTTATTTATTTGCTGGGGGGAGAGGGAGCAGAGAGAGAGGGAGAGAGAGAGAATCCCAGGCAGGCTCTGTGTTGTCAGCACAGAGCCCTATGCGGGGCTTCATCTACTTCATGAGATCATGACCTAAGCAAGAATCAAGAGTCAGACGCTCAACAGCGGAGCCACCCAAGAGCCTCAGGAAGGATCGAATTTTAAGCAGTGGTTAACTGCATCAAATGCTGCAAAGATATGAAAAAAGTACTTAAAAAATATTTGTTATCTTTATCAACACAGAGTCATTGGTATCAGTGGTGAAAATTATTTCATAGAATCATGATAACTGAAGCCACGTTAGCATGAACTGAACAGTAAGTAGGAGCCAAGGAAATTGAGATCTTGGGTGTAGGGCACTAACTAAAGAAGGAAGGAGAGATTAGCCTGAGTAACTGGGGTTTGGATTTTTTGTTATAGATGGTGTTTGTTTTTGTTTCTTTGTTTGTTTAACTCATTAGAGAAAATTGACTATGTATAGGATCTCTGGGACAATGAGCAGGAATTTAATATACGAGAGAGAAAAGATAGGCTGGTCAGAGTAGGATAAAGTGTCTATTAAAACAAGAGTGGGTGCGATCCATAGACACAGGGGACATTTCTTCAGATAGGAGCATTCAGAATACCTCTACTAGAATGGGGTGTATGGATGTGCAGGGACAATCAGAGAGACTTCCTCAGGTTGTTTCTATATAGGTATATATTTTTTATAAAGTAGAAGATGAGTCACAGTGAGGAGAATTCATGCAAGTTTGGGTTTAAAGTAAAGATAAAAGGGGTACCTAGGTGGCTCAGGCAGGTAAGCATCCAAATTTGATTTTGGCTCAGGTTCGTGGCCCTGGTTAGGCTCTGTGCTGACAGTGAGAGCCTGCTTGGGATTCTCTCTCTCTCTCTCTCTCTCTTTCCCTCTGTCCCTTATCTGGCTGACTTCAGCTAAGGTTACGATCTCACTGCTCCAAGGCTCGTGGGTTCATGCCCTGAGTCGGGCTCTGTGCTGACAGCTCAGAACCTGGAGCCTGCTTCGGATTCTGTGTCTCCCTCTCTCTCTACCCCTTCCCTGCTCGTGCTTTGTCTCTCTTTCTCTCTCTCAAAAATAAATAAACATTAAAAAAAAAAAAGACAAAAACTTTAGGGGGCCTGAATAATACTGAGTGACATGAAGTCCAAGCTAATGAAGAAAAAGGAGAGCTGAAAAGATTGGAGAAAGTAGGGGTCAGTAAAAGGAAGACAGTGACTGAATTTCAGAATAGTTGAAGTAATAGTACTTGAATAAGTACTCTCAAAGGAAAAAGGTAACAAAGGTCTACACTTTATAAACAGAAAATTATCCTAAAAGAAAAGGCATTGCTTCCAGAGTTCAAAAGAGAAAAAAAATCTCCAAAACAAGTCAGCGCATTATTATTTAATAGCATTGAAGACTTGACTTGGCGTGCTTTAATAGAAAGCCACATAGCCTGAGATGAGGGTTAGTGTGGATTGGTGGGTGTGAGGAAAATTCCAACAAAGGGAAGCCCATGAATGGAGAAACAATGACAGGGTTTCATAGAGAAGGAAAATCAGTTCAGTTTAGCTAAAGTAGAGGAAATATTGAACGGAGTGGTAAAATGAAGTTTGGAAAGGTGGGTTGGGATGCAAATTGGGTAAGGCTTTCAAGAAAGCTAGGAAGTAAATGTAAATATTTTATCCTAAAAGCTTCCACAGTGAAAAAGCAAAGGCAGCAGAGGTTCCCAAAGAACATGTGAACAACAAATAGATCAAAAATAGAATGTATTTAGCCAAATATTTTCTGGATTAAAAAAGGCCATCTGTGGGTCTGCCAGTGAAAGAATGATCAAGTACCACAATAAAAATATCAACACAGCTACACTTTGCTTCATTAAACACTGATTATCATTGACAAGTGAACCAAAATATTGGCCTTTTCCAAATGGCATGTTGTATAAATTTCTGAAGCAAAAATCAGAAATCTGATCTTTAATGCAAAATCAGATATATAAGAGGCATCTGCTAGTTTTAATACGTTTTATCACAAGGCACCGAATGAGGGGCTGCCTTTGAAATAGAAAACTGACATTATCAAAGTAAATTTAACCATGGACATTATCAATGTCCAGGATGGAATCAGTGATTCTGTTTCTCTTTTTCACATCCAGAGGGGGTTGGAAACATGATAAGGTGAAAAGGGTGAAAGTAATTTCGAGGTCTTCCAGATTTTGTCCTTAATCTCAGTGTAAGGAGAGAGGAAGGCAAATTGCAAGTCAGAGCAGGAAACTTAGCTATTTTTGTTTTCTCTGCCAAAACGCTTCTGGGGAAAGAAATTGAAACCAAGATTAAAATGAGTTCTTGATAATCTCGAATTGACTATTTCTGACAGGTTACAGAGGATGAATTGGCAGAATAAATGCAAGTCATGTTTTGGGTTTTGTTTTCTTTCGTTTTTTTTTATTTTTTTCCCTACATGTCCAGAAAGTGCCATTTTATCTCAGGTCTGGGAAGACATTGAAGGTCATTCCTCTGTTCCTATCATATGATAATGGAAGGTGAATCTATCTACATCCCATTCTCTTTCATCTGAAACAGTTTCCCTTTAAACAGGCATTTACATATGACCATGCTGTAATATCTTTACAAAGAATCCATTTCCTTTTTGTGATCAATGTATTATGTATAGAGATATCCCAATATACACTGAACTATAGGAATTTAACTTTGTAAAATTTTTAGAATCCATGATCAAATTTATCTTTGCATTGTCTTTAAGTAAAATATTTACTTAATAAATTAAAATATATGAGAAACTATTTGGAATCTAAAAACCTACTACTGAGAAGAAGCCTCTTTCTCCTGGCTTAGAATTATCATTTACTTATAAACAAACAAACAAAATGCTCAATTCAGATGATTCTTACACATGCAGTGAAGAAAGTTTGAAACACCCTAAATTAACAACACTGTATTAGCCACTGACTTGTGTTACAGTGTATTTGAGAAGATATCAACTCTTTAAAATCTGTTTTTTAAATTTAATTTCAATCTCTTAAAAGTGTTCTACCATTTATATATTTTGTGAATTCCATTCGACTTGGCTTCAAAATTAAATTATTTGGTTCAGTTTCACTGTAGCACACAGTAAGAAAAGAACTTTATTCACTAAAACTGACTTCAGAATTCTGCTACACTTTTGAAATTGTTTGTAAAATGACAGCTTTGAAATTATCATTCCAGATGAAGTACTAGTCAGTGACAATCTTAATTTAATAATTATACAAACAAAGCCAATTAAATAAATGCCTGAGATCATTTTATTCCTTTGAACGACACACAAATTTAATATATTGAAAATCAAAGTTGGAGTTTAATGAAGGAAGCCATTTAGATGTAAACACTAGCTTGATTCTGATGCCTCAGGATCTGAGCAGTCTATCATGCAAAGCCAAGAAAACTGAAAACCACATAACTGTCAGTGGCCTGGAGGAGCTAAAACAGTACTGAAACTTGACAAAGAACCCTGCTGCCCCAGAGTTGCCAGCAGAGAAAACAGAAAGCCACTTTATCTTACAGCACTACCAAACTTCTCAGACATGTCCTTGTGTTGGCCAGCTATCTCTGACAGGTATGAGGAGGAAAACTGTATAATCTCATTAACAATTTCAAAAATACATAACTACTCAGAAAATGATTAATAATCTGAACTCATTTACCCACTAGGCATGTTTACATCTGAATAGGCCAATCAAAGAATTATGTTCACATCTTCAGCATATGGAACTTCCTGTCAGAATAAAGCAATTACTACACTACACTTTTTAAAAGCCTGCTTTGGGCTACAAAAATAACATTAGTTGATGGAGAAAGAGGCAGTAAAAAACAAACATACTGAGATTTCTTTGAAAATTTATTTAATTTAAAACAAAATGTTGAAAGAAATTATCTACTTTGCATTTTAGATATTCTAAAAATATTCAGTCCTTTAAAATGTCATGAACATAAGAAGTTCTTTCTTTAAAATATTTGTCAATTATTTTCCATGTTTCTTTTTTCAGCTTCTAGAGTTGCAGTGCTTTGTAAAACCCAATTCTAATTTGAATGCCACAGAAGACCCCTTCTAATCAGCAAAAGGGAGATGAGTAGGGGAATTCATATTCAGAAATTGTGGAAGAGACGTTTCAGTATATAACACTGAGAGATTAAGATCATAAGGACACACACATTATAATCATATCAGTCTCTGATGCATAGCAGTCTCTATATCATCACATATTTTTTTTCTTAAAGCTTAGAAGAAAAATGTATATACATTTACACACATTTATTGTATTGTAGAGGGGGATGCCAATAATGTTCTTGATTAAAATATAAGTTAATTCAATACTATACTTTACTTTTCAGTACAGAGACTTACTTGACCACCCAGAGACTAAGACTAGGAAGAAAATCTCAGAGCTCTTAGTTATTGTATAGGTGGAGATGGAGATAGAGACAGAGACTAGAGAGAGAGAGAGAGAGAGAGAGAGAGAGAGAGAGAGAGAGACGGATAGGAATAGGAATAGAGGCAGAGATGGGAAGGGTGTATTTGTGAGCACTAAAAGAGAGACACTTGTTTATGTGCTACTTTACTATGTAGTGTTTCCTTCTGTGGAATGCTGCTGGGAGGTTAAGTAAGATTAAAATGATGACAAGTCTTTAAAATTGAAACATGAAGACTGTTGATAAGTTTGAGGGGGGTATATTAAGTTATGGTGGGGTGGGAGCTTAAGTAGAGAGGATTTCTTAGAAAGAGATGGGGGAGAGGGTTAAGGAAGGATTTCTCTTTTGAATTGGGAGACATTATCATATGGTTTAATGTTGAATCGGAATGATGGAGATGGAGATATTAATGACATTGGAAATAGAGGTTATAATTGAAGAATGGAAGACTGTGAAGAAAAGGGTAGGAGGGTTAGGCCAATACCACAAGATGGAACACAACATCCATTACAACAGGTGAGAAGAAAAAAAATATATAGTAGGCTTATAGGTGGAAAGATAGGGGAGATATGTCGTATTGATGGTTTCTACTTTCTCAATGATGTATAAAGTGAAGGAATTAGCTTAAAATGAAAGGAGAGGGTGTTTGAGGAAGGAAAGTCAATATTTCCTCCTGACTTCATAGCTTCCTACCAAAGGGGAAAATGTACCATGGATGAGTGTATCTTATAATACTCCCTTCCCACCTCTCCAACCTGAGCTAATATCACAGGGCCACAAAGCTCCAGCCAACACTGATTTTCCTTTTATCTTCTGTATTTTCTTTCTGTCCTTGAATAGAACATGTTTTTTGTCTAATTCAGCACTTTGGAAGACCGATCTTTCCTTCATGAAATACTCTTCTGCCAGCCTCCATAATTAAGGTCTCAGCAAAAATGTATCCCCATCAGGGAGGCATTACACAGTGTTTATAAAGTTTTCCTCTATCCCAAGCTTTCTATATCATTACCCTGTTTTATTATTTTATTTTCGTTGTTGTTCCTTTTTTTCTTTTTTTTTTTCTTCAAAGATTTTATTTAAATTCAGGTCAGTTAACATACAATATAGTATCGGTTTGAGGAGTAGAATTTAGTGATTCATCACTTACATATAACACCCAGTGCTTATCACAAGTGCCCTCCCAATGTCCATCAACCATTTAGCATGTTCCGCCCTACCTCCCCTCCAGTAACACTCAGTTTATTATCTAGAGTTAAGAGTCTCTTATGGTTTGCCGCCCTCTCTGTTTTTATCTTATTTTTCCTTCCCTTCCCGACGATCATCTGTTTTGTTTCTTAAATTTCTCATATGAGTGAAATCAGATGGTATTTATCTTGCTTAGCATGATGCATTCTAGCTCCATCCATGCACACACACACACACACACACACACACACACACACACACATATATATATACCACATCTTCTTCATCCATTCATCAGTTGATGGACATTTGGGCTCTTTCCATAATTTGACTATTGTTGGTAATGCTGCTATAAACATTGGAGTGCATGTGCCCCTGCAAATCAGTATTTTTTTATCCTTCGGATAAATATCTAGTAGTGCAATTGCTCTGTTGTAGAGTAGTTTATCTTTAACTTTCTGAGGAAACTCCACACTGCTTTGCAGAGTGGCTGTACCAGTTTGAATTCCCACCTACAGTATAGGAGGTTCCCCTTTCTTCACATGCTCTCCAACGTCTGTTATTTCCTGAGTTAATTTTACCCATTCTGACAGGTGTGAGATGGTATCCCATTGTGGTTTTGATTTGTATTTCCCTAATGGTGAGTGATGTTGAGCACCTTTTCATGTGTCTCTGCCATCTGGATGTCTTCTTTGGAAAAACGTCTATTCATGTCTTCTGCCCATTTCTTAACTGGATTATTTATTTTTGGGGTGTTGAGTTTGATAAGTTCTTGATAGATTTTTGATTCAAGCCCTTTTTTATGTATTTGGCAAATATCTTCTCCCATTCCGTAGGTTGACTTTTAGTTTTGTTGATTGTGTCCTTCGCTATGCAGAAGGTTTTTATATTGATGAAGTCCCAATAGTTCATGTTTGCTTTTGTTTCCCTTGTCTTCAGAGATATGTCTGGTAAGAAGTTGCTATGGCCAAGGTCAAATTGGTTGCTGCCTGTGTTCTCCTCTAAGATTTTATGGTTTCCTGTCTCATGTTTAGGTCTTTCATCCATTTTAAAATTATTTTTGTGTATGGGGTAAGAAAGTGGCCCAGGTTCATTTCTCTCCTTGTCATTGTCCAGTTTTCCCAATGCCATTTGTTGAGGAGACTGTCTTTTTTTTCATTGGATATTCTTTCCTGTTTTGTCAAAGATGAATTGACCATATAGTTGTGGATCCATTTCTGGGTCCTGTATTCTGTTCCATTGATCTGTGTGTCTGTTTTATGCCAGTACCATACTGTCTCGATGATTGCAGCTTTGTAATACAACTTGAATTCTGGAATTGTGATGTCTCCCACTTTGGTTTTCTTTTTCTTTTCTTTCTTTCTTTCTTTATTTTTTTTAATGTTTATTTTTGAGAGAGAGAGAGAGAGAGAGAGCGAGCAAGAGCATGAATGGGGTGGTGCAGAGAGAGAGGGACACACAGAATCCAAAGCAGGCTCCAGGCTCCAGGCTGTCAGCACAGAACCTGACATGAGGCTTGAACTCATGAACCGTGAGATCATGACCTGAGCTGAAGTTGGACACTCAATGGACTGAGCCACTCAGGTGCCCCTCTTTTTCTTTTTTAATGTTTTATTTATTTTTGAGAGAGAGAGAGAAAGATCGTGAGCAGGGGAGGGGCAGAGAGACAGGGATACACAGAATCGTCAGCACAGAACCTGATGCAGGGCATTAATCTATGAACAGTGACCTAAGCCAAAGTCAGATGCTCAACTGACTGAGCCACCCAGCTGCCCATGCTTTTCTTTTTCAACATTACTTTGGCTATTTGGGTTTTTTTTCTGATTCCATACAAATTTTAGAATTGTTCTAGCTCCGTGAAAAATGCTGGTGTTATTTGATAGGGATTACATTGAAATGTGTAGGTTGCTTTGGGTAGTATTGACATTTTAACAATATTTGCTTTTCAAATCCATGAGTGTGGAATGTTTTGCCATTTTCTTTGTGTCTTCTTCAATTTCTTTCATAAGTGTATAATTTTCAGAGTACGGATCTTTAACCTCTTTGGTAAGGTCTATTCCTAGGTATTTTATGGTTTTTGTTGTAATTGTAAATGGGATTGATTCTTTGATTTCTCTTTCTGCTTCTTCATTATTGGTGCATAGAAATGGAACTGATTTTTGTACATCGATTTTATATCCTGCGACTTTGCTGAATTCATGTATCAGTTCTAGTGGTTTTTTGGTGGAGTCTTTTGGGTTTTCCACATAGAGTATCCTGTCATCTGCAGAGACTGAGTTTGACTTCTTTCTTGTTGATATGGATGCCTTTTATTTCTTTTTGTTGTGTGGTTGCTGAAGCTAGAATTTCCAGTACTATTTCGAACAACAGTGGTGAGAGAGGACATCCCTGTCATGTTCCTGACCTTAGGGAAAAGTTCCCAGTTTTTGCCCATTGAGGATGATATTAGCTGTGGGTCTTTTGTATTTGGCCTTTATGATATTGAGGTACGTTACTTCTACCCTTAATTTCTTGAGGGTTTTTATCAAGAAATGATGTTGTATTTTGTCAAATGCTTTTTCTGGATCTACTGAGAGAACCATGTGTTCTTATTCTTTCTTTTATTAATGTGGTGTATCACATCGATTGATCTGTGGATATTGAATCACACTTGCAGTCCAGGAATAAATCCCACTTGATTGTGGTGAATAATTCTTTTAACATACTGTTGGATTTGATTTGCTAGTATCTTTGCTGGGATGTTTATTAGGGATATTGGTCTGTAATTCTCCTTTAGTGGCATCTTTGCCCAGTTTTGAAATCAAGATAATGCTGGCATCATAGAAAAAATTGGAAGTTTTCCTTCCATTTCTATTTCTTTGAACAGTTTGAGAAGAATAGGTATTAATTCTTCTTTAAATATTTGGTAGAATTCCACTGGGAAGCAATCTGTCCCTGGAGTCTTGTTTGTTGAGAGATTTTTGACTAAGGATTCAATATCTTTACTGGTTATGGGTCTGTTCAAATTTTCAATTTCTTTCTGTTTCAGTTTTGGTAGTTTATATGTTCCTAGGAAATTATCCATTTCTTTCAGATTGTCCAATTTTTTTGGCATATAATTTCTCATAATATACCCTTGTAATGGTATTTCTATAATGTTGGTCATGATCTTTTCTCTTTCAGTTGTGATTTGATTTATTTTGGTCCTTTGTCTTTTCTTTTGATAAGTCTGGCTAGGGGTTTGTTTTAATTTGTTAATTTAGTTCATTAATTCTTTTAAAGAACTACCTCCTAGGTCCATTGATATGTTCTACTTTCGTTTTAATTTCCATATCATTTATTTCTGTTCTAATCTTTATTATTTTCCTTCTTCTGCTGGTTTTGGATTATTTTATTATTTTTAAAATGTTATGCCTGACAGATAGTAGGTGCTCAACATATATACTTTTTCAGTGAATAGACAGCTATCTTCTATTTTAGTACTATCTTCTATTTCCGGAATGCTTAATTCTTTACTCAGTTTTTCCTGCCTTCCTTTCTAGACTCCAATGGAATATAAACCATATGAAATCAAGATCTGCTTTGAATTTTTCACTCATTATTCTTACACCCAGAACAGCTTCTGGTACATAGGAGGATACATATGTATTGAATAAAAACATGGAAGAATGCTAGTCCATTTCACAAAGATTTTGCTAAATTTAAAGTGATACCAATCAGCTTAAAATAATCATGTGATTTTTTTCTAAAATAGTGTACTTTTTCTGATACATGGATCATTCAGGACTAGGAAATTGCTAATGAGTGAGACAGAACGATGCAAGTGAGTTCATGGTATTTGCAATGGGCTAATTATAATGACTGGGATATAGGAAGTCAAGAGAGAAGGGGCTGTTAGAAAATGAGAGACAGATATGATTAAGGGATTGACAAGGTCAGGGTAACCAAAGAATTATACTGTTACAGGTAATTAACCAGGTGAGCTCAAAGATTGGAAAAATGTAGTTAGAGATGGAAATATTTGAAGCAGAGAACTTAGAAGTGGCAGTTCCTGCTAATGATAAGGTCTGATCAGAGCTTGCATCAAAGGAAGTGAGTGGCTGAAACATTGGAGGTAAAGGAGTAAAGGAATCAAGGATATAGAACTTGGATATTTCACTCAGCTAAATAGTGAAGTGATAAGAATGGAGACAGGAGTAAAAGGTACAGAGAAAGACTATCATTTATAAATTAAATTCTCCAGTTAATGACAAGAATGAATAAGAGGTCAGGATAAGAGGGAAAAGAGGAGGTAGAGTGTGTAACTGAAGTGAATGGCATGAGTTTCAAAAGAATAAGAATTTTGCTGCCATTATCCTTTTGATTTTTATGTCTCGATTCTTATTCAAGGGGGTGAAATGATTTGGAAGTTGCAACTGTGAACAAGGAGGACAAATTATTTCTCTCATTTACTGGAAATATAGAACATAGGAAGTTAGAACAAAAAATAAAGCAAAAGACAGTCTTCATAGGAAGGAGAGTAGTAGAAATGGCAAGAAGGAGCCAGGTGAAGAGAATATTTAAGAGATGGTGGAGGTGAGGTTGCTGTGTATGTAATAGCCTGAGGACTATGGTTTGAATGAAGACTTTTTTCACAGATTCTTGGATGGAGAAAAACTAATTTGCTTTATTTATAAAGGCAACAAACACAAAAAGAAACTCCATGGCCAACAGTATCCACAGTGCCCTCAAATCTAGGAATTACAAGACACCAGCAGAATAAGTGATGCTGCTATGTCAAATGTTAGTCACTCTGTTCTTTGTTACTTATCTATATCCTACTCAAAGCAGAGAATATTAATATTAGGCACACACTCAGGTCTCAATAAGTATTAGTTCAATGAATAAATACTAGTTGCCATTATCTGCAATTTCTTGTTTACTTATTCCTTCACTTTTGAATACCATTACAGGGGGAAAATGCACATTTTCCTATCTAGTCCCAAAATATTGTTTTTCAGCTATTTTCATACACCAATAACTCCTTATTCATGTAACAGATGCTGTTTCTGCTTTGTGGTATCTATGCCTAATTTTGCTAAAATTGCTATCCATCATCAGTTCTAGGAGCCCCATGGCATCTTGTGACATTTGGAGATCAATTGCTACTAGAATCAATTAGGAAAAACTTTGTTTTAATGGACCTAAAATTGATACTGGTATTTTCTATTTTTGGAACTTACTCAGAATATCTCGATCACTGTTTTCAGTCACAGTACATAGAAAAGTCTTGATCTAGTCTCAGAAAACTGTTTAAATGACTGTCTTTTCAAAGAACATTTTTTTTGTTGAGGTTTTGAAAATCTGAAAATTGAGAATCATGGACTTTTTTCTTTGTTGAATACAAATGGGAAAAAATCACTCAGTTTCTGATGCTTTCTCATAAAAAAAAAACTCTTCTTTCTCATTGAAATAAGAAAACTCCAAAAATGACAGTTCACATCATTATTTAACACTCTTCTGTGTGTCGTTGAGAAAACAGTGGAGCTTTGGGTATATAGAATGCTTCTCTCACTTACATTTGTTGCAAAGGGGTAGATTATACCCAAAGTATAATCATTCTTGACTGATTGAAATCATTGTTATGGAATGAAATCCTGGCCTCTTTCAAGAATTAAAAAGTATTTTTTTTACACTTAACGAGTATTCAAATTTTCAATGCAAATTTTCTGCTGTTACGATGTAGAAGCAATACAGTGCAGTGAAAAACAGACGTAGTGAGGTTTCAATAGTGGGTACATTATTTCATTCTTTTTCTCAAATATTTTTTAACTGCCAGGCACTTCCCAAAAAGTATAGTGACATAATGTAGAGAAATAGAGACATGGTTCGTGCCATAAAGAATTTACAGTTTGTTAAAGGATATAAGCAAATAGTAAAGAAATCCAAATGTGATATGATAAATTATGTGGGTACATGTCAGAGTTACTAGACATAACACAAGTTTGCCCATTAAATTTTAATCAAAGATAAACAATGAATAATTTTTTTAGTAGAACTATATCCCAAATACTGTCTGGGAGACAGACCCAATAGGTTAAATGAGGCACTCTTGGCACATGTGGAAAATGGATCCAAGCTAAACTTCCTAGATAAGAAAGCCCTCACTGAGGTTTTGTCATCTAGGTGGAGAAGGAGTTATCCAAGTGAGGAATGAGAATTATACGTAGAGGGAACAACACATTCAAAAAGTACAAGGGTAAAAATAGAAGAGTGCATTGAAGGACTTCATTAAGTTCAGTATAAGTGCAAGGAGAGGGGAGAGAGAGGACATTGGACAGTTAAACGGGGCTCTATCAAGCATGGACTAGTAACTATAGTATGGACATTTTCATTTATCCACATTTTTCCCCTGATTTGTTTTGTAGAAATATTACCTGGTTTACAGTGAGTAGTATAAGTTTAAAGCGGGAGGACTGAGAAAATTTGGGAGTCAATATCCACAATATTAATGAGAAATGATGAGTGTGTAAATAAGAGAGGTAGGTGACAGTGACGTAGGAGCAGAAGCGGCAGTGGGGAAAGAGCAGAACAACTCAGGATCCACTTAAAAGTTATTAGTAGGATTTTGGAACGGATCATAAGAGGGGAATCGGTAGAGGGAGGAGTTAGTGATGACACCTATATTTCTAATTTATCATATAGGAGTATTAAGATTCAATTCTCCAAGCCAGGAAAGACAGTATAAAATATATGCTGAGGGCAGTGGCATTGCCACGTGGAGAGGTTTGTAGGCAAAGAGGTACATTTGCAACAACTGAGAGCAGAATTCCAATGGGTGGTTGGTTATATGTCAGTGAGGTATTGTTAGTTCGTAGATCAGCATTCCTCACAGTGTGGTTTTAGATGACCTGCATTAAAATCACCACGGGTTTATGCTAAAATTCCTAGGTCCCAACCAGACCTGCCAAGTCTAACTTTATCATAAGGTTATTCTTACATGCATGATGTTTGATAATCCCTGACAGAGATGATGAATGAAGGTGTGCACCTGGATAATATCCCTCAAGGACAGTATAGGGTGACAAAAACACACAGTTCAAAACGAAATGGAAAACCCCCAAAAGCACCGGAGTCCCTAAGGAGACTTAGAAGGAACTTCCAGACAAAATCACAAAAAACAACAGATGAGGATGGAGTCAGGGAAGCCAAGGTTATGGTGTTTCAGCCTTACATGTTTCAAGTTAAATCTTATAAACTATAATGTACTGAAGATTTGTTTTTTTACTTTGGTTGTATGCTACCTGCTTCATAGACCAGTTGCTTAACCTCTAAATCTCCAGCACCTAGCACATGAGATGTGCTCACATTTTTTTTTTTATTTTGTTTAATGAATGCATGAAAACGTTCGAGGCTTGGTAATAACAAATTGTACTATTTGCCATAAATAATATTCTTCCAGATGGAATCTCTTCTGAAGGAGGAGATGCATTATGAAAATAACTTTGCAAAATTTTCTGTTAAATAGCTGAATAAATAATGTTTTCTTACTTTAAATTTTGCCCACGTGTAAATATTATCCTAGAAAAGATATTATATATATGTGTGTATATATATATATATATACATATATACACACACACATAATATACACACATATATATGTGTGTGTGTGTATATATATATATACACACACACACATATTTGAACTTAGATTCTCATAGCATTTGAACTGGCAAAAATTGTCATATGTTTTCACTAAAATAGAACTATGTCTTCAGCTATTATTCAATACAATAAGAAATCATTTAGTAAGATGCTAATAGGACTCTTTTACAATGATTTATCGCCACTCTTTGATTTCCTCTGTGTTATAAATCTCCACATTGGTGATAAGTGTAGCAGCTTTTCAGGTATACATTAGATGAGTTGGCATACATAACTCAAGGCTGTATATTTTAAAGCACTCTTACTAGGATACAATTTTAAAGAATTTTTTTTAAAAAGGAAATGAAAGAAAATGCATAAAATGACTATCCATATTATAGCCCTGTCAGTATATTAATGTGCTTAGCTTCTCAGTAGCCTCTATTACAGTTTTGATTTGGTCAGTTGCTTAATTCACCACTTCCATTTTAAAATTCCCACATACTTTTCCAATGCCTACTGAAAGTTCAATTTGTATGGATCTCCATTATTTAGCACATGAAATTATAGCATAAAAAGATGAAATAAATACAAGGAGGTTATAAAATTATTGCAGTAAATATTCTGGATATCACAAGAAAAGACCTGTGCTGGGAAAGAATATTTATGTAAATGAAACTCCCCTATACATTAGTATTTCAGCCAAAAGAAATCACTCACCACCCCCATCTCAAGTAGAAAGTCTGGATCTGCATTTAAATGGAAAGATGAATTCTAATTCAGATTTCAGCTACTGGAATCAATAAAAAGAAATCAGGTGTTGACTGAAAAGTTGGCTTTAAAGTGACATTGGATTATACATATATGAAGATTTAGATCTAATCAATGTATCAAGTTAATTCTCTCAATGAGATTTCTAGCCGATGTCTAATTTAGTCATCAAATTCTTGCTCCTAAGAATAATTTTAAAAAGTCATCTAATCTCGTTTTTAATATTTATTTTAGATTCCAGAATACAAAGCAAAACAATATATCTTTAAAATAACCTTATATGTGAATCCTGACTTTCTGTAGTGTTTTTTCATAATACTGTTCATTGAAAAATCATCTCCTAGAAGCCTGTAAATAATAATGAAAAGCTACATGTGAAGGGCCTCATATAATAAGATGCCATTTCTGTTTATACTATCAATATGCCTATTTCAAACTCAAAGCAGCTGTCAGTCAATTTAGAAATAATCCCTAACTCATAAAGCTTCTGCAAGTATGGGAACTCCATGGGAGATGGGATACTACCTATCTTGTTTACCACCTTACTCTTGCCGCAATAAGAGAATTCAGCATTTTGCAAGCATTGTATAAAAATGAACTTTAGATCAATGAATCAATTAAATAATAGCCAACTCAGAATTTTCTCAGAATTCAAAATGTTGAAATTAACATTGACTAGTAACTCACAATGTATTAGAAATCAAAAGTAGAAGGGACATTAGGAAAAATAGTGATTGACCAAGTGTCTGCCTCTCATGCAAGAATCAGAAATGCCTTGATATCAGGGACTACATTTTGTTAGACTCAATATTCTCTGCTTCTAGGACAAAATGCCAACCATATGTATACTGTTCACTATTTCCTGATTGAATCACAGTGGGCATTAGGCATCTTCTGATCTCCCACATTTATAGTAATATTACATTATTATGCTTTCACAATCTTTGAACATGCTGTTCCCTCTTCCTGGCATGCCCTCCGCTCTGTTCTTCACTCGGTTAATGCTTAATCATTCCATGACAACTTTGCATCCTTTGGCAGAGACAAAATTTAATGCTGTCCTTTTTCAGAGTGCAGACTTGTTGCTGAGAAGGGGATGTCTACCTAGTTTCTGCATTCCCCAGCCCCATCTGGATCTATGTAAGGCACTGTGACTCATTCAGAGCATTGGGATAGGAGTAGAGTGATATGTCACTTCTTGGACAAAGGGATTTGATTAAAAGTGGATATGCCTCCACCACTCCTACTCTTTCTTTCCTGTCTATAGGCTGGATTCAGAAGATCAAGCTCTTAGGAAATTGCAAGGCCATAAAAAGAAAAGGTGATCATTTGGATGGGAGTCACCTACCAATCAGAATACACCAGTTAAGTTGTATGTGTCCAAGAATTATTTTTTTTTTTAAAGCTGCTTTGGGTAGGGATGGTGGGTGGGAGGTTATGAACAGTATGCTACTGTGCACTTACTATAAGTAGCAAAAATTCTTAAAGTGGCTTATAAGAATGGTGGATCTGTTTAATCATATATTTTTTGCTGTTTTGTTGGAAAATGCAAATTTGGGGTCAGAACTGAATTGGTCCGGGCAATACAGGGAACAAATGTTGCCCAAGGCAGTCCTTCCCAAACTGATCCTGTGTAACACTCAGTCTCAGTGCAGATTGTATATTGAATAAATATTTTGTTATCATTTGTTTGATGGTAGGCCAAATTTTTGGCCTGGCAAAGTGTTTAGGTTTGGACTCAGTTCTAAAGCACTGTATCCTATACCTATCATAATACTATTACACATACACACACAAATACATTTTCTAACTGTGTGAGAAACAAATTTAGACTCAGAACATAGCATAGTGGGTTCCGAAATGTTTGTTCATCGATTAACAAAACAATGGGATAATTTGTTCCACTATTGTAAAGGTATATATGCTCCCACAGTACAAATTGGAAGTAGAGATAATAGAAAGAGGGATGTTACTCACCTAAAGGCATAGACTGCAAGTGGAAAACAATATCATAGAGGGCTTAAACATTGGGTCTTTAGAACAATCGATAAGTCTTTTTCTTGGCCCTATCTCCAACCCTTGCTTCTTGTGACCTTGTGTAAATTACATACTTCCTCAATTTCTTCACTTTAAAATAAGAATTATGGTACTTGCTGGGTTTAATGAGATTCAGATGGGATCATTTGTTTGGCATACTGAATGTTACCTTATAAACTATCACTACATGTTAGCCAAAATTAGTATTATGTTCTGAAGATAATTTATGGACTTCCAACTAAACTCTATGTTCAATAGGTTTATTTGATATATGCATCTTAAATGCTTCAGTTCTTTCCCCTATAGATTTAACTGCATATATTAATATGAAAATGGCATAAATTTATAAAATGGGTTTTTCTTGACCCTCGCTATATGTAAACTCAATTTCATAAACTTTCATGATGTCTTCAAATTTCTCTTCTGGAGAAAATGAGAAATGAAGATAACACATCCGTTATAGCGACCTATGCTAAAATAGATGGGCTACAAACATGATTGCCAGCTTCACTTTTGCCATCTAGGTGCTAACCATATTTGGGCAAGTTATTTAACCTCCCTGAACCAGTTTGCCCCTCTAAAACTGGCAATCAGAGAAATAACTCTCCTCAAAATTTGGCTTAAAGGAAAAAACTAATATGAATGATTTTAAAGTGTTTTCTGAATATAAAATGTCACATAATGTTCAGCTATCAAGAAAGAGACTTAACTTTTACAGGTGTATGTTTCCATTTCTAATCATTACTTGCTACAGGGATTACCAGGAAAAGTCATTGATTGATTAATTGATTGATCGATCACTTCATTACATTAATCTAGAAGTGGGAAAAATATGATCTTGTTTCTCACCTGAAAGACATCTGCATCAAATCCTCCTCCACTTTACAGTGTAAAAGTGTGCTTATGTTCAAGTGCTTCATTTACAGGAAAAAATAGCTCCCTGCCAAAAAGAGAGCAATGTAACATAATTACTCTTGGCTTGGAAGCCTACGATTAGTTTATTCAATGACTTTCCCAAATGGTGCTGGGAGAATTTGACATGAAACATTTTTGTTAGAGAAAAGCATCTTTCAGCTTATGTATAATATAGACACAGAAGAAAAATATGAACTGTGGAAATAAGCCTACATTTAACAGTGACAAACTACTTGCCGTTTAAATTCCTTAGGTTTCAAGTCCCTCGTTCTATTTTTGGTTGTGAGAGGTACCCAGTATCTCAACACTCTCTGAGACCAAATAAGTGGATCTCTTTTGCCAGCTCATGTAGCCAGTTGCCCAGCCACTTAGATCCATTCAAATAGGGCAAGAAAATGGTACCTCATGCAAGGGAGGAGCAGTGAGAAGGATCAGGATCTAGAAATAACCCACCGTGTAGATAAAAAACTGCATTTTTGGCATAAGATGAGAGTAAGATATCTGAAGGACATGGTGACAGTTCTCAAAGCAGCAAAAGCAATCAGTATGTTAACACGAGATTCCTACAGATTCCTGGTACGCAGAAATCTCTTAACATAAATGTTTACGGGTCAAGACCGTGCAGTTCAATACCCTTTATGAGGTCAGTATAAATGACTTAAAAGTTTAGATTTGAGGGTCATACAGCCATTGTCTTAAATCTTGTTTTACCAGTCGCCAGTAATGACTTTGGGCAATTGAGTTAACATCCCCAAACCTCATTTTTGTGTCTATAAAAACAAAATAATTAAAGTATCTAATTCTTCATAAAAATTAAATGATAAGATTATAAAATTTTCTCATGGGTATGTCGTGTATTAATACTCAATACATTATTTTGATTGATATAATTGTTGGTGTCAGGACAGACAGCACATGGCACAGCCTAGTAGTTGTCCATATGGGTAAATTATGATGAAGTTTAATGAGACACCCAAAGGATCCAGCAATAATGCATTAATGACTAAGCAAGCATAGAAGAGAACCATTTGCCTTATCAAAATGGGGACTTGTATTTGAGGGAATGCAGTAGAAGTCGAGTTACTGGAGATAGTCATGTTTACCGGATAACAATTGCAAAATCAATTTACAAACACAGGACTTCTGTGATGTAACAAGTGCCAAAGTTTTATTTCCTTATCTTCATGTTATGGATGAAGAAATAATATGGTACAGAAATGTATTGACTTGCCTGAAATTATACAGTAAGTGTTGGATCCAGGATTTAAAATAGTCCAAAGAAATATTTCTAATTACTGTGCTACCTGCCCATTGTGACTAGAGCTGAAACTAAGGGATTCCAGTCATGGAAATGACAAGGATAACACATATAGAGCTAGCAGTCTACCATGAGAACAAATGTGGCTGTCTAGTAATCTCTGCTTGGAACAGAACATATACTTAAGAGTTTTAGTCCTCTGGAAGCTCAAAAAAAAATACAAAGAGTGTTACATATTAAACAAGAAAATAACAAAAACTACCTCCGCTGTTATAACTACATCTGCAGCAGCTGTTGTTATTGGTAATAATAACAATATTAATACTAGTACTATCAGTAATGTGACTAATACATTAATTACCAAAAATGTGACAGGGGATGTTAGTCATAATTACCTCCATTCTCCATTTGGGTAGTCACATTTGGAAGAGGAAATTTATAAATTGGATGATTACCAAAAGCTGATTACCATAATAGCTAAAACCATGTCACATATTGCTTCGAGAAGACTTAGAATGAGTATAGTTTTTGCAGCATTGACATAATAAACAAGAATTTAATCTATTTTGTTTTACTTCGAGGAGGAATTTTGGACTAATAAGTAAAAGCTGAGGAAACAAAACATTGGAATTAACCTAAATAAGAATATTCTTTTAATAAATGTTTTCAGAAAATTATAAATCATTTAAAAACCTGCTAGTAGTGTGTATACTTTGACCTTCTTATTTAAATTTACAGTATAAGATTACTTGGCATGCTAGAGATAGTCTTTAGGAGTTCCGAGAGGACAATATAGAGAAGATTCAAGCAGATCTCATTTTACAGCCTCTTCCTAATATTGAATCATCATTCCCTAAGTTAACTAGTCAACGTCTTCATTTACCTAAATCTCTAATACTATCAAAGCACAAAATAGCTCAATTTTTGTCATCAAATTAAAATGAAATTTATTATAAAAATATGCATAAAAATACATAATTAATCCACAATGTAACATGAATTCCTTTGCTTGCACCAAGAGAAATATTTTCAAAGCTTCTACAAGGTGCCTTAGGACAATCTGGAGAAGTACAATGGGGTCCCAACTGATCACTTCCTCAATCAGAACCACTGTCTGTAGTGAGCTTTCAGAAAATCATGTACAGATGGTCCCCAACTTATAATGGTTCAACTTATATCTTTTGGGTTTATAATGGTGCAAAGGCTATATGAATTCACTAGAAACCATACTTTGAATTTTGAATTTTGTCTTTTCCTTTTCCCCAGCTAGCAATATGCTGCACAGTCCTCTCTCCTGATGCAGAGAGGCAGAGGGCAGCAGCACCCAGTCATCTGAGTGGTCACGAGGGTAAATATCCAATACACTGACAACCACTGCGTACCCATACAGCAATCGTGTTTTTAATTTCCAGTACAGTATTCAATAAATT
This sequence comes from Puma concolor, assembly GCF_028749965.1. NCBI lineage: Eukaryota > Metazoa > Chordata > Mammalia > Carnivora > Felidae > Puma > Puma concolor. Next base: position 60,420,244 of record NC_141674.1, on the reverse strand, counting down.
ACGTCGGATATCCAGCACTTTATTATAAAATAGGCTTTCTGTTAGATGATTTTGCTCAACTGTAAACTAATGTAAGTGTTTCCAAGCACATTTAAGGTAGTCTGGACCTGGCTATGATGTTTGGTAGGTTGGGTGTACTAAATGCATTACTGACTTATGACATTGTCAGTTTAGCATGGGTCTATCAAGATGTAACCCCATCATAAATCCAGAAGATCTGTACCCTGGATTATCTCTTAGCTCACTAACTCTCCATTTTGTGTTCTTTGCTGGGAAAATTTCCTCTTCTAGAATTCTATATTTCGAAATGTCCCAAAACTCAGTCCCCTCTTTATGTCCATTTATTTTTCCACAGTGATCTCCTCCATTCACAGCTTTAATTCTTATCTAGGCACCGATGGCTCCCAGCATATCCCCAGTTCCACCCTCTCCCCTATTTGACAGTGGCAATGGACTTGCAAGAAGTATTTCAAACATAGCACTCCCAAAACAGAGCTCTTGATTTCCCCCCAGCTCCTCCATTCCCTCCTAATCTCTCCCATTCTGAAATGGCTCCACTATTTATTCAGTTTATTTGGCCCCAAACTCAGGGGCAATCCCTTGTTCTTCTCTATAATCACTATATCAAATCCATTGGCCAGTCCTTTTAACTCTAATTTCAAGTCATTCCCTGACGATAAGCATGTCTGAGAACTCTCTCATCAAACTGGTCGAGTCACTGTCATCTCTCCTGTGGTTATCACAGCCAACTTCTATTCCATGCTTTCATGCACACTCCCTAGTGCCAATCTTACAGTGAGCAGAATACTGTATAAAAGAAAAAATCAGATTATGTAAGTCTCCTGCTCAAAACTCCCATGACTTCTCATAATCTCTCACGACTGAGGAGGAAATCCAAACCCTTTATCACACTCTGTACAAGACTCCACATGATCTAGTTATTATTTACCTCTCTGACCTCATCTCATAACACTTGCCATTTCATTCTGCTCTAGCCACACTGGCTGTTATTCTGTTCTCACTACTTGCAACACTATTTATTTTCTTAGATCTTCAAAAGTACTACCCCTTTCTTTCACTCAGATCTTTGCTCAAAGTCACCACTGTAGAAAAGTCCTCTTGTTGACTCTTTAAAATAATACACCACAGGGTGCCTGGGTGGCTCAGACGGTTAAGCATCCGACTTTGGCTCAGGTCATGATTCACAGTTCATGTGTTTGAGACCCGCATCAGGCTTGCACTGACAGTGCAGAGCCTGCTTGGAATTCTCTCTCTCTCACTCTCTCTCTTCTCTCTCTCTCTCTGTCTCTCAAAAAATAAACTTTAAAATAAAATAAAATAAAAATAAAAATAATAAAATAAAATAATAAAATAAAATAAAATAAAATAAAATAAAATAAAATAAAAACACACTACTACCAAACCCCACTCTGGGTCCTCTATCACCTGACCCTTCTTTATTTGCTCAAATAATAGTACTGTTATTGCCCAAAATATATTTAGTTATACGTTGCTTGTTTTCTATCCTTTCCACTAGAACTGTAGACTAGAAGCTCCATTAAAACAGCACGGATTTTATTTTTGTTTTAAACACTATTGTATGTCTAAAGGTTAGAACAATGCTATAAATAAACGAATAAACAAAGGAATTGAAAAGTAATAAGAAATTTGGTGTGTCATGAACTCATACTGGATACTACATAAAGAGCTTATGTTAATGAAAAATCAGGATAAAGCATTGCCTTCATCTCTAACATAGTCTCTCAGCCCACTTTGAAGGATTGCATTAGTGTGAGAATTTGGAATTATACTCTCCCGACAATCGCAGAAGGTGAAGACGACCACTCTTGCTGACAATCAGAAAATGATATTTCCAACAGAAAATGAACAATACTCACTGAATCTGATTTCTAAACATTTCATTCACCCCTATAACTTTATATTTATTTTTTTTATCTTGAGGTTTTTGAATTATGATCCGATTATATGTTTTACCTTGAAAATTTTGGCTATTAACATTTCCCCTAGTGTCTATCTGCTTGTACAGTTTCTCAAGTTTTGTCTATAAAAGCAAGTCTGTAGTGGAAGGACTGACATATGGCCAATAAGTTTGTTCCTAGAGTCAGATCCAAGTTCAGTCGATCTCATTACACCAGCATACTTTAGATCAACTTAGCCCTTGCATCAACTTTGCAAAATCTTAGAAGTACCTTCCTCAATCTTGTCTTTGTGTCCATTAGAACTACTGTGAATTCTGTTTTGCTCATTCATGCATGCCTCTCCACTAAATAGGATAAATTCACACTGATGAAAGACAATTTCAAATTACAATGAATGTTTTATAGAAATTTTAAGTATCAATAGGAATGTTCATTTGAGAGAAGCCTTAAAATAAAAAGGAATGAAATCTGGACTATCCAATGCTCTACAGTCCTTAAATAGTATGATGAGACTTTCAAATACAGTCTGAACTGCAACATTGCTTCCCTAAAAGACTCCCTAGTAAGAGACAAGAAAATTAGTTAGAGTTTTCCTATTTGTATCTCACCTTTCCCTTACCTCTTCTTGCTCCAACCATAAATTTAATTCAATCCAAAGTACTTCTTAATCTTTCTTTCCCTCTTTCTCCTGAGACATTCATTAAAAATTGAAGCTGCTTAGGAAGGAAATTCCTGGTACATAGACTTCAAACCCTAATCATTGCATATCTCTCTGACATTGTTAAGGACTATCCATTTCCAGGACAGAAAGGAAAAGACGTTTTGTTAAAATCAGACTTTCCTGGGCACACACATTGGAGGCCTCTCTGACCTTTATCAATTAGTACATCTTTTGGTGGAGCCAGAAAATGCCAAAACCTGCTTGTACAAAGCCCATTGCTGGACCCTGAAAAGGATTTAAAGGTTAATGAAATAAAATTTTCTATAACGAAATATCTAAGGGTACATAAGTTAGTGATGTGGCTTGAAGTACTGTGGTTCAGAGCCAATGGCCAAGAAAGAATTCTTGAGGTGTCTTCTGTGCAAGAAGTTGGTTTTATTATAGCACGGGGACAGGACCCATTGGCAGAAAGAGCTGCACTGGGGTTAAGAGTGACTATGTAAGATTTTCTGTTTTATGGAAGGTAGGGTGATGTTAGGGCTCCAGGCAATTGAGTCTATAGGTTTCTGGAGATTGCTGTTTTTCTTGTAATTCATCAAAACAGTTGCAAATTGATGGAGACTCATGTCCTACATGACTGTGATCTCTATCAGTTAACCATTTGTTTTTCCCTTTCCTTTGTTCTTGGGCAGCCAGGAGTGCCTGAGGAATGTCACACATATCCCACCTTTGTGGGGGTTAGGGGTGTTGCAGGGTATTAGCTTGTGCTTTGCCCTCAACTTGACTTTTGCTCTCTCATCATTAGACAACCTACTTTAGGAGCTCTGTCTCTGGTCTTGCTAAAGTAGTTATGAGCCCTGGTTCAATCCTATAAAGTGCAAAATAGTAGATTCATAGAAGACTTTGGAGATAATCGGTGCCTTCAGTATCATTCAGCATTAGGCCTGGATGCTAACATTTCCACTACCCTCTCCAATATATTTGTAGATGACCTAAAACCAGAAATTGATGATTTGATATGTACAAAAAAAGGTTAGTGACTACATTATATAAATTTCAGGCTTTGGCAGAATGCATTGAATAGTATTTAGATAGGGGAAAACACCCTCAAACTAAAGGCACAGATTTAAAAATAAGGAGATGAAGGGAGAACTGCCACCCTTTTAAAAAACAATAAAAATTCCCTTTACCAAGACTTTTATTGGTTTTGTAAACAAAAAGTCCAATAGAAAATGAATTGGAAAATCATTTCAATAATAAAAAGTCCCATCTTAACAACAACAGAAAACAGAAAAGAACTAGGGGTCTCCCAGGGTTCGAAAGGGGCACCAAGGAAGACCGTAGTACCCAATTTCCAATGATTTTTTTTAAAGTATCAAATAGAACCATCTCTTGTAATAGTGTTGCCTGGTGGACTAGGGAGACCTTGGGTCCTGAGACCTTGACCCAGCATGTCCAAAAGATGTCAAGGGAGGCCCTTGGTTTTGTCAAAGATAAGAATTCAGGGCAGACACAACACTGCAGATTAGAAATACAACAGGAAAGTTTATTAAAGCAAAAGTATACTCTGATGATATAAGAGTAGGTGAGTACAAGGAGAGCTGGTGAGTCTGGGGTTTAGGTTTTTATCTTTCATTGACAATGGTTAACAAGGAGGCAGGATATTCATTACCTGAGGTGGGGATTGATTTATTGGAAGCAGGGTCATGTGCTTTTTCTTCCTTATTTGGTCAGGGATTTCCTGTCATGGCATTCTTAGGGAGGAGTGTGTTAATGTAGTATAATGAAGGAATAATATGAACTTTTGTCAGCCATCTTGGGCCTGTCTGGTTTGATCTGGTTTCTTACGGTTTTGTTTTGGAGTGCTGCCAAGTCAGTTTCTGATTTACTCATAGCTGGCCATGACTTCCTCTTTGCTGGCTTCCAGGCATCCTGTTAGGACCTAACTAACTGGCTATTCTAGCAATAGAAGGACAGAAGCAAAACTTTCTAAATGAAATTGGTTTTGGTCAACTATCAATCCTGCCACAGCTTTTACACTGGTCTTAGGAATCTTCAGACTACTAAGGTGGTAGATTTTTTTTTTACATACCCTCAGGCCTTCTCCCTCACCCAGAGTATAACAATAATTTTCAGCCCTCTCGTGAGCCAACTTTCTTCCTTTGTGATAATACAAACACATTTATTTTTGAGAGATTCCTTTCAAATGTAACTATCAAATAAGCTGTTTTTCAGATGGACTGTTCCCTGAAATACCTGACATCTCTGGCATGCAATATACACTAATAGTTTCAGTTGAGGTTTTTTGATCCCATGTACTTAACCCGATCTCAGGTTGATGAATTAGTTAAGGTCTATGATAACCTCTGGGCCAAGGAATCTACTGATACCTTGAAAATATTAGGAGCTGATCCCATTTAAGTAATAAATGATTCATCCAAGCCTTTGAGGCATCTAATCTTGCCCCATATCCTGTGAAGCCCAAACCAAGGTAAAGACTGGTTCTACTGTGGAATACTGGTCAAAAGTGACCTTTTATTCCTTGTACTAGTACCTGAAATATTCTTGTGTTTCTTGTAGGAAAAACAAACAAATGAATATATAGATAAGGATTTGTGCAAGATCTTATTGTTATACATAAAACGTGATCCACTGTTCCCACTGGTCCCAAATCCAAATGTCTTATTGTTCTCAGCACAATCCAAAGCCATCTACTATACTATTGTGTACTTGTGCCACCCCTCTTCTACTACCCCTCTAGATCTCAACCTCGATATTTATTTGTCCTGTTGTGGGAAAATCAACAATATGCCAGGTTTATTATACATCAATGATTTCTAGAAGCACTCTTCTACTTCTCTGAATCAAGACCTAAAGGTTATAAAATTTCCTTGTGACTTCTCTCATTTCCAATGTATAGATGATCATTTGTAAAGCTCAAAATACAGAATTCATACATTGTTTTCATCTATTCATTACAAGCATTAATCCAGAAGAGATATAAAGCTTCCAAAGAGAAGTTGCAATTCTACCAACAACAAAAGTTCATAATTGAGAATATAACATATCCCAGGAAGGTAAATCTCTAATCTCTAAGAGACTCTGCATATCTAGAATTTTTCTAGATCAATTCCAAAATCAATTCTTGGAAATTTTATCACTAGTATTGGAGATATCATGTGCCACATTTTTCTGAGATTGCATTTCATTTATGTCATTAATCTCCAGGCCTTGAATTTCTCTAAGGGGAAAAAAAACATGAACAAGTTTTTGATAAGGGTAAGTTAAATTAGGTCAAAGGTCAACAGCCCCCAAATTTAGGATTTCCTAATCATTGCATATCCTTTTCTTTTTTGATTATTCATATTCTGCTCAGATACTAGATGTACTTTGATGGTATATCAAATGAGGCATATTGTCATAAGAGTTATAATTGCAGAGTGACACAGCTCATGGAATCTATGGCAGATGTATTTCTAGGGTCCCCATTTATTGTATTTGTTCCTCTTGCTGTGAAGACTTCTATTAACAAAAAGCACTAAGGAATTCTCAGTTTACCTCCTACGAAATATTATTGACTTCCTTTTTTGTATTTACTATCTTTTGTTATAATCCTAAAGTCAGCATTACTCCTTCCCCCACCTGAGGGAAGAATTCCATTGTTTAGTTACCATTAGACAATCATCCAAGTCTGAGTCAAAGCTTTTGAAATTTCTTTAGGAAAACACTGATTCAATTTTGTTTGTTGTTGCTACATATCCAAAAACAAATTCTGCATTGGTCTATCATTCTATTTTGATTTATATCAATTTACTATTACCTAAAGAGCCGCTCACAGAGCTTAATTCAGCTTAAAAGACTGAGTTGCTCCCTCTCACTTAGGCCAGGCATTTGTTCAAATATTTATAAGCATATTACTGTCCTACCCTCACACTAACCCCAAGAGAAATCGTATTATTTTAAATTAGAAGCCTTTAGTTTGGCCTTGTATTTCCATATTAATTTCACTCACTCATTAATACTTTTATTCAATCAACCAATATTCCTTAAGTGTCTACTGTGTACCATTATCAAAAGCTTCAGAATTTCTATGAAGGCAGAATGTAGGTTTTCCCCCCAGACTCATTGAGATATAATTGACATATAACATTGTATAACTTCATGGTATACAACATAATGATTTGATATATGTATATATTGCAGGATGATTACTATAATCAGTTTAGTTAACTTCCATCATCTCACATAGTTACAAAAATTTTTGCTTGTGATGAGAACTGTTAAGAACTACTTTCTCAGCAAATTTCAGATACACAATATAGTACTGTTAATTGTAGTCATCATGATGTACATCATACCCCCAACTTGTTTCCATGCCTAAATTGTTTACTTCAATCCGCTTTCTAAAACTACAACCAAATAATTGTTTAAATGATTAACTTATCTATCTTACTTTGATGCAAAGTACCTCTTCTGTCTGCAACCCATTCATATAACTTTCATAGTTATATGAATTCAGTATAATAAGAATTCGGTATAATAAATTCAATTTTCTGGACCATGGCTTATAAAGCCCTGCATAGTCCGCTCCCTATTCAGCTAACCTTATCCTTCTGCATAATCCATTTGCAAAAAGATCCCAATACACTGAAGTATTTGAAGTTCTGGAAAGGGTCATGTTTTCTGTGATCATAATGCTTTTATGATTATTATCCCCACTGGTGAAACATTCTTCCTCTCCTTCCCTTTTTAATGACTTCTACTCATTTTCCAGATTTCACCTTATAGATCTTTTCTTTTTTAAAAATTGTATTTATGTATTTTGAGAGAGAGAGTGTGTATGTGAGCAAGGGAAGGGGCAGAGAGGGGCGGGGGGGGGGGGGGAAGAGAGAGAATCCCAAGCAGGCTCCATGCTATCAGCACAGAGCCTGATGCAGGGCTCAATCTCACTAACCATGAGATCATGACCTGAGCCGAAATCAGGAGTCTGTCACTTAACTGACTGAGACACCCAGGCTCCCCTAGATCTTTTCTTCTAGAAATATTTCTTGAACCCCTGAGATCTGCTAAGGACACTTGTCTATATGCAATTATTTTATCATAGCACTTACTCTATTCTAATTATTTTATTTGCAGGTGCACCTGACTGGCTTAGTGGATAGAGAACACTACTTGATCTCAGGGTGTTGAGTTCAAGTCCCATGTTGGGTGTAGAGATTACTTAAAAATAATTATTTTATTTGTCTATATCCATGACCACACTATAGAAAATGGGTCTTTTAAAAAATTTATTGAGGTATAATTTACATACAATGTTATATTATTTTAGGTATATAGTGATACCTATATAGCAATTATATTTGTAGAACAATACATTTGTATACATTGCAACATTTGTATACATTTGTATACATTGCAAAATGTTCCCACAATATGTCTAGTCACCTTACAAAGTTAATATAATGTTATTGACTATATTTCCATGCCAAACTTTACAGACCCATGATTTATTTGTAACTGGAGCTTTGTACTTCTTCTTCACCCATCTCCTCCCCTCAGCCCCTCACCTTTGGTAACTAACAAACTGTTCTCTGTATCTGAGTTTGGTTTTATTTTGTTTTTATAATTTCCACATATAAGTAAAATCATGCAGTATTTGTCTTTCTCTATCTGACTTATTTCACTGAGCTTAATACCTTCAAGTTCCATTCATGTTGTTGTAATGTCGATTTCCTTCTTTTTTATGGCTGAATAGTATGCCATTATATGTTCTGTATCTATTCATCTATCAATGGCCACTTAGGCTGTTTGCATATCTTGGCTATTGTAAATAATGCTGCTATAAACAGAGGGGTGCATACATCTTTTCAAATTACTGTTTTCATTTTCTTTGGATAGATACCCCATACTGGAATCACTAAATCATATTGTAACTCTATTTTAAATTTTTTGAGGAAAATCCACATTATTTCAATAGTGAGTGTCTGTACCAATTTACATTCCTACAAAGAGTGCACAACAGTTCCCTTTTTTCCACATCCTTGTCAACACATGTTATTTTTTTAATCTTTTTGATTGCAACCTTTCTGACAGTTGTAAAGTATTATCCTATTGTGGCTTTAATATGCATTTCACTGATAATTAATGATGTTGAGTGTCTTTTTGTGTGACTGTTAGCCATCTGTATGTCTTCTTTGGAAACATGTCTATTCAGATCCTCTGCCTATTTTTCAGTTGGACTGTTTTTTGGTTATTAAGTTGTATGACTTCTTTATACATATTGGATATTAATCCCTTATCAGATATATGATTTGCAAATAACTTCTCCCATTAAGGAGGTTGCTTTTCCTTTTGTTGATGGCTCTTCACTGTGCAGAAGATTTTAATTTGATATAGTCTTATTTGTTTATTTTTTATTTTGTTTTCCTTGCCTTTGGAATCAGATTAAAAATATTGTGAAGTCTGATGTAAAGGAGCTTACTGCCTATGTTTTCTTCTAGGAACTTATGGTTTCAGGTCTTACATTCAAGTCTTTATATTGAGTTGATATTTGTAGAGGTGTAACATTTTTGTATATGGTGTATATGGTTTCCCAACACCATTTATTGAAGGGACTGTCCTGTCTCTGTTTTAAATTCTTCCCTCCTTTGTAGCAAATTAATCAACCACATATTTGTGTGTTTATTTCTGGGGTCTTTATTCCATTCCATTGATCAATGTGTTGGTTTTTATGCCAATACTACACTGTTTTGATTACTATAGTTTTGCAGTATAGTTTGACATAAGGGCAACTGATACCACTGACTTTATTTCTCAAGGTTATTTTGGTTCTTGCTGATATTTTTTCAGAGCTCAACTTAGAGTTCAGCTTACCTAGTGGACAAAACATGTTTCTAGAAGGAGATGTGGAGGGATGGAGAGAGAAAAAGAAAGAAAGAAAGATAGGAGGATGGGAGGAAGAAAAAAATCACAGTAGGCCATGCATTAAAGCAGTGGTTGAAAAACTTTTCCTCCAAAAGGTCAGTAAGGAAATATGTTAAGTTTTGTGAACCATGTGGTTTCTGTTCTAACTACTTAACTGTGTCATTGTGGCACAAAATAATGCCTTGTTCCAATAAAACTATATTTATAAAAATGACTAGCAAGGTGGATTTGTCTGGAGGGCTATGGTTTTTTGGCCACTGCATTAGAGGCTTTATTTACATTATTTCATTAATTTTACCAACAACTTTTTGTGAACAATGAGCGAAAATAGATTATATAATTTGTCCAAAAGCTACAGAACTAGTAATGGTGAGGTCCTAGATCTACTTACCTCCACAGAGAAAGAAGAAGAGAAAGTGAGGGTCAGAATACTATGATGCATCTACTTTTGTATCCCTTTATGAAAAATCAGAAATCTGCGGGTTAATAAAATTTGCCTAAGTTTCTACAGACAGTATTAAACTTAGCTCATTAGCTAAAGACCTCAAGTTCTTAACCATTGGTATATGCTGATTTCGTTAAATTGAAATCTCTCTCATTTCTAAATTTTCTGCTATTTTAGAAATTTGTTGCTCTGAAGAAGCTTTTATAACAATTCAAAAATTCATTTTATTTCTTCTTGTTCTTCTTTTTGGTCCTCTCAATACAAAATACCAGCTAAATTAATGATGTAGCTATTGCAGGAAAGGAGGGAGCCAATAAATATTATTTAACTTTTACATTGATCCAAAATAAAACCATATTATGTAGCATTCAGGAAGATGAATGAGCATGAAGAAAAAGAGAGTGCATTTTATATAGGTTAAGAGATTTGTGTGTGTGTGTGTGTGAGATCAGACTCTTAGAAGCAAGGTTTGAATTTTTAAAAGTGGATTTATGTATCTATGCCAATGAATAGAAATAATATAGAAAGAGATACTGAATAAAGCTGAATAGCATCAAAATAAAATTGCTGCTAAACATATCATTATAAGTTATACTCAATGTCTCTCGGGTTCTATTGACATGACCTCCCTCAGTTTGTGAAAGTAAAAGACGATGTTTTAGAGTTAATAGCTCAGTAGCCCAATGTAGAGAACAGGTATTCCAGGAATTTTTAAGAGATGGAAGTGCTGAATCTGGGTCTCCAAAATTTTAAAACTTTTGTATCTTAATTTCCACCCTATTACTATGTATGGGTCCCTACACAATTAATTTAACTGCACTGAATCTTGATTTCTTAATCTGTGAAAGAGGGATGTCTAAAGGTTTTAAACTTCAAATGCTGTTATAATGGCAATGTTAACTGAATTCACTAATCCCATCATTTTCTAGCTATATGAAAGAAGCCACATTTTTTTTTGTTTTCTTTACATTTGATATTAGCTGAAGGCCATGGTATATTCATCACTAGTAACTCAAGCTGACTGACAGGTGTGATAATAAAAATTCATATCCTGTACTGAAGCCTTTGGAGCAGAGCTTCATAAATAGAATTGATAGCTTTGTTAGTAAAAAATGAGATGATGGCATATCAACCTAACACTACTACTTAGTTTGAGGGGGCATTTGGAGGGGATGATTGTTCCCATGAGTGGGGATAGAGTTGCAAATACAGACACTATATATTCTTGTGTAACCAATGAAAGGCTGAGTTAAGATTAAATTCATGGCTATGGCCAGCAGAAAGAGCAGTGTTAATGAAAACCTATAACAAAGTTATAGAAGAACTATGATAGAGTCTCCTAATTAACCACAGGTAACTAAAATATATAAGTATACATTATTTTTATCATTATTAAATAAATTTATATATATATATTAATATATAATAAAATTCTACAATATACTCATATATGTGAGAAGAACTTGATCTCACATTTCCTGAGTAGAACAATCTGAAATGCAATTTAGTTCTAAGAGGCTGCTCTTTTTAGACATGACGTTGCTATTAATTCTATGTTTTTATTTATATGGTTAATTATGGTTAAGTATAGTACTTTTGCTGTCCAGTTCCATTGTTAACTCAAGAAAGCTGGACTAGATAATACTAATATAATTCTGTGTTTAATCCGTGTTACATGCCTTGTTAAAAACTTTACATGCATTGTCTCCTTTAATTCTTAGCACAATTTATATCCTGGAGATACTTTATCCCCACTTTGCTGTTGAATAAACTGAGGGTTATGGAACTAAATTATCTTGCCTAAGGACACAGTGCTGGTATTTAATCCAGACATTTTTGACTGCCAAGCCCAAATGCCTAACCATCATACTATGTCACTTCAAGTGGTTCATTGTTTTAGATCTGATTCACTCTAACTGACATATTCCATAAGAATGGGGGGGGGGGGCTGCTATTACACTTATGTAGATGAAAGGGGAAAAAGAGTTTCTGGTTAAAACAATTGAACAAGCTCCTCTTGGATGATATTAGTGAGGGATGCCAGGTGAAACTTCATTCATCTAGCTGTCATAAATGACTACAACTGAAATCCGATCTTGTATTTGGCAAAATATTATATAATTTGTCTGAAAAAAACTATTAAAAGGTGATTTATTCACCAGGAGATCATATTTTTTCCTCTTTTTAGCAAACTGTCATACTAAACTTCACCATTCCTCCAAAACATGAAACTAAGCCCTTTTGAGCAATTTCAAACATTTCCACAAATGAATAGACATAGCAATGTGTCATGAAATCTTGCCAATTTACAATGCCTACATTACTTCACAATAATATATTTCTTTATTTAAAAGCTATTTTATCGCCACTTTACAATTTTCAATGTGCATTTCTCTTCCCATTATAAAAATCAGTAATGTTCGGAGAAAGGTGTCAGCTGAAGCACAGGTTGTAAGGGCTCCAATTTCCAGTGAACATAACAAACCCCACTGATCACAACTTTGTGTGGGGAAAATCCTCCATAAAATTACTTTTTTGCATATGTTTAAATATTATTCACAATGGAAAATCTTTTCTATAGAAACACTTTAAAATAATATGGCTGACTGTTACCATGTGAATGCTTTTTTTTAACATAGCCTTTTATAATCACATATACTCTTTATCCTTTTCCATTTCAGTTCTGTCTGGGTAAAAATGAACAAAATACAAAATTCAGTATAATTTTACCATTCGCATTAGCAAGAGAACAATGGCAAGTGGCTTTGAATTGCTCTTCCATCTGGCATTTCAGTTACTGTTTAGATTAATAGGTACAATAGGAGTTGAAATTTTCTGGGCCAGAGTTTAATGGTGCTCAGCACTGCTCCTTTCTGAAAGGACCCATCCACCTGTGGACAAAGCCTTCTGTCTGTTACCATGGCCCTGAATAAAGTGACTGATGAGCATGTGAGTCTGTTTCAAGTTGCAAAAAGGAAGAACTTACATTCCAGTTAACTACACTGTCTCTTCCTGATACGAATTATGCCAGCTAAGATAATCAATAACTTATCAGGCTGCTGAGAGCCCATTAGCATGTGGTTAATATGCTAGTGTTCACAGCAGTATTCTTCAATGTGGGAAGTGGCCCTTTGGTATAACACACTTCAATAGTTTAAGCTCAATAATAATAACTCTTGTTTAACAAGATATTAGATTGACTCTTATAAATTAGAAGATTGTTTTCATGATCTATGTAATCTACTCTATTAATAAAAACAGAACTGAAGGCTCTTGGCACAATTCATTTCTCACTTCCACTTACAAGTGGGCTCTAAATATAAGGAATCAGGCTTGCCCAATTAATCACAGCGCTGAACAATGTGTCTACCTGAAAAGAATGTAAAACCACTGCTATTACAAAGTTTAATTTAAACCCTAGGGCTAAATTAAAGAGCTTTTCAAATACAGAGATTATTGTCCAGGAAGAGCAAAACACATTTTTTTTTCCATTTCAGTTTAGGAAATTATTTCTAGAAAAAAGTGTAAAAATTCGCTAAGTCATTTGGAGGGGGTTGGGTCTTATTGTTCTTACGTTTGAGCACGAACAAGAAAATGACATGGAGAAATAAAATCAGTCCAATCGGAAGTGTTTAAGATTCAAAGATTTTCATTTGCATCCTCCAAGTGACAAAGACAGGGTTTTGCATATGGTGTCTGTGTACTAACTGAATTTTCCAGCGTCTACTCTTTAAATGCAATTCTGATCGTGCAGCCTTAACAAAGAACAGCTAAGTGACTGAGCAGGATGCGGCATTTCATGTACTGTTCCCACTCTGGGATTGTCATAGTGCATCTGTGGGATTAAATCTTTTAAGGAGTTGTCAAATTTAATTGGTGAGTTTGCACAGTTCTGGTTTACTGGATACATCACACCACCAAGATCTTTTTCTTTTATCACTTTATGTTAACTCCGTGATTTAAATATTGCCATCTGTGAACAAAGCCTACAGAATTAAGAAAACAGCTTTAGTAAATTAAAACCTTAACTGATGCATAATTTGAAGATTTTAACATTGCTTATTTGATACTTGGTGTGTTTATTTATTTTTCTCATGGCAGGTATCCTATTTTGTACATACATGTTCAGTATAGCAGAATGCCCTATAAACACTCCAACAGGTTTAAAGACTATAAAAAAGGACAGCAAAATCTATAACATCAGCAACAGACACAGAGTCCTTTGAAGAACAAGAACAAATATTTCAAATAAATACTTCAAATGAAATCTAGCATTTCCCCCTACATATGACTTCTGCATTTTCTGAGGTCTAACACTTCACTCTCATTCCATCTACTAATTTTTTTTTTCCGCCACCTTGCATGTCCAGGCTCTTCTGCTTTTCATATTTGTACCTTCTCCTCAGGTCTTGCTTTGAGTGCCACTTCCAAAAAAGGTGCAGAAGGCCTTCCCAAACAGCCTAAGTTGGCCCCCTCCAGTCATTCCCAATTATCCCCCCAAAGTGTTTCCCTTTCAATTATCAATAATTATAATCCTACATTTATTTTTTTTATCTGCTCACAGAATGTGCATTTCATAAGGACAAAGACAATGATTTTGTTTTATTTATTTATTTATTTATTTATTTTCTGTTTCTGTAAGTGTAGACTCGGCATGTGGTAGAGAGCTGGCAAGCAGTAGTGGATATGGTAGTGATAGGAGGAGGAGAAGGAGGAGGAATGATAAAATTATTTAATAATAAAAATAGTACTTATACTAGCTAACCTGGTTGAGCCCTGTGTGCCTGGCACTGTACAATGGGATTTGCATTATCTCATTTAGTTTTTAAAATAATCCTTTGGGGTAGGTGCTACTATTATGTAAAGTTAACAGGTGGAGACATGAGGCTTAGAGAGGTTAAATAACTTATTCAGTGTCACAAAATTAATTTGGTTCCAGGATTGAAATCCTGGCTTTCATACTCCAGATCCCGCATAAAGGAATTTGTTAAATGACTCTATAGATGTGTGAAGGGAGGAAGGAAGGAAGGAAAGAAGGAAGGAAGGAAGGAAGGAAGGAAAAGGATGGAGGGATGGAAGAGAAGGAAAGACAGAGGGAGGGGAGGGAAGGAGGGGGAGAGTCAGGGAAGGAAGGGAGGGAAAGAGGGAGAAGGGTTGAGGAAGGAAGGAAGGAAGGAAGGAAGGAAGGAAGGAAGACAGAGAGAGAGAGAAAGAAAGAAAGAAAAGAAAAAGAAAGAAAGAAAGAAAGAAAGAAAAGAAAAGAAAAGAAAAGAAAAGAAAAGAAAAGAAAAGAAAAGAAAAGAAAAGAAAAGAAAGAAAAGCATGCTATCTATAGCCATGGATAAAATGCTGGCCAAAAAAAATCCTTTTTTTTTCCATGAATTCAGGCCAGTCACCTACACAGCAACTTTAATAACTTAAGTTTTTAAACTATGGGGTCTGAGAATTGAGAAGCTGAAAGACACAATAATGCTTTCATTTTGAGATAATCCTCTTAACATGTGTAGCTATCTTTGTTAATAATGACCATCATGGATTGCTTTTGAGAATCAACATTGTTAATGAAACACCTAAACATAGAGCAACTATAGCTACTTCCCTAAGCCATGTAACAGGTGGGGCATCTCAGCCCAGACACAAGGAATGTAATGAGAAATAATTCAGCTAACAATGAAATAAGGTTTCGATGTGTCAGTTTTACACTGAACACCTTACTTTGCATGTTCCTGCCTTAACTCTTATATAGGCCTAGCATATGAGCACAGAATCACAAGACCAGCAGATCTAGAATCTGGGATTCAGATGAAATTTCAGAACTATAGCCCTTAAGAAGTTATTCTCCAGAAGTCCTGGATCATCTCTGTTGGAAGCCATGGTGAACGGAAGCCATAGGAAGAATGGTGAGAAACTGTGCAGTTTATAAGTAATTACACATTGGTTACCTCAATGAAACCTCTCAAACACTTGAAATTTTTCCTCTTGACAAGTAGGAAAGTGAAATTCATAGAAGCTGAGTTACTTGCTGAAGTTTCTCCAGCCAGTAAATGGCAGAAGTAGGATTTGATTCTAGGCCTGAGTGTTCACAAAGCCCAGGCTCATTTGGAAAACAACAACAACAACAACAACAACCACAAAAACCCACAATATTTTGTGGAGCTCATTGTGTACGATAGTCCTAAGAGAAAGGAGAAGCGCCACAGCTTGTTAGAGTGTTCCAATTTCCCAGTAGAATCATCTGAATGCTAATTTGGGCGCAACTCTGAAGAGCTGAAGCAGCTTGATTTACTCTTTTGACAATGATTATTTTCCTTAAATACATGATATATGCAAGTGTAGAAACTAATACAAAATGATGGTGATGCTATGCTACCATCATCCTCAAGAATAAGATTTCTCCAGGATTGGTAAATTGCATCTTAATGTTAATTTTTTTTTTCACTTTGAATATGGTGATTCCAAAAAATATATAAACACAGTCATTATTTTAACAACTAAATATTTATGCACTGGTAATAAATGAAGCACCATTTGAAACAAGACTTTTGAAAGATATGAATATATAAGCACTGATCTGGAAAACTGGAAATTCAACTAAAATATGTCCTATAACAAAAGTCCTATAATATTATGAAATGAATATAGTGTGCCTAAACTAAATAAGGTATAATTATTTATTGATTGAGCAGTTCTTGTGATACTGTGTCATGAGGTGATTAAACAGAATTCAGCTATTGGTTTGAAGACATTTAATAATGTAAAAAAAGGAATTGTCAGGGGCTACACATATGCAGGCTCCTGTCTTGGAATTGTTTTTGAAGACTTTTCCTATCATATTGCACATCAGCATAACACCAGTAATACAGTCTAATAGAGAGAGCACTAAAGTAGAATACTTACAAGGAATTATAAAGAATCTCAGCAGCTGGCTCCTCTCATTGGGATATAGAAAAGATATATAATACTGAGTTTTCTCCTTTAGGAGAGAGAGAGAGAATGAGGCTTACTTCCAACATTCCAGTGCCCTGTCCTAAGGGGAAAGGGCAGGTGGCTCTTAGCACCAAGCATGGCTCTGTGAGATTTGGAGAAAATGTATAATCCCAAGATTATCCCTCAGAAGGAAGGGAGAGGTGTGGAACATATACATTCTTAGAAAAAAAAAAATTGAGAGGCTTCCAGAATAGTCAGGCCAATTGGTGGAAGTTTTTCCCTTCCAAAGTCAGACCATTAAGATTGAAAGGGGTGACTGCTTTTTCAAATGCATAGACACCAACACATAGCTACAACAAATGTGAAGAATCAAGTAAATATGACTCTACCAAAGGAAAAAACTAAATCAACAATTATCAACCCTAAACAAATGGAGATCTGCAAACTGCCTGACAAAGAATTCAAAATAATAATTTTAATGAAGCTCATTGAGCTACAAGAAAGCACAGGCAGATGACTAGACAAAATCAAGAAAATCATACGTGAATAAAATAAGAATATCAATGAAGAGTTAGAAACTATTAAAAACTACCAAACAGAATTATAGAGTTAAAGAATACAATAACTAAACTGAAGGGGGAACAATCAATAGAGAGCTTTACCAGCAGAATTGATGAAGGAGTGGGGCGCCTGGGTGGCTCAGTGGGTTGAGCGTCAGACTTCACTCAGGTCATGATCTCACAGCTTGTGAGTTCGAGCCCCACATCAGGCTCCGTGCTGACAGCTCAGAGCCTGGAGCCTGCTTCAAATTCTGTGCCTCCCTCTCTCTCTGCCCCAACCCACTCACATTCTGTCTCTGTCTCTCTCAAAAATAAGTAAACATTAAAGAAAATTATAAAACAATTGATAAAGGAGAAGAAAGAATCTGTGAACTTAGAGACGGGTGATTTTATATTAACTAGTCAGAGGAACAGAAAGAAAAAAAGAGCAAAGTAGAATGCTTAAGTTAGAAGAAATTCAGGGTAGCAATATTACACAACCATAGCTGGTATATTGAAGACAGTATTACTGGAGAAACAATCTTTCCATAAAATATTGGTAAATAAAGACAAGTTACCAAGAAGGCAACAGGAGCCATAGGTCAGAACAAAGTACTCCAGGGAAATCAGACTCACAAATACATATGGGATATGATCCGTATTCAGAACTGTTTCTAAAACCATAATAACATCTCAGTTATTATCAGTTTCTTAGACAGGAAGTGGATGTAGCTTTTATAGTTTATTTTATAGAACTATGTGTAAAAATATATGTAGTATTTATTATCCCATTTGATGTTTCCGTTCCCAATAAATTTTTATGTGAAATAGCAAATTCCAAATTAAAGAATAGCTTAATATTTTGTCACAATTAGATCCTGAGAGGTTTAGATTGTATCTAAATATTATGCCCTACAAAGAATAATGAAGAATATTTTGGTTTGATGTAAGCAAGGAGAAGCTTTAAGTAACAGACAAATCTTTAAAATGTTAACTACCAGACATGTAGTTAAAAAGTAGGTACAAGTGGTATACAATTGAACTTACCTGTGGAAGAAATGGTGTAATTCAAAACTAGTATTATTCTTTTTAAATGAATGTATCCTTTAAAAAGTCATAGATTTCTTTTGTTTGTTTGTTTGTTTGTTTCTTTGTTTTAAAGAAAGAGCACAAGCAGGGGAGAGGGGCATAGGGAACAGAGACAAGGAATCTTAAGTAGGCTCCACGCTCAGCACAGAGTCCAACACAGGGCTCGATCCCATAACCCTGGGACCATGACATGAGCTGAAATCGATAGTCAGACCCTCAGCCCACTGAGCCATCCAAGTGCCCCCATATTTTTTTTAAATGGCATTTTAGAATTAGTAATAACTTAATAGTTACTCATACCCTGATTTGTAATATTAATTTTTACTTTATTTGACTCTGAATCTGTTTGATTGTTCAGGGTTTTTTTTTTTTTTCTTTTTCTTTTTTTCTTTTAAGAATTTGACTTTCTTTTATGAGGATGAAATAATCTGAAAATTATGAAAGAACACTTGGCTGAAATTTGGAAGAGCTAACCTAAACAAAACAAAACAGCACAACACAAAACAAAACACTTTCAAACAGACTGTCCACAAAGCTTTTTCAAATTCTTTAAACCAGAAGCAGTATGATTTGATGTTAATCCTTAGTTTTGAAGTCAAACATTTCTTCAGATTAGCCCAAAAAGAGGGGAGAGAAGTAAAAACAAACCCATTACAATGTATGACATTCTTTTTTTGTGTGTAACCTTAAGCTATCCTATACAGTAAAGATATTTAAACTGTGCCCTGATCTGATGCTAGATTCTACCTATGCCCTTTTCAATATGAAACAAAGAATGACAATTCTGGCTCTAATCAGTTATCAGTTGCATAATGTTGGGCAACTTATATCTTGTCACTACACTTCAGTTTCATCATCCATCAAATGAGACTGTATTATTTCCCAAATACAACTGACATGTAGTAAACAATCAAGTGATTTTTAAAAGTATTTTTTAAAATATTACTGATTTTTAAAAGTATTAATTTATATTTTCTTCCTTTGAATGCCCATAACACCCTCTGACATGAGGGCAGAGATGCTGGTTTATTTATCTCTGTATCCTAAGCACCTGAGGTTCTGAAAGAGGTGTTGTTGTTTTTGTTGTGGCTGTTGTTGTTGCTGTTGCTATTTGGGGTAGAGTTGACACATAATATTATATTAGTCCCACATGTGCAACAAAGTAATTCGACATCTCTATTCTCTTGCTATGTTCACCACAAGTGTAGCTATGATCTGTCACCATGTAACAGTATTAAAATATCATTGGCTATATTCCCTATGCTGTAACTTTTATTACCATGACTTACTCATTCCATAACTGGAAGCTTGTATCTCTCACTCCTGTCACTCCTCTTCACTTATTTTGCTCAACCCCTGCCCCCTACACACACCCCTCCTTCCCTCTGGAAGCCATCAGTTTGTTCTTTTTCTCTATAGGTCTGACTCTGCTGTTTGTTTGTTTATGTATGTTGCAGCTTGATATAGTGCAATGGTTCTCAGACATCAGCATGCATCAGAATCACCAAGAGAACTTGTTAAAAAACAGATTCCTGGTTTGCACCCCTATATGTTATGATCAGTACGTTTGTGGTAAGGTCTTAGAATTTGTATTTCTTGCAATTTCCTAAATGATGCTGACACTGCTGGTCTGGGGATTATAGTTTGAGTACTATTTGTATATATTGTAGGAAGTTAAATTGACATTGGAGTCAAATATGCTAGTATTAAAGTCCTTGCTAGAGGCGTGCCTGGGTGGCTAAGTTGGTTAAGCATCCAACTTTGGCTCAGGTCATGATCTCGTGGTTCATGAGTTTGAGCCCCACATTGGACTCACTGCTGTTGGCACAGAGCCCACTTTGGATCCTCTGTCTCCCTCTCTCTTTTTCCCTTCCCCACTCGTGCTCTCTTTCCCTCTCTCAAAAATGTATAAATATTAAAAAGAATAAATGAAATGAAATAAAACAAAACAAAACAAAATAAAATAAATCCTTGCTAGAGTACATGGCAGTATTTTTAAACTTTGCAAGTTAATTCAATTCCTTTAGAGTGCCACTCCTGTCCTATAGGTAAAGAAAGGGCATTCGGTATCAAGTTCGCTTTTTTTTCCCCCCCAGAAACTCAGTGAATTAGCTGTGCCTTCGCTGGTCCTAAGATTTGATGGCGTGGACACCCTCATATCTGTTCTATCATCAGTATGTTTCCAGGGTCCTGTTGCTTCTCTGTCCTCTTGACTCTGAATGGCTAAGTAGAAATTTCCTTGCTCTCTTCTAACCATCCTCTAGTCCTAGGATCGGACTTTGTCTTTTTCTTTTCAACTTGGATTTAACTCTCAACATGATGCTGGCTCAGACTCTGCTCCCCATTGAGAGGTTATATTACCCCTGGAACTGTGCCAGGGACTGTGCTTTGGTGAATAAAACACCTTTTGAAAAGTATACATTCTACTGTATTCAAGAAAAAGGTTAAAGCTTAAGTAGATGAATGTGAGTCCCATCTATCAAATGATATTTGACATAAGCAAGTCTTTGACATCCCAGTAGAGTATAAAGAATAACAGCACAATGCAGTCAAGGACAGACACTTTGACAGAAACCACATTTCTTTAGAAGTCAGAAGGAAGAGGCTTGTTTCCCTAATCACACTATGTAGCCAGCTACTGTATTTGTTAGTCACTCAGACAGACTTAAAATCACTTGTAAAGGTTTGGAAAAATTAACCTTATCTCTGGCCAAAATCACCTGTAACTGTTTTGAGACATCTACAACTTACGAAAGAGCATTTGGAGTACAGGAATCGCGATTCTTTTTCCAGCATGTGCGATTGGGCTCGCTTGATCACAGACCCTATGATTTTAAATCCGCCTATTTCACTGTGTACTTACAACTGCCCAACAAAACCACGTTCTCATATTGCGGGTATTTTTACCTTTCTGTTTTGCAAAAGTTCTTAACCAGAGTATGAAAAGATGAATGGCTAACTTTACCTTAGTTTGTATTTTAAAGACCTCTATATTGGAACACATTTCCATATGAGCAATAATAGAATACGTTTCAGTTTCTGGCTTTCCTTACTGCCATTTTCTTAGAAAAGAGCCCAGCATAATTACAGCTGCTCACTCAAAAAGTTTGGAGGTGGTAGGTAATAGCCAGTGAGGCGGACATATCAGCAGAGAGAAAGGCCCACATCTTCAAAGAACTGGCAGGAAACATATTAATGAATTATTTGTTTCTAAGGTCCCAGTGCCTTAAGGCATGCTCAGGATCCAGACCTAAAAGCAATGTGCTTTTGAAAAACTAAAAGTGACAAGGCAAAGTCTAGATGGCTGATCACTGCCGAAAACAGGTACATAGCATCTCTTTCATTTCACTGACACATGCTCTGCACTATTCATCAACCTTATTCTTTTCTTCTCCAGCCTAACCTTTCAGTGACAGTAAACATGACTTGACAGAGGGTCCAACACAGAAATTTATGATCTTTAACCTTTTTCTGATTTGTGACAGGTTTGGGACACATCTGGACTAATCCATCAGGGAGAAAAACTATCTTTGGAATGATGATATGACAGTGATCTTCAGGAGCAAACAGTCATGTGTTTATGTAAAGTCCTTTCCAGTTTAAATCTAAATGAATAGAGAAATAGTAATTTTCTACCTAAAGAAGCTCATTTACTTGGAGTGAATGGAATCTTTCCCGTCAAATGAAAGGCAAAAATAGCTCAGTATGCATTTTCAAATTTTTTTTTTTTTAACGTTTATTTATTTTTGGGACAGAGAGAGACAGAGCATGAACGGGCGAGGGGCAGAGAGAGAGGGAGACACAGAATCGGAAACAGGCTCCAGGCTCTGAGCCATCAGCCCAGAGCCTGACGCGGGGCTCGAACTCACGGACCGTGAGATCGTGACCTGGTTGAAGTCGGACGCTTAACCGACTGCGCCACCCAGGCGCCCCCAGTATGCATTTTCAAAATGCCGATGAAGCAACAACATATCCTGGAAAGTAGATTATAAATTAATTCTTCCAGTTTTAATAGTAAATATGTGTGTAGTAGAGAAAACAAAGACACTGTAGACATCTGTGGACGTTTAGGCATTTGCAAAGTTGGAACCAGTGGTATAAATATATGTTGATATAAATATATCTGTGGGGTGCCTAGGTGGCTCAGGCGGTTGAGCCTCCGACTTCGGCTCAGGTCATGATCTCATGGTTCATGAGTTTGAGCCCCGCATCGCGCTCTGTGCTGACATCTCAGAGCCTGGAAACTGCTTCGGATTCTGTGTCTCCCTCTCTCTCTGACCCTCCCCATTCATGCTCTGTCTGTCTCTGTCTCAAAAATAAATAAACATTAAAAATTTTTTAAATAAATAAATAAATAAATATATCTGTAGGTGAAAATGACCTTATAAATAAACAGCATTTTAACTATTTATTCTTGTAAAAGATGTGCCCAATGAAAATACACCACTAAATACTGATGCAGCTACTATCTAGTTGTGAAATAAAAGGGAAGAAGTATATTCGGTTTTAAACATTTAAAGTTCTCCTATGCTCTGGTGCAAAAAACAGGTGTTTTCTGATCTCTCTCTTTTTTTTTTTTTTTTATCAGGCAAATAAAATTTGTATAACAACAATCATATTAAGAAGTAGAAAAAACATCATGGAAATTGAGTCCAGTAATCTCTCACTGAAAATATGGAAAATAAGGCATTTCACCTCAGTTAAACACTTCACTGTTTCAACGCTTTTGCTCACGTTGCATATAACTTACACGTTGAACTGCCGAAACACAATTTGTCACATAATTAAGCAAAATCTTGCTATCTCTCATCCTCTGTTTTGTCTGCCTTTTTCAGATGGTTAAAGGAAAAGAGTTTTGGCTGTCTTATATCCTAGGATAATTGAAATCCCTCCATTTCCTTTATTAATATAAAGTTCCTACCCATGATTACAATAGTAATTTTAGTAACACTTTGTATGGTGAATGCAGGTCATATACTCAAGTCACTTAGCAATTTGTCACTCAGTATATGCCAATAAAGTATATTCCCAATGTGTAGAATCCTTGGCGGAGATGCTCAGCCCAGTTTAAAGCAAATTTTAGCCATGGTAATTTCCTAGAGTTGAAATGTGTAAGCGTTCTTATTATTGGCTACAGTGGAATTGGTAGGGTTCCTTTTTAACAATACTGTGTAGAAATATTTAACGATATTGACTATATACTTAATGATACTGACTCTATGACCAAAGATAGAAATAAAGATGACAATTATCTAAGTTCCTGCTATGCTCATGGGATACCATCCATCCAACTATAGGTTTAGTTCACTATGTTCTTTAGCTTTTTTCCTTAGATGATTTATATGATGTTTTCAATAAATAAATATTTTGGACTTTAGATTGCACTTCACAGTTTCGGTGGATGACTTTGTTTTGATCCTGGGATTCACTTAATATTAGACGTTTGTAAAATAATATTTGAGTACATGAAGAGATTTCTAAATTAAAGTTGGATTCATAAAAGCCTCTTTTATTCCATTTTTATTTAGAATTAATGTAATATGCATTTGTAAAATAATGTATAATGTACTTACTACATTTTTAAAGTCAAAATGACTTCCGAATTACTTTCCTGCAGTTGTTGACTTCTTTTTTTTAAATATTTTTAATGTTTATTTATTTTTGAGAGAGAGAGACAGAGAGACAGAGTGTGAGTGGGGGAGGGGCAGAGAGAAGAGGGAGACATAGTATCCCAAGCAGGCTCCAGGCTTTGAGCTGTCAGCACAGAGCCCAATGCGCGGCTTAAACTCACAAACTGTGAGATTACGACCTGAGCCAAAGTCTGATGCTTAACTGACTGAGCCACCCAGGCACCCCTGTAGTTGTAGACTTCTAAGATACAATGAGGAATATTTCTATTCTGATAGTGTTTCGGTATCAGATTCAGAATAGTGAAAGTTTTTCATTTGCAAAAATATCTTCATGAAATATTCTTAAAGATGTGTAGGTTCTGTGAATTAGGAAGACCCAATGGAAAGCAACCTGTGTTGGGGCATATTTCTAGGAATAACAGCAAAGGATGGACAAGTGATAGGATCTTGCCTATAATGTCTCCTCAGCTATTTACAGGAAATGTAGCTAATACTTACACTATCATGATTGGTCATGGTGTATAGAGGAAGGCCAAGAGGTTGGGTAGGGATTGTGTAGTGCTAAAATCACAATTTGGTGATAATGTCAGCTTCCAATTATGGAAATCCTGCATTTTCCAGCTGTGTCAACCCACCTGGAGACTTGAAAACATATCAGTAAACTCCATGTGGGTCTGGGCCATTTCTGTTAGCTTCATCTTTCTAAACCTAGTTTAGAATTGAACATAGTGTTGGCAGAGAGGAGTGGAACGGAGATAAGATTCAGTACCCCCATAATCCCTCTATTATTGCCATTAGACAGTTTCAGTCACCCCAAATAAACATACCTCACAAGTAAAGTTTGCATCTTTGCCAACTAGGCATATATTCAAGATCACTCTTTAAACCTAAGTTTCCACAACTATCCATTTCTGGGTATATATCTGAAGGATATCACGTTAATACGAAAAGAAACCAGAAAGTGACTTTGTTGTTCATACTCAGGGGTTGTGCCCATTAGTGTATAGGGTTCAATCAATATCTTAGACCCTGGTCTATCAGAGTTACAATCATCTGATTTAGGGAGGAATGATAAATGATAGAACTATCTTAAGTGGGTAAGCAGAGCGGCAGGCAGAAATATCTCCTCTGCTATGAAATCTAGATGATTTGGGTTAGAATGGATTTCAGGGACGAGACGAATAAGGAAGGTGAGGAGTCAAGTATGACTCTGGGTCCCACATTTGGATTAGATATGCTGAAGTGCACAGCACAGGAGACAAACAGTGCAGTGATAGGGTAAAGATACGGAAACAGATCCCAGGAGATACCATGTGAAACTGCCAATGAGCTCAGTAACTGAAACTCTGATCGATTCCCTAATTACAAAGAAGAACTTCCCATTCTCTTCTCCTCCAGATCTTCCCCAAACCCAATAACTCAAGTTCTAGAGATGAAAGCAAAAGATGGGAAGGTAAAGAATACCTTGCCAAGTTTTTCTCGAAATTTGAGTCTTAATAAAACAATTCAAAAATCTCAAAACAGATTGAAATTCATTGGATTAAAGTATTATACTTTAATCACAAAAACTCATTCCTTCCCTTGAAATCATTTTTTAAAAAAATATTGTGATTCACACTGGAAACTGCATGAGTTACATTTATTTATATATCTGTTTATTGCTTTCCCACACGAACGCAAAAATAGCCCAGCTGTGATTACATATTACTAACTGTTTATAAGTTGCAAATCTGCTCCCTAAAAATTCTTGGCACAACCCCAGGGAGGCATGCATACCCTCTGAATTTTTTAATAGAAGATACTTTGTATCATGCATATACAATCTATACCAGGGTTAGTTGAGGACATAAAATTTAAAGTCAGCATAATAGCTCAGTAAGTCTCTAAGGGTTTTATAGAAGATAATAGCTCAAACCACCTTATGACATTCCATTAACAATTTTCTTTGGGATAAATTTTTTAAGCCATCACGCTTTCTTATAGGCACTTAACATCTATCTCAAAATCATACTTATGCTTTTTTGCTTCATCTGACCATGTATAATTTAATTTTAAGATGCAGCTTTTATCATAGAAGTTCTTCAGGAAGTAATTTATAAGTTTGAACTACCTCAAATCAGCACTTTTTATCATGGCATTTTTTATGTTTTCATGATATTATGTTTTCCTGAACTACCTGAGTATATTTAACCCAACAAACATATAGTATGTCCTCTTCTTCTTAAGTCTGAGTAAAACTCATCCCATGTCAATGAGTTCCTACTTTTTTTTCATACCGTACCAACATCCAGGACATGTTATAACCTTCGTTGTTGACAGAGCCTTTTGGCCACCAAAGGAGAAAAGTGGTGATGTACGTTCTTTCCAGAGTGATGAGCCTGGAGTAGAGTACAGAATATATTTTTGAAGTATAGGAAAACTTTTTCATTTATTTTAGGATAATGTAAAATGTGTCTTCCTAGATATCTGACTATAGAACAAATTTGAATGTGATATTTACATGGTGACCTCTAACCTTTAAGCTTTTGTTTATTCACATACCTTTTCTTTGCTATATACATTTTACGACCATTTGCTGACAACTTTAGAGCCCCTTAGACATATTGATTAATTACTCTTTCTTGACACCTATTAATTCCTTATATGCCAACAGAATCTTCTGAACTTCTGGTATTTTTACTGAATGTTCTGTGAATTCCAACAAAGCAAACAGATTATATGACCTCTTTTTGTTAGTTTTCATGACTTTTCTCATTAATAATTTCTCATTAATAATCAAATGTCCTTTTAACACTTCTTATCATTTTGACTACCTTGAAAACTAGATACATTGACAAAACTTTGATCTTGATTTACCGCTTACTGCTTTCTCTTGCTTTGTCTTCTCACCTTCTGGCCACTCTGTTTCTGCTTTATGTACTGTTTCCTCAACATTTCTTAAATAGAGGCACCTCTTAAGATTTTTTTATCCAGTCTTCAATTCTTTTACTTTCTTTCTGCAGATAATTATATCCACATCAATGATTTTATTGGCAATTATTTCTTAATTATATGACTAGCCTCCCCTCACCCTTTTCATTCCACATTCCCATTAAAGTACAGAGTACATTTGCTTAAGTATCCTATCTGCATACACCTGATAATACTTCTGTTTTCCCTGTCTATATACTTTATAACATTGTAGAAAAAAATATTAGAAATCTATTCAGGAGTTATGAGGATATGGTAAGCCTTGCCTTTCTCTGAAAATCTATAACTTTAGAGTGCGCCTAGGTGGCTCAGTTGGTTAAGTATCTGACTTGATTTTGGCACAGGTCACTCTGTCGGGAACCATGAGATTGAGCCCGGAGTCAGCCTCTGGGCTGACAACTGGGAGCCTGCTTGGGATTCTCTCTCTCTCCTTCTCCCTGCCCCTCCACTGCTCATGCTGCACAAGCTCTTTCTCTCTTCTCCCTCTCTCTCAAAATAAATAAACTTTAAAAAGTCCCTATAACATCAGTAGTTTTTCCCCTTCAAATCCCAATTGTTGGCCTTGCTTCTTCTTTTACTAAGAAAATATAAGCAATTTTTAAAAAATTACCATTTTCTCACCATCAAGCTTATTAAAAACCATCTGTATTCACATGTCCCTGCCGTCTTTACATGTTCAGCGCACAAATTATCCAAGTTTCTATTTAAGATCAACCCTCCCACTATGCTTTGGATCACATCTACTATGGCCAACTCCGAAACCTTATCTCTGCTGTTTACTGTCTCATTTCTATCAGTCCACAGACATGCTCACATCTTAAAAGGAAAACAAAGCAACTGCCTTGATACTGTGCTACTTTATAGCTGCATCCAAACCCCTGTGCCCCGCTTTGGAACAGAATTCCACCACTCACCTCTTGCCTCCACCTGGCTGCCTGAATACTTTGGCTTTACCTTCTTTTAATCACTCCCCTGCAGCTCTCATGCTCACCCCCGGCTCAACTGAAATCACTTTTGTTCAAGATGCCAGTGAATCTACCCTGTTGAACCAACCCTTTGGACACTTCTCTTTCCTCATTTTACTCAAACCCTCAGCAATTTTCAGTGACTAATCCTTCCTTCTCAAAACATTTTTTTTTTCTCTCTTTGGCAAGACAACACAAAATTGAGCAATCTTTTCTTTTTCCCCCACTTTCATTGACTTAGTCATTGTGTCGTGACCTTTAAATACAAGCGATTTCCAGAGTTCTTCACTCTTTCTATGCTTACCTTCTAGATGGTCTCCTCTAATCTCATGGCTTTAATCATCATTTGTCAATAATAATAATGATGATGATATGCGCTGTTATAATTAATGTAAATCACTGATTAATTTAACCCTCAGAGCATAATTAATTTCACTTTGCAGGTGATGAAATTGTGTGCCACCTGAGAAGTATAGTATCTTGGCTAAATATACAAAGCTAGTAAGGACCTAGTAGTTCAGGGATTCAAATTCTGGCATTTTGGTTCTAAGCTCAAAACTTTGGCCATTATACTACACAGAACATATATCTTCAGGCCTGACTTCTTTGTTGAGCTCCAGCGTCTAATTTTCAATTTCTTACCCAACACCTGCATTTGAAAGCCTCACACACATCCAAAAAGCAAACATATATAATAAAATTGATTTTGGGGTTTCCTCCTAAGCCCATGTAACATATCTTTCCCATCTGTATGATAAAGCCTTCGTTTCTTAGAATCCATCTGCCTTTCTGTTTCCAGGAACATTAGCCTCTGACCGCATTTCCAACTTATTCCCAAAAGAGGTTCCTTACATGTACTCTTCTTCTCGCAGAAATGTTCTTCTCTAGACTGTACATGACTTGCACTCTCATTTTATCTAGGGTTGGGTTCAAATGTTACCTCCTCCAAGGTAACACTCCCTGTGAGTAAAATAGGCACCTCACTACCCAATTTTTGCTCAGTCTTTATCTGCTTGGCTAATTTTATTTTTCTTCATAAGACATTTCACCACCTGTAATTAAACATTTGTGTTTGGTTGCTTGTCATTTATCTCTCCATTAAAATGAAAGCCCTATTAGTAAAAACCTCATGAAGCCATTCCCTTGCTCTGCCAAAGCGTATTATTGGCCTTTTGCTAAACCCACTTTTCACGTTTTAGCCTATTTCTTCCACTCTCAGTTTCTTCTCTCAGTATCATATTTATCTAACAGAAATGATATAATGATGTGGGGGGGGGGGTTGCCATGAAGCTGTCCATGATTCCTCCAGTTAAGAATTTATTGTTGAATTTTTATACAAATCCTCTTCTTGAACTTCTGTCATGGATTTTGTATCATATTCTGCCTAGTGGCATAATATATGTACCACTATTTTTCTCCCTCATGAAATTATGTTTAATTTCCATTCCAATCAATAAAAAACTGTTGCCACACTCACAAAACCTTTGTTTGGCAACAATGTCTTATTATATTTATCTTGTTTTAAAGGCCTGATATAATAACTTCCATGTAGCAGCCACTCAATAAATGTTTGTGAAATTGGTGAATCTTCCCATTCCTGAAAAACACATTCCATTTTTCTAAAAATGAATCATGTAACATAGTAACTACAAAGGTTCATTATTTTGAAAAAATCTGTCATTAATATTATGTTGAAGCAAATAATGGCACTCTCTCCTCTATTTACTTTATCTGTTTCGAGTTTTTTGTGTGTTTGTTTGGTTTGGGTTTTTGTATACTGGGTTTTCCTGCAGAAGGAAGTGGTTGCAGCTCTGACTCACTTTCCACCATCTACTATGCCTGGTGTATTGCTTATGGTAAACTGAAAACCCAATGATGTGTTCTCCCCTCCGGGGTTATATTCGTTAAGTGACCCCCATTGAGTATGTCAGGTTCACAACCACCATTAAAAACCCAGTGAAGCCAGCAAAGCCAAGGAAGCTGCAGTCCCTGTGCCTTTATCAGCCGCTCTCCTAATCTTTCTCTTAGCGATGACAGGCAGGCTACAGGGAGGTCTCCATGTCCCTTAGACTTGAACTTCTTAGATTGACACTGGCCTCACAGATTAGTTTGGCATAAATAACAGCTGCTTTAGCCTCTTGTGGTATAATGTTTGACAAACTATCTGATGTCTTATCTAAGAGGCAGGACTAGAAATAACATCACAGGGAGATTTCATTTTATTTGTTGAACTAGTAGAATCTAGGATTTGTGTATAATCCAAAAATACCTGTCAGAAATGTCAGATTTTTTTTTTTTTTGCTCACAGAAACCAATAATTTATCTTTCTAGATTTATTATAAATTCTCAAATCTCAAAAAGGAAAGACTACAATTACTACAGTTTATTAATCTAGTTTTAAGCCTACTATTGTGGGGGCGCCTGGGTGGCTCAGTCGGTTGAGCATCGGACTTCGGCTCAGGTCATGATCTCACAGTTTATGAGTTCAAGCCCCGCATCAGGCTCTGTGCTGACAGCTCAGAGCCTGGAGCTTGCTTTGGCTTCTGTGTCTCCCTCTCTCTCTTCCCCTCCCCTGCTCTCGCTCTGACTCTCTCTCTCTCTCTCTCTCAAAAATAAACATTAAACCTACTGTCTGTTTGACACCATAAAAACAGCCATAAATTAAAAATAACACAATTATTGGTTATGCATTTCTTATCCAATAATCCAAATCAGATCCCTGTCATTGTTGGGTTTGTTGAGAAAATGGAAGCCAATTTTAAAGTGTCCCTAGTTATTTGCTTATCAGAAAATAAGAGTCTTTAGGTTTTCTCGTTCTCTAAAATCTCCCACCTCATTAAACAGAAACTCCTTATATTCCATAAATTCAGCTTCAGAATGAGTAACTGTTTTTGGTGTTTGTGTCACACAGTTGGCTCATACTACAAGTGCAAGCTATAAATCTGTGTGTGTGTGTGTGTGTGTCCTTTTTTTTAAAACATAAAGTGCAGGGGCGCCTGGGTGGCGCAGTCCGTTAAGCGTCCGACTTCAGCCAGGTCACGATCTCGCGGTCCGTGAGTTCGAGCCCCGCGTCAGGCTCTGGGCTGATGGCTCGGAGCCTGGAGCCTGTTTCCGATTCTGTGTCTCCCTCTCTCTCTGCCCCTCCCCCGTTCATGCTCTGTCTCTCTCTGTCCCAAAAATAAAAAAAAAAAACAAAAAAACAAAAACCATAAAGTGCAGTCTAGTCAGATTTCCATACATTACGCTTATGTAATTGACTTGTTTTGTTTTAAATTCAAGACTTTACCCTGTTAATTTTGATCCATCATTCCAGGCAAGTAAAATTATGTTGAAATTTAGTTGTGTCACCTAATGAAATGGACACCTCCTTCTGATTTGTGCTATCTAAAGGCATAACAAAGAACAAGGATAGCTTCCACGGAGGACTTTTACAAAATGTGATAGTGGCAGGACACAGGCCACAAAGGCTTAAGGAATCAATTTGGACCAATACCAAAACATACTTGCTGGATTGCTGTAAGGGAAGCATCCCGACTTGCTTTTACTCTTGTCCTTGATCTCATGCCACGTATTGTCAATCCTGAATCATAGTAACACAGTTATAGCAGGAGTTAGATCATGTCACTCCTTGTTCAAAATCTTTTTCTCATGCCTACTAAACTGTTAATGCCTTATCACTTGGTTATCTAATGCAAATCACGGTTTGTTTGGTACACTTGCTATTGACCCACATAGAGTCCCAGTGAGTTGTTTTTGTTTGTTTCTTCACTTTAAATTGTGTATAATAATAATACACATAATTTTTCATTTAGAAAATTTGAAAAAAATCTAAAAAACTATAAGGAAGTAAAATGTACTTCTACTAAAGTCAAGCTGGATATATAGCTTCCAGTGCTTTTATATGATAAATAATACAAAAATCACAAAAGGGTAAGGCTGTAACAATACCTTGTGTAGTTCATTGAATAGCATTCCCCAAAATTCATATCCACCTGAAATTCTGAATGTGATCTTATTTAGAAATAGGGTCTTTACAAATGTAATTAAAGATACAGAGATAAAATCATTCTGGATATAGAGTGGGCTCCCTAAATCCAATGACTGGTGTCCCTGTAAGGAATGGTATCCCTATAAGGAATGGACTCAGTGAGACAGAGAAGTCATGTTGCCACTAGCAAAGGAATGCCTGGGACCACTAAAACCTGAGAGAGGCAAGAAGAGATTCTTTCCTACAGTCTTCAGAGGAAGCATGGCCCTGCTCACACATTGATTTCAGACTTCTGTGTGACAGAATAAATTTCTGTTGCCCTAAGGCACCAAGTTTGTGGTAATAGTCAGAGCAGCTCTAGGATACTATTACTTTATGTAAATACTTCATATGATATTTTTCCACTCATGTTGTTTTCATTTGTGTTGCATTCTGTTCTCTTTCTTTCCAATTGCATTACTTTTAAAGGCTACAGAATATAACAAATTAGTGCTAAGTGACTATACAAACTCAAACTGTAGAAAATTTGGAATGTTTCATTTTCTTTCTTTTTTTATGTTTCAAGAATACCACCACAATGAAAACCTTGGCACATGATTCAATTTTCCACATAAAATTAGGATAACATCTTAGAAGTCAACGTATCGGGTTAATTTATACAATTTATTTTTGTTTATCAATCATTGATTCAGTATTCGAGTACAGAATTTTGTCAGGACTGACAAGATAAAGTAAAGGAACAAACAGAAAGCCTATAAGTAAACACTTGATGAATCAAGGAGACTTTAATGAGACATAAGAACAGAAAAGATGAAATAGTATTCTCTTATCCAAAAATTAATTAAAAAATCACTATCTCCACAATTTTCATCATCTCCTCTCTAAATTGTCATAGCCTTCACCCTGGTCTTCTTGCAACCACCCTTGCTCCCCTATGGTTGATTATTGACAAAATAGCTAGTATTCTTCCTGGCTCATTGTGTTGCAGGGGTCTCCTTAATATTCCTCAAAGTTGGCCAGCATTCTCCTGCCCTATGCAGGAGACTGACAGGCTCTTCATCTGGCTGGAGTACTTCTATTCCATAGAGCCAGTGTATCACTCCGTCATCTCCTTCATGCCTCTACTAAAAGGTCTCCTTGACACTGAAGCCCTACACTGACAACCCCATTTAAAATGTCAAACACTCCAACCTCAAAGTACCTTTTCTATAATCTGCATCAGTTTTCTGCAGTAGTCACTTTTTCTTTCTTTCTTTCTTTTTTTCTTTCTTTCTTTCTCCTTTCTTTCTTTCTTTTCTCAAGTTTAATTATTTATTTTGAGAGAGAGAGAGAGAGAGAGAGAGAGAGAGAGAAGGAGAGTGAGAGAAAGTATCCCCAGCAGGCTCCATGCTGTCAGCAAAGAGCACAACGTGGGGCTTGATCTTATGAACCATGAGATCATGACCTGAGCCAAAATCAAGAGTCTGACACTTAACCAACGGAGACACCCATGCATCCCTGCAGTAGTCATTTTCAAATACTATGTAATTTCCCTACAATTTTATTATGCCCTCTTATGAAGATAAGGATTTTTGTCTGCTTTGCTCAACATTTAATTTACTTGGCTATATGGTATAAATAAATGAGTGAATTAATTCCAGTAATGGCTATAAATGGTGGAGACATAAAAGATTACCTATGTCTCTTATACTTGACTATTATAAACAACAAAAAATAACATGTATTGAGGTGTATAAGCATTACACTAAATTCCTTATACACATTAACTGTAACCACCAATGGCAAAAGCTATGAGTGAATATTTTCCTTATTTTGCCAATGGAGAAACAGGAACAGAGCATAGTTTTATTTTTGTTACTTCCTAATGAATTAACCTTCAACAAGTTACACTGAGTCAAAGTTACTATCTTTATGGGTAAATATTTGGGAAAAATTTCCTTGTGATACATTTTTAAAACTATGTGAATATTCTTGCTTGTTTTTTTTTAAGTGAAAAATTAGAATATTCAGATGAATTAAGGTTACATCAAGACCAGGAATTTGTGGATTATAGATGATACACCCTTTCCTACATGAAAGCCGTCTTACTACTGGAAGCAGGTAGATTGGTAGATGTTGAGTTTTTTTTAAACCAATTTTGTGAATGAATATGAAATACCTGATGAATTATGCTTGCTATTTAATGCCAAAACCAATGTCTTTTGGCTATTCTTGTACGTCTCATTTACTCTCCATTGATTTGAAAAATAAAAGGAAAATAAAGGATCCAGTCTGGAAAAATCAAAGGCAAAAAAAAAAAAAAAAAAAAAGCATCAATTTAGATAAGCTTGGTCAAACTGAACTTTGTAAATTGCCTCTGGGAGAAAAAAAAAAATCTCCTATGTAAATATGTAAGGTAGATGAGTTGCCTGTGAGATGTTCCATGAAAACATTTTACATGTTCAGATATCATTGAAGAAAGTCTACTGTCTCTCCCCGCTTAAAGGCCCTCAGTACTTATGTCCTGAAATAAGTAATCTTGTTAACTTTGTGTAATGCAACAACAACCAATATCTAAAAATATATTCTTTTCTTCCCACAGAAAACCTATCCATGTTCCCCAGAGACCACATTCTGAGAAATTCACTTTAGAACATATAGCTTTGTCTATGTGAAATCATCTGACTGAATTTAAAATGTGGGATAACCTATTTTACATTAAAATCAATGAAAATACATATATCATTCTTTCTTTCAGATTCTAGTTCTTCTTTGGGTTTATATGTAATTCATAGGGACAGTGTTTGATAAAACATGAGCACGTAAAACCTCTCACACATGTATTTTCGGACTTCACCTTTATGTAGCCAGGGGTGACCTCTTCAAAGAGAATATAGAAAATGTAAACCTAAAAAGGGTAAATTTCAACAACTTGCCAGTGTGTGGTTGACAAAATCCAGCTGTTAGCATTTGAACCTTTTATAGAAGGCAGATTTTCCTTCTACAGTCCAGATAGAAAGTCCCCAGGCTCCTCAATATTAAGAAAACCAAAAAGTCGAGAAATAATTTTCAGACATCTGAGCATCTGCTCACATAACTATGTAGATCTTGAAAGAAGCTCTCTTTCAAGACAAAATTAATCAGAATATTATGGAAGTAATGTGCTGCAATGGATAGCTGTACAGAAACTACAAAAGGAAGGAAAAACTGGGCCTCTAGGCCTGGTTGAATTTATACATAGGAAGGTAACATAAGTAGTAGCAACAACTATGGATTTTGTCAGGAAACCTGGGTTCAGAGTCTAGCTCTGCCAAATGCTACCTGAGAAAAGTTGGGCAACTTAATTTTATAGGTCCTCAATTTTCTAATAAGCAGGAGGGGTTAGCAAACAAATCAGTGAGACCCTGATTATGTTTAGGACCAACTTAAAGATAACATGTGAAATGAAGCTATTAACTGGAAAGCACCATACAAATTGAGCTACTTATTATGCATTTCTTTTGTTAATTTAAGTGGAAAATATTAAGGTTAATTATAAAAGATGACACATTTTACACCAGGAAAATATGCCTTCTCATCCTTAATTTTTTTCTTTTTTACCATATCACTGGCTTGAATCTGTTAAGTAAAATCACATTAACTCAATCAAAAAGAAAATGTGTTGGAGTCTTTTGCTTCTTACCAAATGAATGATCATTTTAAAAAGCTATTCATGACTCCTGTTTGTAAATTGGAGAGAGAGAAAGAAAGAGAGAGAGGCCATTCAAAACCATTCCAGTATAAAAGATATATGTTTCTGCTAAGTCTGCCAACACCCAAATGTGGCATAATAATCAAAATGAGGAATGCAGGTAAAATAATAGTGCAGAAAGTTTTTAAATGACGTGAGGATAATTGCCTAGTACGTAAATATTATTTTCAATCAACAGGGGGTTTATTACTCATATTTCTGCTGTAAATATATTATGGCTATAAAGCAGGTTTTCCTGGTGGGAAAAAGAATTTATATCTAAAAGCAAAGTGGTGTCTAAAAATACAGAAAAACTGGAAGTAGGGAAAGCATCTGATTTAATTAAAACATGGCTAAGATTATATATTTTTGGTGTTCCTCAAGAATGATAATTTCTTTTTGTTTGATGTTTTTCGTTTAGCAGAGCCATGTAAAGAGTTTCATGATCCATCGCTGAGTCTTCAGTGTATAAAGAATACACTTTGGTTTGTTTCTTGCCTTCAGTGAATTTATAATCTAGATACACATGAAAAGGAGTAAAATCTTTTGAATTGTTTGGCACACAGTTAAAACATATAAAGAGTGAGAGAGTAAAAGAGAAAAAGAGAGCTCTGGATTATTTTAATTACAACAATCTTAGATCCCAGATTTTTTTTTTTGAACACTTTTGCTTCCAAACATTCTACCTTACTATTACTACTACCTTACTTACATTTATAAAAATGCACTAGTGACCAAATATGAGGTTCAGAAAATATGGTCAGTAAAGGCAAAAATAATAAAAGGGCTTAACTGTATGACCTCCTGAAAGTCTCTAGACTTTCAATATCACCACCTTTAAGGTGACAAATATGTTTCGTTTTGAGTTGTAGCTCAGATTCCTTGTGAGAATCTACCTAAAGCACTGTGAAGAATCCAAGACCTTCCCTAGAGTAAATGTAAAAGGATGCTGCTATTGTAAGTGTCTGCATGCCATGAATGAAGAGAGCAGAACAACACAAATATAACATATTTGCCAATAAAACAACAACAACAACGACAACAACAACATGTCTAAGATGCATGGGGCCTAGAAATTTCATGGATCCTTACTGAACACTAAAGAATTTCAAAAGTAGTCAGAAATCACTATTAAAGGTATGCCAAAGGTATGTTTGTTTGTTTGTTTGTTTCTTTCTTTCTTTCCTTTTTTTTTTTTTTAACATTTGTTTATTTTTGAGAGACACAGAGAGACAGAGCACGAGTGGAGGAGGGGCAAAGGGAGAGAGGGAGACACAGAATCCAACGCAGGCTCCAGGCTCTGACCTGTCAGCACAGAGCCCAATGCAGGGTTCGAACCCATGAAGTGTGATTTCATGACCTGAGCTGACGTCTGAGGCTTAACTGACTGAGTCACCCAGGTGCCCCCAAAAGAAGGTTTCTAATAGGTAATTGAAATTAAGCTGAAATGGAGAATGAATAAAGTTCAGAAAGGCAGAGAGAGCTAAGAATAACATTCCAAGTAGATGTCAGTGCCACAAAGGTCACATGAAGCTTAAGGAGTACTAAATGGAAATTTACATTCAAGGTTCCTTATAGATAGTGTCTAAGCTTTCAGGCTCCTGGTTTCAAACACTAGTTCTACTGGTTCTGTGGTCCTGAATTTGTGCATGCCTCAGTTTACTCATCAGGAAAAAACAAGAAAATAATAGTACTTATCCCAGAATAAATGGATTAGAGAAGAGGATTAAATAAGATAATAGTTACTTGGTTGATACTAGCTATTAGTACTTCAAGTTAAAGTTTTATATAGAAAATCGGTAAAAGTTGGGTAGAGGACAGCTAAGCACACAGTAAGATTATAAACTGTTTTTAATATCTGGCTAAAGAATTGGTATTTATGTCTGTTTTTTCAGTGTTCGACACATTCTGTATTGCTGAATGGTGGATATTAATAATTGCACTACAGAAACTTTATTTTGCAAAGAGTTTTCTAATAGTGACATTCTATTTCACTAAATTTTTTTCACTTACACAGATATAATTTCAAGAAAAAAATCATAAAGGGAGGATAATAGCATTGAATACATTTAATTAAAAACATTTATGTTCAAAACTATATACCCTTTGTCCCACTATACCCCTCAGTTAAACCTTATTCGTAAGAGTGTAGAACATGTTAGTTCACAGTTCAGGTACTAGAGACAGATACACAGTGGGATCCAATCCCAGTTAAATTACCCTTTTCAACAGATCTAAGTTACTCAAGTTTTCAAAGCTGAATTTCAAATCTTTCTATGACCAAAATCTTCTATAATTCAAGATATTTTATTCAATCCTTCTGCACTTTTTTTAAAATTCTTCTCTTCAATGAATGCATTGTTTCCTCTAATTTTACCCAACCTACCAGCCTGGTTCCATGTTTTTCCCTTTACAGAGCAAACTTCATTTACTTTTTGCTCATTTGTCCCTCTGTTATATAGTTCTGGTCAAATGTTGGGCTAAAATCAATCCACCTGGCCACACTTTCTTTTCTGACGTTAGTACCAAGGATAACTTCATGCTTCAAACTTCAACTGGGTCTTTAACATAGACTGTTTCCTTCATCAATCCTCAAATTGCACTTTCCAAATTTTTTTCAAATCCCTATACCATCATTTCATTTCTTCCTTACTTTTAACAATTTATCAAATCTTTTATTTAACAAATAAAAATAGGAGACATGAAATGGGAAATTATAGAACTTCTATCCATAGAATTTTCCTAACTATTTCTCCCATTTCCATGTATTTTCTAAGACCACTATCTTAGGTGGAACGCACTCCTTATGTCACTGATACTTTTCCTTCAAAACTGGTGTTAGATATCATCTCCTTAGAGGTATATTAAGTTTGAAATTATTGTTCCAATTTTGAACTTCCATAAAACCTGTTCTGATGCATAATTTTTTTAAAGAAACTGCTAACTGTGTGTGTGTGTGTGTGTGTGTGTGTGTGTGTGTGTGTTTGCTTTTAAACCCCTCCCTCACACTAGTCTATATTCACCTTGAGGGCAGGAATTAGGTTTGTTTCAATCTTTCCTTTCCTAGGCTTCGCATAATACCTGCCACATACTAGATAATCAAGCAATATTTGTTGAATGAGTGAATAAATAAATGTTGTTTTATAAAGATTCTTTATTCTTCCATATCTGAGACAAGCTAACTTCTGTGATGACTACTATTTGTAAACAATATTCTGTTCCTTCTCTTCCTTCAGAGTATTCCCTACTCTAAATCCTTGCTATTAAAAGCATGGTCTTCCTATTCTCACTGACATTATCTGCCAGCTTGTTATTGTTCCGGAAACCAGCTTTGACCCTATGCTTACCAACTATGCATTTAATAGAGATGATTCTTACACATATTAAGTATTGAAAAACATTGCTCCAAAATAGGTTTGATAATAAAAGTCACTTGGGAATACCCATCAAACAGGAAGCTTATGAGACAGTTGAGTGAAAAGCCAACACCGTTGCTGAGAGACCATTATTCAACAACAAACATCATTCTCCAATATCAGGTACTATTCATTAATCTATTTTGTCAACAAATATGTCTCAGAACCAACCATGTCCTGGAAAAAAGTTCTAGGCCCTGTCATAAGAGCTAGAAATCAGAGAGTGAAGTTAAACAGTCTGGGAACTCATAATACAGTAGGCTGAAGTAGATTTCATCGAAAACATCTCCAGCTGTTTACGACTGTTGAAAAGGAGTCATAGTTTAAGTGACTAGATAAAGGGGTCCTTTTTAACTTAAACATTAATGATTGAAAGTGGCTGGCGTGGGGGAGAGAAAAGAAACATTTTCATATCAGGTGTGAGGATTAATTTTATGTATCAACGTGACTGGGCCACAGGTTCTTAATGTTTGCTTAAATATTTTTCTGGGTATGTCTGTGAGGGTATTTCTAGATGCGATTATTGTTTGCATCAGTGAACTGAGTAAATCAAACTGCCCTCCCAAATGTGAGTGGGCCTCATCCAATCCACTGGAGGCTTGAATAGGACAAAAAAAAAAAAAGCTGAGCAAGGGATAATTTGTTCTCTGTTCAGCTGCCCTTGAGCCAGGACATTGGTATTGCTCTTGCCTCTGGACTCAGACTAGAATTAGAACTATATAGCGTCTGCTTTCCTGGGTCTCCAGTTTGCCAACTGCAGGTGGTGAGGTGGTGGGACTTCTCAAAGCTTCATAACTACTACATGAAGCGATTAGATAGATAGATAGATATTGGTATCTATAGGATCTATATCTATAGAACCTATATATATCTATATATATAGGATCTAGATAGATAGATAGATAGATAGGATCTATATATCCCAGATTAATACACTAGCCAAGCATGGTGGGTAGGTTGTTTTAACAGAGAATACTGGATGTAGGGTAATCAAAATTAATCAGTAAATCTTTTTATAATTATTTGAATAAAATTAAAATATGAGGACTGTTGCTTTTGAGTTCTTTCACTTTCCATGCAGAAATACAGAAATAATCACAATACGGAAATTCATGAGAGATGGACAAAGACTTTACAATCAGGGAGACAATCTTTTTTTTAAATGTTTATTCATTTATTTTGAGAGAGAGAGAGAGAGAGAGCACACGCTCAAGTCAGGTAAGGGCAGAGAGAGGGAGAGAATCTCAAGCAGGCTCCACACTGCCAGCACAGAGATTCCTCAGTCACACTAACCACATGTTAAATGCTCAATAGCCATATGTGGCTGGTAGCTGTCATATTGAACAATGGTGATACAGAACATTTCCAACATTGTGGAAAATTCTGTTTCTTAGTACTGGTCTAAATAACCAGTGGGAGTATGGGTACCAAAAACTTTCTTTGAAAATGTAGTTGGTTTAAAAGCTGAACAATAATGAATAAGTCCTCCTAAATTTGTCTTGGTATGCCTATATAGGGAAAGTGAAGTATCTCTAAATGTTTTGAATTGAAATTTTTGGTGTCTCAGTTACTCCTTACCCACATATCGACATTTTTTCCCCATAATTTATCAAAGGTGATGGCATGAGTAAATAATAGAATTATAAACATGATATTCACTTACATGATTTAACCTTATGTGATACATAAGGGAGGGAAGTTTCAGTGTCTTTTTCATACCATAACAAATTTTGTCTTAAATTTTGGAAGACATGAAAAAAAAATCATATATGGACTCTAAACAGTCTTTGTACGGGTTTTGCCTACAGTGATATTTTTGACAAAACTGATGCTTCATTCAGAAGTACCACATATTGCTAAGCAGGAATGTGTTTTCTAAATGAATCATTGTTTATTTATTCTAAATGAATCATACAATGATGATTAATCATTGGAACTTTATTTCTTAAAAGTCAAAGTCACTTAAATGGAACTCCATTTCTTCTCATTTGAGTGATACTAGATCTCAACAATCTCCAATTCTTTATATTTCTGATGTAGAATGAATTATAATTGTTAATAATTGCTTAGCAGTTTCTATACCCAAATGCTTTTTTCCCATTACAACTGATCGGAATTCCTCTTTGTAAATTTTAGGCCTCAAGCCTTCCACTTATCTATTATGCAAAGCACAGTTGTAATTCTTAAAGCCATTCATTATAGATTTATTATCACTGGCCTCTATTTGTCTAGACACTTAAATACCCATGCCTTCTCTGCTGCATTTCTCAAGAACTCATTACATTTCTTTTATTTGTTTGGCACATTGATCTCAATTCTGGTCCTTACTTCCAGGTTCTGCCCTTTTATTACCCAATCTAGCTTTCAGAACAGAAGGAAGACTGACAACTTTCATTTAACTGTCAGGTCCTTCTGGGGTCCACTAGCTGCAGTAAAATGACTCTACATTGTATTTAATGAACCATGAAGATAGTAAGACCAATAAAAAAAAGTTTTCATGCCCTTAGAGCAAGAGGCTGGTCTCATCTTCTATTAAAGCTGTTTAACAGCCCACAACAACTGCCAGACATGGGGGAAAAGGTGAAATGGCGATGTAACTGAGCTACTCACCTCCCATAATGAAGCATCTGTTCAAAAAATATAGAGTGCTCTCTCTTTCTCAGAAACTCACAAGGCAAAGGTGAACCAAGTATGAAATAAAGACTCAATTAGACAATACATGTTCTAATTGGAATAAGAGAGGAAAAGCAGGTTAGAAAGAAATAGGAAAATGACGGGAGGTATTTCAGCAATTTAAATATTGTTCATTAGTGAGAATGGAAAGAAGTACACAGCCTACCTACTGCTACAGCAATTAGGTTCCACACAATTTGGCAAGAATAATATTAAGCAGTAGATAAGTTTTTTGTTTGTTTTGTATACACAATAAAATTCCTGTATTATTTCTACATGATGTTAGTGTTTGACCTCTCTCCCAGGAATTATATTCCCCTCCCTATGTCTGGACATATTGGCTACCAGTTTAAAGGACGGAAAACAATAATTAGCAAGAAAGCAGGATGGTTGTGCCTTATAAACACAGATACACTCATTTTCCCAGGAAGACTTCTAACATTTCAGATTTGCTTCAAAATTTTATGGCTTTGTTCACTTCATCTTGAAGCTAAAATAGAGAACCTATTGATTTTCTTACATGAAACAATGAAAGGAAGAATTAATACATATTCAATAGTTTATATGTTTTAATGGGCAAAATGTTAACTGATAACCAGTAACCATACAGTATCCACAGATCTACAAAAAAATCGTCACATTGACCTACCTTGGCACTTAAATTTCACTACTTGTAGCTTTGATTCTTTGGATTGTGAAAGTAAGTCTCCAGAAGTTACCTATAAAATGTTATTACATTCAAGAGATATAACTCATTAGGTTAAGCCATCATCATACAAGGGTATTTTGCAGACATAAGTTTCAGAAAATTATGGGTGATATTATGTAGAAAACAGAAGTAGTCTGCAGAAGGAAAATGATGGGTCACCACTGGCTTGGCAACTGAGAGTGGATGGATTTCTGTCCTAACTGATCCCTTAGTGGGATGTCATGATAGGGGGCACAGTCAGCACAACACAGAACCACATGTGGTGACCCCAAGTGAAGGGGTTGGTTTAGAGTTTGAAGTGCTTCAAGACAGGCTAACCCTGAGTAAAGGTACTACAAATGGGGCTGTGAGCTGTCAGACCTTACTATCAACAGGGAACTGATATTAAAAATTATCTTACTTCAGGGAATGATAGGACAATAAATGGGAGAACTAATTTGATAAATGATAAGGTATCAAAGGTTGATTTGTTTGTTTTAATCTGTGTCACAATTTTGCCTGGGTTTGCTCTGTGGATATGAGTTCATT
The DNA here is from genome assembly GCF_028749965.1 of Puma concolor. Classification (NCBI taxonomy): domain Eukaryota; kingdom Metazoa; phylum Chordata; class Mammalia; order Carnivora; family Felidae; genus Puma; species Puma concolor. The sequence goes on along the minus strand of NC_141674.1, from coordinate 60,377,131 downwards.
TCCTGTGGATGTTTCACTAGGGAGATTTATTTAGGAGAGATTTAAAGCGTACTAGCATCCTTGAAAATGACTGTACGCAGAGTATGTAGAGCCTATACTTACTAACAATAAATTGTTATCAGGTTGAGTAAATACGTTTTAATCAACACAATCAAAGTTTTTATTTTTCTCTTTATAAAAAAATCTCTAAAGTGTCTACCTTTAGCTTGCCAAAACAAATGAAAAAAATATCTGTTATTTTTCTTGTAAGGAAACAATGCTTATGGCCACACACATCTCCCCATATGTATTATAAGTTTGCACTAAAGGAACTTTCCTTGGAGGGTGAGAATTGACTATCACCTAAAAAGAAAACTGAAAGGCATTTTGCAGGTACATATGGCAGATGCCTGACCTTTTAAATATATATCCAGAGGTTTTATGGGTTATGTTGTTTATGACAGAAGTCCATCATGGCATGAAAGTTAAGCCTGACTGTGCCTTAATGAAAGCAGATTTGACCCAAAATTCCTATGTCCATCTAAAAATGCAGTGCACTTAAAATATCCCTTTAGGTCTTGGTTTGAATAATAGAAAATGTTTGTTTTATTGACCTCTGGGTATATAAGTATAGTCAATGTTATTTGCCCTATAAAATTCTTTACAAAAATCCATTCATCTAATTTATACCAAAGCATTGTACAACAGGCTTAGTATATAATCATCTGCTAGTACCACAATAAATAGTTACTATGCATTCATCAGAAGTTATTATTAATCACCAGTTTCTTATAATGGCTATGCTTATGTCTTTCTAACAGCTTCACTCTTTCAATTAAGTTACTGTGGACTGAGCTAAGAATTTCATTAAGTGCCTGTTTTCTAGAAGGAACACTTTTGTGAAGAAAATGCAGACATATGCATGTAGGCAATATGTAATCGCCTTATTATTTCATTGCCATAATTCTATTTTAGAACTGGCTTTAGATATCCATCTTTAAAATTAACCACATTAGCAAAAGCTTGAGATTTATTCCCCTTTAAAGTGCATCAAAATACCATATAAAATAGAAAGGCTTATCAGAACACTAATTCTGATGTAATTTGAGTCTCAGTCTTCATCTCTTAAAGTTGTATCCAAGCAGCCAAATTAAAGGGAAGGTTATAAATGCCAACCAATGCATTTTTACCCAGTGAATTAATAGAGCCGGTGGAGATAAGATTTTTAAAGAAACAACAAAGTCTTGTGTATATTAATGGAGTGAATTTAAATAAGAACAAATATTTCATTCCATTGATTTAAGTCATATCTTTTGGTAAATATGGAAATGCCACTTCCCAAATCATTTCATACATATACTAAGGACCAGCTGTATATTAAACACCCTGATAGGTACTGTATGAAAGGATAGAAAGAAATATGATCTAGGCTGTTCCTGAAAATGCATGCATCCTTGCCATGGACACAAAACTGTTTGTTTATGTGTACACACACACACACACACACACAATCAATAACCAAATAACATTCAAGAGAATTTCAATTTCTAAATTTCAAAATAAATTAAACCAAGGTCATAAGAATTTGAATAAAGAAAAGGTCAGTATGTCTGGGTCTCTAGGAATGATGGGTGTATGGGGTAGATGGCCATTGATTAATTAAAACCATTGATAGAGAGAAAAGGCCTGGCCAGAACCAAAGATTCAGAAGTCAGAATCCTTCTGATGTGAAGTGCTGTGAGGAACGATAAGGGAACTGGTCAACTCTCCAAACAGTTGAGCAATTGTAGGCTTGTACTACTCAGTTGTAAGAAAATGTGCAAATGGGAAGGAGAAACCTTATTATTTTACAAAAAGAGAGAGAGGGAATTAAAGACCAAGTATTCTATTCATTTATTCACAGCCTAATTCAAAAAATAAATTAAAAATTTTTAAATTGGAATGAGAAATACTAGTAAGGAATACTAGTAAAGTCTCTTTTAGTTCTAACAGTAAATTATTTAGGATATTTTCCTACCTTTCCAGTGACTTTTTCTTTTTTTTCAACGTTTATTTATTTTTGGGACAGAGAGAGACAGAGCATGAATGGGGGAGGGGCAGAGAGAGAGGGAGACACAGAATCGGAAACAGGCTCCAGGCTCTGAGCCATCAGCCCAGAGCCTGACGTGGGGCTCGAACTCACGGACCGCAAGATCTTGACCTGGCTGAAGTCGGACGCTTAACCGACTACGCCACCCAGGCGCCCCTCCTGTGACTTTTTCTATCGCTGTTTCTGTTTTTTTTTTTTTTTTCTCTATTAACTTTTATAGGTTTTTGTTTTGTTTTGTTTTGTTTTTTTACTTGATTCTTGGTGCTTTTTTTCTTTGTATTCACGTTTCCTTCCTCAGATAATCCAATCATTCCCATTCCTTAAATATTCATTTCTATTTTCTCTTTTTTATAAATCTCTATTTTTTTTACGACTCTCTAATTCTGCAGCTTCATGCAAACTCCACTCTAAATGCCTATTCAGTGGATACTTCAATTGGATAGAATGCTTCCATTGACTAGGCTTCCGCTGTCTGTAATTCATCAGGTACAAAATGAAAATCATCACTTTACCTTAACCCAATCCAGCAGCCCTATTTCTATATTTTGGTAAAATTCTTTGACATTTTATTTTTCTTCCTGATATGTATTTATTGAATAATATCTTCCTAATCATTGTATCACCAATGAATTTATTATACCCATCCTGGTCTAGGTCAGCCAAACACTAGTCCTATATGCACAAGCATGCACACTCACAGCATGAGATATAATAATGGAAATATGATACTTTATTAAAATATTCTTAATAAAATTTTTACCAAAGAAGAATATGAAAAGAAAATTAAAAAGCAATCTTTTAAAAAATAATTTTCTATGTCAAAGGTTAGTTTGATTACAAATTGCAATGAAGTGAATAGCTTTGAAGAATTCAGAATACAGAATAGAAAATGCCATATTTGTATACACTGCCAATTAGAGACAATCATAAACTTTCAACAAAATTGAGCAAAAATATGGTAGTACCCTTTAAAATTGTGGTAACAACACATTTACATGTTCTCAGTTTACTAAACAATAGATAAATCATAATCAATATTATTGAATATTTTGACTCCATACTTAATGTACTTGCAGAAAATTTTCCAAGTCTTATTGCCCTGTTTGGAGGGCATTCCTACACACTTAGCAAAGTGCTGTCCAAAAAACTGAGGTGTGATAGTCATCCAAATTGGGCGCAGTCACCTTCATTACCACTTACATGTAGCACCGGCAAATGACAATTTATAAACACTAATTATTGGACTTTGGTCTTATTTTACATAAAAGTAATTGGCTCTCACATTATGTTCAAAATTCGCAATGTTTTCAAATCAAAATTAAGGCCCCTGGTTAAAGAAAATTATAATGTAGTAATAGTTGTTATAAAAGCAAGAGTTTAAAAAAATCAATTTACATGTGAAAGGAAAACAAAGCTAAACAAAATTTTATAATTTTTCTCCTCTCTGTTTTTTTTCTTTTTCTTTTTGTCAATAAGGCTATCTAAATGGCACATTTATAGAAAAAAGAATTTACTGTTTATGACTGTGAATGCTTTAGAGATTATTAAGAATTATCAATCTACTTTAAAAGTGAGGGTGAAAATTTATTTTGAATTTTCTATGAATCCAGCACTATAGGAACTCAATATGGTGAAAATATTTAAAAGTTCTCAAATTCAAGACAAGTGTGGCATATTATCCACTTTCTCATAGGATAAGAAGTATGGTATCAACATTCCTTTGTTTTTTCCAACAGCAAAAGCAGAAGGTGAACACTGTAAGGTAACAGTAATTGAAAGATTAGCCCAAGAGGAGAGGAAAGATTTGTTAATAAAGAACTGAACTAAAACCACCACCAAAGAGTTCTTCAAGTTCCATATCCCACTCTCATGGTCATTCAGACCTCCCTCACATTTTCATACATACAGAAACTATGTATCTAACCTGAGTTCCCATTTTCATTGTCTATTACCTTGGATATGTTCTCTCCTGGAAAAATTAATTACACCTAATTCACAAACTAATATCTATTATTTAGCTTTTAAAGCTTAATGTGTTTGGACAGATATAAACTAATTTACATAGTAAGACACTCTATGAGATAAATGGGTTCTTTTATTACATAAACCAACAAAGCAGTGATGAGAGTTACAGCACCAAAGAAATCTGCAAACCTCTTTGCCAGATGTGCACAGTGAACAAATCATATTATATTTCATCAAAGGACTGGGAGATCCTTAGCAATGAATAGAGCCTCGGCAGTTTATACTACTCATTAGGAAACAATGGCCAATGCCCCAGCTGGAAGAGTAGCCAGTTGACCATGACTCAGTACAATGGGAGAATAAAGCCTCCTCCAAATAAAACAAATCATGCATGTCCTTTTCACTAGAAGCATAGCTCCCCAGTCAATGAAACAAGGCTCAGGCATTAAAGTAGGATTTGGAATTAAACTAGGATTTTTATTATAAAATAACTAAAAATTAGACTTAAAAATATGAAGTAGAGCATCAAGGATATAAGGAAGGGATTACAGAATGTAGCATTTCTATTAATAGGATTTTATTTTAACATTTTACACCCTTATAAATAGGTAGGGTATTGTGTAATTATTTAGATCACCTAATAGGAGACCCTAAAAGAGTATTCATTATTTATTTCCTCCTATAAAAGACTATAATGTTCTGCCTAAAAATAAAGTTAGATTAGTATTTAGATATACTTTTTTCACATATACTAGATCCTCACTCCAATATTGCCCTTGGTGAACATGCTTCTTTCACACATAATTAACTGCCTTCAAAGTAAAAGATGAACAAAATGCAAAGAAATCCCTTGTCACAACACATTGATTTATTAATCTCTACAACCCCTCCTATGCTTACCTTGTACAAGCATTACTATAATCAGCATTAGACACTACTCTGTGCTCTATTTCTTTTTCATTTTCCAATTAGAGACTACTTGTACTATGTCCTTGTTTAACATTTTAAACATAATGTATTATCCCCAAAATATCTCAATAGTCATGAAGAGTCCAGGAAGTTATCCTTAAATCTTTTTTCTCTTTCAGTCATGACATGCAAATCTATCACTAAAGTTTTTCTATCTTACTTCCTACATAGTTGTCTCAGGTGCACCTTGTCCTGTTCATCCTCAACCCCATTGTCCCTCATATTCAAGCTCATCATCATTTCTCACTGAGAGTTCCTTATCTGCCCTTTGTCTCCAGTTTCAGTCAGCCACTCAGATCCACCCCTTGCTCAGCTGCTAGAGGGACTGACTGCCTATTTTATAACATCTAAAATTCCATAGATTATAAATCACAGTACTTTTACTGAAAACCAAAAGAGTGAAAAATATGCTGCCAATTAAATGACAATCCAATGCATTCTAATCACACTAAATGTTTGTTTATACTTACTGAGATACTTTAAACTTATCTAGACATGTATTTTCATCACAGCTCACTCTTTTGTACAAATATATATGCAAAAACAATTGATTACAGAATTCCTAAATCATCTTCACACTTACAGTTCAACTCTTCTGATTCACATGTCAGCTCACCATTTCTGAATTGGTATTTTCCATTCGGTATTGTTGCCTGTGCTATCTAGAGAACTGGCAGTGCAGCATTTAAATCTTAGAATCGTAATCAAACTACTTATGTGTTAATTTTAAAATGTGTGAGGAGGTACACCGTTTTTCAAAATTGGGATAACTAAGCATTTATCACAAAAAAATCCCCAAACCCGCCAAGCGACCAAATAAAAAAATTCCTGCTACTCTAAACCCAGAGTGAAGGTGGGAATTAGATTTTCTTGGCGAGTTAGTTCTTGCTAATCCCATTTCCTGGGCTGTATCTTCCATTTCATTCTCCCTTACCCAGGCCACTGTTAGAACTTCTATCACAGGTGAATATAAACCTCTGGTTTCTGTAAGATAATTGGGGAAATACAGTTGCTTTTCTTCATGCAAAGAGTGACTAGTTCCAATAGTCAGTATACAAAAAAACTTTTATAATTCAATCTTATATAAGTTTGAGACTAGTTATTTTGTGTAATGCAGGCCTACAAAAAGTCTCCATAAATATCATCACTCTGTTTTGTAAAATTTCATGTATCTATTTGGAGAGGATGAAGATACACACTATGTGCCCAATTAATTCTTTATGGAAATTGTGTTATGAGTCAACATGTAAGTTACTTTGGTTAAAATGAAAGATTTTAAATATTTTTATATTTCCCATACTCTAAAAGTTAAGAATAGTATCATATTCAAGCAATATTAAGTTTAAGTTACATGAATAACAGTCAATTTTCTTCCTTTTCCCCCTTTGTTAATTTCATTGGAAAATTAAAATAGTTAACAGCACATCAATTAGTCTGTATTTTTTTCATATCAAACATATTTTATATGTGAAATAAAGTGAGAATTGTATGACGGATTAATTAATTATTAGCTAAATTTAACTTCCAAGTTGAACAAAAATAGTGTTGATGCCAATAATGAAGACATTAACATATAAATCTATATTGCCAAGTTTTTACCAAGATTACCCATTTTTAAAATGTTGACTTTGATAGGTAACAGCATGAATCCTAATTACTGTTAAAAACAAACTTCTTTCTAACAGCTGATACGTTAAAATTAATAGAAATGTTTGCAAATATCATCAGTTGGGAATTGTTAAGACAGAAAAAATTTGTTTTGTTTTGTCTTTTTAAGACAGAGAAGTTAAGAATAGCATCATATTTAATCAAATATCAAGTTCAGGCTTCTCAAAGACTCTGGAATTCATTACTAAATTAAAATATGAGAACTGTTTTTCCTTACAAATGATTCACTAATTCTTTTCTTGTCCTAGCCCAGGAAGGGAATTAGAATTATATAAGCAATTTGAACAAGTGTTTGATATTTTAATATCTTGTGAAGATGTATCTGACATACAACATAAGTTAAATGGAAGAGAATCTGAAATCATAAAGGTAAGAATATTCATGATAAAATTAGTGTTGGAAATAATAAGGATTTCCAAACTAGAATCCAGCAAGAAAAATTATATATTATGTATAAAAATTATATGTAATATAATAACACTTTATTATTACCTGAAGATAGTAATATAAATTCAAGTGAAGATATTTGCATATAAGGTAAAATTAGAAGGTTAATGCTTAATTTTGGTTGTTGGTGTAAGTTGAAAAAGTAGAGAAGTTAAAGGCAGTTCTGTTTAGGAAAATGATTACTTATATTTCCTATGTATTCAAATTTTATTTTTGAGTGGTATAATATTCATGATTTTAATTCACAAATCTGTATGTAATTAGTGCCACAAATTCAAAAATTGATACCCAAGTAGTAATTCTTAACAAATAAGACAATTATTGTAGAAATATAGATTAGAAGGTAGGAGATATGAGAATAGGAACAAAGCTAGGCTAGTCAAATGAATAACAAAGATAAGAGGAAAGTTTTGATAAAATACTTAAATGCAAAAGAAAAATAGTAAAAAAATAGTAAAAAAGAAAAATAGAAATAAAGACCACTACTTTTGGAAAGGCATAGGCTCTACAAAATAATAATAGTGTAAGCCTGAATACATAAAATGAGGATATTAAGGAAGTTGTTTTGAGACTCAACTAGGTATTCCACAAAAGCATTAAGCATAGTATCCATAAAATAGACTCTCAGAAATGATTAGGTTATTTTTATAGAGGTTAACTTCAGGAAAGTAGTAAAAAGTCAAGTGAGATTTTATTAACTACTAGATTACTTTAAAATTCTTAAAATACTCAAATAAAAATTGTTCTTATTACTAGTGACATTGCCAACAATTCAAATGTTTTACAGGAAAGTTGTACAGGCATAAAAGTCTGATAGTATGTCATAAGACTGGCTTAATATACAGAGGAGAATAGATTGGTTTAATATACAGAATTAAACACATAGTGACTCCTAACATTAAAAGATAGCTGCTATGGTTTTACCATCTCAGTATTAATAAAAACTTGAACAAATAGAAATCAAAATCTGTAAATCAAAAATGCATCTTGAAATATATCTGTAGAATGCTATCAGTGTTAAAATCGTGGCTCTGTGGCCAAACAATCTGGCTTTTTTGATTTCCATTCCAACTCTAAGGGTATTAATGGTCAAACTATAAGTAATAAATGTTCACACATAAAAAATGTTCACACATATTCCTTATAGTTTACAGCTTATATAAAAAATAACAGTTTCCAATTCCTTCTCCACAACTCCACCCACAATGACTCAATAGCCTAGATATGCTCATTATTTTTGTCACCATTAGGACACAATTCATTAGGAAATTCTATTTTCTCTGCTACATCTTCTCTATTTTTATTTTTAAAATACTTACAAAGAAACCCAGCTGAGCTATATTAATAACTTAAACTGTTATGTTGTATTAAGACTTGAAATTGCACCTAAGTTTCTCCATTTCCTGTTTCTCAAAAAAAAAACACCCATCAATCATTCCTCTTATTGTTTCCATTTAAAAATTAAAAAAAAAGAAAAGAAAGAAGCAAATCACCCTATATTTAAACTAGTTTAAATTGTAAGTTATTTGACAGATGCCAACAGGTTAAAATTTAAGGATGCTATGTCAGCCTTTTTCACTGTTATGTTTTGCCATTTATAAATGATAGGCATGCCATATCAAATGAGTGTGCCCTTTCTTAACACAAAAGATGAACTTCATCCTGAATAATGAGAAACTGGAATTGTGACACAGTTTGAATATAAACTCCATATTTTCTCTTGGTCATTTATCATATTCTACCTCGTATTGTAATTTTCCTGCTTATCTAACTCTTGTTATTAAATAATTAAATAATTTAAATTCTTTTCATCTTTGTATACTCCTGGAACTTACCACAGTATCTTCTTCATAGCCAGTGCTTGGTAAATATTTGCGAAATAAAGCAAGTTGTGTGCTTATACTCATGCAGACTCACAGTTTACATACGAAGATCATGTTCCTTGAAGGTAGAAACTATATATTTATATTTTTTTAAGTTTTTATATAAATTCTAGTTACTTAACCTACAGTGTAATATTAGTTTCAGGTGTATAATTTAGTGATTCACACTTCCAGACAACATCTGCTACTTATCACAAGTGTGCTCCTTAATACCCATCACCTATTTAAACCACCCTCCCACCCACGTCCCCTTTGGTAACCATCAGTTTGTTCTCTATAGTTAAGAGTCTGTTTCTTGGGTTGCTTCCCCATGTCATTTTTTCCCTTTGTTAATTTGTTTTGTTTCTTAAATTCCACATATGAGTGAAATCAGATGGTATTTGTCTTGCTCTGACTTCTTTTGCTTAGAATAATACTGTCTACATGCATCCATGTAAAATTTCATTTTTTATGGCTGAGTAATATTCTACTACATATCCCACCTCTTTATCCATTCATGAGTTGATGGACACTGAGGCTGTTTCCATAATCTGGCTGCTATAAACATTGGGGTACATGTATCCCTTTGAATTAGTATTTTTGTATTCTTTGGGTAAATACCTAGTAGTGCAATTGCTGGATCACAGGGCAGTTCTACTTTTAACTTTGTGAAGATCCTCCATACTGTTTTCCACAGTGGCTTCACCAGTTTGTATTCCTACCAAAAGTGCAAGAGACTTCCCCTTTCTCCACATCATCACCAACAACTGCTGTTGATTGTGTTGTTGACTTTAGCCATTCTGACTGGTATAAATGATATCTCATTGCGATTTTGGTCTGTATTTCCCTGATGATGAATGATGGTGAGCATGTTTTCATCCGTCTATTGGCCATCTGTATGTCTTCTTTGTAAAAGCATCTATTCATGTCTTCTGCCCATTTTTGATTAGATTATTTGTTTTATGGGTGTTGAGTTTTGTAAGTTCTTTGTTCATTTTGTATACTAACCCTTTATCAGATAGGTCATTTGCAATTACATTCTCCCATTCCATAGTTTGCCTTTTACTTTTGATGACTGTTTCCTTCGCCATACAAAATAAATATAAATATTTTTTTATTTTTTATTATTATTTTTTTTATTTATATATGAAATTTATTGTCAAATTGGTTTCCATACAACACCCAGTGCTCATCCCAAAAGGTGCCCTCCTCAATACCCATCACCCACCCTCTCCTCCCTCCCACCCCCCATCAACCCTTAGTTTGTTCTCAGTTCTCAACAGTCTCTTATGCTTTGGCTCTCTCCCACTCTAACCTCTTTTTTTTTTTTTTCCTTCCCCTCCCCCATGGGTTCCTGTTAACTTTCTCAGGATCCACATAAGAGTGAAACCATATGGTATCTGTCTTTCTCTGTATGGCTTATTTCACTTAGCATCACACTCTCCAGTTCCATCCACGTTGCTACAAAAGGCCATATTTCATTTTTTCTCATTGCCACGTAGTATTCCATTGTGTATATAAACCACAATTTCTTTATCCATTCATCAGTTGATGGACATTTAGGCTCTTTCCATAATTTGGCTATTGTTGAGAGTGCTGCTATGAACATTGGGGTACAAGTGCCCCTATGCATCAGTAGTCCTGTGTCCCTTGGATAAATTCCTAGCAGTGCTATTGCTGGGTCATAGGGTAGGTCTATTTTTAATTTTCTGAGGAACCTCCACACTGCTTTCCAGAGTGGCTGCACCAATTTGCATTCCCACCAACAGTGCAAGAGGGTTCCTGTTTCTCCACATCCTCTCTGGCATCTATAGTCTCCTGATTTGTTCATTTTGGCCACTCTGACTGGCGTGAGGTGATATCTGAGTGTGGTTTTGATTTGTATTTCCCTGATAAGGAGCGACGCTGAACATCTTTTCATGTGCCTGTTGGCCATCCGGATGTCTTCTTTAGAGAAGTGTCTATTCATGTTTTCTGCCCATTTCTTCACTGGGTTATTTGCTTTTCGGGTGTGGAGTTTGGTGAGCTCTTTATAGATTTTGGATACTAGCCCTTTGTCCGATATGTCATTTGCAAATGTCTTTTCCCATTCCGTTGGTTGCCTTTTAGTTTTGTTGGTTGTTTCCTTTGCTGTGCAGAAGCTTTTTATCTTCAAAAGGTCCCAGTAGTTCATTTTTGCTTTTAATTCCCTTGCCTTTGGGGATGTGTCAAGTAAGAAATTGCTACGGCTGAGGTCAGAGAGGTCTTTTCCTGCTTTCTCCTCTAGGGTTTTGATGGTTTCCTGTCTCACATTCAGGTCCTTTATCCATTTTGAGTTTATTTTTGTGAATGGTGTGAGAAAGTGGTCTAGTTTCAACCTTCTGCATGTTGCTGTCCAGTTCTCCCAGCACCATTTGTTAAAGAGACTGTCTTTTTTCCATTGGATGTTCTTTCCTGCTTTGTCAAAGATGAGTTGGCCATACGTTTGTGGGTCTAGTTCTAGGGTTTCTACTCTATTCCATTGGTCTATGTGTCTGTTTTTGTGCCAATACCATGCTGTCTTGATGATGATAGCTTTGTAGTAGAGGCTAAAGTCTGGGATTGTGATGCCTCCTGCTTTGGTCTTCTTCTTCAAAATTACTTTGGCTATTCGGGGGCTTTTGTGGTTCCATATGAATTTTAGGATGGCTTGTTCTAGTTTCGAGAAGAATGCTGGTGCAATTTTGATTGGGATTGCATTGAATGTGTAGATAGCTTTGGGTAGTATTGACATTTTGACAATATTTATTCTTCCAATCCATGAGCAGGGAATGTCTTTCCATTTCTTTAAATCTTCTTCAATTACCTTCAGAAGCTTTCTATAGTTTTCAGCATACAGATCCTTTACATCTTTGGTTAGATTTATTCCTAGGTATTTTATGCTTCTTGGTGCAATTGTGAATGGGATCAGTTTCTTTACTTGTCTTTCTGTTGCTTCATTGTTAGTGTATAAGAATGCAACTGATTTCTGTACATTGATTTTGTATCCTGCAGCTTTGCTGAATTCATGTATCAGTTCTAGCAGACTTTTGGTGGAGTCTATCGGATTTTCCATGTATAATATCATGTCATCTGCAAAAAGCGAAAGCTTGACTTCATCTTTGCCAATTTTGACACCTTTGATTTCCTTTTGTTGTCTGATTGCTGATGCTAGAACTTCCAGCACTATGTTAAACAACAGTGGTGAGAGTGGGCATCCCTGTCGTGTTCCTGATCTCAGGGAAAAAGCTCTCAGTTTTTCCCCGTTGAGGACGATGTTAGCTGTGGGCTTTTCATAAATGGCTTTTATGATCTTTAAGTATGTTCCTTCTATCCCGACTTTCTCAAGGGTTTTTATTAAGAAAGGGTGCTGGATTTTGTCGAAGGCCTTTTCTGCATCGATTGACAGGATCATATGGTTCTTCTCTTTTTTTTTGTTAATGTGATGTATCACGTTGATTGATTTGCGAATGTTGTACCAGCCCTGCATCCCAGGAATGAATCCCACTTGATCATGGTGAATAATTCTTTTTCTATGCTGTTGAATTCGATTTGCTAGTATCTTATTGAGAATTTTTGCATCCATATTCATCAGGGATATTGGCCTGTAGTTCTCTTTTTTTACTGGGTCTCTGTCTGGTTTAGGAATCAAAGTAATACTGGCTTCATAGAATGAGTCTGGAAGTTTTCCTTCCCTTTCTATTTCTTGGAATAGCTTGAGAAGGATAGGTATTATCTCTGCTTTAAACGTCTGGTAGAACTCCCCTGGGAAGCCATCTGGTCCTGGACTCTTATTTGTTGGGAGATTTTTGATAACCGATTCAATTTCTTCGCTGGTGATGGGTCTGTTCAAGCTTTCTATTTCCTCCTGATTGAGTTTTGGAAGAGTGTGGGTGTTCAGGAATTTGTCCATTTCTTCCAGGTTGTCCAATTTGTTGGCATATAATTTTTCATAGTATTCCCTGATAATTGCTTGTATCTCTGAGGGATTGGTTGTAATAATTCCATTTTCATTCATGATTTTATCTATTTTGGTCATCTCCCTTTTCTTTTTGAGAAGCCTGGCTAGAGGTTTGTCAATTTTGTTTATTTTTTCAAAAAGCAACTCTTGGTTTCGTTGATCTGCTCTACAGTTTTTTTAGATTCTATATTGTTTATTTCTGCTCTGATCTTTATTATTTCTCTTCTTCTGCTGGGTTTAGGCTGCCTTTGCTGTTCTGCTTCTATTTCCTTTAGGTGTGCTGTTAGATTTTGTATTTGGGATTTTTCTTGTTTCTTGAGATAGGCCTGGATTGCAATGTATTTTCCTCTCAGGACTGCCTTCGCTGCGTCCCAAAGCGTTTGGATTGTTGTATTTTCATTTTCGTTTGTTTCCATATATTTTTTAATTTCTTCTCGAATTGCCTGGTTGACCCACTCATTCGTTAGTAGGGTGTTCTTTAACCTCCATGCTTTTGGAGGTTTTCCAGACTTTTTTCTGTGGTTGATTTCAAGCTTCATAGCATTGTGGTCTGAAAGTATGCATGGTATGATTTCAATTCTTGTAAACTTATGAAGGGCTGTTTTGTGACCCAGTATATGATCTATCTTGGAGAATGTTCCATGTGCACTCGAGAAGAAAGTATATTCTGTTGCTTTGGGATGCAGAGTTCTAAATATATCTGTCAAGTCCATCTGATCCAATGTCTCATTCAGGGCCCTTGTTTCTTTATTGACCGTGTGTCTAGATGATCTATCCATTTCTGTAAGTGGGGTGTTAAAGTCCCCTGCAATTACCACATTCTTCTCAATAAGGTTGCTTATGTAATTGTTTTATATATTTGGGCGCTCTGGTATTCAGCGCATAGACATTTATAATTGTTAGCTCTTCCTGATGGATAGACCCTGTCACTATTATATAATGTCCTTCTTCATCTCTTGTTACAGCCTTTAATTTAAAGTCTAGTTTGTCTGATATAAGTATGGCTACTCCAGCTTTCTTTTGGCTTCCAGTAGCATGATAAATAGTTCTCCATCCCCTCACTCTCAATCTAAAGGTGTCCTCAGGTCTAAAATGAGTCTCTTGTAGACAGCAAATAGATGGGTCTTGTTTTTTTATCCATTCTGATACCCTATGTCTTTTGGTTGGCACATTTAATCCATTTACATTCAGTGTTATTATAGAAAGATATGGGTTTAGAGTCATTGTGATGTCTGTATGTTTTATGCTTGTAGTGATGTCTCTGGTACTTTGTCTCACAGGGTCCCCCTTAGGATCTCTTGGAGGGCTGGTTTAGTGGTGACAAATTCCTTCAGTTTTTGTTTGTTTGGGAAGACCTTTATCTCTCCTTCTATTCTAAATGACAGACTTGCTGGATAAAGGATTCTCGGCTGCATATTTTTCTGTCTAGCACACTGAAGATCTCGTGCCAATTCTTTCTGGCCTGCCAAGTTTCAAAAGAGAGATCAGTCACGAGTCTTATAGGTCTCCCTTTATATGTGAGGGCACGTTTACCCCTTGCTGCTTTCAGAATTTTCTCTTTATCCTTGTATTTTGCCAGTTTCACTATGATATGTCGTGCAGAAGATCGATTCAAGTTACGTCTGAAGGGAGTTCTCTGTGCCTCTTGGATTTCAATGCCTTTTTCCTTCCCCAGTTCAGGGAAGTCCTCAGCTATTATTTCTTCAAGTACCCCTTCTGCACCTTTCCCTCTCTCTTCCTCCTCTGGGATACCAATTATGTGTATATTATTTCTTTTTAGTGTATCACTTAGTTCTCTAATTCTCCCCTCATACTCCTGGATTTTTTTATCTCTCTTTTTCTCAGCTTCCTCTTTTTCCATAACTTTATCTTCTAGTTCACCTATTCTCTCCTCTGCCTCTTCAATCCGAGCCGTGGTGGTTTCCATTTTGTTATGCATTTCGTTTAAAGCGTTTTTCAGCTCCTCGTGACTGTTCCTTAGTCCCTTGATCTCTGTAGCAAGAGATTCTCTGCTGTCAGCTATACTGTTTTCAAGCCCAGCGATTAATTTGATGACTATTATTCTAAATTCACTTTCTGTTATATTATTTAAATCCTTTTTGATCAGCTCATTAGCTGTTGTTATTTCCTGGAGATTCTTCTGAGGGGAATTCTTCCGCTTGGTCATTTTGGATAGTCCCTGGCGTGGTGAGGACCTGCAGGGCACTTCCCCTGTGCTGTGGTGTATAACTGGAGGTGGTGGGCGGAGCCGCAGTCAGACCTGATGTCTGCCCCCAGCCCACCCCTGGGGCCACAGTCAGACTGGTGCGTGCCTTCTCTTCCCCTCTCCTAGGGGCGGGATTCACTGTGGGGTGGGGTGGCCTGTCTGGGCTACTTGCACACTGCCAGGCTTGTGATGCTGGGGATCTGGCGTCTTAGCTGGGGTGGGTAGGCAAGGTGCACGGGGGCAGGAGGGGCAGGCTTAGCTTGCTTCTCCTTAGGTGATCCACTTCAGGAGGGGCCCTGTGGCAGCAGGAGGGAGTCAGATCCGCTGCCGGAGGTTTGGCTCCGCAGAAGCGCAGAGTTGGGTGTTTGCGTGGAGCGAGCAAGTTCCCTGGCAGGAACTGGTTCTCTTTGGGATTTTGGCTGGGGGATGGGCGGGGGAGATGGCGCTGGCGAGCGCCTTTGTTCCCCACCAAACTGAGCTCTGTTGTCAGGGGGCTCAGCAGCTCTCCTTCCCTTTGTCCTCCAGCCTTCCCGCTTTCTGAGCAGATCTGTTAACTTATGACCTCCCAGACGCTAAGTCGCGCTTGCTGTCGGAACACAGTCCGTCAGGCCCCTCTGCTTTTTGCAAGCCAGACTCGGGGGCTCTGCTTGGCCGGCGAGCCGCCCCTCCGCCCCGGCTCCCTCCCGCCAGTCCGTGGAGCGCGCACCGCCTCGCCGCCCTTCCTACCCTCTTCCATGGGCCTCTCGTCTGCGCTTGGCTCTGGCGACTCCGTTCTGCTAATCCTCTGGCGGTTTTCTGGGTTATTTAGGCAGGTGTAGGTGGAATCTAAGTGATCAGCAGGACGCGCGGTGAGCCCAGCGTCCTCCTACGCCGCCATCTTCCTCAAAGAATCATTATTAAAAAAAAAGAATCATTAGTGTCACCTTTTGGAAGACTAGACACTCAGATCAACTTTGTTGAGGAGAAATCTATATTGTCAAGTGCATACACAGTCTCTACCATGGCTATTTCATTCATGGATTCATTACACAACAGGACTTGGGAAAATCACCTCTTTTTTATTGAAGTATAATTAACATACAGTGCTATATCAGTTTCAGATGTATAATATAATGATTCAACAAATCTATATGTTACTCAATGTTCATTACAATCATTAATCTTTATCTATTCCACCCATCCCCCTCAGCCACCTTCCCTCTGGCAACCACAGTTTATTCTCTGTCTTTAAGAGTCAGGGTTTTGTTTGTTTGCTTTCTTTCTTTGTTTTCTTCTTAAATAGCACATATGAATGAAATCATATGGTATTTGTCTTTCCCGAACGTCACTTAGCATTATGACCTTTAGATCCATCCATGTTGTTGCAAATGGCAAGATCTCATTACTTCTTATGGCTGAATAATATCCCATCATGTGTGTATGTGTGTGTGTGTATGTATATATATATATATATATATATATATATATATATATATATATATAAAGATGACACCCATTTTCTTTGGGTGTCTACTCAGTAATGGAATTAACTGGATCATATGGTATACCTATTTTTAGTTTTAGTCGAACCTCCATATTATTTTGCACAGTCACTGTATCAATTTGTATTCCCATCAACAGTGCATGAGGGTTCTATTTTCTCCACATCCTCACCAACACTCATTATTTCTTGCCTTTTTTATTTTAGTCATTCTGACAGGTATAAGATGATATCTCATTGTGGTTTTGAATTTCATTTCCCTTATGATGAATGATGTTGAGGATGTGTCTGTTGGCCATTGTATGGCTTCTTTAGAAAAATGTCTATTCAGGTCCTCTGCCTACTAATTGGGTTATTTGTTTTTTTAGTGTTAAGTTGTATAAGTTCTTTATACATTTTGGATATTAACCTATTATCAGAAATATCAAATATCTTCTATCATTTAGTAGGTTGCCTTGTCATTTTGTTGATGTTTTCCTTCATCATGCAAAAGCTTTATATTTTGGTGTAGTCCCAATAGTTTAGTTTTGCTTTTGTTTCCCTTGCCTGAGGAGACACATGGACAAAAATGTTTCTGTGGCCAGTGTCAAAGAAATTACTGCCTATGTTTTCTTCTAGGAGTGTTATGGTTTCAGGTCTCACATTTAGGTCTTTAAACCATTTTGAGTTTATTTTTGTACACGATATAAGAAAGTGGTCCAATTTCATTCTTTTGCACGAATAGCTGTCCAGTTTTCCCAGCACCGTTTGTTGCAGAGACTGTCTTTTCCCCATTATATATCCTTGACTCCTATGGCATAGATTAATTGACCATATAAGTGTGGGTTTTTTTCTGTGTCTATATTTTGTTCCATTGATCTATGGAAAAGCACACCCTTATCCACAGGATGGAACATCCTGTCATCAGATTATTGATAGCTTACACCAAACAGGACTTTTTTTCTAGTGCGAATTTAGATAGGACATGCATATATCCACACTATGTCCATTTTAAAATGTCCATCTGTATTCCTATTCTCCATATCTCCTTGGACAATATTCCTATCTTATTTTTTTCCAAGGGACTTAGATAGTAGCCAATTTATTAGTCCCTCCTCATAAAGCATCACAGACGCATATTTCAGGTTACCTCTCCTTCTATAGGAAGTTAAACATCAGAAACAGTTCCCTTCACTAATGTTTTCAAGAGCTGTCATTGAATGCAATTGTAAACAGTGGTCATCAGCTTCCAGCCAGTACCAGTACCAGCCAGATCTTGGAGATCTAACAGAAAACCAGTCTCAAATTTTCCTTACTCCAGTAACTAATCATGGGAAACTCCCCATGAGGTCATATCTGTACTTTAGGGAAAGGCAGTGAAGCAATAAGATCAGGTGCCATGGGAGTCTGGGCCATCTGTTTATACAGTTTATTTGTGCCTTCCTGGATCTATGTGGCCAACTCTAATATATACCATTTTCATTTTACAATAAAATGCTACTGTGCACATCCAATTTTATGGTTCGGTGGATCAGATCACCCGATTCATGATGTGCAATACAAGTTGCATAGTTGTGGTATCCCATGAACAGGTGTTCACTCTACAAACTCCTAGTAACAAGGCAGAGCTACATTTCAAATAGAGAATAGTTACTGGTAGATAAATGCATGGCTTTATTCTGAATCTTTAGAGGCCTATGCTGTTATCCTTTTAGGACATATTTCTAGAAGTTCCATAAGATGCTCCATCTACAAAAATACTTACAATACCATTGCGTCCACTAAGTCATAAAGCCCCCGTGGCGGGGCAACTTGAAGCATAGTTTAGAACTGAACCACGTCTTTACTTGCTCAGAGATCAAGTTACTCCTAAGTGTAGGTAAGCCAGTCAATGAAGACGAGCAGGATTCCAAAAAAGGATATATGTTATCTTCAAAATATCTTTGTGTCAGGGGTACAAGGTACAGTAATGTATTTCACACTTTAGAATAGACTGTCTTACCCCACATAACAAATTGACACATCACCAAGGGGGTGGCTCCTAGGACGTGTAGAGTTCTTGCTACTTTATTTTCACTAGAACCTATTAACATAATGTTATCAATGTAATGGATGAGCATATATTTTGTGAGATATTATGGAACTCAACATCTCTGTAGTCTACATTATGACAAAGAGCAAGGGTCTCTGACATAGCCTAAGGCAAGATTGTTTTCTTTTATTCGTGATTATCTACTATAATAATGATGAGAATAAAAAGCATTTTTTTCCTGAATCGGTAACTGGATAATGCACACTATGGGTATTTATTTGCTCTTATAAAAATACTATATGTGGAACTGCAACTGTGATTGGCATCACCATCTGATTGTATATGAGATCATGTATGTTCAATCCCCATGACATACTTGGCTTATTCATAAACCAAACATGGATAGAAAATGGGAATGGCATATGGATCCCCACGTCTACATTTTTAATTCTTTAATTTTGGTACTTATCTAATTTTTCCCAGGGATGTAGCATTGCAATCTTAGAAGGTGGTAAGGGTGGTAGAGTTATTTCAGAAACTTATTCTAGGCCCTTCCTATGCCCTCATTCTAGTTAGGTAACTCATGTGATCATCTGCCAGTTACTAATAATCTATATGCTAGGAGTGGAAATATAACCCAAGGACTGGTCTGTAGTTCCACTAAGCACACTGTTAGACTAACAATTCCATTTATCTTCTGACACCATAAGTCCTCAAGCTATCCAGAGGAACACACAATGGTTTTTCAATTCTCTAGAGATTAACATCAATTTAGAGTCAATATTTTATATCCTGGAAATTCTGAGTACTACCCTTTGCCTAGTGGGAAGTCACACTGGTAAATGACCCCAAGTCCCTCTGAGGAAGACCAGAGAGAAGATTCACAGGGTTTTCTTGTGGCCAAGACAGGTAGGAATATGTTCTGATATGACTTAATTTTATATATAAAGACATATGTATATTTTTATTGACCTATAATTGATATATGGCATTATATTAGTTTCAGGTGTACAACATAAGGATTATCTTTGTGTACATTGTGGAATGATTACCACAATAAGACTAGTTCAAAACTTTCACCATACAAAATCACAATTTTTTTCATGATAAGAACTTTCAAAATCTACTCAGCAATTTTCAAATATGCGATACAGTATTAATGACTATGGTCATCATGCTATAGATTACAGTCCCATGACTTATTTTACAAACTAGAAGTTTGTACCTCTTGATCCCCTTCACCCATGTTGTCTACCTCCTACCATCTTCTCTCAGGCAACCACCAATCTTTTCCTCATATCTATGAGTTTCTTTTGTTTGTTGGTTGGTTTTTGTTTTTGTTTTTAGATTCTGCATATAAGTGAAGTCATAGAGTATTTGTCTTGCTGTGACTTATCTCATTTAGCATGATATCCGCATGGTCCATCCATGTTGTCTCAAATGGTAAGATTTCATTTAATGCCTTTTTCCACCCACTGATGGACATTTAAGTTGTTTCCGTATCTTAACTATTGTAAATAATGCTGCAATGAACACAAAGGTGCATGTATCTTTCTGAATTAGTGTTTGTGTTATCTTCAAATAAATCTCCAGAAGCTGAATACTGTATCAAATGATTGTTCTATTTTATTTATTTTTTTTTGAGAAAACTCCATACTGTTTTCCATAGTGACTATACCAATTTAAATTCCAACCACCAGTGAATAAGAGTTTTCTTTTCTCTACATCCCTGCAAACACTTGTTATTTACTGCATTTTTGATAATAGACATTCTGATAGGTTTGAGATGATATCTTATTGTGGTTTTCATTTGAATTTACCAGATAAATAGTGATAATGGGTATCTTCTTGTATGCCTTTTGGCATACTTCTCATATGTCTCCTTTGGAAAAAATGTCAATTCAGATCTGCTCATTTTTTAAATTTAATTATTTGTTCTTTGGTTATTGACTTGAAGGAATTCTATATATATTTTAGGTATTATTCCCTCACTGGGGAATAATCCTATTCAGTATATATACCTCATATTCAGTAGGTAACCTTTTTGTTTATGTTTTCCTATGAAAACACTGTATAAAACTTTTCAGTTTTCATGTAATCCCATTTGTTTATTTTTGCTTTTGTTTCTCTTGTACTTGGAGTCAGGTCCAAAAAATTATCAGTCAGACTGATGTCAAGTTTAACACCTACATATTCTTCTAGAAGTTGTATGATGTCATGTCTTACATTCTTTAATCCATGTTGAGTTAATTTTTGTGTATGGTGTAAGGTATTGGTCTAGTTTCATCTTTTACATGTCATCCAGTTTCCCAGCACTGTTTATTAAAGAGATTGCCATTTCCCTATTGTATATTGTTGGCTCTTTTGCCATAAGTTTATTTACCATATAGAATAGGTTTATGTCTCTGCTCTCTATTTTGTTCCTTTGATGTATTGTCTGTTTTTATGTCAATACCTTGCTGTTTTGATTACTATTTCCTTGTAATATAGTTTGAAATCAGGAACTGTGCTACCTCCAGCTTTGCTCTTTCTCAAGATTGTTCTGGCCATGCAAGATCTTTTGGGATTGTTTCTTCTATTTCTGTAAAAAGTATCATTTGAGTTTTGATGGGATTACACTGAATCTCTAGACTGCTTTGGGTGGTGTGGACATTTTAAAGATACTAATTATTTTAACCCATGAGCACAAAATATTTTCCCATTTATTTGCATCTTCTTCAATTGCTTTCATCCCTATCTTCTAGTTTTCAGTATAGGTCTTTTACCTCTTTGGTTAAATTTATTCCTAGGTATTGTATTCTTTTTGATGAAATTATAAATGGGACTGTTTCTTAATTTCTTATTTTGATAGTTTGTTGCTGATATATAAAAACATTATGAATCTTGGTATACTGATTTGGAACTCTGCAACTTTATTGAATCTGTTTATTAGTTCTAATAGAGTTTTCTTGCATGTGATGTTTTGTTTTGTTTTATTTTGTGTTGGTCTGGTTATTGGGATTTTCTCTATGTAAAATCATGTTGTTTGCAAATAATGAGAATTTTCTTTCTTTCTTTCCAGTTGGGATGCATTTTATTTCTTTTTCCTGCCTATTTGCTCTATTTAGGACTTCCGATAGTATATTGAACAAATGCGGCAAGAGTGGGCATCTTTATCTTGCTCCTGGTCTTAAAGGAAAAGTTTTTAGCTTTTCACCATTGAGTATGATGTGAATTGTGGGCTTGTCTTACATGGCCTTTATTATATTGAGGCACATCCACTCCCTACCCACTTTTTTGAGAGCTTTTACTATAAATAGATGTTGAATTTTATTAAACAGTTTTCCTGCATCTATTGAGATGATCATGATTATTATGCTTCCTTTTGTTAATGTGCTGTATCATGGTGATTGATTTGTAGATGTTGAACCATACTTGAATCCTTGGAATAAATCTCACTTATCTCACTTGGTCACAGTGTACTACTATTCTTTTAATATAATGATGAATTTGGTTTGCTAATATTTTGTTGAGGATTTCTGCATCTATCTATGTTCATGGATACTAGTCTGATTGTGTGTGTGTGTGTGTGTGTGTGTGTGTGTGTGTGTGTGTGTGATATCTATATGTGCATTAGTTATCAGAGGAATGCTGGCCTAAAAGAAGAGTTTGAAAGCATTTCTTCCTCTTCAATTTTTGGAACACTTAGAGCAGGACTGGTATTAAATATTCTTTGAACATTTGGTAGATTTCATCAGTGAAGCTATCTGGCCCTGAACATTTGTTTGTTGGGATTTTTGTCATTATTGATTCAATCTCCTTACTAGTAATCAAACTATTCAAATTTTCTTTTACTTCATGGTACAGTCTTGGAAGATTTTACGTTACTAGGAATTTATCCATTTCTTTTGATTGTTCAATTTGTGAGCATGTAATTGTTCATAGCAGTCTTTTATGATCCATTCTACTTCTTTGGTGTTAGTTGTAACTTCTCTTTCATTTCTGATTTTATTTAAGTTCTCTCTTTTTTTCTTAGTCTGGCTAAAGGATTGCCAGTTTTGTTTATCTGTTCAAAGAACCAGCTCTAGTTTCCTTGCTCTTTTCTATTGTGTATTTAGGCTCCATATCATTTATTTCCACTCTGATCTTTATTTTCTTCTTTTTACTAACTTTGGACTTCATTCTACTACTTCTTCATTCAGTGAAGTAGACTTCATTCTACTTCTACTAACTTGATGCAAATATGGTTCAACATCTACAAATCAATCACCATGATACAGCACATTAACAAAAGGAAGCATAATAATCATGATCATCTCAATAGATGCAGGAAAACTGTTTCATAAAATTCAAAATCTATTTAGTGTATTAGGGTGTATTTAGGCTCCATATCATGTATTTCCACTCTGATATTTATTTTCTTCTTTCTACTAACTTTGGGCTTCATTTGCTCTTTTTTTCTAGTTCCTTTAGGTGTAAAATTAGATTTTTTGAGATTTTTATTGTTTCTTGACATAGGCCTATCCAGTATAAATTTTCCTCTTACAACTTCTGTTGTGTCCCAAAGATTTCGAAACATTGTGTTTCAATTTTCATTTTTCTCAGGGTATTTTTGGATTTCTTTTTAAAATTCTTTTCCTCTTATTTCTCTTTTTATTTTTGTATCATTGCATTAGCTACTACTTCCACTTCCCTGTTGTAAAGCTGTATTCAGAGAGGATATCTTTGCCTTATTCCTGTTGTAAATAGGAAGCCTCAAGTTTCTCACCAATAAGCTAAAGTTAGCTATAGGTTTTTGTAGATATTCTTTTTCAAGATGAGGAAAACCCTTCTTATTTCATTGAGACATTTTGTCATGAATGGGTGCGGATTTTGTCAAATGATTTTTTCTGCATAGACTAATATAATCATGTGATTGTTTTTTTCTTTAGCCTGTTTATGTGATGGATTGAGTTAATTGATATTGGAATGTTGAACCAGTCTTATACACCTGGGATAAACTCACTTGGTCTTGGTGTACAATTCTCTTTACACATTGCTGCTTAGATTGGCTACTATTTTGTTGTGAATTTTTATATCTATGTTCATGACAGTTATTGGTCTGTAGTTTTATTTTCTTTTAATGTCTTGGTTTTTGATAGTAGGGTAATTTTGGCCTTGCAGATGAGTTAGGGAATGTTCCCTCTGCTTGTGTCTTTTTCAAGAGCTTCTACATAACTGCTATTATTTTTTCCTTAAATGCTTGGTAGAACTCACTAGTGAAACTTTGTACTTTCTATTTGGGAAGGTTATTATTTACTGATTCAATTTCACTAATAGATATAGGCCTATTTAGAATGTCTACTTCTTGTGTGAGTTCTGGTAGATTATGTCTTTCAAGGAATTTGTCCATTTCATCTAGGTTATCAAATTTGGTAGCATAGAGCTATTCATAGTATTCCTTTATTATCCTTTTAGAGTACATGGTGTCTGTAGTGACCTCCTTTTATTTCTGATATTAGTCATTTGTGTCTTCTCTCTTTTTTCCTTAGTTAGCCTGGCTAGAGTTTTATTGATTTTTATTGATCAAAGACTCAGCTTTTGGTTTTAATAATTTTCTGTTTCCAACTTCATTGATTTCTGTTCTATTTTTTAATATTTCTTTTCTGCTGCTTACTTTGGATTTAGTTTGCTCCTTGTTTTCTAGGTTTCTAAGTAGAAGCTTTGATGACTGATTTTAGATACTTTTTTTTATATTTGCATTCGATGATAAAAATTCTATCTCTGTTTTCATTGAATCCCACAAATTTTTATAAATTATGTTTTCATTTTCATTTGGTTCAAAATATTTTTAAATTTCTTTTAATACTCATCCTTTGACCCATATGTTATTCATAAGTGTGTTGTTTAGTCTCCAAATATTTTTGGAGTTTTCCAGTTATCTTCCTATTGTTGGTTTCTAATTTAATACCAATGTGGGCTGAGAGCATACATTATGTAATTTCTATTCCTTTAAATTTGTTAGGATGTGTTTCATGGTCCCATATATGATCTATCTTGCTGAATATTTCATGTGAACTTGGAAAGAATATGTATTCTACTGGTTTTGGATAAAGTAATCTATAGATGTCCATTTTATTCATTTGAATGATAGTGACATTGAGATCAACTCTGTCCTTACTGATTTCCTGCCAGCTAGCTGTTCATTTCTGATAGAGATGTTTTACAGCATCCAAATGTAATATCTCTTTCTTCTTGCAATTCTATCAGATTTTGTGTCATGTACTTTGGTCCTCTGTTATTAGGTGCATATACATTAAGGATTATGTTTTGGTGAATTGACCCCTTATTCATTATATAATGTCCCTGATTATTCAGATAATCTTCCATGTCATGAAGTCTTCTCTGTCTAAAATTAATATAGCTACCCATGCTTTCTTTTGATTAGAGTTAGCATGGTATATTTCCCTCAATCCATTTACTTTTAATTTATGTGTCTTTATATTCCAAATGGGTTTCTTGTAGACAACCTGTAGCTGGGTCTTGTTTTTTTTTGTTTTTTTTTAACGTTTATTTATTTTTGGGACAGAGAGAGACAGAGCATGAACGGGCGAGGGGCAGAGAGAGAGGGAGACACAGAATCGGAAACAGGCTCCAGGCTCTGAGCCATCAGCCCAGAGCCCGACGCGGGGCTCGAACTCACGGACCGCGAGATCGTGACCTGGCTGAAGTCGGACGCTTAACCGACTGCGCCACCCAGGCGCCCCTGGGTCTTGTTTTTTGATCCACCTTGACAATCTCTATCTTCTACTTTATGTACTTAGACCACTGACATTCAAAGTGACTATTGATGTAGTTGTACTATGTCTATCATATTTATTACTATGTTTTATGTATTGCCCTTATTCTTCATTCTTATTATGTGTTCCTTTCCTTTTCTGCCTTTTGTGGTTTTAAGAATTTTATATGATTCCATTTCTTGCTTAACATATGAGTCATGTTTCCCTTTTTTTACTTTTAGTTGCATAAGAGTCTGTAATATACATTTCCTGCTGTAAATATATGTAAATATACATCTGCAGTGAATCCAAGGCCACTTTCATATAACACTATACTACTTCACAGGTAGTGTGAGTGCTTTATAATAAGAAATAATCCTAATCCCTTCCTCCTGTCTCTTGTAACATTACTATCACTCGTTTCACTTATAAAAAGTATAATGTAATACATTGTTATTGTTATTGTTTTGAATAAACTGTTACCTGTCAGATCAATTAAGAATATGAAAAATAAGTTTTTACTTTATCTCTAGTTAATCCTTCTCTGATGCTCTCCTTTCTTATGTAGATCCAAATTGCTGAATTTTCTTTCTTTTTGAGGACATCTTTTAACATTTCTGGCAAGGCCTGGTAGCTGGCAACAAATTCCCTTAATTTTTATTTGTATAAAAAACTCATTTATCTTTCACTTTTGAAGAGTAATTTTACAGAGAACAGTATTCTAGGTTGGTGAGACTTTTCTCTCAATAGTTTAAATATTTCACTCCACTCTGTCTTTTTTTTATGTTTATAAAAAAAGAGAGAGAGAGAGAGAGATACAGATGCAGAGCACAGAGCACAAGCAGGGGAGGGTAGAGAGAAAAGGAAACACTGAGTCCAAAGAAGGTTCCAGGATCTGGGCTGTCAACACAGAGCCAGATGAGGAACTCAAACCCAAGAACCATGAGATCATGATGTGAGCTGATGTCTGGTGCTTAACCAACTGAGCCACCCAGGCACCGCAAAGGTCTCAATTTCTAACACCAAATGAATGGTGCATAGTCAAAGTTCTCTAGGGAAACAGAACCAATAGGGTATATATCTATACATATTACATAAAAGAGTATCATATATGCATATAGGAGGCTTATAAAGAATTGGCTCACACAATTATGGTGACTGAAAAGTCTCATGCTTTGGCAACTGCAAGCTAGGAACCCAGGAAACCTGGTGGTATAATTCAGTCAAGAACCAGAACCAGGGGAGATGGTGATTTGGATTCCAGTCTTTGAAAGTCTGAGTACCAGGAGTCCAGAGGGCAAGACAAGATCAATGTTCCAGATTAAGCAGGCCAAATTCTTCCTCCACCTCTCTCTCTCTCTCTCTCTCTTTTTTTTTTTTTTTTTTTTTTTTTTGACTACTGAGACCCTCAGTGAATTGGATGATGCCAATCCACATTGGGAAGAGCAAAGGGCTTTACTGAGTTTACCCATTCAAATGCTAATTTCAACCAGAAACACTCTCACAGACTCACACAAAATAACGTTTAGCCAAATACCAGGGCACCACATGATCCTGGCCAAGTTGACACATAACATTAACCATCACACATGGATTCTGTGAAGTTAGATATAGTTATCTCTGCTTCTTTATAGGTATCTTTTTCCTCTGACTTCATTCAGAATTTTTTCATCTTTGATTTTTTGCAGTTAGAAAATGATATGTATACCTGTAGCTTTTGGGTCTTTCTGTTTGTTATCCTCTGAGATTCCTGGATCTGTAGTATGGTGTCAGACACTAATTTGGAGATTTGTCTGGTAATTTGGTTCTCTATATTCACCTATTGGTCTCTTTATTTGGGGGGGGGAAGGAGGGGTCAGTGGTTTACCCTGGGACCTCAATTCTCTGAAGGAGCTATGAAGAGTTGTTGATTTCCTAGTTTGTTCATATTTCTACTTGTTGTTAGGATAGAGGGGTGATAACCAGCTTCTTACATGCCAAACGAAGCTACCAGAGCTATCCATTTTTCTCATGCTGATTATACCAGTGAAAACATATTCTAAATTTGGCATCTGGTAGAACAGCTCCTCATTTAGTAGTATCTGAACTGTGGCAGAAGTGGTGTATTTCTGTCACTAGTAGCTGTGACAGTTCTGTGGTAGCCTCCTAAGGTACAGCTTCTTAATTGTGGTAATGGTAGCAGTCATTGGAGGGCTAGTGCCACACTTATTAAAAGTCATCCCAGGAAGCTCAGCCTAACGTTTGTTTCTTCAGGGTTCCCATAATTCAAGGACTTATCTATATATCTTTACATAATAAGCTAAAAATTGAGTGGATTCTGCTGACTGTAAGATCACTAAAAAATAAAGGAATGCTTTTTCATCACTCCATGTTCATTTGTTTAAGGGTCAAATGTGACACAATGATCGTGCTGGCCACATCATCTGAAGCCATGTTAGATTGCATTAATATTTGCAAGTCCTGTTTGCATTGGTAATCAGATCTTTGTGACACTTTAGGAGAACATTAATAAACTGAAGCATATCCATATAATAAATATCAGGTTGAATTCAAGACATGGTGTTTCAAGAAAAGTTCAAATTTTTAGTTTAAGAATTTGAGCATTGCTATAAAATATTCGAAGAGGGGGCGCCTGGGAGGCTCAGTCGGTTGAGCATCCGACTTCAGCTCAGGTCATGATCTCACAGTTTGTGAGTTCGAGCCCCGTGTCGGGAAATACCTGGAACTTGCTTCAGATTCACTGTCTCCCTCTCTCTCTCTGCCCCTCCCCCACTTGCACTCTGTCTCTCTTCCTCTCTCAAAATTAAATATTAAAAATTTTAAAAAATATTTGAAGAGATAATATATACAATAAATATACCTTAAATTTTATGCTGATGGACAAAGAAGAATAAGTAAGGAATTCAGTAGTTTTTGAGTCAGTCAAGGGTATGTACAATTTCTTATTCTTTATTCTATCTAATTACAGTGTTCCATGTAGTATTTCAACATAATAGACCTGCAATATCCTAATTGAGTTAATGAGGTGGCATATTTGTATACAAAATTAATATACGAAGTGGACTGGAGAGCTTGGGTGGCTCAGTTGGTTGAGCATGTAACCCTAGATTTTGGCTCAGGTCATGAGCCAAATGGTTGTGGGATCGAGTCCCTTGTAAGGCTCCATGCTGGGCATGAAGCCTGCTTGGGATTCTCTCTCTCTCCCTCTGCTCCTCTCCCCCACTAGTGTGTTCTCTCTCTCTCTCTCTCTCTCTCTCTCTCTCTCAAATTAAAAACAACAACAATAAAAGTGGATCTTTCGATAATTTTAGGTGCAGTTTGAGACAAATTGCTGTTCCCAGAGAAGTTGTTCCTGTTACTGTATATTTTCAAACAGAAGCATAATAATCACTTACTGGGGATACTGTACAGTAGATACCTATACTTGGTAAGATATGTATTAGATGATGTACAATATATAGACAACCAACTCTGTGACTCTGTACCTATAAGCACTACTGGGGATTTATGGAATGATTGTTGGGGAAATCTTCTTGTAAACAAATTTTACATGCCTCCTAGTTTTGTTATCTTTTCATAATTCAGGCTATGAACATCTATAGTTATCTATCATCCTCTGTTTCAAACTTTCTACTTATGTAAATGCCATATACTCTCACACAATATCACATCGATCCTCTAACTTCTCTCCATTTCCTTGACTAAAACAGAACAATGCTTTTCTATGAAAGCAACAATGTATTTAATGCATATTGCCACCTGCTGAGTTTCCCAAATGAGAATTCTGGAAGTTCTTTGAATCTTTTATGTCCATTACCCACCCATCAGTCTCCACTATTATCTATTTAGCCCTCTAAAAATTTCTGGATACCATTCACATCTCTCTAACCCCTAAAAACATCTCTAGTTCAATGCACCATCATTTCTCACCTGAATTTAGTGCAAGAGGCTTTAAAGTGATCTCTCTATAACTAGTCTTTACTAAAAAACAAACAAACAAAAAAAAAACCCTTTATCTAAAGTGTTATTCTGATCATGTCACTCCTTTCCTTAAGAAATGACTCAGTATATATGTAAAACTGCCCATTTTACAATGATCATATTTGATTTGTTTTTATCTGTGAGAAAGTTTTAAAAGCAAATGCTTTTTGGGGCGCCTGGGTGGCGCAGTCGGTTAAGCGTCCGACTTCAGCCAGGTCACGATCTCGCGGTCCGTGAGTTCGAGCCCCGCGTTGGGCTCTGGGCTGATGGCTCAGAGCCTGGAGCCTCTTTCCGATTCTGTGTCTCCCTCTCTCTCTGCCCCTCCCCCGCTCACACTCTGTCTCTCTGTCTCTCAAAAATAAATAAACATTAAAAAAAAAAAATTAAAAAAAAAAAAAGCAAATGCTTTTTAAACAACTACATTAAGGTATAGGTGATATACAATAAACTGCACATATTTAATGCATGCAGTTTGGTAACTTTGACATACGTATACATCTGTGAAACCATCTCAGTAATAAATACATGAACACATACATAAATACAACATCCTCAACATTTCTATGCCTCTTTATAATCCTAATCTCCAGAAAGTACATTTCTGCCCTCACCCTCTTCTCAAGGCATGGTAACTCTGATCTATTATGTCATTCTCAATAAGTTTGAATTTCCTCAAATTTTACATAAATCATATCATAAAATTGTACTCCTATGTTTGTACTCATTTTACATAAAAATATTTTTGAGATACATGCATGCTGTTACATACATCAATAGTTTATTCGTTTTTAGTGCGGAGTGAAAGTCCATTGTATAAATTTACTGTGGTTTATTTGTCCATTCCCTTTTCCTGGACTTTGAAATTATCATCAGTTTTGGCCACTACGAATAAAGTTGCTGTGAATATTAATGAACAAGCCTTGGTGTGGACATATGCTTGCATTTCTCTTGGGTAAATACTTAGGAGTGAAATGGCTGGATCATCTGGTTTTAATACATTTAAGTTTAAAGAATCTGCTCTATTTTTATTCTAAAGTGGTAGTGTCATTTTCATTGTCACCAGCAGTGCATGGAAGTTACAATTCCTCTACATTTTCACCAACACTTAATATGTCATCATTTAAAATAAGTCTGGGGATGCCTGAGTTGTGCAGTTGGTTTAAGCATCCGACTCTTGATCTTGGCTCAGATTATGATCTCACAGTTCGTGAATTTGAACCTTGCATAAGGCTCTGTGCTGATGGTGCAGAGCATGCTTGGGATTCTCTCTCTCCTTCTCTCTACCCCTCACCCACCTCTCAAAGTATAATAAACTTAAAAAAGAAAAGAAGTCTAAATCATGTACTTTCATTTCTCCCAATGTGCTATTATTTTATAAAGCTGTTTTGCCTAACCAAATTTCTCTAACTTTCCCTATAAATTTTAGAATATATGCCAACAGTGTTTTGTATTTTTTCCAAGTGTAAGTTTTATACTTCTTTAAATTTATTCCAAAGTATTTTACTAGTTCTAATGCTATTATAAATGCATTGATTTCTTAATTTAATCTTTGAATTGTTTATTTCTTTTATGCAGACATACAATTGATTTTTGTAAGTCAATCTTTGTATAATCTTGTTTATAAATCATGTGTCCTGTAACCTTGCATAATCTATACATAAGAATAAATAGGCCTAAGGAATTCACTAAAAAATAGAGCTTATAATAAATGAGTTTTGGTATTTTTACTCCAATGTGTCTCAGTATTAATCTCATTCCTTTTATCCTACTTGGAGTTTATTGAGATTCTTGGAAGTATAGGTGAATGTTTTTCATAAAATTTGAAGGTTTTCAGCCATTATTTCTTATATTTTTTTCTTCTTTCTATGATCTCCTTTTGGTCCTCCTACTGTGCATATATTGTTCTACTTAATGGCATACGACTTTTCAATGAGTTCTACTCATTTTTTTCATTATTTTAGTTTCTCTATTCGTTAGGTTCTATAATCTCTAGCTACAAGTACACTAATTTTATTGTCCAATTAAGATCTACAGCTGAGTCCCTCTAGTGAGATTTTTATTTAATGTTCATGTACTTTTCAACTGCAGAATTTCCATTTGAATCTTTCAAATTGTTTCTTTTCATCGATATTCTCTATTTGATGAGATGATGTCATCATACCTTCTTTAAGCATGATTTCCTTTAGTTTTTAAAATATGTTTATAATGACTTTTTATATAATAGCTCTTTTAAAATATGTTCTGTTAAATCTAATATCCGGAACTTCTCACAGGCAGTTTTTGTTGCTTTTTTTTCTTTCTTTTTTTTTTTTTTTTTTTTGGCTTGTGTATGGGTCACACATCCTTGTATCCAAAAGGTCATTGCCAAACATGATTTTCTCCTATGTTATCTTCTAGGAGTTTTGTAGCTTTGCTTTTTTACGTGTAGGTCTATGACTCATTTCAGGTTAATTTTTTTAAAGAATGTAAGGCCCTGTGTCTAGGTTCTTTTTTTTTTTTTTCTTTTTTGCATGTGGATGCTCCAACACCACTTGTTGGGAACTCTCTCTTTTCTCCATTGAATGATTGTTGTTCTTTTGTCAAAATACAGTCAACTATAATTTGTGTGGGTCTATTTCTGGCTCTGTATTCTGTTCCCTCGTTCTATTTTTTCTATTTCTTTGTCAATATCATACTGTCTTGATTAGTGTATCTTTATAATAAGTCTTGAAGTTGGGTAGTGTCAGTACCTCAACCTTGTTCATCTTTGATATGGTATTAACTACTCTGGGTCTTTTGCCTCTTATATAAATTTTAGAATCAATTCCACTATATCTAGCAAATAACTTGCTGAAATTTTTATTTGGATTATGTTAAATCTATAGATCAATATAGGAAGAATTTAAGTCTTAATAACATTGAATCTTCCTGTCCATAATCATGGAATATATTTTCATTTACTTAGCTCTTCTTAGATTTCTTTCATTAGAGTTTCACATTTTTTTCATAGAGATCTTATGAATATTTTATTAGGTATATCCTTAAGTATTTTGTCTTTTTATTCTAGTTTAAGTGGTTTTAAATTTTTGTTTATTATGACTTTCATCAGTTGTGATTGTTTCACTAGTGATCAGGTCCATGAAGCTTCTCATGACACCATTATGAATTGTACTTCTCATCATTTGACTTTTGAGAGCTAAATCAACCTTGCATTCTTGGAATAAATGTATTCCTAGCCATGATGTCATATCCTTTTTTTTCACATTTTGGATTTGTTTTGAAAACTTATCTTTAAAATTTTACATCTATGTTCATGTGGGATTTTGACCTATAGTTTTATTTTCTTGTAATGTCTTTGTGAGATTATTTATCAGGGTAATTCTGACTGTTTCTACTATGAAAACATCCCCTTTTTCTTCAAATTCCTACCAGAGTTTGTGTAAAATTGATATTATTTCTTCCCTAAGTTAACAAATAATTTATAACAGAATTTTTCTTTGTAGAATTCTTTTTAACTCTAGTTTCATTGTCTCTGATAGATATACAAATATTATGGTATCTACTTCTTCTTGAATAAACTTTGGTGGGCTGGGTCTTTCATGAAGTGTGTTCATTTTATTCATGTTGACAAATTTATCTGAATTAAGTTGTTCATAATGTTACCATGTATCCATTTAATACCTGTAGAGTTTATAACCATCTTACCACTCCCATTCATGATACTGGTTTCTTGCTTCTTTTCCCTTCCATTGTTCCTTGTTGGTTTGGTGAGAGGTTAATCGTCTTCACTGCTCTTTTCAACAATGTAGGTTTTGGTTTCATATTTGTTAGTTTACCTTTTCATTATGTTTAATTTAATGCATTATGATCATTATTACTCCTTCTTTCTACTTCCCATAGGTTTGCTTTACATTTTATAATTTTTGTGTTGTGTTTTTTTTTTTTTTTTTGGTGTCATTGATATCATCAATTATTTACCCCTAAAACAGGTATTTAATGATATAAAACTTCCTCTATGAACTTCCTTAGCTGTATCAAACATTTTATATGTAACTTTAATTTTAGTTATGTTCAAAATATTTTCTGATTTCCCTTTTAATTTTTTTTGTTGGCTATTTAGCAGTATGTTAGTTTCTAAACACAGAATTTATAGAGATACTTCCATTATTGATTTCTAATTTTATCTCCAAAAGACTGATTTTTGGTTCGTTTATACCTTCCACATATGCACTTAAGTTCCTTAGCATATAAAATGTAGTAATAATAACTGTTTTAATGCTCTTGTCTTCTAATTGTAGTATTTGTATTAGTTCTGAAGTACTTTAAATTGAATGACTTCCTCCACATTGTGGTTGATATTTTCCTGCTTCTTAAATGTTTGGTAATATTTTTATTGGATGGCATACATGCATTTTAAATTGCATTGAATATTTTTATAAGTATTCTTTTTTTTTTTTTTAATTTTTTTTTTTTCAATGTTTATTTATTTTTGGGACAGAGAGAGACAGAGCATGAACGGGGGAGGGGCAGAGAGAGAGGGAGACACAGAATTGGAAACAGGCTCCAGGCTCCGAGCCATCAGCCCAGAGCCCGACGCGGGGCTCGAACTCACGGACCGCGAGATCGTGACCTGGCTGAAGTCGGACGCTTAACCGACTGCGCCACCCAGGCGCCCCTTTTATAAGTATTCTTGAAGTTTGTTCTGAAACATAGTTTTAAGATTCTTTTAGATAGTTTCATTCTTCTGGTGCTTGCTTTTAGGACTTGCTAGGAACTAGAGTACTGTTCGTTGTAGTTTAATTATTCTATACCTAATAAGGT
The DNA here is from genome assembly GCF_028749965.1 of Puma concolor. Lineage (NCBI taxonomy): Eukaryota > Metazoa > Chordata > Mammalia > Carnivora > Felidae > Puma > Puma concolor. The sequence continues at coordinate 60,342,979 of NC_141674.1, read as the reverse complement.
AGGTCTCTACCTACTAAGGTAGGATTAATATATGTTTATATTATCCCTACTAAGTTGGGATATATATATATATATATGTATATGTATATATATATGTATATATATGTATATGTATATATATATATATATGTGTATATATATATCTCCCAGTATCTTATGAGTCATGAAATTTTCCTTTATGTTTGTCAAAACAGGCAGTATTCCAAAGTCTGTGTTAGCACTAGGTACTACTACCTATAATTCTTTTATGTGTTTCTTTTCCTGGACTCGTAGTTTCTTTACATACACATGTACTTCAGCACTCCGTGGACTACCTGAGAGGGATCTTTTTCCTATATTCCAAGTTCTTTTTCTAAGAAGCTGTCTCTTTTCTGCTGCTCTTCAAACTCTAGCTACCTTTATCTCTGCAGACTCTCAGTTCCATCTCTTTGACTCAAGTTTGGACTCTGCGTGGGTTCCTTTCTAGTCCACATCCTGGAAACTATCTCATAGCAGCCATCACTGTGTTTATCTAATTTATTTTCCATTTCTCATTGATTACTGTCATTCATTGCTTTATGTCTAGTTTCTTAAAAAATATTGTTTCATGTATTTTGTCTATTTTGTTTTAGACTGCAAGATAAATCTAGACCCATTTTGTCTGGAAGCAGATTTGCAAACTATTTAGAACTTTCTAGAGAGTGATGAATTTTATTGAGTCTTTCAGTAGAGAACTCATTGAGTCAACTTAACTGCTTGATCAATTTCTTATTAAGTACTATTAAACAACTTCCATTTTTTTTATTTTACCAAAATATATTTAATTGGGATTTATTTTTCTCTATGTAAATCATAATTAAGATTTGATTTATCACTTCATCCCTATCCAAAATTAGCTGTTACATTGTCACTGTGAGTTTTAGTTTGTGACCATTATTTATACCAAGTCAAATTTTTGCATGTTAAATTTAGACAGATTGGACAAATTTAATACCTTAATCACTTTTTACTCATTAATGTATTTGGTTAGGTTCAGTTTTAGCCATTGAGAGTTTTGCATTTGTCATTCCAGTAATGCGTATCATGATCTGGATCAATGATTCATCATATATATCATCCATTGTTTTAACTTATCCATTAGGAAACTGCCAACAATTCTGTATGAGAAACATGATAAGGAGAGACCAAAAGACAAAAGGAACAACACAGAAGGAAAAGGATGAGAGAGAAGAAAAGAGAGTGATAGTGAAAGAAAAATTCTTTTGCTACTGAGTATTGACTGCTAAACTCTAAATTGTAGATAGGAGTCATAGCTTTGGCTTCAAGTAGCTGTGACAACACATCTAGCTTTGGATTAAAATCCTACAATGCTCTCCATTAATCTAAAAATGAGGTCTAAACTTTTGATATGGCTTACAAAGATATGTATTATATGGTTCTTATTCTTTTTTTTTCCTTCAGACTCCACTCTGATTCTGTCCTCCTCACCAGAGAATTCATTTGAGTTTCCCTCCGCATGATTTCTCACAATTTCAGGAGTTGTCTATTGTATTTCTTTACTATAGAACATCTATCCTAACTCTCTTTTTGTTGCTATTTTCTGTTTATTCCACAGCTCTCAACTTAAAGCAATTTTCTCTGGGAAATCATTTCTTAATACTATCTACTCACAAGCTTGGTTCAAGTGTCCCCATTATACATCATCATAGTACCTTTCGTTTCTTTTTAATATTGGGCATCACATTATGTTATGTACTGCCTGGTTATTTTTTGGTTTCCCTCTCTGGATTCTGAAATCTAAAAGCATATAGACTCCTCAGCTTCATCAATGAAAAGTTAGCCTCTAATCCAGCAACTGGCCTCGAGCAGATCTTAAAAAATATTTATTTAATTAAAGTTATTTCTCATTCTCATGTTCTATGACATCATGATTCCAGGAAAAAACAAATATCTTAATAGTCACATTGTTAGTAACACAATCCATTACCACTCAATTTCTCTCCTAATTAAATTAGGTAAAATAATGTAAAGGTTTGCCCACAGAAAATGTATTTTTCAAAAAAGACACCTAACTTGTTAAAGGGATGAACCGGTCCTTGTTTTAATTAGTATGTCTTCTCTAGATAGCAAAGTGATCTATTAGAATACAAAGTATGGATTTTAATGAAACATTCATTTCCAAAGGGTCCACCCCTTTGGCACATATTTATTGGGTTAATCAGTGTTTCACAAAACTGCATGTATCTAAGAATGTGCCATTTCTTCCCCTCTCAACCTTAGAGGTTTGTAACACTAGTGAGTATCAATGGCATCGATGTATGATCCACAAAGAAAGTGGTAACTTAAGCTCCCAATCTGGAGAAGAAAAAAATGGTGTGATTAGAAGGAAAGAAAATTAACTTACCAACATCTCTGAAGTCAGAAGCTCTTGGTTGTTTCTGAATAAGCTTTATTTTCATAAACTTATAATTATTAATTAAATAATGAAGAGGCAAAAGCAATCTTATGAATGGAGGATTTGAGAATCAGAAAGTGCTGTTTGTGTTCAGGTATCCATAATACATTTATCTGAACTGAATCAAAATATCCTAATATATATTTAACCCCTGTCACCAGCACTACAAAGACCTCATGGTCTCTCTAATACTCATTGTTGAAAATGTCCCTTAAAAGAATCTTTTTAGGGCTAAAAGACAGAGGGAAGGTTTGTTTGTTTTAAATTTGTAAGATTGTTTTCTTCTATCTTTTTCAATAATACTTAAGAACAAAGATTAGTAAATGAAAAGTAAAATTTTAAAAAGAAAAAATCCATGGGCACCTGGGCGGCTCAGTCGGTTAAGCAGCCAACTTAGGCTCAGGTCATGGTCTCATGGTTTGTGAGTTCGAGCCCTGCATGAGGCTCTGGGCTGATAGCTCAGAGCCTGGAGCCCGCTTTGTATTCTGTGTCTCATTCTCTCTCTGCTCCTCCCCCACTTGTGTTCTGCCTCTCTCTATCTCTCAAAAATAAATAAATGTAAAAAAAGAATAAAGAAAAGAAAAAGTCCAGGCACCATCCAACATATAAACAAACATTCATTTTGTGCGGAGGGAGGAGGAAGGAATGTCCTGAACTATTTCCTGGTACCTCTGACATCACTTCTCAGAAATAGCTATGTTTTTCCAACACACATAAAGCTGGCTTTTCTGAAATGAGCACCACGAACAGTGACTTCTAAATATTGAACTTCATGTGTATTATCTGTTTTAGTCAAAATGGCCGAGTTTTGACATCTGGAAAATAAAAGCAGTATTGCTGGATCCTGGATACTTACAAACTATTTTTATTATGATATTTCTGGCAACATACACTGAATGCATATTCATGGCTTTAGAAATGCTTCCTATTTCTATAGATTCCTTCGTCATTTGCAGGTGTGATTATAGATTCATGAATGCAGCTAATCACTTCTAATATGTACAGCAATCCAGCCACTGCATTAAATTTTTCCTTGAATTTTTGATGAAGCTATGGCCTTGAAGGAAGCTCATTGAATTAGGTAATACGGAAGAGTCTTCAGGAACAGTGAGAGTGGTACATAAACGTTGGTCCATTGGAGTTTACTACTAATTACAATTGAGAGGACTCTAGAACTCTCCCTTATACTCCCACAGCCCTCAACACACACACACACACACACACACACACACACACACACACAACTATGCTCTGACATATGTTACATCTTCTTTCTTTAAAAAAAGAGACAGCCCTGATGCCTAATCTAAAATTGATATCCTCTTCATTTAAGGAACAGTAGAAACTTTTATCTTCCTTAGGTTAAATAAGATTCTGATTCTGTTTCCATAAAGTGCAACCAAAGCTACTGAAGTATACATGGACTATCATGACCTCGATATATGTTTCAGCAATTTATTTCTTAGTTTCATCAAGAAAAAGTAGAAATTTACCTTTCTCCTCTATGATAATCAATGTGTGGATTAAACTTGATTTGACAAGAGTATATATACTCAATAAAGGGACAGCACACAGATAATTTTTTCCTCTCTAAGCTGCACATTAAAATTTTTGAAACATTTGAAACTTTTAGAATAAAATGTAGCCCAACGAGATAGAAATTGGTGCTCTGGTGTGAAAAAAAAATGAGAGAATTTTCTGTGATTGTGTGACTTTCTGCCACTACAATGGACCCAGGAGTTTAGAGATGTTGCTTCTCTTGTTAGGTGCTGGGCAGAACCGGAATGGCACTGCTGCCAAAGGAGTCACAGACACCCCAGATTCCAGGCTCATTAAAAGCAGCCTGAGGCAAGAGATGTCAATCTTCATAATTAAATGGCTCCAATGATTGCTTCCCTAGGTGCAGTTTTCAGTCATCTCACCTGCTTTCCGAGGTAACTCCACTTCTGTTCCTGGCTCCGTTTCTGACAAGTTCCTTAATCAAACCACACTTGTCCAAGGTTTTTCCCTACATCTATGCCTCTTGGATTCCAGCATTATCTCAGTTCTTCTTTGTACTCCTGTCTGATTTCAGTCTTACCACATCCTGTATTGTGCCAGATATGACACCTCCAATACAAAATCCCAGACAGAGAAACAGAAAGCTTTTATGTATGAATCTGTATCCTTTTCATTTCTATATAGCCTCATGGATATTGACACAATTGTTGATTTTGTGATTTAGTTTATTGATTTTCTCATTTTTCCTTACATTCCTGTAGCATAGAAAAGACCAAATATTTTTATTGTTGTTGTCATTATTATTGTTATTGTTATTATTTAGAGATGAGGAAACTAGGGTCAAAGATGTTAATAATTGCCTCAGAGCCACACAGCTAGAAATGATGAAGCCAAGAATTGACTCCAGAAACTGAATATTAAGTCACTTTACATTCAATACATTTTTGTTGAACAGATTTCAACTGAGCTGTTTACAGAATGTCAATAAGAAACAGAGACATAAATGATACTCAGAAAGAGGGAAGTCAGCATCCTCAAACTCCATCAGCAAGCAGACAAATCCCAATAACCAGGCCATAATTACACATCAGAATCATTATCACTGGGTTGGGGTTCTGGGAAAATTGAAACTAGTTCCTGTTAGCTGTTAAAATCAGTTTGTACAACGCTATGGAGATTCTCGACACATAACACCAGACATATTAATACAGGCTCCTTTGAGGCAGTGGCAGTCTCTAATTCACTTTTATATCACTCAGAGTACTTAGCTCTAAATTTTATCCATGAGTATTCTGGAATGATCACAAACTTGGAAAAAATGACCAAAAGCCTATGGTGTTAGGCTACTTGGTACATCAGTGAAGTATACCACAGTTGCCTTTTTTCTCTTTGATTTCACAATATAGAAATTTCAGACTTTGGAAATGGAGAGCATCTTGTAATGTTTATTACTATGATGCCCCAATGACAGAATGGAGGTGAAGTCACTTGGCCCCATGTATGACCTCTAAAGGCAGATTCATATAGCCTTATACGCATATATAGCTCTTATAGTAAGAATATGGACTTGAAAGACAGATGGCTTGGGTTCAAATAACAACTTCACATTTACTGGCCATTAACTACTTTGGGGAAATTGTTTGACCTTTGTGTCTCCCAGATTCCACAACTGTAAAGTGGGAGTACCAAAAGTATCTATTTCATGGAGTTGTTCTGAGGATGAAATGTGCATATATTGTGAAGCAATAAATGTCTGGAACAAAGGAATAGCTCAGCAAATGTTATCTGTTATCACATCAGACACAAAATTAATGTCAATTTGCTTACTTTTTTCATGTTAGTATGCAAAGATAAGATGTAGAAAATATCTATTAAAAATCTCTATAAGGGGCGCCTGGGTGGCGCAGTCGGTTAAGCGTCCGACTTCAGCCAGGTCACGATCTCGCGGTCCGGGAGTTCGAGCCCCGCGTCGGGCTCTGGGCTGATGGCTCGGAGCCTGGAGCCTGTTTCCGATTCTTTGTCTCCCTCTCTCTCTGCTCCTCCCCCGTTCATGCTCTGTCTCTCTCTGTCCCAAAAATAAATAAACGTTGAAAAAAAATTTAAAAAAAAAATAAAAATCTCTATAAATAAACATAAAAGTAGAAATATTACTCAGGGAAAAAGTAGCTTATGATCATTCCTCATTCTTATTGCTTATACTATGGACTAAACCTGATATAAACCCATAGAGAAGCAAATATCTCATTCTTGAGAAAGTTTATCAAGACTTATTCACTTTTCTCAATTATAAAAACAATGAAGCAAACACTGGGTTAAATCTTTCTTTGGTTTGTTATTGCCAACCCTTGCAGCAACCCCAACAAAATGACACTACGCACAATAAAACATTTCACAAAATTTTACGGCTTTCAGTGTAGGGAAAAATAATGATTTAATAAGTAGCCATATCTTTCTAAAGAAAAAAAAAACAAGTATCAATCATTCTAATAAGTGATACACTTCAGAGTAATTTCTTAGGAAAAAAAGATATACAGGAGTACCACACCAGTGACTATGGTAGTCACTTTGGTGTTGTGGGCTTGCTTCATCATCTATAGAATGTTCCTGAAGGTGGCAAAGTAGAAAACTGCTGAGCTCACCAGCTCCACAGATACATGGAAGCTACAACTACACACAGAGCAACACTAAGAATGACCTGAAGGCTAGGAGAACAGCTCTTCTACAACTGAAAATACAAAGAAAAAGACACATTAAGGGTAGTAAGGGCAGAGATGTGGTCTGTTTGGAAGTCAAACCCCTGGTATGGCAATCCACAAGTAAGTGGGGTATCACAGGTACAGAGATCTTCCCTGGGAGCAAGGGGATCAGCCACACATTAGGCACCTCTGGTCCTGGGGACCTGCACAGGGAAGACAAGCCTCCATAAGATCTGGTTTTAAAAACTGATGGGTCTTAACTCTGGGATAGCCACAAGACTATTGGAGACTGGAAATCTGCTCTTAAAGGGCCCATGCATAATCTCACTCACTCCAAGAATCAGCAGAGAGGTAACAGTTTGAAAAGTGACTAGGCCATACATGAAGTAGATTTATTGATTAATTTTAGAGCATGTGCCAGAGAGGCAGGAATCTATAGGACCATCTTTGGGAATGGAAATGCTGGCGGATGCCATTGTTTTTGCTCTTTTCAGCCTAGCTGGCCCCACACTGGCAGAAGCCTCTTCTGACACTCCCCATCTAAATTTCTTACACTGCTCACCCTGCCCCAGTATTCCTCTGTGGATCTGTCCTAGCCATAATAGGCACCCTAGCAGCAACCCTTCCAAAGAGGCTCCTGCCATGCCACACCCAATGAGCAGCCTTGGCTGGCACCCCTCCAGGGCTGGCACCCCTCCACAGTGACTTCTGCTATTGGGTGGGAAGAAGGCCTTCCCCACCCATCAGCAAGCCTGCAACAGTTGTAGCCTTGCCTCACAGCCAGCTTCACCAAGGTCTAATCCTGTCCACCAGCACAAAAGGAGGGCACACTCAGCCCATACAGGGTGGTGACCGGGAGTGACTGTATTTGGTGCCTGGGTGTATTGACCATGGGTGACTATGTGTCTAGGCCCCATGAGATGCCTTCTACATAAGGCCACTATCTTGAAGACCAGGAGATATAGCTGACGTACCTAACTCTGGGAAACAAATTAAGAGTGTCAGACAAAATGAGGATACAGAGGAGGATGTTCCAAATAAAAGAACAAAACAAAGCCTCAGAAAAAGAAATAAAATGGAGATGAGCAATCTACCTGAAAAAGTGTTCAAAGAAATCATCATAAAGATACTCACTGAACTTTGGAGGAAGGTAGACGAACTCAGTGACGACTTGGGCAACAAAGAGATAGAAAATATAAAAAAAAACAGTCAAAGCTGAAGAATACAATAACTGAAATAAAAATATATACTAGAGAGAATCACCATAAGATTACAAGATGCAGAAGAATGAATCAGTGATCTGGAATACAGGGTAGTGGGAATCATACAAACTAATATACATATATTAATATATATTATATATTATATATGTATTATGCATAATATATATATATGTTAATGAGGATAGATTAAGGAAACTTTATGACTATATCAAGTATACTAACAGCATTTTAGAGAAGAAAGAGAAGAGAGACAAATTGAAGAAATAAAACAATAACAACAACAACAACAAAAAACCTTCCCTAACCAGAGAAGAGAATAGGCATCCAGGTCCAAAAAGCACAGAATGCCCCAAAAAAGATGAATCCGAAGAGGGCCACATCAGGACACATAATAAATAAAATTTTAAAAATTAAAGATACAATGAATCTTAAAAGCACAAGATAAATAATTAGTTATGTACAAAGGAACACCCGCAAGCATACTGGCTGATTTTTCAGCAGATTAGAAGGCCAGAAGTTTGATATATTTGGATTGTTTAAAGGGGAAAAAAACCATTATCAAGAATACTCGCTCTGGGTGCCTGGGTGGCTCAATTGGTTGATCATCAGACTCTTGATTTCAGCTCAGATCATGATCCCAGGATTGTGGAATCGACCTCCACATTGGGCTCTGTGCTGAGTGTGGGCTCTCTCTTTCTCCTGACTCTCACCCCTGCTCCTGTACTCTCTCTCTCTCTCTCTCTAAAATAATAATAAAAAGATGAATACTCTTCCTAGCAACATTATCATTCATAAATGAAGGAAAGATAAAGAATTTCACAAACAAACAAAGGTTAAAGGAGTTCATCACCAGTAAACTGACCTTATAAGAAATGTTAAAGGGACTTCTGGAAGAAGAAAAGAAAAGGCTATAATTAGAAGAAAATTATGAAAGAAAAATTTTCACTGGTAAAAGTGAACATATGCTAAAGGTAGTAGATGAATCATTTATAAAGCTAGTATGAAAATAAAAAGAAAAAAGTTATAACAGCAACTTTATCTACAATAATTAGTTAAGGAATACACAAAACGAAAGGATGTAAACAATGATACCAATACCTAAAACATGGAGGGGGAGATAAAAATGTGGTGCTTTTTTTTTTTTTATTTATTTTTTTTAATGTTTATTTTTGAGACAGAGAGAGACACAGCATGAATGGGGGAGGGGCAGAGACAGAGGGAGACACAGAATCGGAAGCAGGCTCCAGGCTCTAAGCCATCAGCCCAGAGCCTGATGCGGGGCTCGAACTCACCAACTGTGAGATCATGACCTGAGCTGAAGTTGGACGCTCAACTGACTGAGCCACCCAGGTGCCCCGAGAAAAAAAAAATGTGGTGCTTTTAGAATGTGTTAGAATTTAAGTAACCATCAACTCAAAACAAACTTTAAATACATAAAGTGTTACCTGTAAATCTCATGGTAACCACAAATGAAAACCTATAACAGATACACAAAAAAAATGAAGAAAAAAGAATGTAAACATAATACTGAAGACAGTCATCAAATAACAAGGGAAGAGAGCAAGAGAAAAAGAAAGTAACAGAGAAAAACTACAAAAACAAACATAAAACAAGTAACAAAATGGCCATAAGTACATACCTAACAATAATTACTTTAAATGTAAATGGACTAAAAGCTCCAATCAAAACATGTAAGGTGACTAAATAGAATAATAAACAAGACCCATCTATACGCTGTCTACAAGAGATTCACTTCAGACCTAACGATATAGACTGAAAGTGAAAGATCGAAAAGATATTCCATGCAAATAGAAATTTAAAAAAAATTGGGATAGCAATACTTTATATCAGACAAAACTGACTTAAAAACAAAGACTGTAGCAAGAAACAAAGTAGGGTATTGCATAATGATAAAAGGATCAATACAACAAGGGCATATAACAACTGTAAATATCTATGTTCTTAACTTAGGATCACCTAAATATATAAAGCAAATACTAATAGTCATAAAGGGAAAAATCAACAGTAATGCAATAATAGTAGGTAACTTTATCACCCCACTGACATCAATGGATAGATCATCCAGAGAGAAAATCAGTAAGAAAACATGGTTTTGAAAGACACATTAGACCAGATGGACTTAACAGATATACACAAAATATTCCATATGAAAACAACAGAATACACATTCTTTTCAAGTGTGCACATCACATTCTCCTAGATAGAATACATGGTAGGCTACAGAAAACACACACATACACAAACACACTAAATCTGGCAAGTTTGAATCATATCAAGCACCTTTTCCAAACAGAATTGTATAAAACTAGAAATCAATCACAAGAAAAAAAGTAGGAAAAAATAAATGGAAGTTAAATAGCATGCTACTAACCAATGAATGGGTCAACAAAGAAATCAAAGAGGAAATTAAAAAAAAAAAAAACAAAACTTTGAGATCAATGAAAACAGAAACACAACATTCCAAAATATTTGGATACAGCAAAAGAAATATATTATTATATGCTATTATAAGTGAGAAGTTTATAGGGATATAGGCCTACTCCAAGAGACAAAAAATCTCAAATAAACAATTTAGCCAAACACGTAAAGGGCCTAGAACAAGAAATCCCAAATTTAGTAAAAGGATGGAAATAATAAGCATCAGAATGAAAACACATGAAATAGAGGCTTAAAAAATAATAGAAAAGATAGATGAAACTAAGAGCTAGTTCTTTGAAAAAATAAAAAAAAATGATAAACCTTTAGCTAGACTCATCAAGAAAGAGGGGATTCAAATAAATAAAATCAGAAATGACAGAGGAGAAGTTACAAGTGACACCACAGAAATAAAAAGAATTGTAAGAGACTACTACAAAAATTATGGACTAACAACTTGGACAACTTAAAAGAAATACATAAATTCTTAGGATCATACAATTCCCCAAGACTGTATCAGGAAGAAATAGAATCTGAACAAATTAGTAGTAATGAAACTGAATCAGTAATTAAAATTCCCCAAAAATTAAAGTCCAAGACCAGAAGACTTCACAGATGAATTATACCAAACACTTAAAGAAGAGTAATATCTATCCTTCTCAAACTATTCCAAAAATTTTCAGAAAAAGGAATGCTTCAAAATTCATTTTATTTGTTTGTTTGTTTATAGCATTTTATTTATCTTCTTTTTTGAGAGAGAGAGTGTGGAGGAGGGGCAGACGGAAAGCAAGAGAATCCTAAGCAAGCTCCATGCTCAGTGCAGAGCCTGATGTGAGGCTCAATCCAACAACCCTAGGATCATGACTCAAGCTAAAATCAAGAGCCGGACACTCAACTGACTGAGCCACCCAGGTGCCCCCCAAATTCATTTTATGAGGCCAACATTACACTGACACAAAAACCTGACAAAGGCACTACAAAAAATTAAAATTACAGGTCAATATCCCTGGTGAACATTGATGTAAGAATTCTCAGGAAAGTATTAGCAAACAAAATTCAAAAATATATGAAAAGAACAATTTGTCCCAGTCACATTCCAGGAATGCAAGTATAGTTGGTTCAATATCCATAAATCGATTTAACACATTAATTTAATAATAGATAAAGTAATGCGATTGTCTCAATAGATTAAAAAAAAGCATTTGACAAAATTCATCATCCATTCATGATAAAAACTAAACCAAGTGGGTATAGAGCAAACATATGTCAACATAATAAAGACCATGTATGACAAACCCAGAGTTAACATCATACTCAACAGTGAAAAGCTGAAAGATTTTCCTCTAAGGTCATCAAGAAGAAAAGAATGCCCACTCTCATCACTTTTATTTAACATAGTACTGGAAAACCTAGCAACAGAAATCAGACAAAAAATAAAAAATAGAGGTATTCAAATTAGTAATAAAAAAGTACAAGTTTCACTTTTTGCAACAGACAAGGAACTATATGTAGAAAACCTTAAAGAATACACCAAAAAAAACTAACAGAACTAATAAATAAGCTCAATAAATTTTCAGATATGAAATCAATATACAGAAATCTGTTGCATTTCTATACACTAAAAACAAACTAGTAGATAAAGGAATCAAGAAAACAATGCCATTTAGTTATGATAAAATTATAAGACATTGATAAAAGAAATTGAAGACCACACAAATAAATGGATTAGAAGTTTTAACGTTGCTAAAATGTCCATACTATCCAAAGTAATTTACAGATTTAATTCAATCCCTATGAAAATGGCATGTTTCATAGAAATAGAATAAAGAAACTTAAAATCTGTACAGAATCATAAGACCATGAAGAGCCAAATCAATCTTGAGAAAGAAAAAAACACAGCTGGAGGTGTCACAATCCCACATTTCAAACTACACTACAAAGCTACAATAACCCAAACAGTATGGTAATGGCCCAACAGAGCCCAAAAATAAACCTGTACTTATATGGTCAAATACTCTGTGACATAGGAGGCAAGAATATACAATAGGGAAAGAGAAGTCTTGGCAATAATGGTTCCGGGAAAACTGAGCAGCTATATGCAAAGGAATAAAACTATACTTCTTCCTTACACTATATACAAAAGTTAATTCAAAATGGATTAAATACTGATGTGCAGCATGTGAAAACATAAACTCCTAAAAGAAAACATATGCAGTATACTATAGGGCAATGGCCATTACTATATATATATATATACATATATATATATATATATATATATATATATATATATATATATATATATATTTGATATGTCTTCTCAGGCAAAGGCACCAAAAGCAAATATAAACAATTGGGACTACATCAAACTAAAAAACTTGCACAGGAAAGAAAAACAGCAACAAATGATAAGGTGACCTACTCAATGATAATGGGAGAAGACATTCACAAATCACATATCTTATAAGCAGTTTATATCCAAAATATATAAAAAATTCCAACTCAACATGAAAAATTAAAACAATCCAATTAAAATGGGCAAAGGATCTGAATATACATATTTCCAAATACATACAGATGGCCAACAGGCACATGAAAAAATGCTCAAAATCCTCAGTCATCAGGGAAATTTAAATCCAAGCCACAATGAGAGATCTCAACCTATCAGGATAACTATTATCAAAATACAAGAAGTACTAAGTGTTGGTGAGGATGTGGAGAAAAGGGAACCCTCATGCACTGTTGGTGGGGATGTAAATTGGTGTGGACTATGTACAACATTATGGAGTTTCCTCAAAAAATCAAAAATAGAAATACCTTACAGTCCAACAATTCCATCTTTGCATATTTACAAGAAGAAAATGGAAACACTATTTTGAAAAGTTATATGCACCCCTATGATCAACAACGCATTATTTACAATAGCCAAAATAGGGAAGCAGCCTAAGTATCCATTAATAGATGAATGGATAAAGAAGATGTGACACATGCACACGTACACATACACACACAACAAAATATTACTTAACCATAAAAATGATTAATTTTGCCATTTGTAACAACATTGATAGACCCGGGGGTATTATGCTGAATAAAATAAGTCAGACAATACTGTATGATTTCACTTATATGTGGAAACTGAAAAACAAATAAAACAAAACAAAACAGAAAAAGACTCATAAATACGGAGAACAAACTGGTGTTTGCCACAGGGAATAGGGGATGGGTATAATAGGTAAAGGGTTTTAAGATGTACAAAATTCTAGTTATAAAATAGGTAATTCATGGGGATATAAAGTATAGCATAAGGAATAGAGTCAATAATATTGTAGTTTTGTAAGCTGACAGATCTAACTACACTTCTCTTGGTGAGCATTTTGTAACTATGTTTTACACCTGAAATTAATATATATTTAAAATATTATATGTCAACTATAATTCAACTTAAAAAATAATAAAGAATAAAGAAAGAAATTTTAAAATATATATATGTAGAGTACATAAAATTCTCATTCCTCACCCCAGTTTACAAAGGCTAATTATGCAAATGAAGTAATGCTAATCTCTAAAATGTTTATGGATAATTTGTTGTTGTAATCTTAAAAAGCTTTGACTCTGTCAAAACAGAAGTTACTTCCTCCCCCAAACAGATAAATGCCAGACTCTAGAGAAGATCAACAAAATTTAAAAACCAACAAATACATAAAAAAAAAAAAACAAAAAAAAAACAAAAAAAAAAAAACAAAACATGAAGAAACAAGAAATTGAGCCAGGAAACACCAGAAATTCAAAAGTCACTTTGTAAGCCCATTTTATAATATAGGAAATATAAATATGTGCATGAATTTGAAAGCCTTTGGTTTGATTATCTTACAAAATGTGGAACCTTTTCTATGTGCCTACCTCCCTGTGTTAGGCAAAATAATGGCCCTCAAACACATACACATGCTAAATACTGGAACCTGTGAATACATTACATCACATGACAACAGGGACTTGCAGATGTGATTCATTTAAGGATTTTGAGATGATGACGTTACCCTGGAAAATCTGGGTGAGCTCAATGTAATTATTAGGGCCCTTATAAGAGGGAAGTAGGAAAATCAGATTCAGACAAGGTGGTATGACAGAGGAGGCAGAGATTGGAGCAATGCCACTGCTGATAGGAGGCCATGAACAAAGGACTGTGGGCCAGGTTCTAGAAGCCGGAAAAGTCAAAGAAATTGACCATCCCTTAGACTCTCCAGAACAAGTGCTTCTCTGCAGACAACTTGATTGTAGCCCAGTGAGACTTTTGGCCTCCAGAATTGTAAGTGAATAAATCTGTATTTTCAAGCCACCAAATTTGTGGTAATTTGTTACAGCACTAAGAGGAAACTAATGTATTCTCCAATGGCATGATTTCTATACATCATGAACAGATGGTGTAAAGGGACAAGATATGCACATGTGGAATTCTAAGAAAGCAGTACTAGGCAGAAAGGGATAGTTAGGTAAACTGGGGTTTTTTTTGTTTGTTTTTTTGTTTTGTTTTGTTTTTTTCAACTCAGGGAATAAACAAAATATGTTTATAGTTGTGAACAAAAGAGCATATTAACCCTGTATAAAAATAACAAGAAAGTTTAAATGTAGACATAAATGTAATATAGATATAAAAGCTGAATCCTTGCTGAACTGGGAGTCTGTAGAGAACTTAGCTTCATCATCATAAAATCAGGGGCACCTGGCTGGCTCAGTCCATTATCTGGCCCACTTCATTTCAGGTTATGATCTCACAGTTTGTGAGTTTGAGCCCGGTGTTTGGTGTTGGGCTCTGTGCTGACAGATTGGAGCCTGGAGCCTGTCTTGGGTTCTGTGTCTCCCTCTCTCTCTGTCCCTCCCCTGCTCTCTCTGTCTCTGTCTCTCTCTCTCAAAAATAAATAAAAACATTAAAAAATTATCACTATATAATCAGTTCCAAAATTTAATAAAAACCTCAATTTGTGAGGCTAAAGGATAGTTAATAATTATGATGTTAATATTTTCACAAAAAAGCAATACTAATAACTTCAATATGTCCTTTTTATACTGACAGGTATGTAAAATAGTTGGATGTCATAGCCTGTGTGTGTTACTTCTACTACCTATTATAATTAAGATTGTTAAAAACACTCTTCATTATAGAACTACTTCTCCAAATTCTCAACACAAATGACAACTACAAACTGCCTGTATTTCAAATATAAAAGTTTCCAAAACCTATATTTACTTACCAATTTCTCAGGAAGAGTCCCTTCAAGTCAACTAGGATGGTTTGTTGAACACCATATCTCTTTGAAAAAAAATCAATTTTTAACTTGTAGTGTAACTGAAACACACACATGCATTTGGCAACAAATTGATTCATCGTCAGATGAGATCAATGAGGATGCTTGGCAAATTAAACTAGATCATCAATTTGAGTCATTGCATAATTTTTTTAACTGATAGATATTCTCAGTTCATGGTTTGTTGACTTGCAGAAAATATGCTATATGAATCCTTCGATAAAACTGATGGTTTGGGCAATGAAGTCACACACGATGGATGAAAAAAGAAAAAAATGCCTGCCCACCTCTGCAGCAGAGGAAAGTGTAAATGACTCAGCACTGTATATTTAAGGCTGATAAGATGCTGGTTATAACTTGAGGTTTGGGAGTCTGATCTAAAACCCTCTGGATTAATATCTATTACATTTTCTGCTATTATTAGAGATAGCTGGATTAAGGCATAGAGAATATGTTTCTACCACTGTCATTCTCCCCATTCCAGAGACCTCAACTAAGAACTTTGAATGCTTTGACTAGTCTTTTTGCTAATTTATCTCGCTATGATAGAGTTTTAATTTAAGATACATTTTTCAGGCTTCAGGCACTATAAGACAATAACCAACTGATTTCCTCTATCTTGGATGAGAATAAAATCATTTGTTTCATACTCCTGAAGACACATTTGATAGTATCTATGATAGAGATGCAGGTGAAATGGGGATGATTCTATGCTCACAGGTTTTGGAAATAAGTTCAGTTTTTACTTAGTCTCTGATAGGAAATGGTTTTAAACTCATTGCTCAGACTTCATTTTTGAATTTTCAACCATTACTCATAGCAGTAATTGCTATCTGTGGTAACTAACTTGGCATTGTTGAAACCTTCATCCATTCATATACTGTTGCAGAAATAAAATACTTAATAAAGCTATATAATCATATTAGATGTGAAAACACCAAAATCATATACCTGAGACGCAGAAAATACTCTATGAATTTTGTAATTCTAAAATTTCTTTCTATCTAACTTTGCCGTTTTCACTAATAAACTGTGTTTATCCTATTACAGTTGTGCTGAGTACACTGACAAAAGCAGTAAATTAGTAAATACAAATATTTAGTAGTTTAGGCACCAGTGCGGATCAGAAATCCAAACTGTCAAAGTATGAACTATCTGGAATTTTTTATGAATTGACCTCAGCATTCTAACTTTATAAAGTTTGAATACACTTTTGAATATACCCCAAATTTGTATACACTTATACAGTTAATCAGTAACATAATCTGAAATTTTTGATGATTATTTATATACAATTGTAGATTCTAAATCTCATAGTGGTATAAATATCTAATGTCCATTAAGAAAGCCCAAGGCAAATAAATAGCTTATGTGATGCTTTCAACTGCAGTGGTCCTGATATTTAATACCCTGAAGTGTCATGAGTAGGACCATGACTATAGACAGCAACTAATTTGCATGATATTTACCATGTTTTACTTATTTCAATATACTTACACAAAAATTGGTAAATATATCCTTTTCCAAAGATATATAAATTATGTAATTTTACACATAAGCACAAGAGACAAAAAATAAGGATTCAAGTTCAAGATTCTCTGAATTCATTACATTGTTGAGGTAAACACGTTGATGTAGCTCATTAAAAGGAATGTAGAGTGGATCATTAAAATCTTTCCAAAATTTATCCATTTATAGACAGATCCATCTGTACTGACAGTCATTCAGCTACATGTTTTTCCATCAACATGTGTAAATGTAGCAAGATTTAAATTGTTTCTCTACAATGAAAACACAATTTTGTTCTAGTTTCCTGATTGTATATTATATTCTTTCTGAAAATTTGTGTCTGGTCCTTTGAGTGGTAATTGGCATTCATCTCTCATATGTTGTTTTATCATGTGCCTTTTTCCTGATGCGGAATTTGACTATAAAAATAAAAGATTTTTAGCATCCAATAGTCATATTAGTGAGATGGAAAACCTGGAGGAATATTAATTTGTGTTTAATATGTATGTCTTATAGTTCAACCTAATCAGTTACTCTTGTTAAAGTTAGCAGGAGAGACTTTCTGAAATTTCTCTGAAGTAAATGAGGCTGGCATGGTTAATATTGCCATTGAAAGAAGACTATAGTGACATAAACAGAGAAGGTGCTATCACAAGCTACAAAATGAAGTGGAATAGAATCTTCATCTTTAATGGGTGTTATGATTTGCCCACAAGATCATTTTCTCCTTGCACAGATGGCATACCTCAGCAATATGAATTCTTCAGCTTTTGCAAATAGATTAAGATCAGTGAACCGAAAAAATATATATCTGCCTGCTTTGAATATAGGAAACTATAAGATCCAATAATAACCCATTATTTAAAAAGCAGAATCTAATTATCAAAAAAATACATACTATAGATAATGTATTTCTGAAAAGAAAATGAGTTTTTTCAAGATTTTAATGCTTGCATGTATGTGAGAAATGAGGAGATAGAAGATATTAAGTAGTTAGATAAAGCATACACAATATGGTAGTCAATACAAACTATGATAGGAAACTGTGAAATTGATGGAGATTATCAGTCAATCTTGGGAAACTTATGTGGCAAAATTTCAGTAGAACTTAAACTGCTTATTAGAAAAGGTATTAAGTAATCTAAGAAATCATGTCCCTCTCTTCCATAAACTCTATTATAGTTGTATAATAGTACCAGGCATATATAGTAGTTCTTCTAATAGAGTATCAGCAAATTCTGAGTGTAGTTCTTTTTTCTATTATTTCAGCATTCATATTATTGCCTTTCAGAACAAGAGACACAAGTTTACACTTATTTGTTGAGTGACTAAATGAATGAGTAATGCTAGGTAGGAATATTTTCAGTCACTATTGATTCTCTAAATCATGAAATATCATAATATACTACTCTCTAGTTAATAACTAACTTCTAATCTTATGGTCAAAATATACATGATAGTACCTGCATGACTACAAACACTAACTAACTCTCTCTAACTAATTATATAATGACTAAGTTCTGGAATCAATGCAAATCTGAATTAGATATCACTACTAGAAAGTTGTGGAAATTAAGTAAGATATTTGGGGTCTCTGATTTTAATTTTTTGCATTGTTAAAATTAAAAAAATAAATATACTAGAAACACTTTCAAAAGATATTGTAGGATTTGAGAATTATTAAACTAAATGTTCAGTAAGTACCTAGCAGAAATTAAGCATATAATAAATAGTAGTGATTATTGTTTTATTTGATTTATTGCCTAATTTTAGTAACTTTTCAGAGTGTTCCAAAAAGAATAATTTATAACCTCTAAAAATGTGAAGACATTTTAGAAAACAATATCACATGATAACCATGTTAGTCAAGTTAGTCAAACTAAATATACATAGATTTCATACCATATAACAAGTACAATGGGGATATTGATAAGAACACAATCAAAACTTCAGAAGTGATTGTTCCAAAATATCCATAGTTCTACATCTCCTTGATGAAAATCTTCAAAAAATGCAAAATAAAAGAGCCTAAACAATAATAATTTATCTTTACTGTAACTAGAAAGTAGTGCCACCCAGCCTAAAGAAGATTTACTAACTACAATACAACTAGAACCAAATAGTCCTAGGGAATGTTCATATGGTAGCCAGGAAAAGCACAGAGAAATCTGACACACATGATTTGGGGGAAATTGTAGTCCCATATTAAATGTTCTTAATTTTAAAATATTTTAAAATGTTAAAATTAACTACAAATATATGAATCCATAGACAAAGAAATATTGATAAATAAAAGTTACTAAACACATGTTTATAATAATCAATTTAATATGCCTCCCCATGAATATGACAGATACAGAGATTAAATAAAATAAATGACATTACAAAAGATTTCGACAAAAATTCATTTTTCAATGAACACTGTCTAGGATTTATCAAGTGCTGAAAATCTGGACAATTTACAACAGTACTAACAGTTTATGCCCTATTCTTTGACCATACTGGATGATATGTAGAAACTAACAATAACAAAAAAAAATTAGAGAAAAAAAATCTGATCATAAGTAGTCATTTTAAAAATTATTTGGACTTGAAGTGTAGATTACAGCGGAAAATGGCAGCAGAGTAGGAAGACCCTATGCTCTCCACATCTCACAAATACAACTAGACAACTATGAAATCATCCTAAATGCCCCAGAAATTGATCAGAAGACTGGTAGAATGAACTCCTCAACTAAGAGTAGAGAAGAGGCCACATTGAAAAAGGTAGGAAGTGTGGAAACACAGCTTAAGAGAGAAACGGATCAATGCTGCTGTCGTGGGGAGGGAGCCATGGTCACAGAGAAGAATAAAAGACAGACTAGCACACAGCGGAATGTGTGGGCAAAACAAACTCCTAGCAATTGCCTTGGAAAATGAGAGTGCCTGAATTTTATGAGTTTTTGCAACCAGAATGGCTTAAAGGATGGAGTTTTAAAGGTCAGTGTGCTTGGCTCTGGGAGAGGTCAGGGGCCACTCTTGGAGAAAAGGCAGGGCAAACAGCCTACAGAGGTACAGCATGGAAACAGTGATCTGCAGAGCACCTCAGGGACACAGTAGGGAGGGCAGTTGCTCATCTCAGAGCACGCCCCACAGAGACACCTCTAGGAACAAAGAAATAAGCAGGCACCATTTCCCTGTTCTGCCCCTCAGCGTAAACACAAAGCCACCAGTGGGAACAGGCAGAGTGCCAACACTCTTTGCAAACTTGTTTACACCAAGTCCCACCCCCTACACTCTGAAAGAACTGCCCTTCCAAGTCCAGTTTGCCTCAGTTCCAATGTGCCCCCTCCCACAGAAGACCTGCCAACAAACACATCTCTGACCTTGGAGTTTTGTGAGGTTTTGTTTCCAGTGGGGGCAGCAACAGGTCTCATTTCACAAGCAAACCAGGGCACACACCTACTTAAAAGGCACCACATTCATGGGATGCCTGGGTGGTTCAGTCAATTAAACTTCTGAGTTTTTATTTCAGCTCAGGTCATGATCTCATGGTCCATGGCATCAAGCCCCACATCAGGCTCTGCACTGGCAACATGGATCTTGCTGGAGATTCTCTCTGTACTCTCTCTGCCTTTCCCCTGCTCTCTCTCTCTCTCTCACCCCTGCTTGCACTCTCTCTCAAAAATAAATAAAATAAACTTTAAAAAATGTACCATATTCAGGTCAGGGACCAAACACCCCACAACAGGCAAAAAGAGCCCCTGCAAATACCTGGCCTAAAGGATAAAGCAGCCAGGACACAGCAGCAGAGCACATGCAGCACACATTTGTAGACACTACCAGAAGCACTAGATCTTGGGGAACAGGGGACACTACACTAAAGGTCACTACAGGACCTCTTCTTCATAAAGCCATTACTCTGTAGCTGAATTTCCTAAGACAAAAAATCAGGCATAGAGACATAGACAAAATAAGAAGAAACATGACTTTTTCCCAAATGAAAGAATAGGACAAGGCTGTGGCCAGAGATGTAGGTGTAACAGACATAAGTAACATGACTGATAGAGAATTTAAAACAATGGTCATAAGGATACTCACTGGACTTGAGAAAAGAGTGGAAGACATCAGTGAGAACATAAACACAGAGATAAGGAATAACATAGCAGAGATAAAGGGCTCAATAAATGAAATGAGAAATATGCTTAATAGAATGAACAGCAGGCTGGGAGAAGCAGAAGAACTAATTAATGATCTAGAAGACAGAGTAATGGAAAGTAATTAAGCTGAACAAGAGAAGAAAAAAAATTATGAAAAATGAGAGTAGACTTAGGGAACTCAGTGAGTCCATCAAACACAATAACATTTATATTATAAGAGACTCAGAAGAAGATGAGAGAGATAAGGGGACATAAAATTTATTTGAAGAAATAATAGCTGAAAACTTCTTGAATGTGGGGAAGGAATAAAGTATCTAGATCTAGGAGGCACAGAGAACTGCCAACAAAATCAACAAAAGCAGATCCACACAAACACGTCTTACAATTACAGGGGCAAAACATAGTGATAAAGAAAAAAATATATATATTAAAAACAGCAAGACAAAAGAAGAGAGTCACATACAAAGAAAACCCATAAGGCTATCAGCAGATTTTTCAGTAGCAACATTTCAAGCCAGAGAGTGGCATGATATATTCAAAGTTGTGAATGGAAAAAACCTGCAGCCAAGAGTATTCTGTCCAGCAAGACTATCATTCAGAATACAAGGAGAGATAGTTTCCCAGACATACAAAAACTAACGGAGTTTATGACCACCAAACCAGCCCTGCAAGAAATACTAAAGGGGACTCTCTGAGTGGAAAGGAAAGATCAAAGATGGAAGTATGAAGGTAGAAACATAAGAGCACTAAAAATAAATATTTCTGTATCAGTCAACTAACTCACAAAATAAAAGGATGTAAGGGGTGCCTGGGTGGCTCAGTCAGTTAGGCATCGGACTCTTGATTTTGGCTCAGGTCATGATCTCACAGTTCCTGAGTTCAAGCCCTGCATGGGGCTCTGCACTGATAGTGTGGAGCCTTGGGATTTTGTCTGCTTCTCCCTGCCCCTTCCCCAATTGCTCTCTGTATCTTTCTCAAAGTAAAGAAACTTTAACAACAACAACAACAGGATGTAAAACATGACACCATATACCTAAAATGTGGGGAGGAGAGGAGTAAGAATCAGTTCAAATTTAAATTACTATCAACTTAATGTAGATTGCTGTATGCATAAGATGTTATATATAAATGAAATGGTAAACACAAATTAAAAACCACTAATAAATATGCAAAGAATAAATAGAAATTCAAATATATCACTAAAGAAAACCAGCAAACTATGAAAGAGAAAAAGAGAAGCAAGGATCAGACAAAATCTTCAGAAACTAGTAACCTTCAGAAAATAGTAAGTAATAAAATGGCAATATATATGTGTCAATAATTATATTGAATGTAAATGGATTAAACACTCCAAACAAAAGACATAGGGTAACAGAATGGATTAAAAAAACAAAACTCATCTTGCCTACATGAGAATCATTTGATAACTAAAGACATCTGCAGATTGAAAGTGAGGGGATGTCAAAAGAGCAAATGGATGGCAAAAGAAAGCAAGCATAGCAATACTGATATTTGACAAAATATACTTTAAAACAAAGATTGTCTCAAGAGATAAAGAAGGACAATATGTAATAATAAAGAGGACATTCCAACAAGAAGATGTAACAATTGTAAATATTTATGCACCCAACATGGAAATACTCAAACACATAAAAGTTAATAACAAACATAAAAGAACCAATTTATAATAATACAGTAATAGTAGGGGACTTTAACACTCCAGTTACATCATGGACATATCATCTAAATAAAAAATCAATAAAGAAACAATGGCTCTTAATGACACACTGGGCCAGAGGGATTTAACTAGCCTAAAATGGTAGAATACAAATTCTTTTCAGAGGTACATGAAACATTTTCCAGACTAGACCACATATTAATTCACTAAGCAAGCCTCAAGAAATTCAAAAAGATTAAAGTCATACCATTCATCTTTTCTGACCACAACACTATGAAACTAAATGTCAACCACCAGAAAAAGTCTAGAAAGACCAAAAATACATGGAGGTTAAACAAAATGCTACTAAACAATGAATGGGTCAACCAGGAAATAAAAGAGGAAAGAAAAAAGTACATGGAAACAAGTGAAAATGAAAGCACATTCAAAACCCTTGGGATGCCGCAAAAGTGATTCTAAGAGGGAAGTTTATAGCAATGCATATCTAACCCTCAAGAAGTAAGAAAATTCTCAAATAAACAACCTAACCTTACACCTGAACAAGCTAGGAAAAAAACCCCTAAAATCAGAAGAAAGAAGGAAATAATAAAGATCAGATTAGAAATAAATTATATAGAAACTAAAGAAAACAGTAGAACAGATCAATGAAACCAGGAGCTGGTCGTTTGAAAAAAATCAACAAAATTGGTAAACCTCTAGCCAGACTCATCAAGAAAAAAAGAGAAAGGACCCAGATAAAAAAAATCACAAATGAGAGAGGAAAAATAACAACAAAAAACACAGAAATAAAAACAAGTAAGAGAATATTATGGAAAACTATATGTCAACAAATCGGACAACTTTGAAGTGAATAAATTCTTAGAAACATATAACCTAGCAAAACAGGAAGAAATAGAAAATTTGAAGAGATTGACAACCAGGAAAGAAATTAAAAAAAAAAAAAAAAACCTCCGAAGTAAGTAGTTCAAGACCAGATGGCTTCATAAGTGAATTCTACCAAACATTTAAATAAGAGTTAATACCTATTCTCAAATTATTCCAAAAAATATACAAATAAATAAGGGGGAAAGGAAGGAATACTTCCAAATTCATTCTATGAGGTCAGCATTACCCTAATACCAAAACAAGATAAAGACACCACACCCACAAAAAAGGACTACCGAGCAATATCTTTGATGAACATACATGCATAAATCCTCAACAAAATACTAGTAAACCGAATCCAAGAGTATATTAAAAAATCATTCACCATGATCAAGTGGGATCTATTCCTGGGTTGCAAGGGGATTTCAATATTTGCAAATCAATCAGTACAATACATCACATCATTAAAGAAAGAGTAATAACTGTATGATCATTAATAGATGCAGAAAAAACATTTGGCAAAGTACAAAATATATTCATGATAAAAACCTTCAACAACATATATTTAGAGGGAACAAATCTTAATAATTGAAGATCATATATGAACCCACAGCTAACAACATTCTGAGTGGGGAAAAACTGACTGCCTTTCCTCTAAGGTCAGAAACAAGACAAGGATGTCCACTCTCACCACTTTTATTCAATGTAATACTGAAAGTCCTAGCTCCAGCAATAAGAAAACAGAAGGAAAAATGGGCGTCCAAATCAGCAAGGAAGAAATAAAACTTTTACTATTTATAGGTGACATGATACTCTATATAGAAAACCTGAAAAATTTCTTTAAAAAAATGCTGAAACTGTTAAACAAATTCAGTAAAGTTGTGGATACAAAATCAACCTACAGAAATCTGTTGCATTTCTATACACCAATAATAAAGTGCAGAAAGAGAAATTAAAACAATCTTATTTACAATTGCACCAAAAATAATAAGATACCTAGGAATAAACCTAATCGAAGAGGGGAAAGATTTGTACTCTGAAAACTATAAAACAAGGGCAAAAGAAATTGAAGATGACACAAAGAAATGGAAAACACTCCATGCTCATGGTTTGGAAGAAAAAATATTGTTAAAATGTCTCTACTATGCAAAGCAATCTACTGATTTAATGCAATCTCTACCAAAATACCAACAGCGTTGTCCACAGAACTAGAACAAATAATCCTAAATTTTGTACGGTACCACAAAAGACCCCGAATAGCAAAACAAATCTTGAAAAACAGTCTCTTCAACAAATGGTGTTGGAAAAACTGGACAGCTATATTCAAAAGAATTAAACTAGACTACTATCTTACACCACACACAAAAATATATTCAAAATGGATTAAAGACCCAAATGTGAGATCTGAAACCATAAAAATCCCGGAAAAGAGCACAGGCAGTAAATTCTTTGACATCAGCCATAGCAACTTTTTCTAGATAGGCCCCCTGATGTAAGGGAAACAAAAGCAAAAATAAACTATTGAGACAACATCAAAATAAAAAGCTGCTGCATAGTGAAAACAAAAATCAACACAACTAAAAGGTAATCTGTGGAATGGGAGTATGTATTTACAAATAACATATCTGATAATAGGTTAGTATCCCAAATATATAAAGAACTTATAAAACAATACCCCAAAACCAAATAATCCAATTAAAAATGGGCAAAGGACATGAACAGACATTTCTCCAAAGAAGACATCCAGATGGTCAACAGACACATTAAAAAAAATGCTCATTATTACTTATCATCAGGGAAATGCAAATCAAAACGACAATGAGATATCACCTCACACCTATCAGAATAGCTAAAATCAAAACCATAAGAAACAACAGGTGTTGGTGAGGATGTGGAGAAAAAAGGATCCTCATGCATTCTTGGTGGGAATACAAACTGGTGCAGCTGCTCTGGAAAACAGTATCAAGGTTTCTCAAAAAGTTAAAAATAGAACTACCCTACAATATAGCTATCACACAACTAGGTATTTACCCAAAGAATAGAAAAAGTCTAATTCAAAGAGATACGTACACCCTGATGTTTATAGCAGCATTACTTACAATAGCCAAGATATGGAAGCAGCCCAAGTGTCCACGGATAGATGAATGGATAAAGGAGAAGTGGCATGTATATATGTATGTACATATGTATATGGTATGTATATACAATGGATTATTATTCAGCCTTAAGAAAGAATGAAATTTTGTCATCACAATGACATGGATGGAGCTCAAGAGTATAATGCTAAGTGAAATAAGTCATAGAAAGACAAACATCATATATTTTCACTCATATGTTGAATTTAAGAAACAAAACAAAGGAGCAAAGTGGGGAAAGAGAGAAACAAACCAAGAAATACACTCTTACCTAGAGGACAAAGTGGTGGTTGTCAGAGAGGAGGTGAGTGGGGGGAATGGGCAAAATAGAGGATAGGAATCAAGGAATGCATTTGTGATGAGCACCAGGTAATTAAAATAAAAACTTTAAAAAATAATTTAAATAAAGTTTGAAGATATAAAAATAAAATTGTGTGTTACTTTTTAATGTGTGACAGTGAGAATGTTTAACATTAAACCCACAAAATACAAATACAATTATATAAAAATAAAAAACATTATATTTGTGCTTATATTTTTTCAAAATAAAAATGATATTGAGAAAAATGATGTAGAAAATCATAAGAAATCATAACTGCATAAAATTGAATTAAGACACTAATAAATAAAAATTATATGTTGGTTAAATAAAAAATAAAACAAAATTATGCAAATAGGACTGAGTACAGTTTCTTCAAGAAGAGCAATAATATAGACAAAATTTCAGTGAAGGTTTTTAGAGAAAAATATAAAAATATGCAATGTGCATAATGTGCACCATTAGGAATGGTAAGTGGGAAACAACCACAGATATACAAAAATTAAAAAGATAAAACTACTTATGGATAATAGATTTCCAGTTCCAGCCATAACAAAGTGGATAGCACTAAGCTTCCTATTTAAACTATTTAACAATGGATAAGGTAAAATACATTTTTTAAAACACAACTCGTTGAAGGTCATGGAGTACACCAATACAGATAAGACTTGAAGAGTTAGAATCTATGGAAAAAGGGAAGAATGTATGGTGAATTTCACAGTCACCTTAGCCTTTACCACAAAGCCATTTTCTACAACTTTGCAAGGGAGTATATTAGAACCCATGTAGAGAGAAGCAGTTTTGCAAAACTGGAGATGCTAGAAATTCATGTGTAAGGTAACCAAACTTGTGGGATACTAAGGGTCTTGGAAAGGGACAAAAACACAAAGAAGTCCAATAATTTTGGGACATTTTCCAATTATGTCATTGTCCATAAGTGAATGTTATGGTGGACGTTCCTTGAACAGGCTCTAAGAAATCTAACAAATCTTTGTAGGTAGGAAGCTATAAAGTTGAGCAGAGATGAGAGCAGCTTGTGGACACAAGAAAGTATTCAATTCAAGTCACATTAAAGTATAGGAACCATGCTGGATTTTTACTAAAGAACCCAAAAGAAACACATTCAAGAAAAAAGGGTCATGCTTCAAGAGTACTAAATATGTCTATGAGGGTGGGAAAACTCAAGACCAACTCTAAAAAACTTTAAAATCAGACTTCAACAAGAAAATCCACCAATATACTATCTACCTTCTAATAGAAAAGTTAACCTTATTTGGAGAAATATAACAGTATCCAAAATCTCAGCATCTAAACAAAAATTTAAGGCATGCTAAAAGCAGGATGTATTTAAATCTTTAAGCCAAAGGAAAGAAAGAGAAGAGAAGAAAATTCCCAAAGATTAACTCATTTACTGAAGATATCATATATGGAGTTAATTACGATTATTATGTTTGAGAACTCAAATGGCAAAAAATACAGAAAAAGCAATATCAGAGTGTATAAAAACAGAATATTTTTTATAGATAAGCAAGACTTCAGCCTACACATCAAGAATCTCAACAAATCCATACAAAGAAAATTATACCAAGGCACATTATACTCCAAGTGTGAAAATCTCAAAGAAAAAAGAAAGACTTCTTAATAGAAGCCAATAGAATTGTGGGTAACTTTTCCACACAGACTATAAAGGTCAGAAAATAATGGAACAACATCTTTAAGGAGTTGAATGGAAAATAAGAACTTCCAAATAGAATTGTGTAACCAGCAAAAATACCCTTAAATAATGATGAAATAAATAGGAATTTGGGCAAAAAAAAGCAAAGAGAATTTCTGTCCAATGAACTGAATTATAAAGTAAAATAAAGGAAATTCTTCAGGCTACAGGAGACAAATCAAGGACAGAAGTATGAAACCGCAGCAAGAAGTGACTATATGTGAAAGAGTTCTTCACTTTGAAAATAAATATGGAAAAAGCATTGGTTGTTTAAAGTATATATTATAGCTATAACTATAATTTATTAATATATGAGTGAAATATATTTTAAAATAGCGAATGAATAGGAGGCAAATGGAATTGAGATTTAAATCATCCTATATTGTTTGAGAAGTAGTGAGAGTACTAATTTATAATAGATTATAAAAACCAAGATGCATATTACGCACTGTAGGTTAGGATAACTGATAAAATACCATACAACCAAAACTAAATAACAAAATATCCCCAATACTTGATTAATCCCAAAAAGAAAAGAAACAAAATTACATCAGTAAATACGTGAAAAGTACTATACCACATACTCAGGTAAAATATTGAGATTATCATACTGGATAACAGTACCAGAAACAAGAACTATATGATGTTTACAAGAGAAGACCCATAAATATAAAGAATCAGAAAACTAAAAGCAAGAGGATGAAGAAATATATGCCATAAAAAAAATACCACAAATGAAAAATGGTGTGGCAAAGTGAAATGTAAGTCGAAATATTTTTAAAGCTAAGTGGTATATTTAATACTGAAAGACAAGTCAATTCAACTGAATGATACAACACTTCTAAATATCATGCAACCATTACTATAGTTGCATAATTTATGTAATATACAACACATAAATTGATAGATTTTTAAAAAAATTTTTTTTTTCAACGTTTATTTATTTTTGGGACAGAGAGAGACAGAGCATGAACGGGGGAGGGGCAGAGAGAGAGGGAGACACAGAATCGGAAACAGGCTCCAGGCTCTGAGCCATCAGCCCAGAGCCCGACGCGGGGCTCGAACTCACGGACCGCGAGATCGTGACCTGGCTGAAGTCGGACGCTTAACCGACTGCGCCACCCAGGCGCCCCCATAAATTGATAGATTTAAAGAAGAAAGAGACATATCTGAAAAGACCTAACACAAAAAGAAATGTCATTAGTAATTTAAAAATCTTCTCATAGAAAAAGTACAGGCTCAGACGGCTTTGTAGGTAAATTCTACTAAAATATAAAAAAAAAGAAATAATACCATGTTTCCCCCATTTTTCTTTTTTTAGAAAACTGGAGGGAACACTTTCTAATTTATTCTATGTGATCAGTAATACCCTGACACCAAACCAGACCAAGAAATAACGAGAAAAGTAAACTGTAAACCAATATCCTCATAAATATAGATACAAAAAACATCAACCAAATACAAAAAAAAAACAAAACAAAACCCAGAAAACATAAAAAGGATTATATACCATGACCAAGTGGGATTATCATGGGAATGCAAGGTAGAATTAATACTGAAAATTAATTAATGTAACACATCATGTTAATAGACTAAGAGACAAGAACTCTATGAGCATTTAAACAGATACAGAAAAAATAAAATATTTGATAATATCCACGATCTATTTATGATTTCTTTAATGTTTATTTATTTTTGAGAGAGAGAGACACACACATAGTGCAAGTGGGGGAGGGGCAGAGACGGAGACAGAATCCAAAGCAAGCTCTAGGCTCTGAGCTGTTGGCACAGAGCCTAATGCAGGGCAAGAACTCATGGACCACGAAATCATGACCTGAGTTAAAGTCAGACACTCAACAAACCGAGCTACACAGGCGCCCCAGCTTATTTATGATTTTTAAAAATCTCAAGAAACTAGAAATAGATGGAACTTTCTCAGACTGACAACAGGTATCTATTAAAAATTCAAAATTAGCATTCTACTTAATGTTGAGGGACTGAAGTCTTTTCCCTATAATTGGAAGGAGTACAAGCATATCCGTTCAATAACTTCCATTCAGCGTTGTGAGTTCCGTGCAATCAGGGAAACGAGAAATATATATATATAAACAAGTTCAGCCAGGTTCCAGAATACAAGATTATTAGGCAACATTAGCTTTATATCTATATATTATCAATAAATTATTTCAGAGAAAATTTGACAAAGAGTCAAAATTTACACTTCTAAAATGACTAAATATTACCTGAAGAGATTAAAGAAGACCTAAATTAATAGAAAGACATCCCACGATCATGCATTGGGAGACAATATTACTGAGACAGCAGGACTTTCTAAACTGGTCTACAATTCAACACAAACTGACAAAATCCTGCCTGGCTTCCTTGAAGAGATGCTTTGAAGAAATTGGCAAGTTGATCCTAAAACTTGTACGGAAATGAAAAGGATACAAAAATGCCAAAATATTCTTGAATAGAAGAATTAAGTTGGAGAACATACACTTCCCAATTTCAAAACTTATTATAGAGCTGTAATAATGAAGAAAGAGTAGTACTGACTATGGATAATCATCAAAGAATTCAATAAAACAGAATTGAGAAATCAGAAATTCATATGCAAAAGGATGAATTTAGACCTTCTTCTAACACCATACAAAAATTAATTCAAAGTGGATCACAACCTTAAATATAAAAATAAAATGAAAAACTCTGGGAAGAAAACAGAAGTAAATATTTGTGACCTTGTGTTTCTTTGTTTCTTAGGCAATGGTTTCTGAGATATGACTGTAAGAGAGAAAAGAAAATATTGGTCATAAAAATGTAAAATGTTTCTTGTTTCAAAAGAGTCCACCAAGAAAGTAAAATGACAAGTCTCAGAGTTGGGGAAAATATTTGCAAATCAAATTTTCAGAATATGACTCTTACAAATTAATAAGAAATCTACAATTTTGAATGGACAGAAGATTAGACATTTTACCAAAGAGTATACAAATGTCCAATAAGGACATAAAATATGATCAGTAGCACTAGTTATCATGAAAGTGAGTATCAAAATCACAGATCACAGTGAGATACCACTTCACATTCACTAGAAGGGCTATAATTAAAAAGACAAACAATAAAAAGTGTTGGTAAGAATGTAAAGCAACTAGAGCCCTAATATATTATTGGTATGAATATAAATGCTGCAGTTGCTTGGAAAAACAGGTTGGCATTTTCCTGTACCATATAGGTAAGCATAAATGTATTCCATAATCCAGTGTATTTGTTTCCTATTACTGCTGTAACAAATTGCTAAAAATTTAATGGCTTGAAATAACACAAATTTATTATCTCACAGTTCTAGTGGCCGTAAGTCCCAAATGGTCTCCCATACTCCTGAAATAAAGTGTCAGCATCACTGCATTTCTTTTGGAGTATCTATGGAAGAATCAATTTTCTTGCATTTTCCAGCTTTTAAAAGACTAGCATTCCTTGGCTCATGGTCCTCACTTCCATCTTCAAAATGAGCAGTGTAGCATTTGAAACCTCTCTCTTTCTTCCTCTGACTTCTACTTCCAACACTACAATTCCTTCTCTGTCTCTAATCTTCCTGCATCCTGCACCCATCTGATAAGGACCCTTGTGTTTACATTCAGCCCACCAGAAAAAGCCAGGATAATGTCCCATGTTAAAGTAGTTAATCACATCTGCAGAGTACCTTTTGTTTTGAAAGGTAACATATTCACAATTTCCATTGATTGGATTTGGATGTCACTGAGGGCCAATTTCTCTGTCTACTATATCCAGTATTTCTACCCCTAGTATCCACCAAAGACAAATTAGAGCCAAAGCTTTCATCCATACAAACCTTGTACAAGAGTGTTCATAGCTGCACCATTCATTCATAATAGCCAAGTATTGGAAATCATCCAATGTCCATCAAATGGTAAATGGATAAAAGGAACAAAATGTTGACAGGTATTAAAACATGGATAAATTTCAAAAAATTCAAGATAAGTGAAAAAGCTGGACTCCATAGACTGCATGTTATATTTTATTTACATAAAATTCCAGAAAAGGCAAAACTAGAGACAAAAAGTAGATTAATGGTTGCTTAGAGCTGAGGTAGGAACAGGGAATTACTGCAAGTATTCTACAATTGGACTGTGGTTATGGTTGCATAATTCTGTAGATTTACTAAAAATACTATGTTGTATACCAAAAAAAGGTGAATTTTATGTTAATATATGTACCTCAGTTAACCTGATTCATTTTTCAATCCATTCCATAGAAAATATTGGTAAAGTGATGAAGCAACAGGATAGTATATAATAATTTATTATATTCCTTATAATATTTTTGCAAACTAAGCAATATTGTTTTATAATATTTTCAACTATTTCATAATATTTTTTAAAATAATACTGAAGGAAAACATATGTCTTGAAATGTGTGATTACTTTCTGGCACAAAAGACAAAAAAAAATTTTACTAGGAAAATATTGTTGATTTAATATTTAAATTTCCTGAGTGGCTCATGACATTAAAAATAAAATTGAGCAAATTACAATCACAATGCCCATTACAACCTGTTTCTCAGGTATTGCGGTACACAAGGCCTTTATATTTACCTAGTTGCTCTGTGCATTCAGGGTGGGATTTGGGTTTTACTATACAGCTGACTTAGGTAAGAACTGAATTCAGCTCCCAGTTAAAAGTAGAGTGTGCAAGGACCTGGGGTGTCAGAGACAGCAATGAAGTAGCTGCTTTCTTAATCTAGCAAATCAGATTATCCAGGAGCAGAAACACCTATGGCCATCCAGTTTGGTCATATGTGTCTGGGAGGGATTCACACAGCTCACTTCATGATGTTCCCCAGCTCTGGCAATGATTCTGTAAATGGTATAAACTTGCTGGTCATTTATCCAGTTAGTGTTGACTCTTTTCTGCCACTGAGTTATGAGTTATTTTTCTGAGAAAAATATTTAATTTACATGACAGAGAGTTACTATTTTTAATGTATACAGAACTTTTAGAAATCAATAAGCAAAAGATGAATGCCCTAGTTAAGAAGAGTAATTTACTTAAGAACATACATTTATAGTAAATATACAAGAAGATGCTCAATCACACTCAAATAAAATAATCAAATTAAAGCAATAATGTGTTATTTTTCATGTTCTAAATTGGCAACATTAAAAAGAGGAATACTATCTATTATGAGCAAAACTATGAAGTAACAAGCAACGTTTTCTACTATGTGTAACTATGTAAGTAGATGTTAACTTATGGAGAATTTTGGTAATATTATAGAAAATTTTAAGTAATATGAAGTTTGATCCAGAAATTCCCTTTAAGGAATTTATATAAAGAAATACTTCACTCTCTGATCCCTGGAGCCTTGAATACTACTCATAACCTGGTAGGTATTCAATAAAAACTTGTTCACACTATTTGTGAAAGGATATGTTTACATGTCTCATTACAACAGTATTGAAAAAATGTAGGAAATAACAAAAATGTAAATCGATATTGAATCATTGAAATTATAAAATAGAGAAATGCTATGCAATCATCAAAGCCAAACAGGTAGGTCTGTATGTGTGTATGAACACTTGTTAAGAGACAATTGGTATAATAAAATCCCATTGCTGTCAAATTCAGAAGTCAAAAACTATTGGTACATTTTAAGTTTAAAAATTACATATGGCAAAAAGTATACACACACATTCAAATGTGCTTATACACACCAAACCCTCTCCCTAAAAGAAAAAATAAAAGCATATGAATAAAATGTGAGTAATTGTGATAAATGTATTTGCAGAATATATGACAGATAAAGGATTTAATGTCTAATAAAGTGCTGTCCAGAAGCAATAAAATGTGTGGATCCAACCAAGATAACAAGGTATGTAGATGTCTCTAATTTTTTCTTCCTCCTGTCTTTTCTCCTTCTTGCTGGAGTGAGACCATCACCTGAATAGGCACAGTAGCAGAAACCTGGGAGAACAATTAAACAGATCCACTATTATCTCAGGGAGACAAATATATCAATAAATTTATTGTTCTCTTTTAATCCTGGTGGGATCTACAGGCCCTTAAGCAGAGAGGAGGGCTTATCCAGCTTTGGGACCATGGACAAAACTCTAAACAGTGAGATCATTCCATGTGGGATCTTTCTGCACATAGGAAAAAACAAAAAACAGTTACATTCCTTTCTTCTGAGTATATGGCTTAGACCAAGAATCATGAGAGAGTTTTCAGCCCCTACTCATCCTCCCATTGGTGATTCTTGTGCGGTGTGACTCTTGTATAATCATAAATGATGTCTCTGGAGCTCAGGAGATAACAAAGTACTGTCAGTAATATTGAGAAGGCCTTCCCTAACTTATTTCCCTGTCTGGCTCATATTTGATTCTGCAAAATCCTGTCTCTGATAACTTACTCGTGAACACCTAGAGAGGGATCCCTGGTGACCCATGGTTCACCACCATTCACAAAAATAAAAATTACTGTGCTAGCCACCAATGGCCTAGCTTGCTAGATAAGCCCACAAAAATTCGGGAGCAAGTACAGATAATAACAATATAAGACATTAAAGAACCAGAGAAGGGAAAGATAAGAATAAGTAAACAAAACTGAGATTTTCAACTAAAAAGCAGTAAGATTTCACTCATATGTGGAATATAAGATACACAACAGATGAACATACGGGAAGGGGAGGAAAAACAAGAAAAAAAACAGAGAGGGAGGCAAACCATGAGAAACTCTTAAATACAGAGAATAAACTGAGGGTTGCTGGAGGGGAGGTGGGTAGGGGGATGGACTAAGTGGGTGGTGGGCATTAAGGAGGGCACTAGTTGGGATGAGCACTGGGTGTTAAATGGAAGTGATGAATCACGGCTTTCTACTCCTGAAACCAATACTACACTGTATGTTAACTATCTTGAATTTAAGTAAATAAGTTGAAAAAAATTTTTTAAAAAGCAATAAGAGATCTCAACATTTAACATCAAGAATAAAGCGTTTATAATGATTTTTAAAATCACTTCAGAATTTAAATTTCAATCAATAAACTAAAAAAAAAGAATGATTGATATTGAGAATTAGCAGATTAGAATGTCAAGTGCAATACCAAAACATGTGGCAAAATAAAGAAAAAAAAAAATAGAGCCAATAAAAGCAAAGATGAGAAAGTTGGAGGCTAGCTTCAGAAGATAGAAGACCCAAATGTGGACATTCCAGAATGAGCAAAATGTACAGAAGTAACAAATAAGCAAGTAATAAAACATTATTTGTCTTTATGATAAAACGCTGATTCTTCAGACTGAAAGGGCTCCTTGAGATTCAAGCAAGATTAATTTTCTTATAAAGATGTAGACACATGATTTTGAAATTCTTGAATAACAACTATAAGGAGAGAATCTTAGAAACTTCCCTACAGAAAGAACAAACTTCTTATCAGGGAGTAATGATCAGACTTTTCACATCTGGTACAGAAAACAAGACGGTGATCAAATAACATCTACAGTCTACTGAGAGAAAATGATCTGCCTTTCAAGAATTCCATAGCCAGACAAGATACCATTCCGTCAAAAAAAAAAAAAAAAAAAAAAAAAAAGAAAGAAAGAAAGAAAGATAGCACTTTGCAAATTATAGAGAGACTGTCAGAACATAGTTAATAGTTGATACATTCTTTTAACTTGGTAAAAATGAGTAAGAACATGAATCTCAAAAATAAGGAAGATAAAAATAAACACAAACGTCTATAACTGTATATATATGTGCATGAGACTACGTGTGTGTGTGTGTGCGTGTGCGTGTGTGTGTGTGAATGAATGGGACGTATATTTAAAAACAATTTTTGACTCTCTTAACTATCCTATCAGCTTGGGATGGGCTGTCACCTTGGTGACAGTAAGGTGCAGAGGAAGAATTCAAAGTAGCAAGCAGCCACATGGTTAATAAAGCAAACCAAATCACAAAATCTACTACTCCCATTTAAAAGGTCTCCACTTATAAGTCCACCAGCAGTTGTTTACTTATACTGACTTGATCCATATTATGTGAAATGCTATAGTTCTACAATAACCAAGAAAGTCTGGAGCTCCCAGGCTTAAAATAATTCCTCTTATTTACAACCCCACACTTTCTGATAACTTCATTCTTTGTCTGAAGCTCACCCACATTTCTCATCAGAATTATTCTAACATGGACTAACATGGTAGTGGGACCTTCACTTGGACTTCCTGTTCCATTTGGCTGAAGTCTATGTTCCTGACCCACCTAATATTATGGGTGAAAGACTATAAATCATTGTGATATCCTCCCCCACTGACTGTGTTTCCTAATGTCACCTTATTTCCAATAAATAAACCTAATAATTTTTCCTCCTTCAAAAAAAAAAGAGAACAAGTAATCCTCCTGATTCCTATTTGCTTACAGAGATGTTATACAACTATTTAGGAAAGAGCTATGTGGAAAACAAAACCAGCCTAAAACTAAAAGTTTTTTTTTTTTTTTAACTTCTTTTAAGAGATGGAAAATTCGTAAGAGTGGAAAAGTAAGCAGAGACAGTACTAAGTGTTCACATTATTTCCTTTCAGCCTAAGTGAAGACAATGTTTTTCAGACTTCCTTGCAGTACGGTGGGGCCATATACCTAATTCAGGACCATAAAATGTGAGTGTTAAGTGAGGCAAATAAATACATTCTTTGAAGCTTCAGCTTTATCTTCCTGTACCACAGCCACTGAGGGGGCCATGTGTTCAGATGGTCTAGTCAAAAGATGGAAATAGTAGATCGCCAAACCCCCACTTAGAGCTTCCCTTCAGAGCTGGTAAAACTCATACAGACTTTGCATAAATAAGAAATAAACTTTAATGTGCAAAGCAACTGAGATTTGAAGATCTTCCCCCACCCCCACATAACATAACCTAGCTTATTCTAAATCGTACAGGAAGCAAAAAATTGAAGTGGGGAAGTTAATGTTTTCTAAAGCTTTTAACTTGGATTGTCATTTGCTTTGATTAATATGATAAGGAAAATAAGATATATTAAACTAGGATTGTTACGAATAGAAAGATAAGCATCACCATATTGAAAAGCATAGTAGAACGTAATTAGCAAGGCAAAAAAGGGAAATAACACAAGTATAATAAAGTCAGCAAAATAATAAAAGGAAAAAGAAAACAAAAGCAAAGTAAAATAAATAGCCAACATAAAATAAAATGCAAGTAATAAAAACAATTATATCATTTATAACACTAAATGTGAACATGCTGAATTTCTTGATTAGAGAGGATAATTGTTAAAATGGGTAAAGACAAAATCTACACATATGTTGTTTACCAGAATTTTTTTAAAATAAAATAAAGTGCTAAAAAACAAGTTAGAAATAAGAAACAGCCAAAAGATTCCTAGACAACTCTGAAAAACAGAAATTAATCTGGAGAAAGCAAGGAAGAGATTAAAATTAGACAAAAGAAACTGGGAGGAGGTAAATGATGAATTTTAAAACTGAAGTTCATAAATGAGAAAAGAAAAAAGAAAAGTTTAACAAACAAAACTGGGTGGTTTCTTTGGCAAGAGTTATGAAATAGGTAAACCGTTAGAAGATGAAGACACGCACAAATTTTGTAAGCAAATATCTTTTGATTAATTCTATTTCTAGGCGCTAGGTGTGGATGCTGACTGCATAGTGGCCAGTTGTGGTGGTTGTGTGCATCCCACAGGACCTTCATAATTAAAACCATTGGCAACAATCTAAATATCCATCAGTTGAGGGCTGGGTAAAGCAGTGATGCAATAGCCACCAAATGGAACACTTGACATAAAACATTAGGTGATAATATAGATATACAGTCATTGCCATGGAAAGGCATCCACAATTTTAAAAATAAACTGATAGGCTACAAACAAAATGTGCAATATGCTTATTTAATAATTTCTATGTACATAAAAGGAATATAATGAAGGATATGGATGATAGAATTTTTAGTAGTTTTTTTCTACCTTCTTTTTACTTTTCCGTGTTAATATTACTTTTTTTTTTTAATTTTTTTTTCAACATTTATTTATTTTTGGGACAGAGAGAGACAGAGCATGAACGGGGGAGGGGCAGAGAGAGAGGGAGACACAGAATCGGAAACAGGCTCCAGGCTCTGAGCCATCAGCCCAGAGCCTGACGCGGGGCTCGAACTCACGGACCGCGAGATCGTGACCTGGCTGAAGTCGGACGCTTAACCGACTGCGCCACCCAGGCGCCCCTATATTACTTTTATAATGAGGACAATACACTTTTCACTTTGAAAAACAGAAAATAATCATGAATTCTGGGCATTTTTAACAAATGAGCTCAGACAGAGGTCACAAATATTCAAAATGATATACTGATCACTTCTGTATATAATTCAGTCTTAGGGAACATAGTCAAAGAAAGGGCTAAATTTAGATTTGAAATCATTGGATGAGACATGAGGTATAACTTTTTGCTTCATAGTAAGTTTAGCTCATTATCTGCCTGTAAAAAATGCAAAAAGAAGGCAGTCATTTGGTTCTTTACAGAATAACAATTAGTAGCTTCCTAATATTGAGCTTGGCCTACCAAGAAAGTAATTTAACTTTGAATTTACTCAGAACTTTCTCCACTCCTCTCATATTTCTTACCTTATTTCTGAGATAAGTTTTAGCATGTTTCATATTTCACATTAATATGTAGGCATATTTTGCAAAATAGAATTCATATTAACCCATACATTAAGCTAATTTATAATTTCAAGAAGATGCATTAGAGCACAAGGAGGTTGTCAAGATAATCTGATGAGTTTAAGTATATAGAAACAGTTGGCTGATAGACAAGGCTAATGAGAATTTACTTATCTCCTGTACCTGGAAACTGCATTTCTGAAGTCATTGTTGAGTAAGATGCACAGTTTTGCTTTTCTGATGCTAAGATAGCCCTGCTTCAGAATGGTCTCCACTTACTACTTGAACAAGTATTCTTAAAATGCTTCCTATCTCTCAATTAATCTTTAATTTAAACGATTTTGACCTATTCTTAGTAAATGTGACAACAAAAAGCCTTCCTTGGAGAAGACATTAAAAATCATGAGGTAAAAATCTGACCATCATATCGATGTTAATCCAGTCAATCTAAATCTATAGAGGGCTTAAAAGATACGTGCCCTCATTGTGACTATTAAGAATACAAAAGGAAATAGAATACAGTATCTTTCCCTCAAATATTCTAATAGAAATCTGAGGAGAACAATAATGTGAGATTCAGAATTATAAGAAAAATTATAATAATTTTGTAGAAAGATATTTCTGATATAAAACTCCAATAAAGAGAAGTTATTTATTAGCTGTATATATTAGCTTACTATGACTTAAATACTAGGATATGTGTCTCTCAGTAAACAAAGTATATAATTTACCTGGCATTAAAAGAAAACAAGTTAACTCAGGAAAGTGTGGCTTCAGATTCAATAATTGGCTTCCATTAGACATGGTGTCCTGTAATTCTTAGTGGTGATACATAGCTCTTCTAACTACATACCACACCAGTGGAGGATTTATATCTCACAGATAATTTATTGTATTTTATAAACCAAGAAATAGCATCTGTATTAATACATTTAATATAATTCATAAATAAATGTTTAAAGATAAAGAGTAAAAGTTCTACCTTTTTGGTTTTATACAATTCCTATTTCAACTCTATATCACGTAAGATTGGTGGAGAAGTATATGGAAAATAAGTATAATATGGTGTTCATTTTGGTAGGCAGAAATGTTCTCTGCCCCTCCCCCCACCAAAGATGTCTAGAACCTGTTAATTCATTGGATTTTATGGCAAAGGGGAATTAAGCTGATCTTAAAACAGAGAAATTGTCCCTGGTTATTTGAGTGGGCCAAGTCAACAGGGTTCCTTAGAAGTGGAGAGGATGTATGAGAAAGGCAGGTGATGATGGGAAGAAAGGAAAGAAGGAAGAAGGTAGAAAGGAAGGTGGAAGGGTGGAGGGAGGGACAGAGGGAGAGAGGAGGTAGGGTTACCATGGATTATAAAAGCTTCTGCTTTAGAATCCCTCCACTCTCCACTCCTGATTTATAGGAATTCATTTTCGGGTCAAGCACAGAACCTAAGGTATGGCCACTGTAATGATATATTCAAGAAGTTCTCCCCTCCACTGATCCATTGGCATCCATTGTCACAGTAACAGGAAGGCAAAAGTTATATGTAGAAAGAGATTCTAAATGCAGAATGGAAAGAGAATGTGAATTTTAAAATCATTATACCAAACATGACTATTTCCTCCTTCACTTGAATTAGGCCAGGGGCTAGGACTTCTAAGTCCCAAAATTTCTAACTTTGTGTTTAATCAAAATTTTGCGCCAGTGTTATTTATAGCAATATACTTAAAGCTGTGTAAGCGAAAATATTTACATGGCAAATCACTTTCTATTTCTCATGAATTGCTCAAACTCAGATTCTATTCTGCATACCAAAATCTATCCTATTCTTTTTCTCAGCCCATTTTTAGAGCTATGCTCACTCTTTGATTTTATACCATATATAATGCATGTTTATTTGTCTCAGTTAACAATCCACCTTATGAATATCAGAAATAAAAGCATGAGTTGAAAAAAATCAGAATGCTGAATTTGTTGGTTTACATTTTACAAAATTTGGACTTTACCATTGAGCAAAATTTTCTGAACATTAAGCCCACTGATATTTTGATATGTCTAATACATTTCAATAGCTTAGTGAATTTATTTGTAAAGCATTTATAAGGTCTTTTTTTTAAAAACGCTATCTCAATCATAGGAAAAATCTTTTGGACTTACAAAAAATAAATTTATAAGAAAATAAAGCTTTTGAAAATGAGACTACCACTATCACCTTAAAATAACAAATACAAACAATATTTTATATAGTGCACTGTATTCAGATATATTGCTTTGTATTATGCTTATGTATATATGTAAACAATTTTAAATTCAAACCAATGAAATATGCACTATTAGGGAATAATGGTTTTGAAATTTTAATCATGTGGAAGTTTCTAAGCAAATCTTTCTTACTTTTAGTATAAACTGGTTGTTTCATATATTGACCAAAAATAACTGAATTCACAGTGACTTATTCTGTGAAATTATTTAGAATCTGATTATAATAATTAAGTGACATTTAATTCAAACACTCTCTGAGCAGGTTTTTGCTGCTTCACATTAACTGGCTCATTTGGATTTTCTCATATTGTTTCCACCGATGATATCATGCATAGTGGGAGTAGTCTTAGGTTCTGAATTTTAATAAGTTCTCTACAGCTGTTCACTGAACACCAAGTAGCTGATGAACAAACATTAAATAAAGTGGCTTATGAATCAAATATTAAGCTAAATTCTTGAATTACTATTTTCTAGGTTTTTGTCAGCTTCAAATATTATAGTTAGTCTCTAATATGCAAAATTAGTTCAGCCTAAATATATTTTAAATTAAAAGTCTCTTTGAAGGACATTGATAATTAATCTTTCATGCCATGACCTTTCTTCTGTTCAATCTCTTTCCATATAACACAAAACCTTCTAAATACTCAGTGCATTGCTATACCAATTATATGAGTGTTTCACAAATTTTCTCTTTTCACAATATCATCTACCTCTTGAAT
Source organism: Puma concolor (assembly GCF_028749965.1). Classification (NCBI taxonomy): domain Eukaryota; kingdom Metazoa; phylum Chordata; class Mammalia; order Carnivora; family Felidae; genus Puma; species Puma concolor. Next base: position 60,301,372 of record NC_141674.1, on the reverse strand, counting down.
TAAAAAAACACTTTATAGATACATTTTCAATGGGACTGCTACGGATTCCTCTATCATCGTGTATATACATACAGGTAATATGCTAATAAGTAAATGCACATATAGGTACATAGGTAAATAACAACAAAAACATGTATTCTATTGTTTAAATTAAGAACAAAATACACCCAAATCTTCATCCCCATCAACCATCACTTTCTACATGTCTGTTTGTCTTCAACAAACAAATATTGTAGCATTTGTCTTTGCCTGGAGTTTGTCCCCACATGTAGAACTCCCTCCCACAAGCTAGTCTGATTCTTCAGGTAGTTTTCCTTATGTATGCTTCATAGAACCAAAATAATCAGTCTATGCCCCAATTCCATGCCTTACCACAGATGAAAGACAATGTGAATCCAGGGAAGACTCGCCAGTGAGAGAGGAAAATAACTAAAAGAAGCAGGAAAACAAGCCGCATATACTTCACTCAATGCCTAAAGCAGAGCACATTTCATCTGTCCACCAAAAGCTGTGATGGGCAGAACACATGAAATATTATATGGCTGAAATATTATTCAGCCACAAAAAAGAATATTATCTGTGCCAGCTTGGATGCCTTTTTTTTTTCCTTTTTGTGGTCTGATTGCTGAAGCTAGGACTTCCAGTACCATGTTAAATAACAATGGTGATACTGGATATCACTGTCTTGTTCCTCTCTGTTTTTCCCCATTGAGGATAATATTAGTTGTGGATCTTTTGTATATGGCCTTCATGATGTTGTAGTATTGGCCGTCTTTCCCTACTTTGTTGAAGGTTTTTATCAGTAATGGATGCTGCATTTTGTCAAATGTTGTGGGATTTTTTTGCATCTATTAAGAGGATCATATGATCCTTTCTTTTATTAATATGGTGAATCATATTGATTGCTTTACAGATATATAGCCCCCCTTGCAACCTAGGAAAAAATCCCACTGGATTGTGGTGAATGATTGTTTTTTTTAAAATTTTTTTTTTCAACGTTTTTTATTTATTTTTGGGACAGAGAGAAACAGAGCATGAACGGGGAAGGGGCAGAGAGAGAGGGAGACACAGCATCGGAAACAGGCTCCAGGCTCCGAGCCATCAGCCCAGAGCCTGACGCGGGGCTCGAACTCACGGACCGCGAGATCGTGACCTGGCTGAAGTCGGACGCTTAACCGACTGTGCCACCCAGGTGCCCCGGTGAATGATTGTTTTAATGTACTGTTGGATATAATCAGATTCTAAATTGATTTAATGTACTGTTGGATATTTTGTTGACAATTCTTACATCCATGTTCATCAAGGATATTTGCCTGTAATTCTCTTTTTTATTGGGGTCTTGTCTGGTTTTGGCATCAAGGTAATACTAGCCTCATAAGATAAGTTTGGCAATTTTCCTTCCATCCTATTTTTTGGAACAGTTTGAGACGAGGCATTAACTCTTCTTTAAGTGTTTGGTAGAATTCCTCTGGGAAGACATCTGGTACTGGATTGTTGTTTGTTGTAGTTTTTTGATTAGTGATTCAAATTCTTGCTGGCTATCAGTCTGTTCAAGTTTTCTGTTTCTTTTTTTTTCAGTGTTGGTAGTTTATATGTGTCTACAAATTTATCCATTTCTTCCAGATTGCCCAATTTTTTGGCATAGGGTTTTCATAATGTTCTCTTATAATTATTTGTATTTCTGTGGTGTTGGTTATGATCTCTCTTCTCTCATTCATGATTTTATTTATTTGGGTCCTTTCTTTTTTCTTTTTCATAAATCTGCCTAGGAGGTTATCAATTTTATTAATTCTTTCAAAGAATTAGTTCCTGGTTTCATGGATCTGATCTGTTTTGTTTTTTTATCATTTATTTATTTTTTTGTTCATTTGTTTTTGAGGGAGACAGATAGCATGAGCAGAGGAGGGGCAGAGAGAAAGGGGGACACAGAAGCTGAAGCAGACTCCAGTCTGTGAGCTGTCAGCACAGAGCCTGACATGGGGCCCGAACTCATGAACTGCAAGATCATGACCTGAGCCAAAGTCGGAATTTAACCGACTGAGCCACCCAGGACCCTCTCTTTATCATTTATTTCTGCTCTGATCTTTATTATATCCCTTCTTCTGCTGTCTTTAGGTTTCATTTGTTGTTCTTTCCCTAGCTCCTGTAGGTGTAAGATTAGGTTGTATACTTGAGATTTTTCTTGTGTCTTGAATTAGGCCTGTATTGGTATATACTTCCCTCTTATGACTGCTTTTGCTGTATCCCAAAGATTTTGAACCATCATGCTTTCATTTTAATTTGTTTCCATGTAATTTTTTACTTAGTTTTAATTTCCTGGTTGACTCATTCATTGTTTACTAGCATTTTGTTTTTGTGGTTTTTGTTGTTTTTCGAAATTTTGTATTGTGGTTGACTTCAAGTTTCATACTTTGTGGTCTAAAAATAAGCATAGTATGATCTCTAATTTCTTGTGCTGCTTGAGGCCTGATTTGTGACCTAGCATGTGATCTATTTTGGAGAATGTACCATATGCACTCAAAAAGAATGTGTACTTTGCTGCTGTAGAATGAAATGTTCTGACTGTATCTTTAAAGTCCATCTGGTTCTGTGTGGCATTGTTTCCTTGTTGATTTTCTGCTTAGATGATCTGTCCATTGATGTAAGTGCAGTGTTAAAGTCTTACTATTATTGTATTATTGTCAATGAGTTTCTTTATGTTTGTTATTAGTTGTTTTACATATTTTGGTGCTCCCAACTTGTTCACAATTATTAGATCTTCTTGTTGAATACACCCCTTTATTATGATATAGTGCCTTTCTTCATCTCTTGTTACAGTCTTGGATTTAAAATCTGTTTTGTCTGATTTTAATCAATTAATCAATTTTATTAATATTGGTACTGGCTTTTTATTCTTTGGTGTCCATTAGTATAAAAAATTGTCCCCCATCCCTTCACTTTCAATCTGCAGGTGTCCTTAGGTCTAAAGTGGATCTTGGGGCACCTGGGTGGCTCAGTTGGTTGCATGTATGACTCTATATTTTGGCCAAAGTCATGATCAATAGGTAGGTAAGATCAAGCCACGTGTCAGGCTCGGTGCTGATGGAATAGAGCCTGCTGTCAGCATGAAACTGGTTGGGATTCTCTCTCTGCCCCTCCCCTGCTCATGCTTTCTCTCTCTTAAAATAAATAAACATTTTTAAAACTAAATAAATATAAATGTAATGAGTCTCTTGTAGGAAGCATATAGATGGGACTTATTTTTGTTTGTTTGGTTTGGTTTTAATCCATTCTGACATCCTATGTCTTTTGGAGCATTTAATCCTTTTACATCCAGAGTAATTATTGATAGATACGAATTTAGTGCCCTGTATTACTTGTTTGGTCATTGTTTCTGGAGATTTCCTCTGTTCCTTTCTAGTCTTTATCATTTTTGTCTTTCTTTTTCACACAAAGTATCCCCTTTAATATTTCTTACAGGGCTAGTTTAGTGATGACGAACTCCTTTAGTTTTTGTTTGTCTGGGAAAGTCTTTATCTCTCCTTCTGTTATGAATGACAGACTTACTGGGTAATGTATTCTTGGGTGCATATTTTTCTCCTTCAGCAGGTTGACTATATCATGCCACTTCCTTTTGGCCTGCCAGGTTTCTGTGGAGAAATCTACTGCTACACTGATTTGTTTTCCCTTGCAGGTTAGGGATTTCTTTTCCCTTGCTCCTTTCAGGATTTGTCCTTATCTCTATATTTTGCAAATTTGACCACAATAGGTCTTGGTGTTGGCCAGGTTTTATTGAATTTGACGGGAATTCTCTGTGCCTCTGGATTTGGATGTCTGTTTCCTTCCCCAGATTAGGAACATTTTTGGCTATAATTGACTCAAATAAACCTTCTGCCCTCTTTTCCCTCTCTTCTTTTGGGATTCCTGTAATATAGATGTTATTACACCTTATGGAGTAACTGTGTCCCCTAAGTCTTCATTTTAATCCAATACTTTTCCTCTTCTTTTCAGCTTCATTATTTTCATAATTTTATCTTCCATATCACATATTTGTTCCTCTGCCTCTTCCATCCTCTCAGTTGGTTTCATGTCTCAGTTACAGCATTTTTTGTTTTGTCTCAACTAGTTTTTAGGTCTTTTTTCTCTGTAGTAAGGGAGACCCTGGTGTCTTCTATGCTTTTCTCAAGTCCAGCTAGCATCCTTGTGATTGCTGCTTTACATTCTGGATCAGGCATATTACTTATATCTGTTTCAATTAGATCTCTGACTCTGACCTTGTCTTTTCTTTCTAGTGGTATGAATTCTTCCATCTTAGCATTTTTATCTAGGTTTCTGTCTTAATTGTGTGTGTTAGGAAAGCCTGTTATGTTTCCTGCTCCTGAACATAATGGCATTATAAAGAAAGAGGCCATATACTGTCCAGGGCCTGGTGCTTCAGGAAGTGTCTATGGTGTATGTTGTGTGCACTCTGCTGCCATATTTTGGCTGCTCTTTCTCTGAGGTCAGTCCTCTTCAGAGTGTTTCCTTTCCTGCAGTGGGGAGTGTTTGGGCTTTGGTCAGAGTGTGGCGAGTTTGAACTAGGTGTGCTCTGGTCTGCTCATTGAAAGAGACCTGATGCTATTTCCACTAGAGCTGAAATTTTTCAGAACTCTATGATCAGTAGACATTTTTGTAGGGTGGTGATGGAGGGGTGTTGTTCTGGTCCTTTGGAGAAGGGGCCTGCTGCTCTGGTTCTCAGGCATGCTTGCCCTAGAAAATCAGCACATGCAGAGTGCAGGGGGGCCGGGGCAGGACTTAGTTTAAGCAGTGTAGGCCACCACTGTTGGTGCTGTGCTGCTTACTGAAGTTATTTTATGTTGAGAGGTGGAGTGAGAAATGACACCAGCCTCCTCTCTTGTCTTTCTCCCATCCCCTAAGAGGGGAGTTTGCCCCTACTGCTGTCTGTAAAGCCCCCCTAGAAGATCAAACAATCTCCCCTTGTGTGTCCCAGGCATCCCTAGGATCTCTGCAATCACCCTGAATATGTCAGGGCTGACCACCTGGCATCTCACTGTTACCTGTGTTCTCTCAGGCAGGCCAGCTGAGTTTTAAAACTCCAGACTTTAGGAACCTGGCATGGCACAGATCCACGCTGTTCCTCTGGGGGAGTATCTCTTCATGCTGTGATTGATGCAGGTTTGTCCCTGAAGGGCAGTCACATCAAATTGTAAGGGGGTGGATTTTGGAATAAAGTGCAGCAAAGAGTCAGTGTCTAGGTTAGCCACCCTCAGCAGGTGTCTATGCTGAGGGGTGGGGGAGGGTAATGTGCCTATCAGCTCTTTTATCCCTGGAGAGGCAATGCCATCTCTTCCAGATGTGCTCCAAGAAAGGGAACCATCTCTCCCAGGGGATCCTCATATTGTACCATCTGTTCCCAGGTTATCTGCCCTCTTTATCCACAGGAGCACTGTAGTGCCCTCAGGGCTCCACACCAGCCACACCAGGGACCTCTAAAACTCCAGGCTTTGAGCCCCACTAGTTGTAAAAACTCACAAAAATCATCCCTTCTCATTTTCCCAGTCAATGTCTTTGAGGAAGTGTTTTCCCTGTGCACTCCTCTCTCTCACCTCTCTCCATGACCAGGGCTCTGTTCCCTTCACAGCACCAACAATACTTTTCTCCCCCAACTTTTACTATTTGCAGATGACATGATACTCCATGTAGAAAACCTGAAAGATTCCACAAAAATTGCTTTAACTAATATACGAATTCAGCAAAGTAGCATGGTACAAAATCAACATACACAAATCTTTTCCATTTCTATACACCAATAATGAAGTGGCAGAAAGAGAAATCAAGGAATCAATTCCATTTACAATTGCACCAAAAACCATAAGATGCCTAGAAATAAACCTAACCAAAGAGGTAAAATATCTGTACTCTGAAAACTATAAAACACTGATGAAAGAAATTGAAGAGAACACTAAAATTGAAAAAACATTCCATGCTCATGGATTAGAAGAACAAACATCATTAAAATGGCTATACTACCCAAAGCAACATATACATTTAATGCAATCCCTATTAAAATGCCACCAGCATTTTTCAAAGAGCTAGTATAAACAATCATAAAATTTGTATGGAAACACAAAAGACCCTGAATAACCAAAGCAATGTGGAAAAAGAAAACCCAAGATTGAGGTATCACTATTCCAGACTTCAAGTTATATTGCAAAACTGTAGTGATCTAGACATCATGGTACTGGCACAAAAACAGACACATAGATCAAGGGAACACAATAGAAAATGCAGAAATCAACCCACAACTATGTGGTTAACTAATCTTCGACAAAGCAGGAAAGGATATCCATTGGAAAAAAGACAGTCTCTTCAAGAAATGGTGTTGGGAGGGGCGCCTGGGTGGCTCAGTCGGTTAAGCGTCTGACTTCAGCTAGGTCACGATCTCGCGGTCCGTGAGTCCGAGCCCCGCGTCAGGCTCTGGGCTGATGGCTCAGAGCCTGGAGCCTGTTTCCGATTCTGTGTCTCCCTCTCTCTCTGCCCCTCCCCCATTCATGCTCTGTCTCTCTCTGTCCCCAAAAAAATAAATAAAAAAGTTGAAAAAAAAAAAAAAAAAAAAAGAAATGGTGTTGGGAGAACTGGGCAGTGGTTTCTGACACCATACACACAAATAAATCCAAAATGGATGAAAGACCTTAATGTGAGACTTGAAACCATAAAAATACTAGAGGAGAACACACAAGGTAACCTCTTTGACACAGGCCAAAGCAACCTCTTACTAGATATGTCTCCAGAAGCAAGAGAAACAAAAGCAAAAACAAACTATTAGAACTTTATGAAGATAAAATCTTCTGCACAAAGAAGAAAACAATCAACAAAACTAAAAGGCAACCAGTGGAATTAAAGAAGATATTTGCAAATGACATATGTGTTAAAAGGTTAGTATCCAAGATCTATAAAGAGCTTATCAAACTCAACACCCAAAAAACAAACAATCTAGTTAATAAATGGGCAGAAGACATGAACAGACATTTTTCAAAAGAAGATATACAGATGGCCAACAGACAAATGAAAAGATGTTCAACATACATCACTCATCATCAGGGAAATGCAAATCAAAAGCACAATGAGATCACCTCACACCTGTCAGAATGGCTAAAATTAACAACACAGGAAACAGCAGATATTGGTGAAGATGCAGAAAAAAGGGAAACTCTTACAGTGTTGGTGGAAGTGCAAACTGGTGTAGCCACTCTGGAGAATTGCATGGAGGTTCCTCAAAAAGTTACAAATAGAGATAACCTATGAACAGCTATTGTACTACTAGGTATTTACCCAAAGGATTAAAAAATACTGATTCAAAGGGACACAGGCTCCCTGATATTTAAAGTATATTATCAATAACAGCCAACCTATGTGAAGAGCCCAAAATGGCCACCAACTGATAAATGGATAAAGAAGATGTGGTATACACACACACACACACACACACACACACACACGTGTGTGTGTGTGTGTGTGTGTGTGTGTGTGTATACACAATGGAATATTACTGAGCCATAAAAAAGAATGATTCTTGCCATTTGCAATGATGTTGATGGAGCTACAGTGCATTATTCTAAAGAAAAATAAGTCAGAGAAAGACAAATACCATATGATTTCGCTTATACGGAATTTAAGAAAAGAAATATATGAACATAGTGGGGAAAAAGAGAGAGGGAAACCATAAAACAGACTTTTAACTATGGAGAACAAACTGAGGGTTGCTGGAGGGAAGAGGACAGAAGGATGGGTTAAATAGATGATGAGTATTCAGGAGGGCACTTGTGATTGAGTTTTACATGTAAGCGATTAATCACTAAATTCTACTCCTAAAACTAATATTACACTCTATGTTAACTAACTGAAATTTAAATAAAAACTTGAAAAAAAAAAAAAAGAATGATATTGCCATTTGCATTAACATGGATGGAGCTCAAGAGTATAATGCTAAGTGAAATAAGCCAGTGAGACAAATACCATATATTTTCTGTCATATGTGGAATTTAATAAACAAAACAAATAAGCAAAGGGGAAAAAAGGGGTTGGGAGAGAGAGAGAGAGAGACCAACCAAGAAACAGACTCTTACTTATAGAGAACTGATAGTTATCAAAGGGGATGGAGTAGGGTGTTGGGTTAAATAGGTGATGGGGATTAAGGAGTACACTTGCGACGAGCTCTAGATGATGTATTGAATCATTGAATCAGTATTTGTACATCTGAAACTGATATAAAGCCATGAAAAAAATAGAGCTATGCTTACATAAAAATAAACCAACTCACAATAAAGGATTATTTTTCTCAAAAAAGTATTCCATTCCCTTAAAAATAAAGGACTATTTTCAGTCCATCTCAGCTCTGGCATAACAGAAAATAAAGTTTCCAGTGGGTCCAGGGTATGTGGACACTGACTGGATCACAGCACAGAAGCATGGCAGGTATTTTCCTATCCAATCTGTACCTCTAATTACATTCTTGGAAAGGATGGAAGACATACAGCCAACCCAGAGTGGAGCAGGTGTCAAAGGGTTACAGTTCTCCAACATGATTAGCATCCTATTACACCATCCAATAACTGTCATTATTTCTTCTTATAATTTGGATGTAATAATACCTTCCTTTACTAACTACCATTTATCAACTGAGAAAAGAGGCAGGAGTGAAATAAAACAGAGCATTCATTTGGGGTCTTATAATTGCAATTTGAGAGCACAGATTCAGGTAGCAACCCGAACTGTGTCCCACGAGGGAACAAAAGTTATGGGCTCTTAAAGACAGAAGGGAATGCCTGTATACATTGTTTACAAATAATTGTGACTGGTGTTGATGGCAGAAAACTAATCTCAGGTGAACAGATTTGGTTGCTGAAGCCATCATTGAGCAAAAGTCCATTACTGTGGCAAAATGAAGGTGTGCCTGCAGAGGTCCTGGAATATTCATGGTTTAGCCATGTTCAAAAGTTCATGGTCCATCCAGGGAGGACATGCATATAGCCTATTTGCTTAATGGCCACCTCACTCCATTTTAAAATCCCTTGACATAAGTGATTCCATTTCGTTTTACTTTTCACACATTTCAAAAGATTAGAAGTCATATTTGCCATATATCTATGTTTTTAATTAAAAAAAAGACAGAAAATTTTCAGTCACTGAAAATATATCTTATAGCTATCGAGTCGTAGCCAATACTTGTTTCTTCCTAACAGTCTCTTAATGCTAAATTTTATTAATATCAGGTTATTACTTATAGCACAAAAGCAGAAATGAACAGAGTAGTAAAATTTTCTTTCCTGTATCTCTTCTTTCATTACAAATAAAATTTGTATCAAAAAAACTAAAATATAATGAGATAAGATATTTGCAAATGACATATTTAATGATGGTTAGTATCCAAAATATATAAACAAGTTATATAATTCAACACACACAAAAATAATCCCATTAAAAATGGTCAGAAGACATGAACAGTCATTTCTGTAAAGAAGACATCCATATAGATGGCCAACAGACACATGAAAAGATGTTCAACATCACTCATCACCAGGGAAATGCAAATCAAAATCACCATGAGTTATCACCTCACACTTACCGAAATAGCTAAAATCAAAAACACAAGGAACAACAGGTGTCTCAACAAATGTGAGAACATGGACAAAAAGGAACCTTCATGCACAGTGGTAGGAATGCAAACTGGTGCCATCACTGTGGAAAACACTATGGAAGTTCCTCAAAAAAATAAAATTGAATTGCCATACAATCCAGTAATTCCATTACTGAGTATTTACCCAAAAAATACGAAAACAATGATTTAAAAAGATATATGCCCCCCCATGTTTATTGCAACATCATTTACGATAGCCAAACTATAGAAGCAGCCCAAGTGTCCATCAATAAATGAATGAATAAAGATGTGACACACACCCACACATACACCCACTGGAATATTACTCAGCCATAAAAAAAGACTGCAATCTTGACACTTGCAACAACATGGACGGATCTAAAGGGTATAATGCTAAGTGAAATAAGTCACTCAGAGAAAGACAAATGCCACAGGATACCATTCATTTGTAGAATTTAAGAAACAAATGAACAAAGAGAATAAAGAGACAAACAAAACTCCAGACTTACAGAGAACAAACTGATGGTCACCAAAAGTAGGGGATTGGCAGAAATAGGTATATTTCTGGGGATTAAGAGCACACTTATCTTGATGAGCACTGAGTGACATATAGAATGGTGGAACCACATTATTGTATACCTGAAACTAATATAACAGTGTATGTTAATTATATTTGAATTAAAATTTTTTAAATAAGGGGTTAAAATCAGTCTATGTCAATACATTTTAATCAATAAAATTTGGCCTAAATGTGAAAATAATAGTCTATTTCATGTTAACTGTTAGCAATTGAGGAAAACTTCTGAACAATGAAGTTGAAAGACATTTTGAGAAATAGACACCATACACATGTTTGAACATACATTCATTGAAATAACTCAAATGTAATTTACTAGAGTTTATACTAAATTATAATAATTCAGAAATACATTCCTACTGTATTATTTTAATTAAAAACTCTAATGGGAAGACTAGCCATCTAAAAATTATATATCAATAACCAAGTCTAGAAATTTGCCAAGCAGACATACTTGCAAAACAATACATGTATAATGATTATACTAACAAACTCTGAATTCCTATGCACCTTTTAAAATTTATGTATTCATTCATTCAACAAATATATAAATATCTACTATGCCATAGGCACTATGCTTTTTTTAAGTTATGGGTTTTTTGTTTTTGTTTTTTAAATGTTTATTATTTTTGAAAGAGAGAGAGAGAGAGAGGGAATGGGGGAAGGGCAGAGAGACATGGAGACACAGAATCTGAAGCAGGCTCCAGCCTCTGAGCTGCCAGCACAGAGACCGATTCAGGGCTCAAACTCATGGACCATAAGATCATGACCTGAGCTGAAGTCAGATGCTTAACTAACTGAGCCCCCCAGTCCTCCTGTTTTTTGTTTGTTTGTTTGTTTGTTTGAGAAAGAAAACATGCACAGTGGGGCAGGGATAGAGAGAGAAGAAGAGAGAGAATCCCAAGCAGGCTCTGTGCTGACAGCATGTGGGGCTTGATTCCATGAATCTGTGAGATCATGATCTGAGCCGAAACCAAGAGTTAGATGCTTAACTGACCGAGTCACCCAGGTGCCACTAGGCACTGAGTCACTAGGCACTATGCTTAATACAAAATTTTGAGAAAAAATTCAAGATTTATAAAAACATAATTCTCTGGAAAACCCTGCAACAAATTAATAGTCCATTTTAATGAACCAGATCAGTAAAGTATTTTCTCTATTACTTGGTCTTATTTCATTAATTTATTCGTACAGTCACTCATCCATTTAACTAAAATCTACTGAGTGCCTAGTCTGGGAAGACACTGTGTTTGAGGCCAGGATGTGAAGAAGAACTACACAGGAAGCTTATTGGGCAATGCAGCTATTAGGTATTGATAAACATAATAAATACTTGAACGGTAAGACACAGGGTTACATAGGAGTGTTGGTCTGCAGATGAATAAAGATTGTGGCATTATAAGGTTACAGAGAAGTATTTCAAGCAAAGGAAAGCAGCACTTCCCTTTGAAGTTTCCAAAACATTATAGAATTGAATGTTTAAGCAACTGAGAAAAAGGTAGAGTTGCTGGAGTAGAGAAAGCACACTGAGGGCTTTGTAAAAATGTGTACATTTATTAGACAAATGTTTATGGAATGCCCACTCTACTGTTCTAGATGATATGGACACAGTGATGAGCAAAACAGAGTCCAAGTACTGATAGAACTTACATTGTCTTTGAAGGAAAAAGCAAGAGGCAATAAAAATTAAGTAATGATATGTCAAGTACTAAGAGCTCTAGAGAAAAGTTAAACGAGGTGAAATGGATAAGGAATGCCAGAGGAGAGAGGAGTGTTGCTATTTTATTGGAAAGTCATCTAGCAAAGTGATTAAGAGTCCTGACTCGGGTCAGAATGCCTAGATGTGACTTAAACAAGGTTACTTAACATGAAAACTTATAAAATATGTAGAAAAGGGCCCAATGCATAATGTTGCTACTGTTCAAAAAATGTTGCTATTGTTGCATCCTTATCATCTAATAATCATCTTCATTGATACTATTACTTATGATGATAAATGAAGATATCATTGAAAAGGTGGAACTTTAAAGGAGGCTGAAAGTAAATGAGGAAGAAAGCTCTGCAAACCTCAGTGGAAAAAGCAGTGCAGGCATAGGGATCTAGATCACAAAGACCTTAAGGTAGGAGTCTGCTAGGCAAGGTCAAGAAAAACAGAGACCAGTAGGACTGGACTGGGATGGAGGACGGATGGTTATAGAGCAGAAATGTTATAAAGGTAGTAGCAATATCAGTTTAAAAGACTCTTAGGACCATCCTAAATAATTGGTATTTATTAAGTGAAAAGTGAAATTTGAATAGTTTAAGGAGAGGAGTGAAATGGTCTGATTTTTGTTAGGATAGCTCTTGCATTTTGTGGGAGAGAGTTGTGTGGATAAAGGCAGGTACAGAATGACAGGAGTCAGTTAGGATGACTGTACATGAACCAAAATAAAAATGTAGTAAAAAATGGTCCTTAAGATTTTGGCCCAGAACTTGAAAAACAAAATTGCTATTCATTAAAATTGCTAATTATGCAGGAGGAGCAGCTTTGGTTGGGGTGGTGGTTGTCACCTTGGGGAATCTGGAATTCACCCCTGTAGTAAGAAAAAGATATACATTTCAAACATTAATCTGAGTACTGTCTGAGGTACTCTCTTTATCCTCAGCTCTCTTACTTTCACTCTGAGGGTCAATTTGTTTCCCCAGTTTGCATTGAGGTAGACAAAAATGTGTTAAGATGGGATAAAGATTCTCTTTTTATTTATTTATTTATTTTTATTTAGAGAGAGAGAGCACAAGCAAGGGAGAAGGGCAGAGGGATTGAAAGAGAGAGAGAGAGAGAGAGAGAGAGAGAGAGAGAGAGAGAGAATCTTAGCCAGGTTCCATGTTCAGCACAGAGCTTGATGTGGGCTTGATCCCATGACCCTGGGCTCATGACCTGAGCTTAAATCAAGAGCTGGACACTCAACCAAATGAGCCGCCCAGGTGACCAAAGAGTCTCTTTTTAGATGCATAATGTAAGGTTGATTTTCATGTCTGTAAGGCTAGAAAAGATGGAGTGTGGGAGATAGGGTGGAGAACAAGAGGCTTTTCTCACAGAATACTCAAAAAGAAAGCCAAAGAGATATGACAGGAGTTAAAAACTTGCCTTCCCCTATTTCATACACTGTACTAAAATATTCCTGATCATTTTTAAGTCCTACAGAATATTTGACAGTTGATATGGATATCCTGTGCAAAGGTAAGGAAGGGACACTTATCAATGTGGAACACAATTAGTGCTAAAAGACAAGCAATGGTAGACCTATTTTAAGAAGCATTCGGAAGATAGACCATATTAGGCCACAAAGGGCTTATTAAGTATTTCAGGTCAAGAAGCTTTCTGTTCTGGTTACTAACAAACCACCCCAAATCTGACAGGTTTAGGGGAGCCTGGGTAACTCAGTTGGTTAAGTCTCCAACTCTTGATTTTGGCTCCAGTCATGATCTAGAGGTTCATGAGTTCAAGCCACGCATCAGGCTCTGTGCTGACAGTGTAGAGTCTGTTGGGATTGTCTCTTTCCCTCTCTCTCTACCGCTCCTCTGCTCACACACTCTATTTCTCCCTCTCAAAAAAAAATATTAGTGGCTTAAAGAAAAATGTATTAATATCTCTTATGATTTTGTGGGTTGACTATTCTCAGCTGAGTAGTTCTTGCTTCAGGTCTTGCATGCTGTTTTAGCCAGATGTCAGCTCTGTCAAGACATGTTATTTGAAGGCTCAACTGGGCTGAGCATTTAACACAGTTTACTCACATGGCTGACAGGTGATGCTGGCATTTGGCTCAAAGATGAACTAGGGCTATTAACCGTGTATCTACACCTGGACATTCTCTGGCCTATGTGGTTTGGGCTTCTCCCAACATGGCAACTGGATTCCAAAAAAAGAGCATCTCCTCAGAGAAAGTCCCAAGAACAGGCGTTCCAAGAGGCTCAGGTATAAGCTGCAAGCTTCTTATGATTTTGACTCTGAAGTCACACATCGTCACTTCCATAACATTCTATAAATCAAGAGCAAATTATAGAACACACCTAGATTCAAGTGCAAGGAATTACCTACAAACATAGGCTTGGATACCAGGAGGTGTGGCTCACTGGGAAGCCATTTTGGAGACCGGCTAATACACTGTCAATCAAGTATAATTAAAAACATAAACCAAAATCATTTTAATTGTATTGTTTTGGTTCATAAATATTTTTTCTCTAATATAAAAGCAATACAAAACCTGTATTTATTATAGAGAATTTAGAAAGTGTTGGCAAGAAAAAAGAAAATACATTAATTTCATCATAAATGGATAACTCATTCATAATTGGTGGTTAATATTTGGGGCACCTGGGTTGCTCAGTCGGTTAAGCAACCAACTTCAGCTCAGGTCATGATCTCATGGTTTGAGTTTGAGCTCTGAGTCAGGCTCCATGCTGAGAGCCTGGAGCCTGCTTTGCATTCTGTCTCCCCCTCTCTCTGCCCCTCCCCTGCTTGTGCTCTGTCTCTCTCTCTCTCTCTCAAATATAAATAAACATTAGAAATTTTAAAAAATATATTTGTTCAATTAACAAATTAACCAATTAATTGACACTGGCATTTTTGAAATCAAGAATGAAAATGTTTAGAATTTTAATCTTCTCTTTTTGCTAAAATCATACCATAAATATATTTCTATTTTACCTAATATTTTACTTCACAATCATTTTATATCATTTTTTTTTTATTTTAGAGAGAGGGAGGGTGCAAGGGAGCCTCAAGGGGCAGAAGAAAAGAGAGAATCTCAAGCAGCCTCTACACTGTCAGTGCAGAGCCCAACACAAGGCATAGTCCCACAACCCTGGGATCATGACCTAAGCTAAAATCAAGAGTTCAACGCTCAACTGACTGAGCCACCCAGGCACCCCAACAATCATTTTTATAATAATACAGTATTTTATTATGTGGAATAGCCCTAATTATTAAATTCTTGTTGTTACTAAAAATTTAGGTGATCTTTAAATTTTTGCTATTATTTTTTAAAGAGAACTAACATCCTAGTAATTAAAGTTCTATTGCTTATGATTAATTTTTTAGTAGAATCAAAAGCGAGATAATTTTAAGATTTTTTAAATGTGCACTGTGAATTTTCCTCTAAAAAGGCTAAAACAATTTCAACTACCATAAGCACTATTTGGGAGTTTTCATTTCCCTACACTCAACTATAAAAATTCTTTCAATAAGAAAAATAGGAGGATTTTCTTTCTATTCATTTGTGACTGAATATTTTTGTTCATTTGTTACTCAAGTACTTGTAAATTTCTATAGTTCTTTTGTGATTTTTCTGTTGAGGAACTTTATTATTTTTTCCATTAAAATAAGAAAGGTCTTTTTTTAGTACTACATTATATATTCTTTAAAATATCATGAGAGAATGGATAAAAGAAAATAAATATCCTAAATACTGTTGTCTGAATTATAGTCTGTGACTGACTTCATGGACCAGCACATAGGAATATTCAGATATTCAGAAATAGGAATAGAGAATAATTATTGTCAGTTTACTTGTGTATCAATTCTTTTTTCACTCTTTATCATTTATTTATTTTCTGTTGTAATTATTATCATTAAGACTATGTTCCTCAAAATAATTCTATAAGTATAGAGAAGCAATTCATCTCCTTTATTCCATATGTTGTCTACTAAACTTTAAGGAACTTTAGAAAAAAGTTAACACCATTTTATATTTGAGCGACTAGACAGCAGCTCGGAAGTATGCACTGATTTAATAGGAAAAAAAAAGATTGTTCCTAAATAATATTAATAAATAATAAATAAATAAATAACCACTATATATACCACTGCCAAATGGAAAACAAGAGAAAGCTTTGTTTCCCAACATTTGTGTTTTGTGCTCCATGCCAAGCCCTGCTTAGTCAGTAAATTGAATGGCTATATAAAATATACTTAAAATTTCATAGAACAATTTTATGCTTTGCCTGTAACCAATAGTTATCACTAATGGGAGACATTAGAATTATCATTATCAAAAACTAATATAATAATCTAACTAAATACCATATTATCTAATTAAATACATTTCCACATTCCATCAGTCCAACTCTGTAATCAACAGCATGAGTAGAATATAGTTATTATCTCCTAGGAAAGTGTTGCTGTCATGCCTGTGATTGCAATTCTTTAAAAA
The DNA here is from genome assembly GCF_028749965.1 of Puma concolor. Lineage (NCBI taxonomy): Eukaryota > Metazoa > Chordata > Mammalia > Carnivora > Felidae > Puma > Puma concolor. Next base: position 60,284,967 of record NC_141674.1, on the reverse strand, counting down.
CACTAAAGTAAATGTCTTTTCTATTTACCATATGGTTTTATATGTTTTTTATTGATTTATGAAATACTCTCAAATTTTCTATTATTCTACTTATTGAAAGTCACTTTCATGCCACCTCATAAAACATATGAGAAATCATTTCTGCTATCAGAACCTGACAATTCATGCATCTAAGCACTTTGCTATATATTATCTAAGAAAGAATCCAATGATAATATTAAGTGTATTGTCACATTTTACACTTTAGGGAGTGGAGCAGGAGTGATTTTAGAGATCAAAGCAAGCAGCATACTGGTGAAGAATCCTGAGCCATATCGGACGCCTAAGAATGGGCACTGTACTCACTCATTTCATGCCACTTCAGGTTCTTGAAATCGCCTCATTTCTGAAATCTGGCTGGAGAAGCTACAGCAACAATTCCTTGTTCTCTTGAGATGATATGTTCAAAGAAACAATAGTTTATACAGCCGCTGGGAAGACTCCCCACAAGACTGAATGATCAGCTTTGTTTGTTGCAAAGCTGTGGATAGCTTGGAAATACAGTCTTTATTCATTCTCCCTCTTCCACTGGTTCATTCTTCTTTTTCCCTCTTCGTTTCTGTGAGTGCGTTTGCAAATAGACTGTTACCAAACTGAGCCTTCTGGGGACTCCAGGCTAGAATAGGTTCCTAATGACTAGATCATAAGAGAAAAACCAAGGGAGAGATCCCAACCTAAGAAGTATGGGGAGGGTGCAGAAATACCAAAGGGGAAAAACAGGTACTTAAAGCTAAAGTTAGGCAAGGAAAGTACTATCACATAGAGAAGTATGGACCCTGTTGTGAAAGGGCATTGCAGTCTCTGGAATAACAAAAGTACAACAAAATCTTTGAAACTTTGGAAACATATCAAAATAATTACATGGAAAAATTATTTGCATTTCTTAGTACTGCTCCATTTTGGTTTTATTCCTACTCATTTATCATTAGAATTGCTTTTAGCACTACAACGGATTTCCGGCCTAATAAGTTTGTTTATAAGTGGGATCCTTACAGGGAGGGCAAGGAGAGACAAAAAATAGAGGCAGACAGGTGCCTGGGTGGTTTGGTTGGTTAAGCAGCCGACTTCAGCTCAGGTCATGATCTCCTGGTTTGTGAGTTGAAGTTCCGAGTTGGGCTCTCTGCTGTCAGCTCAGAGCCTGGAGCTTGCTTCAGAGTCTGTGCCTCCCTCTCTCTGGCTCCCCTGCTTATGCTCTCTCTCTCTCTCTCTCTCCAAAATAAATAAACATTAGAAAAAGAGGCAGACCACACCATTTAGGTAGGTGGCAGGTTCACAAGCAATAGAACTCACAGGCGAGGCTTGTCTTGGGAGGCTTAAAAGGAGTAGATTTCTGCACCTGTATACCACAGTCTTCAAACTTTATAGCCAGGTCTTGACTGGGTTAAGTCACATATATATTCAGTCCAGATGGTCTCAACATCTTCTTCTCTCAAGCCTGCATCCTTTGAAAACAGCACCCACTGTGGTAACAGTGACAGAACAGACAATCCAAGGACAAGGTGTGAGGAGGAGCCTCCAATTTCCCGGATCCAGCTAGCAGGTCAATCGGAGGTCATGGCTTCTCAATGATCTTCTCCAACATTCCACCGCTCTTCTTAACAATCTTAACGATCTTGAGGTCTTAAGCTCTTAAAATCTTATATGCTCCCTTTTCTACAATGCACCCGGAGCTGTCAGCAAGGGGTTTCATTTGGTGGCCATCTGGCTGAATTGGAGGTAGATACCATTGCCACGATATAGGCACATGCAGGAGAAAACACAGAATAAGATAATGATTACCAAAATAAGCATCTCATGATCTGAACCACTGATTTATTAAGTCCCCTAGGCCGGGGGGGGGGGTGGTCAGTTCATTCAGGTGTTTGTCTGTGCTCATGTGATTTAATAAAGATGATACATTAGCAGAGTCATCAAGTGTGAACATATAACATTCTGTTTGGATAATGATGCAGGTGCTTCCGTGCAAGGCAGTATTAATATCCAAGGCCATCTTATTTTGGAGGACAACTTTTTTTTCCTTAGAGACATTTCAGTGTTTGGTAAAGGCAGACTTTTTCAGCTGTCATTTAAGACTTATTGGTTGAATTTAGTGAGAGTTTCTATGTGTACTATAATGTCCTCCAAGCCAATTGCAGGAACAAAGAAGGTGGCTGAATGATCATACCAGTGGAAAACAGAACATTTGCACCTCACCTTAAGGAGAGGGAGGTTAACAGCTTTAGGAACTTGACCCCATGTACATACCATACATGTTAGGTGGGGGAAAAAGTAGTGTCAGGCATAAGGAGATGGACTGGGGACAGGATATGCCAGAACAGGACCTTCATTTTCTCCCCTCTTTTAGTAGGTATAGTGCATTTCAACATATCAGGCTTGTTGCAGAACAAATGGATCCAAGAGAAGACTGACTAGTTTCCCCCCAACCAAGGGGCAGAAAGTAACTCACTCATTCTGGCCAATTCCAGTAGATAAAGCCTTTCCCACAGGTAATAAGACTTGGTGTTCTCAGCAGAACATGTTGATCTATGATGAGAGATAGGGTGATGGCTGTTTTCCTGTGGCTTCTATACCTTTATAGCACTGGGTATCTGGGTCAGGGTCCTCAGTCTGGCATATGGGGCAACAGCTCCTACTGATTGATTACTCAAATGTGGGATATTTTAGTCCATGTGCCAAGGTGGTTTTCTTTGATGGTAATTTGTTCTGCTGCTTTAATATTCCATTTTTCCTTTCCATCAGTCCTGCTGCTTGCAGGTTATAAGAGAGATAGAACCTTCATTCCATGTCATGTTCTTTTGTCTAGGCTTGTGCATCACAATCTTTGAAAGGTGACCCCTGATCACTATTTGACAAGGGCATCCATACATGGTACTCAACTTGTCTAATCCCATAATGGCAAGCAGCCTGGTTTGCCATGCAATAGGGGAAATATTCCACAGTTCAGATGCAGCGTCAACACAAACCAAAACATGCTTAGAACTGTCGCTCAGAGGGAAAAGGCCAAAATAATTTATTTTCCATTCCCTCATCAGTTGAGAACTCTGGTGGATGGCTTCAGACGTTTTGGCACTTGATTGGTTTCTGTTTAGAACACAGAGGCCATGTTATTACTGTGTTAACCAAGTCACTACATTTTAAGGGCAAGTCAGCATCCTTGGCAATATGTCATCCCATGCAGGGGCTTCCATGACCACTCTTTCTACGCACCCAACCTACCATATCTACTGAAAGGTCAGCTTGTACTCAAGCTAGGGCCTCAATTTCCTGATTGCCAGGGTGCCTTGCCTTACAAGTAGAATGTGGAAGACAATGAAGACGGCCTCAGGGTCTTGCAGGTGAATCCAAATGTCTTTCCATGTCTTTACTAGTATGTTTTAGTTGATGGCAATGTTAGGCAAAGGCACATGCATTAGGGAAGTACTACTGTGTTCAATTCTCAGTAGTTCATGTAGTTCTGGCTTTTTTACTGTCCATACTTTTTTACTGGCCATCCTGACTCCACAAGGGTTTATTCATGATCAACCATCCCTCAGCTTCCCATTGTCCAAGCCATAGAATTAATCCCTTTAAAACAACCCTAATGTCAGGGCAAAGGGTTAACGGTCAGCATTCATGAGTAATTGCCAGCCACATCACTCTGAATTCACCCCACTGGCTGCCATGGTTTATTTGTTTCTATCCAGATGGTGTCAATGTTGGGCTGAATAGTTGCTACAGACCATGTGGGAAGTGTGCCAGAGGGGGCCCATCAGTACACAAGGCAACAGTAGGAAATTCCCTCATTCCTTCTCTATAGTCCATAGGGGCCACCACAGGAATACAAGTAGGGCATTTGGAGGATCTCATACTCTACAGTGCCCAGTAGCATTATATTTCTCTTTTCTTTCTTTCTTTCTTTCTTTCTTTCTTTCTTTCTTTCTTTCTTTCTTTCTTTCTTCTTTCTTTCTTCCTTTCCCAGTGCAGAGTCCAACAGGGGGTTTGATCTCACGACCATGAGATCATGATTTGAGATTAAATCAGGAGATGGACACCCAACCACTGAGCCACCCAGGTGCCCCAAAGCTTTGGCATTTCTAGAGACAATGGGCTTGTTGGACAAGGTGCTCTTCTGTTGCAAATAGGCATCCCACTTAGTCAAGTGGGAGTTTGAGCCATGGCAGAAGTGGGTCAATGAAACATATTCTCAACCCACACTTTGATAGGAAGGGAATTTCTTATCATGACATGCTCTTCCTTTGTGGAGGCTCTACCTGGAAAAGAGCTATGTACACAATGTACACTGCTAGGGGCTGTTGCTTTACGCACATTGGGTTTCTGTCCCCTTCCAGAGCTGAGACCGAAATCCTAGGGGCACTCTCTCCCTCTTTTCTCCTGACACAGTGCCCAATCCCTATCTTCTGAAATCATAGATACATCTAACTCAAACAATTGTCCTGCTTGGGATATATATACCCAGAGCTTTAATCTGCTTCACTAGTATTTTTGTCTCTCAAAGGCAGCTTGCTGCTCTTATCCCCAGTCCCATTTGTATCCTTTTTTAATAAGCAATATAAGGGACAGGGCCATGGAGCCACGTGGGGAATAAAAGCCCTTCAAAACACCCAAGTCTCTATAAAGACTTGCATCTCTTTCACATCCTTAGGAATTGGATGTGCTTAAATCTTGTCAATCACAGCTTCTGGGACGACTAACATCTTACCCAAATTATGACTCCAAAAAATGTTATGGATGTACCTAGCCTTGAATTTTCTGTATTTTCATTATCCAACCTCTTCCTTGCAGGTGATCCAGTAGAGTCTGCAAGTGTCCTGCAATACAGGCAACTCTTCACATGTTAACATTATATCATCAGCATAATGGTCCCATTTTACTGATATAGGGAAAGAGAACAGGGACATATCTCAGGCAACCATCCCATGACATACTGTTTGTCTGTGCAGGTAGCCTTGGAGAAACACTTGAAAGGTCCATTGTTATCCCTCCCAAAAGATCACATGATTGTGCGACTCAGGAGTCAGGGATATACTGACAAAAACATTTTCTCAGTCCAGAACAACCTGGTATGTTCCTAGAAACATGGCTAAAGTATCTAAGATAGATGGTGGCAGTGTTAGGCAAAGGCACATGAGTTAGGGAAGCACTACCTTGTTCAATTCTCAGTAGTTCATGTAGTTCTGGCTTTTTTACTGGCCATACTAGGCTGTTAGAAGCACTATGGGCAGGACATACAATACCCTCTCAGTGTAGTTCTTGCATAGTTTTTCCTATTTCCTTATGCTCACCAGGTAATTTATATTGTTTGACAGTTACTGTTCTTTATGGAGTGTAGACTTTCTAGTTCCCAGTGGGCAGTTCCTCTCTGGGTTTGCTTACTCTAACCTAAAGGCAAAATTGACCCATAGAGTTTTGCAGAGTTTGGCCTTATAAGATATCGATGCCTAATATGTTCTCTGGAATTGGAAATATAAAAATACTTCAGATTCTCATGGGTGAAAACATCCAACTTGCAGTGTCACAGGGATCTTTCTGACTCTTACTGTGTCCTCTCTGTAAACATCCATGGAACAGAGGGGGACAGAAAACTTCTAAGTGTTAGCATGTATTAGAGTATATTTAGCTCCAATGTCAACCTGAACTGTCACCTTTTGTTTATATCTGAGTGACCAATAGATAGTGAACTCAAAATAAGGCCTCTGACCACTCCACTGGCCCTCACCTGGAGGCAATATTGGCCTGCATCCCATGTCCAGGGTGTGGGAGACTTCTACCCTACATAAAACCACAGGCCTCTGCTGAAATAGGTGGGGTATCAGGGATGGTGAGGGACAGGTGGGGCAAGACTAAACTGTTGTTTAGGATTTAAGGCTTTCTACAGGCCAGCCCAATGTATTGGGTTGCCAGTTGACCTCAAACGTGTGAAGTCAAACCACAATTGCTTCCAGGTTACTTTGACCAGTCTTTTCAGCCAATTGGGATAGTCTTTGGAAGTTTTGAGCGCCCTCTCTGTCTTCAGTTTTTCACACATCCCATAAACAAACCTGGCATTTGTCATTTCCCCCCAGATCATTAACAGATTAGAATCATAAATGTCTTATTCCATGACTGGACACAGCATGAATATTAATGTCCCATATCAGATGCTGGGGCAAACTGGAGTATTTTGCCTTTCATTACTGTAGTAAATGTGGCATGATCAGAACTTCAAAGACAAGAGTGTAGGTGGTCTCTTTCATTGCCAACCCCCAAGGATTTGTTATAACTCCTCTATAGATTTCCAGAGTCACACATGCCCTAGGAGATTCCCCCTTATTGGAACAATATGACCTGCAGGCTAGAATAATCTGATCTGGAAGGGAGTAAGTATCTAAACCCCCAGAAAGCCATATAATGCTACTGGAAGTCAGAGTGTTGCTTATTTTCTCTGCCTCCTGCCCAGGCAGAGAAACACCATTCCCCTCCCCAGCCATACTAACTATGCCTGGGTATTTTCCCTGGCCTTTTTCTGGAACTTGGTAGCTGTATCAGTAAGTTCAGTGGGAGTATATTCTTTCATCAAGACATTTCCTGAATTGGGGGCTGCCTGGCTGACCAGGGTTGTTGCTTGCTTTTGAATTTCTTTGTTTTAGGAGTTAGATGGCACAGGGCATTTTGTCTGTTTCACTGTCAGCCACTACAACATTCTTCAATCATTTTCCTTGCTTTCCCAGAGGTTCTACCTTTGAAGTTCCAGTCTTTGTCACAGCACTTAGACCTTAATCCACAGCAGCCTGCATCTTCCTAGCTTTGTAAAATGGTACATTAAAGTCTCCATTTGTTGTTTTGCTCTCTCTCATCTTGTATGCCAGCTCCAAAGCTAGCAGAGTAGTGGACACCCACACATTCTTCTCTAACCTCAGCTCTTCTTCCATCTTTATAGCTTGAGCTTCAGCCTTTAGCTGGACATTAGTATCCAGCTCTGCTGCCCACAGTAGAGGCCAGTCCATAGCAGTAGCCATCCATTTCTCTTCTCTGCCAAAATAAACCATGCACAGTTCTTCAAACAAGTGCATCTGATCACAGAATTTGGTGAAATGCCCATACTCACACTGCTGCCCACAGGCACCTAACATATAGGCCACCCCTCCCCCACAGAGAGGTTGATGGACAAGTCAGGATTTCCCCCTTGGGTGCCTCTTTCTCAAGGCCCATTTCTTTGCTCTCCTGGTAAACTCGCCAATTGTTGGTTTACAAATTGGCCTCCTAAACACTATGTAAAATAGAGTCAGATCCCTCCAGATTAGTAGGTGGCAGTTTAATAAGCAATATAACTTACATATGAGGCTTGTCTTGGACAGTCAAGATGAATAGATCTCTGCATCTACCTGCCAGAATCTTAAAGGTTTATATAAAGGTCTTAATTAGGTTCAGTGACATATTCAGTCCAGATCATCTCAACACCTTACTGTCTCAAGCTTGAAATAGGCTCCTACTGTGGGAACTATGGACAAAGGGCAGGGGAGAAGGTGAGGAGGCTTCAACTGCCCATGTCTATCTACAGGTGAACCAGTGGTCATGTCCTCTTAATGACTTCCTCCAACATAATTTAATGCTTATTATAAAATTGTGGTCTATGAATACCAGCATTGGCTTCACCCAGCATCTTGTTAGAGATGTATCCTCTCAGACCCCTCTTTAGACCTGTTGAGTCTGCTTTGCATCTTATTAAGATTCATAGATGATTCACATACACTGAAGTTTGAAAAACATTGCCTTAGACTGTTACAGGCTAACTTTGAGCACTGCATAAAGACAAATCAATTTGTTTTAAATGGTATCGTGGTAAATAAGACCTGGTCATTGTCTCCAAGGAACACAATGCTGGTTGAGTGAGGCAGGGGAAGGAGAAGAAATTAACAAATATTGAGTACTTACGCTAGGTGAGACAGTTTACTTGAAGATTCACTAATGTTACTACATTTAATATTACCACATTTGATGTTATCACATTTAATATTATTATAAAAACCCAATGGATCAGTATTATAACCATACCTCACTGATGAGTATACTGAGGTCAAATAACTTATCAGAGATTACAAACCCAATAAATCTTAGACAAATATTTCTGTGTCCAAAAATTACGCACTCTTTTCTATACCCAAAGTTCAGTGCACATGAGAGTTATAAATAATTCATAAGAAAACTGAGAATAATAATTAAACACATTTGGCACAGATTTTAAATTACAGAAGTGATAAGAAGACAGCATTATCATTGTGGATTGGTTTACTAAAAATATATATATTCATGGAAGTTTGGATTGGAAAGTGCTGTAAGGTTTGAATAATGGATAAATAAAAGTATAAACTTATAACTTATACTATTTATGAAAATTAGCTACATATTTAGCACTGTGCTAAGCTTTTATGTTCATCATCTGATTCTTAAGCCAGCCTCATTAGGTGTAAAATATTTTCCAATTTAGAGATTAAAAAAAATAAAAACAAAAACAGAGACTCAATGAGTTCAAGAAATAAACCAAGTTCACAGAGCAAATAAAGGACAGAATTGTGAATTCGGAGTACAAAGCCATGGTATTCCCAAAATACTACCAGGAGTTGAAATAAATGTTTGTTATAATGTGGCAGAGGACTCAGTTTGTAGATTTATTTCAGATTCTAACCATTTTGACAGACAGTCAGAACCAACATTTATTGATCTGATTGCTATTACATTAAGGTGTTTGTTTTATAAGTCCATTCTCTGTCAAATTTCAATTTCTTCCTTATGCTTTCACTGAATTATAATTGATGTTTATAAATATTTTCTTCCTTTAAATAATCTAGTTCTTCCTGAGATAGAAAAAAAGAAATAAAAACACTTGAAGATGAAAAATACAGCCTTCAAAAATCATATATAACTTACCCTCCAAGTATAAAACTATAATATCACATGCTTAATAACAGAGGAAACATAAAAATATCTAAAGCTACCTTAGGGGTAGATCAACATTACTATAAAGTTACATTATTTTCCATTATGTCCAAGGGTTATCATACTGGTCTTCAGTAGGGAATCATTTTCTTGTTGTTTAATAATACCAAGCAACTAGTAATCCAATAAAAAAAAAAATCAGCAGGGCTATTTGATGTCACATATAACTCCAAGAGAGACCATTTCAATGAGACTATGACCTACATCTCCAAGTAATAAGGATATTTCATTGTATTATTCAGTACCTTGCAGGGGGCCATTAAATGTTTACTGAAAGGAACTTAATTGGGAGTAAGCCAAAAAGTCTGTTGGTACATGTGAATATGAAATGTTATGTTAATTTCTACATGCTTTATCTCTGAACTTTATATTATCCTTGGTTTTCATAGCAACAAATATAAAATTATTGATGTTTGACACCTGTGAGAAACAATGCAAATAATCCCAAAAGGAGAAATTAAAGGGGTGGTGATAATAATATACATAATCATTTTATTAAACTTTAATATATAGTTCTTATATTCATTGACAGAGAACATAGTTCTTACGCTCACAAACAGAATATACTTAATATGTTATCTAGTCCAACTTCCCATTTATGCATTTATATATCCATGTTTATTTTCTAATTGATTTATATATTCATTCATATATGCATTCATTTAAAATCCCTAATGTTTATTTGCCTTGATTAAAATTGGGGGAAAATAGTACTTGCCTCATAGGCTTTTCATCAATATTCAATGAAATAATCAATGCTAAATGTACAACATATTGTCTGATAAATGTATACACTAATATTACTACTATTAAATTAAATATATTTTTTATTGAGATTCTGGTATGAGAAAGGCTTTGTGATGAAAAAAAATGAATAAAACATGTAACCAACTCTCTAGTTACATCTTTGCAAAGAAATTAAGAAATATACCCATATAATATTAATAAAGGAATATGATAGATTCCAGAAGAAAAAGTTCTAGGAGAAGGCAGAGATTTCCAAATACCAAGATCCTTCCTTCTTCAGTATACATAACAAGGACTTTAAAAATTTCTTTTGGCAGTTTTTTTTTGCTGACTCATGAGGCAGCTCATTCTATTTTTGAAGAAGTTTAATCGTTAGAAATTATATTCTATTATTCCACATAGAAACTGACTTCAGTACATTTCAAAATATCTTCCAGTTTATTTCTAACCTCTATCAGTAAATTTCAAGCAAATACAAATCAAATGGGAAAAAGGCAAAATAATTTTTTTCAGTTTTTTTTTTCTTTTTACACAGAACTAGTAAATGGTAACTGAATTATTCTATATGTAATGCTATTGTTTTATTTCTGCTGACTTCTAAATAAAATAGCCTAACCAAAAGGATAAGTAACAGACTGACCTGGCCACATGTTCCCAATACATTATTAAACTGCACTGTATTTCCTTGGGGAAGAAATTACACTGCTATTTCCTTTACATTTTTTATATCAATAGATGTCTGAATTTCACTTGAGCTACAGAAGAGAGCTGAAGGAATAAAATTTGACAAAGCTAGATTCAACTAATGAGAGGTAAGGGAGCTCAGAGAAGCTTGAGTTTTGCCATGAACTCTGGTTTTCATTATAGCATTTGGGGAAACGGATATATCAAGGAGAGGGATTAAATGGCATGGGAAAGGGTGAACATAATTAGATTTTATGTTTGAAGAGGTATACTGGAAAAATATGCTGTCAAAATCTGACACATACCTTCAGTTTTTCAGTTACAGGCAATATTGTTTCCCCAAATAAGACTATTTTTTAAAGTATTTATTCACTTGGTGTTTTCCAATTTGAGCAAAATTATTGAGCTTCTTGTTGACATTATTTGTACTAGAAATGAGAGAAATGAATGTGATATTTGCCTTAGAATGCTCATCCTCATATTCTGCTCTTGTGATGTCACATTTTACCTGTCTACATTTGGTGTTGCTTATTACTGTAGGCAGCAAGAGATGTGCACATGTCAAACTGCCTCTAGCTAGCAAATATATTTCTGGGAGACATAATGTTTTAAACAGGAAACACAGGAACATGTCTACAAGCCAATCTGTCGACAAGTAATAAAGTATTCATATTATACCTCCAGCACAAAAAGTTGAAAAGGAAGCCCTTGCTAGTAACATTTCTCTGCATGTATTAAAAACTAATAATCAGGGAGAAAAAAAAAGTCTTTACTGTTACAAACATAAGTTTAACAAAGATTTGGGCTAAATGCAAATGAATTGTCAAAACTATTAAATGAGAGATTCTATCATCCTTTCTTTTGTGGTCATTCAATGAATGCTTTAATACCTATATAAAATAATGTTATTTCTATTATAAGATTATAATAGTATCAGTAAAAAATGTTTCACAGTCCCAGAAAATTTATTTCCTATATTTCCTTAATCATGGGTTATGCCACTGAAACTCTCACCCAAAAAGAAAGTTAGAAATAAGAGAAAAGTAACAACTATTAAAGAAACTTTCACAAATGACATCTGACTTATACAAATAACAATATCACAATTACATGCAAAATTTAACTTCATTTAAAACTTTTAAGGACAAATTATATTAAAAGAACACCTGCATTTAAGTTTAAAGATCTTAATGTAATATTCGGTATTTAATATTTTCTGAGTAAACAAGCATTTAAAACATTATGACAAAGGGGAACTTGGGTGGCTCAGTCAGTTAAACATCCAACTTCAACTCAGGTCACAGTCTCAAGATTCGTGAATTTGAGCACCACATCTGTGATGTCAGTGCAGAGCCTGCTTGGGTGACTTTGTCTCCCTCTATCTCTGCCCCCTGCTCCCATCACACACTCTCTTTCTCTTAAAAAATAAATAAGCATTAAAAAAAATATGCCACAGATTTCCATTTCTGGTCAAGATGGGATAACAATGACCAGACTTACTCACTGAAACAAACCAATATCAGATAGAATATATGAAATATTTATATTTAAGACACCAAGTACCAGAAAATGAAGGTTAGAGATCTTTAAGAGATGGTACACAAATATTGTGAGTTCTGTGTTATTCCATAGTGCTGGAGAAAAAAACATCACAATGCATGGGGCATTCAGTAGATATACAAGAGGGCCAGCTCAGTAATGGGGAGTAATTATCCTTATATTGAGCACTGCTCTGGACATTTGTAATAAATCTTAGAAGAAAAATTTGAAAGGACAAAACAATTTTCAAGTTACTTAACTGAGTCCCAGAAGAAAGCTCAAAAATATTTATAGAAATACAAAAATATACAACATTCAAGAGGGAACATTCATAATCACCAACCATGCAAAAATTAGGAAAAAGCCAACCCAGTGCTAACACATGTGCTAGAGTTAACAAACATTATAAGAATTATAACAGTTATAGTCCATCTATTCAAAACCTAAAGGAGAATCACAAAAACTATTAAAAATACACAAATGTAAACAAAATAAAGAAACTTATAAATGAAAGTTTATGGAGCAGAAGCAGAGCAGAAATAAGTAAAATAGATGAAAAGGAAACAAACAAGAAAATCAATGAAACCCTACATTAATTTAATAAACAGCTAGCCAAATTGATCATGAAAAAAGAGACTTCACTAGACATTCTCCAGATATTGAAACAATATGAATGTATTATGAAAACTATATGCCAAAAAGTCTGACAATTTAGATGAAATGACAAATTCTTCCTCAAACGACAAAAGCTCATTTAGAAGGAAATATCCTGAGTATCTCTATACTTATTGAATAAATGGAATTTGTAGTCAAAACCCTTCCAACAACAACAAAAAAAACCAAGTCAAAGCAAAATGAGTCCACTGGTGAATCTTACCAAACATTTAAGGAAGAAATAATACCATAATACCAATCTACATAAATTCTTATCAAAAAATGAAGAGGAAATAGTACTTTCCAACTATTTTTATGAAGCTGGCATTATTCTGATAACAAAAGCAATCAGACATTATACAAAAACTACTTAGAAACTTTTTCAACTTGATAAAAAGTACCTATGGATACCGTAAAGGTAACATCTTTTAAAAATTTTTTTATGTTTATTTATTCTTGAGAGAGAGAGAGAGACAGAGCATGAGTGGGGAAGGGGCAGAGAGAGAGGGAGACACAGAATCCAAAGCAGGCTCCAGACTCTGAGCTCGCAGCACAGAACCGGACATGGGGCTCAAACTCACGAACCATGAGATCATGACCTGAGTTGAAGTTGGATGCCTAACCAACTGAGCCACCCAGGTGCATCAAGGTAACATCTTACTTAATGGTGAATAACTAAACGTATTACATCTAAACTCAGTAACAAGATAATAATGTTCATTCTTAACATTTTTATTCGATATTGTATTGGAGCTCCAAGCCAATGCAATAAGGCAAGAAGAAAAAAATGAATACAGGTGTCCAGATTGGAATGAACGAAGAGAAATTTTTTATTTGCAGACATGATCATTTCTATAGAAAATCTGGTAAACTACTACAACTAAGTGAGTTTAACAAAGTCCCAAGATAGAAGACCAATACAAAAAATTAATTACCTCTTATTACTAGCACCATCAGAAAACAAATCAAAAATTAAATTTAAAAACAAAGCCATTTAAAATAGTACCAGAAATATGAAATAACTACAGATAAACCTGACATAATGTGCTAGATCTGTACAGTAAAAACTACAAGATATTGCTGAGAAAATTTAGGGATTACCTAATGAATGGAGAGACATACCTTGGTTGTAGGTTAGAAAATCCAATATCACTAAGATGAAAATTATTTCCAAATTGATGTATAAAATTAAAGCTATTCCAACCTAAAATCTAGTAGGATTTCTTTTTTAGAAATTAAAAACTGTTTCTGAAAATAATACAGAAATACAAATAATGAATTTGTAAGGCAAAACAAAGACAACCCATTTCAAGCTTCTTTATAAAGATATTGTAATCAAGACTGTGTGGTGTTGTCATTAATAATATCACAATTACATCAGGAGAATTATATAGTTCAGGCATAGATGTATCATATATAGACAACTGATTTTTGACAAAGGTACACAGACAACTCAATGAGGAAATGATTGTCTTTTCAACAAATGGTATTGAAACAACTGGATATGCAAAATAAAATAAACAAGTTGCACACATTACACCATACACAACTATCTAAAATAGATCATAGCCCTATTCTAAAATTAAAAACAAAATTATAGAATAAATGTAGGAGTAATTAGTGGTGTTGAATTAGCCAAGAATTTTAAAATATGGCAACAAAGATGTATAATTTGTAAAAGAAAAAAATTCTTTGGCTTCACCGAATTAAAAACTTCTGTTCTTCTAAAGGAAATAGTAGGAAAATGAAAAGAGAAGCCACAGACTGGGAGAAAATATTTGCAAATAAAATATTGATAAATGACTTTCATGTAGAATATATATATGTGTGTATAAATTATATATATGTATATCTACTATATATGTATATGTATATATTATATATATTATATATATATATCTTATATATAATATATATATATAATCCTCAAAACTCAATCTGGAAAAAAACAAACCATTTTTTAAAATGGGTAAAAAATTTGAACAAACACTTCAAAACAAAACAATATAACCCATACAGATAAATTACATACATAATATATAGATAAATGATATATAGACAGAAATTGGCCTCAGGAAGGATGGGCAGCATCATTAGTTATTCATTAAATGAAAATTTTAACGATAGTGAGACAACAGTCCACACCTGTGAAAATTGGTAAAATATAAATAACAAATAATTAATGCTGACCTTCCTGCATGTTGATAAGGCTATAGAAGAATTGAAATTATCGGGGAGAAGATATTTGCAAATGACATATCTGAAAAAGGGCTAGTATCCAAATATGTAAAGAACTTATGAAACTCAATATCCAAAACACAAATAATCCAATTAAAAAATGGACAGAAGACATGATCAGACATTTCTCCAAAGAAGATATACATGTGGCCAATAGATACATGAAAAGGCACTCACCATCATTTATCATCAAGGAAATGCAAATCAAAAATGCAATGAAATATCCCCTCACACCTGTAGGAATGGCTAAAATAAGCAACACAAGAAACAACAAATGCTGACAAAGATGTGGAGAAAAAAGAATGTTGTGCACCATGGGTGGGAATACAAACTGGTGCAACCACTCTGGAAAACAGTATGGAGGTTTCTCAAAAAGTTAGAAATAGAACTACCTTATGATTCAGTGATCACAGTGCTGGGTATTTGCCCAAAGAATACAAAAATACTAATTTGGAGGGATACATGCATCCCATATTTATAGCAGCATTATCTACAATAGCCAATATATGGAAGCAGCCCAAGTTTCCATTCATTGATACATGGATAAAGAAGATGTGGCATATATATATATATATATATATATATATATATATATGTATGTATACACACACAGGTATATACATGTACATACATATGTATATACATACATATATATGTATATGTATACATACAATGCAATATCATTCAGCCATAAAAGGAATGAAATCTTTCCATTTGTGATCACATGGATGGAGCTAGAGAGTATAATACTAAGCAAAATAAGTTAGACAAATAAGGACAAATACTGTATGATTTCACTCATATAAGAACAAAACAAGGAAACACAGGGGGGAAATGAGAGAGCAAGAGAGACAGAGAGAGAAAGCAAGAAATAGATTCTTAACTATAGAGAACAAATTGATGGCTACCAGAAGGGAGGGGGTGGGGGTATGGGTTAAATGGCTGATGAGGATTAAAGAGGAATTCATTTGTGATGAGCTCAGGGTGATGTATGGAACTGTTAAATTGCTATATTGTACACCAAACTAATATAGCGCAGTATGTTAACTAACAGGAATAAGAATAAAAACTTAAAGTAAAAAATATGTATATACAAAGGAAAGGAACTAAAAAGAGACCTGGAATTCTCATAAATTGATATTGAGAATATAAAATGGTACAATCACTTTGGAAAAGAGTTGTAAATAATGTATCTGAAAGACTAGTAACTAATATAGCATCTAGCCATTCCTTTCCTAGATTTTACCCATGATTAAAAAAGAGCATATGTTCATACAAAGCACTTGTATACGACCGATCAGAGCAGCTTATTTATAACAGCCAAAAGGACTGGTAACAGCCACCATGTTAACAAGTGAATGTGTAATAATCAAAATGTGCTATATCCATACGATGTAATACTACTCAGCAATAAAAAGTAATAAACTATCAATACATGCTACAGATGGATTAATCCCAATATATTTGTGTTAAGTAAGAGAAGCCTGACATAGAGTACAACTTTACTTATACAAAATTCTGGAAAATTGTTAGTAATCTAGGTTGTCAGAAAGCAGTTGAGTGTTTTCCTAAAGACAGGAGGAGACACATGAGTATAAAGAAATTTGGTAGTGATATATATGTTCATTTTCTTACTTGTGGACATCAAAACTTATCAAATTAAACAATTTTCAGTAAGTGCAACTTATTATATTATATTTATTTCTCAATAAAGTTGTTAAAATATTATAAATAATTTTCACTAGTTTATCATGTACCACAACATGGTTTTCAGATCATCATTATAAACTATTCTAACCTAGTCCAGATTCATAAGTTCTTTGTACATATATATTTATACAAGACAAAGAAATATATTATTTTCCACTTCCTCAATAACAAGTTCTGGAACTTTGGAACTATACATATTTCTTTAGGGTTACTGAGAAAATTGAAGTGAGCATAGTTGTCATTTATCCTGCTAGAATGTCCCTTCTCTAGATGATAACCTCAATTAGGAATTATATGATCTACTTTAACTTTAAGAAAGAACAGAGGGGCGCCTGGGTGGCGCAGTCGGTTAAGCGTCCGATTTCAACCAGGTCACGATCTCGCGGTCCGTGAGTTTGAGCCCGGCGTCAGGCTCTCGGCTGATGGCTCAGAGCTTGGAGACTGTTTCCGATTCTGTGTCTCCCTCTCTCTCTGCCCCTCCCCCGTTCATGCTCTGTCTCTCTCTGTCCCAAAAATAAATAAACGTTGAAAAAAAAAATTAAAAAAAAAAAAAGAAAGAACAGAAAACCAAACATTAAGATGTATGTTTGCACGTATTTATACTTTAATGAAACTAGTATTGAAAGGTGTTTGCTTATATGTGAGAGAGATTCTATAAGTTGCCAACGATATCTCTTAATTTTAGACTATTTGAAGGAGATGTAATTATTACCCTTAATATAAGGAAAGAGCATGAATTTTGTATATGGAAGCTTTGCCTAAGCTTCAACTATAAAATGACATTGAAACGGAATAAAGTCACATAAGTTGGGTTCCCCAGAAACAGACCTTGAGGCAATCTTAGACAATAACAGTAGGGTAATGAGGAAAGAAGACAAGAAAGATAAGAAAGTCAATATAGGGTGTTAATAAACAAGATATAATTTTCAGCAACTGGGACTCAATCTCATCGGGAACATCTGGGAGACTGATATATACTGATGTGTATATATACACTAAACTAATATACATATATAATATATAATATATAATTATACAATATATATTATATATATAATATTTATATGTGTATATATGTGTATACATATATATGTGTGTATATATGTGTATATATAATTATATAATATATATTATATATATAATATTTATATGTGTATATATATATAATGTGTATACATATACTAAACTAATATATATATATATATATAATATTTATATATGTATACACACACATAAAGCATTATTCTACCTGAGAAGCCAGGAAGATGGTGTACCTATTTGCCAATTCTCATTCATCATTGGTTGAGACCTGCTCATGGTTATGTTCTGTTTCCTATACTTCCACATACTCCATGTGAGGGGCCAAGCATACTCCTCAGCTCAGAGAAGGCCCTCAGACAATAAAGTACTCATTTTAGGTGAGTGCCAAGGGGATATGGGCAACAATTTCTGCTTCTGAAGAAAGTAAAACTCACATTCTATATTCCTCAAGAATTTGCTAACTTTTATTCATACAAATGGAGAGTCAGAAACAAGAACAAAGATAAGAGCAGTCAGTATTTAACAGAAGCAATATTTCCATAAGTGTGCACTAGGATAATTAACATTAAGTTAAACAAACAAATATAAGTTTCAGTCCAAAGAACCAGGACTTTGGAACTACAAATTAAAGATGAAATGAGTAGAGGCAACCAGAGTTATTATCTAGCTAGATTCCCATGAGCTCTGGTATAAAATTACATATATTTGAGGGATAATACTATAAATCCTATGGAATGGTGAAAAAAGCAATTGGAGGAATTTTGTTAGCTGAGAATTTACAGAATACGATGGAATAGTGATGCAGAGGTCAGCTCATGTAAAGAGGTTTTATTATAAAGCTACATGGAAAGAAGAGAACCCAAGTAAGTGTCACAGCATGAAAATTTGATCAGTATACTGTGCCATTCAGGATGTAGCAGTAGTACTGGAGCACCAATTATCCGCTTTAGGGACCTAGCCAGCTTGTCTTTCCTTCAACGGAGAACATCTAATAACCCTATTCTAGGGACTTGGCAATAGTAATTCACTCTCCCGCCTTTCTTCGTTTCTTCCTCTATGGCTCCTCTTTCCTTCTATTGTCTCTTTCTAGGATTCCCTCTTTCTCTCTGCTTCATATTCAATGTCCCCAATAGATATGATCTAACTGTATCAGTTGGTCACTCTCTAGAGGCAACACTATTAAGCAGCATTCTTATTCCAAGCCAGTTTAGGAAAGGTTGTCTTAGCCAGGATGCAAATGTCTAGTCCGATAGTTGTATCATGGTAGCCCCATCAGGTGACAAAAACCTGACCACCTGTGGAAAGGACCCTGTGTCTGATCATTCTCCTCTAGAAGGGAAATTGAGTATGCCAGGCACATAGTTGTTTTTGAAATCTACCAGGAAAGGGAGAGCAAATGGTTAGGTTCCCACTAAGCTTCTCTCAATGAGTAAATATGTTTCATGGAATGAAGCAATGGATTTACATAGTGAAACCATTAGCTAATGTTTATTATATTAGCTAGTTTCTTAAAAGAGAAAGACTCAGCGGATATGACACAGACATGGTAGCTTTGATAGTGACATGGCAAATTTGATGAAAATGTGACACTTGAACCAGAGACCATCCCAAGCAGGGAAAGTATTAGTACAAATACTGGAGAACCAATGCAAATGTTTTCATTACAGCAACTGGTGCCTTTTGGCCCTTCTAGTATGTTCACAATCTTGTTTAAGGCAAACCCTAACAGCCAGTATATAAATTTATGTTTATTTATTCAATATTCAGGATATCATTTTCATTCTTTAAAAATTAAAATAATTAGACAATATTACCAAAAAATGCCCCTTTATGCATTTTAATGATACTGGTTTTTTAAGTAAGCAGTTTCTAAAAAAGTTTCAGATATAGTTGTGCTTTATGCATGACAAAAAAGTTTTATTGACATTGTCAGTAGTTTGGCTAAATTACTGTAATTGAAAAATGACCATGTGTCAACTCATCACAATGAATACATTCTAAACATCTTGAATTGGCATAGGACTTATGACTAAGTTGAACAATATAGCTTAAAATAAAATCCATGGAGAAAACTTTTTTTTTAAGATGTGGCTTCAGCTACAAGGTGACTCTAATTTAAGGGAAACTTTAATTATTAATATTTCTGAGAAAAGCATAAACTCCATTCCCTTTTGCTCTCAATAACAACAGCTCCTACAGGCAATGTATTTTCTAATACTCTTATTATTTCATCTGTTAGCAGTTTGTTAAAAAATCTGACAATGCCAAAGCTAGTAATGAAGTTGGCTGGTGAATCATAGTACTGTACATCTTATTGACACAGAGCATAAATGTCTTAATAATTGGCTGTAGATGAGTGCAAAAGAGTGAAGATATTTTACAGTAGATAATTCTTGCATATCATGTCTGAAAACCAAAGGGAAATACAAATATTTCAAATTACATATATTTATATTTATATTTATATTTATATTTATATTTATATTTATATTTATATAAATTGAACATTCTACCTCCTAGCCTTGTTCCAGGGGCTGTAGGTATCACAAGGAAGAATAAAGCACGGTTCCTGATTACTGTGAGCTTATTATCTATGAAAAGTTAAATAAATTCCAATCAAAGTTCAAGGTAACAAAAGAAAATTTGACATATTGGCCCATGATTAATATAACCTATGTAGATAATCATCACATTAAGTGTTCTGTACATGATGATTTCATGTCAGGAAAGTTAAATTGAAAGTCACACTGAATATGCTTAAGTTTAGTTTAAATTGAGCTATAGACTGTATTTGAATGTTTTAGTTTGAAATAGACATTGAATTAGAGATAATTTTATACTTCTCAGGATACAAAGGAAAATATTTATATCTCAAAGTGCTACTCACTATGCTCTAATTATGATGAAGAAATCAGTTAATAAGAATTAAGTTCCCAAAACCTAGAAAAAAGTAGCATGTGACCAGCCGAGCTAGCTGTGATGTACAAAAGCAATGTGATGCAAGGACACAGGCAAAGAGGACTATGAGAAGCCTGAAGTCTTGACAAAGATTGGGATTGTCACTTTGTACAGCTCACTTATTTGGATGATGCTCCTGACCACACACCCTATTCACTTATAAGAACAAACTACTGGGGAAAAAAACGTTGCTACAACAATCAAGTCACAGTCCAAACGTGGCCATTAATATGCTGTCTCTATCCAGCTGCATCCATCCTGAGGGAGATCCATCACATCTGAATTACGAGTGCCTTTATTTTTTTTTTTAAGAGTGCCTTTCTTGAGAGGAGATCTTATCACTTGCATCTCTGCTTCCCCCCCCCCCCCACCGTATACCTTATAGGCCTCTTTCCCCATTTTTTTAAGTGCCACTGATCGAGTGCTAAATTTGGTCTGATGTGTATGGGGAAGGAGAAGAGACTGGATAGGTAAGTTGTAGAAATGATTTTCCCTTGTTTTACCCTAATTCCTTCGGTTGTTTTCAATTGGGGACATTTGCAAAATGGGGGGGGGGCAGTTTTAGTTATTACTGGCTTGCAATTACCAGGGGATATACATGCTAAATGTCCTACATTACATGTCAGAGCCATGAAAAATGAAAAATTTTCCCACCAAATGATGGGACCCCATTGAGAAGCACTGTATACTTAGAAGGGTTTTGAAGGATGAAACCATTACCTCAAATTTAGTGGATATTTTGGGAAGTAGATTTGTTTAATATCTATCATATATATGACCCTAAGCTAGCCTGTACTTTATGCCTTGGAAGTCCTAGTAAACATAATGTCAATTAAAAAATATATATTAATATTAAACTCTATTAGAGGTTACTATATCTTCTCACTGCTATCCCAGCCCCACTAAATTATCATAGCAGAAATTATTCAGCAAAAATATTTGCAAAGATTTTTATTGCATCTAATCAAGAAATAAAACTCCAAGGAAATGGCTATATAAGTATTATTTGCAATCATTAAATCATGATCAAAGATACTCATTTATCTAATTTTAAAGCATGCAAACTGTATGTGTTTACATGTTTCTTGCTGAGAAGAGAGATTGATAGACATATAATCATGGAAATTTATCTAATGTGACATGCAAATCACTCTGAACACTTCAAAAAGAGAGAACAAATTTGTGTGACAACAGTGAAATGATCCTATATCTGCTTTGTGTACATGACGCATGTATTTGTTTCTTACATTATCCAGCTGAGGCGGTTTTAGCATAAGGTTAAGAATATAGTTCAGGAAACAGACTGCCTGGGTTTAAATTCCAGCTCTGCTACTTACTAGTACGATGACCTTGAGCAAGTTATTTAGCCCCTCTGTACCTTTGTTTCCTCCATTTTCAAATTAGAATGTAAATAGTGCCCTTATAAATGTTATATATTGCAGTATTTAGCACTAGGTTTAAAAGATGTATTTTTACTTTTTGATTGTTTTTAAATTAAAAAAAATGACTATGACCATGTTGTTTGAACCATTTTTCCATCTTTATTCTTAATGCAGCTTAAAATAAAAAAGAAACCCCCATAGAGGAAAACTCATTAAATACACAGTATTATTAATAAAATAATGCACATTGAAAAGGGTATTTGATAGCATTTTGCAGACTTCTTATAGCCCACCTCAGAGAATCCCTTTTTAATTTTACTTTAGCTACCGTAGAAATCACAAAATCCTTATGATGCTCTGCCTCGGGATTTATTCCCAATGATGTAGCCTTGGCAATGGTGATGTATTGTGTTCTTTAGGTGTTAGATCAGTATTTCTTCTCTGTTGACCAGGAAGCCAGAAAACACATAGCAATTAAAAAGATGTACAGTCTAATATATTCTAATTAGAGATGATTACCCACATCTACCAATGGGTATTCACAAATTGCCCACTAACTCTTTCAGAAATAGGGCTGATTTTGTATTGTTGCCATTGATTTTGAAAGCTGTACAAAAAGAAAATGAAAATTATGTTAGACACTGAAGTGATTTCTTTTGTATTTGATTTGTTTTCTTTTCTTTTTCTGAACAATCAGTTGGTTGTTTTCCTTTTAAAATTTTAACACTCTTAAAAATGAGGATCTGAAACAGTCTTGTCTTATCTGGAAAATAATTTTATCTCACGGAAGATAGAAGAGGCAATGGAGAAAAGAGTTATCATTAACTAAATCATGACTATCAGGATAGAATTGGAAAATGATGGAAAAATAAATAAAATCACACATTTGGGAAAAATTACTTTATATATACTTTTTTAATAGGAAAATCGCAGGAATGGTCTACTCAGCATTGTTATCAACCAGACTAATCATACTTTCTCAACTAGGGAGCTAGAATGCAGCAGAAAGATATAAAGGTTAATAACAATAGGAGGGAGACATGAGTTGGGGTATAACAATTAAGATATTTTCTTAATAGTTTTAACTTTAACCAAATGGGAACTCTCATCTTTCCTTTCCACTAGACATATTCTTCTCTCAAATGTCATGAGCCACCATCATGTTTCTCAAGCTAGAAATTGAAGCTTGAGATTTCTTTCTCTACCTTACTTCTCATATCAAATTATTAGAAAATTCTGTCTGAAAAATATATTTTGTATCTATTCCTTCCTCCTCATTCCTATGCCTATCATCCTAGCTGAAGCAAATATATCTCACCTATACAAATTTTTCACAAATTCTAATGAGTGTGCAAATTACCAGGAGATCTTGTTAAAATATATATTCTGCATAAGTAGGTTTATGTAGGCCCTGAGATTCATCATTTCTTACAAAGTCTCAGGTAAATTGATCCTGCTATTCTATGGTTCATCCATTAAATAGCAAGGCCTAGATTACCCTCAAGGTCACCTAACTTGTGTTGCAGTTCCAATCACATCTTCTTGCAATCTATTATCCACCAAGTAGAGTGATCTTTAAAAAACATAAATCAGGGGCGCCTGGGTGGCACAGTCGGTTAAGCGTCCGACTTCAGCCAGGTCACGATCTCACGGTCCGTGAGTTCGAGCCCCGCGTCAGGCTCTGGCTGATGGCTCGGAGCCTGGAGCCTGTTTCCGATTCTGTGTCTCCCTCTCTCTCTGCCCCTCCCCCGTTCATGCTCTGTCTCTCTCTGTCCCAAAAATAAATAAACGTTAAAAAAAAAAATTAAAAAAAAAATAAAAAACATAAATCAGATCATATTACTCTTTCAGTAAAAATAATTTGTATAGAATTTTAAATGATAAATTTCCTCTTAACTCACAATAGAATTTCTGAATCTAAGAACAATCGGTGGCAACTATCCCAACAATCTATAGAGAGACCGCCTGAAAATATCTCTGCAAAATATTAAGCAGTTCTTTCCAATATCCCTATTCATCACCTAATTCCAGTCTGTGTAAGAGAAACCTAGAGGTTAACTGGCATTCATAGGAAAGTAGGTAAGTCCTGATTTTCTCTTCCCTTCTGAAATGGGTAATGCTCCATTCCCTGGTAATATGAGGGGGACCCAAAAGAATCACTCATACAAATTAGAAGTGCCTCTGATAAGTAAAGGTAGCCTTCACTTTCTTATTTCCACTAGGACATTGGGCATATAGAACAATGAGGAAGTTCTTGGGAAAAGTTGGCATGTGTCCTCAGGAGTTTGTAGCTTTCATAATCACAGAGAATGATGTCTGCTTCTCATCTAGAGAAGTCAGAAGAAAGGAATCTCACCTTTCAACCTGTAATAACCATTTGGCAGAAAAAGAATGATTTGTTTTCACATGAGCCTGGAAAGACAGCTGGACTTAGCTCATTTAAAAAACACCTCATCGGGGCGCCTGGGTGGCGCAGTCGGTTAAGCGTCCTACTTCAGCCAGGTCACGATCTCGCGGTCCGTGAGTTCGAGCCCCGCGTCGGGCTCTGGGCTGATGGCTCAGAGCCTGGAGCCTGTTTCCGATTCTGTGTCTCCCTCTCTCTCTGCCCCTCCCCCGTTCATGCTCTGTCTCTCTCTGTCCCAAAAATAAATAAACGTTGAAAAAAATTTTTTTAAATAAAAATAAAAAACACCTCATCTTTCCTCTCAACTCCCTTACCTATCTTTATCCCCTGCCTAATACCTAGAGGAACCAGAAGCAGCTTACTCAGAGGAGGAGGATAGAAAGACCAAACTGACAGAAGACCAAGGTCCCTGTTTTCTATTGCCCTGTAACAAATTACCACAAGTGTAATGGCTTAAAGCAACACCTATTTATTAGCTTATAGTACTGTGGGCCAAAAGTCTGACATGGAATGGTTTTATTCTCTGGGTAAGGTACCCCAGGGTGAAATGAGGATATCAACAGAACTGAGTACTTATCTGGAGGCTCTGGTGAAAAACTCTTGCTAGGCTCATTGTTGATGTAAGAATTCATTCCTTTGTGGTTATAAATCTGAGGCCCTGTTTCCCTGCTAGGTGTTAACTGGTGGGTTGCTCCTAACTCCTAAAGACCACTCCTGAAGTTCTTTTGCATATGCTTCCTTTTATCTTCAAGCCACTGATGGCATACTGGGTGCCCATCCCCCAACTTCAAACCACTGATTTCTCTTATGTAAACGGCAAAAGAAAACTCTGTTTTTATTTTTTAATTTTTTAATATGAAATTTATTGTCAAATTGGTTTCCATACAACACCCAGTGCTTATCCCAAAAGGTGCCCTCCTCAATACCCATCACCCACCCTCCCCTCCCTTCCACCCCCCATCAACCCTCAGTTTATTCTCAGTTTTTAAGAGTCTCTTATGCTTTGGCTCTCTCCCACTCTAACCTCTTTTTTTTTTCCTTCCCCTCCCCCATGGGTTTCTGTTAAATTTCTCAGGATCCACATAAGAGTGAAAACATGGTATCTGTCTTTCTCTGTATGACTTATTTCACTTAGCATAACACTCTCCAGTTCCATCCACGTTGCTACAAAGGGCCATATTTCATTCTTTCTCATTGCCACGTAGTATTCCATTATGTATATAAACCACAATTCCTTCATTCATCAGTTGATGGACATTTAGGCTCTTTCCATAATTTGTCTATTGTTGAAAGTGCTGCTATAAACATTGGGGTACAAGTGCCCCTATGCATCAGCGCTCCTGTATCCCTTGGGTAAATTCCTAGCAGTGCTATTGCTGAGTCATAGGGTAGATCTATTTTTAATTTTTTGAGGAACCCACCCTGTTTTCCAGAGCGGCTGCACCAGTGTGCCTTCCCACCAACAGTGCAAGGGGTTTCCCATTTCTCCACATCCTCTCCAGCATCTATAGTCTTCTGATTTGTTCATTTTAGCCACTCTGGCGTGAGGTGGTATCTCAGTGTGGTGTTGATTTGTATTTCCCTGCTGAGGAGTGACATTGATCATCTTTTCATGTGCCTGATGGCCATCTGGATGTTTTCTTTACAGAATTGTCTATTCATGTTTTCTTCCTATTTCTTTACTGGATTATTTTTTTTCGGGTGTGGAGTTTGGTGAGTTCTTTATAGATTTTGGATACTAGCCCTTTGTCCGATATGTCATTTGCAAATATCTTTTCCCATTCCATTGGTTGCCTTTTAGTTTTGTTGATTGTTTCCTTTGCTGTGCAGAAGCTTTTTATCTTCATGAGGTCCCAATAGATCATTTTTGCTTTTAATTCCCTTGCCTTTGGAGATGTGTCAAGTAAGAAATTGCTGCGGCTGAGGTCAGAGAGAATTTTTTTTCCTGCTTTCTTCTTTAGGGTTTTGATGGTTTCCTGTCTCACATTCAAGTCCTTTATCCATTTTGAGTTTATTTTTGTGAATAGTGGAAGAAAGTGGTCTAGTTTCAACCTTCTGCATGTTGCTGTCCAGTTCTCCTAGGACCATTTGTTAAAGAGACTGTCTTTTTTCCACTGGATATTCTTTCCTGCTTTGTCAAAGATTAGTTGGCCATACTTTTGTAGGTCCAATTCTGGAGTCTCTATTCTATTCCATTGGTCTATGTGTCTGTTTTTGTGCCAATGCCATGTTGTCTTGATGATTACAGCTTTGTAGTAGAGGCTAAAGGCTGGGATTGTGATGTCTCCCGCTTTGGTCTTCTTCTTCAATATTACTTTGGCTATTCGGGGTCTTTTGTGGTTCCATACAAATTGCAAAAGTTCTCAGTAAGATACTAGCAAATCAAATTCAACAGCATATAAAAAGAATTACTCACCATGATCAAGTGGGATTCACTCCTGGGCTGCTGGCTCAACATGCGCAAATCAATCATTGTGATACATCACATCAATAAAAGAAAAGAAAAGAACCGTATGATCCTGTCAATCAATGCAGAAAAAGGATTTGACAAAAATCAGCATCCTTTCTTAATAAAAACCCTCAAGAAAGTCGGGATAGAAGGAACATACCTAAACATCATAAAAGCCATTTATGAAAATACCACAGCTAATATCATCATTAATGGGAAAAAACTGAGAGCTTTCCCCCTGAGATCAGGAACATGACAGGGATGTCCACTCTCACTGCTGTTGTTTAACATAGTGCTGGAAGTTCTAGCATCAGCAATTAGACAACAAAAGGAAATTAAAGGCATCAAAATTGGCAAAGATGAAGTCAAGCTTTCACTTTTTGCAGATGACATGATATTATACATGGAAAAACTGATAGACTCCACCAAAAGTCTACTAGAACTGATACATGAATTCAGCAAAGTCGCAGGATACAAAATCAATGTACAAAATCAGTTGCATTCTTATACACTAATAATGAAGCAACAGAAGGACAAATAAAGAAACGGATCCTATTCACAATTGCACAAAGAATCATAAAATACCTAGGAATAAACCTAACCAAAGATGTGAAAGATCTGTATGCTGAAAACTATAGAAAGCTTATGAAGGAAATTGAAACCTCTGTTTTTAAAAGAATTTGGGAAACTTAACAGAAGACCATGGGGGAAGGGAAGGGTAAAAAATAGTTTCAGAGAGGGAGGTAAACCATAAGAGACTCTTAAATACAGGGAACAAATTAATGATTGAGGCGGAGAGCGGAGGAGAGGGGAAAATGGGTGATGGGCATTGAGGAGAGCACTTGTTGAAATGAGCATTGGATGTTGTACATAAGCAATGAATCACGGGAATCTACTCCCGAAGCCATGGGCACACTGTATACACTATATGTTACCTAACTTTACAATGTTACATTTAAAAAAAATTTTTTTAAGAAAAATAAAAGTTTAGCAACTAAATCAGATCCACGCAGATAATCAGACCCACAATACATCTCCCTGTACTAAAGTCTACTGAGTTGGGACTTAAATTACATCTGCAAAATCCCTTCATAGCAGGATCTAAATTAATGTTTCAGTGAATATTCAGGGACTGGGAATCTTAAGGAGTCAACTTAGAGTTCTGTATATCATACTGCTTCTGACTTCAGGACTTCAAATTACCTCAAACAGCATTAAGTTCTCCTGGAAAAGAGGAATCAACTAGGTATAAGAATGACGTTTTTGGGAGAGAGGGAAGATGGCGGCGTAGGAGGACGCTGGGCTCACCGCGCGTCCTGCTGATCACTTAGATTCCACCTACACCTGCCTAAATAACCCAGAAAACCACCAGAGGATTAGCAGAACGGAGTCGCCGGAGCCAAGCGCAGACGAGAGGCCCACGGAAGAGGGTAGGAAGGGCGGCGAGGCGGTGCGCGCTCCACGGACTGGCGGGAGGGAGCCGGGGCGGAGGGGCGGCTCGCCGGCCAAGCAGAGCCCCCGAGTCTGGCTTGCAAAACGCGGAGGGGCCTGACGGACTGTGTTCCGACAGCAAGCGCGACTTAGCGTCTGGGAGGTCATAAGTTAACAGCCCTGCTCAGAAAGCGGGAAGGCTGGAGGACAAAGGGAAGGAGAGCTGCTGAGCCCCCTGACGACAGAGCTCAGTTTGGTGGGGAACAAAGGCGCTCACCAGCGCCATCTCCCCCGCCCATCCCCCAGCCAAAATCCCAAAGAGAACCAGTTCCTGCCAGGGAACTTGCTCGCTCTGCGCAAACACCCAACTCTGCGCTTCTGCGGAGCCAAACCTCCGGCAGCGGATCTGACTCCCTCCTGCTGCCACAGGGCCCCTCCTGAAGAGGATCACCTAAGGAGAAGCAAGCTAAGCCTGCCCCTCCTGCCCCTGTGCACCTTGCCTACCCGCCCCAGCTAAGACGCCAGATCCCCAGCATCACAAGCCTGGCAGTGTGCAAGTAGCCCAGACAGGCCACCCCACCCCACAGTGAATCCCGCCCATAGGAGAGGGGAAGAGAAGGCACGCACCAGTCTGACTGTGGCCCCAGCGGTGGGCTGGGGACAGACATCAGGTCTGACTGCGGCTCCGCCCACCAACTCCAGTTATACACCACAGCACAGGGGAAGTGCCCTGCAGGTCCTCACCACGCCAGGGACTATCCAAAATGACCAAGCGGAAGAATTCCCCTCAGAAGAATCTCCAGGAAATAACAACAGCTAATGAGCTGATCAAAAAGGATTTAAATAATATAACAGAAAGTGAATTTAGAATAATAGTCATAAAATTAATCGCTGGGCTTGAAAACAGTATAGCGGACAGCAGAGAATCTCTTGCTACAGAGATCAAGGGACTAAGGAACAGTCACGAGGAGCTGAAACGAAATGCATAACAAAATGGAAACCACCACAGCTCGGATTGAAGAGGCAGAGGAGAGAATAGGTGAACTAGAAGATAAAGTTATGGAAAAAGAGGAAGCTGAGAAAAAGAGAGATAAAAAAATCCAGGAGTACGAGGGGAAAATTAGAGAACTAAGTGATACACTAAAAAGAAATAATATACGCATTATTGGTATCCCAGAGGAGGAAGAGAGAGGGAAAGGTGCTGAAGGGGTACTTGAAGAAATAATAGCTGAGAACTTCCCTGAACTGAGGAAGGAAAAAGGCATTGAAATCCCAGAGGCACAGAGAACTCCCTTCAGACGTAACTTGAATCGATCTTCTGCACGACATATCATAGTGAAACTGGCAAAATACAAGGATAAAGAGAAAATTCTGAAAGCAGCAAGGGGTAAACGTGCCCTCACATATAAAGGGAGACCTATAAGACTCGTGACTGATCTCTCTTTTGAAACTTGGCAGGCCAGAAAGAATTGGCACGAGATTTTCAGTGTGCTAGACAGAAAAAATATGCAGCCGAGAATCCTTTATCCAGCAAGTCTGTCATTTAGAATAGAAGGAGAGATAAAGGTCTTCCCAAACAAACAAAAACTGAAGGAATTTGTCACCACTAAACCAGCCCTACAAGAGATCCTAAGGGGGACCCTGTGAGACAAAGTACCAGAGACATCACTACAAGCATAAAACATACAGACATCACAATGACTCTAAACCCATACCTTTCTATAATAACACTGAATGTAAATGGATTAAATGCGCCAACCAAAAGACTTAGGGTATCAGAATGGATAAAAAAACAAGACCCATCTATTTGCTGTCTACAAGAGACTCATTTTAGACCTGAGGACACCTTTAGATTGAGAGTGAGGGGATGGAGATCTATTTATCATGCTACTGGAAGCCAAAAGAAAGCTGGAGTAGCCATCCTTATATCAGACAAACTAGACTTTAAATTAAAGGCTGTAACAAGAGATGAAGAAGGACATTATATAATAGTGACAGGGTCTATCCATCAGGAAGAGCTAACAATTATAAATGTCTATGCACCGAATACCGGAGCGCCCAAATATATAAAACAATTACTCATAAACATAAGCAACCTTATTGATAAGAATGTGGTAATTGCAGGGGACTTTAACACCCCACTTACAGAAATGGATAGATCAACTAGACACACGGTCAATAAAGAAACAAGGGCCCTGAATGAGACATTGGATCAGATGGACTTGACAGATATATTTAGAACTCTGCATCCCAAAGCAACAGAATATACTTTCTTCTCGAGTGCACATGGAACATTCTCCAAGATAGATCATATACTGGGTCACAAAACAGCCCTTCATAAGTTTACAAGAATTGAAATCATACCATGCATACTTTCAGACCACAATGCTATGAAGCTTGAAATCAACCACAGAAAAAAGTCTGGAAAACCTCCAAAAGCATGGAGGTTAAAGAACACCCTACTCACGAATGAGTGGGTCAACCAGGCAATTAGAGAAGAAATTAAAAAATATATGGAAACAAACGAAAATGAAAATACAACAATCCAAACGCTTTGGGATGCAGCGAAGGCAGTCCTGAGAGGAAAATACATTGCAATCCAGGCCTATCTCAAGAAACAAGAAAAATCCCAAATACAAAATCTAACAGCACACCTAAAGGAAATAGAAGCAGAACAGCAAAGGCAGCCTAAACCCAGCAGAAGAAGAGAAATAATAAAGATCAGAGCAGAAATAAACAATATAGAATCTAAAAAAACTGTAGAGCAGATCAACGAAACCAAGAGTTGGTTTTTTGAAAAAATAAACAAAATTGACAAACCTCTAGCCAGGCTTCTCAAAAAGAAAAGGGAGATGACCCAAATAGATAAAATCATGAATGAAAATGGAATGATTACAACCAATCCCTCAGAGATACAAACAATTAGCAGGGAATACTATGAAAAATTATATGCCAACAAATTGGACAACCTGGAAGAAATGGACAAATTCCTGAACACCCACACTCTTCCAAAACTCAATCAGGAGGAAATAGAAAGCTTGAACAGACCCATCACCAGCGAAGAAATTGAATCGGTTATCAAAAATCTCCCAAGAGTCCAGGACCAGATGGCTTCCCAGGGGAGTTCTACCAGACGTTTAAAGCAGAGATAATACCTATCCTTCTCAAGCTATTCCAAGAAATAGAAAGGGAAGGAAAACTTCCAGACTCATTCTATGAAGCCAGTATTACTTTGATTCCTAAACCAGACAGAGACCCAGTAAAAAAAGAGAACTACAGGCCAATATCCCTGATGAATATGGATGCAAAAATTCTCAATAAGATACTAGCAAATCGAATTCAACGGCATATAAAAAGAATTATTCACCATGATCAAGTGGGATTCATTCCTGGGATGCAGGGCTGGTTCAACATTCGCAAATCAATCAACGTGATACATCACATTAACAAAAAAAAGGAGAAAAACCATATGATCCTGTCAATCGATGCAGAAAAGGCCTTCGACAAAATCCAGCACCCTTTCTTAATAAAAACCCTTGAGAAAGTCGGGATAGAAGGAACATACTTAAAGATCATAAAAGCCATTTATGAAAAGCCCACAGCTAACATCATCCTCAACGGGGAAAAACTGAGAGCTTTTTCCCTGAGATCAGGAACACGACAGGGATGCCCACTCTCACCGCTGTTATTTAACATAGTGCTGGAAGTTCTAGCAACAGCAATCAGACAACAAAAGGAAATCAAAGGCGTCAAAATTGGCAAAGATGAAGTCAAGCTTTCGCTCTTTGCAGATGACATGATATTATACATGGAAAGTCCGATAGACTCCACCAAAAGTCTGCTAGAACTGATACATGAATTCAGCAAAGTTGCAGGATACAAAATCAATGTACAGAAATCAGTTGCATTCTTATACACTAACAATGAAGCAACAGAAAGACAAATAAAGAAACTGATCCCATTCACAATTGCACCAAGAAGCATAAAATACCTAGGAATAAATCTAACCAAAGATGTAAAGGATCTGTATGCTGAAAACTATAGAAAGCTTATGAAGGTAATTGAAGAAGATTTAAAGAAATGGAAAGACATTCCCTGCTCATGGATTGGAAGAATAAATATTATCAAAATGTCAATACTACCCAAAGCTATCTACACATTCAATGCAATCCCAATCAAAATTGCACCAGCATTCTTCTCGAAACTAGAACAAGCAATCCTAAAATTCATATGGAACCACAAAAGGCCCCGCATAGCCAAAGTAATTTTGAAGAAGAAGACCAAAGCAGGAGGCATCACAATCCCAGACTTTAGCCTCTACTACAAAGCTGTCATCATCAAGACAGCATGGTATTGGCAGAAAAACAGACACATAGACCAATGGAATAGAATAGAAACCCCAGAACTAGACCCACAAACGTATGGCCAACTCATCTTTGACAAAGCAGGAAAGAACATCCAATGGAAAAAAGACAGTCTCTTTAACAAATGGTGCTGGGAGAACTGGACAGCAACATGCAGAAGGTTGAAACTAGACCACTTTCTCACTCCATTCACAAAAATAAACTCAAAATGGATAAAGGACCTGAATGTGAGACAGGAAACCATCAAAACCTTAGAGGAGAAAGCAGGAAAAGACCACTCTGACCTCAGCCGTAGCAATCTCTTACTCGACACATCCCCAAAGGCAAGGGAATTAAAAGCAAAAGTGAATTCCTGGGACCTTATGAAGATAAAAAGCTTCTGCACAGCAAAGGAAACAACCAACAAAACTAAAAGGCAACCAACGGAATGGGAAAAGATATTTGCAAATGACATATCGGACAAAGGGCTAGTATCCAAAATCTATAAAGAGCTCACCAAACTCCACACCCGAAAAGCAAATAACCCAGTGAAGAAATGGGCAGAAAACATGAATAGACACTTCTCTAAAGAAGACATCCGGATGGCCAACAGGCACATGAAAAGATGTTCAGCGTTGCTCCGTATCAGGGAAATACAAATCAAAACCACACTCAGGTATCACCTCACGCCAGTCAGAGTGGCCAAAATGAACAAATCAGGAGACTATAGATGCTGGAGAGGATGTGGAGAAACGGGAACCCTCTTGCACTGTTGGTGGGAATGCAAATTGGTGCAGCCGCTCTGGAAAGCAGTGTGGAGGTTCCTCAGAAAATTAAAACTAGACCTACCCTATGACCCAGCAATAGCACTGCTAGGAATTTATCCAAGGGACACAGGAGTACTGATGCATAGGGGCACTTGTACCCCAATGTTCATAGCAGCACTCTCAACAATAGCCAAATTATGGAAAGAGCCTAAATGTCCATCAACTGATGAATGGATAAAGAAATTGTGGTTTATATACACAATGGAGTACTACGTGGCAATGAGAAAAAATGAAATATGGCCTTTTGTAGCAACGTGGATGGAACTGGAGAGTGTGATGCTAAGTGAAATAAGCCATACAGAGAAAGACAGATACCATATGGTTTCACTCTTATGTGGATCCTGAGAAACTTAAGAGAAACCCATGGGGGAGGGGAACAAAAAAAAAAAAAGAGGTTAGAGTGGGAGAGAGCCAAAGCATAAGAGACTGTTGAGAACTGAGAACAAACTAAGGGTTGATGGGGGGGTGGGAGGGAGGAGAGGGTGGGTGATGGGTACTGAGGAGGGCACCTTTTGGGATGAGCACTGGGTGTTGTATGGAAACCAATTTGACAATAAATTTCATATATAAAAAAAAAAAAAAAAAAGAATGACGTTTTTTAAAATCTCATGTTGTCAATATCTGAAAATAAGGCTGTGTTATAACTTGAGACACAAGCTATTATCAGTAGGCAAAAGGAGCTCCCACAGAGCATGGGGTGGTGGTTATACATTCAATGGCTTTCTATTGCACCTTGAAAAATATGACCCGTGACACTCCACATTATTTTCATTCCACTCTCCACCTCATTCACATTTTTCAAAAAAAAATCTCAATCTTCCACATAGTTTTCAGAAGACCCAAGCTTTTTAACTCCACACATAATTCCTCCACATGAATGTCTATGACTAGAATGTTAGTTCTCAGCCTCAACCCCAAAGCATCATTCACATGCAATCATTTACTTATTTATTGTTTATCACTGCTCAGTTTCAGGCTCAAAAAGTGCAGGGACTGTATCAATCTTGACCTGTCTTATGTTCAGTGTCTTGTATAGAACTTAATACATAGTAGGTACCAATAACCATGTGTTGAATAATTAGCACTATATTAGAATTAGAAAATATATGTGTCAGTCAAAAAATGGGGGGAGAATGTAATGTCTAAAGAGAATATAAAGTCACAACTCTTGAGCTCTGGGCCAAATGTCATCATCACTCTTGTTTTGTATGAACAAAGAATGTCTTTTGTAAACCTGAATGTGATTGTTTGAAACCAAATTTGAATGAACTCTCTAGTTTGCCATAAGCTGTATCACTTCATATTTATTTTATATTGCCACTTCACACATTGATGTGTGCTTCCTCACAATGCAAAACTTTTGGAAGTATAATACTGGTACAGTGAGAAGAAAAGAAGGCCCAGTTAAGAATTCAGAAGAATGCCTATATTTTAAGGTCAGACAGAGAAGAAAAGATTTAAAAAAAAATATTCATGCCCCGGCCTGACCCATGACTTCCTTAATTCCAACATACTTCTTTTTCTTTCTTTCTTTCTTTCTTTCTTTCTTTCTTTCTTTCTTTCTTTCTTTCTTTCTTTCTTTCTTTCTTTCTTTCTTTCTTCTTTCTTTCTTTCTTTCTTTCTTTCTTTCTTTCTTTCTTTCTTTCTTTCTTTCTTTCTTTCTTTCTTTTCTTTTTAAGAATCACAGACCTAGGGGCTTCTGGGTGGTTCAGTGGGTTGAGCCTCTGACTCTTGATTTTGGCTCAGGTCATGATTTCAAGGTCCTGAGATCCACACTGCGTGTGGAACCTATTTAAGATTCTTTCTCTCCCTCTGCTCCTCCCCAGCTCACCCATGTTTCTGTGTGCACTCTCTCTCCCTTTCTTAAAAAAAGAAAAAAATCACAAAGCTAAACTTATAGCATTTTAACATCGTATGACACTTAAGATGTAATGCCTTTTTTTCTGTAATGACTTGAGTACACATATTAATTCTACTGTGCTACTAAATTTTTTTGATAACAGAGATTAAGACATTTTTTTCATCCTTTACATTTCCTTATATATAGTTGGTGTTCCACAAAAGTCTTCTGAATAAAATATAAAAATCAGTCTTTGTACTCCAGAAGGTATAACTAAAAAATTTCAAGGCTAAAACAGCTTCATTCTAAAGATTATCAATCTCAGATTTAGAAATATGAGTATAAGACCTTATTATTTATATGCTCATTTTGAGAGTACATTGCTTCCTTGATTACTGTTCAAAGATACTTACACTTCTCGTAGATTTATGAAGACACTTACATCTTTATACCATGCACAGATTTCTTTCATCATTATTTTTTATATACCCACCAGTTGAATTTTTGTCATAAAAATGTTGTCCCAGAAAGTGTCATACAGTAACTATGGGATACCATTCTTCCTAGTGCATCAATAAATCAATGTGAGATACTTTGAAGGAGAAAGATTGTAGTTTTTAATTTTTTTTCCTTTCCCATTCTGTTTGGGATTAACCAGTTGAAATAAAACTTATAAAGACTGAAAGGTCTTTGTCGTAGTGGCCAAGGCTTAAGAATTTGGACAAAGAATTAAAACTCACAGGATGAAACCAATTGGAAAGTACTAGATTCATGGTCCTTGTCCTTTCATGTTCCCCTACAGTGTCAGTACAGTTTTATATCATATAGAGGATAAGCTCAGGATTTATTATCTCTTCTCATTGCCATTGATTCTGAAATAAATGTGTGCAGCACCCAGACATACTCAGCCTCTGTTTCCCAATATTGAAAAGTCATATACAGAGTTCAATTTGACCTAATATTCCTCACATCACCCTTATCATAGGATCTCTAGGTCATTTCCTTGTCTTTGAAGGGGAAAGGCAGTTGTGAGAAGGAATAAGACACCATGATTTCCAATGGCTCTCACAAAATTCTCCGTTTTGTCCTTTCAATTCTGCTTAATCTTCTCTTATCCATCAGGATCATTCAAGTTTGGTTTATTTTGCGCTTGGCAAATGGCCACCCTTTAGCCCTCCATAAATTGCCTTCCACTTGTCTTTAGTCCTTTATTTTTCTAACCAGCTAAATTCAGTACAGAGATTTGATAATTTACACTGACATTTTTAAGGTGCCCATGAATATATATTCATTTTACAGAGAAATCTTTACAATAGTTTAGCAATGTCTGCATATCTCCCATCTTGCCTCTTTCAAGATAATAGATTACAACATACTAGGCAAGATTGTATTATTTTCCTCATGCAGAAAAATAAACATTTGCCTTTCCTGCCTTCCTTTATCAATAACTCACCCAAAAATAAACAAATAAAAAGCAATCTTTGAAAAAAAAAACATTTCAACATCCTCTGACTTTATATTGGGTTTTCTTCTGAGGATCTCTAACACAGCTCCTTGCTGTAGTTGTTTTTGGTTGAGGTGACAGAAATAGTGGTGTGCAAACTAATTACTAAACTTACATGGAGTAAATGCTTTATCTCAGAGCTCTAAACTGAATAAGGTTAGGACAGTGGAAGTAGTCCTAAATCTAAGTAGTCCAAAAGTATCATGTCAAATTTTATACATGTACATGTGACTTTCATTTGCTTGGTTCACTCCTGTGTACTAGAAGACAGCTCAAGGACATAACCAAGATTAACTATAAATTTTCCTTCAAGGTTCAATTTTATATGTGAACCAGGAGGGAAGTCATAAACCTTTTCAGGTAAGTACACAATTCCAGCCCAAATTTCAGTGCAAAATGGTTTGCTGAAACATGTTAGCTCTTGTTGCTAATAAAAGATCTACTTGTTATACATAGAAAATAAATATAAAGAGAAGAGTAACCTTAATTTCAATGACAACAGAAATAGAGGGCATTCTCATTATGATTTGTTTTCCAAAACTTCATTTATTTTCATATTTATATTTACTGGTTTAGAGTGGAATATTCTCTCTGAATTAGGAACTGACAGCTTAATTATATGTGATTGATATGCTTTCTTTGTAGGAGTCATGGATGATATGTAAACACCTATCTTTATTCTTATTTGTATTTATCATACTCGCGATAACACAAATATAGAATGGAGGTATTTTAGTTTCATTGAATTCAGTAATGCTCTTTAGAAAAGTCCTAGAACAGGCAAAATTCTATTTAGCAAGTATTAAATTATCCTGTTTTGCATTGTGAGGTTAGTCCCCATGTGGTACATAGTTCACTTAAAACTGTTATGCAGATGTAGATATGACAAATACTGTTTTAATGAGAAATCCTTCACAACATATTCATAGGTATGCCCCTATTTAATACTCCAGCAGAGGAAAACTGCCCTTTTCTCCATCTTGGCTAAATCTTACAACATTATCTGTGAAGACATACAGTGTTTTTAAAAAGCAGTTTTAATAACAATGCAGTTTTAAATACTTCTCATAAAATGTCATCATTTCTCAGCAATTATGACTTTCCCCATTAGTAACAGAGCCTACTGGGAATAGCATTACTTTTGGAATCAGACTGAGGTGGTGTGAATCTTGACCTTGTGACTTACTAGGTAAGCAGAGTTGCCAGTATTATTTAATCTCTGTTAATTTCAAATTCTTCCTTTACAATAACTGTGTGCATTGTAC
This sequence comes from Puma concolor, assembly GCF_028749965.1. NCBI lineage: Eukaryota > Metazoa > Chordata > Mammalia > Carnivora > Felidae > Puma > Puma concolor. The sequence continues at coordinate 60,246,939 of NC_141674.1, read as the reverse complement.
ATGATCAATAAATTTGTCATGACTCTACAAAGGTTTATACTGAACTCTTCTTGATTATTTACCTAGGCAGCATCTCTATTTTTTTTTTCTTAAATCATATCCATTCCCAAAAAGAAAAGAAAAAAAATCAAGGGCAAATAGTTAATGTTAGGGTCTTACATGCCTGCAGAACAAACTACATGGAAAAGACTGGGGAGAAGAAAACATAAAGGGGTTTCTTCAAATTCCACCTCAGGAGGAGATAGCTGGTAAGCAATTATATCAACATTCTTCGTCACAAATAACAAAAGCTTAATTCGACCCACTTTAAGCTAAAAAGAGAGAATTTACTGCCTTCTTAAATTACATGTCAGAAGGGCAGAGTTTGCTAAAGGAATATTTGAGCAATGTCCTCAGAATTTGTCTATGTATCACTCTGTTCTGTGTTCTCTATGGTAAGTACTTTCTCAAATGATCTTCCTCTGGGACAAACACACCTTTGAGAGTTACAGGTTTACCAGGTTTAACAACCACGGAAAAAGATCTCTAAAACATGTTTTTAGTTTGATAAAGTCCCAGTTGTGTATTTTCACTTTCTGTTTTGCTTTTAGTGTCAATTCCAAAAAATCATTGCCAAGACTGATGTCAAGGAACATACTCACTATATTTTCTTCTAGGAGTTTTATGGTTTCAGGTCTTACATTTAAATCTTCAATCCATTTTGAGTTGGTTTTTGTGTGTGGTATAAGACAGGAGTCTATTTTGTTCTTTGGCATTTGATCGTTTTAATTGTTCAATTTGGTTTGTTGATATTTTGTTGAGGATTTTTGTGTCTATGTTCATTAGGAATAGTGGCCTGCAATTTTATTTTCTTGTAATGTCCTGTTCTGGTTTTGATATCAGGGGTAATGTTGGCCTCATTAAAATGAGTTCCTTTCTCTTCCTCAAACCTGAAAGAGTTTGAGAAGATTGATACGAATTCTTTTTTATATGGTTGGTAGAATTCATCAGTGAAGCAATCTGGTCCTAGAGTTTTGTTGGATGTTTTTATTACTTAGTCTCTTTACTAGTTACTGTTCTGTTCAGATTTTCTATTTTCTCATAATTCTGTCTTGGTAGGTTGTATGTTTCTAGGAATTTTTTCATTTCTTCCAGGTTATCTAGTTTGTTGGTGTGTAATTATTCATAGTAGTGTTTTATAATACATTGTATTTCTGTGATATCAGTTATAATGTCTCCTTTTTCATTTCTGATTTTATTTGAATCCCCTCATTTTTTCCTTGTGAGTTTTACTAAATATTTGTTAATTTTGTTCATCTTGTCAAAAAGCCAATGCTTAATTGATATTTTCTACTGTTTTTTTTTTAGTCTCTATTTCATTTATTTCTACTCTGATCTTTGATATTTTATTCCTTCTACCAAAGTTGGACTTAGTTTGTTCTTCTTCCAGTTCTTTGAGGTGTCACATTAAATTGTTTATTTGAGAACTTTCTTATTTCTTAATGTAGGCACTTACTGCTATGAACTTCCCTCTGAGTACTACTTTTTCTGTATCCTATAAGTTTTGATATGTTGTATTTCCATTTTTATTTCTCTCAAGATTTTTAAAAATTTCTCTTTTAATTTCTTCCTTGATCCAATAGATGATCAGTAGCATGTTGTTTAATTTCCACTTATTTGTGAATTTTCCACTTTTCTTCTTGTAATTGATGTCTAGTTTCACACCATTGTGATGGGAAAAGATGCTTGATATTGTTTTAATATTTTTAAATTTATTAAGACTTGTTTTGTGCCTAACATATGTTTTATACTTGAGGGTGTTCCACGTGCTCTTGGGAAGAATGTATTCTGCTGCTTGGGTGGAATGATCTGTAAATATCTGTTATGTCCATTAGGTTTAACATGTAATTAATTCAATGTTTCCTTACTTATTTTCTTTCCCTAATTTATAATTCTATACTTTATTTTCATTATATTCATTATTAAAAGTACAGTTTTGAATTTCCCTACAATTATTTACTTCTATTTCTTATTCAGGTCTGTTAATATTTGCTCTCAAACTGCCCTTTGCTCTTTTTTATTATTTTTCTTTTTGCTCATCTGATTGGATGAATGCCACTCCCCTCTGAGTTCATTGATCTTTTTTTTCTAATTATTAAAAAATTGTTTTAATGTTTATGTATTTTTGAGCAAGAGACAGAGCATGAGTGGGGGAAGGGCAGAGAGAGAGGGAAACACAGAATCTGAAGCAGGCTCCAGGCAATGAGCTATCAGCACAGAGCCAGATGTGGGGCTCAAACCCACAAAGTGTGAGATCATGACCTGAGCCAAAGTCAGATGCTTAACCGACTGAGCCACCCAGGCACTCCTGATCCTTTCTTATACTTCATCTAGTCTGCCTGAAGCCCTCTATCTAATTTTAGTTTGGCTATTGTATTCTTTGGTTCTGTAATTTCTATTTGCTATTTTCTTATGTTTTCTATCTCTTTGTTGAAATTTTCATTTTGTGCATGTATTGTTCTCCTAAGTTTGGTGAGCATCTTTATAGCCATTAATTTGAACTTTTTATCATTTCATTAAAGTCTTAGTTATTTCCAGTTCATGTTGTTGCTTATATCTCTTTCAGAAAAAAGAAAAACAAACATCAATTCATTTTTAACCTTCCTCTAGAGAATGGCATTCTCCTTTCTCTTTACTTTCTTATTTCAACTGTTTTATAAAACATAATTTTTTAGGTGACCCTTAAACCTCTTCCAGGTGTAAAGATCGATTTTAAAATAGTATTGTTTTAGGTGAAGAATATTAAGGTTTTTATTTTCAGAAATCTCTAGGTTTATATAAGATCAAATTGGTTTCTTGTTATTCTCACTCTTTCTAAGTTAATTTCATTAAGTGTTTAGGAATTCTAAATGCATTGTGTTCTAAAGGTGATAGTTTTGTTTGCTTATTTATTCAACCTATAGTCATTGTTATTAACAAAAGATAAATGATCTTATTTAAGATTCTAGTCATATTCATTGCATAATTTGGGGATGGGAGGTAGGCAATGAGATGCATTTATAAATGAATGTATTTACTGTAAGTGTATCATATTACTCTATTTCTAAAATGCATTATCACTTTCTAGCTTAGTTCATTACTGGTAACATTAATTTACTACTAATTATTAGTTAATACTCTAATTTAGATTGTTACTGTAGTCATTAATGCTATTAACAATAGAAAATAAATGCTACTTAATTTTTGTGAGCTCTATGCTATATGCTTTAAGTTCTCACAAAACTATTTGTCATTTTACAGTTGGAAAAACTGATGCAAAGAAATTTAAGCAACTTATAGTAAGACTAAGTGAAGGCCTAAGTCCTCATCGTTATATTGTTCTGAATTTCTACCATAAATTATATAAACCCTCATTTCATGGGCAGAAAACATGAATAGACACTTCTCTAAAGAAGACATCCAGATGGCTAACAAGCACATGAAAAGATGCTCAACGTCGCTCCTTATCAGGGAAATACAAATCAAAACCACACTCAGATATCACCTCATGCCAGTCAGAGTGGCCAAAATGAACAAATCAGGAGACTATAGATGCTGGAGAGGATGTGGAGAAACGGGAACCCTCTTGCACTGTTGGTGGGAATGCAAACTGGTGCAACCACTCTGGAAAACAGTGTGGAGGTTTCTCAGAAAATTAAAAATAGACCTACCCTATGACCCAGCAATAGCACTGCTAGGAATTTACCCAAGGGATACAGGAGTACTGATGCATAAGGGCACTTGTACCCCAATGTTTATAGCAGTACTCTCAACAATAGCCAAATTATGGAAAGAGCCTAAATGTCCATCAACTGATGAATGGATAAAGAAATTGTGGTTTATATACACAATGGAGTACTACATGGCAATGAGAAAGAACGAAATATGGCCCTTTGTAGCAACGTGGATGGAACTAGAGAGTGTGATGCTAAGTGACATAAGCCATACAGAGAAAGACAGATACCATATGTTTTCACTCTTATGTGGATCCTGAGAAACTTAACAGAAACCCATGGGGGAGGGGAAGGAAAAAAAAAAGAGGTTAGAGTGGGAGAGAGCCAAAGCATAAGAGACTCTTAAAAACTGAGAACAAACTGAGGGTTGATGGAGGGTGGGAGGGAGAGGAGGGTGGGTGATGGGTATTGAGGAGGGCACCTTTTGGGATGAGCACTGGGTGTTGTATGGAAACCAATTTGACAATAAATTTCATATATTGAAAAAAATTTTTTTAAAAACCCTCATTTCAGTCTTCTGCTGAATATATATAGGCATATGTACTTCTTTACAACTAAGAAAAATCAATTGCATTTCTATACACCAATAATAAAGCAGCAGAAAGAAAAATCAAGGAATAAATCCCATTTATAATTGCACCAAAACCATAATGTACCTAAGAATAAACATAACCAAAGAGATAAAAGATCTGTACTCTGAAAACTATAGAAGGCTTATGAAAGAAATTGAAGAAGACACAAAGAAATGGAAAAATATTCCATGTTCATGGATTGGAAGAGTTAATATTGTTAAAATGTCTAAACTACCTAAAGCAATCTATACATTCAATGTAATCGCTATCAAAATAATACCACCATTCTTCACAGAGCTAGAACAAACAATCCTAAAACATTTATGGAACCATAAAAAGCAAAGCAAACAAACAAAAAAAAACAAATAGCCACAGTAATGTTGAACAAGAAAACCAAAGCTGGAGGAATCAGAATTCTGGACTTCAAGCTGTATTACAAAGCTGTAGTCATCAAGATAGTATGGTATTAGCACAAAAACAGATACATAGATCAATGGAACAGAATAGAGAAACCAGAAATAGACCCATTTCATATGACCAACTAATCTTTGACAAAGCAGGAGAGAGTATTCAATGGAAAAAAAGACATTCTCTTCAGCAAATGGTATAGGTAAAAATGGACAGCGACATGCAGAAGAATGAAACTGGACCGCTTTCTTACACCATACACAAAAATAAACTCAAAATGGATGAAAGACCTAAATTAAGACAGGAAACCATCAAAATCTTAGAGGAGAAAACAGGCAACAACCTCTTTGACCTTGGCCGCAGCAACTTACTAGACATGTTTCCAGAGGCAAGGGAAACAAAAGCAAAAATGAACTACTGGGATCTCATCAGAATAAAAAGCCACTGCACAGTGAAGGAAACAATCAACAAAACTAAAAGGCAACTGATAGAATAGGAGAAGATATCTGCAAATGACATATCAGATAAAGAGTTAATATTAAAAATCTATGGAGAACTTATCAAACTCAACACCCAAAGCACGAAAAATCCAGTGAAGAAGTGGGCAGAAGACATGAACAGACCCCTTTCCAAAGAAGAAATCCAGATGGCTAACAGACACATGAAAAGATGCTCAACATCACTCATCTCCAGAGAAATACAAATCAAAACCACAATGAGATTGCACTTCACACCTGTCAGAATGGCTAAATTGAACAACTCAGGAAACAACAGATGTGGCAAGGATGTGGAGGAAGGAGAACCCTTTTGCACTGCTGGTGGAAATGCAAACTGGTGCAGCCACTCTAGAAAACAGTATGGAGGTTCCTCAAAAAATTAAAAATAGAACTACCCTATGACCCAGCAACTGCACTACAAGGTCTTATTCAAAGGATATAAAAATGCTGATTTGAAAGGGCACATCACCCCAATGTTTATAGCAGTGCTATCAACAATAGCCAATTATGGAAAAAGCCCAAATGTCCATCGACTGATGAATGGATAAAGAAGATGGGGTATATATATATAATGGAATATTATTCGGAGATCAAAAAGAATGAACTCTTGCCATTCGCAACAACATGAATGGAACTAGAGTGTATTATGCTCAGTGAAATAAGTCAGTCAGAGAAGGATAAATACCAAATGATTTCAGTCATATGTGGAATTTAAGAAACAAAACAGATGAATATAAGGGAAAGGAAAGAAAAATAAGATAAGATAAAAACAGAGAGGGAGGCATACCATAAGAAACTCTAAAACACAGAACGAACTAAGAGTTGCTGGAGGGATGTTGGGTGATGGTGGGGAGGTGGCTAAATGGCTGGTAGGTATTAAGGAGGGTACTTGTTGGGATGAGAACTGGGTGTTATGTACAGGTGATGAGTCACTGGGTTCTACTCCTGAAACCAATACTATACTATATACTAACTAACTTGAATTTAAATAAAAAAATAATCTAATTTTTGTTTAGAAAAGTTATAAACTATTCCATATTCCTTATGAATATGAATCTATGGGTCTTTAAAATTAATCACTTGAATAAATTAAGAGCGTTCTCCCCTCTAAAATTAGTTTTGCTATAATGATAGGCATACCATTAAAAAGCATGACTTGTTGCTTTTTAATACGAAAAATATTTACTTTTCAGTAACTTAGTGTCTAGATTTGAAGGCTTACAAAATCATTACAGAAGGAAATAAAACCCTATCAATTTAAAAAATATCTAGCATTTGCTAGGACTCTATTTTTCAAAACAAAACAAAACAAAACAAAACAAAAACATTTTAGTGTTCTCTTTCACAGTAATATTCATATCCATAAACTAGCACTCTAATGGGAATGGATAAATCAGAAATGAACAGATCGAGTCAAATCAGGTCAGCAAGCCTTGAAAGTCATTATCATAAATGCCTGTCAGCAAGCATACATAAAAGTGTACATGTCATTGCTTGATTCTTAACAGAGAGGCATCTACACCACAGTCTTCCTTTCAATACAGCTGGCACCTTTGACTTTACATTGCAAAGGCAGATATGTGCTGACCACAGCAAAGGCAAAGGCAAGATGGAACCAGCATAGAATCGCACAGGGTGCAAATATTATTAAAGCATTATTGTTTACTGAGCCCCCATCCGCCAGGAAAGCTCAAGTGATTACACACAATATATCTTCCTGGACATACTCTTTACCTCTCTTTTCCGTCATCTAGCCCAAAGTCTCTTTACTTCAGTAAATTGACTCTGTGTTTACACGTAGAAAATGATCCAGCTGCCATTTAAAGCAACATAACTCCACTTTTGCAAAATGAGGCAAAATGATTTCCATACCATTAACATGAACACACATACACATGCACCCACTGGAAAAAAAAATGCCTAGGGCTGGGAACAGATTTTGGTATCTAGATCTTGGTATTTTTTTCTGTAATTTTTAAAAATCTAAGTGTATGCATGGGTAGTGAGTTGTCTGAATGTACATGTAAAATGTTTGATATACATATATGCTGTAGAGAAGTTAGATAGCTGCTTTCCATAGAAGGGGTCATCTCCCCTTCCATGAGAGCATTTCCTTTCCCCCAAGAATGAGCCTTAAATACATTGTTCATTGCTCTAGCTGTATGGTTACAATTATTGTGTTATGACTGACTTCTTCATCTAAAGTGAACTATACCGATTTTCTTTCTCAGTAATTTGGAATTAGGATTCAGAGACAGCGAGTGAATGCCTAGACATTATGTTCCAAAATGTAAGATATACTTAGGTACTTTATACAGCCATATTTAACAAAGTGAACAGAGAAACAGAAAACGCTATTCCACAATATCACAGAAGCAGTGATAAAAAAAGAGTGGACTTCTGAGTTTTTATATTCTAATTGAATTCTTCTGGTTGAGGTCTGGCTTCACTCCTGTGCTTGAGTTCTGAGATACCCCAATATGTAATTATCAAATTCATCAGATCCTTAGGTTGCCTCAGAGTTTTTCATTTATGCACAGTCATAACATGTGCATGATTTTAAAAGTGTAGGTGTGAGAGGTCATTGTTTTGAGACCACAAGCCGTTTTAAATCTTTTTTGTTGTTGTTTACTTATTATTTATTTTTGAGAAAGATAGAGTGAGAGAGAGAGAGAGAGAGAGCAATCCGGGGAGAGACAGAGAGAAGGAGAGACAGAATCCAAGCAGACCCCGGCCACCATCGTAGAGCCCAATGTGGGGCTTGAACCCATGAACAGAGAGATCATGACCTGAGCTGAAACCAAGAGTTGGACCACAAGCCATTTTCAAAACCCTGTAAGGATAACTCTCTGGATTTGGGGTATTATTGCATTATTCCCAGTCTACTAGGCAATGCCTGGTAGACGTCCTCCTTAGCCTTAAGAATATAACAGATAATTGATGTTCCTGTAGAGGCCATAAAATAAGGCTTTACTATGAAAATAAATACATGCTCTTAAAATAAGATATTAAAAATAAACAAATTTACGTGGGTAAAAACCAAATACTTTGGGAGTTTGGATCACATCTACGTTTCACCATATGTATTTTGCTGTTTTCTGGGCATCAAACAATCAGTTCCACTTGATTTCTCATCCCTGAGACAGATGTTTCAGAATTAGAATAAAATCCACTGAATCCAAAGCATAGAAGTCAGCATGTCAGAGAGTAAGGAGAATGCATTTTTGAGCTCGATGTTTCTAGTTTCAAATCCCAAATCCTCTATTAACTATATACATGATCTTGGGCAAGTTAATTTATAACTCTGAGTTATATTTTTGGTCTCTAAAAAACAGGGCAAATGGGTCAATATGAGAGATAAATTGAGATAGCACTTGTCACGTAGCTTGGATGGGGGATGATATATAGTAAGTGCATAAAGCATGTTAATTCCTTAACCCTGCACCACATTTAACAACCCTTAGATTTAACTTAGGATTTGATGCTAATGCATAATCATGTTAATTAAGACCAGGCAGTGGTGACAGTCGTCCCCAAATGTTAATGTCCCCTCATCTACTGTTCCATAGGCTCTAGAGGTCTTTCAGTGCTATTAACACCAATGAAGAAGAACCATTTTATTCATTCTAGAATCAATTTTCATTATGTATCTGTCTAGAACATTCCCTATAACAATAAAAATGCCAATTATTGCTCGTGAAGTAGAGCAGTAATCAACTAAGCATTATATGATTTATCATATGCAGTGATACATAGTATGACAACATTCTGAGTTAGCTTATTGCTAGCCTTATTTTAATACTCCGAAATCTGAGGCTTAGAGAGGTTAAGTTCCTTGTTCAAGGTCACCAGCCAGAAAGTATCAGAGTTGGGATTCAAATCCAACTTTGTTGGCAAAGTCAATATTACAACCAGCCTCTTTTATATCTATCCCATATGAAGTAATGGTACCCAACTCTTCAGAATTTGATAGGAACCCAGGACAGTAACAGATAAAAGTAAGTAATTTTACCAACCAGCATTTAAAAAAATGCAGTTTATATACCCACTCTTTTTTTCAGCTATTATATCATAATGCCATTTTGTGACTTAGTTTCCAATTCAAAATTGTACCAGCAGTCATTTCATTTTTATTTTCTTTATTTTTCTTAGCTTTTTAAAGCTTGTGAATGGTACTGAGAAACTCCTTTTATGTTGTATTTTGTCCTTCCCTCTTTCCCTACTACCTTCTCATCTCCCCTTTCTCTCTGGCCTTCTCTTTCTTTCTCTCCTTTTCTTTCTTTCTTTCTTTCTTTCTTTCTTTCTTTCTTTCTTTCTTCTTCTTTCTTTCTTTCTTTCTTTCTTTCTTTCTTTCTTTCTTCCTTTTTTTCTTTCTCTCTTTCTCTCCTTTCTTTTTTCCTTCTTTCTATCCTTCTTTCTTTCCTTCTTTCTCTCTCTTTTTCTCTATTTCTCTCCTTTTCTTTCTTTCTTTCTTTCTTTCTTTCTTTCTTTCTTTCTTTCTTTCTTTCGTCTGTCTTTTTCTCTCTCTGTCTTTCTGTCTTTCCTCCTTCCTTCTTTCCTCTCTTTTCCTTTCCTTTCCTTTCCTTCATTTTGTTTTCTTTTTTCATTTTTTCTTTTCTTTCCTTTCTTTCTTTATTTCCTAATTCCAACCTATTTGAACAAATAAAATAGTTACAAGTGGGCTAGCATTATTTTTCACAGCTTTGCAGTCCTTATTTTGTATCACTACAAAACAAATATGTAGAGAAAAAAATTGAATATTACACTTAAAATGTTATTCAAATATTTGAATATTGAAATTTTATGGAATTAAATTTATTCAGCAAATATATATTGAGTGTCTACTTTGTGCCAAGTTTTGCTAGATACTGGGAATGCAGTAATAAACAAGATAAAATTCCTGCCCTAAGGGTGAAATAGACAATAAACAAATAAATCTATCATTGTGTTAGGGAATGACTAGTATTATTTAAAAAATAAATCATGCCACTTCTGTACAGTGGCTGGGTCTAAGGGATGATCAGGCCAGCTCCATACCTGTTTGGTCCTCTTAAATTCTAGGCACTCTTAATTAACCTGGCCTACTATGTTAAAATTACCACAATGTCCTTTGAGGACCCCTGATGTCTTTTTCTGTCATCTCATATATTTTGGGAACCTAACTGAAAGTGAATTGAATTCCTTCCCAAAGGCTGCTAAGTTATATACATATCAAAAGATATACGTCTGGGGATCATTTTTAGTATTCTGGATCATTTAATAAGAGCTACTAAGTTTCCTGAAGGTTACATGGAAGTTGGGAAGCAGTATTTCCCAGAGAATACAGACTACATTATAGACAAAGAGATATTGATTTCTGACCATGCACAAAAGGAAGAGCTATAAGGATTGCCTTTATGTGCAGTGATAAGGTAACTCAGAAGAGGCATGAGTGGGTTCTATGGCTTGGGGAAAAAAAAAAAAAAACCAGGTAAACAAAGGCTAATCAATCACAAAAGCCAAACTACCTGGAAAATTATGATTATATCTAGCTAAAATTATAATCTCCTATCTTCAAGATACCCTGTATTATCATTGTTTCTAATAAGAGATGACGCACCAACACAGTATTGTAGAACTGACCCACTTATAATAGGCCTTTCTCCCTGACATTACCTAAACCAATTCATTACATAAGTACTTGAGAAACACATTCAGTCTATATTGTTGCCCAAAGCATTTTCTCATAAGGGCTTTGCATGACACCCCCCCTTTTAAAGTTATCGTAAAGATATTCAGTGTTTTTTTCCCATTGTCCTGATGTATTTTTCTTCATAGGGCTTTAATTATTTAAAAATATATTTCATATCTGATTATCTGTTTATTGTCTGTCTTCCCCACTAAAATATAAGCTCAATAATAACAAAGACTTTATCTTATTTCCCATTATACCCAAGCACCTAGAACATAGGCTAGCACCATTAGCAATGAAATGTCTCTTTGTTAAATAAAATACAGCCAAAGGACAGGTTGAGAGTTTTGAAACCATTCCACGAAGCTTGGAGTACAATTGATTAAACATTTAATTTGAATATAAATGTAGACCAAAATATGACAAATACACTGCAATACTACATTGTCTTTTTATAATAACTCCTACAATTTCCTTAGTAGGGACTGGTAAGCAGTGGGAACTTAATTGGTCTCCACCTGTTTTGTTTTGTTTTTTCTTCCTCTTGGTTGTATAGCAATCACTGAACTGTCTCTTTTCCTAAGTTTCAATCCAAATTCCTATTCTTTTCTTTTCATTTTGAATATTACATTTTATAATTGGCCAATATTTTAGGGCACATGAATATCCCCTCATGGTTTTTTCTTGTTCATGCATCTGTCACACCAAAAATGTGGAAAAGGTGACTTTCTCATGATGTTGTGTATTCTCTTGATCCTTTACGCCATGTACTTATATACATATATGAATAGGAATAGGAATGAATTTACCCAAAGCTCTGTTCAAGAACATTCCCACTGCAAGAGAACATAGGGACTGAAAGTACAGCTTTTGAGCCAACTTGCAACATACTAGTTGATAATTCCTTACCTCTCTGTGCCTCATTTTCCTCTTCACTAAAATGAGAAAGAGACCCCCATCTCATAGAGTTGTTCTGAGGATAAAATCAGTTACTGGAAACAAAAGGCTTATAATAGTGCTGGGCGAGTAGTGAAATGTTACTATAGGGAGGCAATTCTCCAGAGAGCTCCCATGTTTCTGTATGTCTTGTAAGCAAAGGCATTGACAGCTTTCTTCCAGACAATATTTTCAAGGACGTTGATCATAAAGTGGTCATCCTTAGAATATAAAGACAGTGTCTCCCTCATGACAAAAGGAAAGATATATATTTACTGTCCATAAAATGAAGATATCTTCCTTCAGAGCAAAGTGTTAGCAGGTTTGCCAGAAGCTCAATATAAAGATTGGGTTACCTTTAGCTTGGTATCCTTCAGCTGTGGAGTATACACACTGTGTATGCACACATAAGCTGACCCTCTTGTTTTCTTATGGGAATTGGAGCTTGCAGAATAGGTGCAAAAAAATATTGGTATTCTGGCTACTACCGATGCTGTGAATAGGAACTCTGTTTTGTCTCTAACCCAAAAGTCTCATGTCTTCTCCTAGCATTCATGAAATCATGGCAATAAATCTTGTAAGCTAGCAAGTAAAATAAAGTGTCAGATGCTTCATAGTTTTGACAGTCAGCAATATTATTATGTGTTTTGTTTTGTTCTCCCTCCCCTCTAGGCTGTAAATAACTTTCTAACTTTGAGCAAGAAAGGTGTTTTTGAGATAACTGCAACCTGGATAGTTTCCTCCCATTAATCATAAACCCTTTCCTTTTCATTTTTTAAATATTTATTTATTTACTTATTTATTTATTTATGAGAGAGAGAGAGAGAGAGAGAGAGAGAGAGAAAGAGAGAGAGACAGAATGTAAGAAGGGGAGGGGCTGAGCTGTCAGCACAGAGCCCAATGGGGGGCTTGGACCCATAAACCGGGAGATCATGACCTGAGCCGAAGTCGGATGCTCAACTGACTGGGCTACCCAGGTGCCCCTCCATTTCATTTTTTGAATCTTTGCACCCTTCCTACTACTTACAATAAAATATAGCCCTGGGTAGAGAACCTGGTATTAAAAACTGTTCCTGGAAACAAACTGCTGCATGCTAGTCATCTGTTGTTTCACCATTTCCTAAAAGCTACCTATCAATTACCACACTTACTGTCAATTTTGTAATTCTGTAAGTTGAAGCACTTTCAATTTATCAGGATTGTGCAGTATTCTGTGAGATTTTTTTTTCTTTGCTGGATTTTCCTTACTCTACTATAAACGCTGTTACTTATTTTCTACTTCACAATCTCTCATGCTCACACCACACGGTTCTTAATTCAAAATACTTTACCTTCAGCTGTTTTAAATTTGCAGAAAAGTAAAATAAAGTGCAGGTTTCTATGCACCACCTAAGCAATAGTGCATGAACAAAGTAATATTTTTATTCCAAAATGTCTCGATGTAACTTTTGTTTTCTCCATCTCTTTTTGCACAGTCCTTATTTCTAGTGAAAAATTTCAAAACATTCTAAAAATGCTTAAATCTAAGTCATTTAGTCATTTACTTATCAGTATTTTATGCTTCCCATAGGCATTTATTTATAAGCCTATCTCCTATGGTGTTTCCTGTGCAATAAACCATGATACAGATTACCATATCCTATGGTTTCTGCAGCATTTTATTAAACTGTGTAATAAAGATAACTCAGCATGTCTAAAGTTTGTGAGCTGTTACTAAAACAAGTGTTTTCAAATCACTAGGTTTTTTTAGTTATTTACTAATATTATGTTAATAACACAATTAATATAAAATTATTATAGATATTACTGTATTTGTTTTATTGGATTTGAGTTTCAAAAACAAATTAAGAATCTGAATCACTTCATTTGTAAAGATAGGGTTGTACCAATCCTATGGTCATATTAACCATATTAGGGTTAATATGAAAACAAAAGTCAAAGATTCACAAATTTCTTTATTTCCCCACTAACACTAACACTAACACTCCCCATAACTTGCACAAACAGGAAGAGCACACACACACACACACACACACAGTTGCTCCATAAATGCCACCATAATTCACAAGGGAATAACTAAAAGGAAAGAGGGAAGATGGCTCAGGAAGTAGAAAATGTATGATGTTTAATTCTGTTTCTTAGAGAAAATGTACACTACCCTGCATATTATTACATAAGCTTGAGTAATATGATGGGTCTCATATTCAACCAAGACAATTATTTTTTTTTGGTAATTTAGAGTTGATTATTACCCCCCCCCCAAACTTCTCCACTTGGGAATTAATTGGTCAAGGTGTTTAACTCTAATTTAGGTTTATTCTAGTAGATAATGTAATAGCCTGGAGACTAGATTCTCCATCCCAGGCTTCCAAGCCTACAAACAGGGTAAGGATCCTGTTCTACCCTCATTAGATTTGGGGGCCTTTTTACCATTCCTCTTTATTTTCTGAATCCACTGCTTTACAGATTTTTATTTTTTGTTCTGTATTGCAGACTTTTTTTTCCTTAGAACACGTTTTCAGCCACCTAAATTTAACATTTTGAGCTAACATTTTTCTCTGTAATAATCTCAGAGAGTTTACATAAGTGATCAGAAACACAGACATGCAGATGCACACAATTTGCATATGTATAAGTGTGTGTGTGTGATCTTGTGATTTATAATAATAAATATATAAAAATATGTATATTTAGTCTTTGTCCCTGTTTCTGGCACCAAGCTCCTAAAGCTCATTCTTTTTTTTTTTTTTTTTAATTTTTTTTTCAACGTTTATTTACTTTTGGGACAGAGAGAGACAGAGCATGAACGGGGGAGGAGCAGAGAGAGAGGGAGACACAGAATCGGAAACAGGCTCCAGGCTCTGAGCCATCAGCCCAGAGCCTGATGCGGGGCTCGAACTCACGGACCGCGAGATCGTGACCTGGCTGAAGTCGGACGCTTAACCTACTGCGCCACCCAGGCGCCCCTAAAACTCATTCTTAAGTGATAAGAGGTATAAAGGTGTCTTGATATTCATAATAGGCCCCTTTCAACCACACCTGAGTATGTTTTAAGGAAGTAACTTTCAGAATGCACCTAAGAATGGGGGCTGGTTGCCAGGGGAAACAACAGCCTGTTTAGAAGATTGCAATTTCATTCCCCCTTCTGACTTTCAGGGAGGGGAGAGGCTGGAGGCTGAATCAATCACTGATGGCCAATCATTAAGTCAATCGGCCTATGTAATGAAGCCTCCATAAACACCCAAAAGGACTGAGTTCGTGGACTTTCTGTATTGGTGAATACATGGAGATTTCGGGAGAGTGGTGCACCCAGAGAGCATGGAAGCTCTTCATCCCTTCCTACATACCTTTGCTGTGGTCTCTTCCATTCAGCTGTCCTGAGTTTATCCTTTTATAATAAACCAGTATTCTGGTAAGTAACATGTTTCTCTGAGTTCTGTGAGCTGCTCTAGTAAATTAATTCAACCCAAGGAGGATGGTGGTGGAAACCTCTGATCTATGGCAAGTCTGTCAGATGCACAAGTGATAACTTGGATTTGAGATTGGCATCTAAATTTGGGGAGGAAGTTTTCTGGGACTGAGCCCTTAATCTGTAGGACAAGTGATAGTGTCCCATGTGATTAGTGTCAGAATTGATTTGAATTGTAGGACACCCAGCTGCTGTTGGGATTACTTGGTAGTGTGGGAAAACACACACACACACACGTAGGAGAACAGTAACTAACAAATAACTTTCACTTATGATTTTCACATAAAACAATCCAAACTCACAATCACTGATTTTGCATAGTTTTGCATAGGAGGGGAATTCATTAGAGTGTTGTGGGTAGAAAATACATGGAGCTATGGAGGGGCTCTAATACAATAAGAATTTTTCTCCCTTTATTTTTTCTTTATCATGTCACTTCTCTCTAAAAAACAGAAAAAATAATATCGCTAAGTATTCATGAAACTAAGCATTTTTTTCACTTATATTATTACATTTTAGTATTCATAACCACCTTACAAATTGTATTATGAAAACTTTACCAATGAGGAAGTTGGACATCAGTGAGCTATTATAACTTGACCAAGGATTTTGAGGCCGAAAGAGGATTCTATACTGTGTCTGTCTTTAGAAAGCATGATAGATATATCAGTAGTGAAAAACTGGGAGATTCGATGATTACAGTATATTTTCATGCAATGTTTCCCAAAGAGAATTTCAATTTTCATTCTGTCTTCCTAAACCAACAAACAAAAGAGAAAGTGAAGTCATGCCCCGGAGGTTGAGAATGGCTAAGGCAGAGAAGGGTATGATCCCAGAGTCTGGATATTTTTCATTTAAATGATTTTTTTAATGTTGGTATTTCTGGCTATTTTCATATTTCATTTCATATTTGGATGAGTTCTGGCTCTAGATTCAGACAGTTGGGTGTCTGCCATGGCTCCTCTCATACTAGCTGTGTGACCTCAGACTAGTTACTTTAAAACCCTCTAATCACAGTTGTTCCATGTTAGTAAAATGGTACTAGGAGTTGTCTGTCTTCACTGAATTTTTCTGAGAATTAAATGAGATGATGCATGTGAAATGCTGGCATAGTGTTTCTCCCAAAGCAAATACCCAATAAATGTTACCTATTGATATTTTGCTGCATATTAAAATCATTATTATTTTATTAATCAACCATTATTTTTACTAAAGCAAGTGAAAGAGCATTTTAATGACTGCTTTGAACATTCTGTGGTAGGCAACTACTTAGCTTTATTTTTTTTAGTTATCTATACATTTATTTTGAGACAGAGAAAGTGAGAGCGGGGAAGAAGCTGGGAGAGGGAGAGAGAGAAACCCAAGCAGGCTTTGCACTGTCAGCACAGAGCCCAATGCAGGGCTAAATGTCATGAACACTGAGATCATGGCCCCTGAAATCATGACCTGAGCCGAAATCAGGAGTCTGACGCTTAACCAACTGATCCACACAAGCTCCTTGGCATACACTTAGCTTTAAATAGGGTTCCCTCATAAACCCTGTAACCATTTTGGTCCTTTCAAAAGAGGAGGGAGTTGGTTTCTGACTCAGACTTCCAGTCTGATTTTGTGTGTGTGTGTGGTTCTTGAATTTAGCATTATGCCTGTAGCATGAAAAATTATCTATAATTCCTAGTATCTTAATTGCTCATAAATTGATAATTGTTTGAATATTATAAGTATATTTTTCCAGGTGGTCCATGTAATTTTGTAGTATATGTATTAGAGACATTTTTTGGATTCTTTTTGTTTTGTTTTTGTTAAATTAAGAAGAATTTTTCCATCCCACTTATATAATAATTATTTTAAGTGTAAAATTAAATGTAAAAGTAGGAAGCAAAAGAAAGTCTGTATTCATATCATTCAGAGATAAATACTAGTATTCAGTTTTATTTTCTTTTAGGCTTATTGACTTATATTATATACAATTAAGTATTATAATAAATATAAATTATGTTCATGCTGCTTTCCTTTTAAAATTTTTCTGGCATTTGTTATGCACAAAGTCCTAAATACTTAAATATATATTACCCACACTGAGTTTCTAATCTATTATTTTAACAGTTTTTATTATGAGAACAAAGAGAAAAGAGCATAAAACACATATGCACAATTTAAACAAAAATTATAAATTCAATATCCACTTAACTACTACCTAAGAGAAGAAGTAGAATATTGCCCATGCACCAGAAACTCCACTCAGTACATTTCCGTCATCAAATCTTTCTTGCTTTCCTCTCCTAGTGAGAGCCATCATCTTGAGTTTTGTCCTAGCCACCTTGTTGATTTCTCCTTATATTTTTATTTATGGATATGAGTAAGGATGGTGCCAAGAATGGAAATTATCTGAAATATTTCCTTGTAAGCTAACACGTAAGCATGCCATAGTTTTAAGAATGCTGGCAAAAGATATGAATTCTATGTCAGAGAAAAAGTGTAGTTTACTAATCACAGGAATAGCAGTAGCCAGAGAATTAGCATGGGTACGAGTTTTCCAAATCCCCTTTTCCAAAGGGGAATTTGTAAAGGGCCTGATGACACTCACACATACAGTGGGGTGCATTACAGAACAGGAACTCTGAGATTAAGGGACCTACATTTGTTATAATGGGCAGCAAAAAAGCTTAGTTTTAGCCCCAGAAGACATTAAGTTTAATATATGGGGCAGTAAAGCAACCTACCTTTGGCTGGGGGATAAGGTAGGAGTGGAATGGACATAGTATTTGTATATTTTGGTACACAAAAATCCTTGAAAAGATGGTCTAAACCAAAGGCAGTCAGTGCCTCTGCTCAAAAGACATGCAGGAAAACATGGGACCTGTAAAGAACTGTCATCCCATAGCCAGTACCATTCGCTGAAAAATCAGTAATATCTTTAATTCCCTGCAAGTGTGTATCATTGCCATATATAAAGTATCCAATATATTTGCATATCTTTCTGGATCACTTTTATTCTGTTGTTTTATCTATCCCATAGCACTAGCACACAATCTTAAAGATTTCTTTTTTAATACTTGAAGTCTTTTGGGGGCGCCTGGGTGGCTCAGTCAATTGGGCATCTGACTTCAGCTCAGGTCACCATCTCGCCGTCTGTGAGTTCAAGCCCCGCGTCAGGCTCTGTGCTGACAGCTCAGAGCCTGGAGCCTGTTTCAGATTCTGTGTCTCCCTGTCTCTCTGACCCTCCCCCGTTCATGCTCTGTCTCTCTCTGTCTCAAAAGTAAATAAACATTTAAAAAAAAAAAAAAGACTTGAAGTCTTTTTTAAAGAGTTACTTTTTTAGAACAATTTATTTTTTTTGTTTTGAGTTATTATATATTATAAGGCAACATCATAGTTACTTTGCCATTTGAAAATTTAATTTTTAAGACTATTATTTTAGATTTAAAACAAATTTGAGAGGAAAGTAGTGAGATTTCTGTTATATCCCCCATATCCACCCATAGCTTCACCCATTATCAATTTCACTCACCAGAATCGTACATTTGTCACCACAAATGAACCTACACAGATAACATCCTAATCACCTAGAGTCCATAGCTCACTTCAAGGTTCAACTTAATGTTGTATATTCTGTGAGTTTAGGCGAATGTATAATGTCATATAGCCATGATTATACAGAGTATCATACTTCTATGAAAATCCTTTGTGCTCTGCCTATTTATCTTCACTTCCTCCACCTCTGGCAACCACTGATCTTTTTATTGTCACCATAGCTTTGTTAGAATGTCTGATAGTTGGAATCCTACACTATATAGCCTTTTCAGTGTGTCTTTCCTTTAGTAATATGCATTTAAGATTCCTCCATATCTTCTCATGGCTTGATATCTTATTTTCTTCTTGTGCTATTGTGTCTTTTAATAAAAAAAATTACCTCAGGGGCACCAGGGTGGCTCAGTCAGTTGAGCTTCCAACTTCGGCTCAAGTAATGATCTCACGGTTCGTGAGTTCATGCCCCGTGTCTGGCTCTGTGCTGACAGCTCGGAGCCTGGAGCCTGCTTGGGATTCTGTGTCTCCCTCTTTCTCTGCTCCTCCCCTGCTCACATGCTGTCTCTCTCTCAAAAATAAATAAAGATTAAAAAAATTAAAAAACAATGACCTCAGAGCATTACCACATTATGTTATCATTATATTTTATTAAACTTCTATGTATGTTGTGGCTGAGCCACCCATGTTATCCTCCTAGAGGTTCTTGGTGCTACTGAGTTGGAATTTCTATAATTTTCTCAAGGGAAATCTTGCACAATTGTAAGAATTACTCATAGGTATATCATATTTTGATGCTATTATAAGTAATACTTTAAAATTTTTTGTTTGTGTCTAGTTGATAGGAATAAAATTTATACTATATATACAAACATATGTGTGCAGGTATACACATACATATTTGGGTTCTTTTGTTTCCAGTAACTTTGTGAATCTTTCATTAATTCTAATTTTTATCCTTAGATTCTTTTCAATTATATATATCATTTTAAAATAGTGTTGTAATTCAGTTACAGTACTTTTGGTTTTGTTATTTTTCTTCCCTTACTGGAATAGAAGCTTGAGTAAAGTGTTAAACAGAATTTATAATAAATAATATTCTGAAATTCTTGATTTCAGTGGAAATGGTGTCAATATTTGATAATTAAGTGAGATGTTTACTATAAAAATTTTTGTAATCATTATTAGGTTATGTAAACTATCTTCTATTTGCTAGCTTTATAAGCCTTTTAAAATCATTAATGGATTTTGAATCTTATAATGCATTTGCTACCTCTATAGGAATAATTATAAATGAGTATATAGCTTTATATTTTTAATTAGTTAATACAGTGAATTACTTGAGTGGCCATGTAATGTTTAAAGACTCCTGCATTCCTGATATAAATAAAATGTGATCATTATATATATATATATATATATTAGGGGCTTCATTTTCCAATAATTTAGTAGTATTTTTGTGTGTATATTCTTGAGTTTGATTGGTCTCTGTTGTCCTTTAAACAATAACTTTTTCAATTTTGTATAAAAATCATACTAATAATATGAATTGGAGAGTATTATTTCTCTTCAATTACCTGGAAAAACTTGTATAAAATTAGAAATATCTACTTCCTTAATTATTTGTAGAAACAACTAGACAAAAAATCTGACTTTAGAATTTTATTTGTATTTTAATATTGCTTCAATTAAAAAAAATCAGTACAGTTAACAAAGTGTTATATTACTTTTAAGTGTACCATATAATGATCCAACCATTCTATAAGTTACTCAGTGCTCATCATAATAAGTGTAATCTTAATGCCCTTCACCTGTTTCACTCATCCCCTCCACTCACCAGCCCTCTAGTAACCATCAGTTTTCTTTCTGCAGTTAACAGTCTATTTTTCAGTTTGTCTTTTTCTTTGTTCATTTATTTTCTTAAATTCCACATATGAGTAAAATGTCTTTCTCTGACTTACTTCACCTCTTAGATCCATTTATGTTGTTGCAAATGGAAAATTTCATTCTTTTTCATGGCTGGATAATATTCTATTTTATATAATAATATAAATATTATATATAAACATAATAATTTAAATAATATAAATATTATTATAATATAATAGTCCTTCAAACACAGGAATAAACTCACTTGATCACAGCAAATAATTTTTTAATGTATTATTGGATTTGGTTTGCTAATATTTATTGAGGATTTTCCATCTATGTTCATCAGAGATATTGGCCTATAGTTCACTCTCTCTCTCTCTCTCTCTCTCTCTCTCTCTTTCTTTCTCTGTCTCTCTTTGTAGTGTCATTACCTGGTATTGGTATCAGAGTAATGCTGACTTCATAGAATGAATTTGGAAGCTTTTCCTCCTCTTTTATTTTTTTGGAATAGTTTGAGAAGAATAGGTATTAACTCCTTTAAAAATGTTTAGTAGAATTCACCTGTGGAGCTTTGGTTTGTTGGGAGTTGGTACTGGACTTTGGTTTGTTGGGAGTTGATTCGTGATTCAATTTGATTGCTGGTAATCAGTCTATTCAAATTTTCTACTTCTCCATGATTTGGTTTTGGGAGGTAATATGTTTCTAATAATGTATCCATTTCTTCTAGATTGTCCCATTTGTTGGCATATGTTTTTTTTTTTTTCCATAGTATTCTCTTACAATCCTATGTATTTCTTAGTGTTGGTTGTTATATCTCCTCTTTCATTTCTGATTATTTTTTATTTAAGCCCTCTCTCTCTTTTTATGAGTCTTGCTAGAGGTTTATCAATATCATTGATTTCTCAAAGAACCAGCTCCCAGTTTCACTGATCTGTTCTTTTGTTTTTTAGTTTCTACTTTGTTTATTTCTGCTCCAATCTTTATTATTTCATTCTCTCTACTGGTTTTGGATTTGTTTGTTCTTCTTCTTCTAATTCCTTCTAATTCCTTCTAATTCCTTCTAGGTTGTTTATTTGATATTTTTCTTGCTTCTTGAGTTTGTCTTCTGTATTGCTACAAACTTCCCTCAGAATAGCTTTTGCTGCATCCCAAAGATTTTGGACTGTTGTATTTTCATTTTATCTCCATGTATTTTTATTTCCTCTTTGATTTTTTGGTTGAAGCAGTCATTGTTTAGTAGCATGTTATTTAATCGCCGTGTATTTGTGTTTTTTCCAGATATTTTCTTGTGGTTGATTTCTAGTTTCATAATGTGTTTGGAAAAGACGCATGGTATGACTTAAATTTTTTTGAATTTGTTGAGACTTGTTTTGTGTCCTAATATGTGATCTATTCTGGAAAATGCCTTATGAACTCTTGAAAACAATGTGCATTCGGCTGTTT
Organism: Puma concolor; assembly: GCF_028749965.1. NCBI lineage: Eukaryota > Metazoa > Chordata > Mammalia > Carnivora > Felidae > Puma > Puma concolor. The sequence goes on along the minus strand of NC_141674.1, from coordinate 60,224,797 downwards.
TAGGATGGAATGTTCTGAATATATCTGTTAGATCCATCTGGTACAATGTGTCATTCCAAGCCACTGTTTCCTTGTTAATTGTGTTTGGATAATCTATCAATTGATTTAAGTCAGGTGTTAAACTTCCCTACTATTTTTATGCTACTATCAATTACTTCCTTTAAGTTCATTATCAGCTGCTTTATGTTTTGGGTGCTCCCATGTTGTATGCAAAAATATTTACAATTGTTATATCTTCCTGTTGGATTGCTCGTTTATGGTTATATAGCATTCTTTATTTTGTTACACTCTTTATTTTAAAGACTATTTTGTCTATATAAATATTGCTACCCTAGATTTCTTTTCACTTCCATTTACATGATAAGTGCTTTTCCACACATACACTTTCTTTTTTTAAAAAAAATTTAACGTTTATTTTTGAGAGACAGAGAGACAGTGCATGAATGGGGGAGGGACAGAGAGAGAGGGAGACACAGAATCCCAATAAGGGTCCAGACCCTGAGCTGTCAGCACACAGCTCACCTTGGGGCTCAAACCGATACACCATGAGATCATGATCTGAACCAAGGTCGAACACTTAACTGACTGAGCCACGCAAGCGCCCCACCACACCTTCACTTTGAACCTGCATGCTTCTTTAGGTTTGAAATGAGTCTCTTCGAAGCAGTGTATAGATGGGTCTTGCTTTTTTATCCATTCTGTCATCCTATGTCCTTCTATTGAGGCATCTAGTACATTAAATTAAAAGAATCAGTGGTAGTTATGTGGTTATTACCATTTTGTTACTTATTTTATGATTGTTTTTGTAGTTTTCTGTGTTTCTTCTCTTTCTCTCTTCACTCACAGTTCACTGGCTTTCTTTAGTGATATACTTTGATTCTTTTCTCATAATTTGCATATCTATGAAATTTTTGACTACCGTTTGGTTTATGTAACATCTTATGCATATCACAGTCTATATTAGGTTGATGGTTTCTTTTTTTAAACTTAGTTAGTATGTATGTATGTATATATGTATGTATGTTAGTTACTTACTTAGTATGTATTTATGTATGTATGTATATATGTATGTATGTCATCTCTACACCAACTATGGGGCTCAAACTCATGACCCTGAGATGGAATTGCATGCTCTACCCACAGAGCCATCCAGGCACCCCAAGTTGATGATTTCTTAAATTTGAACCTAGACTAAAGCACTGAATTTTTAGTCCTCTCCCCTCCTATGTTTTAGGTACATGGTATCATACTTTACATCCTTTTATTTTGTGAATCCCTTGACTGATTTTTATAACTGTATTAATTTTATTGCTTTTGTACTTCCTACTTATTTTACTCCTACTTATGGTCCCTCTTTTCTATGCAAAGGGTCCCCTTTAACATTTTTTGTAGGGCTGGTTTAGTGGTCATGAATTTCTCTATTTTTTATTTGTCTGGGAAACTCTCTCTCTCTCCTATTCTGAGTTATAGGTTTGCTGGATAGAGTACTCTTGGTTGTAAGATTTTTTTCTTTCAGGGCTTTGAATGTAACATGCCACTCCCTTCACCCCTGAAAAATTTCTGCTAAAAAATCAGATGAAAGCCTTATGGTGTTTCCCTAGTATATAACTTTTTTCTCTTGCTGCTTTTAAAATTCTCTCTTTATCACTACATTGCCATTTTAATTACTCTGTGTCTTGGTGTAGACCTTCTTGGGTTACTTTTGTTGGTGCCTCTCTGTGCCTTCTGGATCTGGATTTATGTTTTCTTCCCCAGATTCAGGCAGCATTCAGCTATTTCTTCAAATAAATTTTCTGCCTCCTTTTCTCTCTCTTCTGGTATTCCTATAATGCAAATGTTATTACACTTCATGTTGCTGCTGAGTTCCTATCTTCATTTTTTAATTCTTTTTTCTCTCCTGTTCATCTTGATTGCTTTCCATTACTCTGTCCTCCAGGTTATTGATCCATTTTCTGCTTCCTCTAGTCTACTATCTATTCCATCTAGTGTATTTTATTTTATGTTATTATAATTTTTTTTAGTTTCAAGTTTTTATTTAAATTCCAGTTAGTTATCATACAGTGTGATATTAGTTTCAGGTGTAGAATTTGGTGATTCATCACTTACATACAACACCCACTGTTCATCACAACCACCACCAATTTAATCATCTCAATTAATACCTATCACCAATTTAATCATCTTCCTGTCCATCTCCTTTCCAGCAACCCTGTTTGTTCTCTGTAGTTAAGAGTCTGTTTTATGGTTTGCCTCTCTTTCTTTTTTTTACTCTACATTCATTTGTTGTGTTTCTTAAATTCCACATATGCATGAAATCATATGGTATTTTTCTTTCTCTGACTTATTTGCTTAGCATAATACTTACTAGCTCCATCCACATCATTGCAAATGGCAAGATTTCATTCTTTTTTATGGCTGAGTAATATTCAATTGCGTGTGTGTGTGTGTGTGTGTGTGTGTGTGTGTGTGTATACCATCTAGTGTGTTTTAAATTTTAGTTATTGAATTCTTCATCTTTGATTGGTTCTTTTTTATATTGTCTCTTTGTTGAGGGTCTCACTGAAGTCCTCCACTTGTTTCTCAAGTTCACTGATATCTTTATGAGCATTACTTTAAATTCTTTATCAGGCATATTACCTATATCTTATATCTGTTTAATTTAGCTCTCTTGCTGTGATTTTGTTCTGTTACTTCATTTGGGACATATTCTTCTGTGTCCTCATTTTCTCTAACTCTCTGTGTTTGTCTCTATGTGTTGGAAAAGTCAGCTCTGTGTCCTGCTATTGAAAGTAGTGGCCTTATGAAGAGGAGGTCTTGTAGTGCCCTGCAGTGCAATGCCCTCTGTTCACCAGAACCTGATGCTTCAGGGTGTCTGATACGTGTGTTGCATGAACCTTACAATTGTGGCTAGCCACTTTGCCTTTGGTCCAGTCATCTGCAGTGGATCTCACTGTTGTGGTCAGGGTTTGGGCCTGTGTGCTGTGTGGGCAGGGTTGGGCTTAAGTCAGACCAAGAGCATGTTAGAGATGTACTAGCACCAAGCTGTAGGGCTCTTTCCTTGTGATTTCTTCTGAGAAGCTTTTATTGGTGGATGGGTTCTGAAGTAATACCTGATATCTGCCCCCAGCCCACCACTGGGACCACAGTTGGACTGCTGTGTGGTTTCTTCCCCTTTCACCAGGGTAGGAATCTCATTGGAGTAGTACTGTCCTCTGTCAAGGCTGCTTGCACTCTGCCAAGCTTCTGCCACTGCTTTGGATTGTCTCCTGCCAAGGGTTGTTGAAGGGGGCAGGTCTGAAGAATGCAGGGGTGGGGCAAATGATGCCAGCAAGTTCTCTGAGGGTCTGTTGTGGGAGGGGACCCACAGCCACCCGAAAAACCTCCAGCAAAGCCTGTCTGGGTTGGTGGAGGGGTGTGGATCTGCAGAAACCTCTGGGAGTGGGGTGTGCTATTAGCAAAGCTGGTGGAAAGTGTTAGCCTGGCACTGGTACTCACAGGTTTCTGTATTTCTAGGCTGGGGGATGAGGGAGGGAAATGGTGCCCACTATCTCTTTTGTTCTTGAAGTATCCCAAAGATCCCTACCTCTCCAGCATATGCACTGAGATTAGTAAGTGAATCTTCCCATAAACCCGAGACATTTTTCAAAGTGCTGCTTCTGTGCTGTATCTGCATGGAGTTGTTTGTTGTGCTGTCTCTTTAAGGGCAGGGATTCAGTTGCCTTGTCACCCCCCTGGCTCTCCCAGAGCCAAGCCTACTGATTTTTAAATTTCTAGGTGTTAAGCCCCACTGATTATAAGAATTATTAAGCCAGGCCTCTCTGGCTTTCAAAACCAAATTTTATAGGGATTTGTCTTCCCTGTGTGAGTCCCTTATGCCTGGTGTTGGGTCTGCTCCTCTCCACTCTCTGTACCCACCACATCCCTCCCTCCCTCAGACAGTTCTGGGGGCCCTTTAGTTCCTAACCACTTCTCTGCCCTTCTTACTTTGTGATGTGGCCTCCTCTCTATATTAGCTATGGAGACTCAGTTCTGCCAATCTCTATGTCATTTTCTGGGTTACATACACTGATTTGGGTGTTATCTAGTTGTATCTACAGGATGAGGTAAGCTTAGGACCCTCCTACTCTGCCATCTTCCCTGGAATATTGCTTCAATTTTTTATTGTTATTAGGGTAACTCAGGTTCTCTGTTTCCTTTTATATCCATTTTTTAAAATTTGCTTATTTGTTTTATTGTCTGTGGAATAATTTGGTGGTGAAGAGAGCTATCTATAATTCTACATCTCCTCATTGAAATTTCAGCTCTGATATTTATTAGCAATGTCATTGGTCAAGTTATTTAATTTTCTATGACTCAGTTACTCAATATCTAAAAGATATTACCTTACATTGCTGATGCAAATTTACACTAGTATAAAAATTTTTGAAGACTCCTCTATAGCTGTTGTAACATTAAACTAAAGTTTTTGTTATATATACACACACACACACACACACACACACACACACGTAGAATAACATGTAGAAACATGTTGGGGCGCCTGGGTGGCGCAGTCGGTTAAGCGTCCGACTTCAACCAGGTCACGATCTCACGGTCCGTGAGTTCGAGCCCCGCGTCGGGCTCTGGGCTGATGGCTCAGAGCCTGGAGCCTGTTTCCGATTCTGTGTCTCCCTCTCTCTCTACCCCTCGCCCGTTCATGCTCTGTCTCTCTCTGTCCCAAAAATAAATAAACGTTGAAAAAAAAAATTTAAAAAAAAAAAAAAAAAAAAAAAAAAAAAAAAAAAAAGAAACATGTAGAAGAATGTAATCAGAGCTTTATTTATGATAGTCTAATGTTGAAAACATTCCAAATGTCTTTGTACTGAGAATGGGTAAAAAAAAAAGTGTGGAATATTCATAAAATACAAGTCTACACACCAAAGAAAAATGCCACACTACTAATACACACAGAATAGGTGCATCTTAACCACAGTGAGAGACAGAAGCTAAATAGAAAATAATACACACACACACACACACACACACGAATAAAAAAACAGAAAACAAAACAAACAAAAGATACAAAATAATACTAATCATTGCTTTATTTATATTACTTCAAAATAAGCCAAACTAATTTATGATGATAGATGTCAGGATAATGATTACTCTTCAAAGGGGACACTACTGGAAAGGGCACAAGGAAATGTTCTAAAATGACGGAAGTGTTCTAAATCTTGATCTGGGTGGCAGTTAAATAGGTTTTTACATATGTAAACATTTATTTAGTTGTACACAGTAGATTTGTGTAATTACTGTATATAATATATACCTGAAAATTTAGAGTATTGATACGAGGTAGGTAATTAGAGAGGCCTGGGTAAAGGATGTTTTTGAATCAAAAGGACTACAACATCCCTGATTAATCCCTATCCTGGGCTGTCCCATATGTAGCTGTTTGTAGCTATTTAAATTTAATTAAAATTATATAAAAGTAAAAATTTAGTTCATCAGTTGCTCTAGCCACATTTTAAGTGTTCAATAGCCATATTTGGCAAATGGACAGCAATTCTAACATAGATTAAAATGTTTTTATCATTGAAGAAAGTTGTATGTAGCCAATAATCTTGATTACTATAGTTTTAAATGTAATATGCTCTAAGAATTCATTTTTAAAAAGTGAAACATTAATTTAATAAATCTATGTATGTGAATATCTATCTATATATCACATATGTATGTATATATATGCAATTTGCAAACTATGAGCCACCAATGAGTTTATTAATAAATTTCAGCAAAAATTAAAGAAATATTAATTAAAATACAAGTAAGACAATTTATTACCAAATCAGAAAAAACAGACAACTCACAATTCTTTGCTAATAAAAAAGTACATTGAAATAACGTTTTTGGAGAACAATATTCCAATATATTGAAAGCTTATCCTTCAGGCTTGTGCCATTGGACCCAGAGAGTTTAATTCTAGTAATGCATTTTAAGGATCCATATTAATTTACTTCTATGTAAAGATTTAGCACTAAATTTGCTCATTGGTTGTTTTAAAATGGAAAAAAAAATGACTTAAATGTTCCAATAATAGATGTGTTAAATAAATTATAGCTACACAATTGCACATAGCTACACAATTGAATATCATTCTGGAATTAAACCTAACATTTAGAAATATAATGTATACTAAAGACTTGAAAACTTGCATAAATTAAAATATTTTAAATATTAAAGAACATAAAACATTAAGGTTTTTTTTTTTTTTTTTTTTTTTTTTTTTTTTTTTTTTTTTTTTAATTTAGAGATAGAGAGCACCTAAGTGGGGGAAAGAGGCAGAGGGAGAGAGAGAGAATGAATCTCAAGCAGTCTTCACCTCAGTGTGGAGCCTGATGCAGGGCTCAATCCTATGACCCTGGGATCATGATCGGAGCTGAAATCAAGAACTGGACAACTATACTGACTGAGCCACCCAGGTGCCCCAAAGCATTACGTTTTTTAAACTCAAATAAATCTATTTAGTTGCTAGTCTCTAAGATGGTTCTTAGAGCAATCTTGCCTCCTGGTATTCAAGAAGGGTCGTCCCACACTGAATCACAGATAAGATTGTACAACCATGTGTATATGACAGAATTATGGTTCATGACATCCAAAGCTGGGTCATAAAGGCACCCCATGTTGGTCTCTTGGATTGCTTGCTCAGAAAAAAGCTCAGGAAAAACCACATGACATGGATAGAGAGATGATGATGATGATGATGCTAGATGATAGGTGAAAATATTCATAATTTCTTTCTAAAAACGATGAATTTGTATATGTAAAGTTTCCACTGATTTCTGGACCATTTTGGAGACCATTCTGGAGAGGTTAAATAGGGGGAGAGAAATCAGATTCTGAAGGCTGCAAACTGTTAAGGATTTGGTTGCTTTTCCCAGTATAATGTGAAGACATAGAAGAATATATGAAGCAATGTAGACATGTTAAGTTCACTTTTTTGAATTGAGTAAACAATGTATAACATTGTCCAAGTTTAAGGTGTGAAATGAGTTACTTTGATACATTTATATATTGTAATGTGATTTCCAATGTAGCAGTGTTTATCACATTACATAATTATAGCACAATATTGTTGTCTATATTCCTTATTCTGTACATTAGGTTTCTATACCTCTTTTACTAGTTACAAGTTTGTACCTTTAAATTCAATCAATCTTCTCTCCATCTCCCTTTCTCCTGGTAACCACCATTTTACTGTTTTTTACAGGTGTAACTTTTTTAGATTCCACATATAAGTGATATTATATGGTACTTGTCCTTCTTTGTCTCACCATGCTTGTTATAATATGCTCAAGATCCACCCATGTTGTCACAAATGGAAGAATATTTTCCTTTCCCATAGCTGAATAATAATCCATTGTGCATATGTACCCCATCTTTTTTATCCATTTATCCATTGATGGGCATTTAGAATGTTTCCATATCTTGGTTATTATGAATAATGTTGTGATACACATAGGGATGTATGCATTTTGCCAAAATTCTGTTTTTATTTCCTTTGGGTATAAATCCAGGAATTGCTGGATTGTACAGTATATTCATTTTTAATTTTTTTAAGTTTATTTATTTATTTTGGGAGAGAGAGAGAAAGAGCGAGTACAGGCACAGGAGGGGCAGAAAGAGAGAGGGAGAGAGAAAGAATCCCAAGCAGGCTCTGCACTGTCAGCTTGGAGCCCAGTGAGGAGCTTGAACCCACAAACTGTGAGATCATGACCTGAGGTGAAATCAAGAATCAGATGCTTAACTGACGGAGTCATCCAGGTGCCACTATTTTTAATTTTTTGAGGAACTTCCGTATTGTTTTCCATAGTGGTTCCAATTTACATCCCCACCAACAATATATAAGGGATCCCTTTTCACCACATCTTCTCCAGCACCTTATGTCTCTTGTCTTCTTGATGATAGACATTCTAATATGTGTGAGGTAATAACTCATTGTGGTTTTGATTTGCATTTTTCCTGATAATTAGTGATGTTGAGTATTTTTTCATGTGTTTGTTGGCCATTTTGATGTTGTCTTTGGAGAAATGTCTTCTGCCCATGTTTTAATTCGATTGTTTGGGGTTATTTGTTGTCACTGTTAGTGAGTTAACTCAGTTTTTTACGTATTTTGGATATTAACCCTTTATTCAATATATGGTTTGCAAAAATTATCTCCCATTCTGTAGACTGCAACACAATAATTTTTGAGTTAAAGAAAAACAAAAAACAAAAAACTTCTCTGAAAGATTAGGTTATAGCTGAACAAAGAGGAATGTCAAGAACTAGTTATTTACCTAAGAGAGAATCTTCATTTTATGGTGGACACAGATGAAGCATTTTCAATTACTTTTTACTGACACATGGCCAACAACAAACAAAACTTTATTTAACTTTAAAAATATTAAAGCTTAATATAGTTTTAATAAAAATAATTTTTAACAATATATAGATTTAGGGTATTAATTTTGAGATATCATAAGTGTCTTAATGATGAAAAATTCAAAACAACAAATTTATAATACTTAAAATACAGAGAAAAGGGTAATAGGTTTCAGAATTATGTTGCAACAAAAAAACTTTTGTTGATTAAATTGCTTTATAATTTGATGGTTTATATTACAGCTATGACTGACAAATATTTTTAAACAAATGTAAGTTATTTCTGTTTTTATTATAGTTTTTTTTCCAGAGTAAAAAATATATAATATACACTATATATCAAACAATAATCTAAAAAATAATCAGTTAAAAAAACTTACCTCATTTGGATTATAAATTCTCAGTGAATATTTGTGGTGGGTTTGTCTTGTTTTTTGATACATTATATCTATTTTGTCTTAAATCTTCTTGTCTTGACACCTGTGTCTCTTGTTAAACTTGATAGTGACAAGGGTGTCTCAGGTCATAAGATAATTAGAAGAAATCACTAGTCATCTAGAACAAAAATGTTTCTGAAATAAATAAAATTGTGAGGTGGAATCAGGATAAATATAAATAGCAATTATTTGAGAAATAATTATAATAAATATTAATTCATCATCACTTCCATGCTGCTGCCTCCCTTCTGCAGTGAAAATTGTGTGGAATGTTAGGAAATCAGTCATAATGAAGTAAAGTTGGTTTCAGTATCCAAAAGCATGTGATCCTGCACCAGAAAATAACACACTCATTATATATGAATAATCCAGATATATGAGTCATTTGGGAATGCCAAAATTGGATTCTGAATGGTGATATGACCAACAGAAAAAGCATTTGGAAAAATGAGCTAATCAGACTATAAGAAATTTTGTTATTGTCTGGCCACAATCCTTCTCTCCTTTCTCAGAGAATCAGGACTAAATATTATTAAGAGTTCCTAAAAGCATCTGGATCTGCTTTTTGGGTAATGGAAAATTAGATCATCCATAAATAATCACAAATAAATCTTACCTTATAAATGCAATTAAAACTGACAGATAAGTGTAAGTGTAGCCCCTAGATTATAATTACGGAAATAGAGTATAATTTTATTTGCTCTAAGATCTGATCATTTACATGCTTCATGTAGAGATTATGGGGTTGGGAAGATATCCTTTAGACTACAGACGTTTCTCAATTATAAAACTATTTTCATGAGTTTCATTAAAATATTCTTTAAAACAATGCCAGTCCCTTAAATATCTTGCATTAATAATAAAGTGTGTTTGTGCACATGCATTGCATGGTCATGCTAGGAAAGGATATGTACTAAGATAAAAGTAAAGCGTTTACTCTCCTGCCAAAATTATATGTCTAGAGACATCTTAATGTTTTTTAAATTTTATTCACTGTGGGGGAGAGAGAGAGAGAGAGAGAGAGAGGTGACTTGAGTGGGGGGAGGGGCAGAGAAGAGGGAAAGAGAATCCCAAACAGCACAGAGCCAATGTGGGGCTCAAACCCTACAAACTATGAGATCATGACCTGAGTTAAAATCAAGAGTCAGCCTCTTAACCAACTTAAGCCAACCAGATGCCCCCAAATTTTAATTCTTTTAATCCTGTAAATCTAACTTTGACTTTTGTCCATTATTCATAATCTATCCATGTGCACAAATCCGTGTGTATCCATGTGTACATTATCTACGTATATCATGGTCCAAATGTTTCCCTTAAACTCCAAGAAAAAAATGAGTTTGTATGTCTCTTACATTGAATGATATATTTAAGCTATAATATTAAAATAATATCTAATAATAATAATAATAATAATAATAATAAACAGATATCAGTTGTGTGCACAGCTCACATCCAGTCATTGTATTCTGAGGAATTAAGAGATGGAGAGTAAACACTGAGTGCCCAAGAAGGACTAAGATGACATGTGATCAGGTAGCATTAATCCACATTATTCAATCAGTAAACATACATAGTCCATCCAATTATTCTGAAAAAAAAAAAAAAAAAAAAAGTTAAAGGTTATATGTTACTCCAACCCTGCTGCCCGGCAAGAGCTGTAATAGAGACCAAGGATACCTTTCCACTAGGTAGCTAAAACTTATTAAGAATTGAGGTCTCCTGTCCTCTATTTCATTTTTCAATCCAGTTATAATTATCATTTAACTTAAAAATACTGATTCAAATTAGGTACACTCATAAAAATTTTGACTTTTTCTTCATTTATAGCCATGAGTTCTTTCCACTGTATATAGCCATCTTCATATTTATTTATATTGCAATGAAGTTTTTCTGATTGACCTAGACAATCAACAATAGTGACAGAATTACAAAAATATAGGCTGGTAGAGACATAGTCATTTCAGTGGTATCATATAAACACATATAAAGCCTAGGTGTTGTGAAATATTTATTGGGTCAGAGAAGTTGTGTAACTAAGAAAGTTCATTAAACACTAAATTTTCTTCCTTAAGTTTTTGTTTCCCTTGCCAACATTACTGACAGTATATATTCTATGGTGGTAATGAACAAGTCCATTTCAAACTACATCTTCTGAGATAGAAGATCTGCAACCCTAGGTTGAGCTTACCAGAAAAAAATCAATTTATAATGAAAAAAATTAGTGCAGTCATGTGTTGGGAAAGATGGATTCGATGTACAATACCCCATTCTTACTACTAAGAACATTAAAAACTTGTCATATTTAAACAAACGTAAGATGACTCTGAAAGGTAGGGAAAAGAAGACCAGCAGGCTAAAAACCTGAGGACCTGAGAAACAACATGGCTCTGCATTTCCTGGGTTTTCACTTTCCCTCATGTATTATGCCAGCCTGGGTGATAGAGAAAGTGGCAACTCAGAAATGCCAATAGGCATAGACAAAAAAACAAACAAAACAAAACCCTGCCAATAAAAGCCTTCTTTCTCTAGCCAAAGTATGTGAAAAGGGCAGCCTAGCAAGAAGAACACTTTTAGACAATAATTGCTCTAGTTCTGCCAAATACTACTGAAAAAAACTGCATCCCAACACCACCTTCGCCAGAAAAGCTCCATAAGGAGACTAGACTACTCTCATCAGGCTGCAATAAAGCTTCCAAAATTTCCTTTCCTGCAAGGGTAGGTAGAGGTGAAGAAGTTGCGGGGGGTGGGTAGAAAGGAGGGAATGATATTAAAAAAGGTTGAGTATGGGGTGCCTGTGTGGCTCAGTTGGTTAAGCATCTGACTTTGGCTCAGGTCATGATCTCACAGTCCGGGAGTTTGAGTCCCGCGTCGGGCTCTGTGCTGACAGCTTGGAGCCTGGAACCTACTTCTGATTCTGTGTCTCCCTCTCTCTGACGCTCCCCCATTCATGCTATGTCTTCCTCTGTCTCAAAAATAAATAAATATTAAAAAAAAACAAAAAAGATTGAATTGACTGATGGTAGCTACACTTGTGGTGAGCAGTATAATGTATAGAGCTGTGGAATCACTATGTGGTACACCTGGACCTAATGTAACATTGTGCGTGAGCTATAATTCAATAGATAGATGATCGATAGATAGATAGATACATAGATACATACATGCATACATACATACATACACAAACAAATACATAAGTAGATACAATAAAAAATGTTTGAGTTTAGTGGGCAGGATTTTCATCCCCATCAGGCAGTAATGACATACCCTGTCCATCCCTGCCATGGTGGTATCAGAGGAGGCTTACTCGAAAGTCAAAAATTTCACAATCACTCATAAGTAAGGCCATTCCTCCCACTATGGTATTAGTGGAAGCCATGTGGGAAGTAGTATAAAGGTACGGTTCCCCTCCCAGGCAGTGTAATATCAGCGGAGGCCTATTGGGAATCTGATTTTCCACACAAGCCCACTAATAACATGGAAACCCTCCCCACTTTTCCCTGGGTGGAGACGTAGAGTTCTACCCTGATCTGGCACAAAGAAGCACCTTCCTTCCCTGGCAGAAGGGTGTCAGAGAAAGACCAATAAAATAGATGCTTTAAATTATTTCCAGAGTGTCATAATACCCAAGTAATCAATTTTCAGTTAAAAAAATCACTTATCATACCATGAACCACAAAAAACTTCAACTTGAATGAGAAAAAGAAATCAACAGATGTCAACACCAAGATGACAGAGATGTTGAGAATTATCTGTAAAAGATTTTAGAGCAGTCATCATAAAAATGCTTCAACTAACAAGGAAGAAAATGCTGGAAACAATGAAAACAATGTTTTAATTTCAAATAAGAAAGTCTCAACAAAGAAAAAGTCTCAGCAAAGAAATTGAAAGTACAAAGAAAAACTAAAATGAAATTTTAGAAAAGAAAAATAACCAAAACTAAAAACTTAATGACTATGATCAACAGCAGAATGGAGAGGGAAGAGTAAAAAATTAGCAAACTCAAAGATAGAATAATATTACCTAGTCTGAACAACTGGGAGAAAATAGACTGGAAAAACAAAAATAAAAAATAAACACAGATCCTCAGGAACTTGTGGGAACATAATAGAAGATCTAATATTTCTGCCACTGGAATCTTGGAAACAAAGGATAAAGAGAGAGGGACTGAAAAAGTGTTTGAAGAAATAAGGATTGAGAATGTGTCAAATTTGGCATAAGATATAACTTACAGGTTCAAGAGGCTCAGCAAATCCTAAACAGGTTGAACCCCAGAAAACTTATAGAAGATAAATCATAGTAAAACTTTTGAAAACTAAAACAAAAACACTATTTTTGAAAATAGCACACAATACATGACTCTTTACTTATTGGAGAAAAACAATTTGAATGAAAGTAGATATCTTATTAGAGACCATGGAATCCAGAAAGAAGTGGCATATTTTTCAAGTGTTAAAAGCAAAGAACTGTCAACTCATACAATTCCATAGTCAGCAAAAATATACTTCAGGAATAGGGGGAAAATAAAGACATTCTCAGATGAAGAAAAACTAAAAGAATTTATTGACATAGGGAGAGATCAAAGAACAACAGAAAGAGTAAATATATGGGTAAACATAATAAAGTTTCCATTTCATCTTGAGTTTATAAATTATTTTAATGGTTGAAGCAAAACTTATAATATCATCTGATGTTCCCCATGTATGTATAAAAAATACTTAAGATAATTATACTACAAATGGGAAAGTTAAACAGATTTTAAGGGACAGAAGGTATCTACACTTAATGTGTAAAGGTAAGATTTTGAAACTAGTATACTATGACAAATTTGGTATATACACTGTAATACCTTAATAACTACTAAAAAGGCTATACAAAGAAATACAGTGAAAAATACTATCATAAATAAAAATGCAGGTCTAGAAAGTTTTAACCTGTGTAAGGCGGGTGGAAAGAAAATAGAAACAAAAAACAAAGGGAACAAACAAAAACAAAAATAACAAAATAGTAGAATATATCCCGGTTTATAAATTAGTAAACGAAATATAAATGGCCTAACTACATACATTAAACAATGTAGACTGATAGAGTGGATTAAGAAAAAAATGACCCAGCTATATACCGTGTGGAAGAAACTCATTTTAAATGTAAGAATATGCGTAGTTTGAAAGTGAAAGAATAGAGAAAGATATGCCAGGCAAACATGAATCAAAGGAAAAAAGAAGGGGCTCCATTCCTATCAAATAAAATACACTTCAGAGCAAAGAAAATCACCAGGGACAGACAGGTAGAGACAAACATTACTTAAGGAGAAAAGTGGTAATCCATTACGAAATTATAGCAATGGTAATTGTGCATGCATCAAACAACAGAACTGTAAAATGTGTGAACCCAAAACTGATAGAATTAAAAGAAGAAATAGACAAAAGTAAAATGACAGTTGGAGACCACATCATCTCATAACATTAGACAGAACAGTAGAAAAATGGCTTGGTCAATATTCAAAAATCAATTAGTGTAATCCTCCATATTAATAGACTACAAAACATAAAGGTCATATGACATCAAGTGATGCAGAAAAAGCATTCAACAAAATTCAGCATCCATTCAGAAATTAGAAATACAGTAGAACTTCCTCAACTGGATAAATAGTATTTACCAAAAAACCTTATAACTAATATCACACTTAATGGTGAAAGACTGAATGCCTTACCCACAAATCAGGAACAAAGCAAGGATCTCCACACTCTCCACTCCTATTTAATCTATTACTGGAAGTCCTAGCTATCACAATGGGCAAACTGAAATAAACACAAACAAACAAACAAATTAGCACAAAGAAATAAAACTGAAAATTATTCCTATTTGTAGATGAAATAATGGTTTATGTAGAATATCACAAGAAATGTACAAAATTAACTTGTTAATTTAATTAACTCATAAGTGAGGTCCATCGTAAGACACAAGGTCAAACATAAAAATTAATTGTATTTTTTCTTTATAAATTTTTATTTATTCATTTTGAGACAGAGAGAGAGAGAGAGAGAGAGAGAGAGAGAGAGAGAGAGAGAGCGCATGAGTTGGGAAGGGTCAGAGAGAGGGAGAGAATCACAAGAAGGCTCCACGCCACCAGCACAGAGCTGCATGTGGGGCTGATCCCATGAACTCTGAGATCATGACCTGAGCCAAAATCAAGAGTCAGATGCTTAACCGACTGAGCCACCCAGGCACTCCCCAAAATTAATTGTATTTCTATATATTAATGATGGAAAAATGAAAACTGAATGCAATGCCACTTACATATGTTCAAAATAAAAGTAAAATATTTAGGTATAAATCTAATAGGAAAGGACTTATATGTTGAAAACTATACAATGTTTTTGAAAGAAGTCAAAGAAATTTTAAGGAAATGGAGTAATATGCCATGTTCATGGATTGGAAGTCTCAATACAGCAAAGGAGTCAATTTTCCCCAGACTGATATATAGTTTTAAAAAAATTCCAGTGAAAATATAAAAATGTTTTTTGTACATATACAAATTATTATAGATTATTCCAAAATATATATCAAGAGGCAAAGGAACTAGAATCATTATAACAATTTTGATAAAGATGAATAAAGTAGGTGGAACCACTTTGCCTCATTTGAAGACTTATACAGTTTATAATGATTGAAAATAGTGAAGAGACAGACACAGAGATCAAATAAACAGAATAAAGAACCCAGAAATAGTCCCACACAACTGACTTTTGAGAAAGGAACAAAAATAATTCAGTGCAAAAAGTACAGGCTTTTCAAAAATAATTGGCATAATTGGACTAATTGAGTATCCGTAGACCAAATAAAAAAATAAAAACAAAAACAATCTTGGTCCTAACATCATAACATGCATAAAATATGACTCTAAGCGAATCATAGATTTAGATGGAAAAATATCAAATTTTAAGAAGAAAACAGTAGAAAACCTGCAGGACCTAGTGCTTGGTGAGTGTTCTAAGATATGATACAGAAAGCAGGATTCATAATTTTTTTTAATTGACAAATTAAACTTCATTCAAATTAAAAATTTTGTGGGGTGCCTGGGTGGTTCAGTAAGTTGCGTGACCAACTCTTGATTTTAGCTCAGGTCATGATCTCACAGTCATGGGAATGGAGCCCTGCATTGGGCTCTGCACTCAGCAGGAAGCCTGCTTGGGATTCTCTCTCTCTCTCTCTCTCTCTCTCTCTCTCTCTCTCTCTCTCTCTCTCCCCCCCCACCTCCCTCCCTCTCCCCCTTTCCTCTGCTCATGTTTTCTCTCTCTCAAAATAAGTAAAAAGAACATTAAAAAATTAAAAATTTTGCTTTCTGAAAAACTTTAAGAGGATGAAATGAAAAGCACAGCCTAAAAGAAAATATTTCCAAATCACATATTTGAAAATTCATATCTGAAATATATTTTTTAAAAAAACACTCAAACTTAGTAAGAAAAACAATTTGACTAGAAAATGAGGAAATGATGGGGTGCCTAGATGGCTCAGTAGGTTAAGCCTCTGACTTCGGCTAAGGTCATGATCTCGCGGTTTGTGAGTTTGAGCCCCAAGTCAGGCTCTGTGCTGGCAGCTCAGAGCCTGAAGCCTGCTTCAGATCCTGTGTCTCCCTCTCTTTCTGCCCCTCCCCTGCTCATGCTCTGTCTCTCTCTCTCTGTCTCTCTCTCTCTCTCAAAAATAAATAAACATTAAAAAATTTTTTTTTTAAATAGGCAAATGACATGAAGAGTTATTTCACTGAAGAAGATTCTAGGGTGGTGAAGCACATGAGAAGATACCTAACATTATCAGTTATTAGGAAAATTCAAATTAAAACACACTGAATGAAATATGAAATGAAAATTACAATGAAATGAAATACAAAATGAAAATCACAATGAATGATACATTTGTATGAGATATCATTACAAATTGGCAAAGCTAACATAAAAACTAGTGACAATAACAAAATGCTGTGAAGATGGGAGAAACTGGATCTGCCCTATACTGCTGTTGGAATGTAAAACGGTGCACCCACTCTGCGTTCAGGCTGGAAGTTTCTCTTTCAAAAACTAAACAGACATTTACATGATCCCACAATCACATTTCTGGATATTTATTCCAGAAATGAAAATAAGTCTGTATAAAAATCTAAACATGATTGGACACAGCAGCTTTATTTGTAGTAGCCCCAAACTGGCAATAATTAAAATATCCTGAGCTTGGTGAATGGTTAAACAAACTGTGGTACATCCATTCCTTACACTGCTCTGTAGTAAAAGAAACCACTGATGCAAGAAACAACTTGGATGGAGCTCAAGGGCATTGTGGCATACAAATGAAAAGCATCTTCAAAAGGATACATGGTATGATTCCATTCATATAACATTCCCAAAATGACAAAATAATAGCAGTGGAGAATAAATTAGTGGTGATTCAAATTCTAGAGGCGACTGAAGGACTAGTATTGATAAGTAGGCCACCTGAAAAATAAATATGATCTTTGTAAACTTGCTGGGTGAGAGAGTCCTATCTTTATAAACACGGTCTTTCTGAATAATGCTTGACATTCTACTCAGTTCATAGGATTCGAAATTGGCTCTAACAGAAGTGAGTTCAAGGTAGGGATGCTTCAGCATTCTCATCTGTCCCAATTTGAAATTGGTTTGTCTGCTATTATAGTTTTGATACAGTTTCTAACAGCAAAGTTTTTAAAGGTCTATGATTAAAACAAACACAGGCAATAGTCACAAAACAACAACAAAAAATAAAAGTTGTCTCCTCCATTTATCCTTCATCTAATATGATTTAAGAAAAAAACACAAGCCTTCTTAATGTTATGTATTTGATTTAAGTAACAAGAGAATTTTTAGTTTAACACTGATATGAAATCATGTCAGAATACAATATGGGGCAGCCAAGAGCTGGTATCTTAAGAAACCCTCTCACTTGAAGCTGAGATGGGCAGGGCCTACCCATCAGCATAGCAATAAACTGGAAGTAAACCACTGTGATTGTTCATCTTACATGTCACCTTGACTAGACTATGGTACCCAGATATTTGGTCAGATACCATTCTTGATGTTGCTGTGAAGGAATTCTTTAGATGAGATTAACATTTAGATCAGTGGACTTTGAGTAAAGCAGATTGCCCTCCATAACGTGGGTGTGGCTCATTCAATCAGCCTAAGGCCTTAAGACAAAACTGACTGAGGTCTTCTGAGGAGGAGTGAATTCTGCCTCTAGACTGTCTATAAATACAAGCTGTAACATCAGATCTTCTGTGGGTCTGGGGCCTGCCTGCCTATTCTGCAGATCTTAGACTTCACAGTTTTCCCACTCTATAAACCAATCCCTTAAAATGTGTGTGTGTGTGTGTGTGTGTGTGTGTGTGTGTGTGTGTGTTTTCCACAAACTTGCAGCCTAGCTTTATTCAATCCTGAGGAAGTTTTCAGCACTGATGTGCAAGAATGTTCATACTATCATTGTCTGTATGAGGTAGAAATATAAAACATAAATGTCTGTCAATAATATAATGGATAAATATATAATATAATTGTATATTTATACTATGGAATGCTGCATAGATTAAAAAAAAAAAAACAAAACTGAAAGGGGGCACCTGGGTGGCTCAGTCGGTTAAGTGTCTGACTTTGGCTCAGGTCACGATGTCACAGTTTTTTTTTTTTTTTTTTTTTTTTTTTTAAATTTTTTTTTTTTTCAACGTTTATTTATTTTTGGGACAGAGAGAGACAGAGCATGAACGGGGGAGGGGCAGAGAGAGAGGGAGACACAGAATCGGAAACAGGCTCCAGGCTCTGAGCCATCAGCCCAGAGCCTGACGCGGGGCTCGAACTCACGGACCGTGAGATCGTGACCTGGCTGAAGTCGGACGCTTAACCGACTGCGCCACCCAGGCGCCCCACGATGTCACAGTTTTTGAGTTGGAGCCCTGCATGGGGTTCTCCACTGACAGTGCAGAGCTCTGTCTCCTTCTCTCTCTGCCCCTCCCACACTTGCTTGGACGTATGCACTCTCTCTCAAAAATAAATAAGCATTAAAAAACGAAAAACAAAACAAAACAAAAACTGATGATGGGTGCCTGGATGGCTCTGTTGGTTAAAAGTCTGACTTCGGCTCAGGTTGTGATCTCATAGTTCGTGGGTTCAAGCTCCCTGTCGGGCTCTGTACTGACAGCTTAGAGCCTGGAGCCTGCTTCAGATTCTGTGTCTCCCTCTCTCTGCCCCTCCCCTGCTCTCTCTCTCAAAAATAAATAAATATTAAAAAAAATTTTTTTAAACCCTGAAGGGACATCACCTGTACAACAGCACAGAGAAATTTTAAAATATGATGTTCAGCAAAAGAATCCAGATGCAAAAATGTATATACTGTATCATTACATATTCTATGATTGATATGACTTTTAGATGAGTATATAGGAAAGCAAGCCATTGTTTAGAAAGGATGCAAAACTAAGTAGTGAAAATATAAAGAAAATGAGGAAATGAAAACCACGAAATAGTTCTAGGGACCAATTTTATGTGAGAAGATGGGGGTTGGGATTACAAAGTACTTCCAGAAGTTCTCTAGGGGTGCTACCAATTTTCTATTTCTTTTTTTTTTTTTTTTTAAATTTTTTTTTTTTTTTCAACGTTTATTTATTTTTGGGACAGAGAGAGACAGAGCATGAACGGGGGAGGGGCAGAGAGAGAGAGGGAGACACAGAATCGGAAACAGGCTCCAGGCTCTGAGCCATCAGCCCAGAGCCCGACGCGGGGCTCGAACTCACGGACCGCGAGATCGTGACCTGGCTGAAGTCGGACGCTTAACCGACTGCGCCACCCAGGCGCTCCTCTATTTCTTAATCTGGGTAGAATTCAATGGAGGTTAGTTAACTTTAAATAATACTGCACTGGGGCACCTGGGTGGCTCAGTCGGTTGGGCGTCTGACTTCTTCTGCTCAGGTCATGAGCTGGTGATCTCATGGTTCGTGAATTCGAGCCCCGCATGGGGCTCTGTGCTGACAGCTTGCAACTCACAGCTCGGAGCCTGGAGCCTGCGTCAAATTCTGTGTCTCCCTCTCTCTCTGTCTGGCCCTTCTCCTCTTGAGCTCTGTCTCCCTCTCTCTCAAAAATAAATAAACATTGGGGCGCCTGGGTGGCGCAGTCGGTTAAGCGTCCGACTTCAGCCAGGTCACGATCTCGCGGTCCGTGAGTTCGAGCCCCGCATCAGGCTCTGGGCTGATGGCTCGGAGCCTGGAGCCTGTTTCCCATTCTGTGTCTCCCTCTCTCTGCCCCTCCCCCGTTCATGCTCTGTCTCTCTCTGTCCCAAAAATAAATAAACGTTGAAAAAAAAAATTAAAAAAAAAATAAATAAAAATAAATAAACATTAAAAAATTAAAAAAAAAAAAATAATGCACTAAGGGGAGCCTGGATGGCTCAGTCGGTTAAGCGTCCCACTGCAGCTCACATCATGATCTCATGGTTTGTGAGTTCCAGCCCCATGTTAGGCTCTCTGCTGTCAGGCAGAGCCTGCTTTGGATCCTCTCCCTCTCTCTCTGCCTGCTCCCTACCCTGCTCACACTCTCCCTCTCTCTCAAAAATAAATAAACATTAAAAAAAAATGTGTGCACTAAGCTACACCTTTATATTTTATGTACTTTTCTGAAAGTGTGTTGTTAAACATGTGTTTTTCATCAGAAAAAAAAAAAAGATACTATGTACATGGGTGGCTTTTATGAATTTGCAAAGGTATTTTATATAGTCCTTTAAAGTTATTCCACTTCAAACCTGGCTGGTTTTCTCTAATCTTAGGGAAAACAATGACTTACTTCACTATGAATATCATAGCTTACTAAAGAGAAATAAAAATCCCAATAGTTGCTAGAAGTGGTCACGGAATGAAATGGCAATAGCTATTTTCTTTCTACTCAGGACCATGTTTTAAAGCCATGATTTCACACCTTTGCTATGAAAATTTAGTAGTAAAAATTCATCCAAATTAAAAATCACCAATTCCAGTCAAGATGGCTTATAAATTTACACAGTAAGGATCTGCTCCTCATATATATATATATATATATATATATATATATATATATATATATATATATATATATATATATAAAACACCCTTCACAGCAATTAACTTCAAAAAGGATCACAGACTTCAATATAAAACACAAAACTGTATAATTCCTAGAAGGCATCTTAGAAGAAAATCTAGGTGACCTTGGGTATGGTGATGTCTTTTTTTTTTTTTTGATACAGCACAAAACACAATCCATGAAAGAAATATTTGGTAAGCTAAAATTCATTAAAATAAAAAAAAAAAACTTTTGCTCTATGCAACATAAAGATAATTAGAAAACAAGCCATAGACTACGAGAAAATATTTGCAAAGGACACATCTGATAGAAGACTTTTATCCAAAATATGCAAAGAACAAACTCTCAAAACTGAACAATTAGAAAATAGACGACTTGATTAAAAAGTGATGGGGCGCCTGGGTGGCGCAGTCGGTTAGGCGTCCGACTTCAGCCAGGTCACGATCTCGCGGTCTGTGAGTTCGAGCCCCGCGTCGGGCTCTGGGCTGATGGCTCAGAGCCTGGAGCCTGTTTCCGATTCTGTGTCTCCCTCTCTCTCTGCCCCTCCCCCGTTCATGCTCTGTCTCTCTCTGTCCCAAAAATAAATAAACGTTGAAAAAAAATTAAAAAAAAAAAAAGTGAGCCAAAGACCTTTATATACATCCCATCAAAGAAGATATATAGATGGCAAGTAAGCATGTAAAAAGCTGCTTCACATCATATGTCATCGGGGAATGTGAATGAAAATGACATACCATTACACACGTCTTTGAACGGCCCAAAGCCAGAACACTGACAATACTAAATTTTAGTGGAGATGTGGAACAACTGGAATTCCCACACAGTGCTGATGGGAAGGCAAAAATGGTATAGCCCCTTTGGAAGACAGTTTGGTGATTTCTTTTTTTTTTTTTTTTTTTTTAATTTTTTTTTTTAACGTTTATTTATTTTTGAGACAGAGAGAGACAGAGCATGAACAGGGAAGGATCAGAGAGAGAGGGAGACACAGAATCTGAAACAGGCACCAGGCTCTGAGCGGTCAGCACAGAGCCGGACGCGGGGCTCGAACTCAGGGACCGTGAGATCATGACCCGAGCCGAAGTCGGACACTTACCCGACTGAGCCACCCAGGCGCCCCTGGTGATTTCTTAAAAAAGGTAAACATACTCTTACCATATGATTCAATAATTCCACCACTCCTTGGCATTTACGCAGAGAAGCTGAAAATTTATGTTCACACAAAAACCTGCATATGGACATTTTGGCTTTGTTTATAACTGCCAAAACCTGTAAGCAATCAATGTATCCTTAATTAGGTGAATGGATAAATAAACAGGGGTACATTTAGACAATGGGATATTATTTAGTACTAAAAACAGATCAGCTATTAATTTATGGTAAGGCATGGAGGAAACGTAAATGTTTTATTACTGTGAAAGAAGCCAGTCTGGAAAGACAATATACTGTATGTTTGCAAATATATGACATTCTGGAGAAAGCAAAACTATGGAGACAATAAAAAGATTAGAAGTTGCCAAGGGAGAGATGAATAGGAGAGAGCACAGAGGATTTTTAGAGTAGTGATGATACTCTGTATGATATTATAATGATGGATGTATGTTATAATACATTGGACCAAACCCATAGAATGTACAACACCAAGAGTGAAGCCTAAGGTAAACAACAGACTTTGGGTGCTTATGATCTGTCAATGTAGGTTCATCCTTGTTTAAAAAAAATAAAACTGCCATTGTGGCAGGTGATGCTGATAATGGGGGAGAGTGTATAAAGGAAATCCATGTACCTCTCTTAATTTTGTTGTAAACCTACAATTTCCCCTCAATAAAATCTTTATAAAAATATGTATACAAGATATATTGCATATATTCTGCAATCAGAGCTAGAACTCTTTAGGAAATAAAAAGAAATAATAAAATAGAATACTAGTTTGAAAGTGTAAGATTTTACATCCATGTTCTTCCAATAGAAAACATTTAAATTGACATATAAATAGATGCGCTTGAGATCCCCAACGTTCTTTTAGAAATAGGTGAGGAAAAACCTTAAATAAATAATGATGGAGGTAATTATTAGTTTTTTTTTTTTCAGAACCCATGTAAATATGTGATGATAAATAGTCAAAGCTGTACTCATTGTCTTACAAATGCAAAGGATAAAAATTAAAAAAAAATTTTTTTTTCAACGTTTATTTATTTTTGGGACAGAGAGAGACAGAGCATGAACGGGGGAGGGGCAGAGAGAGACAGAGCATGAACGGGGGAGGGGCAGAGAGAGAGGGAGACACAGAATGGGAAACAGGCTCCAGGCTCCGAGCCATCAGTCCAGAGCCCGACGCGGGGCTCGAACTCACGGACCGCGAGATCGTGACCTGGCTGAAGTCGGACGCTTAACCGACTGTGCCACCCAGGCGCCCCAGAAATTTTAATACTTTAAAAATAATCTCCACCCACATTTATCATAAGACTTCACTTTCTGATTTAAGTACTTAGGTGAAATTTTCAGAGCCATTCTATGGGAATGGTCTGAAGCACTTTGAAAGTATCATAGATATTCTTGCACCCCTCACCGATCCCACTTCTTATCTCTTTGCTTAATATCTACATTTAATAGATAATGTGATAAAAATTGTAAATGAATTAATCACTATATGACTTTTGCAGAGAGTCAATGGTGAAATGACTTTGTTTTTCCTCTCCTTTATTCAACAGCCATTTCCTAAGTGCATCACTGTAGCTGTCACTATATACAGAATACAAAGATTCAAGTTAGTTCTTAGAACTGACATCTAGTGAGTAGAGGGCTGGGATGCTGCTAAACATATTCCAATGCACAAGACAATCCCCACAACAAATTAGCTGTCCCAAAATGTCAAAAGTGTCTAGCTGGGGAAAATTTTCTATAAAGGAATATCTTCCTGCCCCCACCAAAATTCTTTGTAGTTCTCACAGTGACCTGCAAATCATTACTATACGTCAGTTTAAGTTGGCAACGTGTTCCAAATTTAAACCAGCTTAATTCAAAGAGTCAATTATGGCCCCAAGTTAGGGAGCTATTATTCATATGTCCTGATTATAAGGGCTACCTGACCAACTCTCAGGAATTACAAAGTGCTCTCATTAGCTGTTTCCATTAGCTGGGACCTGTACCTAAAATTTCTCATGCCAAACAGTAAGAGCATGAAAGAGGTATATGGGTCTACACACTCATCATCAGAAAACAAATGTGAATTTATATTCTACGTTTTTTCCTAATATGAATTTCATTTACACTGTAAAAATAAAGCTTGTTAAACTATGAAAGCTTAAGAAACTTCCTTATAACTACCTTTCCAACACCTCTGAGGTCTCAGGGCATGAAAAACAGGGATGTAAACCAATCTAGATAATGACATAATCAACTATTGCACACATTGGGCTCCACCTTTCTCCTTCCAAAGGAACTCAAATTAGTTTCACTTTTTTTTGAATATTAGAAGTTGAGCTTTGAAAATAAAATAAATATACATGATTCAAAAGGAAGTAGTAATTCATTGCAATGCCAGTTCTTAAAACTCTGTCCAAAAGAGTATCCTACATCTTAGGATAACCATTCCAATCCTTCCCATCTAAGAAGTTCAAACGATGCTGTTACCTCTTCGTGATACTTTAAAAATGTTCTTCTAAGGAACCATGTGGTGTCTGAGCTGGGAGGTTTTCTTTCTTTCATTTTGTTGTTATTTGTTTTTTTGTTCTGGCTTTCCCTCAGAAGAAGCCAAGACTGCCAGAATTTAAGCCTCTGCTTGTTAGAAATTGTAGACTGCAAAAGCAAATATTGGAAACCCTGTAACATCCTCTCAGAAATATACCCTTAGAAAGAATGAAGACAAAAGAAAGTCATAGGAGCTTTTAAAATCATATTCCTCCCTAGTCAGAAAGGCAGAAAAAGTACACATAGTAATAGGGGCTACCTGATGTACATGAAAATAATCTTCCCAATAGTCCATGCATCTATAAACTAGGTTTAGTTATTGCTTCCTTTGGATAGATTTTGTGAGACTTAAGTGCTTTATGATCAGTGAATGGCAATTGAGATAAAAACTAGAAATAATGAAAATAAACTCTTTGACTTTAAATAGAAGTGGTTCCAGTTTCCTTTTACAAGCCCGAAGGGTTGTTGTACATATTAAAACTGCTGCACAGCTCCATCCCTGGTCACAGAAATTCTCCCCCTCCCCCCCGCCCCGCCAAGATGTCAGATCTCTGGGAAACAGCAGTTACAAAAGGATGCTTTTCATAGCTTGTACTAGAAAACGCTGGCATCCCATCCTTGCATAAAATAGCACTAAACTGAGTCACAATGCCGGAAGCTGTGCCTTCTGCTTCTTTTCAATGGGATCTAGATCATTTCTAGAGAAAATATTAAATAATACTGCATAGTTTTGCCCATGCATATGACATACTGATTCTTCTAATCTCCCGTTTGCCCTAGATAATTTTAAGCTTTATCCATCAGCGTACCACGGGAGAAAGAAAAACACAGTTAACAAGATGACAGTGTTATCTAGGTATTTGGCACCAATATTAGCAAGAGTCTGTCATTTGACAATTATTTCCCTAGCATACCAGACGGTAAAGAAAATGTTTTCATTCATCCGCAAATGACTAACATTTTATTGATGTCTCAAAATGCGGTTGAATACTACTGCACTCTCAATTTCTGAGCCGGGTTTGAGAGTTAAGCTTGAATACTAATAACAGTAACTCCTGCTGCAAACGTCTCGGTTAATTGCCTAGCCTTGGAGTGTCAGTTCAACAGAGAGGCGTTGCGGGTTAGGAGCTCTTGAGGCAGCCAGTTTGGTGGTCACAGGTGATGGGAACACTTCCCTTTCCCCATTTCCCCCCATATATCCTCATGCACTGCGATAAAAATCACCCTGAGCACCGATACCGCCAAGCAAAACGACTCCCTGCCTGCCTCGTAAAGAGCTCAGTCTGGGGAGGCAGCCGGATGCTGACCCCTGCAGAGATTATTGCTTCTGTGCGCTTTGCCAAAGGTTCCTGCTAGCATTATGGAAAACGAGTTAGGGATGTGCGCTTTTGCTTTATTTATTTCCTCCAAGGGAAGAAGGACTGGAGTCAAGGCGAAGAAAATCTTCAAAGACTGCTTAAGGGAAATGAGGGTGGTGGTGGTGGTGGTGAGCATATTTTTTTAATTACTTGTTTCTCTCCACTTCCCCGCTCTGCTTCCCAAACTCCTCACTGAAGAAGATTGATTGGCGTAACTGCTATTGACTCCAGCCTCGGTTCTCGCATTGATCTGTAAATGGCCCGGAATAGCTAAAGGGTCTTGAATCTGGAAATGAGTTTAAGAAGCGAAGAAGTAGGAAAGGGTAGGGGGCGGCCCCTTGCGCAGCACCTGGCTCTGCCTTAGGCCAGGACAGCGGCTCCCAGCGGCGGGGCGAGCGGTTAGGAGGCTGCGGCGTGCGAAACAAGAGGGAGCCGCTCTGTGCCGCGAGAAGGAAATCTGTCCAACCTGGTTAGGAGGCTGTTAAAAAAAATATAACCCCGTGACTCGTTAAACCCGAAAACTCTGCCCCGTCTAGATTCGGATGCGCTGATCATTATGCCTGATAGGCTCAAAGGGGTTAAACTGCCTCTTACATAACAGGACTGCCTGGCTCTACACAATTAAAACACTTGATTGCAGTCTCTTCCCGACTGCGTCCATCCTCGACCCGCCCCGTCCCTCCCACCGCGCCTGCGTGCCGCGCGCCCACAGGCCCGTGCGCGCGCATATCACACACACACATCCATACACACCCTCCGCTTCGACCATGCCTCACACACACACCGTTTAGTGTCAGCATGCACGAGGGACGGGTAGCGGGCGCCCTCCAATCCGTATTGACTGACCCAGTAGACACACCAGCTTCGCTACCGCAGGGCCTTGCACGCACCCTTTCAGGTGCCCTCAAAAAGCAGCGCTCCCGCCACCGTCCTACCTATTTCCGAAAAGAGGTAAAGAGTGAACTAGTTGGCCGATTGTAGCCAACTTGTCGACTGTAGTGCCGTCGTCCAAGCGAGATTGGAAAAAAATAAACAATAAAATCTCACGGTCCTCAGCGTCATGATGGCGCCGACTACAACTTGGAGGACTTTAAAGTTACGGTGTCTCATGAGGTAAAACGCACCAGAGAGGAAAAGCAATGCGCCCCTCGGCTCTCTTCACCTCAGCACCGACACGGAGACTTTTCTAGCAAAACATCTCTAGTGCACATGACAAGAAGGGTAGCATTTTGTCTAAGACCCAGCTCTCTTTTCCTCTCACTTTGCGTAATTGTGATATACCTCCTCGGGATTTTTTTCCTCCGTTTTCTTTCTTTTTTTTCTCCCCTTCATTCCCCCCCCCCCCCCCCCCCCCGCTGCATCCCCAGTCCCCGGGCGGGGTTGCTAAGGAAACGGCCGCTTGGCAACGCGCGCGAGCCCGGGGGCCAGCGGCCGCCGCTGCGCCCCGCGCTGCTTCTGCTGCTGCTGCTGCGATTGCAGCCGCCCGCCGCCGCCGCTCGCCCTGCCTCCGCCGCCGCCGCGCCTCCTCCCTCACTCGCCGGCGCGCTCGCCTCCTCGCTAGATGGTGTGCGAGCCGCCCGAGAATTAGACTCACTCCGGACTCGGCCAAACGCAACCGAGAGGAGGTGTAGTGTGGTGCCAGGGGGTGGGAGGGGAGGGAGGGAGGGAAAGCGAAGAGAAGGAGGAGGGGAGGCAAAAAAAAAAAAAAAAAAAAAAAAAAAAAAAAAAAAAAAAAAAAGAGAGAGAGAGAGAGAGAAACAACAGCCAACAACTAGAGGGGGAAGGAAAAAAAAAAAGAAAGGAAAGAAACCCCCCACCCCCCCCACCTCCCAAAACTCCCCCCACAAAATAAGAAAAAAAAAAAAAGAAAAAAGAAAAAAAAAAGAAAAAAAATCCTGTGGCGCGCCGCCTGGTTCCCGGGAAGACTCGCCAGCACCAGGGGGTGGGGGAGTGCGAGCTGAAAGCTGCTGGAGAGTGAGCAGCCCTAGCAGGGATGGACATGATGCTGTTGGTGCAGGGTGCTTGTTGCTCGAACCAGTGGCTGGCGGCGGTGCTCCTCAGCCTGTGCTGCCTGCTACCCTCCTGCCTCCCGGCTGGACAGAGTGTGGACTTCCCCTGGGCGGCCGTGGACAACATGATGGTCAGAAAAGGGGACACGGCGGTGCTTAGGTAGGATGAACGGCGTGCTTTTCGTACTTGTCTCAGTCTTTCTTTCTGTGTCTCTTTCTACCCTTCTTGCTTTTATTTATTTATTTATTTATTTATTTATTTATTTATTTATTTAACCCCGAGTAAGAATGCTGGTGGTGATCACCATCAAAAAACCACACCGCAAGGAATACAGGTGCTGCTTCTGCCCGGTGCCTGGCCCCTTGATGCTGGGGCAGGTAGGAAGCTGGACGCGTGATGCTAAAGCACTTTGCGGGAACGCCAAGTAGCCCAGGGATGAGTGAAGTGTGAGGTTTAGGAGGGGCAGGTGCCACTTTGAAACTCAATTCACAAGGTCTCTGTTTTACTGTCATGGGGTACTCGTGGAGAGTCTGACAAGTTTATCAGGTTTGTTTCTATTTTACTCTAGCCTAAGCGACTTTTTCAAACTGCTGCCTCCCTGCTCCCATTTATTTTCCCTTTCACTTGGACACTTAGGCTCAATTTCTCCCTCCTCAGCTTTCTTTCTTTCCGCTGATCGTTTTCTTCCCTCTCTCTTTTCTCCCTCCTCATTTTCTTTTCCCATTTTTCCACTTCCTTCCTACTCTCCTTTTCCTCTACTGCCTCTTTTCGTCCCTTTACTGTGCTCTCTCTATTCTTTCCTCCCTTTTCTATTTTCTCCTCCTGTATATCTTCACCACTCTGATTTCTGATCATATTTAACCGCCTTTCTTCCACTCTTCACCTTTCTCCATCCCTTCTTTTTCTCCCTTATTAATGTTCCTATTCTGTGGTCTTGTCTCCCTGTTTTTGACTCACATTCCCCATCCCTCTTCCCACATCCTTTCCCATCATCGTCACATACACATGCATGTTCCCTCTGAACCCTTACAGTACCATCTTCTCACACTCACAAATCTCTTTCCCTTAAACACACTCACTCACATACTCTCTGTTTCACATCCTCACACACACTGGCCCTTCCGTGTTCTAACAGCCACTTTCATATTCACGTTCTCTTTCACTGTTTAAAAGGCACACACTCCTTTACTGTTCCACACACTGTCACTCTCACACATGTGTACACATGGTCCCTCTCTCTATGTTTCTCTCTCTCTTTCTCTGTTTCTCTGTCTCTTCTTTTTCCTTTCCTTCCTCCCTCATTCCATCTTTAGTTTTACTTCTTTTTCTCACCCTTCTTTCCTCCCTTCTTTTCCCTAAGGTTGAGCACCGAAATGTTTTGTCATTAGTGAACATCCGTAGCCCGATTTTACCCCAAAGCAACACTGCAGAGTGAGATCCTGGAAACATTTTTTTTTTTCTCTTGTGAAAATATGAATTGATGATCAGCAGTGCTTAGATCTAACAAAGCTAAACACTCTTATTCCTTCATTTCTCATCGCCCTACCTTCTCCCCCTGACACCCCCAACTGACGTACACTTCAAATCTCCCTGAAAGATCTTCTTTCTCTCCACTGGGTGGTAGTTGGCTTGTAAGTGTGGATGCACAAAATCAGTATACGCGGCATGTCTAAGGTGAAAGAGAGTAGGCTATGTTTCTGTTTGAATTGTGCAACATATTTTAAATTTAATGATCTGGGTTCTGGGTGTGGTATATGTTTTACACCTTCTGAAACATGCTTATGAGTCCAAATTTGTGTGGAATACTATAATACTTTCTGACATACCCTAATAACTAGTATGCTTTTATAATATATGTTATCTTTGCTGCTGTAAATACAAAATGCCACTGAATGTATACAAAAATAGCAAATCATTTGTTATAACTTTAATACCTTTTCATTGCTGGTAAAAGCTATGAACTCTATGTCACATAGAGGGTATAAATAAAATGCACATTTTCTTTTTTTTATATTAAGTTTGTTTTGGAAGTTTGAACAACAGTGGTAGGAACGAAACTATCTTCAGAGGCTGCAAACACATATCATGGGGGCTGCAATCTATGTGTTTGTAGCAGTGCACTGCTTATTTGTCATGAGCATTAACATTTTCAACCTAAAGGGTTTGATAGACTACTTGCCTTTTGATGATATATCTTGGCATTTTGTTTCTAATGAATCTAATACATGCTATGGCTAACTAAAATAGCTGGAACCACATTCTGCTTCTAGGAGACCTATATTTAGTTCACCCATCACTTACAGTAGTGAAGCTTCTCTAACTAGTGGGGGCAATATCTTTCTAGTGTTATTGCTTTGGTGCAGCCCTTGTTTACTTGTGTACATGGTACCACATCCATTTATAGGCTGTATCCTGAGTTTTGTAATATCTTAATTAGAGAACTTTTGACTTTTAAACTTTTTAGAAAGAATAGAATCTGTCTCTTCTAAGTGATTTTTTTTTTACCGATTACAGTGTTTATTTTTTTAATAAACAGAATAATTTTGTGTCCTATGAAACAGAAATCCTATCAGCATTACTTTTTACCCAAAGTCATTTGGGTAGTACTAATTCTGTAATTCTCTAGGGAGTATCCCACTTTTTACCTTTCTACATTGCTCATAGGTTTTTAAACTATTTTAATGTATGCATTTATAAGAAATTTTCTCTCTGTTAAAACAATGTTACATTGTATGCGTTGTTTTTCTTGACTCTTCTTCTGCATCTGGCATTTACTCTGTCCATAGACCACTACAGACAGAGCTTAAGGACTAATTGAGTGTGTAAGTCAGGTGCCATATTTCTTATCAAAAGTAATGTCATAGTTATAGTTTATGTTTTTACATTGGAGACTTAGAATTATATTTGATGGTATTCTCTAATTAATTAGGAAACAAAACAAAACAAAATTTACCCTCCTGCATACACCCCCTCACATCAAAGTACAAAAATCTGGTGTTCAGGAGAACACTTTACTGAATTACATGATATCATTCATTAAGCTTTACCCAATAGGCTCTATTTTTAATGTAACACATTCCTCAAAAGTGTCTCGTAATAAAAAGCAAGTAGTGGTATAGCAGTTATCAAATAACTTTAAGAGCTAAAGGCCCGAAAGTGCAAAAATGTCGGTCAGTGACTCTGTTGCTTGTGGTTACATTAATGAAACAGAAGTTTAAAGG
The DNA here is from genome assembly GCF_028749965.1 of Puma concolor. Classification (NCBI taxonomy): domain Eukaryota; kingdom Metazoa; phylum Chordata; class Mammalia; order Carnivora; family Felidae; genus Puma; species Puma concolor. The sequence goes on along the minus strand of NC_141674.1, from coordinate 60,193,565 downwards.
TCAAATGATACATTTCTATCTTCTAAATGCCAGAATGTCTGTTTTAGAGAAAAAACAATAAAGAAAAACAAAAGTTTCCCTAAGTGGCATTATGATACGAAAGGGAAATCATTCTGTGATCTACTAACTATATGTATCATTTTATAAATCATCTTCTCTGTTTAGCTTAGTGAACTTATAATGAAATTCCATTTCATAATTGCAGCATTCTTATCATTTGAATTTTGCCTTTAAAGTTAGTGAAGCAATATATTAAATGTCAAAATTCCCCTTACTTCTAATAATGTTATTCACTGATAAATCTCTGAAGGATTCACTTGAGCTATTTGGACCTTCTTGATAATGTATTTAATGATACATCTATTCAATATAGAGAATTTGGTACCTCGTTTACTTAAACTTTGGATTTCATTAAATGCGTGCATGTCTTAGAGTGCATTGTAATTTGCTACAAACACAAATTAATGTTTGCATTAATTTATTAAATATCAACTTAAATTGCTACTATGTTTAATACATATTTTATTTTATGTATTTTATGCCTAACAAAATTTGTTAATCTGCATGTGGAGAAATTAACTTTTTCTCCAGTCTTCAAATTGCATTTTGTAGCACATGGAAGATAGGAGTTAATGTTTCCTGGGGTGACATAGCAAAGAACAGAAGATGCTAGAACCACATTAGTCACATTGCAGGACCCTCTGTTTCTAGACCTGGAGAATCAAGGGGAACATAATAAGGTTCTGGATCAGTACATCAATTTCAGATGACTTTTAAAATATTGGTTTGCAGTCGCTTTAATGTGAATCAGTTGCTTTATCCGTACCTTATTAACAAACACAGCTATGTTAACATGTCCAAAATGTGTAATATTCTTTGGAAACAATACAAGGAACATCCTCATTTATATCCTCACAGTGCCTGAACATTTTCTTAAATACATGTCATTTTTAAGTTAATTCTTTCAATCTGTTTCAACTTCAGCTCTTCTGTATGAATTTTGTACATTTTAAGCCGCCTTCCTGATATGAATTCAAAATATCCTATTCTCTGCTTGTCATGCTTTAATCAAAGAAAGGAAGAGAGATTCTTTTCTTAAATGTGATATCTTCTTTTACCTTAGCAAAGTTGAACACATGCTGTCATTTTAACACTGTAGGTTTGAATGGAGGTTATATGAGATCCCAATATGATATTGTAATATGAAGGACGATTTTTGCTTACAGCAGAGAACATAGGGCACATTTGCACAGAAGATATTTTCGTTGGAAGCTACAAAACTTTCGCAAGTAGATTTATAAGTGGATATGATGAGTATTTATCACTTCTTGGAACTATTTGTCCTATACATTCGCCTTTTGATTAGACTACATTAATTAGTTTGGTTTGAAATGCATGCTATTGGATATAAGAAAGTAAAGGATTTATTTATGAGAATGCAGAATTACCTATAGTAGTAGAAATCAATTGTGCTGTGCTTTTGGTAAATCATTGGATTGTCTAATATTGTCTGTTGAGTCATTCCTACACGTTGATGCATTACATATTTCAAATACATTGTTTAACTATGTAGGTGATTTCAGTTTAGAATATTAAGGCATTATTTAAAGACCTATAAGCTTATTAAGTAGTGTTGAACAAATATTTTTAAAATTCTGAAGTTTTTTTCCCTTCTTTAAAAAAGAAGGGGAAATAGATTATCTTACTGAGTCATTTGGGAAAAATGTGTTCTAGAATACAGAATAAAATGCTACACTGTTACCTGTAGTGACTTGCAAAGCTGTTCAATTAGCATGACACATTGTTTTGTATATTAATACACAGTCATTTGTTATATTAAAGGACAATGTAGTATATTAAATTTTTTCTAGGTAAATTTATTTTGCCTAGTCTTTTCAGTTTAGAAGAATTGATAAACCCATGTGATTGTATAAATCTCTGAACACATTCATGTTAATGAACTACTTATTTTAAATAGATTGGCTTTGAAATTAAACACCTCCATGAAATAAGTTATTTTTTTGCAATACCTGACCTCTGAAGAGCTTAGAGGAATGTTCACATCTTGTTTGTGACAGTTCTGGGCCCAATTAACCAGTCCAACCTTTGTCCTTCTGCTACCCTAGGCTATTGGAGATAGATGGTAGAGCTAATCCCTGAGACAACATTTCCCAGTCAGCCACTGTCATCTGCCTTCAGGTTGTGTAGTTGCACGATGGAGGGGAGTTTGGGGAGAGGAGAGGACGTGATGAGTGAGACTCTCCATTCTTCATTGCTTTGGGCAGCATCCAGCAGTGTCTCCATCTCCCAGGGGAACCACTTTGTTCCATCCTCCACTGGATCACTGGGTCATGGACTTCTATTTACACTCTCATCTATTCATTCTCATATCTTAGGAGTAGTAGTGGCTTCCTGCTCTTCTAATTTCCTGAGCTGTCTTACCATTACCTATATGGCTTCTCAGCTTTTCTAAACACTTTGTAATCAGTTTCTTTCATTAAATCCCTCTGTTTTAAATAACCTGAATGTTTTAAGTTTTGCTAGTGGAACCCTGATTGATATATAGTGAAAGGTAATAGCTTCAGTTATTTTAATTATATTTGATTAAATGACTACTTTGCCCATGGCATGATAAATGTTGGTTACTAGCACTAGATATAGGAGTTGTTTAGGGAGACGTGCATAGAAGTTAAACCATAATGATACTAGGGCATATTACAAAGAAGAAAGATTTTCCTGCACCCAGATTATGGTGAGAATAATAAACGAAATGTGTAAATATTTAATTAAATATACATTGATTAATAATATTTGAGTTAGTAATGTTACTATGGGTGGGAACATAAAGAAGTTGATGAATATATATTGACAAGATTCAATAATTCTCTATTTATTTATTTATTTATTTATTTATTTATTTATTTATTTATATTGACTGAGCAAAAGAGAAGAACGGGCAAACTCTGTGGATATGGGATCCAAATGCTGAGATAATTCCTACAGAGTTGCCTATTGAAATCAATAGGAATTAAAGTCTTTTCTTTTATGAAGCTTAATACCTGAGGAACTAATCAAAATTTCCAGTTTCTTATGAAGTATATAGTCATAAAAATGCACATGAGTCCAGTGTTTTGGCCACTGTAGAAATTAGTCTCTCAAGCCATTTGAATCTTATGATTAGAAATCAGATCACTTTTCTATAATATCCTGTTAAGACATAAATTAAGACATTATAGACATCATGTAACTTACATAGAAGAGGTAAGAGATGCTTCGTTAATAAGGTTTTCTTTTTTTTTTTATATCTGTCTTCTTAACCGAGTATTAGATCATGTGACGTCTTCTCTAATTTCTTCAAAATACCTTCTGAAATGCACTTATGTAGGTGTCTGGTTCCAATATAAACAAGCATTCACGATAAAGTTCTACCTTTGGTATATTTCTCCATACTTTTGCAAGAAAGATGGCATCTTAAAACCATCATTGATGAACTGAATCTCTCAAGGATGCCTAAGAGAGGATTTCTGAATTGGGAGGGAACTTGGACTTCTTGATCTCTGCCATGCCATCCATTTTAAAGTTTTGCTGATCTATTATAGATTGTCATTGACACTTCCTACATATAAGAGAAAATAGAATTTATTGCTCTTTTTACCTAGGAGAATCATATTACCTGCCTTTCGGCTTTTGTATAGGAAATTTTAAATTGGGTCACATGCTTTTTTTTGTCTGGTATTTTATGGATTTCAAATTCACCAGTGGAAACAAGAAGTTCCCAAACTACTGGAGAGTAAAATGTAGGATTTTCCTATATGGCCATAATCATTATCAAACTAGATTTTAATTTTTTTTTAATGTTTTTATTTATTTATTTATTTATTTATTTATTTTTTTTTTAAATTTTTTTTTCAACGTTTATTTATTTTTGGGACAGAGAGAGACAGAGCATGAACAGGGGAGGGGCAGAGAGAGAGGGAGACACAGAATCGGAAACAGGCTCCAGGCTCTGAGCCATCAGCCCAGAGCCCGACGCGGGGCTCGAACTCACGGACCGCGAGATCGTGACCTGGCTGAAGTCGGACGCTTAACCGACTGCGCCACCCAGGCGCCCCTTTTATTTATTTTTGAAGGAGAGAGAGAAAGAGAGAGACAGAGCATGAGTGGGGGAGGAGCAGAGAGAGAGGGAGACGCAGAATTCAAGGCAGGCTCCAGGTTCTAAGCTGTCAGCACAGAGCCCGATGTAGGGCTCAAACTCACGAACTGTGAGATCATGACCTGAGCCGAAGTCAGATGCCTAACTGACTGAGCCACCTAGGCGCCCCTCAAACTAGATTTTAATTAGTCCCTTATATCTAAAAATGTAGTATCATTTGCAAGATATTGAAGAAATTTACTAACAGCAGTTTTTTTGATATTTTGTTAACATGTACTTTCCTGTTCTTTGCTAATTTTGATATACAAACCACCTGAGTGTGTAAGTGCTGTGGCTCTTGTTCATCTATTCCTAGACCTTAACACAGAACCTTACATTTTTCAGGCTAACATCTACTATTTTTTACATTAGTGAATCCCTGGAAGAATAAGCAAAGGGATAAATGTATTTGTTCTTTAGTTTATTAATTGTTTCACATTTAATGATTGTATTATATTTAATACTGTGGCAGATCTACATGTTTATAGTGATTAAGTACTTTTTATTGAATCTATATATCAAGAGTCTCTGCCTTACGTAATTCCTGCAGAAGTCCTAGTGGGTTAAGATACATACATTGGAATCACTCAGTATCTTTTTTTTTTTTTTCAACGTTTATTTTTATTTTTGGGACAGAGAGAGACAGAGCATGAACGGGGGAGGGGTAGAGAGAGAGGGAGACACAGAATCGGAAACAGGCTCCAGGCTCCGAGCCATCAGCCCAGAGCCTGACGCGGGGCTCGAACTCACGGACCGCGAGATCGTGACCTGGCTGAAGTCGGACGCTTAACCGCCTGCGCCACCCAGGCGCCCCACTCAGTATCTTTTAATTGCAGTGCATAACCTACTAGTGGGTCTTGAAGAAAGGTACTGGATACTAAAGGCATTTTTTAAATTAAATGTACCAAATAGAGTAGAAGGCATTTTGTGTAATAAAGGTAAGTCTTGTCTGATAAAACTTTAGTGTGTGTGTGTGTTTATGTGTATGTGTGTGTGTGTGTGTGTGCGCGCATGCACATGCTGTGGCAAGATTTTAGATGTATTACTGAGGGCTTCAGCAGGGAGAGTTTGAGACACAGTGGTATGGTTGTAAGATTTTGAATTGTGGTTATAATTTTAAGAAGATCCAAGATTTTAAGTTATATAGGAAGACTTTTGCCATTTGCAATTATAATCATCAGATAAGAAAGACAGTTCAAAGTAGCAAAATGTCTGTTGTGACCTCCTAACATTTTTTTCTGTTTCTACCTCAACCCGTGGAGCTTCTTTTTCCTTTCTCCTAAGGATTCAATTAAATCAAATCAATAAAGATACAGGGGTAGAGAGAACTGGCTGATAACTCTCAATTATGAAAAGTAGCTATATGCCCCAAACCAGAGCAGCACTTTTGTATCATTCCAACCATCTCCCAGAGGCAGGTCAACAGTACTTTATAAACCACAGGGTATTGATACTAGCTGATAGAATTTTAATGTGGTCATATGGCTTTGATTTATAATGTTGAAGAGGTTATCTATTAGCATAGTGGTTTCTAAGCCATATCAAGTTCTGAATCCTGACAGAGGACCTTTGATGCTCTTAAGCATCCAGCTGGCATGGGAATTGGTCTTTTAATCACTTTTTCTAGGAAAAGGGGAATATAGGAAAGGAGGAATTTGGCAGGGTTGCCAGTGTTAAGTGTTGGCTCTTTTGAACAGTAGCCAGTGCATTATACTTTTCAGATAGCTGGTAATTTGTTCATTTAAGGAAAATGTTTATAACCCTTTTCGGTCCAGAACTAAATTGTTCTTCAGTGAATTTCACTAAGTTGTTTGGATATAGGTCCAGTGTCCATGATGATGCTACAAGATAGGGTTTCTTTAAAGCTATTGCCATAAAGTACTGAAAAGTTTTGGATGATTTAAAAGGGCCATGGGAAAAATGTGTTCTGTTGTCTTCAGAAACTCCTTTCCTCTCATTCAGCTAAATTAAATTTAGAGATATTAAAAGGATTTAAGAGACATTGTGAACATAAGAACAATAATCAGAAGACAAGAATATTGTTTGTGTATTCTTTGCAATAACACTACATACTGTTGTATTGGGATATTAAATGAATAAATCAAAGGAATCATAACGTTTTCCTAATCTTATAGATAAAATATTTCTTATAGGAGAACATATTTAGATATATTTGATTTGTAAGTAACCTGTTTTCCATTAATGTCTTGGTAATTGATCAGCAGAGTTGATGGCACCTCTACTGCTTAACATATTGCTTGACACATTATTAGTGTTGACTGAAGCACTCGAAGGAGAGAAGGAGTAATGGGCAAGGGAGGAAGGTGAGGAAGGAAAGTGTTATGCTATATGAGTGACTTCTGATCAAATTACCTAAAATTTTGAATCACTGGGATGACATAAAATTAAGCCCACAACTTGTACTATATTATAATAAAAATGAAATAATAAAAAAATACTGTTTTGTAATAAAAAGAATATATTATAGTAAAATAATTACCATAAAATGAATACATTTCATTTTATATAATTCATCAAATAATTGGAATAATCCTAAACCTACACGCTTCCCATAATAAAGTGATGTATGTTATACAAACTGAAGTTCCAAAATCATATTTTACATTCGGATATATGTCTCCCTTCCAAGCTACTAGTCCATTTATATTTGTTTTAAAAAATACCTAATAACTCCATACCTTGGCCTGCAGTGCGGTCAGGGGCTAATTTTTTGGAATATGTTCACAACAGGAAATTATATATAAATCTTTGAATAATTGCTCTCCTGTCTTATTGAGCATATGTCACTGATCGATATTTTTTTTGCTCATACATCATTAATGTGGAATAATAGATATAAAAAGTTACTTTTGCTTATGCACAGAGTTTATCTCCTTTGGTATTGTTTAGTTGTATTGAAACCTGTCATGCTTTGAGGTATCCAGAATGATAGTTATGAGAATTTGAGTTCCTACTTCTCTACTTACTGGCTACATGACCTTGAACAAATAAATGCCTTACCCTCACTTTGTATGTCCTTAACAGAACTACATGGATTATATGAGATAATACACATAAAATGCTACCACAGTAACTACTACGTAGTAAGCACTAAATTTATATTAGCTAATAATTTTGTGTTGCTTTTCTTCTCCTACTCTTAATCTGAAATTTGTTGTCACTATTTACTTATTGATATGGGTATATATTTCCCCATTTAAATCATTGATTCAATTATGTGTGAAGCATAATTGTACAATATGCTTCACAATTGTACAACTGTACAATATTCAATGAATATATATTTTTGCTATGATTTTGTTAAAATAACATTTGTTGAACCTCAGGGTGTCAGATAGTGAGCTGTGACTGAACAACAAAACCACAAGGGAGACTGAATGAAGTAGAGATGTTTATTACTCACAGGTCCTGGAGGAAGCACATGGCATACTGCCAGGGGCCTTATGGGAAATCCAGATAGAGAGATCAGCTGAACTGGAGTACATACCTTTATGAGGGTTGATGGGTGGAGTGTTTTGGGGTCTTGGTTCAGATCAGGTCAATTCTAACCAAAAAGAGTAGAGTTTTATCTTAGCCTTGCACAAGGGGAAGGTACACAAGAGGAGGCAGGAGAGAATGTTGCTCACAAGGACTCCTTGAGGAAGTGGTATCAGGAACTTAGATTTGCTTATGTCTCTTCTGGAGATGCACAAGTGAAGGGGCTAGTGTCAGTGCGTTCAAGGCCCCTGTGTGCTACTTGGCAGCAATAACATGGGACAGTTTAGTTAAACACTTGGCATTTTGTATTTTAAAGATTCTGTTCAGTGGACATGATTGTGTTTTTGTTATTGAGCCTGATAAGCAAATGCAGTAACTCCAGGAACCACAAATTTTATGCTCAACAGACTGATGGTGACTTGACTCACTTAACATAAAAGTAAGAATATCACTGTAATGAGGTGGTCACATGAAACATTGAGAACAGAGGAAGAAATGAAAAGAGACAGAAGAGAAGACATGAGAGGGATTAGAAAGTACAATATGATGGCAGTGGAATAGTTAGAGGGTGAAGATTAACATTTGTGACAGTTTAGGAGAGAAGAGGTGATAACTGGTGACAACATTGGAATAGTCGATAAGAGGGTGAGAATAAAAAAGAAGCCAAATGTGTGTTCTGGATAGGGTAGCAAATAATTCTTCAGGATTAAATATGCCCTTATGTTTCTTTAGGGCATCTGTATGTATGCTGAAGGCAGTACAGTTAGAAGTAGTCTGTATGGGCAAGAACTTTCCATCTATATTGCCATTTTATTCATAGACAATACACTTAGGAGAAGCTCAGAAAATACGCTTGCTTTAATTTTGCATATTTGCCAAATGCATAGCAGAGTGATTTAGGTTCATAATCATGACAAAGCCATCATCATCATGATTCAGATTTCAACTAACAGTCACTGTGTACCTACTATATATGACATACTTTCACAACAATATGCAATAAATTATTGCTTTCCCAGTTTTATAGCCAAGTAAATTCAGGCTTAGAAAAATAAGTTAACCTGTCCCAGGTAAAAAGGGTAGTAGCTGAACGAGAATTCAAATCTAGATCCTTTTATCCCAAGTTCCATGGCTTTTCTACTATCTTGTGTCTCTTACTAAGAAAAAGATCAAAACAATGAGTAAATTTATTGCTAATTCATCTATTAAACACTTATTAAGCACTAGTTGCATTTTATTTGCTGATTAGCCAACAATGATAAAAAAAATCAAGGTATGTTACATGTATGAGGAAAAATGAGAGATTGTGAGATTAAATGCATACATCTATTACATAGTCAAGTGATTGGAAAATAGTGAATTCTTAAAATTATAAATATTATGAAATAAAATCTCTCATCCAATGATTTCATCCCTAATGATTAGAAGTTACTGATAATACAAGGGAAAAAAATGAATGGCTTTGATTACATTTATATAGTGAGGCATTCATTGGCTATTTTGTTGAATTTTTACAACAGACTACAACTTTTCTACTTTAGGCTTGGAGAAACAAACTTACAGAAGATGAATAACTTCCTGAACTTTAATATAGGTAGTAAATGGCATAACCATGGCTTGGTCCTAAGCTTGTGTGTCTCCATGGCCTATCCTCACTCTTTAAAAAAAGTCATAATATTTCTTGGAGCATTTTGTGTACTCTAGTCCTTAACAGAAAGGAAGAGCGGTAGTTGCTTGCTATAGTATTCTGAGTTCCCAATTAAGTCATTTGAATACTAATTCTGGCATAACTCTCAACAGCTGAACCAAGTTGATTTCAAATCCTTCTTTGAAAAGGGTTAGGCAGCCTAAGGAGCACCATTATTTCCCAAGATAGATGGGAAGATCAAAAAAATTCAAAGACCTATAAAAGATGTTTTTTATTCCAATTACATTAAACATGTCAAAAATGTTTTTGAGTCTTATGCTTAACTGTAGTCAATGGATAAAATGAAACATACTGAAATTAGATAGGTTGCCTTTTCTGTTAGCAGGTAGGAGTGTATATAGTTTATAGCCCAGTTGAGTGAAAACTGATTTTTTATCTGATCATATATAATTTAAGCATCTTCCTTAATGTGTTTATTTATCCACCTTCCAAAGGTTTTACGTGTGCACCCAAGAGGAGAGTTTCAAGTCGAGTTGTTTTTTGTCTATCCAAGCTTTCCCAAAATAAAGTCCTATTTTTGTCTCATATAATTCAAGAATATTTTCAACCCCTCTAGCCCCATTCTAACTCTTCCTTTCCTGAATTCCAAATTTCTACACCTTTCAATTTTACAGTGTTTATTCTGTCAATTTTTCATTATGATACACTGTTAGGTTTGATTCTGCAAAGGAATATAACAGCTTCTGTCTTATACAGTACTCATTTACTTATATTATTGCAAATCCTTCACAGAGCTTTGCATATTGCTTTTTGTATAGAATATATTTACTAAATACTTTCATTGATCATTTTTCGTTCTTCTTTCAGGAATTTGTTTTGTATTTTTTCCACTAATCATATAGTTTTTTCCATAGGGAACATGTTCTTCCAGATATTCATTCACCTGTTTTTTCAGCATATATTTATTGAGTCCCCATCAGACACCAGACACTTTCACTAAGTTTGAGATACCGTCATGATAAGAGATAAGGTTCCTTGCATTGAATTTACATTCAATGTAGTTCAACCTGTATCCTTAAACAGTGTTGTATCGTGTAAAGAACTTATGTTTTGACTTTCTACTTCACCAATTATTAGTTCTGAGATTAATAGTTTCTGAGACTCCATTTTCTTGTCTGTAAAATGGAAATATTGATAGCTATCCCTGTACTTACTGTAAATCCTAGTACTAATGCCAGTGAATACTGGTAAATACAACAAATACTGTAAATCCTAGTAATAATGCCAGTGAATACTGCCAAAAGCCGTATTCTGCACAGTGGTGCTCAATGTCAATGTCTTTTCTTTTTCCCTTCCTCAGTCTTCCTTTAATACAGCTGTCACTTATGGCCAGGACTATCTACTTGAAGGAATTGTTATATGTTATATTATACTTCCTGCATTCTCTGTTCCCCAATAACTTCTGAGACTCACCTAGTTTTTTTTTTTTTTTTTTTTTTTTTTTAAATTTTTTTTTTCAACGTTTATTTATTTTTGGGACAGAAAGAGACAGAGCATGAACGGGGGAGGGGCAGAGAGAGAGGGAGACACAGAATCGGAAACAGGCTCCAGGCTCTGAGCCATCAGCCCAGAGCCCGACGCGGGGCTCGAACTCAACGGACCGTGAGATCGTGACCTGAGCTGAAGTCGGACGCTTAACCGACTGCGCCACCCAGGCGCCCCTGAGACTCACCTAGTTTTAATACAAGGCATCTTTCTGATACTTTGAAAAGTAGGTTTAACCTGAACATATGATGAACATCTCATTTATCTTGTTTGTTTCTTGGACTCATTTTTTTTTCTTCTAGGATGTTTTACTCCCTTCATACTGTGCTCTCTTTTGAATAATTTTGTACATTTATTTCTCCCTAAATTTGTTGTCAGTTTTTGACATATTTTGAATGTCCATGAAGATTATATTTTCTTCTTCACAATTTCTTCTCTTGGCATTAAAATATTCTTATCGTTATTATGTGTTTTTTTCTAAAATCCTAGACTTCTCTCAGTACGCTTTCATTATTGTCTTTCTTGTGTAGGATGGTGATATATGTAAGGAACACTTTATAATTATCACCTGGCTAATAATTTGGAATTCTTCAGCAAATGATTCTTCGTTAAATAGCACTTCCTTACTTTTGCCACTTCACTTTCTGAATTATCCTGAACCTCCTGCCCCTAATGGAGTGGATGACACTTCTCCCTAATCTTAACAATTGATGAGCTGATTTTCTTACTTTTCTTGGAGTATTCTAAAAATTCTCTTCTTATGTGACTTATATAATCAATTGGTTTCTGGCAGGCAATATCTAGACTTCTTTATTACCTAGTTTCAAGTAGCATACAATTGTATAATGTTTATATGGGTAAATCATTAAAGGTAAATTCTTGTTAATTTCCTTCATTTATGTTAAAACATCTATTCACTTTTTTTCTCCTATACAGGAATATGGTGCTTTTTCAAATTATCCTAAACTTTTCAATATCCTCATTTTTTCCCCATTTCTAGTTATTCTAGAAGTGTATTTAGGTTAGGCCCTTGAAAAATAGTGGCATATTTCTTTGAATCATTGAATAAAATTGAATCAGGAAACTGTTTAAGTTTAGTTCTCTATAAAATGGGTTAATGATACTATCTAAACTATAGATTGTAAGAATTAAATGAGATAAGGTTTGTAGACTCCATAGCATCATGCCTGGTACAAAATAAACAGTAAATGAATGGTAGCTATTAGGATTTTTATAAATATCATTAACAATAAAACTTCATTAATAATTTTAGGGGATTATCTGACAGCAGACAAAATCAAGATCCTCTGGTAATGTGCTTACTTCTGTATGCTCCAGCATGCTTTGGGGACTTACTTCATGAATTATCTTTTACTTTAGATAAGACTTCTTGCTATTGCCTCCCCTTTTGTGGGGCTTTCTTTTCCTTATCAGTTGATTTTCCGAGATGGATTTTCAATAATGTTTGAGTTCTATTCATTTTTTAAACTTAGCTTAATGCTAATTTTTTCATGGAACATTTATTAGCTGCTCAGAATGAAAAAATTGAAAGCAAAAATTTAAACACCTGGATATATCTATCTCTATATCTATATCTACATATAGATATAGAGATATATATAGATCCAAATTTATTTATCCAAATACGTACATGTATGTATGTATCTGCACTTCATGACTTTGTAAGCCCAGTTACCTTGCATTAATGCTGGATTTTATAAAATGTGTTTGGTGAACATAAGTAGTTCTTTCCTTGGATTTTAGTTATTTACGTACATGTTTTATGAGATATGTCTACCCTATTGTAGGCCTTGTGAAGTTAGAATTTTTACCTTAAATGCCTTTGTATCCCTTCGGCCTTAAATAAGCTTGTTGAGAAGAAAAATTTTTGTGGAAATGAGGAAATGAATCTAAAACAATTAGTCTCACAATAGAGTCATTGCATGTTTGATTTGGGAGTTACACAGGAAATATTTTCAAAAAAGATCATCTTAGGAATTATGCAATGTGTTACTTTTTTAATGTAACACTACCTAAAAATCAGATGGGGGGTACTTTTTTGGTACTTTATTAAATAAAATCACTTGTATTCTAGACTGAAGGGTGCTGTAGTGTTTTTATTTCAATTTTTTTTTTTTTTGAGTGGAGGCTCATAAAATAGGATATCACAAGTGGGGAGGAAGAATGAAGTTCCAGTTTAATGGGACCAAATACATGTCAGAGTGGGAGAATTGTGAAGAACATTGTGTCATGATAATGATGCTAATGCCTATAATTTCTATAGCCTGATATGAAAATACTTTTTAAATTCATAAAATTAACAAGGCAGCTCATTGGAGGTTTTCCAAATATCTTATAAGTTCCCAATGAGTATACTTAATATTACATGCCTTAGAGATTGAAAAAACAGATCTTTAGTTTGGCTTTAGAGGTAAAGAACTTTGGTTTCTGATGCCTGTAGTATGTATTAGCAGACATTCTACAGTTTATTTGATAGTCTTACATTTCCTTGAACCACTCTTAACCACTGATATGTTATTCCTAGTAAATTAGAGACATACTTTAGGATAAAAATTAATTCCTAATAGTTACATTAAATTGTGGCATTCATATCTCAGTTATTTGCCTTAGAAAAAATTCAAAAGAGGAGTTTTGATATATTTTAAGATTAAATGGAAATACTGAAGCTGATTGCTTTCAGTACCAAAAAGCTAATTAAAATAAAAAGCTAACAAAAATTATCTTTTTTTTTAATGATTATTTTTCAGAGAGAGAGAGAGAGAGAGAGTGTGTAAGTGGGGAGGGGCAGAGAGAGAGGGAGACACAGAATCCAAAGCAGGCTCCAGGCTCTGAGCTGTCAGCACAGAGCTCAACACAGGGCTTAAACCCAGGAACCGGGAGATCACGACGTAAGCCGAAGTCAGATGCTTAACTGACTGAGACACACAGGAGCCCCCCAAAATATCTTCTTTAAGAAAATTTTTTTTAATGTTTATTTTTGAGAGAGGGGCCGAGAGAGGGGGAGACACAGAATCTGAAGCAGGCTCCAGGCTTTGAGCTGTTGGCACAGAGCCTGACGTGGGGCTCAAACTCACAGACAGTGAGATCATTACCTGGGCTGAAGTGGGACACTTAACCGACTGAGTCACCCAGGCACCCCACCAAAACTATCTTCTTAAAGGAAGAGTCAAGTTATTATCTTTTTAAAATTATTCTCTTTTGATATAAACATATAGGTTGGTAGTCAAACAGACAAATAGCTACTGTCATCAAGCATAGTTAAAAAAAAAACAAAAGATTGTCCAAGAGTTTAGACTTAATTTAGTGTGGAGAAAAAATTGACACAAAAGTGTACATAAACTGATAGTAATTGTGTAGTTATCTAACTTCTGATTAAGAAAAAATGTTATGTATGTTGTTGAACTATTTTATGAAGAAATGACAATTGTATATTTGAAATTTACTTGGGACAGTAGTTTATATAATGAGTTATAAATTTATTGAATTAACATAAGTACTTTTAAAACAGACAAATTATAAAGTAAGTTCTTGATAATGATCTTCCATCTATAGAAAAATTAGACTTTGGTACATTTTTTCAGGTTTTCTTTGTGTTCAAAAAGAATTGCCTAAGAAGAAATAAAATACTGGTATTTTGAATGTTGATTCTTTCAGTACCAAAAAGGTCTGTACAGTAGTAAACATTTTATGGGTGTTAAGGACTGTATTTACTGTCATTAAAAATAATTGATCTATGTAAATAGTATAAACTATTATAATTTATTTTTCTAAATATTTAAAATATTTGAAAATTTTAAATATTACTGTAAAACTGTTCATTCTCCATATATTATTTACTTTGAAAGATAAACAATAAAAGATATTGTAAGATGGTAGATATCAGAAAACAAAAATAACATAGTTGCTCAAAATATATTTAATCAGTTAGTATAGATTTTTCTGTATTTAAAAGCCTTTAATACAGAGTCTCTGGCTATTTTGTAATAGACCATAATCCCAATAAAGTAAAAATCAAGATATGATTGTGAATATATCTTATAAATTTTGAAATAAAATTTAAACATATTTAGTTTATACTTGAAAATAATAGTTGTATTTTGAAATGTTGTATTGTTTATGTTATCTTACTTAAACATCACAACATCCTTATGAGGGAAGCAGGACCAGTATTAAAATTCCAATTTTACAAAGGGATAAGTACAGGTTTAGATGTTTAAAGACTTCTTGGTTATGAATAGTTAACGTTTTTTCAAACTGATTTCTTGCTCGATATTTTTCTTCATATTACTGATTGTATAAACTACTCAGTGTTACAGATTGTATCTTTTTTTCCATGGGGCTTCAGAACGTTTCATTTTGGCCTCCATATTGAATATACCTATCATGACTAGTGATATCTCTAACCTCCATTATTTTGTGCTCCTTTTCTTATCATACTTTACCCTATTCTACAAAGTAAGTGTATGTTGAGTAAATAATGGTAACATCTAAGGAGAAATAAAATCACATGAGGAAAATAAAATGAAGAGTACTGGAGAGAAAATTACTTAATGTTTTCCCCCTATTTTATTATTGTCATTGCCTTTTGTCACTGCCCTTTTTTTCCTTTTTGCTTTCATACCTTCTTCCTCGCTCTGTACCCTGAGAGAAGAAAGTGTCAGGAGATGATGAATATCCATTAATGCTAGTTCTTTAGCTAATTGCACAATGGGGAAATTATGTTACCATCTTGCTTAATTTGGGGTAAAGGAGCTCAGAAGGATAAAATTCTTTGTAGAAAGAAGTGCCTTGATAGCAGTGGTTCAATAGAGATAGAACAGACTTCAAGTAAAGAGAACGTTAAACTCTACAGGGTTTCTTTTTTGTCTGTTTTATTTTGTTCTCACTAGATATATTCATCACAAGTTTTTTTTTTAATGTATTATTTAAGGTTGCTTTTATTAAGCATATATTTAACTTTAACAACAGATTTTCCTTCCCTTTTTATTTTTATTTATTTATTTATTTATTTATTTAATTTTTTAATTTTTTTTTCAACGTTTATTTATTTTGGGGACAGAGAGAGACAGAGCATGAACGGGGGAGGGGCAGAGAGAGAGGGAGACACAGAACCGGAAACAGGCTCCAGGCTCCGAGCCATCAGCCCAGAGCCCGACGCGGGGCTCGAACTCACGGACCGCGAGATCGTGACCTGGCTGAAGTCGGACGCTTAACCGACTGTGCCACCTAGGCGCCCCTCCTTCCCTTTTTAATTCAAAAACAAAACAAACTACTTAAATGTAAAAAACTTGTAACAGTCCTTTGGAGAAATCAAACATCCAATTTGTATAGATAATTTAAAATAATAAGATAATAGACAACTTTAATCAGTTTTGATCAGAATTTCCCTAGTGGTGCCATGGGGAAAGCTGATATATGCAATGTTAATACAAAAGTTCTTTTAGTTGATCTGTATTTGATCAACAATTTTTGTTTCCTCTAAAAAGTTCGAACTGGTGCCCACAGCATGCCATAAAATTCTCTTTACTGTGTACGTGAACATTTCTTCCTGTCAGTTGAATTCTGAGATTAGTAGAATCAGTTATAATATGTGTTATAAAAAAAGTTAGTTTCTACAGACACAATGTTAAATGCTTTGAAAATACAGGCAATTATTGAAAATAATTATGTTTAACTAGATGTACGTGGAGTAACTAAAATATTTGTAAGAAAATAATTACAATTTAGATGTATTCTACACTGAGAATGCTTCACAAGTATCTTTAAATTCTCATAACACTTTGAAAAACCAGAAACTGAAAGTCTGATCATCTTAATTGGAGCATTATGTGGTATAAGACATAGTGTGGAATTTTAGTGGTCATTTTTGTTAACAAAAGAAATTATTCAATCTTTTAAGACTGATACATGAATATACATTTTTAAGTGAAAACAAAATATTTAGGGTATGTATATGATAAATTACCTTTTGACTGGCTGATCAACATGATCTTAATCCAACTTTTAAGACATTCCTAAAGATTATTCTATGAAGAAAAATTTTAGAAAGTTAATATCTTCAAATAATGTGCCCCTAGCTGTGAAATGAAGCACCTTCCTTTACTCCATATTCTTGAAGAGGGATTAAAATAACATTTTAAATTGATATTTATATAGAACAGAAGAAACTACATGCCTCTTGCTCTTTGGAGAGAAGTGATAATCATGATTTATTTATTGATACAACTAATATTTCTTGAGCACTCAGTATATGACAGCATCATGCTAGGTTCCTGGGATTCATTAAGACAAAAAAAAATCTTGTCCTCAAGGATTTTATAATCTGACAGGTAAACCAATTGACAGGAAAACAACTAGAGAAGAAAACAGCATTACTAATAAGGAGGAGAGTAATGGACACTTAGTATTCTTTTAGGATGTTCAACTTGGATGTCTCCTCAGGCTATTAAAAAAAAAAAAAAGTAAATGCATTCTCTTAAGGAGAAATCTCAGTGCTAACCAGGATTTAAGGGTGTATAACCTTATCTCCCAAATCTTACCATTTTGCTCTTATAGATCCCATTATTTTCACATATAGTATTAGCTTTGATTTCCCCAATTTTCTTACAGGTTAGACACTTCTTAGGAGCCTGCCCCTGTGACCCCATCTGAGGTAGACCTCTGGTGAGACATGACTGGTTTTCAACATGACATGACATGCCTATTTCCTCAATGTGATAGGCTCTATCATATGTTGTATTAATTAATTGTCTTTTTCCTTCTAATTTTATGTAAGAGTGGGGACCTTGCATGCTTTCTGTGAGGCTTTATCTCCAGGGCTGAAACAGTGCCCAACCCACTGGGAATTGCTCAATAAGGTTTTGTTGACAGTAAAAAATAAGTTTTAGAAACAAGATTTTTTTTAACTGCAAGTTTCTCACTATTTAATGTGACAATGTTAATTGTTAATTTTACCAAATATGTAGTTATTCCAAAATTGTTTTATCTTGGATATTTTTTTCTGAGAAGTATCTTTTCAGATCATTGTTCTGCATAACAGAGTTTGGGAAACATACATACACATTAGAAGGTTCTTACGCAATTTTATTGTTTTAAAGTGATCAAATTAAGAATGTTTATAAAAAATATCATTCCAGGTGCTAAAATTAAAATACTTGTCTCCAAGTTGGTTATGAACTTAAATGTCAACAAATACGAATTTGTAAAAGAGTAATGAAAAAAGTTATGCATTTCTATAGCCATTTATTTAGGCTCATTAATTTTTGAGTTCCTTTTTACTTTTGACATTACTGTAAAACATTTTTCTCCCTTGAGTAAAAATGCTCAAATGATATTTTCATCACATACTTATTTGTGACCCTTTTAAAATACATCTCAGTGTATAAAATAAACAAAAGTCATAATCTTGTAACTATGTCTGGAATCTTTCAGAAGGAGTATGTTGACATGGTTAAATATTTATTTAAACTTGTGCTTAAAATTTATTATTTTTAAATCCGAAGGATTGTTTTAATTCTATTTTGCTTCTATACTTTTAAAAATAATTTTTTAACTTATTAGAAAGGAGTGTATTTACCCAATCTGCATGTCAATGTCAGCTTTTAAGAACGTTGACTGCTTTACTGTATGATAAAATAATGAAGCAAGTGTGGAATTTTGTTGAATTCCAACTGGAATTCTTTTAAATATTTTCCAATTTGAGCAACTGTTTAAGTATATTTCATCCACAGTGTATTTCACTGGGACAAGTTGGTTTGAGGAGTACTTGACAGGGTAACAGGGTCCTTGAAGGGTATAATGTCATCCTTAGAATCACTCTGCTTTATTTATTTATTTATTTATTTACTTATTTATTTATTTAATTTTTATGTTTATTCATTTTTGAGAGACAGAGAGAGACAGAGTGTGAGCAGGGAGGGGCAGAGAGAGAGAGGGAGACTCTCAGCTGTCAGCTGTCTGCACAGGGGCCAAACTCAGGAACAGCGAGTTCATGGTCTGAGCCGAAGTCTCGGATGCTCAACTGATTGAGCCACCCAGACCCCCCCTAGAGAATTAGATTTCTTTTTTTTTTTCCCCAAGGGATACAGGAGTACTGATGCATAGGGGCACTGGTACCCCAATGTTTATAGCAGCACTCTCAACAGTAGCCGAATTGTGGAAAGAACCTAAATGTCCATCAACTGATGAATGGATAAAGAAATTGTGGTTTATATACACAATGGAGTACCATGTGGCAATGAGAAAGAATGAAATATGGCCCTTTGTAGCAACGTGGATGGAAGTGGAGAGTGTTATGCTAAGTGAAATAAGCCATACAGAGAAAGACAGATACCATATGTTTTCACTCTTATGTGGATCCTGAGAAACTTAACTCTGCTATATTGTGAATCACAACTTTGCCACTAACTGGGACAGGACAAGTTGCTTGCTCCCTGTACCTATTCCCTGATCTGTACAGTTGAGATAATAATAATGCATATTTTACAGAGTTGTTATGAGGATTTATTTATATAAAACTTGTGAATTACTTAAAACTGTGCCTGGCTCACAGTGAATACTTATTAGTAAATATTAGTAAATTATTACATGTTGATATAGTTCATATAATTTGACGGGCAAGAAGAAAGTTTATTTTCAGATATATTCTCCATACCAATTAGATTTACCAATAGACAATCAAATCTTGTTTTTAAATGAAACCAAGGGATAATGGATGTCTTTATGCTGTATAAACATCCTTTAGGAAAATTACTGTTTTTAAGTTTTCAGATTTCAAAGTTAGAGCAATGCTGATTCTTTTACTTCCTAGTTGTTGTGTGTTCAGGCAGTTTACTTAACTTCTCAAAGCCTTGGTTACCTATATAAAGGGGATGAATCCGTGCTTCATAGAGTTACTATGAGGATCAAAGGAGGAAATTTACATAAAACACTTAGGACCTTGCCAGATATAGTATGTGATTGTTAGCTTTTTTTTATTACTATTATTATTGTTGTGTTAACTTTATTGCATAGCTAATTATTTCAGAAAATCACTTTAAATGAGAAAAAAGAAATCTACAAACACAAAAATCTCATGGTAAAAATCAGAAATTACTGAGAACTGAGGAATAAGAACAATAAAACAGGTGAGTGATAACAAAAGATAAATTTTGCCTGCATTGCAATTGTGCCTAAGACAAAACTACATACAAGAACAGTTTTATTTGTCCCTCATTATTGTCAGTGAACGTTTATTAGGCTTACTCATGGTCATGCTCTTGTAAGGGTCCATTAAATAGACACAACACTTACTCTTTAGGAGGATATAATGAAATGTATTCTTTCTATGTATAAACTATCTTCCTATGTACTAAGTTTGTTGTGTTGGAAAACTGTACTGTTGCTGTGGAATATAATAAAAGTTTCTCCTCTTGTTACAGATGAGATGAAAACTCTACCATGGTTTTGAGAGGTAGCATTTAAATACTAAAGTCCACTACTATAGTTTAGGTGATATCTTCATGAGCCATAAAATGTGTTCAGTTCCTACAAGGTATCAAGATTTGACTGAATGTGCACAGGAAAAAGGGGATTTGAGGAACAAATAATAAATATAGGTCAATGTATTAAAGGAGAAGAGGAGAGAAAATAGTAGTATGGAGAGGACCTTTAGGTGCTATCTAGACTCAGACCCTCTTTATCTTCATCTGTGAGCCATTTCTTTAGGAAGCTGGATATTTCCCTTTATATCCTCAGCACCTAGCACAGTGCCTTAATTAAATTTGTAGTATTGAAATAAAAGGAATTGCTCTGAATAGCTCCTTGTTTATTTATTTATTTATTTATTTATTTATTTATTTATTTATTTATTTTAAATTTTTTTTTTCCAACGTTTATTTATTTTTAGGCCAGAGAGAGACAGAGCATGAACGGGGGAGGGGCAGAGAGAGAGGGAGACACAGAATCGGAAACAGGCTCCAGGCTCTGAGCCATCAGCCCAGGGCCTGACGCGGGGCTCGAACTCCCGGACCGCGAGATCGTGACCTGGCTGAAGTCGGACGCTTAACCGACTGCGCCACCCAGGCGCCCCAATAGCTCCTTGTTTTTAACGTATTTTTCTTTCTTTTTTTAAGTTTATTTATTTATTTTGAGAAAGAGAGTAAGAGCACGAGAGCAGGGGAGGAGCAGAGAGAGGGAGAGAGAGAATTCCAAGCAGGCTGTGCACTGACATGGGGCTCATAAAATGTGAGATCATGATCTAAGCCAAAATCAAGAGTCAGACGTTTAACTGACTAAGCCCAGGCACCCCTAATGCAATTTTCTAATGCTGATTGTATATACATGGTAAATGCTGACATATTCACACTGCAAACTTTGGCTTGATTAGGATTAGTCATAAAGCCATTTATTTGTGCTTGTCATAGTTCAGATTACATGGTACATAAAGGAAAACCAAAACAAATAAATATATATGATAATAAAAAGCTTAGAATCAAGCAGAAAAACATTATCATACTCTATATTGAGATATACTTTTTAGGGAGCTTCCATTACTTACTCTTCCTTGTGGTCCTCAGAAAGGGTCAATGAGGAGGGAATTATAAAAGAGAAAAAATAACCAAGGTCATGTAACTATTTAGAAAACAACCTAAATGAGATATCCTGGCTGCTAGTCTATTGTTCTCATGAAACTAAAAAAGTGACAGGTGAATCAGTACATAAAAATATGTTAGTGCTTTTATAATTTAATATATTAGATTATTTTGCACTTATAGGCTATTTTCTCAGTACTAATTACCCTTTTAAAAATTTTTTAAAGTTGAGTTGCAAAATAGCTAAAAACCCACATTCTATATATTTGCATCATGTTCATTACAAACCTGTATTAGTAAGTTATATAATAATTTAGTCACAGTGCCCTATGAGCTTCATGGTAATAGCTAATTTTATTTCATAAGTGCCTATAGTGTGTGTGTGTGTGTGTGTGTGTGTGTGTGTGTGTGTGTATGAATGAATCTTTCTTTTGAGGCCATAATTACTCTTGATTATTTTAATGAAACTAGATGCCCTGGGGGTGGGGGTGAGCCAATGTTCAAACACACACACATGGCCAACATATAGCTCTAAAAGCCCATTCCAGAGTTACTCAATCTTGACACTACTGATACTGTGGGTTAGTTAATTCTTTGTTGTGGGGGATGTCCTGTGCATTGAGGATTTTTAGCAATATCCTTGGCCTCTATCCGTTTTATACTAGTAGCACCCAAACCCCTGAGTTATGGCAACCAAAAAGGTCTCCATGTATTGTCAAATGTCTCCTGGTAGGCAAAATCACCTCTGGTCAAGAACCATTTAATCATAGCCCAACAGTCCTTGATTCATTGACCCATGGTTAATCAAACTTGCATGAAAGGAGATTTGAGAATGGCTGGGAATATTAGGAGATATCTGTTTGTGGTCTATTGTCATCCTTTACTCAGGATCCTTCACACTTGTTTTTTTTATTTTTAAATTTACTTGTTAATTTATTTTTTATTTTTTAGAGAAGAGTGAGCAAGTGGGGAAGAGGGACAGAGGGAAAGAGAGAAAGAATCTTAAACAAGCTCCATGCCAAGTGTGGAGCCTGACATGGGGATAGATCCCACGACCCTGGGATCATGACCTGAGCTGAAATCAAGAGTATGATGCTCAACTGATTGAACCACCCAGGTGCCCAGAATCCTTGACACTATCATCTTTACCATAAAACAGTGACAAATACTTTTTCTAAATTAGAGAATTTTAAATGTGGTTACTCTGCCAAGAAAGTTTAGTTATTTATCTGGGGAAATGATTCCTAAATATGTGACCTTTAGATTCTCATTCTTTACAAATATAAAATATCTAGTCTTTACCAGCTTTGGTTCCAAAGAAAGAATGATCAGGCAACTGTTGTGGCCTCAAGTTACAGTTAGTATCTCTGGACATAGGACATAAAATAGAGCACAAAACAGATGTGCATCCCCAAACCAGTGAGTAAGAAAGAGTTACTTCAGTAGGTATTTTGTGAATATTAGGTTGCTTTCCCCTTTTACCCTTCAATTTGTCCTGATTGAAAAACTGCTACTAAAAAAAAAAGAAAGAAAAAAGAAAAGAAAGAAAAAAAAGTATGGGAATATAAATAAGTCTCAAAATATGGGGAGGAAGGACATGGAATTTGGATACATATATCAATATGGCATCACTTATGTATATTTACATAATATTTCTATAAAAACAGTGATGCTAATAAGTTACCCTTTATTAAGTGCTTACACATGTATTTATTTTTTCATTCAATACTTACTCAACCTTGTGAACTAAGAAATGTTATTATGAACTATTCTTATCTGTTTGGCTAAAAAAAAATACACGTGAATGAACTAAACCACAGGTCTTAATTTGGACTTAAGTCAGGGTTTTACCTACTCTAGAATATATTTGGTTAGCAACTCCAATTTATGGATTTTGTGTGCACATTGCATTTTTATTTATCTTTTAATAAAGATTCAGATTTCGGAGTTAAGCTACATTATTTCTCTAATCAGGTAAACAAAATTTGATTAAAAACAGTAAATAAAACTAAAAAAATTGTTTATGCACAGCATATATATTCTAGTTTTTACATAAATTTTAGCTCATTAATTTTTCTCCTCCTTCTGTGAACTGCAGTAATGAAATAGATGTTAGGAAACAAATTATTTTTGATATGTATACAGTAATGAAGTTACATGGCTAGAGTAATTATAATTCATAATTCAATTTCAATTTCAAATATGTATTTTCTACCTCCTCATCAGTTTAAGCCAGATAAAGTAGATAAACAAACAAAAAGCACATTCTTCTTCTTTTCTGTTACGAGTGGGGTAAAGGGAAATGATCTGGCCAGCTGGTGCAGAGTTAAAATTTACAGTAAATGGCAGTGAAAACAGACTTGTTTGGAATCTCCAGCTGGATGAGCATTGTGTCAACACTTTTGTGATATTTCTTGATGATATCATGTTAGTCTGAAGAGCACTTAGCAGACACTAATTATCATATGGTGAACACTCTTAAGATGAAAAGGTGAAAATCTATTCAGTATGTACAATGCATGCAGAGTTCAATTGTTAATCTAAACTGCAAGCTACAAAGACAATGTTTTGGTGATAGTTTAGGTGTGAACAAAACAGTTATTGTGCATTGTTCTGTAAAATATACATTTCCCAGTGATTGGATTCCAATTTCTATTATTTTTGTTAATGAGTGGGTCGAATAGTTTAGCTCTATTTATTGCAGTTCATGTTATTGTGCAAACGCCATATAAAACTCAACACACACATTTCTAGATTGCTCTACTGTATGATTTTCAGCTATCATTTGATTGGGAGAAAAAATGAGAAATATATACTTTATATTCCATAACAGTTTAGTGCTTTAAAATTAATACATATTTTTGATGACATAGTAGACATTTTTAAATAAGAAAAATTAAGTATTATACATGAGATAGAGAACATTAATGCTCAGAGGAAGTTAAGGTGTCTTTTTTTTTTTGGTGATTTTAAGATTGTGTATTTTTAAAAATTTTATTCTGGCTATAGTTTCATTACTTAATTCATTTATTCATTTAGTATCTATTTAATACCTAATATGTACCAGCTATTTAACTATTATTTCATGATCCTGTAAATAAAATAACTGATTAATCATGTATTTGATCTGAATAATCTTTCATTCATGCTACCTATTATTCAAATCATTTGTAAGTGAAATCAATTACTTCAACAGCAACAAAATTTTAATAATGGTGTTCATTTTAGATTAGTACAGAATAGGTAGTATTTAACTTACCTGTACTTTCTACTCAAAAATGGATCTGATCACAGATTTATTTTTCATAAGCCTTCAACTTCATTTCAAAGCATACCAATTGTCATTAACCGAGTTGACAGACTGACATAATGAAAGATTGAGCTTTTGAGAAAATAGAAAACCTGTGAATAAGGCAAAAAAAACCCCACAAAAATGTATTAAAATATAGATAGAAATATATTCATTTAATTACATCTATAGACTTGGATATATAAATCTTCCCAGGGGCTATATGAAGTAGGAATGGTGGTCAAGTTTCTGGAAAATTCTCTAGAAAGAAGATGAAAAATACAAGTTTTTAAAGAAAGAATAGATATAGTTTAATCAAAAGAAAAGCACAAGACACTTTACGTAAAATGTGTCAACATTTTCCTGGTTTTGTAACATGTTTAACCGTATGTTGAATAAAATGCTTTTTTCTTGATGTATACATGAAGTGGGAACCAAGGTGTCATTTTTGAAAACACAAAAGCTTTTAGAACTTTAACTTGATGGCTTGAAAGATAGCAGTGTTTCTCTTACATTCATTTCATCCAAGCTGCAAGCATACTATGAGTGCCTCCTTAAATACATACAATTTTACTGGGTATTGAGGGAAAGTTATAAAGATGTTCTTCATTGCAGCAAGAAGAAACCCACCCAAGAAAGAGTTATCAGTGTACTACATATCAAATACAATATAAAAAAAATACATGATACTCAAATCCAGAGAAGGGAGAGTACATGTGATATAGAAACAGAAATGAGGTGAGATTTGAGGTAGCCTTTGGAGTACGTATACAGTTTGGGTTAGGAGAGAATATGGGTTAGTCTTGGTTCTGTTAGAGAATGTCATCCATCTCTGCTTTGGGAAATTGATTTATTTGGCCTTAGGAAAATCGTTTGTAACAATTTCAGGTTTCAGTTTTTCATGTGTAAAATGATGGAGTTTAAAAAGTCCATCATTCAAGACTCTCATGTTGAATTAGTCTTTCATTTCAGCTTTACCTAGTGTCTCTTTGCTAATTACTTTTTCTTCCAAGAACTTATTTAAGACAAGTCTTAGTTTACTGAAGATTCCATTTTAACATCATGGATTCAGTACATATTTGTTATGTTTCATATTGAGTCTATTGCTAATATGCTGATATCCAAATAATAGTGCTATTGATTCTAGTTAAAGACATATTATTGGATTATTTTTTTTCCTGTCTTAGTTATATCTGTTAGGAGTGAATTTGAAATCTGTTATAAATACTTCATTTTCATTTCTTTTGGTAACACAATGTTCTGGTATGCATCTCTTCCTGTGTGAACTCTTAACTAATTCCTGTATAACACTCATTCTTAGCTTGTTTTTCTGTCTCCATGCTCTTGAATGGAAAAGATCTGTACTTGGATTTGTCCCAAGATATGGCAGAAAGCATAGTGTATTGAAGTGAAGATGAGTGTTGATTTATTATTTAATCCCTCTTCAGGCTTATTGTCACTCCATAGAAGTATTCTGATTCTGTGACTTGATCTCAAATTCATTGTATGACTTTTCTGCCTGAACTTCTGGGCATGTAGCCTAATGAGATGGAAGGATTTCCTAGAGAGTCCCCAAAGCATCCTAAAATGAACTTTCAATTCTTCAAGTATTTTCAAGTGATGAAATGGAACTATTAGAGATTCTTTGTTGACAAGGAGGGAGAGATGATGGATGAGGCAGTGGAGAATTATAACCTAATGTCTTAAACAAAAAACACTACCCAACAAATTCAGTATAAATTCTGAAGTTACATTATCAAATAATTTTAAAAACCTCCACATCTTTGGGCCAATACGAATCAATGCATCCAACTACATGAAACATCTGCAGTATTTATACTTGTCAAACTATTGTTTGGGGTAAAAAAATAATTATCACTTAATTAAAACAAGAAACAAGCACATCAGCAACAATAGACCAAGCTGCACGTGATAGCCTTTTTGGCTAGGATCACCAATTCATCGTTTCTTAGCAATTTAATTGCATTCTAAACCTAGAGCATTTTCACTTTGCCCTAAATGTGATCATTTATAATCGTATATCTGAAATAGATGGTGTAAGGTTTCATCATATACTATTAGCTCTATCAACCTGTATACTATACATCATGTTGGGAAGTTGTATCTGTAGATCCCCATATGATCACTCATCCTGATTAATTTGGAGTGCCCAAAGAAACTCTACGTTAAAAATATTCTCTCTCTCTCTGTTTCTGTCTCTCTCCCATGCACACACAGACACACATTCTTCACTCTCTCTACAAACTTTTAAAAGTAAATTAATACATAAACTAAGAGTACATTCTACATAAGAGTTATAAAGTAACAGAACTTAGTCCTGGAAGAGGAGAAATCCACAAATATGTTACAGACATGTACTAGAATTGCTAAGTAAGATTTGAGTTTGTTAAACCCAAGTCATGGTGCTGGGATTTGGTACATTAATTTTCAAAATGGTTTTTGAGCCCTGAGAAAAACTTGACATAAGACCGCAGTGGTAACAGAATTCTTGAATAAGTTAATTGGTTTCCCTAGACAAATCCCAAAGATTTTAGATTGTATACATTTTTATGTAAAAATTCACAAACAGATGCTCTGAGAAGATTCAAAATAAAATGTGGTTAATGAGAAAATTTGGTTTTATAATTTAATTATTTGTGGCCAAAATACAATCATATCTACAAAATATAAAGTAATGTGCTGAGATTTTTCTAAATAAAACTTTCTTCTCTGATTAATCATCTTTTTAAGGAAGTAATTTACTAGGTTCATCTGGACTGTATTTTTTTTAAATTTTTAAGCTTTATTTTTGAGAGAGAGAGAGAGAGAGAGAGCATGAGTGGGGGTGTAGCAGAGAGAGGGAGACACAGAATCCGAAGCAGGCTCCAGGCTCTGAGCTGTCAGCACAGAGCCCGGCATTGGTCTCGAACTCACAAACCGTGAGATCATGACCTGAGCCAAAGTCGAAACCGACTGAGCCACCCAGGCGTCCCTGGACTGTATTTTTTAATACAAAGGAAAATAGGTTTGAAGAAATATTATAACAAAAATGTTTCATTGTAAGGGTATAATTAAGTCATTCAAAATAGTGTGTATTTTTGTTTGTTCTTTTTGTCCTTTATTTTTGTGTCTTTTTTAATATATATATTTTTGTGAAGTGAATTATTTTGGGATCATTATCTATTAATTATCTATTAATCTAGTATTGTCTATTAATAGATTGGTAACTAACCTTTATGACAAGTGTACTTCATACAAAAGAGTAAAATCTACATAATGCATAAATTTCTTTTGTTTAAAATAATCCCTTCTTCAAAAAAATTGATGTAAAACTTATAAAGAAAAGTTATGGTGGTCAGCAATACATAATATGCCCCTTTTAAGATATAGTACTGTACAACCTAGCAAGATATAATATGGTCCTAGTCTTCTCTTTCACAAGAGAATTTCCAGTAAATAGGTGTCAATTTTAATGTCCCATTACTCTTTCCACACATTTTCTATTTTGCCAGAGGATCTCACATACACATAAGAAATCCCCTGGTGAATTCAGCTGGGGTTCCCCACAAGAAAAGAATTCATGAGTCCATAAATCTTTCAGTCCCTTCAATTTATCTGGAGAGTTATGGATAGCATGCTGGGTAGCAGTACATGGAGCAGATCATCTTGAAAAATAATGCTATCTCCATAATGGGGAGGTTGCTGTTTCCCAGTGGGAGTGAGCTGTTTGGGCTGGGCAGATATGGCCCTATTGAACATTGCTGTTGGTAGAGAGAATCACATTCTTCTTGTTTTCCATATTGCTTTGAATATATTTTGGTGGCTGAGATTTTGATTATGTCAAAAAGAGCATATAAAGGTTCTGATAAAAATCACTATAAAGGTTCTGATAAAAATGGACAAAGTAAAAGAATTTCACAGTTAAAATTATCATTCTCTAATTAAAGCTCTCTAATGTATGAAGGTATTACAGGATTCTAAGATTGCTAAAGACTATTTTATGCTATGTATGTTGTATTTTTAGATACAATGGCAAACACAAAGTAGATGGTCTTCATTGACTTGTTTTCCATATTTCTTTTATATTTGATTATTTATTATTTGAAGGTAGATGTATGTATTTCATTGTCCCTAATTTAACAAAACAGCAGCTAAATTTCCAAACAGTAATTTTTTTCTATCAAGTTACCATTTCCCTTTTGTCTGAATGTCACAATATGCATGTATATGTTAAACTAAAAAAACTTTTTCTTACTAATTAGAAAAGTGTTAGTTAAAATTTAAGGGTACTGTATTATACAGAGAAATAGAGTCTATGTATATATCCTGTGTGTGTATGTGTATATGTATGTATGTATATATGGAGAGAGACAGATTGATTTATTTTAAGCAGTTGTCTTATGGAACTGTGAGGGCTGGAGGTGGTAAGTCAGAATTTGTAGCATAGGCTAGCAGGTTGGAGATTCGGGTAGAGTTTCTATGTTACAGTCTTTAGGAGAATTCTTTTTTCTTCGAGAAACCTCAGTCTTTGTTCATAACGCCTTCAACAGATCAGATGAGGCCCACCTAAGTTATGGAAGACGATCTGCTTTCCTCAGAGTGTACAGACTTAAATGTTAATCAGACTTGAAAAGTACCTTCATAGAAAAATCTAGACTGGTGTTTGACCAAACAGCTGGGCACCATAGCCTAGCCAAATTGACATAAAATTAACCAATACATGTAGTAAAATACAACCTTTTATCATCTGTAATATTAGTATAGATCTCCCAAATGGCATGGAAAGGGGCAACCAGAGGTAACTTTTTTTTTTAAACTGAAGTATAGTTAACATACAATGTTATATTAGTTTCAGGTGTGCAACATAGTGAATCAACAATTCCATACATTATGCAGTGTTACCTCTGTAAGGGTAGTTACCATCTGCTACCATACAACATTAATACATTATTGTTGACTCAATTCCCTATGGTACACTTTTCATTCTCATGACTTACTTATTCTATAATAGGAAATTTGTTCCTCTTAATCTCCTTCACCTATTTCATCCATCTTCCTACCCCTCTTCCCTCTGGCAAACACTAGTCTGTTCTCTGTATTTATGAGTCTGTTTCGGGTTTCTGTTTATTCCTTTATTTTGTTTTTAAGATTCCACACATAAGTGTAACAATATGATACTTGTCCTTCACTGTCTGATTTATTTCACTCAGCATGATACCCTTTAGGTCCATCCATGTTGTCACAAATGGTAAGATTTTATTCTTTTTTATGACTAATATTCCTTGTAAATATACTGCATCTACTTTATCCATTTATCTACTGATAGATATTTAGGTTGCTTGCATATCTTTGCTATTGTAATTAATGCTACAATAAACATAGAGGCACATATTTTTTCAAATTAGTTTTCATTTTCTTTGGGTAGAAACCCACCAGTGGACTTACTGGATTGTATTTTTATTATAATATTTGTGTTTTTGATTTTTTGAGGAACCTCCTTACTGTTTTTCATAGTGACTGCACCAATTTACATTCCAACCAAAAGTGCACAAGGGATGTCTTTTTTCCACATCTTCAACAACACTTGTTATTTCTTATCTTTTTGATACTTGCCATTCTGAAAAGTGTGAGGTGATATCTCATTGTGGTTTTGTTTTGCATTTCCCTGATGATTAGAGATGCTGTGCATCTTTTCATGTGTCTAGTGGTCATCTGTATGTATTTGGGAAAATGTCCATTCATGTCCTCAGCCCACATTTTAATTGTATTACTTATTTTTCATTTTGTTTGTTTGTTTTTGTTTTGTTTGCTTTGCTGTTGTTGAATGAGTTTCCCTTTAAGATATTTTTGATATTAACCCCTTATTGGATATGTCATTTGCAAATATCTTCTCCCATTCAGTAGGATGCCTTTTTGTTTTACTGATGGTTTCTTTCACTATGCAAAAACCTTTCAGTTTGATGTGGTCTCAATAATTTATATTTACTTGTGTTTCCCTTGTCTGAGGAGATATATCCAGAAAAATGTTGCTAATGGCATGAAAAGGAGCAGAAGGAGATAACTTTCATAGATTAAAATAAAATTGATAAATATTATAAACAAAGGCATTGTGTAAGCCTGTGCAGATCTTGATTCCAACAAAACAGGGGTATACATGTATTTTAAAGCACTTGAAAAAATTTGAATATGAACTGAGTATTATTTAACTTTTAAATTAAAAGTCTAATTAGGGGCACCTGGGTGGCTCAGTTGGTTAAACTTCCAACTCTTGATCTTGGTTCAGGTCATGATCTCACAGTTCATGAGACTGACCCTCATATTAAGCTGTGCACTGAGAGCATAGAGGCTGCTTAGGATTCTCTTCCTCCCTCTCTGTTGCTTCCTCACTCACACGCATGCACTCTCTCTCCCTCAAAATAAACAGATAACTTTAAAAAACTAAATAAAAAGTCCAATTTTTTTCTTATTTATATTTGTCATCATGATTTAGTATTTTATCTACAGAAAGTCTTTATATTTTATGTATTTCTAAAAATTTATAGCTTTGGATATTAGTCTCATGATGAATCATGACTAAACACCAATAATATTCTGCTCAGAAGTTTAGATTTTTAGTGTTCCAATAAAAATATTATTTAATCAGGACAGAGAAGTATGGCTTCTTTTTAAATAAAAATTAATATTTTTTTACATTGGCATGTATTTGTTACACACAGTTAGTAGTATATTGCATATTATTCAAAGTCTAAAGTAGCTATTTAATAGTCTGTAAAAGTAAAGTGTTAGCACAAAATCCATATATAATCCATACACTTAATTATATATATATATAATAAATATATATTAAATAGATATCGATTTATGGCTCTTTTTGCTCTAATATGTTCATTTTTTGGACAAAAATATCTTAATTCTTTTAAGAAGAAAAATGAAAATTCCTTTCTTTGAGTTTATTTCTTGTGTTCATGCATTTATGCTTTGAATAAATATTCAAAAGTAACATTACAGAACATGCAGGGAATTCTATATATATTATATGGTATAATAAAATATATAGTACAATAGTTAATATTAAATATAATTGAATATGATATATAGCATAAAATGCAGCATATATTGTATTATATATTTGATACTTGGGTTTAAAATATGATTCTAATTCTTCTATTAACAGTCACTCTCTAATCTATGAATCTTTCATTATGAATTTAAAATTTTTTTTTTCAACGTTTATTTATTTTTGGGACAGAGAGAGACAGAGCATGAACGGGGGAGGGGCAGAGAGAGAGGGAGACACAGAATCGGAAACAGGCTCCAGGCTCCGAGCCATCAGCCCAGAGCCTGACGCGGGGCTCGAACTCACGGACCGCGAGATCGTGACCTGGCTGAAGTCGGACGCTTAACCGGCTGCGCCACCCAGGCGCCCCTCATTATGAATTTAAATACTGACTAATACCAGTCACTAATTCATTTATTTTATATATATATATATATATATATATATATATATGTATGTATATATATGTATGTATATATGTATATCATGACCTGAACCTCTCTGTCTGCCCCTCTACTGCTTGTGCTGTCTCTTTCTCTCTCTCTCAAAAACAGTAAACATTAAAGAAATTTACAAAAATATATAAATGGCTTATGCATGTTTTATAGATTTACAGAGAAAAGACAAGAGTAGTAAATTAATGATATCCATAGAACTAGGAAGTGGAAAACATTGGATTCCTGTGTGTTTGGCTGCAAAGTGTGTAATTTTTTGGACCATGTCCTGCTGATTGTCTTTTGTTTAGCCAAAGATTTGATGAAACGAGAAATACAGGGGATGAAAAGTTTTACAATTCATTATCGGGCAAATGATTCTGAAGATATGCCTGTAAAAGACTTGTTAATGAAATAGTAGAGAAAGAGTAAAGCTGTTTCTATAGACTGTACATAATAGTGCTTTCAGCAGGTGGCTACATTTGCTTAAGACCTCTAATATCCGCTTTCTGTTTTTCTTGTTACTGCACCCCTCCACTAGCCCTCCAACAATCTTTTCTCAACACAGCCGCAAGATCTTGAACAATTCTTAAATGTGTAAGTCAGAAAATGTCAGTCTTCTGCTCAGAATCTTCTGATTACTTTCCATGTGAACAGATGTGAAATCCAAAGACATTCAAATGGCTGGCAAGGCCGTGTATAATCTGAATGCCAATGGTTTCCTTGATTTCATCTCCTACTGCTCTTCCTCTTATTTTTGCTGTCCCAGCCAATCATGCTCCTGCCTGAAGACCTTTGCACATGTTACTTAATTTTTGAAACATTGTTTCCCCAGTCACCCACATGGCTTGCTTCCTTCCTTTCTTTTGGTTTCTAAACAAAAGTCATCTTAATCAGTTAGGCTTTTCTGACCAGTGCTTATCATCACTTGGTATACTGTATTTTTGTACTTATTTGTTTACTGTTGGATGTAGGCGATAAAGTCATGAGGGAAAGAATTTTATTTGTTTGCTGCTGTGTTTTGGGCATTTAGAAAGGCATCTGATAAAAAGCATGCAGTAGATATCTGTTGGAGATATGAATGGACACTTGAGAGAGGGTTTAATAGGTGTGCTCTGTTTTCATTCCTCTAGATACTTCAAGTTGTATTCCTCATAGTAAATTATGACATCAGAACTCAAAGCATTTGGGACCTTTGAGCTTAATTACCTGCAGAAATACAAACACTTACTGAAACTCAGTTTAATGTGCAGCTTTTACAACAAATAAGGCATTATGTCTTGGAAACACCCAAATTTCCATCCCGACAGAGTCACTGTTTGACAGTGAGCAAGTTACCTAAATTTGCTAACTCTCTTTTCTCGAAAATTAAAAAAACAAAATACTAAAACTATGCTCAGCCTATCTCTTATCCAGTTCATCAACAAAGAATATTTATTAAGATACTACTACATGACCAGGTACTAAAATACTATTTTACAGAATTGTTTTATAGAATAATATGTAAGTACTTGGTCTAGATTAAGAGCTCCATAATCTAAAATTATTTGTTTGCTAAGAGTCAAATACAACGTAGACTATAATTTAATGCTCAAGTCTAGATGTTATTTCCAGTGATATCTGATGCATCTTTCTCTTACCTGGGGCAGAGGTGCTATGGGGTAGTAATTAAGGTCATACATGAGCTCTGCAGTGGGACCACTCAGTATGATTCTGGCCCCTGCATCTACTGAGTGAGTAATTTGGAGCAAGTGTTTTGTTATTTTTTTTATCTTCTGTGTCTTCATTTTATTTTATTTTTTTGCAGTGGGGGGATGAAGAAAGTAACACCTATATCATTTCATGCCAGGAAGATGACACGAATCAATATAGATAAAATAGTAAGAAGAGTGTCCACCTATAAAAACATCTTGGTTAGCTGTCATCTGCCCTATATTTTATCGCATTTCATTTCTGCTCTTACATAATGCACCAAGTCTTTTGAAAGTAGATAGTTTGTAAACCTAAGACAAAAGTTCACTTAGTGATATTTGATGAACTCATCAAATGCTTAATATTTTTAATCTGAGTTGTGTTAATACGTAGAATGAAAGTATTTTCTCTATTTTCTCTTATGACTAATAATGTATCTTTATTGGATGGACACTCACACTGCTGTTGTGCTCTGCATTAAACCAAACTGGCAGTGAATGTGGAGTGGACAGAGTCCTTTCAATTTCATTTCATTGTTCAGCACACATTCATTGATCATCTGTTGGTGAGTACTGTGCTAGTATTTGGATTATAAAATAAGTAATTAAAAAATAAAGAACATTCATAACTACTGGTGTTCTAAGTCTTTTGGAAACCTGCTCCTAAATGATAAAGGCAGCAACAAATGGATGTGAATAGTTCCAAAGTGAAAAATGATCCAGGTATTTCTCAAAGCAGTCAGGCAGAGCTTCATAGAGAAGGCAATGCTTGAGCTGATTGTTAAATAAGTAAGTTGTTTGGGCAGGCTAAAGTAAAAGGAGTCCTAAGACTGGAATGCAAAGCATAGATATATTAAACAGTAGCATATTTTGGGGTGAATTAAAGTTATTCTGTTCTTGTCAGGCTATAATGCATGGAGGAAACATGGCAAGAGGTGAGACTTGAGAACTAGGTAAGGGACATGATCATAAAGAGATTTTTAAGACTGGCGATAGCTTGCATTTTATTTTGTTGGCTGTGAATTGTTTCAAGCATCAACATGGTCTAGTCAGGACTGTAGTTTAGAAAAGCAATTGATGGAAAGAAAGTGCATAAGACTGGAATAAATATTATTAGTTTAACTTATTGCAAACAGGCAATGGGCAGATAAAACCAATTTGATTTTACTGAATGGGATAAAACACTTTCTATGATAAGATAATTGTAATTCATCTCATTGTAAAAATGGAATTTAAGTATTTCAAGAGAGCAAACACTTTATGACACATACCGGTAAGAATATTAGTAAGGTAGTAAATAATTAATATTTTGATTTCTTGTTTTAAAACTTGTATTTAATTTGTTTCATATATTAATTTACCCGCATTTAGGATTTGATTTTTTATAACATAATTTTACATCAATAATTTTTTGATTCTTAGGTTGAGAGCGTTAGGTTACAAAACTTAGTTATATATATTAGAAGTCTAGAATTTAGAGTTGCTTTTAGATTAATGTAATACTTGCTTAGCAATTCTGTTGAAATGTGGATGTCATATTTCATCATTGTATATGCAGAAAATATGCCTAGTTAAAATGTTTTTCTCACATGAATTTATTTCTCCTACAATTAAAATTAATATTTGAATCTTATAAATGAATAGCAAAATACATTTTATTTTCTTACAGACAGTAGTGTTATGTATTATTTTGAAATGCCATGATTTCATAGTTGATGCCTATGTGACTATTTGCAAAATCTGTCTGAATCTTAAAATATACCGTGATGCCATATTACATTCGAATGTACGTCAGTCTTTTAAGAGTTGTTAATGGTGCCATGACTGTACCATTGACGCAGAAGTTAATTACAACTTGTGATGTGGAAGAATCTCCTTACCTGATTGAGCTCAGATTATTCCAATAGATTTAACATTATAAGCCTTTAATTAATTAATTAATGAGATATTTTTAAGTTTATTTATTTTGAGAGAGAGAGAGAGAGAGAGAGAGAGAGAGAGAGAGAGAGAAAGCTGGGGAAGGGCAGAGAGAAGGAGAGACAGAATCCCAAGCAAGCCCTGTGCCATCAGTGCCGAGCCTGAGCTCGGGGAGATCGGGGAGATCATGACCTGAGCTGAGATCAAGAGTCAGATGCTTAAATGACTGTGCCACCCAGGCACCCCACATTATAAACCTTTTAGTCCTGTACATTTCCTTAATAAATTTTCATTTAATTACTGAATAAATAATTTAAAATCTGTCCTAATCATTTCTTAACAACAACAACAAAAATCTTTTTTGGTCTGGATGGCCCAGCATGGGATTTCTGACATAATACAGGTGATTTTTATTATTTGTGAATTACATATTTGTGAGTAATCCCCAAATCAATACTGGGGCCCTTCATAGTCATTTGTAGACCAGCACAGAGCAGCAAAGAATTTGAGTTGACCAATCATGTGTGCCCAGGTGAGGTCAAACAAGGGGATGCTCTTCTTGTGTCAGCTCTCATACTATGAACAAATATCCTTTTTGTGGTCTGTTTAGGACCACATTTTTCACAATTTGTGCTTTTTGTTTCTGATTTCACTACTTAAAATGGTCCCCAAGCATAAGGCTGAAGTACAAAAGGCTGTGATGTGGATTATGGAGAAATACGTGTGTTAGGTAAGTTTCATTCAGGCATGAGTTATAGTGCTGTTGGCCGTGAATTCAAAGAGTTAATGAAGCCTTAACTCTTGTTAAGGCTGTGAGTGTCAACGTCTTAAAATGTTAAAGGATGTTTAAACAGAAACACATACAAAACAATGTTATATATTGATTAGGTGATGAAAATGTTGTGACTAGAGTCTCCCAGGAATCTAACATTGCATTTCTTCTAAGAGCAATTGTTCAGTATTTGCTGATTCAGTGGTTGCAGCAACGTAACAGAATATAAATACCGTGAATAATATGAATTGACTGTATTTACAATTCCCAGCTGGTAACTTTGGCAATGTGATAGAAGATACATATACAAACAGCGTTTTGCTTTCATGCACATGTGAGTGTGTGTGTGTGCGTGCGTGCGTGTGTGTGTGCGCGCGCACGTGTGTGAGCGTATTAAGCAAAATTAAAAATATGTATGATTTCAGTGTTGGGCAGAAAATTTCTGAATCATGTGTCATACTATGTAAAGTAGATAGAACAGGTTTACAGAATCTAACAGATCTAAAATTTCTCAATCTCTTGGATAGTGATAATAAGATGGGTTATGTCAGAAAGACAAAGATCTAGGGACACCTGGCTGGCTCATTCAGTTGAGCATCCTACTTTAGCTCAGGTCATGATCTCACTGGTAGTGGGTTGCAGCCCCGGATCAGGCTCTGTGCTGCCAGCTCAGAGCCTGGAGCCTGCTTCGGATTCTGTCTCTCTTTTTCTCTGGCCCTCCCCCATTTGCTCTGTCTCTGTGTCTCAAAAATAATGAATGAATGTTAAAAAAAATTGAAAAAAAAAAAGAAAGACAAAGATCTAAAAGGTATATATCTTAAAATTAATAATCAATAAAACCAAGGAATTGTTAGCAGCCTAGATGCAGTAATCCTCTGTTGTATCCTGAAATATATGTTTTGAATATGAATAAAAAAGGAATTCATATATATGTGGAAAAAAGTTCTTTACCAGATATTAACAAAACAAAACAAGAATGTTGAATAAAATAAATTATTAATGAGACATAGAATTGGGATCAAGGACTAAATATGGTGTACTGGAAAATCAGATTAAGATGCTATACTTAGATAAATCTGAAAGGATAAATCTAGCTTTCTCTATAAATCTCCTATTAACCTAAAACAAAGAGAATTTAATTTCCAATTCAAATTTAAATTAAAAACCTTAATCAAGAATATACTAACAGCATAATGATATTTTTCCAGATTTCCATCATACAGATTTAATACACTTATTTTTAGAAATAATTTGAAGTGGCACAAAACAGCAGTATAAGTAATGTAACATTTGAGATTCTTAATGCATACAATTAGATAATGAAGGATAATAATTATAGTATACATAATCCAGTAAATTTACACACATAACAGATCTTATTATTCTACATCATTATAATTACAGTCAAATTGTGTTTTTTTGTGTGTGTTATTTATAAGTAAAATGATTTTTAAAAATCTACTTAAGAAATGTACCTAGTATCAAGAGTACTTGGATGGTAACAAGAAACCTGACTATGACAGAGAGAAGAAAGTAAAGAAAACAATTATTGTGTGCCTTTTAGGTGCTGTACTGGAACTTTACTAAATTATCTCATTTAATGCTTACAGCAATGCCACATAAGGAAGTTATTATTGTATACATGTATTATTTGTATGTAACTTGCATATATGTATTGTTTGTATGTAACTTGCCTGAGATCATGTGACTACTATTTATCAAAACCAAAATGAGAACACTGGATTTTAAGCCTTCCAAATATAACTATACCACCCAGCCTCCCTGATAAAATACTCTGGAAAGAAAAGATCTAACATAAAATTACAGACATTTCACTTTCACACTTCTAATTTTTCAAAATTAAAAAATAATGTCTCATTTTATAATATCCTGGAACAAAAAATCAAATCAATTTTGCCTGATTGATATTTAATTGGTATTGATTTTAAATATTTGATTCTCTGTTTTTAGAATCTCCAGTAGGTCACGGCTAACATATAAACAAACCTTCTCTTGTAATAGAGTAGTTCACCATTTAGAGGAAATGTGAATCCGACAGCAAACTATGAAATCACACTTGCCTTAAATGATTTGTAATTCAGAATTTAACCATGTTTTCATATGCAGGTATTATCTGTGAAAAATTAAGGTATATGTTTTAATTTTCTTTAAACATTCTTATATGTCTCTTATATTCTAACATACTTTTGTTACTGGTATGGCAGAGGACTCTCATGAAATCTATATGCTATAAGATCCAATTTTAACCTTTATAATTTGTGAAAAAAACTTAGGAAAGTTCATGAAAGATAATACATTAAATAAATAAAATATGAATAGAAAGTTTAAATTTTTGGATTTTCTTTATTATTTTGTTTCAAGTTTTTATTTAAATTCTAGTTAGTTAACATGTAGTGTA
This sequence comes from Puma concolor, assembly GCF_028749965.1. Taxonomy (NCBI): domain Eukaryota; kingdom Metazoa; phylum Chordata; class Mammalia; order Carnivora; family Felidae; genus Puma; species Puma concolor. Next base: position 60,154,511 of record NC_141674.1, on the reverse strand, counting down.
ATATTAATTTCAGGAGTAGAACTTAGTGGTTCATCACTTACATATAACATCAGTGGTCATCATAGCAAGTGACCTTGTTAATACCCCTCACCCATTTAGCCCATCCCCATGCCCGCCTCTCCTCTAGTAACCCTCAGTTTGTTCTCTACCATTAAGAGTCTATTTTCTAGTTTGCCTCTCTCTCTCTTTCTCTCTTTTTTTTTTTCCCTATGTTCATCTGTTTTGTTTCTTAGAGAATTCTTGGATTTTATAATTAAAGTAAGGAATATATGCTTTATTGGAAAAATAAACATAGTATAGAAAACCCTTTTTAACTCTCCTGAGCCAACGGAAACTGGAGTTGTAACAAAATATTTTAACCCTGGGTCAGAATCCTCAGCTGCATAGCACAGAGTGTCACTTGAATCTTAATAGCTCTTTCCTTGTGGCAGCAATCTCTCTAAATTAGTTTGTATATCTAACCTAAAACTGTACTCTGAAATATTAGAAAAATGAATCTTACCATGTCAGAAAAGGCCTAGGTAAACTGAAAGTAGCTTATTTAGACAAATTCAAGGATCTCAGAGGAGAAGTGAAAGATAAATTTATTAATACCCTTCATTCCTCTCCATTGTCTTTTACAGCATAAAAACACCTTTTCAGAGATAAATAGCCCATATTCAATAATTAATATTGAAATGATAAAATCATAATTCACATGTACAAGCAAACATACAAAAAGACAACCTATCATTGATTATTTACGATGATGGACTAAGTATCAGTATAGGTATTTCAAACTTGTATTTTATTTGAAGTCTTCATGTTTGAGTTTTTAATCTCCATGACTTCACTTTAAAAGATTGGACTCATAAATATGTTTTGCTTAGGATTTTCTCAATTCTTAACTGTTTCAAATGTTGTGTCTCAACACATAATCATGTTACTTCATGTGCAGAACCTAATGCGGCTTCCTATCAATGAAATTAGTAGTGGACTCCTCGGAATTCACTGTAATTACCTGTCCCATTATTCTTTCTTGTCTGTTCTAGTCTCAATAAGTAATTCTCTTTACTTTTCAAAAAAAAAACAAAAAACAAAAAACAAACTGTACTGTACTTCCTGCCTCCAGGTCTCACTTTTTTCTCCTTGCTGAAAATAGTAAGACTATTTTACATATGCTTTGTATTTCACATTTTACAAAATGCTTTTACCAATACAGTTTTATTTCGTATTGCCTTGCTACCCTCCAGTTCATCATTCGCATACCAGCCTTCACAGACACTCAGTACTCCAGCCACAGTTTATGTTGATATACTCCAAGTATATCTTAGGCTTTCCTATTTCTGCACCTTAGTTCACAATCTTCTTTTTTTTTTTCAACGTTTATTTATTTTTGGGACAGAGAGAGACAGAGCATGAACGGGGGAGGGGCAGAGAGAGAGGGAGACACAGAATCAGAAACAGGCTCCAGGCTCCGAGCCATCAGCCCAGAGCCCGACGCGGGGCTCGAACTCACGGACCGCGAGATCGTGACCTGGCTGAAGTCGGACGCTTAACCGACTGCGCCACCCAGGCGCCCCTTAGTTCACAATCTTCTAATGAAATATACACTGATACTTTTTCCCTCCATCCTCTTCCATGCTCTTCATATTAAATACATTTTTCTAGGCCAGAAGGAAACATGACTTCCTGTGTAAAAGTTTTCCTGATAAGGGCAGCCGTCATGGATTGCTGCTCCCTCCTCAAGACTATCTTGGCTTTTACACTTTGCTTTAAACAGGAACTGCACCTTGATATATATGCACATATGTGTCAACATCTCTGTAGATTTTCAATTCCTTGAGGATAGAGCTATATTACATTTCGTTGTATTTCAGTATATCTGCATTCTTCTGTATATAGTCAGATTATAAATGCTTGTTAAAATTTGGTGAAAACAAACATATGATAGAGATATCTGTACTCGTAACTATCTGGATTGAGAAGTGAAAACCTAGCTGCAGAGTCAGCTGGCTATTTTTCAAGACTTTATGTGTACACTTTTTAGTTCACTTTCATCTTCCTGCCTTTGAGATGCCTCATGTCCTTCTGTTGTGTTCTTTAGAAGGCTGAAAAAGAGGGTGTGAGGAGGTTAGATATCTTCCTGATAGAGTGGTAACAGGATGCAATTCCTGGGAATATAAAAGATAGGTAATGGCCTATATTGTTTAGTCATCTGTTTTCTCCTTGTTTCTTCCCTGTCCAGCTCTAGAGAATGGAGTATATTTTCCTTATCCTTTCAGATATACGAAAATCTCTTGATAAAAGTAAAAAAATAAAAATAAAATAAAAAGGGCCCTATGATGAAATTGAAACTATTTTGTATTAGTTTAAAAATTTTTTTTTACATTTATTTATTTTTGAGAAACAGAGTGAGACAAAGCGTGAGCGGGGGAGGGGCAGAGAGAGAAGGAGACACAGAATCTGAAGCAGCCTCCAGGCTCTGAGCAAGTGGTCAGCAAAGGGCCTGATGCGGGGCTCCAACCCACGAACTGTGAGATCATGACCTGAGCCAAACTCTGATGCTCAACCGACTGAGCCACCCAGGCACCCCTATATTCTATTATTTTAAGTGAAATAAAAGTATTACTTAAAAATCTGTCACAGCACGCGGTTTTATAAACATTGTTTTTCGAGGCTAGGCTGTAACACAGTTATGGCCATGGTAATGGTTGGTAACACAGCTCATTCATTCAGCTACCTAAGGAGACTTTTTTTGTTTTACTTTCTCTCTGAGGAAGCTGAATATCCTTACTTGAATGAATTAAAATGCAGCACAAACATGTTTATGTGCTTGGCTGTGCATTAGAATTACCTTGAAAGCTTGTTAAAATACAGACTCTGAGGCCACTCTAAGAGATCCTGATTCAGTAGGTGTGAGTATGTCCTGTCTGTTGTTCTGGAAATACCCATCCCCTATGTGATCCAGATGCAGGCCACTCATGGAACTGTATTTACTAGAATCCTTCTGCATCTGTATGAGTGAGATTGTGTATTGGTGAATTATCTGAGGACCTTACCAAATACTATAAAGCAAGACCGAAATTTTACTTTTTTACAAAGCTCTACCCTATTAATTCCTCCGTTTCTTCTATTTGCCATTCTTCCTAAAAATAAAATTAATTAATTAAGGGCCATCTATGTTCAGAAGATCATGTGTTTAATGTGACATGGCTCCTGCTCTTTACCTGTTGACAGTATAGGTAGAGAACCACACAGATCAACACTCAAAATTATTACAATGTTATATGTTCTGGGATATATGTACAAAGTCATTTGGGAAGAAACAACAATAAAGCAATAAATTCTGTCATGGGAGACAAAAATCTCACACAAAATCAGTAATTACAATAACAATAGCAAATACATAGTATTTACTGTGGTTATAAGTTCTTTTTATACATTAATTAATTTATTATTTATTTATTTACTTATTTTTGAGAGAGAGGGAAAGGGAGAGAGAGTGTGTGAGCAGGGGAGAGGTAGAGAGAGAAGGAGAGAGAGAATCCCAAGTAGGCTGTGCACTGTCAGTACAGAGCTGGTTGTGGGCTTGATCCCATGAACCATGAGATCATGACCTGAGTTGAAATCAAGAGTTGGTCCCTTAACTAACTGAGCCACTCAGACACCCCAGTTTAATCTTTAGAACAATCCTGAGGTAGGTACTATTATTATCCCCATGTTAATGTGGGGAATGTGTGTACTTCTCCCAGATTTCAGTCTTGAATGGAAGAGCAAGGAATCATTTCCAAGCAATCGTGATTTAGAACTTGTGCTTGTAGTTAAACTAACTCATGGAGGAGACAGTATTTCAGCAGATAGGTAAGTAAAGGAGAAGGTCATTTCACAAAAAGGAAGTAAAGAAACATGGAAAGGCAAATGTGAAAAGAAGCTCTGAAAGTTTTTATCTGGACAGTTTTCCAGAGTTAGTCTGAAAGAGTGGATATGAAAAGGATATAAATACAGTGACAATCTATCACTTTCTTCTATTTCTCTGCTCTCCTTGGTTTCTCCTCTAGTCAATAAGTTTCATGCCTTTGTTTATTTTGAACTTACAGTATTATGCTGGGCAAAGCATGAATCATGATGTAGACCCTTCTGGATACTTTTGGAATTCTTCCATGACCTTTAGATATGACAGTGAAAAATTTTAGAAATTGTAATAATTATTAGTAAAGTGCACAGTTTATATAATAGCTTAATAATGTATACTTATGAATGACTCAATGTTGACCTAAAGGCAGGATGTAGTTACAGGATCAGTATTGTTTCAATTAATTCACTATTTGGGAGGCTGAAACAGGATGAAACAGGAGCAATGCTTATTAAGTTTTGGATGGTAGGAAGTTGTACACAGTTGACAGAATCTTGGAAACGAAAAAAAAATCTTGGATACTATAAGATTAAAATTCAAATTAACTGACATATTAGGGAAATTATTCAGCTTTATAGTAGATGAATAGGACCAATTCAGATTTTGGGCATAACATAGATGAAAAGATGGAAAGTGACTAGCTTAGAGTCATATTTTACAAAGTACCTGAGTTTCAAGGACTAGCTAAAGGCCGTTATTGCTTTGTTTATATTAATTCAGCACAGGTCTAGATTTTTGTTTGTAATGAAGATCACCATTATCTGATTTACATATTTCATGACTTGTGAAATGTATGTGAAACCTATTTGGGATTATCTGATATCAGCAAGTCAGTTTCTAACAATAAAGCTATAAAAATAACTTCATAAGTGTCATTTGTACCAATCAATAGTGCATTTTTCAAAGTTCGGTATTAGATACAAATAATTTTTGTAATCAATTATCATATCATTATGCCAAAGAGAATTTTGTGAGGGAAGTAAGTAACTCCATTCTTAATGAGCAGATTTTAACTTTTGGTGTGAACTTTGGACTGCTTGCTTTGTTAGAATTAGTTTGGCAAAAGATTCATGTGATATTTCCAGCAGAGAATCTGCTAAGTGTACTACCCAATGTGGTTGCTTAGACAGTTAAATCCTCTGCAATCAGAGCACTCCCACTGAACTAGTGATTATCGGTATGATATATTCTAATGTACTGAGCAACTGTGTAAAGGTCATGTGGATTGATTGTTCATTTTACTAACTTCTTAAAGGGATTGAGTGGAAAAATTACAGTGTACTGTTCATTGTACAAGATCTGCTTTTTGATAAAAGCAGAATGTCTTAGAAGAATGTGGAATTTAGAAATGTAATTTCCATTATATGTTGGAACAGATTTTCTTATTTGGGAAACCATCTTTGAAATCAGAGGGTGAATCTAATTCTCTAAACAAATTTTAATTTACAGGAATTTTGGAATACATTAGAAACTGTGATCATTAGGTCTCATTAAAATAAACAAAAAACAATAACAAGATATACTGATTAACATAAATATAACACCATAGTATTTAACAAATAGTTTATCTTCCATATTCTAAATTCCTTTTCCTTTTCCCAGAAGTGAACATTGCTTTCGCAATAAAGATTAAAAAAATCTCAACCGATAAATGTTATCTTTGTGGAAATATAGGAAATATAGATCATTTGTGTTTGAAAATATGAAATTTATTATTTAATTCTGGTCTGTTTTAAAAATTAAATGATAGAGTTGACTCTTTATAACTAAAATATCATTTACAATTAAAATATTATTTTATATATGGGCATAACTGTGTGTGTGTAGTTTTCAAACCTTAAGCTAAAAATATCAAAAAAGAGCTAATAATATAGATTCCAATGTCAACTTGCTTAACCATTAAGTAGCATGGGATGATACTACTTATGTCAATACTCTATGGGATTTTCTACAAGTGGAGTTGGGAAAATAGTATTTTAATGTAACTATTTTCAAAAACATAAATGATTTAGTGACCTACACATATGCAAATATAAACCTAAACATTTATTTATTACATTAGGGCTTAAATTTTATTGTATGTCCACATTGTACTTGGGAAGAGGAAGAGAGGTAGAGGAGGTAGATTAAAGCTGAACACTACTCAGACCCTTCTATGAATTTCCTTCTTCTTCTTTTTAAAAATTCTGGTAGTAGAGACATATTAATAATAGGGTGACAGCAGTGTACTCATCAAAGTGAATTTTTATGTTAATTCCTTTACTCTATTTTCCATCACCCTAATTACAACCTCTACCTTAAGAAGCTAAATTGTGAGAACAAAACTTTATTAAAACGCCACAGGATTAGAATGTGCTTCATTTTTCTCAAAGAAATATAGCTGAATGAAGGCATGAAAGCTTTACCATTCAAAAATCTCTGATCATTCTTTGGTCTATAGGTATCTCAAGACTTCCTTTCCATTCTCTAAGCAACCTAGTATATTTTACATCTTAATAACATTTACTTATAGAAGGTCAGCTGGGGCTTTCCTCATAATAGTAGCCTTTATTTAAAGCTATTTGCATGTGCCAGACATCATCTAAGGGTATTACATTTAATGCCTAAGACATTATCAAGTCAGGTACTGCTGTAATTGCTGCCATTACAGTGAGAAAAGTGAGACACAGAGAGGTTAAGTATCTTGCCCAAGAACACACAATAGTGAGAAGCCAATATTCTTCTAACTCAAGCAGTCTGGCTCCATTGTCTAGAATTTTATTCACTTGTGCTCTGGATAACACCAGCTAAAATTATTGGTCCACATCCTGTGAAATTCAAAGTATTTCAACAATACTTCGTGAATTCACTGTATTGTTCATCTTTCTTTCTTTCTTTCTTTCTTTCTTTCTTTCTTTCTTTCTTTCTTTCTCTTTTTCCTCTTCTGCTTCTTCTTCTACTACTACTACTAATACTACTACTCACCTCTGCTTATTTACAGATATGCAATTATATATCCCTACTACATCAACCAGTGTTTCTTACTTGATTTCCACAAGGGAAAAATCCATATTCATAACGAAAGGTTCGTTATGGTAAAGGAAGGGTCTAAACTTAGCTTAGCAAAGCCAAACACTTCAAATGTAACATAAGCATTCACACTCTCAGAATACTTTTTAGCTCCTTCATTCCAACACAATGCCCAGCTCCTGTTCCTCTACAGAGATTCCCCTACAGATTTCCCTTCCAACTTTATAACATCATCCTGGTTTTCTTAGTTCTTACCTCTTGGGAATAAAATAATTCTTCTTGTTTCATGCACAGCAGTCTCTTCCCAACCTTTTCCTTCATTGCACCTTTTACTTCAACCCATCTACTTGAGGGTATTATTTCAGGCCAGCACTTCACACCCTTAGCTAAGGACTCTCGGAATAGCAGTCAGGATGATACAATTTTAAACAACTCTCACTACCATTTATTAGGTACTCATTATTTATGAGGCACTGTGTGTATTTATTTCTTTACTTATTTATTTTTTGAGGCACTGTGTTTTATAAATGGCTTCTCATTCTCCTGGCTTTCCCATGAGTTAGGTTTTTATTATTCTCATTTTAGAGATGAGGAAACTAAGGTCCAAGAAAATTAATTCTTTTGTCCAAGGTTTCAAAACCAGTAAATGCAACAGTGCACATCCCAGGTCAGATTCTAAAGCCCAGACTCTTTCCACTGGTGTCTTCTCGTTTAGGTCATGAATATTAAATGCATTATTTAACCTATGTATTTTGTGATTAAATGCTTTACATGCATATAGGTTCCAATTTCCTCTGAAAGAGCTCAGTTTGGTAGCTCCTCTGTAAAAATGGAAGAGGTGGTCATTTTCCATATTCTAATATAAGAGTAATTGAGAACTCATAGCTCTTAGTACCATTTTTAAAGTTATAGAAAAATGACAGAGGGATGCTTTGTTTTGTTTTCTTTCTGTAGAGCTCAGAAATATAAAAGTAAATATATATGAAAAAGATAATTTAGTTTCTGAATCACTTTATTTTCTGAACTTCAAAAGATATGATGAATGGGAATACCATCATTTTATCAAAAAATAGCATATGAAGAATATATTGTGAATATGCTGGTAAATATTTAGTGTAAGTGGCATATGTTAAGTGATATAGTTGGCTATGACTAAAAGTCAGTGCAACTTAATGCAACTTAAGAATTCTGAATGTCTGATTTTCTGTATGGAGTCAAATGTAAAATCTTCCTAGATAAATAGGAATTGAGTGTTGTAACATTTGCCATTTGAGAAGATAATTATTCTCTAGCTATTCAATAAAATCTATGCCTTGTGACACTGATGTTTCAGAAAGCAGGTGAATGCCCACTATGAAGTATTGGTTTTGAAGACAAAGAGGGTACATGTGTCATTTGTAAAATACAACATTTTGATATTTAGGTTTCTGATTGATCTTTCCTTTCTATAGATATTTATTACTGATATTCTGTTTTTAAAAGATCTATAATAGTAAAATAACATTTATAATATGTCTACTATTTGCTTCCAACAAAGAATTTCCTTATTAAAAAATGCATATAGTTTGTAATTGTATTTTAGTAATGTGTAACATAAATACCCATTCCATAAAAGCTTAGATCCTGACTAAGCTAGCAGATATTTTGAAGATTTGCTATTCTTTCACTTGTACAATATTTATGGCTATTTAGATTATAATACATTTAATACATAAGTTAGTTTTTTTTTTTCTGAATCTTACCTTCTTTGGTCTTTTACTTGACAGTATACTTTTTTTTGCTAAGTCAGTTCCTCACATATATTTACATCTTAATGTAACTATAAATCCTCAAGAACTTACTCATTTTCAAAATCATTAAAAATTGATAATTTTTAATAAAAACTGGGAGTAATCTGGATTAAATAATTGTGAAGAGTAATTGTCCAAAATTTGATCTTCTTCTGTCATACAATAACTAACTACATGAGGCTATTTGAGAAATTATCAGTTCTAAAAAAGAAGTAAAAATTACTACCAAGATAGACTATTTATTAAAACTTAGCCATAACCTCTTAGTAAAAAAAAAATACTAGATGGCTATTATTGACACTGAATGTATGCATAATATATAAATTTATAATGGCAAATATTTAGTCTTCTTTATTAAGTTTCTTAATTATATATTTTCCTTATTTTTTAGCCCTCTGTTAAGCAACTAGGAAAATTTTGGTGAAGACAAGATGAAAATAAATTATCAAGTATATTTCAAATGTACTCGAGTCTGTCTCTCTGTATCTCTCTGCTCTGTCTCTTTGTATCTCTCTCTCTCTCTCAATCATTTTGCAGTTAATAGCATGAGCTCTGTAAAAAGAAAAATCTTTTAATTCAAAGTGTAAGACATTATCTATTACAAGTACAGGTACCTATTAAAACTTACAAGGGGGCAAGTTGCAAAGTTACTTAACTGTGTAAGGTTGGATTTATTCATACAGTGAATAAGAATAAGAATAGTATGACCTACCTCATGGAGAAGTTATGAGAATTACATAACATACTACATGTAAAGAGCACAAAATTCCGTGTTTTTGCATTTCTGTAATCTCTGCATGAGACTTCTCTTTCCGAAGAGTGTCTTGAGATCCTCAAGGCATTTCATAAGAGAGAATTTTCCTAACCCCATCTTAAATAGCATCCTCCACTTTCCCACTTCCTGCCGTTAGATCTTAAGTAACCTGGCCATACATTAGAAGAAAAGGTCAATGATTCTGACAGCTTTCCTAACCAGTTTTCCTTAGGGTTGTTTATATTGACATAGTTCTCTAGATAAATGTCATTAAAAAGGAACCCCCTTCACAAAATTTACAAAATGTTGAATGCATACGTCAATGAAAGCCTGAGTTCTTGGGGGGGCAGTAAATTTGGTAGCCAGTCTGGTATACTTAAAAGCATGCAATTGTCTTCTAATCTTTGTCAAAAATATTTTCAACTAAACCAGTTGTTATGCAGCTGTAATGTTGTCATTTATCAGCATAATGAATTTAAACTGAAGGCCACTCTTGCTTTGAGAATGAACTGATTGGGGCGCCTGGGTGGCGCAGTCGGTTAAGCGTCCGACTTCAGCCAGGTCACGATCTCGCGGTCCGTGAGTTCGAGCCCCGCGTCGGGCTCTGGGCTGATGGCTCAGAGCCTGGAGCCTGTTTCCGATTCTGTGTCTCCCTCTTTCTCTGCCCCTCCCCCGTTCATGCTCTGTCTCTCTCTGTCCCAAAAAAAATAAATAAACGTTGAAAAAAAAAAAAATTTTAAGAGAATGAACTGATTAACTGGAGGGTCTGGATTGGTAATAATTAGTCAGAAAAGTGCAGTGGTGCAAATCAGTATCTTGGTACTGAGACTCCTCTTGGGGAGTTGAAACCATAACAAAGCTGTCAAGCTTCTGAGAGATGGGGATGTTGCTGATTTGTGTTGCTAATTTGTTCTCTGATACTTTTAACTTGTATACTGAATACATCAGAAAAAGGGAAAAAAGATATCTCACTTTATAAACTGTATTGAAGCATGAAGTGGTAAACTAGACACATGTTTGAATGGTGAGAGGAATTTCAGAATTATTGTAATGCTATTTTGGCGGGTCAGTGTTTACCATATATGCATCATCTGCTATTTAGTGTTATAATTTGTATGCAAGTAATTTTGTTTTCAAATTTTTGCACTTTTAAGGGAAGATTATATAAAGTAGGAAGGAGCTTTGTTTGGCTAATGGATTTATAGTCATTTATATGGCCCCTTATACAGCATGTTTCAGGAATGCATCATATAGAAGAGGACTACCTGTCACTCATCATAAGTTTAAGAGTTTAATAACTTATTATCGAAAGTCCATTTCTGTAGCATTTTCAAAACTCTCTTTCCTGTATTATATTTTAGGTTTTTCAGCAAGCCAGTCACAGAATTTTATGCAAAACAATTTTTAGACCTCAGTTTGTTTATCTTTAATACTTTCAAGAGGTTATTATTCTGTTTCAGGTACCTATTGCTGCATGACGGATTACTCTAAACTTTGTGAAGTAACATAGAATTGCTCATGGGATCTGTAAGATCATGAATTTGGACGAGATAAAGCAGGTTGACTTGTCTTCACCCCATGATCTCTGGGGAGTCAGCAGAGTATGATGCAAATGTCTGGGGGCTAAAATATCTGCCTGCTGGCCAACAGAGTAGCCACTATTTATTCAAATTTACATCAATTACAAGTAAATATAATTCATAATTTACTTCTTTAGTCACACTAGCCATATTTTAATGCTCACTAGCTACATGTGGCTAGTGACTACCCCATTGGACAGTGTGTATGTATAGAACATTTCCATCATCACAGAATGTTCTCTCAAGCAGTACCAATCTAGAGGCATCTTCACTCATATGCCTAAGACCTGGACTGGAATGACTCTAAGATCAAGAACAGTTGAGATTGTTGACTAAAGTACGTAGATGCAAAATTTTCATCGGGGTTCTTGGAGCATGATAGCTGAGTTCTGAGAGCTTCTCAGGTACATACATTTGAACCAGGCTGCAGCCATGTGGCATTTTAGGACTTACCGTCAGTAGTCACATAGGACATCACACCTTACTTTACTGGAAAAATAATTAACCCACCCAATCCTAAAGTATGGGGACATAGACTCTACTCCTATGTAGGAGGAGTATTAAAAGAATCTGACTGTGGTTTAGAAACATCATGGACTAAATCTTTGTCTCACAAGTGATGCCTTGGCAGACTAGGTTATTTATAGACATGATAGGAAAGGGCTCAGATCAAATAAAAAAAAACAAACAAACAAAATCTCATTTAAACTAAATTTAACACTTCAGGATTTTGGTGGGCTTTAGTATGCTAATGTTCAAGGTTAATTTCCAAGGTGGCATTGCATGCCAGGTTTACCAACTGTATTTTATCAAGGCACACTTTATTAATTAGTACTCATTCACATTTGTTGATGTCTTAGTTTCACAGAAGGAAAATTTGGAAAAAGCTGGACTGATTTTTCTTTATATTCTAAAATTCTGTGATTCTATTATATTGTCCTTGTTTCCTGAGAAAGCCTATCTTTTTTCTTAATGTGAATCCTACTTTATTAAACTAGGTGGAATAGTCAATTTATTCTTCTCTTAAGAAAATAAATTTTGCCAAAGTAAGATTTATTTTATTCATTTTTTCTGATATTTAATAGGATATTATAAATAACTATAGATAGTTTTTATGTATTTTCAAACAATGTGACTTTATTAGTAAATTATTATTAATATTAATATGGGAATGGTATTCAATGTAAATCACTTTACACAGAAGGGCTTCAGTAAGAATGCAATCAGTAGAATTTTGGACCTAAGGCAATAGGTAGGTAGAAATTGCATAAAGAAATCATAAGGCTACTTTGTCTTTAAAGAAAAGGAATGTGGGCAACTATCACTGATGCCATTTCTATTTGTACACCGAAAAGAAGTATTTTGTTACAAATTGTATACATGGTAGACTAATGATGAAATTTGCACTATCTGAAAAGGGATCAAATGTGTTTTAAACTTGGAGACTAAAGATCCTTTGTTATATTTGTGTACTGTTTGTCAGTATTAATGTAATTGTGACAGAAGTCAAATTTGGGGTTGATAATATTGTAACCATAGAGATCCTTTCCGTGTAATTATAAGCATGCCTATTGCTTATACACCTATGGTGTTCAGAGGTAAGAGTGACATGTAATAAATTGTATATTATATATAAGTAGAGAACTCTAAATAGTCTAATTTCCTTAAATATAAATTATCAGATAGTATTTTCTTCCTATGTAATCTATAGATGAAATCCACAATAAGATTACTTAAATAATTTCAATTTAAAAAGAATTTTGAAATGCCAAGATTGCCTTGGTACTATAAAGAAAAATAACAGTATATATTGCATTATTGTTACATATGATGAATTAAATATAAAACATTGTATAACATGGCAACTTCCATAAATGTCAATTTGAATTAACATTGCAAGAACATAGAAATAATTTAAAGCTATGACCATAATTATTTATTATCTATGACAAGAGGTCCAAGATGGACATATTCTTGTTTATTTGGAGATGATTTTATATAATAATTGTATGGCCCTGGTGACAGTTGTTATTCATTCATTCAAAAAAAAAAAAGTTATTGAATACCTATTGTTAATCACAAATTTGAATGCTGCCCTTAAGGATAACATGGTATAAGAAAACATGTTCTAGAGTAACTTCAATCCATATATATATAGAATGCTCTATTAGAGATAAGCCACAGTGCTATGTGAATGTGGGGAAAGAGGATCTCAGGTGTAGAGAAGACAAGGCTTCACTGAATAAAGAGTGCCATCTCCTGTCTTGACCTTTGGGCTTATGTGCATTTGAGAATTTAGGTGGTCATTACAATTGGATTCTTTCCCTGTGATGACAGGGACAGTGGAATAGTTAGTTCTGTGATCGATTTGTAGAAGTTTGTGTAACTTGGAAGTAACTCCAAGTTACTTTTTAGTTGTGGTTTATGAAGAAATAATTGTCTCTTTGAAAATAAATCTTCATAATATAAAAGTATATATCTTTTTAAATTTTCACTAAATGAAGCACACCATTATATGAGCAATTTTTAAACTTCTGGACTGACCACATTTATTGGTATTTAGAATATTTCATTTTCAATATTCCATTTCTCCCTGTAATAAAATATAGCTGGATGCTTTCTCATAGTAAGGTAATAAAGGTAATAGTTGGTACTTACTGAAGATGTGATTATAAGTATTATTTCTTTTGTGCTTACATGCATGAGTCTTCATAATACCTAATATGAAACTTTTTATTAAAGTTTTGTAAACTACATAATTTATCACCATATCAGATCCATGTGTATTTTTTGTTGTTGGAAAGGACAAAAGTAACAAAATTTAGCATAGGGAAAGATTGTGTTAGTTTTTCAAACAAATGCAAAACTCAACAGGACAAAAATGTATCTGCTCCATAAATACTGAATTTGTCTTCATGAATTCTTGTGAGTTACAATTTGTTTTCACAATATTCTCACCCTGCCTTCTGCTTCCCCATTAAATTACAAGAAAATAATGTAAACATTTACTTGAAACTTACAGCTTTAAAGAATTTTTCAGTGCCATTGACTACTTCAACAATGTGATCAGAAAGATGCAAGATTTATTCCTCTCCATCAGAAATATTCTTGTTTCCATATCTTTGGCCAGCCCCACTCACCTCAAATGCCCTCTTACCCTTCCTTATTTCCACTACTTCATTGCCTCCCTGAATGCCTACCTCAGTTGTCTTGTCTTATCCAGTCTTCTCTGTTGTTCCCTATCTGTATTTAGTCCTACAAAATGCCTGATACATACCATGATCTCTCTTTTAAAGACTCTTTCTTTTGTACTTTTTATGGCAACTTTGTAAGTTTTACTCACATTAAAATGTAAGTTTCAGAAAGGGGGGGTATTTTTAAAATTTTTAAAAATATTTTAAATTCATTTTTGGGGGGGGGGCATGAGCTGGGGAGGGGCAGAGAGAGAGGAAGACACATAAGCTGGAGCAGGCTTCAGGCCCTGAGCTGTCAGCACAGAGCCTGAGGTGGGGCTCGAACTCACGAACTGTGAGATCATGACCTGAACCAAAGTCAGGTGGTTAACCAACTGAGCCACCCAGGTGCCCCAGAAAGTGGGGGTATTTTATATTTCTTTTTATCCTACTCATAGCCAGTTCTGGTTCTCCATCTTGTATTCATTAACTTTTGTTGTATGGATGGAAGGATTTTAAAATTCTTATCTGGTCTTTTCTATTTCCATATTAATTAACTTCCACATAATTTCCATGTAGATACTATTTTGATTATCACTTCCATCTTTTTTTTTTCCTACTTGCTTAGATAGGTTTATAACAATTAAATGCTCAGAAGAGATAATTAGGGGTAAATATTAAGTAGTGATCTGGATTATAAGAGATTCTTATAAAAATTGAACATTTGTGTCTTTAGAGATTAATCTTGGCTTTCCTCATTGTTGAGTTTTTGATAAATTTGGTGTCCAGCTGCCCACCACCAAGCTTGGCTTCCTGAGATAATTTCCAGCCAAATGTTTTAATTTGGTCCTGTCCATTTCAGGCACCTAACCTATGAGCCATCTGCCACCCTGGATATAAGAATTACTGAGAAAAAATTATTTCAGAGCACAACATAATAGGCAAACAAAGCTTGTTCAGTTTCATCTGGACAAAAAAATTGATCAATAAAGTTAAAAATATTTTTTGGGAAAAAAATCTCTGATTCTGTTGCAATAGTCAAGCATAAAGTTATTTATGGTTTACATTTTCTTCAAAAAATTGTTTATTCTAGAAATTAGCTTGGAGTTTTCATTATAATCTAAATTTTATTAAGTCTAAGATACAATAAAATTACTTTCACTAAAAAAAAGTAAATGGGGGCACCTGGGTGGCTCAGTTGGTTGGATGTCCAACTTTGGCTCAGGTTATGATCTTGACATCTGTGAGTTCGAGCCCCACGTTGGGCTCTGTGCTGACAGTTCAGAGTCTCGAGCCTGCTTTGGATTCTGTGTCTCCCTCTCTCTCTGCCCCTCCCCCATTCATGCTCTATCTCTCTCTCTCAAAAATAAGTAAACATTGACAAGAAAGTACATAGAACACTAAGGAGATTCTCTTCATGAAGGTTATGTCTATCAATATTTATCATATTATAAACTAAAATGGAGAAATTTAAAAAATATCCATTTATAAATTAAAAAACAAAATGACTATAAGTTAATATAAATAACATTATAAAATTATATATACATTTTTAAATGAGATGAATGGAATTATCTTCTTTATGTGTCTCTTTAATGTCTGCTTTATTAGAAAATAGCCAGATTCTCATTCTGATTCTGCATTCAATTTGTGACAATATGATACTTGATCACATATAGAAAGAAAATCTTGTCTTACCAATATAGATTTAAAGAGAATAGTCTATTCAGAAAATTGTGTCTTCTTTTATACTACACCAAAACTTGACAAGTGGTGTTTTCAAAATGATTAATTGCAATGTAGAATCTCAAACCATATCAATGAACTTTATGTGCTGTGTGATTTTAAAAGCCATCAGTATATCCTACACTTTGAACACATCTTTGTTAGATAGAAAATATTGCTTGACTGAGTTGTGCACATATTCTACAATTACATTAAATAATATTAGAAAAATAATCACATTTGTTAATATCACCACTGATATCATCTAAAAATAATGTGAGAACTGGAAAGGTCTCAAGCTCATGGTGGTGGAATCAAAACATCAGAAATTTTAATTTTTACTGCTTTGCAAATTTTCAGTCAAAACTGTCATTAAGGACAGTGTTTTATTTCCAAGCACATGTCCATTAAAAACTTTACTTTGTATAACTTTGATTTTGTTCGTTCCTTCAAGTAAAAATGATGTTTCATGAAAAATGTAAGTGACACCTTACATCTCAAACCCAAGTGCTTTTTTCAAGACAACCACTATGATTTGAAATGCAACAGAAGCCCTTTATATGTACATTCCACTTCATCACCTAGAATATGAAATGAGTGTTCTCTAAATTTTATTATTTTATTTATTCTTTGCAAAATTAATGGCACACACTCTGTCACTGAGTTGACTTGCTAAAGTTCTAGGTGTTTTGTCTACTATTACTTTTGCAACATCATTGCAAATGTTAACATAGTGAAAAGACAATGTCTCATAACTATTATGAAAATAGTTTTTATGGAATAAATGAGACTCAGGGACTTCCAGGTGTTTGTGGGCCACAGTTTGAGAAATGCTACACTAAAGAAGAAAAAGTAAACTGTAGGTTTAGGAATGTCTTCCAAAGTCTAGTGCATTCCTCAGTCACCTAAACTTTAATGCATAAAAGTGAATAATGGACTTAAAATATGAAATGCATTTCAGTAAATATTAAATTTCTTTGGTTTGATTAGGACAAGGAAATGTCCTGAAACAATAATTGTTATAATTATAGCTACCATTTACTGAGTACTTAGTATGTGTCTGACACTAGGTGCTACCAAGTACCTTGCAATAATCTATCCTTTTATGGATAAGAAAACTTGAGGCAGAAAGATTAAGAAATTTGCCTTTAGTCCATGCTTTCAATATTTACTTTAAAAAGTCTAGAAAGGGGTGCCTGGTTGGCTCGGTCAGTTAAGTGTCTGACTTAGGCTCAGCTCATGATCTCATGGTCTGTGATTTCAAGCCCCGTGTCAGGCTCTGTGCTGACAGCTCAGAGCCTGGAGCTTGCTTCAGATTCTGTGTCTCTCTCCCTCTCTGCCCCTCCCCTGCTCACACTCTGTCTGTCTGTCTGTCTGTCTATATCTCTCGCAAAAATAAATAAACCTAAAAATATTTTTAAAAAATGTAGAAAAACTAAAAGGGGATAAATAAGAAAAAAGAATTCTAAATCTCTCTTGAAGAAGTGTATCTCCACAAACTTGCCTGAAAATAATAGTGCCCAATTACTCTAAAGTAAGTATATCTACATTTTGTTTGATTTTATAGTTTCACAAGATAAATGCAAAGGTAAAATTTCAAAAATTTTAGAAATGATTATATTAATTATTACACTGTGGGGGAAGAGACAAACAAGCAACTTACACTGTTTTATTTTTTGTTTCATTTTGTTTTGCTAATGAATATTTTAAACTGATGAAGCACCCATTGTTTTTAAAATTCTGGCAGTATACTTTGTCAAAGTAAGACAGTAGTTAACTGCTTAATTTTGTATCTTGTAATTATACATATCAAATTGTTTTCTAATGGCATTGAATATAAAATAGCTACACTTTGTTAGAATATTTAAACAATTAAAATATTCTAACTAAAGAAACCCTTTAAATCATTGTATAATTGTCAAAAGAAAACAATGATACATTTCTGTTTGAAATGAGGTTGCCTCAAGAGGCTGACATAGACTACAATGAAAAAAATGCTTTCTCATTTCTGAAGTAAGCCATGTTTCTTAGGCAATGCTCTTTAATTTATTATAATCTATTTTAATATGCCTATCATTTAAAAATGCCGATTCTTATCTTTCTAAAGTAAGTTTATTAGAAGTTTTATTCCAGGTATTCAAATACTTCTACATACCAATTATATGGGAGGGAAAAATGTCTGCATATTTCTGTGGACAGCTGAAAATATGTAACTCGTTCATTATTTGAGCGAATAAATGTAAAATAAAACAAAATCCCATTTCTATTCAGAGAGTTAATAACAAAATTTTATCACAACATAACAAATATGTTGACATAAAACTAAAGCTATACTTGCTTTATCTGTACTTTGGTGTGTAAAATTATATAAAGTAATATTTGGAATTTATATCAGTGTTTCGTAGTTTGTCAAGTTGTATATATATATATATATATATATATATATATATATATATATATATCCATCCCATTCTATTACAGCTAGATACTACACTATCTAATGTGGAATATATGCCTAGGTGAGACTTAGGATCTCGATTTTACAGATGAAGAAAGAGATATCAACATTTTCCCTGATCATACAGACTTAGTCTTATAATCAAATGGAATTATCTGAAAATACTTATAGTTGTTTTTCTTTCATTTGTTATTGAATTTCCACATTTGACTTGACAGTACGATCAATAAAATTTTTGAAAAGTGTTTTTGTAAAGAGGACTATTCAGTTTTCTCTCTTAAGTACATTATATCAATATAATAAATATTTATCTAAAATATATGTGTATCTAAATTATTGGTTAAATGTACTTAGCCATATTTTCCAATAAATCAGATTTTTTTAATCCCAGGGATTTTGATTGATGATCATTTAATAAGTATTTTTCAAGAAATGACCATAGCCAGACAGTAGGATGGCATATCAAATCCATAATATCTCAGCATTTTCCCAACAACCAACTTTCCTGAACAAAGCATAAGATTAGTATTTTGTGGAATTTGGACTCCATTTATTTGTGATATTTGTAAAATACTTATAAAATATTTATAAAACATTTTATAAATAGGATATTAACTTAATATAGATGAATTCTTAATAGGCATAGTTTAATAGTGATTTGTTTTCATGAAAATGTATTTACTGTTTCTGATTGTTTTGTTCACAAAAACTCTTCTAAATCTAATTTGACACCTTTCCTTTTTCTATTTCTTCTGTCCAAAAAATGACTTCAATTTTTATCTTAATCAAAAATCAAAGCTCTGTAAGAGCACAGACAGTGTCCCCAGCCTTTTTACTATATGTTCTATCTCCATCTTAGACCCTTTCTTTTATTTTCTGGTATTATACCTTATAAGTGTATATTTTATTCCATATTCTTTTCTTATATAATATTTGCTTTTTGAAACCATTCGGTTTCCTTATCTACTTTATTATATAACCATGTTTAACAAGTTGATATATTGGCTTTTAGTTTAGTGTACTTTAGTTTTGCTTTACTCCTCTCAAACTTATATCATCTTCTTTCTTTTACAGCCTGTTATAGATATAATATATTACTTTTTCATCCATTGCCTATGTTTGTTTGTTTGTTTCCTTTTTTTTTGCCTTTGATTCTTCATCTTTTGGTTCAACATGTGCCTTCAATTCCTCATGGACCTGACACTTCCTAGGAAAACTAATTCCTTCTACCCTAATATATTCTCTCAACATCTACACTTTTGAAAACTAACCCTCTTTTAAAGTATATCTCCATGTGTCCTATGTGATTCATTTTTCTGGTTCTTCTGTTTCTCATCCCTGTTTTTTTTGTTTGTTTGTTTGTTTTGTTTTTTGTTTTTTTTTTTTTTTTTTTTTTGGTTTTGGTAGTTGTTTTATTCCCTTCCTATTATAAAACTAGATAAATCCCCAGATCCCATCCTTAACCTTCTTTTGGCCTTTCAGCAATTTTAGCCCTGGTAAAGTTCACTTTTATATAGAAGTTTCAGCAAATCTTTTCCTCTAGCCATAATCTTTCTGGAATATAAATGCTCAATTCCAGGAGAATGGTATCCTGTCATCTTAAAGGCAGATGCTCAAATCAGCCATCACTATATCCTTGCTCCATCCCAAATTACTTTCTCCTGAATGTATACCATATCTTCCCATTCTGCTTCATAGACACAATATATAGGAAGTATTTAAAGAAATGGATAAAGTCATATGAAGCATCATATATAAAAGATGTTGTTTGGGGCTTTAATCATGCTTGTGGTGCACTCAGATAAGATGTCCACAGATGATTAAAAATGTTAAACATTTGCTATTATTCAAAAAGAGATCTTATTTATGAAAGTATTTAATTTCTTACTGACTTAAAGATTTATATTAAAGCTAGTGTAAAACATTTCTTTAAAAAATTATTTAAGAAAATGAATATAATGAATAAGAAAATGAATGAGAAAGTGCAAATTTTGCATAACTCCTAGTACTATATATGTACAACCTTAAGAGTGACATAAAATTTAAACATTTTTTCTACAGAATTTATAGACACATTCATTCAGAAATATATACAGTTATATAGCTTTTGAATTATTTATCTTGGCATTTCAGCTTCTGGTTCAGATAAAAGGGATGCATTTATGTTATTTTTTTTGTTAATTGTTAAAATATTTTTAGTTATATATTGTTATTAGTACATTAGTGTCTTAAATATTTCTTTTATTTTTATCATATAGTTACCATTTTTTAATAATGAACGTAAATATAGTGTTAGTGTAAATATAATGTGCATTTAATTTTAAGCTTATGTGAAGCTTACTTTACATTATAATATATATGCCTATTTTTATGCTTGATCCAATACATACCTCCTTAAGTACTTGGAAGTTGATGAGGACACTACATATTCAGGAAAGATGGAAAATGTGGTATATCTTGAAGTCTTTAAGCAACTAAAAGGGAGACAAACTCAGAAGCCATTTTTATAAGTTCTTTGCACTGACAAAATAAGGATAAGTCACTTTAAAATGCTGGCTGTAGTATTGTGCCCCCATGGATGAAAATGAAAATGAGGTTTGATGAAATAAAATGTAATATGACTTATTTCCCCTCTTTTAATGGTTGTCTTGACTATGAGGACCCAGCCTCTTTGGTCTCTAACTCATTAGTCATCCCCACATACTGAAAAAAAGATCAACTTGTAGGGTGAGAACAAAGTAAAATGTCAAGGTTAGTTCATCATGAGATGTGGCCATTAAATAAGGTCAGGATTGTAAATGTAGAAAGATAGCAAGTTATGTAAATAGCTGCATCAAATTAGGAGGCACTGTAACACCCCATACAAAATTAGTATCACATGCAATGAACTTTAGGACACTGGTATTTCTTGAATATTCAGCGTTGATGTTGGTTCAGATATTTTCATAAATGTTGAAGTTATTTTTGTTTTCTTCTTATAGTATGCTACATTTCTCAAATATATGTTTGTGCCAAGACTTCAGTATAATCATCTGGTAATAATGTGTATTTGAGGCTTTTAAAAATAGCATTTCCCATACACATCACTAAATTTCCTGACCTTCCTCTTTCACAGAATTAATCATGCCATCTGTGCTCACATTGTATTTAATCATACTTCTAGTATAACATTTATCACATCACACTATATTAGAACTAGTTGTGTATCTCTTTGTCTTTTTCCCCAAACCCTGGGCCCATGAGAGTAGAGAAATCTCATTCATCTCTATATCCCTAGCATCTGGTATCATGTCTGACACATACTAGACATTCAGTAGGATAGTATCTGTATTGTTTTGATAAACAATCAAGTAAATGAATGGAAGCACTTTTTTGATTTAAAAAAAATCACCTGTTCTATATCACTATAAAGCTTAAATTATTTTTAACAAGTAGCAAAAGATTGTGAATGTAAAAAAAAAAAAAAACATTAGAAGACTAACAAGATTCAAGTTCTAATTCCTACTCAATAGAAATATAACTAGGCTAGAGGATGCAGTTTTAGCATTTGCTTGGTCCACTGTTAAGGCAATGTCTATGTAGTCCCTCTCTCTTCTGGCTCTTAATTAAGAGTCTTGCTGTGGGTGTCGGCCCTGTCTGTTCTTCCCATATCTGAAAATTCAAGTAGGTTGTGACTGTGGAATAAGGGGACCTTCTGATATCAGTCTGTGGGTTGGGTAAAAATGGAGAAATAATAAAAAGTCAAAGAAATGAGCAAAGAAGAGAGAGAAGCAAACCAAGAAACAGACTCTTAACTATAGAGAGCAAACTGTTAGTTACCAGCAGGGAGGGAAGTAGGGGGATGGGTGAAATAGGTGATGGGGATTAAAGAGTGCACTTACTGTGAAGAGCACTGGGTGTTCTATGGAAGTGTTGAATCACTCTGTTGTATGCCTGAAACAAATATTACACTGTATATTAACTAACTGGAATTTAAATACAAACTTTAAAAAAGAGTCAAACAACCTGGTCACTGTAAGTTGAGCCTTGGTATTTCAACTCAAAATCACTTTCAAATTACATATTAAGAATGTAATTTGGTGATTGCTGTATTTTTAATTTTTGCTAAAGAAAATTGTGTTTCTGTTTTCTTCCCAGTTCTGATCCTGTGGCAGGAAAATCCTGCAGTTTGCAGTATAATAGAGGTTTTATACTCAAGCACTTAGCTTTGACTGTCATTAATACAGTCTCACATTTGCTTATTGTTTTATATTGTATTCCACGAAGGCATATAACTTTATTTTTAAGCACTGTTGTATGTCCCTACAGATCTGACCATTTGATTTATGTTTGCCTGAAAAGTTGTACAAGGGAAGTTGGAAATATTTTTTAGTGTTTGTCACAAATCAGAATTGAGGGCTATAGCCTATGAATGTCTTTAATCACATATTATATTTTCATTTTGAAATTGAACATATGAGTCTTATTTTATATAATGACTCTAGAGTGGAAATGAGACTGCATGCATGTATGCATTTATATATATATATATATATATATATATATACACACACACACATATATATATACATATATATATATGTATATATATATAAATCGTATAGTTCATTGACAATTCCTGATTATTTTTATACATTTTTTTTGTCCTTGTAACCCAAACTGGAACAGTACTGGAAAGAAGTCAGCATTTAATTAGTTTGGATATATGAAAAACAGATTGCATTGTTTCACATGCTGTGAACTGTGAGTGATCCACAATGTTGTAAAAGATAGACAGCATCAACAGTTTTTCCCCTTTAAATCTCAACATTGTTGACTTTTCACACATCACTGCTTAAAGAACTGAAAAACACAGAGGGTCTCCTGATATGATGACTATTGACTGAAATGGCTGCACTGGTTAGCATTTATTGGCTTATGGCTTACTTCTTCAAAGAGTCTTTTATTCTTAAAATCAATTTTGATCTTATTTGCAGCTTGTGTGCTAGAAAGGGAAAAATAAGGAAAATGGTGAGGAAGGTGGAAATGATGAATTATTTTTCTCATTAAGTGGGGAGTTTAGAAGATCTAAAGACTTTCACAAGGATCCTTCCTATTGGATAGTCTTTTTGATTATAGTTAAGAAAAACATTATAGTCATTTACATAATTCCAGCTGTTATCACAGCTATCAGTTATCACTATGTAACTTTGTTTTATGCAGTTTTACTCTTATAGCATTTTTAGTTCTTGTCCTAATATTTCACTCTGTGGATCTTTGGTAGGATCAAGCCAGAGTCATGTTAAGGCTGGAAGATTTGGTGATTATGACCCTTCTAGTTTTAATTTCTCATGCTTTTCTATTAAAATTAGATGTTCCATTAAGATGAATTTAATCAACTTTAAGCATTAAAAAAAAAAACCCAATAAATACATACATATACCCTACATATCATTGATTCTAAGACACTTGTTCACCCTTTCCACATTTTAACATCTTTAAAATCATGATGCATCTTAAAATCCATGGAATCTCACACTTGTGGTCAGTCAGGCAGTAGTAATGGCATAGTTGTCCTTGTACGTGCATGTACAAACCTCGTCCAAGCTATTCATATGTTTTTCCTTCACTTGAGTTTGTGCATTGTTAAAATGGTGAGGTGGAGTTTAGTAGCCATTACAATGTCTTCAATTATTACCCTAATATGTGATATTAAAGTGAAGTTATGAGTATTATGTTCCCAAAAGTCATGATAAAAAGAGCAAAAGGTATGCATTCTATATTTGTGGGGCAAATGTTCACTATTGGAAGAATTAATATACTTTTTTTCCCAAAGCTATTACCAAGAACTTTATAATACCTAACAAAGGAAGATACAGTTAATTGAAGATGTATTGTTTGATACTGAAATGTCTGTAATATAATTGTCATTTCCACATAATGTAAATCAATGCAGTAGACATTGGCAGATCCTTTGAACTAAATGAAAGAAATTTCAAGGTATGTAGAGCTGGTATTCGCCACTCAGCCACCCATATATCAGATACAACTATTGCTAGGTCATTTTGTAATGGTATATAGTGTGGTTTTTTGTTAGTGCTACTTCATAAAGGAAGCATGCATCTTACAATTAAATACAACTTAGAAATGGTAGAATATGTAAAATGTACTTTATCTGAATTGATTCTTTATGGAAAAGTTAGGCTGAAGATCATTATAACTCAGTATAGTATCCACTCAATCTTATACTGGTGTAAAAATCTTTAGCTGCCTTTAATTTCCAAATATTTGAGATGATTTTTAGTTTTGTACTTTAAATTACATCCCTATATAAGTATAAGGAAGTGATGTCATTCATCACCTTTGTTTCACTTTCTGGCCAGCAATTTCTCCAAATTTATCAAATTAATTTCCAAGCTGGCATGATCTATTTAAGATTTTCTAGTTCATCTTTAGTCAAAGACAACATAAAGTAGAAAAAGAAAAAAGAATAAAATCAAAAACCAGAAAATATAATGTCTTTAAAAACAATCAAATTAAGTATTCACTTTTATATCAGGAGTAGGTTTGGCTACAGTGATAGAAAACACTAAATAGCAGTTGTTAAACAAGATACAAACTGATTTTTGTCACATATTTTTTTCAGAGGTAGGTAGCCCAGGGCTAATGTGATATCCCTGACTATCACAAAACCAGGTTCCTTCCACTTAGTTGGTAGGGTTTACATCATCTTCTCTATCTGCAAAGTCAAACCATGGCCTAAAGTCCCTCCATATCCAATATCACCCCTTATTCTGGCCAGTAGGAAAAGAGGACAAGAGAAGATAAAGTCATACACTCTCCAAAAGTCCAAAGTGTCTTTTCCTTTTCCTGCACCTCCAATCCTTAGGCCAAAATTTAGTCATATGTATGTTCCTAGCCATGATGGAAGCTGGGAAATGGGGTCCTTATTTTGAGCAGCCATCTAAAAAGTAGAGATACCTTTTCAGCTTAAGGAGGCAGCTGGCCGGGTAAATGCCAGCAGCCTCTGTTACATCCTCCCACCAATCATAGATATTTTGGCCACCATGGCATATTACACCCTTGAGAGTCTTCTTTTTTTTTTTTTTTTTTTCTTATTTCACTTAAAATTTTGGAGATAAATATAAAACTAATGTATCAATAGGGCTTAGTTATTTCTTACATGTCTTTATGTCCATTTCATGTAATAAATATTTATTAATTATGAATTTTGTGCTTGGTACTTAAGGTACCACTTTTTTTTTAATATATGAAATTTATTGCCAAATTGGTTTTCATACAACACCCAGTGCTCATCCCAAAAGATGCCCTCTTCAATGCCCATCACCTACCCTTCCCTCCCTCCCACCCCCCTATCAACCCTCAGGTTGTTCTCAGTTTTTAAGTCTCTTATGCTTTGGCTCTCTCCCACTCTAACCTCATTTTTTTTTCCCCTTCCCCTCCCCCATGGGTTTCTGTTAAGTTTCTCAGGATCCACATAAGAGTGAAAACATATGGTATCTGTCTTTCTCTGTATGGCTTATTTCACTTAGCATCACACTCTCTAGTTCCATCCACGTTGCTACAGAGGGCCATATTTCATTCTTTCTCCACCACTTTTTAAAACAGGATTACCATTCAAATGGAATAGAGTGGTCCTCATGGAGTTGTGCAGTGCAGAGGCCCTGGCACTTTGAAACAACAACAACAAAAAAGCAAATCTAAATACTGAACTGACTTTTAGCATCAAACTCTGATTTCAGCATGAATAATCTAGATTAACTCTTTGCTAATCTGTCTCTATGGAAAAGTCTTATTTTGTTTTCAGATCATAGAATAAACCAAATGTAAACCAAGTGTCTTGCTTCACTTTTGAGCAATTTATTTTAATTTACTCCTTTGCTGTGGCCTTTTAGTCTTAGATCTGTGAGGTGGGAATCCCAGTGCTTTTCCTTGTTGAATATGATGTATAAAGTAGACAATTTTTCTTATAGATGAAAGTAGAGAAAGTGTCAGCATTTATAAGTTCACACTGTCAGTGTTGACCTGTGCACTGGCCCTGTGTTAATGAATGAAGTGGCAGGTGTATACAGGTGTATAACTGCATGTTATTGACCAGTATATGAATAATTGCTTTTAAAAAGATCATTTTTAAGTATTTAATCTTTAATCTACAATAATCTACTTCTTCTGCCAAAGAGATAGACGAGTTAAGTGATTGATCAAAACAATGATTATTGCAAAGTTCAATATGTAAAGTATACTGTTTTGAAGTCTAAAAGCAAGATGCAAAAGTAGTACTTCTTTTGATTAAGTTTTTGTTTTTATCCATGCCAGTTTGCAAAATAAGACCAAATAAATTAAGGTTTTATATGCAATTTTTTTGTATTGTTTCTTAAATACTAAAGAATAAGGTTTTCTAATCTTTGGTTAGTATTTTTATCACTATAATGATTAAACTAATTTGAGCACTCATTTACTTCTATCTTAACATCATATCATTTTGAGAGAAGGAACAGTAAAACAATGACTTTAAGTGGAACATAAAAGACCCATATTATATAGCTCTTTGTACTTTCCTCAATCTCCTATGACCCAGGTCACATAACAAAAATTTGCAGATAATTTTAACTACATAGTCTAAACAAGGTCTTATAGTATTCTACTGTGATAGAAATTTGATGTTAGCTATGTTTTCTGATTGTCCCAAATTATAGGTTAAGTTGTCTCAAGTCTACTTGCCACTGTTATATGGAACACAGGAAAATGAGAAAAGGGTTATTAAAATTTTAATTTTAATCTCAATTATTACAATGACTTCTTGTGGGACTATGTCTTATTAAAGGGACTATGTCTCTTAAAATGACATGTATGTCATTTTCTATTCTTCAGTGATTATTTTTCTAAGTAAAGAATTGCATTTTTCCCTGTAGTTTTCACATAAGTGCATATTTTTGTCAGTATTTTAGCACATATTAAGGTGAAAATAAATAAATTTTAAAATGAACTCAAAACAAGTACAACATTATTAAGAATTTCCTAGAATACTCTTCACGCTTTCCCAAAGTGCATACCTCATTGGCATAAGACAGTTTTTTAGATTGTATCATTTGAAGGACTGAAAAGACGGGAGCGGATGAACCTGAGGGAGAGAGAAGGCGCTAACAAAATTACTGAATGCAAATGCTGGAAATATTTGGGTTATGCCTACTTTACGTAACTGCTCTGTTTTCCTTGAACTTAATTCACCACTGTCACAACAGCAACAATGTGAAAAATTGCAGCTTTGTGTTGGTTTTTAAGACATAGTATATAACACCTGATAGTTTATGCCTACACAAGGTACGCAGTATTTTATAATGTATGCAGTTATATAAGGTATCGGTCGTTCTTAATTCTATTTGCATTTTTAGGAATTTCACAGAGGATAATGGTCCCTGGATATTATGATACAGAGTAATAAAGCTGTGTAGATGTTAAGCCTATGTCCCCCACCCCCAAAAAAATTGTGACTATATTTTGTAGGGCTTTTCAGATATTTTGTCTTTTTCTCTTGTTTCTATAAAAATACATCATTTTATATCCTAGATTTAAATTTAGTTTCTCTTTGTTACATTGTTAGTTTTCAAACCAACATATTACATTACTTAGTGAGAAAAATAATCTGAGTTATTACATAGTTACTAGAGAAATAATTTTAACTAAAATTAACATAGATTTTTTTAAAGATTAATATAGACTTTTTAAAAGAAGTTTATGTGTGGCAACTAAAAGTGTGGAAGAATTTTAAATCTGTCACCCCCTAGGAAACAAATTTATCTGAACTGTGTGTACTGGAAATTAGGAATGGGTTGTTAGAGTCAGTCACAAGTGGTATAATTTGAAATTATTAATTATTTAATTATATAATATATTGAATAAACAACACTAAGAGCAGTGACTTTTTACCCTCAGAGAGATATACTCACTTTTCTAAAGTACTTTGGTGGTGGTGGTTTAACAATGTTGTAATAATGAGCCTCTTTCAATTAGGCCTTTAGCTTATTATAATGATTAAGCTTGGATATTGAATGCAGTGCTCTGTGTCCTTGATAAATCCCTGTGCCTCACTCTCATGATACAGTGACATGTTGACAGATGCCATTAGATAAGTGCATGAGAGAGAAGTCTCTCTAATGTGCAAGATACAATATACAATATAAGTACTACACTCATGTTGGATGCATGTTGGTTGTTCCATACAACAGATGATATAGCAAGCATTCTCCATATTTGGGATTCATTTGCATGGCCTTCCAGTGCATGGGAAGGAGTTGAAAACATACAAAAAAAATCCATGAAAATCCAGTTAGGAACTCTGAGATCTTTTTGCCGTTCATATGGCATGTAGTCAGAAACCAGAAACTTCAGAACAAAAGAGAGAAATAAGAGCAACTTAAAACTCCTGTCTGAAAGGCAAATCAAGCTTCCCCAAATCCTAACCATGTTCTTCATGTTTATCAGATCTTTTCATGATACCAGTACCTTCCATGTGCCAGAGTAAGCCATCTTTACCATGAGGTTGGGGAGTTCCTGGTCAATTTCCCTGTTTACTATTTCCCTGGAAGGCTGAATGTGTAATCCTGCTTACAGTCTAACTCTAAGTGATACAATTGATTTTCATGTTTTTGAGAGAACCAGCTAAGCAATCTTGGCATCTTCCCTGAAGATGTTTGCTCTGGACTTTGAGTCTAAGAGGGATTACTCCCTGATAATTTCTCTACTTTTTAGACTTAAATTTAGATAGCCAATAAAGTATTTATTTAGGACAGCATGTTACCACTAAGAATTAAAACTTGTCATATCTTTTATCCTGTTTTTTACTTTATATACAGATGCTAGCTCTCTCCTGTTTACCATCTGATATGTAAATATATGGAGAGAGCTAGGCTTTGTAGCTCTGTAACATTTATCTTTGTCTAGTAAAGAAATAGGCCCCTGTTTTCATACATACAGAGAAGTTGTAAGAGAGATAAACATTTGGACACATATTAATGACATTTATTGTGTTCAAATATTTATTTCTGTAATTTCAAGTGACATATTGAGTTTACTCATGATTTTAGTGGATTTGCAAGTTCTATACTCTTCAAATTTTCACAATGATATTAAACTTTACGCATTATTTTCTTTATGTTTTATAGGGATGATGCTCATTGAATTAAAGTAATGAAATAATACCTTAGGCAAATATAATTAATAATTTGATATTATCACTAAATTTTGTATTCCCTAAGTATTCCTTTTTATTATGATAGTAAACTCTTAGAGTTGATGTTTAGAGCTGAGTTCCATAGAATTAAAATAGTATATGGCAGATATGTTTTTAGAGCCATAATTTGACCTGGAATTCTTTTTTTTTTTTTTTTTAAAGTTTATTTATTTTTGAGACACAGAGAGACAGAGCATGAACGGGGGAGGGGCAGAGAGAGAGGGAGACACAGAATCAGAAACTGGCTCCAGGCTCTGAGCCATCCGCCCAGAGCCTGACGCGGGGCTCGAACTCACGGACCGTGAGATCGTGACCTGAGCTGAAGTCGGACGCTTAACCGACTGAGCCACCCAGGCACCCCTTGACCTGGAATTCTATATGTGGTTGAAAATAAACAATTTCAGCAAAATATACATACAGTTTTCTAAAGTCAAAAGAATACCATATAATCTAAGAATAAATAAATATATTACATGAAAAAGTAATATACCTGATACTGAGTTAGAAGAAGAATTAAATGACATTTCTAGCCTTAAAATAAAGTTTTACTTTTTTTTTTTTTTTTTTTTTTTTTTAGTAAACTCTACCTACACCCAGCATGGGGCTTGAACATGACCCC
This sequence comes from Puma concolor, assembly GCF_028749965.1. Lineage (NCBI taxonomy): Eukaryota > Metazoa > Chordata > Mammalia > Carnivora > Felidae > Puma > Puma concolor. Next base: position 60,124,278 of record NC_141674.1, on the reverse strand, counting down.
TAGATCAAGAGTCACATACTCTACTGACTGAGTCAGCCAGGCTTCCCTAGTTTTACCTTTAAAGGATCCTGTATGTGCAATTCTTTGATGCCAAAAAACTCAGCAATATTGGTGCCCAGGAGTTACAGAACAATGTAGTTCCTAAATTTCCTCAAAGATACTCACATTAGGGGCACCTGGGTGACTCAGTTGGTTGAGTGTCTGACTCTTGTCCAGCTCAGGTCCTGAGGTCATGGTTGTGAGATCAATTTTCATTTTGGGCTCCACACTGAGTGTGGAGCCTGCTTGGCATTCTCTCTCTTTCTCCCTCTCTCTCTGATCCTCCACCACTGACTCACTTTCTCTCTCTCAAAAAAAGTAAAAATAAACATTAAAAAGATATCAATATTAAAGTGATATTATGGATTGTGTGCCTGTTTTACTGACACCTTATGTTGCTTTTTTTGTATTATCATTTTTTTAAAGTTTATTTTCATTTATTTAGAGAGAAGGTGCATGCATGTGCATGTGTACACTCATGCACACAGGGAAGGGGCAGAAAGGGAGGAAGAGAGAATCCCAAGTAGGGTCCATGCTGTCAGTGCAGAGCCCAAGGTGGGCTCTATCTCACAAACTGTGAGATAATGATCTGAGCCAAAATCAATAGTCAGATGCTTAACTGAATAATCCACACAGGTGCCCTGATTATCAAAAATTTTATATACTAGAACTTTCTTGATTATTGTTTATGAAATTGTTGCAAAGATAGACATGGAAAAACTTATTTTGTTTTGCTTTTCAATTTTGAAGCATCCTAATATCAGTGTTACCTTTGTGAAAGGGACAAAATAAAAACAATACACATTCAGTTGTCTGAAAAAATTGTTTCTATTGTATTAAAATACTTGCTCCTTTTTCTTTTTTAAGTTTGAGAGAGAAAGCAAAAGAGAGAGAGAGACAGAAAACATGCGTGCAGGGCAGAAGGAGAGGGAGAGAGAGAATCCCATCCAAGCAGGCTCCATGCGCAGCACAGAGCCCAGTGCAGGGCTTGATCTACCAACTGAGAGATCATGACCTGAGCAGAAATCAAGACTCAGATGCTTAACTGACTGAGTCACCCAGGTGCCCCTACTTACTCCTTTTTGTGAAACACAGAAATGCCAGGTATATTCTTAAAGCTCAAAGTTAGTGTTTCCATCATATTTCTCATAGAGTTCCTTCCTTACAAAGTCAAAAAACTATAGACTGGAAATGAATATTCTTTTCCTTAAAAAATGTGTTAAATTTTATTGATGTACTAAATAGGAATAATAAACAAGAGAGATGTAATCAGGCCACCAATGACTTTATACATAGAGAAAACTATAAAAAGCAGGATCTCGAGCTGACGGGAACGCCCTACCACCCAATGCTGAGTCTCTTGCCATTTATAAAAAATATGGATAAGATAAGCCCTGTAATCCATAAACTATAATCTGATAAATCAAAAGTAACATCCAGAAAAACCCACCATTCTAATTTGGCAATACCCAGTTTGATGTAATAGTGGTAATTTGTGGAATATTTAAAGCTTAATTAGTTACATAAGTGAAATATTATTCTTTTTACTGAATCATTGCTAAGAATATGTCTCATAAAGACATGTGCATATGCCCTCCTAGACTATAATTTACATTTTTAATATTTGTAATTTGCAATTAACACTATCATTTGCCTTTTATTTGGGAAAGCATACTGAATCAGTACTCTTAAAATTTGAAGAGAAAAAAATCCATATTTTGTAATGTTCTTCCTGGAGTATATTATACTGTGATGTATTTTACTATCTGCCAAAACTGCTCTCTTTTACAGCAGAAGATAAATTGTTCTTTATCTCTGAGCAGTGCCTTTTCGCCATAGCCAGTGGGATTCAATACTACTGATTCTTTTTACAATCTTGGTTTAGAAAATTAAAGAAACTCAAGTAGCACTGCTGCAATCCATTCATGGCTAATACATCTTGTCTCGCATGACTGAGGACAAGTGCCCTCCAGATTAAATTTTGCTGCTCAGCACCCTGAATTTTCATAAAATATAGTCCTTACACAGCTCCATGAATATCCCAAGCATGTGGTTTAATTTAAACCAACATGCTTGAATCACCCATTTAAATAAAATGTTTGTAATGTTCCAAAACTATTTTATAAATGCAGCTGCTTAAAATAAAACAAGCAAACACTGTAATTTCAAATGAGATAAAACAATATGCTCAGTGATAAGCAGAAATATCTTCAGGGAGGATTACCTGAGTTATCTTTGGGACTAGACATTTGTGTCCAAATATTGATTTTTGAAAGAGGAAAGTGGCACTGCCAGCTGGGTCATATGTCACTTGAAGTGCTGGGCCAGCCCACCCTGGTTCCCTATCTACATGGCCAGAGCAGCAGAGCAACAGTTGATGTGGATGGCCCAGCAAGAAGTTACCCTTTCCTGCAACGCTCTATGTAGACTGCATGCTGCCCGCTTTTCGATCACAGTTTAAATGTGGTCTTCAATATGCATTTTGATAAAATTCACACATAATATGATATATTGTATGTGTGAGTTTGGTAAGGATAAATAAGAGAAAAAGGAATTTGAGAATGTACAAAGACAGTTCCCACTAGGGAACTACGTACTGTGATATATACACATGCTATGTGGATGGTTTTTATATAAAGAAACATATCCTGAAGTCTAAGGAAGCATTTTAGACATTTATGTGCTCATTAAAACCACTTGAAATAAGCATCTGATGCTGCAAGTTTCGTGTGTGTGCACACGCGCGGGCGTTTTCTGGTCTCAACCTAATCCATCGGATGATGCCATAATGATAAAAATAACTTTACTTTAGAAACATTCATGGAACTTTTGACCATGTAGTAACAGCAACAGGATCAAAATGAACCTAATATTTTAAGTCTGCACTGATATGTGTGCACAATATTTTATAAATCAGTGGAGGGACAGTGTGATCTCTATTAGGGGAATGCTAGTAAAATATTATGCATCTAGGAACTAGTATATGTGTTGGGAGATTTAAGGAATCATATCAATATCATATGTATGCATAGGAGTTCATAGTACTGAGTCATCATGTAAACTTTTACTCTAGATAAAACTTTCACAAATATGGAAAAAATATGGAGTTAACTGAACCACTGGTTACACACAATTGAGAATATCAAAGGCCATCAAAATGACAGAAAAATAGGTGTCATAATCTGTAGAACAGAAAGACTAAAAAATAATTAATTGAAGTGCTTGAATTATTGTCTAGCATGTGTTGTTATATATCAATATTTTATTTTATTTTATTTTATTTTATTTTAAATATTTATTTATTGAGAAAGAATGTGCATGAGCACTCACATGCGTGTGAGCAGGGGAGGAGCAGAGAGAGAGAGAGGGAGAGTGAGAATCCAAAGCAGGCTCTGCACGGTCAGCACAGAGCCCAATGCGGGGCTCATGTCATAAACTGTGAGATCGTTACCTGAGCTGAAATCAAGAGTTGGACACTCAACTGAGCCACCCAGGCACCCCATATATCAATATTTTAAATGGACTTATATGAAAATATAAAACAATAATTAAATAGTTATATTCCACCTCATGGGAGTGGCAGGTAATTTATTTCCAAAGAACAATTAAGTGTCTAGCAATTTTCATCATGCATCACTCACTATTAATTAGCTATCTGTTTACATTAACAGACATATACTTTTCTTGTCTCTATATAAAATTTAACCAAAATATTGATTTTATAGACATAACTTTGATTGTTATATTAGCATAATAGAAAACAAAATTAAATGGAAATGAATGTTTAGGAAAACTTTTTTTTTGTTTTTGGCAAGAAGTAAAAATATGTGATTATCTATCTGCATTATGGATTAACAAAATGACTTTTCCAATTTTAATGGAATAATAAATGTCTGAATAAATATTGAGGTATCTGAAGCCATGTTTCTATTCAAGTTGTTCAGTTAAAGGTAATTCATTGGTAATTATCAGCAAGCATTTTCATATATTTAGCATTTATCAAGTCATTTCATGTAAATTATATCTTAGACTCTCACAGAAACCTGCATACAGTTATTGCATTAACTATTTTCTGTATAAACACGCACGCAGACACACACGAACCCTATACATATACAGAACTGAGGATTAGAGGGGCTAAATGAAGTTTCCCAAGAAAATACACATGATTTTTTGTATAGTTGCAACATGTATCCATTTATTCTGACTCTACTCATCAATTTGAACTTAACATACGTACGTTTGACCAACGGAATTCAAATTTCCCATGCATGTGTAATTTTTGTTGGCCAATGTACCAGTGGTTTTCTTTATTAATAACACATTTATTTATTTATTTTTTTTTTAATTTTTTTTTTTCAACGTTTATTTATTTTTGGGACAGAGAGAGACAGAGCATGAACGGGGGAGGGGCAGAGAGAGAGGGAGACACAGAATCGGAAACAGGCTCCAGGCTCTGAGCCATCAGCCCAGAGCCCGACGCGGGGCTCGAACTCACGGACCGCGAGATCGTGACCTGGCTGAAGTCGGACGCTTAACCGACTGCGCCACCCAGGCGCCCCGATTAATAACACATTTAAACACTTTTTTAAAATTTATAGAGGCAAAAATTCTAAGGCAATGACTTCTTAATGCTACAAATGAAAGAAATAAATAAGAATGAGGAGAAGAAAAGCGAAAAAAGGGAAAAATGAAAAGACATACTTTGTACAGTTCACCATCTGATAGTGAAGATGCAGATAAGGTCATTAGATGAGACAGACCTGCCTTTGAGTTCTTTTTCTACTCCTTAGAAACTGTATACTTTTAGTAAATGATTTGAGGAATACAGTTTTGTATCATGAACAACATAATGCCAGTTCTTATTATATGTCTCTCATTATACTTACCTGCTTTGAAGGAAGAAATATGTGTAAAACATGAACAATAATATTTCTCAAGCAATGTAATCTCTACCTTCTTATGCAGGTTATAATGTATGGTTTCAATAATCCAATCATTGAACAAACACATTTCTCCGAGGCCTGCCTTGGACCTCCATAAGAGTAGTCGCTCAAGATAGAAAGGTGATTAAACTGCACCTAAACAGTATAGAGCTCACTGTCGAGAGTCCAGAGTGAAAGACATATATTCAGAAGGAATTGTAAGGCGACACTAGTTTGGGAGTCCAGAACGAGGTACAGACCACAGAATGGGGATGCCAAGAAGAATTTAAAAATCAGATCCCTGAGGTGAGTCTTAAAAAATAACTTGGAATTTTCTAGATCCTGAGGAAAAAAGTGTGAGCTTAGTGTGAGTAACCTGAAAGAGGTGAGAAATAGTGTGAAACTTCAAGGAAATCTGAGGCATTTTATAGTAAATGGAGTGTAAGGAAGACAAAAGGGAAGAATTGCTACATTGTACTGCCTTTGGAAGAGAACATTCCAAAAATGAGCACATAGTCAAAAACACAATTACATACTTAAAAGGAAGATACAGTAATAGATTTTTACAATGTGATAGAAGGTACAATTTATCATTTGAATAGAGTAGCTGTTTTCCTGGATCTAAAAAATGAGACAGTGGGCACGAAGCTGGCTGTTGGCCAGCTATTGAAGGTGAATTGTCCAATGCATTACATTTATAAAATAACATACTTTCATGTCAGGCTATGAGGAAAAGACTCAGTGCCTAATGAACATGCATTTATGGATCTAAGAGCAGATACTTAAGAAAGAGTAGTGTCAAGAATTAATTCTTTTCTTGTTTTGTTTTGAATTGCTATCCAGAGCTGGCACTGAGGCATTCAAAATTGAAGTGCCAATTTTGACTTCATGGCCTGACTATTGTTTAAATAAAGTCACAATAGTCATTTAATTCTTATTAGAAGGGTAGAAAGGTAGAGCTCAGAAAATTGTTTATAAATCCAAATTTCATATCACTCTGAAGTAGTAGGGTGATGGCTAAAATTAACATGCCAGCAGTCATTCCCTAAGCTTTTTGTGTAACATGTGCAAATAATGTAAATTTTCAAACATTTGCTAGGATGAGTAGCAATAATGGCATAGGACTCTTTTCCTATTTAAGCAGAAGACTGCAAACACTATCTCAGATATTCAATAGAAATCAATTCCATTGACTTTAAATAAAAGTCACTGAAGAAATCCATTTTTAGAAGTACAGGCAGTAAAAGGAAGAATATGATTAATTTTACTCCAATTAATGAACTGTTGCCAAGAATTAAACAATGCCAATTCCATAAGGGAAATAACATGCAGCTAAAGTATTAAATATAAAGGATGTGAAGATTTAAAAGGATATGTGCCATTGGTGGTCATATTGAAAGAGAAATTTATGTGCATGGTTATTGAGAAAAATACCAACTTTCTTGATCTCTAGAAGTTCATAATTTACTGATAAAACTGAACCTTTTGAAAGGTTCATCTTTCTAAAATAGTTTGACTTTGAAACTTAATTATGCCGTTTTCAAGCACAGATACAGCTAGAGAATGGCATAGGGCAGCTAGTGTGAGTCCCTTCATATTCATGTCATGAGAGTAAAGAGATCAGCATGTAACATCACTGTAGCATTACTTTGGCTTAAGGAACCAAAACTATCCCAAGGCTTGGAATGATTTGAATATTCTGGGTAGTATTAAACTCTTCCTTATTCATGGATTAAATTTACCAGACTGGAGTGGTCAGAAGAAACATTACATGAAGCATATATGTAAGTTAGGAAGTACAGCATAGTAATAAAAATCTTTTACTATAGCAAGACATACCTGAATTTGAATATTGGCTCTACCACCACTCATTTTCTTTAAGTGTCAGTTACCTATTATTCAAAATGAGTTGAAAATAGCACCCAACCTAACAGGGTCTTGGTGAAGATTATACACAAAGTTGTGCATGGAAAGCTGCTGGCGCTCTACCTGGCCTGTCTGTGGCTCAGTAAATGTTACTTACTATTTTTATTATTCCTTTGAAATATACTAGCTTTCAATTGTGTGTTGTATGGAATGTTTTAAAAAAAAAATAATGTTTGTAAAGTGTTTATTTTGTCCTGGACATTCAACAAAGAAGAATAAAGAGTAGAAGCCTCTCAAAATCTTACAGCCTAAACCCAGGGAAATAGCAAAACCTAGACTAGTTTGTATTCTCAATTGTATGCTGTTGTGTGTTACATCAGGAAGGTCTTGAAGCCATGTCTTTGGCTTATATGATTTTAATAAGTTTTTTTAAAATTTTGTTAATGTTTATTTATTTTTGAGAGAGAGAGAGAGAGAGTGTGAGCAGAGTAGGGCGGAGAGAGAGGAGACCAGAATCCAAGGCAGGTTCCAGCACAGAGCTGTCAGCACAGAGCCCACTGTGGAGCTTGGGCTCACAAAATTGGAGATCATGACCTGAGCTGAAGTCAGATGCTCAACTGACTGAGCCACCCAGGTGCCCCAATAAGTTTCTTTAATTAGGAAAAGCCTAATACAAATCAAATAAGTGTCCCTTTGGTGACAAAGACTGATAGAGCTTATAAACTTCTGAAGGTTAATAAATTTTACTGTTAAAGATTGAAGTCTGTAGAGAGGTCAAAATCTCAACTGCTCAATTGCTGTGAGTGAGGATAAACCCCAAATAAAGGAAACCCTCCTCCAGCCAAAGAGAAAAGCACTGAGAACCAGGACACCATTTCTCTGGTGAAAGGAGAAAATATATTTTCAGTGCATTGAGATTGGCCACCTAAAAAGACTGTCCCAAGTCCAAAGTATTAGGTCACAATAGTGGTTGCCTTTAAAGCAGCAAAAGAAAAGGAAATCCACCCAGATTTTTTTCCTATTGAAGAGGAAAGTTGGCAAGCACTTGACTTTCAAAAGAAAGGAAAACAACAATAACAACAACAATATGGTTATCACTTCCCTCTAATGGAGGGTGAAGACCCCACAAAGCACATCAAGAAGTGAACTATCAGAAGCCTGATGCCGTCTTTTGCAGAACATTTATTGTTTTCAGAGTTCTTTATGTTTCATCTCATTGGCCTCTCAAAGAAACCTGTGAGGTTTTATTGTCCCTATTTTAAAGGTGAGGATTCTTAACTCAGGATAGGATGCCACTCTAAGAGTAATACATTATGAAGTGGGAAGCCTCAGATTAGGACCAAATTACAGTACTAATTAGTTTTTTATTGCTGAAGGTTTTATAAATGAAGTAGAATAGCCTCAGTAGCACCTTAACATCCATTACAATGCTAAAATTAGATAAACTCAGCTTGTCCCAGTTGTATGTCTAGTAAGGAGCTAAAGTGAAACTTTAGCATTGGTAGAATGTCACCTGGCCCAGTCTTTTTTTTCCCCCTCTTACTGCCCCTCTTGACTGGCTTAGGGTATACCCTGCCTTAGTCAGGAATTAATGCAATATGCAAGACGAACTATTCTTAAGGATACAAGCTCTCCAATAAAAGCCACTTAAACTGAGTAGGTAGGAGAACAAAATGAGTGGAAAACAGACAATGGATATTCAAGAATTACCTGTTTTCTTGAGAAGCACTTAACAAATACATCTCTATGAATAGAGAAGTGTGGTAGAACCCGATTATAGTTAAGATATTGCAAATCATGTAGGAAGTTGGCATAATGTCATGTTAAACTTGAGCTAGCCTGCGACACATCAACAGGTGGCAGAATGAGCTAAACTTTGTTAGATGGCGTTTTCCCAGTTAGATGTGGAGATGAGTGCTTCTACCAGAGAGTTGTTTTTCTCCCTGAGTGAAATTTCTTGGCTGACTACAGAATAAGTAATAACTAACCACTTAACGATCTGGAAGGTTGCAACTAGCATTTAGTAAAATTTTAAATGTAAAACCTCATCGTATATGATCTTGTGTATTTCACGTTAAATCAGATGTAAAGAGTAAAAACATGTAATGCCAAAATAGAGCATTTATTTTCCCCCTTTAAGGTTGTGAATATAGTGCTTGTGTGGCTTTGACCAGTTATATAGGGGTTTGTGAATCATCTTGTTTCATGGTTGATTCGTTGCTTTGGAGGCAGGACTTGCCATAAATGTAGATCTTCAGTACTTCTACATTTACTATGCAGCTGAACAATATATTAAGAAATATTCAAATAGTAGGAATAATTCACACCAGATACTGCCTTTCTTCTCAGGTTTTGACCTAATAAAAATAGTAGGTTGGATTTTAATTTTTTTCATCCGGTCTCTTCCACCTACCATGTTGTTGACCTCAAGTAGGAAATACAGTGTTAATGGTAGGAAGCCCTGTTTAATCCATGGAAACATCTCAATGAATTCAATTTCCATTTGTTCAGTTCTTCTCCTACTTATCACCCAGCCATTCTGCAGCTCTCCTGGGAGAAGGCAGCTCTTATTGTTTCTCAGTTCTCAGGCCCTGCGTAAGTAATTGCTAAGTTTATGAAGTCAGGCACAAGAGGTATGAGATTGATTGCTTTGCAGAGTTCGGCTCTTGGGTTCTATCATGTTTTGTTGAACTATTATGCAGTCTTCCCTGTACGCATAGTTCTTTAAGGTGAAAGAAATAACTGCAAAACTGCATAATGTTATTGCTCTCACTCCGAACACTATTTAAATTATGGCCTTTTCCTTTAATAAGTGGGTAGATATTGAGATTTATGTAATCAGTGATAAAATAGTGTGTTATACAAATTATAATAATATTAGTAAGAAAAGAGAGATGAGAAGAGTGAAAGAGAGGAAAAATGAGGAAAGAAAAGTATTCATTAAAGGCCTGCCATGTGCCAGGCACCATGCCAATTGCTCTGTACTCATTGTTGCTGGTCTTTACAACACTAAGTATTGTCATCCTCACTTTAAAAATAAGATAGTGTTCACAGAGGTTAAATACCTTGCCAAAGACAATTAAACTAGTAATAATAGTTTTTGTTGAGAACATCCCATATGCTAGAACTGAGCTAAGCCCTTTTTCATATGTTACCTCATTTAATTCTCAGAATAACCCTTTGAGATTGGCTTGAATCTTTTCTACCTGTGCAGGTGACTTCATATAGAGAAGTTAAATAACTGCCTGGATTGACACATAGAGTTGCTTAGTGGTGATTCAGGGCTCAGTAACTAGTACTTAGGCCAGATGGTCTATAAAGATCAACCAAACATTTAAGGATACTTGCTGGAGTTTGCTTGGTAAAACCTGACCTCTTTCTTTTTTTTTTTTTTTTTTAAATTTTTTTTTTTTCAACGTTTATTTATTTTTGGGACAGAGAGAGACAGAGCATGAACGGGGGAGGGGCAGAGAGAGAGGGAGACACAGAATGGGAAACAGGCTCCAGGCTCTGAGCCATCAGCCCAGAGCCCGACGCGGGGCTCGAACTCACGGACCGCGAGATCGTGACCTGGCTGAAGTCGGACGCTTAACCGACTGCGCCACCCAGGCGCCCCAAACCTGACCTCTTTCTTACACCATACACAGAAATAAATTCAAAATGGATGAAAGACCTAAATGTGAGACAGGAAATCATCACAATCCTACAGGAGAAACTGGCAGCAACCTCTTTGACCTGGCTGCAGCAACTTCTTAGTAGGCATGTCTCTGGAGGCAAGGGAAACAAGAGCAAAAATGAACTGTTGGGACTTCATCAAGATAGAAGCTTCTGCACAGTGAAGGAAACATGCATCAAAACTAAAAGGCAACTGACGGAATGGGAGAAGATATTTGCAAACGACAAGTCAGATAAAGGGTTAGTACCAAAATCTATAAAGAATTTATCAAAGTCAACAACCCAGAAACAAATAATCCAGTGAAGAAATGGGCACAAAGACATGAATAGACACTTTTCCGAAGACATCCAGATGGCTAACACACGTGTGAAAAGATGCTCAGCATCACTTTTGCACTGTTGGTGGCAATGCAAACTGTTGTAGCCACTCTAGAAAACAGTATGGAGGTTCCTCAGAAAATTAAAAATAGAACTACCCTACGATCCAACTATTGCACTACTAGGTATTTATCCAGATGATACCACATTGCTGATTTGAAGGGGCACATGCACCCAATGTCTATAGCAGCACTATCAACAGTAGCCAAATTATGGAAAGAGCTCAAATGTCCTTTAACTGATGAATGGATAAAGAAGATGTGGCATATATGATGGAATACTACTCAGTGATCAAAAAGATTGAAATCTTGCCATTTTCAACAAAGTGGATGGAACTAGAGTGTATTATTCTAAGTGAATAAGTCAGTCAGAGAAAGACAAATATTATACAATTTTACTCATATGTGGAACTTTAGAAACAGAACAGATGAATATAGGGGAAGGGAAGGAAAAATAAGATAAAAACAGAGAGAGGGGGTGCCTGGGTGGTTTAGTCAGTTAAGTGTCCTGGGTTTTGGTTCAGGTTATCTTATGGTTCATGGGTTCAAGCCCCATTTTGGGCTCCACAGCTGGCAGCTTGGAGCCTGCTTGGGAGTCTCTTTCTCCCCCTCTGTCTCTGCCCCTCCCCGGCTCATGCTGTCTCTGTCTCTCTCAAAATAAATAAACTTAAAAAAAATAAAGAAATCAAAGACAGAGAGAGACAAACGTGTAAGAGCCTCTTAAATACAGAGAACAAACAGGTTTGCTAGAGGTTTGGGTGAGGAGATGGGCTAAGTGGGTGACTGGCATTAAGGAGGGCACTTGTTGGGATGAGCCCTTGGTGTTGTATGTAAGCAATGAATCACTGGATTCATACTAAACTGTATGTTAACTAACTTGAATTTAAATGAATATTTTTTAATTTGATAATGTTAATATCTAATATTAGGAGTTGATTTTGTGTAACTAGCATGTAGAGTTAGCTATGCTTAAATCACATGAAGGGAAAATTGAAACTCGGCAGGAAAGCCAAGGCTATTGATTCAGGCTTATTATCTAGTTTTTCTTCAGTTCAGTCCTGTCCTCTCCTGTGCATTGCACAAGGCTCTCACTACCTCCCTCTTCATTCACTCAAGAAGAACCTTTGTTATTTCTCTCATTTGTGGTTTCTTTTCCCGAACTATAATTTGTCATATTCTCTCTTTCAGTTCATAGAGTTTATTCTTTCTTGAGTTCTTTGTCTCCTGTGCTCTTTGCTCCATTCTTTTGCACATTGTTTATTTGCTTGTGTCATCTTTCTCCTAGCTCTATTATTTTGTATTTTCTTTGCTAAATGTCTTTCTGTTGCCTTCTTGCAAATATCCTGTGTATCCTGCAGTCTACCCTCTATGTTGCCAAAGGTATTGCCATTGCTGCTACAGACCCAAATGAGCACAGAGATGAATCTCTATACTGAACTCACTCCCTTTGTTTTTTTCATTCTTGCTTGTGGCATACATATGAAACTCTGACTTTTCCTCAAAGCTCCTTCCAAACTCAGCACAAAATCTGCCTTTGTATAGAGCCTTGTTTTGTTGTTGTTAATTGTTGTTTGTTTTTCTTAACTAGTTCTATGGACGGAAAGAACATTTATGTATCTAAGACAACTAAGACCAAAAGTTTAAAGAAAGTAAATCCATAAAACTTGGCCTTTGGAAACATCTTCTATGTGGCTTTTCATTATAGTTCAACAAAAAGTTAAAGTTGTTGAATATCCCTTTCAATGTGTCATGGGCTTTCACACAGCTTTCTCTATATTCATGCTGGTCCTTCTATTTGGGATGCCCTCCTCCAACCTTCTTCCCCATCACTGTTTCCATTTAAGAAAATATTCAAACTTGAAGGCCAGTTTCAGATGTCCGCTCATTTGGCAGAAGAAACATCTTCTCTTTTGACAGAAGAAGGAACATGTCCTCAAGTTCTTATGCATTTTGTAGACCTCTGGATTATAGAATTTATTAAATTTTACTGACTACAATACAGATAGCTACCACTGATAACTAAAGTTAAGGCAGTTCATACTCACTGACATACTCTCAGCACCTGGTATTAGACAGACACAGTTGGTGATCAACAGATGTTTCAATTATTTATTTCTATATTTATTTTTAAATGTTTTATTTTTATTCTTGAGAGTGAGAGAGCACAAGTGGGAAAGGGGCAGAGAGACAGAGGGAGACAGAGGATCCGAAGCAGGCTCTGTGCTGACAGCAGAGAGCCCAATGTGGGGCTTGAACTCACGGACTGTGAGATCATGACCTGAGCCAGAATCAAAAGTTGGATGCTTAACCGACTCAGCCACCCAGGCGCCCCTCAATTATTTAGTTATAGTATGTCAGTTTAGGTCCTCTGAGAAGCAGGCAGCAGCCCAGGATTGGATGTGTAATGCGTACATCAGTAAGGATGAGGGGATGGAGTAGAAGTAGACAGGGAGAGCCTGGAGACACGGGCACGGGCCCGAAACCTGTGGAAAAGGAGAAGGAAGGAAGAAGGACTGAGGAAGAAAGGCCTCAGAATGCAGCATGGTTCTGAGACCGTTGGTCTTTCTAATGTGAAGTCCCCCAGCCACGGTCAGAAGAGACCCCCAAAGTAAAAAATGCCTCGGCTCTAGTGTCCTCATGCCCGGGCATTGACTAGAAGAAGGTTAGGAAGGCTCGGCCTGAGCATAAATACTACGGTGGATCTGAAGGTGGCACTGCTGGAAGTGCCAATCAACTATCATCCCTCCAGCAGGGTCTGTTAAAGGAAGGTTGGAGGGGCCCGCCCTTCCACTCCGCGTGGTGCTTTGATATGAGTATAAACTTCAGTCTCATTAAGTCAGTGTATTAGCAGGAGGGGCACTTACCTTTAAAATCATATGCCAGTGACCCTAAATTAGGAGGCAGGAGATCTAGATTTTGGGCTTGCTCTTAGTACTTAGTGGTGTGACTTTTGTATGTCACTGTATCCTCATGTGCCTGAATTTTCTTCTGTATAATGTTATATGAAAGTGTTTACATTTCATGTTTACATTTTAAAGGAAATATAGTGCTACAAGGAGGACTATTCTTCTAGGCCACAAAGCAATCCTATTTGTCGTCTTTTATATATCTATCTATATCTATCTATCTATCTATCTATCTATCTATCTATCTATCTATATCTATATCTATAGATAGATATAGATATATATACACACACACATATATGTGTATATATATGTATATGTATATATTTATATATGTATATGTATATATGTGTGTATATATATATATATATATATATATATATATATATATATATGGAGAGAGAGAGAGAGAGAGAGAGAGACAGAGACAGACACAGACATAGAACAAACAAATAGGCACTATTCTGAGCATTCGACAGGTATTTCACTCCTAAGTATCCTGTGTTGGTTATTGCCACAAAAAATGCTATGTGTAACAAATAACTATAAAATCTCAGCAGCATTCAAAAATAAATATATATTTTGGCTACAAATCTCTAGAATAGTTTTTCATTTTGACTAAGGAGTCTGTTGCTCTATCTGAACCATCTTTCTGGTTTCACTGTGGCTCATTTACAGATCTATGGCTGTCTGGGGGATGCCTCTGATTTGTGCCTTTCATCTCACTTCTGGGATCATGGGCTGGCCTGGGCAAGAGCTTTTCTCGGTTATGTCAAAAGTACAAGTAGATGAAAAAAAAAAAAAACGAAAACAAAAAACACTGAAGATATTTTTTTAAATGTTTTAAAGTGTTTTCATTTATTTTTGAGACAGAGACAGAGCATGAGCAGGGGAAGGGCAGGGAGAGAGGGAGACACAGAATCCAAAGCAGGCTCCAAGCTCTGAGCTGTCAGCATAGAGCATGACACAGGGCTCGAACTCACAGACTGTGAGATCATGACCTGAGCTAAAGCCGGACACTTAACCGACTGAGCCACCCAGGCACCCCTGAAGATATTTTTTAAAGTCTAGGCTCAGAACTACCACACTGTCAACCTCATTTTATTGGCCAGTGCAAGCTCAAAGCAGTCAAGACACAGGGAAGGAAGCTGTGTCCATGGTGAGAGTGTTCCACAAAGTTATAGGGTACAATGTGTGACTAAAGGGAGGGGTGAATTATTGAGACCCGTAATACAATTTGAAACATATGCCAAGAGGCAAGTAATTTTCTCATTCCCATTTTATAGATGAGGAAACTGAGGCACACACATAAAAGTTAAAAATCATACCCAGCTTTTAGGAAGCTTACATCTGGTTGAAGATATGACAAAAGTTTAACAGAAGTAGGACATTCAAGTAGTAAATGATATAAAGAAAAACAGAATTTTCAATAATTGCTATTGCAGCATAGAAAAATAGTCACCATTGTGAGATGTAGAACTTGAAACAGACCATGAAACATGGCTGGAATTTGAATAATCAGAGAGAAGAAAGATGACATTGACGTAGAAGATAATGGGATACAAGCAGGCATTATGTCCATGTATCTGTGGGGCAATGAGTAGACTGGAGCCAATGAAATGTTTGAGAAATGAGAGATAGGATATTTGGCTTAGAAACCAAGATCAGTGATTAAATTTGCCTCTTGGGAAGAATTGATTGTTGTGGGCTGTGCTGGGAAAGCAACTTGCGGGTTATTATGTTACATAAGTATAATATTAAGAAACCCAAATTTAGGTGGTATAAGAAATGAAAGAGCTGTTGTGGGACACATTAGGAGTGAAGAGTAAATAGGCTTGCTAACATATCCCATAGTGTGAAGATGCCTGGGAATAGTTAAATTTAACCACAAGGTTTTGAGCCTGAGCTTAATAAAACTATGCACCGAAACAGGAATATTAGGAAGAGGGTCTGGGCTAGTGGGGAGAAAGATGCTGATTTTGGTTTTGCATATGCTGAGTTTCAGATAATAATGGGGTAATGTAAAAATACAATTTTCCAGCAGAGAATTAGAAATTAGGAGCTGGAATTCATAAAGAGAGAAGAGGGGAATATTCAGGCATCATTTACCATGAGGTGAGAGTTAAAGTTCTGAGATAAATATCGGAGGGTTGGTATGGCAGAATGAGCTCTGAGAGTCAGGAACTAAGCCTGGAGGAACACCTGAATTGGGGAGAATGAGAAAGATGAAAATGATGACCCTAAAAGGAGCAGAAGTGCAATGATCAGGGCACCAGAAGTGGATGATCCAGGGAATTGAAACTAAGAGCAGATAAAATTCTTAAATGTGTAATTTGCCTCAAATGCCACACATGCATATACAAAAAATTTATTTGACTTTTTTTAAGATATTATTGACTTAAAAGATGCTCCATTAAATTTTAGATGTTTGATTTGAGAGAAAAAATGAGTGACTGGAGAGGGTATAAAGGAAAACAAAAGAGACCAATTCAAAAGTTTAGAATGCATAAAAATGACACAGTGGTTACCAGTGAGGAGAGTAGGGTGAGTAGTGTGTCCTGAAAGGAAGAAAAGGCATAGGTCTTGGAGTAAATCTTAAAAGAAGCAATTGAGCTTTTGTCCTGCTTTTACATCTCCATGACGTTACTCTTGTGGTGAAGAGGAAGATACATACTCATGTATGTCAACAGTATCCAATTCCATTCATTATTAGCTTCTAAAAGAAAGTTACCTTAAAAAGAAAAGTTACCTTAAAAATTTTTTTTTCTAATGCTTATTTATTTTTGAGAGAGGCAGTGTGAGCAGAGGAGGGGCAGAGAGAGAGGGAGACACAGAGTCCGACGCAGGCTCCAGGCTCTGAGCTGTCAGCACAGAGCCCAATGTGGGGCTCGAACTCACAAACCCGTGAGATCACGACCTGAGCCAAAGTCGGACGCTCAACCGACTGAGCCACCCATTCAGCCCTAAAAGAAAAATTACCTTGAAACAATGTATATCATCACAGCATAACAGAATGCATTTTTAATTTTAAATGGGTTATATTTTATTTATGTTCATTATCCTATCAAAAACTTTAACTATGCTACTGATAATAGTAGATAATTTAATGTAAATATTTTAAGAATGTGATAAGTCAAGATTATTTAAACTACATCTAAAACAACCAGAAAAAAAATCATGCAAATATCCTGCAATCCCTATTAGTTGTCTTTCTGTAATTCTTTATATAATTAAATCAATAAATTTTGTCAATTCTGGGGTAGGTGCTGGAAATAAAACTGTGTCACTTCTCCATAATTTCTATGTATATAAAATACATGTTTTATGTATGCACAAACACAGATACAAAGAGATACACAAATGATATAATTCTTTGTTTAATTAATACTGCCCATAATTTAAGGCACTGAATGACTGGCATACTATTTCATTGGATACACACACTAGAATATTTTTGAAGTAGATCGGTACTTACAGAAGATGTGCCTTTGAAGTCCTCTGTGTACACTTTTTCATTTCATTCTTTTTTTTTAAGGTTTATTTATTTTTGAGAGAGAGACAGAGCGTAAGCAGGGGAGGGTCAGAGAGAGAGGGAGACACAGAATCTGAAGCACAGAGCCTGTTGCGGGGCTCAAACCCATGAATTTTGAGATCATGACCTGAGCTGAAGTTAGACGCTTAACCAACTGTGCCACTCAGGTGCTCCTCATTCTTGATATATTTTAAATTGTGAGGCAGTTGGGAGTTATTTCAAAGAGGAAATAATCTTAACTTAGATCGTGAATCATTAGTGTGTAGACTTTCTACTTTTGAATTTTTGAGCTAATGCACTTGAGATAGTAATAAATAATAATAATAATAATAATAATAATAATAATAATAAAAAACAATGCTGGAGACTTTCAGGAAATTCTAGATCTGATTCTTGGTCTGTTTCATCAGGTAGCTGAGGAAATCCTGTGCAGAATCTCCATATTAGAATGTACCTGGCAGGATAATAAAAAATGTAATGAACACATCTGATAAACAGTTAATTTTTAGAGCTAGGGATTCTCTTAATATAGGAGAAAAAGAAGTATTACAGTTTTGCAAGACACAATCTAAGCAAGAAGAGCTTTAAGAGGCCTCAAGCCTTTGTGAGTCATTGGTGTCCTGATTTAGCCTCTTGTTCTTGCGAGCTGTCAGGTAGAATTGGTAGAGGGCAAGGGAAGAGCTGTGGCAAGATGACAAGGAGAGGAGAACTAATTGGGATTCTGCAAGCCAGTGGCTGCGTGAGGTTCAGAGAAGGGGACCACCTAATGAAATACCCTGTCTTTGGGGACTGACCATAAAAGTCACAAAACACAATTGGCCATTGATCACAAATTCACGTCTGTGGTTTTAAGTAAAATTAACTGCTGAGGATAAAAGAAGAGAAAAAAAGAGTAGTCATTGTTTCAATTAAACTTGGCAAACTGTTCTCATGAGTCTAAACCCTTCCCTCTAAAAGATGAACAAAAACAAAATAAGAAGAAAAATATTTGTGCAATACCTTGACTGCCAGTTTCACTGTATCAAATACATTTTTTCTGTCATTAAAAAATATATCCTTTTAAAGACTTTGGAGAGCAAGGTTAATACTGTCTTTAATTTTTTTAATGTCTTGAAGTTCTAGAAAGGTAAGACTTTTCCAGTGCCCATTGTTAGGATATGCAAATAGCAAGCTATGCTTCATCTCACTGTCCTTGCCTGCACTTCCCCACAGAGATCCTGTTGGTCCTCCACATACTGTATGTATGCATTATGGGTATTCCATAGTGATTATAAAAATAACCTGTGAATAGAGTGACATTTTCAGAAGACATAGGAAAAAAAAAAGGAATGTATTCCATTCTTACATATAGTACTGTTTTGTTTTCATTTTTGGGGGGAGGGTTTTTTTTTATCCAGAAGGTTTAGGAAGGGGAAAAATACCCAATATGAGTAAGCTTTTAAAGAAATCGGGGCGCCTGGGTGGCGCAGTCGGTTAGGCGTCCGACTTCAGCCAGGTCACGATCTCGCGGTCCGTGAGTTCGAGCCCCGCGTCGGGCTCTGGGCTGATGGCTCAGAGCCTGGAGCCTGTTTCCGATTCTGTGTCTCCCTCTCTCTCTGCCCCTCGCCCGTTCATGCTCTGTCTCTCTCTGTCCCAAAAATAAATAAAAACGTTGGAAAAAAAATTAAAAAAAAAGAAATTATTATTTTCATATACTATTGGTCTAAAGATTAAATTTTACATGTATCAATTTCTATAAAAAGAAAATAATTCAAAACATGGAATTATATATGTATAGTGATACTCAATTTAGTATTGGTTATAATAATAAAAATATTGGAAATAAATAAAATAAATGTCAATAATAGGAAAATTGCTGAACTGTGGTATACACTAAACCACTAGGTTTAGCTTCTCAACCTCAGGGCATAGCGTTCTGGTTAATTTATCTAGAAACTAGGTGTCGTCTTTAACTTTTCCTGTTTATTTACTCATCATATTACATCATACTTGCCTGGGTTTGAATCTTAACTCTGCTAGTTGCTAACTATGCACCATGAGTGACATTCCTTACATTCTCTATGTCCCAGTTTCTTCATTACTAAGAATAACTAACTTGTTAGGTTAACTAAGATTATATAATTACCACTTCAGTGTCTGACAGATAACAGATTCTCAAAGAGTATTAGTTTTCACTGTTGTTAAAATGATGGTATAATAATGTCTTTATTCCATGTGGAACGTTCATTGAATCCATCTTGAAACTGACTTTTAATTGTTCCCAAACTTTGAGTCTTTTCCCGCTGAAATCCACTTTTTAGCCACTAATATGAACTATCTTTTTGGCCATTTCATTATCTTGCTTAAAACCTCGCAGTGATAGGGGTGCTTTAGTGGCTCAGTCAATTGTGTCTGACTCTTGATTTGGGCTCAGGTCATGATCTCACGGTTTGTGGGTTTTGAGCCCTGTGTCAGGCTCCTTGCTGACAGTGCAGAGCCTGCTCGAGATTCTCTCTCTCTCCCTCTCTCTCTGCCCCTCCACCAACTCTCTTTCTCTATCTCAAAATAAATAAACTTAAAATAAAATAAAAAAAACATTTCTCAGTGATCTACCCTGGCATATATGTCAATGCAGGTAGGGCCTCTCATGATTTTTCCTGCTTATAATTTCAAGTTCATTTCTACCACTGCTTTCTATTTCATGTCCTAACCATCCTAAAGTGTTTATTCTTTCTCTTGTAGAATGCCAAGTTACTTTTCTTAAGCCAGTGCCTTTATCCATGTCTTCATTGTCTGGGAATACTGACCCATATCTAATGTTGACTGGTTACCTTCTACCCATTCATTAACAGTTAGCTCAATGAGTTTGACATTCTTCTGGAGTTATGCTTACTTAAGTGTCCCTTTTCTGAATTCTTATGATGTTATGTGTCTAATTCTATCACCACAGCTACTATCTTATATTTTAATTATCTGGTGTCCTTCTTCCCAATAGAGTTTGGGTTTATTGATGGCAAATTCTTAGGAGTATGTATTCCTAGTGACTGGCAGTGCTCAGAGCATAGTAGCTGCTCTATAAATGTTTTGAATAAATGGATATGAAGTTGATATAATTGTTGTGAAAATTTTAAATGTACTTATGAAAAATTATATAGTCAAAGGGAAGTATTTGTGATATTTTGGAAGGTGAAATAAAGCAAGAGGCAAAATTCTGTTTAGAATTTTACATATCATTGTTAGAACTGTGTAAAAAATTGGAGGGGGGAAACATCATTGGCCCATGGATATCATTAAAATTGATTTTCTAATTAATTTCCAAGAAAATATTTAATATATATTTCAAAACTAGTGCAACCAATGTAACTTAGAAAATCTTCCAAAAATATTTAGTCCTCTTTTGGTTGTTTACTGTCTTCTAAGGCCCATAATATGTCTTCCAGTATTCATAAACCCTCACTTCCTATTGTTATGTACATAAGGAAGACTTAGATCCATTCAAACTAATGACATACAGGAGTTGTATTCATGGTGCCTGGGCCTCAGCCCAAGACTGGTTTAAGAGGTGAAGGGTATGGAATCGCTCAAGTAAAAAAGCATGAAAAACTTGGAAAAAGGCATAAAAGAATCAAGTTTTGGGAAAACAGCTGTAGTCCCAAATTCCAATGCCTTTTTCTATAATATTTCTAAAAATTATAGTCAGCCATTATAGTTAGAGGATATCAGCATTTATATTCATATGCTTCTTAAGTTTACCCCCAGTGTGCATACTTACTTAAAACAGACCCCTAGTTTTATTCTCCAACATATTTTATCTCAGCATTTTTCCTAGAAAACTCCAACCAGTCTGGTGCTATCACCTCAGTAGCAATTTTAGATATTTAAACAGAAGAAAAGTGAACATTTTTTCATTTAGGTGGCTTTTGGAAACCATTTCTGAAAGCCCAATTAGATTATTTAACTTGTCACTGTCATAATTAGAGGAAAGGACAGACTAGACAGTGTACTAACTGGAATCAGGAAACCAGTGGGAACTTCTAGGTATGATTTCCCTTCTCTGTAGGTTAAATAATAGCTTCTGATCAATTTGTGAGCATTTCTTGAGTCAACTTCATAGACTGTATTCATCTTTTGCTGATAGTTGGACAAGCACATGTAGTAATTACAATGTTCCATTATATTTATTTATTATTATTATTATTTTTTTTTTGATGTACTGAATATTTATTTATTTATTTATTTTATTTTATTTTTTTTATATATGAAATTTATTGTCAAATTGGTTTCCATACAACACCCAGTGCTCATCCCAAAAGGTGCCCTCCTCAGTACCCATCACCCACCCTCTCCTCCCTCCCACCCCCCATCAACCCTTAGTTTGTTCTCAGTTCTCAACAGTCTCTTATGCTTTGGCTCTCTCCCACTCTAACCTCTTTTTTTTTTTTTTTTTTTTTTTGTTCCCCTCCCCCATGGGTTTCTCTTAAGTTTCTCAGGATCCACATAAGAGTGAAACCATATGGTATCTGTCTTTCTCTGTATGGCTTATTTCACTTAGCATCACACTCTCCAGTTCCATCCACGTTGCTACAAAAGGCCATATTTCATTTTTTCTCATTGCCACGTAGTACTCCATTGTGTATATAAACCACAATTTCTTTATCCATTCATCAGTTGATGGACATTTAGGCTCTTTCCATAATTTGGCTATTGTTGAGAGTGCTGCTATGAACATTGGGGTACAAGTGCCCCTATGCATCAGTACTCCTGTGTCCCTTGGATAAATTCCTAGCAGTGCTATTGCTGGGTCATAGGGTAGGTCTATTTTTAATTTTCTGAGGAACCTCCACACTGCTTTCCAGAGTGGCTGCACCAATTTGCATTCCCACCAACAGTGCAAGAGGGTTCCCGTTTCTCCACATCCTCTCCAGCATCTATAGTCTCCTGATTTGTTCATTTTGGCCACTCTGACTGGCGTGAGGTGATATCTGAGTGTGGTTTTGATTTGTATTTCCCTGATAAGGAGCGACGCTGAACATCTTTTCATGTGCCTGTTGGCCATCCGGATGTCTTCTTTAGAGAAGTGTCTATTCATGTTTTCTGCCCATTTCTTCACTGGATTATTTGCTTTTCGGGTGTGGAGTTTGGTGAGCTCTTTATAGATTTTGGATACTAGCCCTTTGTCCGATATGTCATTTGCAAATATCTTTTCCCATTCCGTTGGTTGCCTTTTAGTTTTGTTGGTTGTTTCCTTTGCTGTGCAGAAGCTTTTTATCTTCATAAGGTCCCAGCAATTCACTTTTGCTTTTAATTCCCTTGCCTTTGGGGATGTGTCGAGTAAGAGATTGCTACGGCTGAGGTCAGAGAGGTCTTTTCCTGCTTTCTCCTCTAAGGTTTTGATGGTTTCCTGTCTCACATTCAGGTCCTTTATCCATTTTGAGTTTATTTTTGTGAATGGTGTGAGAAAGTGGTCTAGTTTCAACCTTCTGCATGTTGCTGTCCAGTTCTCCCAGCACCATTTGTTAAAGAGACTGTCTTTTTTCCATTGGATGTTCTTTCCTGCTTTGTCAAAGATGAGTTGGCCATACGTTTGTGGGTCTAGTTCTGGGGTTTCTATTCTATTCCATTGGTCTATGTGTCTGTTTTTGTGCCAATACCATGCTGTCTTGATGATGACAGCTTTGTAGTAGAGGCTAAAGTCTGGGATTGTGATGCCTCCTGCTTTGGTCTTCTTCTTCAAAATTACTTTGGCTATTCGGGGCCTTTTGTGGTTCCATATGAATTTTAGGATTGCTTGTTCTAGTTTCGAGAAGAATGCTGGTGCAATTTTGATTGGGATTGCATTGAATGTGTAGATAGCTTTGGGTAGTATTGACATTTTGATAATATTTATTCTTCCAATCCATGAGCAGGGAATGTCTTTCCATTTCTTTAAATCTTCTTCAATTACCTTCATAAGCTTTCTATAGTTTTCAGCATACAGATCCTTTACATCTTTGGTTAGATTTATTCCTAGGTATTTTATGCTTCTTGGTGCAATTGTGAATGGGATCAGTTTCTTTATTTGTCTTTCTGTTGCTTCATTGTTAGTGTATAGAATGCGACTGATTTCTGTACATTGATTTTGTATCCTGCAACTTTGCTGAATTCATGTATCAGTTCTAGCAGACTTTTGGTGGAGTCTATCGGATTTTCCATGTATAATATCATGTCATCTGCAAAGAGCGAAAGCTTGACTTCATCTTTGCCAATTTTGACGCCTTTGATTTCCTTTTGTTGTCTGATTGCTGTTGCTAGAACTTCCAGCACTATGTTAAATAACAGCGGTGAGAGTGGGCATCCCTGTCGTGTTCCTGATCTCAGGGAAAAAGCTCTCAGTTTTTCCCCGTTGAGGATGATGTTAGCTGTGGGCTTTTCATAAATGGCTTTTATGATCTTTAAGTATGTTCTTTCTATCCCGACTTTCTCAAGAGTTTTTATTAAGAAAGGGTGCTGGATTTTGTCGAAGGCCTTTTCTGCATCGATTGACAGGATCATATGGTTCTTCTCCTTTTTTTTGTTAATGTGATGTATCACGTTGATTGATTTGCGAATGTTGAACCAGCCCTGCATCCCAGGAATGAATCCCACTTGATCATGGTGAATAATTCTTTTTATATGCCGTTGAATTCGATTTGCTAGTATCTTATTGAGAATTTTGGCATCCATATTCATCAGGGATATTGGCCTGTAGTTCTCTTTTTTTACTGGGTCTCTGTCTGGTTTAGGAATCAAAGTAATACTGGCTTCCTAGAATGAGTCTGGAAGTTTTCCTTCCCTTTCTATTTCTTGGAATAGCTTGAGAAGGATAGGTATTATCTCTGCTTTAAACGTCTGGTAGAACTCCCCTGGGAAGCCATCTGGTCCTGGACTCTTATTTGTTGGGAGATTTTTGATAACCGATTCAATTTCTTCGCTGGTGATGGGTCTGTTCAAGCTTTCTATTTCCTCCTGATTGAGTTTTGGAAGAGTGTGGGTGTTCAGGAATTTGTCCATTTCTTCCAGGTTGTCCAATTTGTTGGCATATAATTTTTCATAGTATTCCCTGATAATTGTTTGTATCTCTGAGGGATTGGTTGTAATCATTCCATTTTCATTCATGATTTTATTTATTTGGGTCATCTCCCTTTTCTTTTTGAGAAGCCTGGCTAGAGGTTTGTCAATTTTGTTTATTTTTTCAAAAAACCAACTCTTGGTTTCGTTGATCTGCTCTACAGTTTTTTTAGATTCTATATTGTTTATTTCTGCTCTGATCTTTATTATTTCTCTTCTTCTGCTGGGTTTAGGCTGCCTTTGCTGTTCTGCTTCTATTTCCTTTAGGTGTGCTGTTAGATTTTGTATTTGGGATTTTTCTTGTTTCTTGAGATAGGCCTGGATTGCAATGTATTTTCCTCTCAGGACTGCCTTCGCTGCATCCCAAAGCGTTTGGATTGTTGTATTTTCATTTTCGTTTGTTTCCATATATTTTTTAATTTCTTCTCTAATTGCCTGGTTGACCCACTCATTCGTTAGTAGGGTGTTCTTTAACCTCCATGCTTTTGGAGGTTTTCCAGACGTTTTTCTGTGGTTGATTTCAAGCTTCATAGCATTGTGGTCTGAAAGTATGCATGGTATGATTTCAATTCTTGTAAACTTATGAAGGGTTGTTTTGTGACCCAGTATATGATCTATCTTGGAGAATGTTCCATGTGCACTCGAGAAGAAAGTATATTCTGTTGCTTTGGGATGCAGAGTTCTAAATATATCTGTCAAGTCCATCTGATCCAATGTCTCATTCAGGGCCCTTGTTTCTTTATTGACCGTGTGTCTAGTTGATCTATCCATTTCTGTAAGTGGGGTGTTAAAGTCCCCTGCAATTACCACATTCTTATCAATAAGGTTGCTTATGTTTATGAGTAATTGTTTTATATATTTGGGCGCTCCGGTATTCGGTGCATAGACATTTATAATTGTTAGCTCTTCCTGATGGATAGACCCTGTCACTATTATATAATGTCCTTCTTCATCTCTTGTTACAGCCTTTAATTTAAAGTCTAGTTTGTCTGATAGAAGGATGGCTACTCCAGCTTTCTTTTGGCTTCCAGTAGCATGATAAATAGATCTCCATCCCCTCACTCTCAATCTAAAGGTGTCCTCAGGTCTAAAATGAGTCTCTTGTAGACAGCAAATAGATGGGTCTTGTTTTTTTATCCATTCTGATACCCTAAGTCTTTTGGTTGGCGCATTTAATCCATTTACATTCAGTGTTATTATAGAAAGGTATGGGTTTAGAGTCATTGTGATGTCTGTATGTTTTATGCTTGTAGTGATGTCTCTGGTACTTTGTCTCACAGGGTCCCCCTTAGGATCTCTTGGAGGGCTGGTTTAGTGGTGACAAATTCCTTCAGTTTTTGTTTGTTTGGGAAGACCTTTATCTCTCCTTCGATTCTAAATGACAGACTTGCTGGATAAAGGATTCTCGGCTGCATATTTTTTCTGTCTAGCACACTGAAAATCTCGTGCCAATTCTTTCTGGCCTGCCAAGTTTCAAAAGAGAGATCAGTCACGAGTCTTATAGGTCTCCCTTTATATGTGAGGGCACGTTTACCCCTTGCTGCTTTCAGAATTTTCTCTTTATCCTTGTATTTTGCCAGTTTCACTATGATATGTCGTGCAGAAGATCGATTCAAGTTACGTCTGAAGGGAGTTCTCTGTGCCTCTTGGATCTCAATGCCTTTTTCCTTCCCCAGTTCAGGGAAGTTCTCAGCTATTATTTCTTCAAGTACCCCTTCAGCACCTTTCCCTCTCTCTTCCTCCTCTGGGATACCAATAATGCGTATATTATTTCTTTTTAGTGTATCACTTAGTTCTCTAATTTTCCCCTTGTACTCCTGGATTTTTTTATCTCTCTTTTTCTCAGCTTCCTCTTTTTCTATAACTTTATCTTCTAGTTCACCTATTCTCTCCTCTGCCTCTTCAATCCGAGCTGTGGTGGTTTCCATTTTGTTATGCATTTCGTTTAAAGCGTTTTTCAGCTCCTCGTGACTGTTCCTTAGTCCCTTGATCTCTGTAGCAAGAGATTCTCTGCTGTCCGCTATACTGTTTTCAAGCCCAGCGATTAATTTTATGACTATTATTCTAAATTCACTTTCTGTTATATTATTTAAATCCTTTTTGATCAGCTCATTAGCTGTTGTTATTTCCTGGAGATTCTTCTGAGGGGAATTCTTCTGCTTGGTCATTTTGGATAGTCCCTGGCGTGGTGAGGACCTGCAGGGCACTTCCCCTGTGCTGTGGTGTATAACTGGAGTTGGTGGGCGGAGCCGCAGTCAGACCTGATGTCTGCCCCCAGCCCACCGCTGGGGCCACAGTCAGACTGGTGTGTGCCTTCTCTTCCCCTGTCCTAGGGGCGGGATTCACTGTGGGGTGGGGTGGCCTGTCTGGGCTACTTGCACACTGCCAGGCTTGTGATGCTGGGGATCTGGCGTCTTAGCTGGGGTGGGTAGGCAAGGTGCACGGGGGCAGGAGGGGCAGGCTTAGCTTGCTTCTCCTTAGGTGATCCACTTCAGGAGGGGCCCTGTGGCAGCAGGAGGGAGTCAGATCCGCTGCCGGAGGTTTGGCTCCGCAGAAGCGCAGAGTTGGGTGTTTGCGTGGAGCGAGCAAGTTCCCTGGCAGGAACTGGTTCTCTTTGGGATTTTGGCTGGGGGATGGGCGGGGGAGATGGCGCTGGCGAGCGCCTTTGTTCCCCACCAAACTGAGCTCTGTCGTCTGGGGGCTCAGCAGCTCTCCTTCCCTTTGTCCTCCAGCCTTCCCGCTTTCTGAGCAGAGCTGTTAGCTTATGACCTCCCAGACGCTAAGTCGCGCTTGCTGTCGGAACACAGTCCGTCAGGCCCCTCCGCTTTTTGCAAGCCAGACTCGGGGGCTCTGCTTGGCCGGCGAGCCGCCCCTCCGCCCCGGCTCCCTCCCGCCAGTCCGTGGAGCGCGCACCGCCTCGCCGCCCTTCCTACCCTCTTCCGTGGGCCTCTCGTCTGCGCTTGGCTCCGGCGACTCCGTTCTGCTAATCCTCTGGTGGTTTTCTGGGTTATTTAGGCAGGTGTAGGTGGAATCTAAGTGATCAGCAGGACGCGCGGTGAGCCCAGCGTCCTCCTACGCCGCCATCTTCCCTCTCTCCCTATATTTATTTATTATTATTATTTTTTTACATTTATTCTTTTTGAGAGACACAGAGAGACAGAGCATGAGCAGGGGAGGGACAGAGAGAGAGGGAGACACAGAATCTGAATCAGGCTGCAGGCTCTGAGCTGCCGGCATAGAGCCCAATGCAGGGCTCAAACCCACAAACCGTGAGATCATGACCTGAGCTGAAGTTGGACGCTTAACTGACAGACATCCAGACGCCCCACTGTTCCATTATATTTAAAAGAACTTTATAATTTACAAAGTGATTGTAAATGCAACTCATCTGGATTTAGTACACAGTTCTTAGTGACTGAAACATTATCTACACATTGCAGATAAGATCTCAGAAAGTTTAGACAACTTGCTGAAACTGAGTGAACTCTTGCCTTCTGAGTCTGTACCTCCCCCCCTCCCCTACCCCCCCAGTATCCCATCCCATACTGCCTCTCTTGTATTGTGGTAATGCGGTAAAACAGTTGTTTAAAGCTATGAAAAAATTTTCTTTTCTATTTTTTTTAATTAAGTGTTACACAAAATAACATCTTGCCTTTTTGATCGAACAACATTAGGATGCAAACTTTTAACATTATTTGGAAAAAGTAATATGTTTTAAAATAAATGCACCTAACTTAGTAGGATCAAAAGATCTTTGTTCTAATCCAAATGCAGACAGTTGACTGGCTTGAGGAATGGCAATGAACTTCTCAGGTCTCAGTTTACTCACCTGCAATATAGGATTTAAGAAATGCCCAGTATAGCAAAACTATGGAGACAGTAAAAAGATCAGGGGTAAGGAGGGATGGAGGGATGAATAGAACACATGATTTTTAGAACAGAGAAACTGTTTTGTAAAATGCTATAATGATGGGCATGTCATTATATATTTGTCAAAACTAATGAAATATACAACACCAAGAGTGAATCATAATGTAAACTATAGATTTGGGGTGCTAATGATTGGTCAATACAGGCTATCAATTATAACAAATATACCATGTCAGTGCATGGTTTTTATAGGGGGGGATGTTGTGGGTAGGAGGGCATTGGGGAAATATAGGAACTGTGAAATTAAAATTGCTCTAGAAAATAAAGTCAGTGTAAAAAAAAAATCAGGACGATAAATTATACAGCATTATACCAGTAAATGTAAAACCTTAAAATAGAAAATTAAAAAACAAACAAACAAACAAAAAAACAACCCAAGTGTGCCTGTGTCAGAAGGTTGTGAAATCAAATGAGAGAATAGTAAAATGCTGTGATAATTATAGAGCACTCCAGAAAGTTACAATTTTATTAGCATTGCCCATATCCATATTATTTTCATCTATCTTTTATTATTTAATAGAACAAGAATAACAATCAAAAAGTTATAATGAGATACATCGCCAAGATTTGAACTGGAGATGAAACCATTGCCTACAATTTAGACAGTTTAAAAAATGAGGGAGAAGAAAAAAAGAAGAATTAATTACTGTAGAAATATTCTTTTTTTAATTAAACTTTTAAAGTCATATTTTAAGGAATGTGTTTATTATAGTTCTGTGGAAGCAGCTAATACTACATTAAATTACAGTGAAATGAATTAGTCCCCAGAACACATGAACATGTTAATTTACTTGACAAAAGGGAGTTAAGATGCTAGCTAGAATTAAGATTGTAAAACAGTTACTTTTGTGATGGGGAGATTATCCTGGATTATCCATGCAGGCCTACTGTAATCACAAGAGTCCTTAACAGTGGAATAGGGAAGAGGAAGAGAAACAGAATGATGATAACATGCAAGGACTCAGCCCCAAATTGCTGGCCTTGTGCACAGCACAAGGCACTTTTGTGCACAGCTACTTTTGAAGCCCTTGTGCACAATAGAGGCCTATTTGAGCAGATTATGTCTGATGTTGGAGATTGTATTTATGAAGAAGGAACCATATCCTCATTATAATTAATATAGTATTTATATTTGGATATGAACAATTATAGTTATATGTATCTAGATATGAAGTTGTTTAAAGTATCTTTAAAAGTTTCACATTTGTATGTTAATGCTATCTTGTTTCCTTGGAAAAATAATATATTTTGGTGAATGGAAGCAGATGCAGTAATGGTATTTGGTTACAATGACAAAACTAAATGATAAAAATATAAGTAGCATAAGTTTTCTTTCTTTTTTTTTTGCATAGGTATTTCATATACCATCATAATGTGGATGTAGAAGGAATACTATGTATAATTATTTTATTGAAAAATAATCCTATTGGTTTAATAAAAAACAAAAAACAAAAAACAAAAAACAAAGACCTAAATCATTAACATTCTATAATCATGGTGATTTCATTCTGCCACCCAGGGCTGATGATCATTTCACAATATCAAAATAGCTTTGTTTCAATCCACTGGTTTTTCCCTTCAGTTCTCTAAGACAATTTTAAAATTAATGGCCTGACAAATATAGTGTCCAGTTATCTTTCTAGAAGTCACTTGACATTAGAAGTTGAACTGTAGGGAACACTGTATTCACAAGCAGATCAACATTTTGGTGACCTGATAAAACATGTTCAGTTGTTGAAAGCATAGTTTGATATTTTAAAATGCATTTCTCACAATTTTTTAATATTTCCCATAAAACTTCCACAAGAACATTAATATTCTTGTAACAGTTCTTGGAAATATATTGATTTTCCTCTCTATTGGTTAGGAGTGCTGAAGTTGATTCTAAATAAAAATTTGCTACATTCAAGAGTTGATGTTTTCATAAATAACTCATTTTTATCCTTTCTATAGGTAGAGTATCACTGGTATTTGTCACGAGTAAATTGCAACAATATTCTATCAATGGCAAACAAAACAAAACAAAACAAACAAAAGGAGTATTTGGAGAGAAATCATTTAAATTAACAACAGATAAAGAATTGGCAGCAACAATTAATTTCAGAAGCCTCTAGAATCACAGCCTAAGTTTCTGGTAGCCAAACATTTATCTACCAATGCTATTTCTACTTGTCAACAGCTTCTGAACTTGACCTTACTCAGTGTTTCTTTGAAAGAATACCCAATAGATGTCAGAAAGAGTAAAAGGATACTTTGCATGTTCTTATATACCATTGCAGAATTTTGATGCTCAGTATATACACTCAAATTTAGAGAAATACAAGATTCTAATGTGTTTATAATGAGATTCTTATAAGTGAAGTAAGAGTTGTAGCAACTGTTAGATTCTGTTTCTTAAATGTGTACTTTTTCTTTAATTTTTGATTCTTTCACATCAAATTAGCTTGGAGGAAAATCCCCTCATGCTTCCAACACAGGAAAAGTAGCTATTTTGAAATACACCCAGTTCTGTTTTACCAGAATCTAACTTGCTGGATTTTACCAGAGTCCAACCGGCCTGGGGAAGTGGCACTACCCAACTCCAGTCCTCTGTAGTCTTCCTGTCTCATCTAAGGGTGAGTACTGGGGAGAAGAGGAATTAGAAGTACTTGTTAAGGACATAGCCTAGGGGCACAGACTCGCTAAAAGACAGACCTAATCATAGAAATATATAATTCTTCCTTTCTCACCATACCTCAGGACCACATCAATAGAACTCCTGTATAATAGGTGAATAGAACCGAAAGAAGTGCGTATCTCAGATCTCATTCAATAAGAAATCTCTATGGAAACCCAAGACAACAGGGATACATAATCAAGGACACCAGAGGAAATGTTAGCCTCCCATACCTATAGCTGTGACAAACAGTAAGTATGGCAAATTAGCAAATTTGGGTACTTAAGTGTAAAATTGTAAAGAAATGAATTTTTCCATTGCTATTTGAAAATAAATAGAGGACTTAAAAGGACTCTCATTTAAAAAATTAAGTAGGTTCCTGGCTTAGCGCCCTCTTAAAAGTTTCTGAGTTCCAAGTATGACATTTCATTTTGAACACTTACCATGAGCTAGACACTGGTATTACTGTGGAGATCACCACAGCCTAATTCCCCACCTCATGATGCTTACTTCTAGTTGGGGACACAGACAATAGACATATAAATGAGTAAAACTTACAGTATGTTAGATAGCAATAAGTTCTATAAAATAAATCAGGTAAAAATAATGAGTGAGTTTGCAATTTCAAAGAAGATGGCCAGGAAAGGTCTTGAAAAGGTGATATTTAAAGGCAGGTCTGGAATACAGATTCATGTCAATTAAAAAGTAACAAAGATGTAGATGAAACATTCATTCCTTAATTAAAAAAAAAATGAGTACCTAAGAATTGTGAGACCCTGAGTACTTTGAAGGAGCACAGAACTACCTAAGGCAGGAGAAAAATTTCTAAACACTGGAGAGCTTATAACTTCTCAAAGCATATACTTAGAATTTTGCCAACAGAGATTTTTAAAAGAGGCACAAATAAAGGAATTTTGTGTATGTCTAAATAAAATATTATGTATTATATAGGGTATATGCACATGCAGGTTTGAATTATCTAATTAACTATAAACTCCTAAAACCAGTATTAATGGTCGCACACATTATTTTTCAATGCCCTGGTCTTAAGAGATATCTCTTACTCCTCTTCTACTGAACATTGTGTGTTAAGTCTTTCAGTTGTCTTTCTACTCACCTCTAATTTGTCAGTGAACTTTTAACTGACATTTGTTAAAGTTCACTAAATTTGAAAAAGATTCTCAAGGATTAGGAAGTGTCAGACATAATTCTGTGTTAAAAACAACAGGTCAGAAGGAAAGCCTTCATTAGTATAGATCCATTTAATGGAGAGTTTGGCTTAAACTATGGGTCAGATAAAAACCCTTGCAGAAAAAAACAAAAACAAAACTATTTGCATAAAAATAACCATTGGAGAGTTTATATTTCATTAACCTGTTGAATGCTATAAAAGGTCAGAAGCAAAAATAATATTAAAAACCATAAAGAAGAATTTAGTAGAGGTAATATACTTAATTCCTAAATTATAAGATTACATGCTAAGTCTGGGCCTGAGGCAAAATATCTTAGAGTAGATAATTAACTTAAAATCAGAAGTAAAATACCGTATACCCATATATTCATTATTAAATTAATATATAAAATAATAAGTTGTTTATTAAGGACATTTGAAGTCTTTTTAAAGTCAAGTAGGGCAATATTTAATAGAATGTCCTGAAAGTATAAACTTGATAATTTTCAGGGAAAAAATTGTCTAAAGGTGATTTAAAAATATGAATGTAATTTTTAAAGGTCTGATTTATAGACATATAAATATTCCCTAATACAGACATTATAAAATTTTGTTTAATAGTTAATATATTTTCTTCATAATAAGTATTGAATATGTATGAATAAGTGACTCCTTGCAACTTCCTACTAATTATCCTGAATTTTTTTTATTTTGGGGGATACATTTAATTTATTTTCCTTATGACAGACTGTTTTAAAAAATTCAAAAAAACATAGTCCTGTCCTCTTTTCTCTCTTTTGCATTTTCAGTTATTCTGTTTTACCCTAATTATTTCAGCTACTTTGCATTTGATAAAGTTTCCAAACCTTCACCAAATTTGTAGTTACTTTTCCCACCTCAGAGTTGCAGTAGATTGAGGCCCCTTCCATGGCCACTGCCTAGTACAGTGGGGTGCTTTCCTCCTTTGTCCTGAACATATAATCTCACCGATTCTACCTAAATTAGTGTGAACTTTGTCTTCCTTCCTTTCTTCCTTCCTTTCTCCCTTCCTTTCTTTCTCCCCTTCTTCCTTTCTTTCTTTCTCCCCTTCTTCCTTCCTTCCTTCCTTCCTTCCTTCCTTCCTTCCTTCCTTCCTTCCTTCTTTCCTTCCTTCCTTCCTTCCTTCCTTCCTTCCTTCCTTCCTTCCTTCCTTCCTTCCTTTCTTTCTCTCTCTCTCTCTTTCTTTCTTTCTTTCTTTCTTTCTTTCTTTCTTTCTTTCTTTCTGCAGCCATACTACAGGTCTGAACATAGAGAGACAGAGAGAAAATATTTTTGTTTTCCTCCCTTCAAATTTGTTCCTGTATGTTTACTTGTGTGTGTGTCCAGAGAGAGGAGGATAGGACAAGAGGACAAGAAAGGAGAGATTGACTTTCCTTTACATCAGTAGTTTCTCTCTAGGACCTAATGTAAACACGTTCTAAATAATGGCCTTGTTTTTCTATTTCTGGTATAGAAGTTACTGCAAAATTTGTAAAAAGCCTAATTTGTAAATTTGGAACAATTAGTATATTAGAAATACATTTGTATACACCAATAAATATAGAGTGACACATTAGTTTGAAGGAAAACAATTGATTTGAAAGTGTAAGTGACACTATGATCCTTAAAATGTCATACTAGGATATGAAGTGAAACTCTTTCAAGGTTTGTATAAATTTCATTTATAAAGAAGCTCAATTAAACTGTGTCTTTGGCAAACTCCAGTTTTTTTTTGTTTTTTATTTAAAAAAATTTTTTTTTCAACGTTTATTTATTTTTGGGACAGAGAGAGACAGAGCATGAATGGGGGAGGGGCAGAGAGAGAGGGAGACACAGAATCGGAAACAGGCTCCAGGCTCTGAGCCATCAGCCCAGAGCCTGACGCGGGGCTTGAACTCCCGGACCGCGAGATCGTGACCTGGCTGAAGTCGGACACCTAGCCGACTGCGCCACCCAGGCGCCCCAGGCAAACTCCAGTTTTTGTTGAAAGTTACAAGAAACCTCAAATTGGAGGGTAATTAATTTTACAGTGACAAGAAGAAGCACTAGATATAAAACAATATGTATCATTTAACTTTTCTTCTGTTGCTTTTTAGATATATTAATTTAATCATTTTAATTTGTATAAATTCTCACAAATGAAATACCACTATATATGGTGCATTTAACCTATTTACTTATTCTATTTAGTTTACTAAACTTATTCTATTTGTTTTATTCTATTTGGTTTACTAAAAAAATTGTCTACTTAGAAAATACAGTAATACTGTATTCAGTATTCTGTAATATTCATTTTATAATATTTTATAATACTGTAATATTCAATTTTAAACTGCATATTTACTCATAGTTCAGTAATTTTTAAATTATATTTCCTGAACATTTTGTTTTTTGACTTCTCTGTAGTATAAATAGCTGAGTAATTTTTTAAAACATATCTCTTTATTCTGTGAGATTTTTATCTCCCTTTCTACTGTAAAGGGTGAAAACTAGGGTAATCAAGTCAAAGAAAAGACTAGAGGAGGCTTTGTTTGTGATACATGTAATGTGGGGAAACATTGTAGTTTGGCCAGATAGGATTCCATTCTTCCTTTTGAAATAGCCTTCTGGCTTTGAGGAACTGCTTCCCACTTCAAGCTAGGTATATTATCTGGGTGGTAGTGGCCATGTTTATACAATTTCATTTCTGTACCCCCAGGGATTGGCTAAGCATTAGATTCTGACTCTAGGTGGGTCACTTATAGCACTTGACCATTTTTTGGCCCATAAATATTAATTCAGGAGACAGTCATTTGAACCATTGTATTCAATTGTTATGTGGGATTTTACATTTTTAACCTGATGCTTGGCAGTAAGAGTCCCTTTCCTTTTTAGTGATAAAATTAAAGGTGTTAGTCAAAAGCTTCTCTGGCTCCAAATTTGAAGAGAAATCTCTTTTTTGAGATTTCTTGTTAAGAGAACAAGTAAAATGGTGAATAGGTGGGAAAATAGGGGAAGAAGTGCCTGGTCTCTAATTCAGTCAACGCTGCCTCTACGATTGGCCTTCCTAATTATATAAACTCTTTCTGTTTAAGGTAGTTTAAGTTGAATTTCTGACAGTGGATATCAAAACAGTTCTTAATAAGACAGTTACCCAAACAAAAATATTCTGTGTTCACTCATACCTAATCAGAAACCAGCAGGATAGTTGGAGGGGAGGTAGATACTTAGAAGTTATCCACAGTCCACCTTTCCTTCTAGCTACCTATCTCACAAACAAGCAGCACCTAAAATTTGAGAATAGTGGAGAGGATACTTCTCAAATCAAGAAAGATATTTTATTCAAAAACCATGGTTTTGAAACTCCATTGCCAGTTTAATAAATGTTTAGATACCAAGAATGGATGTCATGCCTTGCTGCAAAATCTACTTTAAGCTTTTCAAAAGTCAGACTTGATGGGGCTCCTGGGTGGCTCAGTCTGTTAAGCATTGTACTTTGGCTCAGGTCATGATCTTATGGTTCCTGAGTTCGAGGCCCGTATCAAACTCTGCACTGACAGCACAGAGGCTACTTGGGATTCTCTCTCTGTTCCTCCCCTGCTCACTCACTCTTTTTCTCTCTTTCTCTCAAAAAATAAATAAGATAAACATTAAAAAAAAGTCAGACTTGGTAAAGAAGAGGCAGTTGCTTAAGAAAAGAAAGAAAGTGATAGAAAAGAATTAACGAGAGAAGAGTGTAGTCGTGAAAGAAAGCAGAGTAGGTAGTGCACCATGTCGTGATGCAGGTACACATAGATTGCACCTAAAGCAAGCTGGTGATGCTTTGCCTCTCCAGAATTCCCTGGGCGTGCTATTGGATTAATGACGTAGGAAACCTGGAGTCGTAGCTACAGTAGAATCACTGGTCCTCAAACTGCTCAAGGCAATCTGTGTACATCCTTGCTTCCTTACTTGTCTTTATGAACTCATATTTTATTAATATAAACATATTTATTTAATGTTATTTTGACCCACTACTTCATTACCAGAACAATATATCTTTGTATATCAACATGTTTCACCACAAAAGTATTTTCTGAACATTAGTGACCTTTCAAATTAAGATTTCTTTTTCTTTCTTTTTTGTTTTTTTTTTAATTTTAATGTTTATTTTTCAGAGAGAGACAGAGACAGGGCACCAGAAGGGGAGGGGCACAGGGAGAGGGAGACACAGAATCTGAAGCAGGCTCCAGGCTCTGAGCTGTCAGCATAGAGCCTGATGTGCGGCTCGAACCCACAAACCGCAAGATCATGACCTGTGCCAAAGTCAGATGCTTAACCTACTGAGCCACCCAGGCACCCCTCAAATTAAGATTTCTAATGTAATGATCCATAAATAAGTTGGAGACAACTGTTGTTGATGTTTTGCTACTTTTATTTTTGATATTTTTAGTTGTTAATGATCATTTTCCAGCAGATATTGTTCTGATAAATCATAATTGTTGAATAGGATACCAATAATGATAAACCTAATATCATGAACTATGTTAAGGTTCACACTTCCTGCACCAACAATCCTATAGACAAGGTAATGGTCATGTTAGTTAACTTAAAAAAAAATTACCAAGAATCATATTTTAAAGGATGTTTGTAAGAGGCACTTGGGTGGCTCAGTCAGTTAAGCATCCGACTCTTGATTTCTACTTAGGTCATGGTGTCATGGTTCATGTGATCAAGCCCTGGGTTGGGCTCTCTCTAATAGCACAGAGCCTGCATGGGATTCTCTCCCTCTCTCTCTGCCCGTCTCTTCTCAAAATAAATTAAACTTTAAATTAAAAAAATAGAGGTTTTTTTTTGTAAGAACAGAGAGAAAGCATCTCATTTACTTTTGATTGGGAAGTTATTTACAGTGGTACTTAGCGTAAGCATATAACATTCAAAAAACTTTTCTCTTTCCTGTCAGAATTTTCAATGTTATATGCATTAGTCTAAAATACATGAGTTTAAAAATCCCAAATTAATGTACTTTATTTGGCTTTCCCTACCTTGATTTCTTTATATACTGGTTTTTTTTTTAAAAAGTAAGAAAACAAAGGAGAAGTAGTAGAACAACAGTGAGCCATAAATGTAAATATTTGATGGACTACAAAATAGTAGGCAATAGGTGTTTTACAGAAAAAGTGTAAATTCTAATGGCAAAGAAAATATTTAAGTAGCACAGATTTCGTGAGATTTTCAATTGGGTCTTAAAGTATTTGTATGAGTACAATGATAGATAGTTGGAAGCTGAAAGAAAATTGGATATAATTTGAAGTGGGGGCACAAAATACCAGAGGAATATTGGAGAAATATCAGAGCTGGTCTCAGATGCTTATGAGATAAGCACTTGAGATAAGTTGATCCTAAGAGTGCAGACACCAGGTGGAGACGATAAGGGAAGATAACCAGGTAATAATACCTGGCCTTAGACCTCTCAAGCATATTCCTGCTTCTATCCCCAAAAAACTTTTCAAGTCAACTGGTTATATTCTGGATGTAAGCTACATTCTTTTAGAAATGCATTAGGTCCTCTAAATGGTCATTTAGGATCTCAGAGCAGCAGTTAACACAAGGTAAGCTTTAGTTTGAAGGAAATAATAGGCTCCAAGCAAGGCTCAAGGGACATTTCTTTCAGTGGCCTGCATACTTGCTGAGCCTGATGAAAGCCTACCATCCCATTCACCCTCGTGGTGTCTGATTTTAAATTACTTTATTTTTACTTAATTAAAAAAAATCCCTGTCTGAAGATTTATGTAAGTAGAATTACTTTACACTCCTTGTATCCTAGAAGTATTTACTCCTGTGGTATATCTGAATGTCAAGCTCAAACCTGTGTTTCCAAGAAAGTGTTCACTATCTGCAGTGTTGTTTTTCTTTTGTTTTTGTAATTGTTTATTTTTCATTTCATAGTAGAAAATACGACCCAGGATGCAATATCAAATAGCACACTATACTTTTACTTTCTTTTGTTAAGAATTTAAAAAATAAAGAAAAAGCATATATATGTGCATTTTTAATCAAAAAAATTATTTGAGAGAGAGAGTATAAGTGGGGAGTAGGTCAGAGGGGGAGAGAGAGAGAGAGAGAGAGAGAGAGAGAGAGAGAGAGAGAGAATCTTAAGCAGGCTCCACACTAAGAGTGGAGCCCAACACAGGGCTCAATCCCACAACCCTGGGATCATGACTTGAGCTGAAATCAAGAGTCAGATGCTCAACCAACTGAGCCACCCAGGTGCCCCTATATGTGCATATTGGACCCAAGGAGTATAGTATATAATTTACCTTGACATTGTTGAAGAGAAAGACAAGATTCATGTTTAGAAGTTTCAACGTAGCTTTTATAAAGTAGCACCTTCAGATAATTTAATAAATCAGATAAAGAGGACTACCTCTATTCCAAGCCTAGTTTAGCAATTAAAGTGCTCTAAAAGAACATTCTCATGTCTCTGTTTTATGTGTTTTTCAGACTTCTAGCTTGAATATTTTCAATAGCTAATCCTTTCTAATCATATTTGTGTGGTTATGGCGTAGGGCATGGTAGAAAGAAAAGAAGTAAAGGAAAAATAAGCACAAAATAGCAACAGGGATTCCTTTAAAGCATATAGTTATTAACCGAAGACTTTACTGCTAGTGCTTAATTTCATGTCACAGATTAGCAGTATAGGCTCTGGAGGCTAGATTAGGGTCTGGGCCTCATTGTTAACCAAAAATGAATTTAGGCAGGTCATACATACTGAGTTTCCTTATATATAAAGCAGGAACAAAATAGTATCTGTCACAAGAATTAAGTGACAATTTAATATGTGTAATCATCCTCATATGCTTATTGTTAAAGAAACATAATCTGGAAAACTAAATAGCATGCTGAAGTTTAGGATGGCACCATTACAGAATACTGATGAATAAGTGCATTACATACACATTTCTGGTAAATATCACAATATTTTTCTGGTTGTTTTCCAGAAAAAACCTGGCTTTTAATAAAACTGTATTATGTGACTTTATTTCACAAATGCAAAATGAGAGCTAACATAAGCCTATATTTTCTTTAAAAACATTTTTAATGTTTATGTATTTTTGAGAGATAGAGCACAAGCAGTAAGGGGCAGAGAGAGAAGGAGACAAGAATCTGAAGCAGGCTTCAGACTCTGTGCTCACAGCTCAGAGCCTGACCTGGGGCTCCAACCCACGAACTGTGAGATCATGACCTGAGCTGAAGTCAGAGCCACCCAGGCGAACCTAAACCTATATTTTCTACACACTAGCAATCTATAACATTCCTGGAAGAATGTGTAAAATGTGGCATTCCTATTTTTATCAACAAACTATATTCCTCTTAAGAAAAGTGAAATTTTCATTGGTGATATTTTAATTCAATATGATATACATAGGGGTACATTATTTTTTATTTCTTCTAGCACTTATAGCCTATATGAGGTCATGTAGCGCAATCACAATGACTATTAGCTCCCAAATTCTTCATGTTCAAGCCTCCATTGGTCAAATTGCTTCAGCTTTTCTTCTGATGATTTCTGGCATGTCCTACAGCTTATTTCCTAAGTTTATAAGAAAAAAAAAGTTCTCCTGTTCTTCTACTCTGGCCTCCCATTGTCTTGGCCATCCTGCTCTGTTTGATGCCCACCTCACACAAGATGTCATTGCTGAACACAGTTTTCATTGATGATTGCCACTCTAGACTTGGGACATTGGGGCAGTTTCTCTATCACTTTCTCATGTACTCAGTTGATATCTTGTTTAATTTAACTCAATTATCTAAAGCTGGTTATATTTACTACTTTTTCTATAATTTCTGACAGCACAATTAAGCCTAAATTGTAACTTTTAAGACTAGTTGGATGAATATTTACAGATCATGCAGGGTCAGTGGAAAACAGACATAATGCCTGTCTTGCATCTAGGACTGGGTTTCACAACAGCTCTAATATCGATATTTTGGACTAGATATTCTTTGAATTGGTGACCGCCCTGTGCATTGTAGGACATTTAGCAGCATCCCTGGCTTAGCTGCTGGTGGCACAGTTCCAAGTCACAGCAATCAAAAATGTCTTCAGACATTGCCAAATGCCTCCTGCAAAACCCCCAATTGAGATCCACTAATTTGGGGATAAGAACCAGTTTACTTCTAACCCTTGAAATATTCCAAGCCATCACATGCCTAAGACTCCAGACTCAAATTTCCACAAAGGATGTTGGAGAGGTTTGTCCTCCATTTCATGCCACCTCCTGGTATGTTCTTTGCTTCCCCAGGAATAGCCTCTTTTCAAAACATGGATCCTTGTGCCCTCCAAGTCTATCTCTTTTCAAAATCGATCCCAGACTCTGAAGAAACTCCCAGAGCTACAGATTCTTTATGGCAGTAATTCGTTCCATCCAAGTTTCTGGATATTCTGAAACAAGTGCTCAAAGGAACAACTCAGTAAACATGTAATGAAAGTATCCATGTGAATTGAACATTACTAAACAGCAGTTTTCTGTTTCTTTCACAGAATTCAGTCTGCCATAGATAAGTCCATAGATTCTTGCTACAGAGATACTTAAATAAAAGTTTCACCTTGGAGTTTTTGTTTGTTTGTTTTTTGTTTGTTTCCTGAGAACCAGAGAACTGACAATAACAAGAAAACCCCAAATCTTAGCCTTCAAAGGCAGAAGCTTGCACATTTTTATATGGCACTCTTCTACCTTCATATTGTCATAAATTCTAGCCTCAAAAGGAGTGCTTGGTTACATAATGCCATATTTTAAAACATTCTGAGAAATCTCCTTTTTTTGTTTTGTATTTCTTTTTTATTTTTTAAAAATTAAAAAAATAATTTAATTTAATTTATTTAAATTTACATCCAAGTTAATTATCATATAGTGCAACAATGATTTCAGGAGTATATTCCTTAATGCCCCTTACCCATTTAGCCCATCCCCCCTCCCACAACCCCTCCAGCGACCCTCTGTTTGTTCTCCATATTTATCAGTCTCTTATGCTTTGTCCCCCTCACTGTTTTTATATTATTTTTGCTTCCCTTCCCCTATGTTCATCTATTTTGTATCTGAAAGTCCTCATGTGAGTGAATTCGTATGATATTTGTCTTTCTCTGACTAATTTTGCTTAGTGTAATACCCTCTAGTTCCATCCACATAGTTGCAAATGACAAGATTTCATTCTTTTAGATTGCTGAGTAATATTCCATTGTATCTATATAACACATCTTCTTTATCCATTCATCCATTGATGAACATTTGGGCTCTTTCCATACTTTGGCTGTTGTTGATAGTGCTGCTATAAACATTGGGGTGCATATGCCCCTTTGAAACAGCATACCTGTATCCCTTGGTAAATACCTAGTAGTGCAATTGCTGGGTCATAGGCTGTTTCTATTTTTAATTTTTTGAGGAAGCTCCATACTGTCTTCCAGAGTGGCTGCATCAGTTTGCATTCCCACCAGCAGTGCAAAAGAGATTCTCTTTCTCCACATCCTCGCCTAAATCTGTTATTGCCTAACTTGTTAACGTTAGCCATTCTGACAGGTGTGAGGTGGTATCTCATTGTGGTTCTGATTTGTATTTCCCTGATGATGAGTGATGTTGAGCATTTGTTCATGTGTTGGTTGGCCATCTGGATGTCTTCTTTGGAGAAGTGCCTATTCATATCTTTTGCCCATTTCTTCACTGGATTATTTGTTTTTTGAGTGTTGAGTTTGATAAGTTCTTTATATATCTGGGGTATTAACCCTTTATCTGATATGTCGTTTTCAAATATCTTCTCCCATTCCATCGGTTGCCTTTTAGTTTTGCTGATTGTTTCCCTCGCTGTGCAGAAGCTTTTTATTTTGATGAGGTCCCAATAGTTCATTTTTGCTTTTGTCTCCCTTGCCTCTGGAGATGTGTTGAGTAAGAAGTTGCTGCGGCCAAGATCAAAGAGGTTTTGCCTCCTTTCTCCTCAAGGATTTTGATGGCTTGCTGTCTTACAATTAAGTCTTTCATCCATTTTGAATTTATTTTTGTGTATGGTATAAGAAAGTGGTGCAGGTTCATTTTTCTACATGTCACTGTCCAGTTTTCCCAGCACCATTTGCTGAAGAGGCTGTCTTTATTCCATTGGATATTCTTTCCTGCTTTGTCAAAGATTAGTTGGCCATATGTTTGTGGGTCCATTTCTGGGTTCTCCATTCTGTTCCATTGATCTGAGTGCTTGTTTTTGTGTCTAGTACCATACTGTCTTGATGATTACAACTTTGTAATACAACTTGAAGTCCAGAATTGTGATACCTCCAGCTTTGGTTTTCTTTTTCAAGATTGCTTTGGCTATTCAGGGTCTTTTCTGGTTTCATGCAAATTTTAGGATTGTTTGTTCTAGCTCTGTGAAGAATGCTGGTGTTATTCTGATAGGGATTCCATTGAATATGTAGACTGCTTTTGGTAGTATTACAGAGAAATCTCCATTTTATATAAACACCTTTCTAATGACCTTTCTGGAAAAAACACGAGTAAAATCTCCATTGTTAGTATTTTCAGTGACATGATAGGGTCAAGATAGAACCTAAGTATGTATTATTAGAATTTGGGTTTGTTTTAAAGTTTCAGATTTGGGTTTAAAAACATGTTTATTTTTGAGACACACACACACAGGGAGGGGGAAGTATAAGAAAAGAGGGGGGACAGAAGATCTGAAGCGGGGTCTGTGCTGACAGCAGACAGCCTGATGCAGGGCTCAACTCACGAACTGTGAGCTTGTGACCTGAGCTGAAGTCAGACGCTTAACTGAATGAACGACCCAGGAGCCCCCAAATTTGGATTTTAATGCTTAGACTATTCGATTTATTTCTGCTGCTTATATGGCATGTTTCCTATTGAAATACATTTTTTAATTTAAAAACATTTTCATAAAGAGTCATATAAACAACAAAATCCCTGAAATGTAATATCCTTTTTAAAGTTATAATTCTTATAATTGCATATTGAATTTGTAAGGGGATGGAGAACTAATGAAACTATTGAAATATTTTTAGACTTTTAAAGTTTAATTTGCCTTCCCACCTGGGCACTTTAGGGAATTTAAAAGTATTTTGATATAATATTCCAGTGAGAAAAGTCATCACCAAACGGTCTGTTCTTTTTAGTGCTAATATTGTTCGCGCATCAACACCTGCTTCTTCCGAGGTGGTAGCAGCTGTTTGAGTTGGAAAAAGGAATGAAACCTTGATAGTTTCACACTCAGTACTACTGCATAATGAGCTAAGCCAGCTTCTGAAAATCCATCTTGTCTTTTGGAGGAAAGAGACACTGATCATAGAATCTTTGATTATTCATTCAGAAATGAATAGTTACAAAAATATGAAGATAAGTTTTCCAAAATACATATTAAATGGACAAATTGTATAAAATGGTTTAACCACGGTTACACTTTACCTTAGTGTCAAAGAAGCAGGCAATGCTTTTGGAAGTTACAATATACCTTAATTTTGGCTTGGTTTATGGTATGTATAGTTTGTGAGTTGTTTGTTTTTATTCACAAGCTAAATTAATTTAAAATATAAAATACAAGGTCTAAAGTGGTATTACAACCATAAAATTTGTGCATTTGCCCATCTGTGTCTTTCTTATAGTATCTCATTTACATATGAATAGTCACGTCCCCTCCAAATATTTTTTATGTTTTTACTTAAATTCCAGTTCGAAATATTTAACATACAGTGTAGTATTAGTTTCAGGTGTACAATATAGTGATTCAACACTTCCTCCCAAATAGTTTATAGTTTTTGGAAAATAACCACAGCATCTTTTATCAAAATATATTCAAATAAATTATGTGGCATCAGACACAAAGAAAACTGAAATAAT
This sequence comes from Puma concolor, assembly GCF_028749965.1. Lineage (NCBI taxonomy): Eukaryota > Metazoa > Chordata > Mammalia > Carnivora > Felidae > Puma > Puma concolor. The sequence continues at coordinate 60,080,269 of NC_141674.1, read as the reverse complement.
CTTGCCTAACCAAAGTCTGCATTCTGCCATGTTCTTTAAATTCATTGAGACCAAATATTTGATTTGTGGAGAATGGGTATGTGATACGACTTGCAGTGTTTAATGTTTGAAGTTAGCCAGCAATTGCCCTTCTTACTGAAGTCCTGTAATCCTTTATAACTTGGAGTTGTCCTTGAAGACCATGGGGAGGTTTTGTGTTGTGCAGAATTCAGTGACCCATTTACTTTACGGATGTGAACCCAATATTGCACCTGTGTTCTGCAGTGCCTGTTTTGCCTCTGAGTGATATTCAAGGTGTTGTGTTTAATCAACCAAGTCCTATACGGTTTGGCCTATCATTTTCTTAGAGATAAGGGTTTCTTATGAAGGATAGAGGTTATAGAAATGTAAGAAGACTATTGGAAATACTCTTCCTCATCTTAAATAGTCTGATCCTTTGCCAGAAATAAAAGTTTACAGCTGAGAATATACTGTAAGTAGAATTTTAAACCACAGTATCAAAATTGAGATGGCAATAGACACCTACAAGCCCAGAAGAAAATGCTTATGTCTAACCTTTAGTAGACATTTAGGATCTATTATACTAATTTCACATTATTAAGGCAAAGTACTCACCACCTGCAGCCTCAGCAGATGTATTTCCCAGCCTTATAAGAACCTTACACCTGTGTTTGATTTCATTTCAGGTTCAGTTTAACATGTTGAATTAGATCCTCTTAGGTCTCCTCTTTATCGACTAAATTCTTAGACTAAATTCATGCCACAGAATATTTATCATTTTAAAACACGCAGCAATATCTCATTTCAATTCTGGTCATCATATCTTAAAACTCAAGTAATGACCTTGGGAAACTTGATCAACTAATGTATACTGAAGATCATAAGTTTTTATTATTCATTTTCATGATAGCTCAGTGTATTGCATGAATGGTCTTCCAATCTGGAATGTGATGACCTAGAAAAAAGGCTTCTTTTTTTGTTTCTGTATAAACAGTTATATTCCAATTCTCTCCAATTTAAAATTGCTCACAAAATTTTAGAAGTAAATGCATCACACAGGGGCAAAGAGGGAAATGGGGAACAGAAGGCGCAGGAATCATTGAGTGTACTGGACGTCAGCTGGGGGGCTGAGCTGGACCACTGTGCCACATACAATTTATAAAACTGTCCTCTACTACCATCCTTTCAACTATATCAGTAGCAAAGTGGGCCCTGCCGACTGAGCCTGTCCATAGAGCAGCTGGGCAAGAACCATACCAGCACTTTAGAGCTGCACTAAAGGGAACACTCTCTGCTGAATATCCTGTACCCATACTACATCATCTAAGAGATTTTTGCATCCTGCCAGTATCACAAAATATTATAGACTATTTCCTCAGGATGTCTTTTGACCCTGAGCTAACACTTCAAAAACTTTCAGTGCCATCTTTCACAGATGACAGCATACATATTCTATCAGGTGGCAAAGACTGCCTGGGCCTACTGTAGAGCTTTTCAGATGAGCTACCGGAGAAAAATTCCAGAATTCTTAACCCTTTACCTGGCTAGTCTCCACATGCTTTTTTTCTTTATGGGCCTACACTCTGGCTTTGAGGAAGCCTTGCTCTGTCTTCTAGTACTTTCCTGAATCACATGGTAAAAATGTGGGAGATTTGCGCAAGCAAATAATGCCAGCTACTTTCTGTCCTTTTAAGCAGGCCATTGTGTGGGTAGCTTTCTTCTTAAGTAGATATGTAGCAGTGATAACTTTGTCAGGCTGGCTTCTGTTCTTGGCTTGAACAAGGAATGGACAAATCTTCAAAGACAATCAAATAGCATGTATGTCCGTGTTGATGAATGGCAATCCATGCAATCAGTAGCACATGATGAGTCAATGCTGCCTTGGATTGGTAGCAGGCAGTGGCTATGATTAGGGACCAACTAAGTTCCTTTTGTCAATGTCTTCATCATGGTAGCCCCACTGCCTTGTTCCCATCAGATAGAATGTTCAACCTAGCCTGGCTCAGATTTAACAAATACTTTCTGTACTAAGAACACTGCTTTTATAATCATGTACCAGCTGTCAGTGTAAAGAGTGCAGTTGTTAAATTTACAAACATATCTGTGTCTGTAAGTTTGTTTCAAGTCTACTTGAAAGTCACAACATGCAGAATCTGGATCTCACTGTCATAAAAGAAAGTGGACAAAATGCTGAAATTAGGGATTGGATTAATATTTGCATTAAATATCTTTATCATAATGTTTATTATTGATGTCTGAATGAAAATATATTTTAGAAGTGTGAGGCATTTCTATTAATCTCCTATACAACATAAAAAAAGAAAAGAAAATACGAGCTCTGCACTATTTGGAGTTCAACACGTAATCTGAAAGTGTAGAACATTTTACCTCAAACAAGGTATAGATAATTTATTTGTTGTCATCAAAGTTTTAAAAAGCAGACAGCAATGCAAAACAAAGTTTTTATGTTCAGAATAAAAAAGGAAATATTTGTCATTGCATTTATTCATTTGTGTGAAACTTTAGCCTCTTCTATTTGTTCTGGTCTATTAATGCTGCTAACTGGTTCATATTATATAGAATTTATGAGATGAAAGCAAGACCATCTCAGAAACAATGTTGTGCTTTGGTTGAAAAAAAAAAGAAAAGAAAAAAAGGGAAAGAGACTATGGTAGTAAAGCTATGGCAAAAAATTAAAATGTAACTTTTGCATTTATTAAAGAAATAGACCATGTGTATAGAATCTGCCATAGACACAGTACAGTTCTATCAAGAAAAGTCAGTCTCTCACTGTTGGAAAGGGGAAGTCGTTTGCATAAGAGAAAAATGCATTTAAAAGGTAAAACAATTTATTTACAAGAAATGAGATGATAATTGTTTCCACTGCTTCCAAAAATATGTGTTTTTATTGAAGGCTTATTTTGAGTAATTCCTTTGAAACCTTGAGAAAAGGTACTAGCTAGTCTTCTTGACTCTCAAACCCCAAAATAATGCTAAGTGCTAAAGACTGATTTTTATATTAATTGGAGGTTTACAAGAGGATCCGAAATATTGTTTATAATATAACATATAGAGTGTAAAAATGGTGATTGTAACAGGTGGAAACATAATATATCGCCTCTATGAAAGTTTCTCAATCTTTCTGTCCTATACTAATACATACATCTGTAGTATAGTACCTTTCTCCCGGAAGATTCATGTTAACTTCTTATAAAAGTGGCAGATCTTTTCCAGGATAATTTTCTTGTATGTGAAACCCCTTTATAAACAAAAACACCCTTATCCTTAGATATTCTGCAAAGGCTTTTTGTTTTCTTTTGCTTTACTTTGATTTGCTTAGTCTGGCTGGGCTTGATGTGGTTATCTTGGTTTGGTTTGGGGAGGATGTTTAAATGACTTAGCACTAACGAACTATCACTTAAAGTTGTAAGATGCATAGGGGTAAGGACTGTGTGTATATCAGTGACAACTAGAACTATAGGTTTGGCACAAAGCAAGTATCTGAAGTATATTTGTAAATAAGAGTTAGTTCCTGTGTCCTCATTAAAATTGGTGAGGGGGGAGCTGAAAATGATTTAGTTAAGTGTCCAAGGTATATCAAAATGACCAGGAGTCCCTAGAAGAACTTAAATGTGAAATGTAGAAGTATCAAAAGTATGCTTTATCTGCTTCCGAATTTTGCTGCAGGCCTTCTTATTTCCTGGATAAATCAAATGTGACACTTCATTTAGACCTGCTTCCTCACTTTTTCTCCATCTTTACTGTCAATTTAATGTTTGATGTTTCATGTTAATAGCTACACACTATTGAACGTTTTCTCTGTGTCAGGAGCCAATGTTACATTACTTTCATTATGCCATATAGTGTAGGTGAAGTATGTGTTATTATCCCCATTTTGCAGAAAACAAAACTGAAGTTTAGATTAGATAAAGTATTTGTCCAAGTTCTGTGCACTTAATTCAATATGTCATTTTGCCTGTGAAGAGCTTAAAAGCCTAAACTGACTCTACAAACATTGGAATAGATTATTTCTGGTCTCACAAATGTATTAAAAATATTTTATATTGGAGGACAATGAAAATAAACAATTTATTTTCAATTAATAATCTCAGTAGGTGAAAATACCCAAATCTCTTATAAATCACAGTATAGTTAATATATAATTTTTAAAGAATGTGGATTATGATAAAATTATCTGCTATAAAGAGATGCCATCCTGGGGCGCCTGGGTGGCTCAGTCGGTTAAGCGTCCGACTTCAGCCAGGTCACGATCTCGCGGTCCGTGAGTTCGAGCCCCGCGTCGGGCTCTGGGCTGATGGCTCGGAGCCTGGAGCCTGTTTCCGATTCTGTGTCTCCCTCTCTCTCTGCCCCTCCCCCGTTCATGCTCTGTCTCTCTCTGTCCCCAAAATAAATAAACGTTGAAAAAAAAAATTAAAAAAAAAAAAAAGAGATGCCATCCTTGCTAATATGTTATTAATTTCAAAATGGAGACCTAATTGTTTTTAGGATAATTGACTAGGCCACTAGGTTATGTGATCTGGGCTACTCATGACATTTCTTCCTTTAAATTGTGAATGGAAATATTATGAAGGATGAGCTTCTTCCACTGAAATTAATTGTTAATTTTTCAGTGTCCTTTAACTGCTAACACTTGCAGTGTGCATTTTTATTACTAAAGAGAGATGCTCTTGGAACCACTACTGGGATAAGCATTCTAGTGGTTTTAGCAATAACGAAAAGGTTAGAATAATTAGAAAGTGCTCATGGAATTATGGAGATGTATGAATTTCTGGTCCACTATGAAACAGTTTTAAAGGATTGGGGAAAAAGTAGAATTAAAATAATCAAAGCACAATCTAATTTTAAATCATAAGGTTCATTTGAAGATTGTTATTTTCTATCATAATTTTTTTCCTTAGGGACAGATTTGAAGAATTATTCTCTAATATTTATCATTGTGTATATAATGTTTTATATTTATTGTATTCAAACAACAAAGTTTTTCATATCCATTCTTCTAATAATAGACTCATCTTTCATCTATCTAGTTAAAATATGGCATGCTGACATTCATTCTAAAGGATAATTTATTAATGTATTAATGTACCCAGTGACCTGTGGACATCTAATAACGGCCAAAACAGCAGGGCTCAGAATTGCCCTGTGAGTCATACTAACCTAAAGTTATGTATGATCTTAGGATATGACTCTGAGATGTCATTATAAAGTTCTGTATACACATTCATATTCTGAATGAAGTAAAATTTTCCATGAATTTCACAATTCATTTTGTTGATGAATTTTGTAGACGTTTGCACTAGTTTAAAATTGTTTCAGATTTGGTGAATTTTTTGAGTTGGGCATTTATGAACTCTTTCCTAGTAGGAGGATGTGTGTTATGCTTCTGCTTTGAAAATTTGACTGAAAGGAAACAAGAGCTTTCTGAATTACCGCGATGACAGAAATAAACTCTATAGGAGGCTCTGGAAAGGCTGGCTTTGACAATAATGAGCCAGTCATGAACTAGAGGTCAGAAAAATTACTTGGGTACTGATTTGAGTGTCAGTGAATTTGGTTGAAACAAAGTCTTGGATTCTTAGGGATTTCACTTTAGAGACTTAGGGACAGATGTCTTAAATCTGTCCATCTATATTGCCATACTCATTGGCATGTGTATACACACTCACCTCTTGCCAAAAGTTAGAAACAACCAAATTCACCCACCAGTCTTCTCTTGATCCAGATCTATCCCAGCTACTATGTAACCTCTATCTACATGTCTTGAAGGGTGTTTACACTTTTTTAAATTTTTTTTTTCAACGTTTTTATTTTTGGGACAGAGAGAGAGAGACAGCATGAACGGGGGAGGGGCAGAGAGAGAGGGAGACACAGAATCGGAAACAGGCTCCAGGCTCTGAGCCATCAGCCCAGAGCCCGACGCGGGGCTCGAACTCACGGACTTAAAGATCGTGACCTGGCTGAAGTCGGCCGCTTAACCGACTGCGCTACCCAGGCGCCCCAACACTTTTTTATATCATATAATGGCATCATCCTTCTGTCCTTGTTGGCAATTTCATTATTTTTTTTTTCTCCATAGCCTCACTTTTCCCATCTTTCTAGTTTCTATCATGTTGTTACTCTTAGGTTTTCTCACTTCTTAAGTTGGATACTAGCTTTTTTATGTTTGCGTTTCTTCTTTCTAATATATTTATTTAAAGCTATGAATATCCCTTTCGGTACTGTTTCTACTGCTTTCTTCAACATTTGCTATGTAGCATTTTTGTTATTCAGTTATAAGACCTTGAAAAGAGTCATTATGGTTTATTCTTTGATTTGCATGGTTTATATGTTTTTAAATTTCCAAATGTATTATTTTAATATTCTTTTATTATTTCTTTTCAAAAAAGTAATTGGATTATTGATATAGAATATAATTTTTGGCCATGTCTTTACATCATTTCTATGCTTAAGTCCTAGTATGTGGACATTTTTGTCATTGCCTTTTTTTTAAATTTATTTCTTTATTTTGAAAGAGAGAGAGAGAAAGAGAAGAGAGATGCAAATGGGGGAGGGGCCGAGAGAGAGAGAGAGAGAGAGAGAGAGAGAGAGAGAATCCCAACCAGGTTCAAAGCTGTCAGCGCAGAGCCAACATGGGGCTTAAACTCATGAACCAAGAGATCATGACCTGAGCCAAAATCAAGAGTCGGCCACTCAGCCAACTGAGCCAACCAGGCACTCCTGTCACTGCTTTATAGGACCTTGACAAGAATGAGTATTCCTCATATGTTTCACATATGTCCATTAAATCTGTGTTATTGTGTTTCTTAAATATTCTATATCAGTACTGTTTTTGTTTTGTTTTGTTTTTGCCAACATGAGCTGTGGGTATTGATAGAAACATGCTGACATCTCCTACTTTGGTAACTACCATATAAATTTTTTCTGGTTCTATCAATTTTTGTGTTTAAAAGCTTGGCTATTTTATTAGGTACATACATTTTGGGGATTATTATATCTTCTGACTGAATTGACCCTTTTATCATATAATGACACTTTTATGATATACTAACATAAAATTTTTATGATTTGCCTGATTTTTGTATTATTAAAGAAATCAAGTTTGAGGTCTAGAAATATTTTTTTTCTCAGATAGTGGCAATATTATTTATTTTTATTTTATAACTATTTTATTTACCATTTGTGTCTCGTGTTATTCCATTGAGTGTGACTTCAAGTGCACTTTTCATAGTAATAATGGTAGTAAGTGACCTTAGTCTCTTAAAGTATTTAACATTAATTATAAAGTATTTTTAACATTTTACAAGTATCATGCATATGTGAATATGTATATGTGTGTATACATATAACTTTATTTACTATTATATTTTCATCTCCTATTTATCTGTCTAGCATCCTTTTCAGCTCTAAATTCCTTCAGGGGAAATTTTCTTTTTTTCCTCTCTCTCTTTTAACCAGTATGTGTCCACTGGCTAACATACTGCCTAACACATGGCCCATGTGAAATAAGTATTTATTAAATAAAAAATGAGTAAATGAATAAATATATGCCATCAGAACCAAGTGTCTGTTCATTAAAGAATAAACAGTGAGAGAACCATTGCACACATCTTTGATCATTATTCTTTGGGGTCTTCTTGTGTGAATGCTTTTATTTGAACAAATTATTTATCCAAATATGTATTTTATGAGGGAGATGTTTGTATACTTGGCTGGTTTTCTCTCTCTCTTTTCTTTTCTTTTTTTTTTTTTTTTTCATTACACTTGCTAAGAGTCAGAGGATTTCTTGACGGACCAAGAAATAAACCAAGTAAAAAACGACAAGTGAGGTATGACAGTGGTGATTATGTAAGCTTTGTGTTTTTATATTTTTGTTGTTCAGCTTATGGAATGGCATTGCAAATATTATGTGAATAATTAAAATTACCATTTTGGGCTTTACACAACTTTTATAATGTCATTTTATAGTGTAGACAGTAAAGTGAATGTCCATATTTTAAAGAACTGAAAATCATCAGCGAATCTTAACTTTTTACAGTTTTCTAGCCAAATGTGGCTATAGAATTCCGGCCTTTTCCATGAACTCTAATCAACCATGTTACAGAGCCATTCACTTTACAAAGTGACTGCTAGCCAAGTACCACCAAAAATATAGCTCTTTTCAAAAATTTAAGATTCAAAATAGACATAACAAAATTTGATATATTGTCTTTGACATTTGCTAAGGTACCTGGTAAGCTTATTTAGTTTTGTTTTATTTTACAGTCATCAGATAACTATTAGAAATAGGATTCTCCTGGGGCACCTGGGTGGCTTAGTCAGTTGAGCATCCGACTCTTGATTTCAACTCAGGTCATGATCTCGTGGCTCATAAGTTCGAGCCCCGCTTCGGCCTCTGTGCTGACAGTAAAGAGCTTGCTTGGAAATTTCTCTCTCCCTTCCTCTGCCCCTTCCCTCCTCTCAAAATAAATAAAATTAAAAAAAAGAAATAGAATTCTCTTCATATTTATTTTAGTTCATTTTTGCAATAGTTGTATTTACTCATTTTAGAAGCTTAAAAATTCCTATCACAGCCTCTTAAACTTGACACCCTTAAGAAGAAATCTCAGCCAGATTCTCTCCTTTATTATACATTCTTTTTAAATGAAGCAATGAATGGCTTTTCTTTTCAAGTCAATGTGTGTCAGTTACAAATTTATAGTACCTTTGTAGCTTGAAAGGCTTGTGCTTCATGACAGGTGTCAAGACTGGTGGTGATTCAAATTAATATTGAAGAATAATAAATGAATGGTAGAGAAAACTTGCAAAATATTCTCTGAGACACTCAGCTTTGGGACTTTAACATCCATGAAAATGAATTGCTACTACACAAAATATGAGAGTTCACAGTAGTAATATATGAAGAGAAAAACACAAAAGATAAGTGTGACAGGCTGTTTAGAATATAAGTCTGATACTCAAGTTATAAACTGGTCTTATTATATAAGGATGTTACTTGTTGGTAGACTTAAAATACCAACTTTGTAGGTAAGTTTAATTGTTTTGTGTCTCAGTTTTTCTGAACAAGGTTATATGTTAAAATATTTTATTTCTTGACATTTATTTAAATTTAGTATATAAATAACATATGACAGAACATCTGAAGATATTAAGAACTTTCTGTATTTTGCCTTAAAATTTCACAAATCCTTTAGGAAATATTGTATCAATGATGATTATTTTTGAAAAACTCATATATGTCTAAATGTACACTTTTAGGGGTGACTGGGTGACTCAGCCTGTTGAGCCTCTGTCGGACTATTGGTTTCAGCTCAGGTCATGCATGATCTCACTTCGTGGGTTCAAGCCCCACATCGGGCTCCACACAGACAGTGAAGAGCCTGCTTGGGACTGTCTCTCTCTTATTCTCTCCCTCTAAAATAAATAAAAAATATATACTTTTAAAATAAAGTTTTTATTGCCTAAATATGACTTATGTGTACACACACACACACACATTGTACTGTTTCTATTGCTAAGAGAGATTAACTAAGTCAGCCATAGCCAAAATGCATTAATTGGAAGTATAGATTAATGAAGAGAGTATAAGAAGTCCCTGTCGACTGGAAAGAAATTGCACATAATCATATAGTAGGAAGTTCCACTTTTCTTTTCTTTTTTTTTTTTTTTAATGTTTTTATTTATTTTTGAGACAGAGAAAGCCAGAGCATGAGCAGGGGAGGGGCAGAGAGAGAGGGAGACACAGAATCTGAAGCAGGCTCCAGGCTCCGAGCTGTCAGCCCAGAGCCTGATGCGGGGCTCGAACTCACAGACTGTGAGATCATGACCTGAGCTGAAGTCAGACACTTAACCGACTGAGCCACCCAGGCACCCCGAAGTTCCACTTTTCTCAAAATTCCACCACAGATTCTACTTATAAGTGTAGTCTCTGAATTATGTGAATGCACACAAACGACATGTGCTGTGTGCACTTATGCCACCTACCCACCAGTGTTAAAGTGGAAATTAAAACAACTTTACAGATTTAGTATTGCTATTGACACAGTAAGAAAATTTGCTGTGCCATGAATTAAAATATTTTGTATAGACATCTCACCCCATTTCCTACCAACACAACCAGTAGAAAAAAGAAATGCCAGAAATCACATTGTGTGTGTGTTATATATATATGTAAATATATATTACATATACATATGCATATACATATGTATATGTATATTAATATATATTACACACATATATGTAATATATACATATATATGTGTTACACACACGCGCACACACATATATATATAGACACACACACACACACACACATGCACTGAATAATGATACACTTCAACTTTCAGAAAAAAGATGAAAGCAATTCAATAATTCAATTCTGGAATGATAATACAAGCCATAGCAGATAAAATCCTTCACAGTGAAGTAGAAAATAAAATTAGGCATGAAAAGTGGGTGGAATTAGTAAAAGGAAGCCCTAATTGGAGTGACCATCATTAAGGGAAAAAATCCTTTAAAAGGTGAAGTAGGGGCGCCTGGGTGGCGCAGTCGGTTAAGCGTACGACTTCAGCCAGGTCACGATCTCGCGGTCCGTGAGTTCGAGCCCCGCGTCAGGCTCTGGGCTGATGGCTCGGAGCCTGGAGCCTGTTTCCGATTCTGTGTCTCCCTCTCTCTCTGCCCCTCCCCTGTTCATGCTCTGTCTCTCTCTGTCCCAAAAATAAATAAAAACGTTGAAAAAAAAATTTTAAAAGGTGAAGTAAAGTGATATTTTAGCAGTGTTATTTTATGACAATTCTGAGTAAGGAAAAAAAAGAAGAATGAAGATGGAGAATAAAGACTGGAATGAGATCACACAGAAAACACAAAATGCCCACTTACTAATGGAGAGACAGAAACTAAATTTGTATCGCCCTAGCCCATCAAAGCGCAACTCAAAATATCCCACTTCACAGAGCAAACACAACATATATTTTAGAAAAGTATGATACACGCATACTCACCTGTCAACTTAAACTTTGCACATGGCTGCGTCAGCGCGCCCAACCAAACTCCCTGCTTCATACCACCTTGCAAAATCTATTTTCTGCTATCACATTTAGTGTTCACAGCTAAGAAAAATGCTGTTCAACAACTCGATTCACTTGAAATGAACTCCCAGTGATTAATGCATCTGGAATAAAAATAAAACTACAGGGCATACCTTAATGAAGGCAGAACAACACACACCATATAAATTTTAAGTAGTTGACTCTGAGAATGCTGTTTTTGAGCATTTGTTTCTACTTACTATTCAGCATACTTGAGATGTGTTAGTATTATCTTATCCTGGATATTTAAAGAAGTTCTTAGCATAAGTTATTTCTCAGAAAGTTTCTTTTTTCACTTTCATTGAGGACCATGGAGACATTTTTTACTCGCTCTTTATAAAACCCTAGATTCACTATTGTGAATTCCAATGTCTTCCATACAGTTCTCTGTTCAAAATGACAACTGAATGACTCTGACATGCTTTTATCAAGAGTTCTTTTTGTAGCATAGTAGAAGCAGATTACAGGAGGACAATACAAGCCCTGGGGTTGAGCTGCATATCTAAATTGGAATGAAAGACCAAGATCAAGTCTTCTCTTCTAATTTTCTAAAGTAAGGGAAATTATAAAGAAATCAGAAAAAAATGTTATTGGTTCTAGGGGTTGTGGAGGAAGTAATCAGAGAAGCAAGAAGGTATTTCAAAGAATACAGATTCCTTCCTTCTAAGGTATAGAGATCAACAGGCCTCTGTTCAGCAATATTCTTGTCTCTTGTCTCTATTCTTGTCTCTATAATTTGGATGTTCTCATGAGAGTGGTGAGAAGCTGTCTGGGAAAAAGTGTTCAAATCTACATAGTTTGATTATAAATAGAGTACTGTTAAGGAGTATCAATTGTAAAACTCTAAAAAATTTTTGCTTTGCTTCTTTCATGTGAGAAATACGTGGATACCTGATTACAAAAGTGTATGTCTCATGCATGTGTAAATTCTACGTTCTGAATTTCCATTTCATTTCCCAGAGCAATTAACAGTTTATGTGCTTATATATGGTTCATTACGGATACATTTTCACAGTGTTTCTTATAGCTTCTTGATTATATCCTCTTTACATTAGTAAGAAATACTTGTAATACAAATAGTATTGAAAAGTATAAGATAATTTTGAATGATTATATCTTTTCCTCACCACTATGCCCATACATATCCCCATAGTTTAGCACAGGTCTAACCATTTAACAATATATATTTAAGAAAAATGAATGAATGAATGAATTAATGAATGAGATATAATTTGGAATACATACAAGTCATAGAAGGTTTGCATAATTTAGAGTGAGCACAAAGATCATGTATGTCTAGAACATTGACTCAGAATTGGTTATGCTTTTATTTTTCAGAATTCTATTCACTTAGGAAATGATTTTTTTGAAATAAGTCATACAGAGAAAGACAGATACCATATGTTTTCACTCATATGTGGATCCTGAGAAACTTAACAGAAGACCATGGGGGAGGGGAAGGAAAAAAAAAGTTAGTGAGGGAGAGAGCCAAACCATAAGACACTCTTAAAAACTAAGAATAAACTGAGGGCTGATGGGGGGTTGGAGGGAGGGGAGGGTGGGTGATGGGCATTGAGGAGGGCACCTGTTGGGATGAGCACTGGGTGTTGTATGGAAACCAATTTGACAATAAATTTCATATTAAAAAATATCCTACTCCAGAACACCTGAAGAATATAGCATATCTCCATCAAAAATGGAATTGATGCAAAAGGGGAAAGGGCAATGAGAAAGTCCCAAGTCATTGTAACAAATCCTTTCCCAATTGAAAAGTACTGAATGCATACATTTAAAACCATTTCCTTTATTGTCAGTATATTTTTCTTGGAATTAAATAAGAGTGAGCTCAATTTACAATATAATGAGATACTAAAACAATTATGTAAAATGTGTACCTGAAACAAGAATTTTCTGTTGTTTTTCATAAGTATTTAGAGTATATTTACTGTTGGTAGAAAAATGGCAGCATTAAGTGATAGAAAAATGGCTGCTTTTATGAATCATACAAGTGGTTATTTAATCATGAGATACCAATTCTACAAAAAGTTAATCAGAAAAACAATAAACTAATATAATTTTTGCAAATTATACAAATTTACAACTCCAAACATATTTTTATTTCATTAGAAATATCCAACCTTCTTATGGGGCGCCTGGTTGGCGCAGTCGGTTGAGCGTCCGACTTCAGCTCAGGTCACGATCTCGCGGTCCGGGAGTTCGAGCCCCGCGTCAGGCTCTGGGCTGATGGCTCAGAGCCTGGAGCCTGTTTCCGATTCTGTGGCTCCCTCTCTCTCTGCCCCTCCCCCGTTCATGCTCTGTCTCTCTCTGTCCCAAAAATAAAATAAAACGTTGAAAAAAAAAATTAAAAAAAAAATAAAAAAAAATAAAAAAAAAGAAATATCCAGGGAATGTAAGGTCCTGTAATGTTACACTACTTTGACTCCTTATTTCCCACTCATTCTGTTTTCTCCATCATGAAGGTATATTGTTTTATATATCTATATCTTCTCATCTTTAACTCTTCTTTAGTGGAAACATGACTATCTTGATTGTTGAATGTGGAAGTGGTATTTGGGAGTGCATGGCTCATACTTTTCAGGGGAAATCTGCTTGTATAAATCCAACATCTTCTGGGGTTCAGAATTACTAAGCATAATTTATGGCAAATATAAGACAGGTTCTCCATTTATCAGCATTAAAAATATGTTTATGGAGGAGCACCTGGGTGGCTCAGTCAGTGGAGTCTGACTCTTGATTTCGGCTCAGGTCATGATCTCAGGGTTTGTGAGCTGGAGTCCTGTTGGGCTCCCGTGTGCAGAGCCTGCTTAGGATTCTTTCTCTCCCTCTCTTTCTGTCCATCCCCGTTGCCTGCGTGCACATGCTTTCCCCCTCTCTCTCAAAATAAATAAACTTAAAAAAACGTGTTTATGTACATCTGCATTTTTCTTTGCCTTGTTTTTTAAGTAGCTCAGAAATGAAGCAGGAAAGAGAGAATAATTATTGAGTCCCTCAGCTTCAACAAAAATTATTCTGCCAAAACTTAGAAACTAGTTTTTATTGCGTCAAGAACACTAACATGAGATTTATCTTCTAACAAATGTTTTAGTGTACAATATAGTTGACTGTAGGTCCTGTGTTGTACAGCGGATCTCAAGAACTTAATAATTTTGTAGAGCTTATAACCAATGAACAACGACTCCCTATTTTCCCCTACCCCCAGATACCCACCATTCTACTTTTTGCTTCTTTGGCTTTGACTGTTTTAGATGTCTCAAGTACGGGGAATCATGCACTATTTGCACTTCTGTGATTGACTTATTTCACTTAGTATAATGTCCTACGTATTTGTACATGTTGTCACATACGGCAGGAGTTCCATCTTTTTTAGGTTCAAATAATATTCCATTGTTTATATATACCACTGTTTCTTTATCCATGTATCCATCAAAGGACACTTCCATTGTTTCCATATATTGGCTACTGTGAATAATGCTGTAATGAAAATGGAAGTGCAGATATCTCTTCTGATTTAATTTAATTTATACTTCTAGGTATATACCTAGAAGTGGGATTGCTGGGTCCTGTGATTGTTCTATTTTGATTTTTGGAGGAACCTCCACAGTTTTCTGTAGAAGCTATGTCATTTAACATTCTCACTAATAGAATATACATCCACCAATTCTTGTTACTTTTGTTTAATTTTTTTAAAAGACTTTTGGCCATTCGTTTGTGTTCTTTGAGGACATGTCTATCTAGTATTTTGTCATTTTTTTAATAGGAGTTTTTGTTTGTTGGTTTTGGCTATTGAGTTATGAGTTTCTTATATATTTTGGATGTTAACCTCTTATCAGATAGAGAGTTGGCAAATATTTTCTCCCATTCTGCAGGTTGTCTTTTCATTTTATTGATTGTTTCATTTGCTTTCCAGAAGCTTTCTAGTTTGATGTATTTCAATATGTTTATTTTTGCTGTTGTTCCTGTGTTTTTTGGCATCATATCCAAGAAAGCATTGCCAAGACCAAAGTTAAGAGGCAATTTTTTTTCCTGTTCTCTTCTAGGACTTTTACAGGTCTAGATATTGCATTTAAGTCTTTAATCCATTTTGAGTTGATTTCTGTGTATGTTGCAAGATAAGGGCCCAGTTTCATTGTTTTGCAGGTGGATATACAGTTTCTCAACACTGTTGAGGGGACTATCATTTAACCTTTGTGTATTCTTGGCTCCCTGTTGAGGATCAGCTAATTGTATATGTATGGTATATTTTTAGGCTCTCTTCTGTTCCAATGGTCATATATGTCTGTCTTTATGCCAGTACCATACTGTTTTGATTACTTTAGCTTGTAATATATTTTCAAATCAGAAAGCGTGATGTCTCCAGCTTCACTCTGCTTTCCCAAGATTGTTATGGCTATTGGAGGTCTTTTTTGGGTATATATAGATTTGGAAACTATACTTTTTCTTTTCTGTGAAAAATTGCATTGGGATTTTGATGGGGATAGCATTGAATCTGTAGATTGCTTTGGGTAGTATGGACATTTTGACAATATTAAATCTTCTAGTACATGAACATAGATGTCTTTTCATATGTCCATGTCTTTAGTTTCTGTCATCAATATTTTACAGTTTTCAATGTACAAGTCTTTTAATTCCTTGATTAAGTTTACTCCTGAGTATTTTATTGCTTTTGATGTTACTGTAAATGGGATTGTGTTTTTAATTTCCTTTTGTTGTATATTGGTTTCTGTGTAGAAATGTGACTGATTTTTGTGTTTTGATTTTATATTCTGAAACTTTACTGAATTCATTTGTTAGCTTTAACTTTTTGTGTATGTGGAATCATTAGGGTTTTCTACATATATGAACATTTCATCTGCAAAGATAATTCTACTTCTTTGTTTCTGATTTAGATGTCTTTTATTTTTATTTTTAATTTGTTTGTTTGATGAATTACTCTGGCTGAGATTTTCCTTATTATGCTGAATAGCAGTAGAGAAAGTGGGTATCTTTGTCTTGTTCTTGATTTTGGAGGAAAGGCTTTCAGTTTTGCACCGCTGAGTGTGATGTTGAGTGTGGGCTTGTTATATGTGGCCTTTATTATATCGAGGTACATTACTTTTATACATAATTTATTGAAAGTTTTTATCATGAAAGTTTGTTGAATTTTGATTTTGTCAAATGCTATTTCTGTCAAATGCTGTTGAGAGGATTATTCTATTTTTATTCTTCATTCAGTTAATATGGGCTATCGTATTCATTTGTTGATGTTGGGCCATCCTTGTCTTCCAGGAATAAATTCCACTGGATTATAGCATATGATCTTTTTATTATGCTGTTAAATTCAGTGTGCTAGTATTTTGTTGAGGATTTTGACATCTATGTTCATCAGGAATTTGGGCCTGTAGTTTTCTATTCTTGTGCCTTTGTCTGGCTTTGGTATGAGAATGATGCTGTCCTCCTAAGATGAGTTAGGAAATGTCCTCTCCTTTTCAATTTTTTTCAAGAGTCTAAGGATTAGTGTTAATTCTTCTTAAATGTGTGAAACCATTTGACCGTCAGCCTCCTTTTTGGGAGGTAGGAATGAATTGTCTTTTAAAAATGGAAAAGGTGGGGTGCCTGGGTGGCGCAGTTGGTTAAGCGTCCGACTTCAGCCAGGTCACGATCTCGCGGTCCGTGAGTTCGAGCCCCGCATCAGGCTCTGGGCTGATGGCTCAGAGCCTGGAGCCTGTTTCTGATTCTGTGTCTCCCTCTCTCTCTGCCCCTCCCCCGTTCATGCTCTGTCTCTCTCTGTCCCAAAAACATTGGAAAAAAAAATTACAAATGGAAAAGGAAACTCTTCTTTCAATATTGTCATCAGAACACCATTGTCCACAAATTTTAGCAAAGTTTTCTTTGATGAGATTTGTACATATTTTCATCAAATTTTTATAAAACTTCTTCTTTGGTTTCAAAGAAAAATAACATATATTATGTTATAACAATTATTATATTATATTATTATACTATATTATATATTATAATATATAAGTAAAATGATATATGGATATAGATATACCATCTATTATATTATTATATTATTATATTATTAATATAAAATATAATATACAAATAAAACTGTATATACATATAGATATCCTGTCTAGCTGTCTGAATGCCTCATCACTGGATTGTACAGTCAAATGAAGTTAACTCTTTTATGACCTGTTTTTACACATCACCAAGCCACTGTACTTTTATCTTAAATAGTAAACTACATGACAACCTATATTCTCATTGTGTTACTGTCTGGCAGAGCTGATAAAGAGTCTTGCAAAGCATATTTAACAAATGCTGACAGAATGTCTCCTGTGTGTCAGACACATGAAAGGATTTCTATACACATCTACTGAATTAATGAATGAATACACACATATTTTTTTTTACATTATGAGGTTTTTATGGATACTTGGATGTGAGATGAAAAGAAACTCATCTCATTAACAATTTTAAAAACCTAAAAGCAAAGATAAAGAAGTTGCTACAGTTGTTTCTTTTGCATTTTAATTTTTGTTTCAAAATTATCAAGTACTATGTTATTTTCTTAATCAGTGTTTATTTATTACTAAATTTAAATTGAGAGAAGTTTAGTTAGGCAACAGTCTACATATCATTAGAAAGTTTCCAGAAATACAAAGAATGCTGTAAAGGTTCAAACAATGATGATCCATAATTAGCTTTATATTTTTTAAATTCATTTTAACCATATAAAGTTCATCACTTGCCACTTGAAGAATAATAGCCCCACGAGTAGAACTCTATACTTTGTAGTTTTTGGATATAAGTTGACTTATGATGTATATAGTATGATTAAGTATTTATTTGGCTAAATATAAGTCATGCATAATAATATTTTAATCTTCACTATAATCCTGAGAGACACACACTATTGTAATCCCCATTGTTCACAAGAGAAATAGAACACATAAAAGGTTAATAAATTGCCTCATAGTACACTGTAGTAAACTTTGAGGCTGAATTATGAATCCATGTATGGTGGCTCTGGAGTCTGTGATCTTAGTAATTGGAATACTGATTCTCTGAGAAGCCCTTTGTAAATAAATGGTCATGATTATGGGTGAGTGATGATTCCCATCATTTTACTTCTTGTCAATTTGTGGCCCTTTTGCCGTTGCCTAATAGATACTGAGGAAGTATTTGTTTCCAAATAAGGAGTGGTATTTTAATGTTTCATCACTCATGTTTTTGATTGTATTTGTTTATGTACTTTTCACCATCTCATTCACCAAGTGCCCCTCATGTGTTAGTTTCTGTGCTCTGCATTACTCAGAACTAGAAGAGTGCTTGAGTTTGATTACCTGAAGAGAGAGGAAGGGCTAAGGAACGTACTGAGAATGAGTTACTCATATATTATGAAAGGCTAAACAAAATTAAAATAAAACAAAATATCATAAGTACAGTCTCATTCCATATATGGCAACATTTATGGAATTTGTCTGATGTAGCGGCCTTCATGTTGATTCTATATCCATCATTAAATACATATTTATGTATCACCTACTCTCCAGTGACTATTCCAGGTGTGGAAATGAAACAACACAATAAAAGATAGGCATATTCCCTGCCTTTATTGAGTCTAACCCTACTAGCCACTGTTACCACTTGTCACTCATTTATCTCTGTTCTTCAGTGATCTGACATCCCTTAGCTACTTTCATCATTGTATTGAACATATACACAGTTGCCATACAATGTGCACATGTGCACACACCCACACCTTCAGAGATCATGAACTACTCCATACATCTGGGTAAAATGTAACCTCATCAGACAATGTAATTAATTTGAATGTACTAGTGAGAAAAAATCTAGTAAGAGTTCTTGGATTTTCTCCTTTCTTTCGTTTTTTATTTACTTTGAAGGGGGAGAGGGACAGAGAGAGAGAGAGAGAGAGAGAGAGGAAGAGAGAAAATCGCAAGGAGGGCTCAATCCCAAGAACTGTGAGATCGTGACCTGAACCAAAATCTAGAGTCATTTGCTTAACCAACTGAGCCACTCAGGCATCCTGTATCCTCTCCCTTTAGTATCATACATTTTAACTAAAAGAATATGGTTTCACATAAACATAATTGGACCAGAAACCAAAACACTTAATTTAAGCCTCATTTAGTATTTGAGTTGCTGTTGTTGTTAGAGTTAAATGAGATTGTTTATGTGAAGTCCCCTGGAAGATAATAGATATTCAACAAATTGGTTATTGTGTTTATATCAAAATACTATCTAGGTATTTTTAAACCATAAAGTGACATGTATTCTCTCTCTCTTATCTCATAATGTACCTCTGTCATACCTATCTATCATCTATCTATCTATGTATTATCTATCTATCTATCTATCTATCTATCTATCTATCTATCTATCTATCATCTATCTATCTATCATCTATTTATCTATCTGATTATGGTTGATTAGCAATTGGCTTGTTTTGCTGCCTAACTAAAGTGGCTCTTGTGGTGGAAAAACCTTTCCTTTTATGATAATTCATTAACATCGTAGCAGGTTGTAGACCAAATATTTTGGTAGCATGAACTTCACTGTGTCCTAAAATTATATTCAATAGATGAAATTTGGTGAAGATCAATCTTACATTCTCCATGTCCATAAATCTCTACTTCCATGTGTATTCAGAATTACCTTTTACTTGGTAGAAAGCAGAGAAAAATAGAGCAAAATCAAAAGAAATCATACTCTGACAGAGTGGGACCTCCCCCAAGAAAAATTAAATTATGCAGTCTAACTACCAATTACCTCCTTGGTCAGGAGGGGATGGAGTTGGAGTCTGGACATTAGAATGAACTATGAACTCTGGGTTCCCTTCACCTTCTGGTGTTTGGTTCTCTGATACAGAGTTACTGTGTTAAAGAGATAGTTATCCTATTGGTTTGTTTATGATGACTGGGTGGGTACAGTGTTCATGCAGTCACACCATTCCTTTTCTTTATTAGCTTTTGACTTTTTTATTATCATGCTTTTCCTTCTTGCTATAAATTGTTAATTATTATCTTGATAGCCCTGGGTAAAACTTCTATTAACTGTCATTGTTTGACTAGCAGTTACAGAGATTTGCTTTAGCTAAATCCCTACTATACTAGACAGCCATAAACCAAGGGACAGATTGCAGTAACGAAAAGCCTTTCTTCTTTTGTGGCCCTCAGCCCAAGTGAATGTGTGTGTTTCCAGGTTTATTAGGAAGCTACTTACTGAGGGCCTGCAGATTTTGTCAAAAGGGTGTAGTTACCAGCATTTAAACAGAGAATTCCACTAATCAAATCCTTGAGAAATCAGTTGCTTTAAGTTGTCACCCTTTGACTAATATTGTTATCACTGATGTACTAAAATAAAGTTTAATAAAAAGTCCCAGTGATTTAGTGGTGATCTCATTGATTGCAGAATATTTTAACAAGAGAATAGTTTATTCAAATTTTAGTAACCAATTTCCAAATAAGTTCAAGATAATACATACTATAAGGGTAATTAATGAAGCTTTTTACTGAATGTGTGATTTTCAAAAATATCTTTTAACCTAATTCCCTGGTGTAAATTCATATCATGTCAATACTAGAAAATCTGGATAAAATGTAACATTCATATTTAATGATTCCTTGGAAATGACATGTACAGAAATTTGCTTATTTCACAAAGTTTTCTCACGTCTCTAAAGGATTGGCCCATATGTTTTCAATTGCATCTTTGGTATTCATGGCCTGTGTTTCTCTAATACTGAACTACTTCTTGGCTCCCTGATTCTACCATATGGGTTACATATGGATTGCTCACATGTGTCTTTTCCCTTATCCTTTTATAACATACCATTCCTACTTTAATATGCTCCCTAGCACTTCATGCATAAATTCACCATTATGTAATGATGAACATTACATTACATATAATATTGGTATACACAGTGGTATGGTCTATATCTTTAATCTTTATATTCATAACATGTACCAGATTATCTAGCACATGTTAGGTGTTCAGTAAAATTTTGTTGGAAACAAATTGACAACTTTAACTCCCTTTAAAATCTAAATATAAGTCCCTGTTAGAGAGTTATACTGAAAGAATGAATAGGTGAATTTTTCTTCCTTATCTAACTGTATTAGTTATTAATAATATATATGTCCAATTGATGATGACCAAAAATTAATTGATTATTATTTTATGTCTATTGCATTGCATACACAGAATTACTTGACTACATTATTTCTTTATTAAAACTTAACAATATATTTTAGCTTTCATGAAATAAAATTTTTAATTTATAAATCTTAAAAAAATTTTATGCTTATTTATTTTTGAGAGAGAGAGACAGAGCAAGAGGTGCAGAGGGGCAGAGAAAGAGGGAGACACAAAATTGGAAGCAGGCTCTAGGCTGTGAGCTGTCAGCACAGAGCCCAAAAGGCTCTCGAACCCATGAACTGAGAGATCATGACCTGAGCCGAAGTAGGGGCGCTCAACCGAGTGAGCCACCCAGACACCCCCAAAATTTTTTAAATTAGATTTTAAAAAGCTATCTAAGGAAACTGCATTACTTGGTATAAAATTAAGTTCCTGATATTAAATATACACATGTTATAGACTGTCTCTAAAAATTTATTACTAAAAAAATATAAAAGTCTTTTTGGATTTAAGGTTAGATCTCTGCCCCAAAACTTAAGTCTTTGTTCAAATGGAACTAATTTCCAATATTATCTTTTTATTCCAATTAATTTCTAGTATCATCTTACTATTGAACTCATTTCCTTTACAATAATTCATCTGTTAATTTCCTGAAAGCAGAAGTAACAGTTCCAACCATCTATCTGTTGCTTAAACAAGAGAAAACTTAATATCCTTAAGCAAAAATATACCTTTATATATACCTATATTTATATAACTAAAATATAGGAAAACCTTCAGCAAATGGAAGATTTCTAGTTTCACCATAAAGATAATAAAAGGCTTCCTTAATGACTCCCCCTTCTATTTTTTTGTTTTCCATACACAGCTATTATAAGTCATTTGAAGCTCAGAGTATGACCAAGAAAAGAAATTAGGCTGGGAAATTGATAAGATGACACATAGCTTCAGAAATTAAATCCTGCATCCACAACGAGTTTCTGTATGTGGATATACAGATCATTTAGACTTCCTTAGAACTAAAGTCTCCCTCAAAATAATCTTAACTTTTAATCTTTGATTATAGGTATAATTTAATAATTGAATTTGATTCTTCTAGGGACTAGCAAACAAAAATGACATGGTAATCCTAGCTGTTGGCTGGACTCCACATACTAGGGACAGTGTAGATCAACTGTTGCTACTGACACCAAAAATCCAAAAGAAGTTAGTGAAAACTTTAGGTCCAAACCTAGCTGTTGTCAAAAGGGCATGGAAAACAGAGTAGAAATAACATAACCGGGGTCATTTGTAGTATATAAGGAAGATAGGATATAAGAAATAAATACTCTTGTTTTATAATTTCTGCTAGAAATTATACCACTTTTGTAATTACTACTTTTGTAATTTTCAATGCCTCTGATTGAAATCATTTATGATAATAAAATAAATTAATTAAAAGCTTAAAGAATAACATAGACACTGTACCCACCAAACAGATTTAACAATTACTGCAATATTTATTTTATATCCTTTGTTTTTAAAGGGATGAAGCATTATAATGGAGTTAGAAAATTATAAAGAGTAAAATATAATAGATAAAACTAGGAACCTTATGCTCCATCTAATTCCCTATTCTCCTAAACTTGAGTTATTTCATAAGCAGCCTGAAGTTGGAATGGGTCTGTGCCTTCTAAGTTATATTGTATATAATAAGAACTGTTTAGTGTACTTAAAAGATGCATAAATTGTGTGAAACATTATCTATATTTTGGCCATTTGTTTTATTTCACTAACATACCATTTTGGTGTCTTATTCATATTTAAGATAATGCTCTGGTTCATTCATGCTCTCTGCTTTATAGTATTGTATTAATATAGTTTACATGTTCTTTGTTTTTTACAGAAAACTTTTATGTTATTTTTGTTGTTGTGCCTTTAATATAATGACTTGTTATCCTTTTTCTCTTTCTTACAATACCATTTTTAAATTGTGCATATTTCTGGTTTTATAATACAATAGTTTTTCTTAGATTTTTAGCAAGTCCTTTCGACTTGACAATACACAAAATGGTCAGTAGCTTTACATTACATCCAGATGTTTCAGGGATATCAGAATACCTGAATACCAATTAGCCCCACATGAAATTTTTATCATTATTCTACATTGTTTTAATTCTTCCTTGTTTGAACTCACCATGGAAATTATTGCTGTGGTGTTTTTCCAAATCATGCATATATAAATTTGCCAAAATATATCACTTACTTTTCATTGGTTTTAACAACCTACTCCTTCGTCCTGAATACCATTTTTTCCTTTCCTTTTCCATCCTTTATGGCACACTCAACAACAATTCATGAAAAAACACACTATTTTATCAGAAAATGTTTTCATTTTCCCCTGACTCTTGAATGATGATAGTTCAGTTGGGTCTAGACTTCAGGAGTCACAGATATTTTCCTTAAGAATCTTGTAAATGTTATATTTCCTATTAATGTTATTGATTAAAAGTCACCCATTAATCTGATTGTTGTTCCTTTGTGTAGGTATCTTGACATTTCCTCTGTTTTTAGACTAGATGTTGTTTTCTTTACCTACATAATCATTGTAAACATAACCCCTATCAGATTGTTCTGTTGTTTGGGACTGAGGTGTCCATTCTATTTGCTATGTCTGTTGTTTCTTCCTCATGCTAATCCATTGCTTAGTCTGATTTGTAATTTTACAGTGTTAAGTGCATCTTGACTAGGTGTTTTCTTCTGTTTCCATTTTTTTTCCTTTGGATGAACCATGCACCATAGACTTTTGACATATATTTCAAAGACGTCTACAATGTAATTTTGTTCGCAGAGTCTAAGTAGAAGAAAGCTTCATAAACTCTTCCTTGGGTAGGTGGGAGGATCTTTCCTTGTTGCTTTTCTTCACAAATGAAATAGTTTTCTAACCCTGCCCTCTTAAGGCAGATGTCTCCATTCAAAGTCAACACCCTATGCCAATTGAAGTTCTTGTCTGCCCTCCCCATATGGTAATTTTAACTCCATAGTCCATCCTTAAATTCTGTATCCGGGTTCAGTACTCCCTCAACCTCTGCTGGTTAAGCATGATAATTTAAATCTGGCTCTAAATTCCATTTCTGGCATCAGGTAATCCTTTGTGTCTCATTTTTGTAATTTCTAAAATGTGAATATTCCTAAGTTGTTTTGTAAAACATGTAATTCAGCATTTATGTATTTTTGTTATACGATAGGGCTTCATATCGGCTAAGGCAGTTTGTTGTCAGATGTACTGCTTTACATACTTAAGTCTTATAATCATGTCCCTGTCAATGACTAAAATTATTGTTACTATAGTAGGGGACATGGTGCATGTGCCATCCTGAGCCTTAAGAATGATTATGTAACACTTACGTGTGCATGAGTGTTTGTGTGTTTGTGTGTATGTATATGTTTAGGATGGGGAATTTTGGGTATTCTTTTTTCCAGTAGGTATTGAAGCAAATTTTTAATTCAGGTCATTCATTAAATCGATTATCAATATAAACATTTTATGACTAGATATAAACTATTAGAAAAATTTTCTTTATCAATATAAACACTTTATGACTAGATATAAACTATTAGAAAAATTTTCCACATACTCAATTATACTTAAATAATGACTTAGAAAATAAGGATATGGGTGGAATCATACTTCAATTTTCTCCTTTAATGCATGTTTTATTATGTATTGGGAAAAATCTGAACTGCTTTGTGAAATACTTACAGTAAAATGTTTTGGAGGTTGACTAAATGCTTCAGCTTTGATTTTAACTATTAATGAAACTTAGTAGTTATTTCATCTTTTTTTATTTGTTTAGTTTTTTTTTTGAGGGTTTTGTTTTATTGAGGCATACTGATATACAATAAACTTCTCATTTGAAAATGTGCAATTGTGTATATTTGTATGAATATATGCAAATGAGACTATCACTGCAATTAAAATAGTAAACATATACTTCATCCCCCAAATTTTCCTTATGCTACCTGTAAATCTTTCCCTCTCATCTTTCACTGCTATACCCACCTAGTCTCCAGCCAAACAAGGATCTACTTTCTGTTTATAGAATAGCTTGCATTTCTGGAATATTATATAAATGCTATCTTATGGTATGTGTTTTAATATATAGGGATATCCAGACTGTCTATTTGTTTGTGAGTAAATGCTGGTCATTTGTATCTTTCAAAGAATTTGTTTATCAAATTGCTGAATTTGTTGGCATAAAATTGTTCTTAATACTGTCTTCTTACATGTTTAACATATGTAGAATATGTAATGATGTTACCATGTCCGTTCCTGCTAATGATAAATTATTTCTTCTCTCTTATTTTTTTGATCAATATAACCAGAAGTTGCTTAGTTTCTTTCTTTTTTTACATAACCAGCTTTTGGCTCTGTTTTATTTTCTAACTCTTCAGTTTCTACTGTGATCTGTATTATTCCCTTTCTTCTAATTACTCTAGGTCTGATTTTCTCTTCTTTTTTTTGTCATGGTTTTCAGTAATACTTAAATATAACCAGTGAAGAAAAAATAAGTGATGAATTTAAAAGTACTTAAAGGTAATTTATAAATTTTGTGGTAATAATCACTTAGTATATATAGTGCCATGATAACATATTAATTTTTTAAGATGGCATTTGACTGAATTTCTTATAACAAATGAATCAGTTTCATAAGATATATGGTATTTTTATTAAGACAAGCCATTATAACATTTTTACAAATTATTTGGAAATATGTAAGCATTGCTTAATAATTTTTAAAAAAATTAAAAAAAACATTGTAAAATTAATATGAAATTTATTTTTATAAGTTATTTTATTCAAATGGGTCAAGTGTGCTATGACTAAAGTTACTGCCCTTTTAAAATAGTAACTACAAAAGTCAAAGTGGAAGTCATTCTTTGTTCTGTTATTTATGTGCTAATAATTGTCTATTAAAACATTTTCAACCTTTTCTTAAAATGCTAGTATATATTCTTTTCTATTAAAATATTAACTTATTAGAACATTGAGTTCAGTTACAAGTATACATGAAATTTTAACTATGCCACTTTTTTAAGACACAGAATACTATTGAGTACCAAAACATAATAATATATTTGCTACAACTTTGAGAAGAGAGATTTGAGTGGAAGAGAAACTCCATTGCTTGATACAAACTAACATGATTTCTTTTAAGCAACCTTCATGCTCTTCTCTATAGTGACTGTACCAACTTACATTCCTACTAACAGTGCAGAGGGTTCCCTTTTCACCACATTCTCACCAACACTTGGTATCTCTTGTCTTTTTATTTTTTTTTAATTTTTTTTTTATTTTATTTTATTTTTTTTTAATTTTTTTTTTTTCAACATTTATTTATTTTTGGGACAGAGAGAGACAGAGCATGAACAGGGGAGGGACAGAGAGAGAGGGAGACACAGAATCGGAAACAGGCTCCAGGCTCTGAGCCATCAGCCCAGAGCCCGACGTGGGGCTCGAACTCACGGACCGCGAGATCGTGACCTGGCTGAAGTCGGACGCTTAACCGACTGCGCCACCCAGGCGCCCCTCTCTTGTCTTTTTAATGACAGACTTTCTAACAGGTATAAGGTGATCGCTCATGGTGATTTTTTTTTTATTTGCATTTCCCTGATGGTTAGTGATGTCAAGCACCCTTTCATGTAACTCTTGGCCATTTGTATGTCTTCTCAGTATATATCCAAAGGAAATGAAAACAAGATCTCAGAGAGATGTCTGCATCCCCATATTCATTGTAGCTTTATTCACAGTTGCCAAGATATGGAAATAGCCTAAGTGCCCATCAACAGATGAATGGGTAGAGAAGACGTGAGATATAAGGATAGTGATAGAGATAAAGATGGACATAGAAATATATGGGAATTTTATTCAGCCATGAAAAAGAAGAAAATCCTTCATTTGCAACCACATGGATGGACCTTGAGAGTGTTATTGCTAACTGAAATAAATCAGAGAGAGAGAGAGAGAGAGAGATACTATATGGTCTCATTTATATGTGGATTCTAAAAACATGGGACTCGGAAAATGGTGGTTACTAGGGGCTGAGAGATGCAGGAAATGGGGAGATGTCGATCACAGGTTACAAATTTCCAGTTACAATATGAATAAGTTCTGGGTATTTAATATATAGTGTGGTGGTTATAGTTAATAATAGTATATTAGAAACTTGAAATTTGCTAAGTGGATGTTAAATAAACTAATCATAAAAAAGACATGGTACTTATGTAATGTGATAGAGATCCAGGTGTTGACTAATGCTATGGTGGTTATCATTTTGCAGTATATGTACATCAAAGCAACACATTGAACAACTTTAACTTATACAATGTTATATGTCAATTATAGCCCGCCCAATGAAGTTGGAAAAAACATATCATATTATACAGTGCAAAAAAAGTCTACACTGTTTCCTCCCTTTTATTTATCTACATAAAAGAAGACATTTTTATGAAACACAAACATTTCCTATTGCATTATTATGCTCTCTGTTAAATGTACAGTTAATGTCAAAATGTACATTTTTCATATATGAATGAATTTTTTATTTATTGATGCATAGCAATCAAAATCAAAAAAGATTTTGTTTCCAAGCAGTAATTTAAGTCATATGAGCTCTGTATTTAAAACTAATAAAATTTATGGTGGATATTTCCCTACATATCCACAAGAGTTCCAAACCAGATAATTTAAAGGTATGGATTGATTAGCAACACTGGTTATAGGTCTTTATTCACAAATGAATACAGTCATGACAAAATAATTGTTGAATTTTAAAAGAAGGGTACTTATGCAGCATTAAAGCCAAAAAATCTGTAATGTTTCAAGAAAAAATAATATAAGAAAAAATTTAAGAGAGAAATTAGCCGGGTAGATTTCTTTTCTTCTAATAAGTAACACCTCAAAAAAAAAAAAAAAAAAAAAAAAAAACCTTGAAGAATACTTCATGACTATTTATTGAGGAGAAAAAAAGAAATTGGTCATCATGTTCCACTCTTGACTAGTTGTTTGTTTTTTACTTCACTAAATAAATAGATTTTTGTAATTCTCTGGCCCTTGTACTGTGCACTTTAGATTCTGTTTTCAGTTTTAAAATCATTTTTGGTTTTTATATTCACTATAAATTACTTTTACAGAAGTTGACAATTGTCTTTTGAAACTATATATATGTGTATGTATGTATATATGTATCTGTGTGCATGTGTGTATATGCGTGTGTATGTATGTGTGTGTGACAAATGCCTTTTGAAACTATATATATGTGTATGTATGTATGCATCTGTGTGTGTATATATATATATATATATATATGTATGTGTGTGTATATTCGTTCTTGATTATGATAAAATTAGTTGAGAGTACATGTTTCCTCTTTTGCTCACTTACTGAACTTACAAATTGCCCTATGTTAATAGTAAAGTGCATGAGTAGACGGATCATATTAATTAAGTAAGTGGCATTTGAAAAACTTACTACAACATCTTCACCTTTAAATTCCTTTTCCAAACCTTGGTTTTTCTCTGAATGGTTTGCAGGCTTAGTGGCAACAACTCCATAAAGATTCTAGTCTTAACATTTTTACTGTAAGGTTTTTTTTGTTTGTTTGTTTTTTCCTCAAGGCTCAGGTTCCTGTCTAAGTATAAGGTACCCTTTTCTCCTCCCTTTTCTTCCCGACCTCAGGTTTGCTGTCTTCTAACCATAGCCACTTCATGACAGATCAGGCAAAATGACTTAGGAAATCAAATTTAACCCTCTATAAAGAATGTAAATAAATATGAGTCTCTAATTCCATAATTTCTTGGTTAAAGTATTGAGATTTCATGAGCTCACATTCCATTTGTGTCCATGTGTCCAATTCATATTCGTGGACAATAGGAGTAAAATAACTCTAAAGGTTACTTAATCTATACAGTGCATTCACTAATGCAGGCATAAACAGTGTAAAGCACATGTAATATATTACTACATTTATCACCTAAGAACATTAATATTATAAGGTTGTCTTAAAAAATCAATTTATTAGATGTGGTTTTGTATTTGTTGATGCTGTTTTATTTAAACCATTTTATCTAGGAAAGGGACCACTAAAAAATCCCACAGTATCTCTTCCCGATTTTATAAAAATTAAGTTGTACTTACTTTTAGTTACTTTTAGTCTTCAAGTTACTTATAGTCTTCAGGTTACACCAAAATATATAAGTGCTTTATTTGAGGATAAAATATTAATGTGAATATTATACCCTGGGCCATCATTGTTTAGAAAGCCTAACCCCTTATTTTATTTTACGTAATATCAAACTCGTGACATGAATTATAAAATTCTTTGTCTCTGCTTCCAAGAGTCTCATGTCTACTGCCAGCTCACATGTAAGTGTGGTGGGCTGACAGATTAGCTTTCAAGTAGGATGAAATCTCTGACCTTGACAGCACTTGACCCTACCATCATTTTGCAGAAGACATAACAGGCTCATGGAGTGTAAAAAACAAAACAAAACAAAAAAAAAAAACAAAGACAAAACCAAAAGCCAAAAACCAAAATCAACTAGCTCAAGGCTCTAGAAGCCATTAGTGACAGGTAGAACTTGAACTGTAGTCCTAGGTATGTTATAATACGATACTACAGCCAGGTAGAGGACTTTCCGCTCACAATGTTAAATATTATCTCCAGGTAAGTAACTGAAGCTAAACACAGGCAAGACTCTTTCTGGCAGCTCATTTTAGCAGTGAAGATTTAATCAGGCATAAAAAAATAATATACATTCATTAAAATTCAGTTACATCTAACAAAGAAGGGACATTTTAAAACTATCGTAATTTTTATTTGAGATTTTTGTAGCTCCAGCTTTAAGATTGTAATTTGATTTTTAAAAAGATGTTCCTGGAATTTTCAAAGATCTGGGAATAATATGGAGATAGTAGTTAAAAAGTCTCATTTCCACCATTGCCTTTTT